>NC_135720.1:87767575-89080354 GCF_964656455.1 Halichoerus grypus | reverse complement strand
TAATTCAATCTTTGTTTTCCTCTTTAGTTTACTTTGGATTTAATTGCTTTTCTTTTTCAAGCTTCTTGAGGTGCAAGCTTAGATTACTTTCTTTAGGTACTTTTTTCTAATATAAGCATTGAAAGCCATAAACTTCTATCTAAGCACTTCTTTAGCATACAGTTTGATTTTCTGTATTCATTTCCATTCCATTCAAAAAAATTTTCAAATATCTCCTGTCATATTTCTTTGTGTTATTTATATGTACTTTAATTTCCCAAATGTCTTTCTGGGGTTGAGTTTTAATTAATTCCATTGTGGTCTTTTTAAACCTAATATATTGTCTATGTGGAGAATGTTCTATATGTGTTTAAAAGAATACATTTTCTGCCATTCTGCTGTAGATAGGTGGAGTTTTCCATAAATGCCAGTTGGACCTGTTGGTTGATGTTAACTCTTCTGTGTATTTACTGATTTTTCATCTAGTTGTTCTATTATTTATTGTGATGAGATTATTGAAATATCCAACTATACTTATTAATTAATGTATTTCTCTTTTGAACAGTTTCATTTTTGGTTAGTGCATATTGGAGTTTTGTTGATGGGTATGTATATATTTATAGTTGTTACATCTTTCTGACGTATTGATCCTTTTGCCATCATGAAATTTTGCTATTTGTCTCTTGTAATATTTCTTGTCTTAAACTTTATTTTGTTTAATATTAATAAAGCTCCTCCAGCTCTCATATATCTACTCTTCATATGAGATCTTTTAAATATCATTTAAGTTTTAGCCTATTTGAGTCTTTGAATATGAGCACATAATTTAATGTTGCTTCTTTTATCCAGTCTGACACTTAGTCTTGTGATTAGAGTGGGCTCCAATGTTAGTTTTAGCAGACAAAAATCTTCAAAGCAGCTGTTACAAGTATGTTCAAAGAATTAAAGAAAACTATATTTAAAAATTAAATTAAAATATGATGAAAACGACACAGCAAGTATGAAATTCCAATAGAGAAGAACTATAAAAGACATAATTAAAAATAAATTCTACACCTGAAAATTCAAATAACTGAAATGAAAAGTTTTCTAACTGGGCTTAATAGGAGATATTAGATGACTGAAGAAAGTCTCAGAATTCTAAGATAGATTATAGAAATTACATATGATAGCCAGAATTCACTAGCACCCACTGAAGCACTAAATAATCCCATAAAAGTTAAATTTGCTACCAAATCATTGGCCTTTGTTGCATAACATGAAGTTGGGTTTTAATCATATTTCTAGGTCCTCACTTCTATCCCCATTAACATATATTGCTCTTTCTCTGTCTCCATCTATCCTATTGGATTTTCCCAAGGATTAACTATTTATCCTATTTTTCCTTTCTGTGCCCTTTGATTTCAGAGCTTTTTGTATACTCCTATAAACATGTTCCCTACATCCTTAAGCCTGATTCTCACTTTTGACTCAATTCCTAGTACCTGTTTCACACCTAACTCTGGTCATATTGTTATTTCAAATTACACACCTCAAGACACTAGATCTTTCTCCAATTAAAATGATATCAGTGATAAAATAATTCGTATCTTCAGTAATGGTTTACTGAATAGTTTACTGAATTCTCTTTAGGGTTCCTTTTGGATTAATTATTCTATGTCTGCTAATTAGGAGATGAATGTATATTGGTAAATACAACACATACTAGTAAATTTTATTTGCAGAGAAAACTTCTTTATGTGCAAATCTATTTACTGCAATTGTTTTGCATGTTATTGTCATGTTTTGCATTATAGCCCTTATCAGGAGTCATATCTATAATTTAAAATAGTTTAGCAAAGTAACAGGAGCATGAGTCTTATTTAAAGGCAAATGAGACATGAATTGTTATTTAGGAGCCTAATATATGTATGAATAAAAGATCTACATCTAGTTTCATTACTTCAAAATCTCAGAACATCAAGGATAAAAAGAAAACTTGAAATGTTTCTAGAAAAAAATTACTTGGGGTAATGAAATAATAAAACAATCCTCTCTCAAACATTCTCGAGAAGTTACTTTAAGATGGGCTTCTAGTGATTGGGCGCCAAGTGGCTTAGTTAAGCATCCCACTCTTGATTTCGCTCAGGTCATTCATGATCTCAGGGTGATGGGATCCAGCTGTGTTGGGCTCTGAACTCAGCAAGGAGTCTGCTCCTCTCCTTCCTCTCCCTCTGCCCCCCTGAATACTCTCTCCCTCTCTCCCTCTCTCTCTGTCTCTAAAATAAATAAATTTTTTTAAAAAATGATATGCTCCAAGGAAAAAAGAGAAATGGTATATGAAACTATTTGTTTAATTCAGGAATACAGTGACAAGTTATCCTATGATAATGGTTGGGAAACATCATTGTCTAAATTAGTGAATGCTGAAGAAACTCTTTTTTCAAGGATAGTTTTGCGGATTCATTCTACATATAGAGTGGACATAAAGCTGTATAGTACATGTAAAACGTAAATAAGAAGAAACTAATTCTTTAAATATAAATAAAGAAGTCAATGAGAAATTTGAGCAGAAATTTAAAATTATATAAAAAATGCGATGGTCTAAATCAACTAAACTTGACCTGAGCTGAACAACTGATTCAGCGTAAAATAAAATAAACTATTAGATCTCAAAGCTAGAAATACTGTTCTTCAAATGGACTTGGATTGCAACATAGGAAACTTCAGAAAACAAATGTAATTCTAACATCACTTCCTCAGTGAAGAGTATTTACATATTCATAATAATATAAATGTGATTTGTTTTCAACTTTTAAAAACTTTTAAACAAAGCACAGCTGACATTATAATGTATTCAAACAATGATAATGTAAACACAAAAAGAAGTGATAGAATTTGGTAGGTGGAAAGGGTTAATTGGGAAAGAGAATAATAAGAGCACTAATATCCTTAATTTTAATAAAAGTCAAGATGGGTTATCTGAATTTGATTAGAAATAAAAGCTTAAATTTATTAACACTGAACATAAGAACTAAAAATAATAACATCTATTGAGAAAAAGTTGGAAAGAAAAGGTGGTTCAGGGAATTAATGAGAAGATTCATCTTTCACATGGAGAACCAATAACTAACATCTATAATAAATTCACAAAATTCAAAAGAGCAAATAAAATTTTTGAATGAGCAAATAAGGCATAACAGAATAAAATAAGGAACTATTTAAAAATTTTTGTCTCTCTTTAGCAGACTTGAAAGTAGAGAATCCGTTGTTTTATATTGGAAGTTGTTTTGATTTTATTTACCACATTTAATGCTCAATTTGTTTTTTGCTTGTTTTTAAATATTGTAACAATTTCCATAACATTTTGTGAATATATCTCCTCTCTCATGAAATACTTGAATTTAAATGGATAAATATACGAAAGGTTAGTGTGAAACTCATAAAAATGACTAGTTCTGTGACTATCATTAGGTAAGCTAGGATATATGGTTCTCAGTTTTATAATCAATACAACACAGAAGTTAAACCTCAATTTTCTATATAAAGTTTTCAGTGTTATATTCAGCCACGATTCATTTAACATCATTCTGTGAATTATTCAATTATGCAAAAGAGATTTTGTAGCTAATTCAAAAAAAAATTATGATATTTTGAAGTTAATTTATAATCAGTACCTCTACTTGAATATTTTAATAAGATAATAGTGGCTTTCTACAAAAATAAAGAACCATATAGCAGTAGAAATATGGATATAAGAAGAGAAAAATAAATTCCTTTAGGACAAGTTAAAAGCTGAAGAACTGTGAAATATCCTTATCAATCTCTTGAAATTTGAAATATAAATAAATAAATACACACACACACACACACACACACACACACACACACACACACATACATACAACCAAACTGTTTGAGAACTTGAAGGTGACATTTCTATTCAACTCAGTTATAGATACAATAGTTTATATGCCAAAACAGAGCATGATTTCCATTTTATGAAAAAAAAAAGATTGCTTCCTTTAACTGTGAGAAAATGTTTTATTGAGTTTCTGTGCATCTCTCTCTTGCTATGATTATAGAAACAAGGGATTTTTCAGAGAAAAGCTTGAAGTAATGTTCTCTAAAATTATGTTTTAGTGTCTGGTTTATGTATCTCCAGATCAAACCAGCTGGGTCACAATTACACAGTGTTTACTATCTTTACATCTACTTACTTCTGTGATCCCTGTAACAACCTTAGAAGGTAGGTACTGCTCTTATCTCTATTTTAAAGGTGTGGGATTTAGATAAATAGAGGTTATATAAACTTGCTTATGTCTCTCATCTGGTAAGTGACAGATGTAATTCAAATCTGAGCACTCTGCTGTCAGATTTCTTATTCTTTATACTTTATTCATTTTAATGGCATCTCTCACTCTGTAGAATCACCCCATATATTTCTGGTTATTTGTGCCAATAGACTAATTCATTTTTTTGTCTTTGTCTTTGTCTCCTGACAAGGATTTTTAGTCCCTAAAATGTGAAGAAGCCTTTTCAAAGTTCATTCCAAAAAGCTGAGGCAGGAGCTCCAAAGCAAATCAGTCCAGGTTCCCTATAATTTTACCACTAATCCATTTAGCTATCTGCCCACTCATTTGTGTGTATCAGTCAGGCCTATACTTAAGAGGAATTGAGAGCAAGTGAAATAGAATATAGAAATTTAGTCTCAAAGTCAAAGCTAGAGAAAAAAAAAATGTTGTGGGTTTATAAAATGAATTAAAGAATATGGCTACAAATGCCATCTCTTAAGGATTTTAGGTGGTCCGCTAACTTGATCCTAATATTTCTAGCACACAGAATAGAAGAAAACCTGGCCAGTTACATCATTAGAAGTGCTCATTACCTAACAATGCATTGTTGATTCAAGAAGAAGAGTAATTGCTCTTGATCCTAAGGCCAGAAGGAAATGTCACGAGAGAGTCTTCCTAGAGGGGATGTGGGTAATTTTTCTAAGACATCCTTGCAGGTGACACAAGATGGGTTTCATATAACTGTTTCTTAAAGTTTGCATCAATATAATCTGTTTTTTATACACACTAAAGTTCAAACAAGTAAACATTATTCCATAGGAATTTAGTACCTGTTTCTTCTTAAGTATATTTAGAAATGGATTATGGGATACTAAGGCACAGGTAAATTTAGATCTTCCCTAAAAGGTGTTTTTTTCCTCCAGTCCAATTTTCGATAAACGTTGACTAGAAGTAAGTTTTAGATTATATTAATATAACTGGAGGCACCGGTATGTTGCTTTTGCTCTAAAATCAAAACTCCATGCTTCAGCAAACAACTGAGTTTACACAAGTATTCAGAACAGGGTGATGTGATTTTGTGGAAACTGAAAAGCCTATTGTCGAAGCAAAAGTCTCACCAAAGTTAAACAAGCAAGAAAAACTTGACTCAAGGCTATTGTAATAGAGAAGAGAGGTCAGAACTCGGTCTGAGCTTGGCTACACTGTCACAAAGGATGAGAGAGTTTTTAAGAGCTATGACCTATGATCATAACCTATGTGGCCTTGCTAATTGGCCTTCCACAGAAGAAAAGTAAACTCTCTCAATCTTCAGGACAGGAGGCAGTTTGGATGAAGTGCTCTAAGAAAAGGAAGCGCGACCTCTCTGGTGAAGCCACTTGGATTCTGTAGAGGAGTGGAGTGAGAAGAAAGGCAAGAAGGCAGGAAGAAGACTGTCTACACTTTGGTCAATCTACAAGAAACCTGAAGGCTGTCTTGGCCTTATTAGTCTTGTGTCTTGGGACTGATAAGACACTGTATGAAAACTCCCTGTAGTTGCTAAAGAGTAGAAGGAAATAATAAAATAGTAATTTATATTCTTAACATGACACTCTTCTCACATTCTGGTAAAGTCTGAAAACGTGAGTCTGTCTCATCTCCACACTTGGTTAACAAGAACACCAAGTCCTCCCTCAGGTTATGATTCCTAAATATGTCTCTGAGCTGTCTGATCCCAGTTATCTCTAATCAAACTGAATGCTATACTGCTACCAGCCTATATTTCTAAAAGACAAATTTGATGGAATTTCAGTCTCCAACTGATCCCCGCCCCTCATGCATATTTTGAAGCTCATCATTAATGCAGTCCTAACTCATGAAGACAGAGGATTTATCATCTCAGAAGATCCCAAGTGTTTGACAGATACCTACCAGTAAGGCTTCTTCTTCTTCTTTTTTTTTTTTTTCAAATTTGACACTTTAGTTTTAAAATTCATGCAAATCTTGCATTTTACAACCATATTTAATCCTCGTTTAGATATAGATTATTCTATAGCACAGTACATATAAATTTGTATAGAAACTTGACAAGATGATGCTTCAGTTACTCTTGTGACTTTCACAAAGCCTTACATACATCCCCTAGGGTATAGTGCTCTAGCCTGAGAAGTACAGACTTAGAGAATAAAATAAAAAGCTCCCAGTATAGTCTCTACAGAAACATCAAAACCTGCACCTGGCCTACCTTCTAGGTAGTATCTCTCTTATCCTGCTCTTTTTTTCATGCATCCTCTCCTCCAAGCAATACCAAACTTTTTAAACGTCTGTGATTTTGCCTGGTTCCTTTTTAAAACTTTGATGAAAAGTCAACTCAGGGAGCCTGTGCCTATTTTTTCCAGGTACAGGCCATTTCCACCTTCTATATTATTTATACCTTCTTCTGTAGGCAGTTGCTTATGTATCTGTCTCCTTAAAAATGTAGGCTTATAAAAGGATAAAAAGTATATATATGTATCCATTCTGGCATCTCTGGCACTTGAAATAGCTACTCACACATATTGGTGTTCAAAAAATATTTGTTAAATGAATGAAAAAATGACTGAATGTCCATAAATGGCAATGGTATTGTATGTCTAAAGGACAGATAATCATTTCCAATCCTGTTTAGGGCAATTCATTAACAAAACACTAAAATTCCAAGTGATATAATGAATATCATGAAGTTTGTCAGAAATAAAATTTATGATTTTTTAAATTTCTGATTATGTTACACATGATTTGACAACAATAAGCTGCATTTAAGGTGTGCATGTATAAGACTTTAGAGCTTTCATTGCCAAAATGTAGATAGGATTCAAATGAGATTTCTAATTTGATTCAGTGAGCAGAAATAAAGTCTCCACTTGTTTGACAAATAAATTATTAAGCATAACCAGTTGGAATAAATTCAATAAAATAGTATCTGTGCATCTTTTTAGTTTGTGAGTTTTCAGATATACAAATTGAATAATCAAGCATTCTATATCTTATTTTAAAATAAGTTTTAGATGTTAATTTCTAAATAATCTTAATTTTCTTTCTTCATGTATTTCCAGGTCTATATTTCAATTCTAGCCAAAACACACACAGATTCAAATTAGTTTTCCTTTTCTATGTTTAGCTAGCTTTTTATCTGTTTCTTGATATTTTCTTCAGCCCCGTTTTTTCATTTGTTTGTTCCATCTGGGCTAAATCAGACTGTGATAGGTTTCTCTTACAGAAACCATAAAACAGGAATGATCCAGTGACCAAAAAGCAATCCTAAAAATCAGATTCCTGTTTCATACATAGTATCTCCAACATTCTATGCTTTCTTTACTCTGTCTCTTCAATTTCTTCATACCCCTTATCTTTCGTGATTTGCCTAGATGCTAAAATTTTTTCCCATCTTCTCCTGTCTAGTGATTGTTATCATTTTTTATTTATTCATTCTTTCATTTAAACATACATTTTTCTACCTATCATTGCCAGTTCACTTAAGTAAAACTATCCATTGATTTATAGAAAACATCAACCATTCCACCACTTCTACGTAACAGACTCCCAAGCAAATATATATATATATATATATATATATATATATATAATATATATATAACAATATGTATTATATATATGTAAAATATATATATATCAAGGAAAATTTTAGAATAGGAACTTAATTCATTTTTTTAAAAAACTCTACATTTATTATAAATAAAGATTCCACTGTATAGCATGATATGTTAGGTTTCCTCTTAAGTAGAAAAGAAGGAGTTAAGGAATTCAGTACTACTTCTGTACTTCTGGTGATACTGGAGTAGTGAGTCTGGCCAGGAAGGTAAGGGAAAGGGTCCTTTAATTTCAAATCAAGTCAAGACTGTAGCTCTTTCATTTACAGCCCAGATCAGAGTCGATGGCCAAGAAATGTGATCTAAGGGCTTAGGAGAGAATCAACACTTCCACCAGTGATGGATTTAAATGAGGTAGAGACCTACAGTTAAAGGAAGTATGTTTTCTCTTCCATTCCTCGTTTCCACTTAGATGACCCTTGCCTTAAAACTCTTGGCCTCTTTGTTCTTTCTATTACACCTCCTCACAAATAGTGCAATGAGTTACCGGGGTGGTAGAAAACACCCTTGGTTCAAAGATTTTAGTGTAAGTGGAGCTAATCTTTCAAAAGTCCAGTACTTGTAGGAGGCAGCAACCTAAGTACCCGGCTCTGCAGACTGGATATACCCCCTTTGGGTTCCACACAAAGCTATATCCTTCTAGATATTATCACTGCTAAATTTAATACTTTAATTCTCTGTTGGATGGATGTGTTATTATTATACATTAGTTAAAACTCAGACATGAAAGAAAAATTCTATTTCTTGGTTCAAACACTCACAGATCCAACAGGATTAACGGTGATATGTTTATCTATAACACAGGAATTTACTTTCCCTCTATTCCTTCTACAGTATTATATACTTTAGGACAGTTATAGATTCTATGAAGTATCTGGAAAAATTGTATATTAGGGCTTTGACCTGAAAGCTGAGTACCTAAGATACTGGAACAAGGTGAGATTAGACAAAGGCTGCTGCTTAATTTTGATATCCACACACAGATGTGGCCACAAAGTCCAGTCACTAGACACGGAAGCAGCAGGTTGACTTGAGACTTAATTCCTTATGTGAATAAATCCCCAGGAAGTCCTAGGTCTAGTTCTCCCTAACTGAAAGTCTCCACATACTGAGCCTGCAGGTGTCTAATAACTGATGGGCAGTAGTATATATAGCAGGTGGAAACAAATGGCCATGCATGAAAAATTTGGGGTGACACAATAAGATCATCACAAGGACTTTCTTATGAATTGGAAATACACTCACAACTGTGGATATGTTTTATTGACTAAAAATATTTCCTTCACAGATTATAAACTGCTGATTGGTTTTTACTGATTAAGCCTTTTATTTTAGTCTTGAAAATTAAATCACAGGATATACTTATTAAAAGTTATTTACGTGAGAAAGCAAAACTTAAATGAAAAGATGCACAATCAGATTTATTGTGATCCTTTTTTACAGTGTTGGCTGCATATGTCTAGGAAACTTTTAGAACTAGTACTTGGCCTAATAAACTCATGCTTCGAACAATATACAGAAGAATATGAGTCACATAGTTTAGTTTTCAATCCCAACTCTTCCTATATTCCACCCCCCACAGCCATTGCTATAAGGACAAATCCCCTAAATATCAAAGCATTTGCTCTTTGAGATATTTAAAGATATATACAATTTAATGGTATTAGTGCAAAATAAACTTTTTGGCTATCTTTAGTTTTTGTTACAGTGCCTTAGCTGAATTAATTCAATAACAACCAAAAAAATAAAGTGGCTAAGGGCATTGTTGTTTATTGGTGACAGGGTTTTTTAAAACCATGGAATCTTAACTTTGGTTAATACCAAGTCTTCATCCTTGATCTCCCAGAGGACTCTCATAATTAATGGACGGGTAATGAAATAATCTAGTTCTTAATAAATGTTAATACTTTTCACTGTCTAAACATAAATATTGTTATTAGAACTCAGATGAAGTTGGTAAAATTATGTAAATTTATTAAAGCTGTGAGACACATAAATGTTACAAATCATCTCTGATTGTACCTTTAGCAATTTTGAACCTATTTTCAGGTCATGAACAATTGGTAATAACAAGATTACTCTTGGTAATTATACACTTGCAGATTTCTTAATAGTCTATCAGGTGGAATAACAATATGGAAACCCATTTTCCTATAATGCTTAGTCTCAGAAATGAATATTTTTTTTCTGTATAATGAAGCAGGAGTTTATTAGGCATGTCATCAGAGTTGAAAGGAAAAGTACAACAGACCTATTTCATGGTACAGTAAACTTTATATCTGAGAGCACTTCAGAAAGGAGATATTAGATTTACAGAAATAATCTTGTTTCAGTTTTTAGTCAAAATTACAACACATTCAAAAGTCTGAGTACAAATTGATTCAAGCTTGAATTCATCAGGGAAGCTATCTAAATTGTTTAGATTGTATGCTTTCAAATCAGTTCCTTTCTTAGTAGACACTTGCTAATCATATACTAATCTCACTCCAGTGAAAGTATTTATTCATTCTCAAATAGTTACATATAGCACTAATGAGATACAGTGCATGCAACAATTGGGAGATGGACTATGTAATATCTACTCAATCCTGGAGGAATAGCAAATGGGATGGGTCATTCAAATATGATAAGTCATATTTAGCACGTAGAATTCTTATTCTTGAAAGGACATAGCACAGAAAGTTAGTGGTCTATTTCCTAATTCTACTTTATGTAGTTTATGAAAATGGCCTTGTTAGAAAGAAAATGGCAATGTATTTCTCAAGAATTAAGATATCTACTTCCATCACCACTAATCCTAATGATCTGTGTCTGCTGGATTAGAATGAAGGAGGGAAGACAAGCAGAGGGAAAATTGAGTATATAAAAAAAGGAAGAAAGAAATATATATATATATATATATAAAATTCAGATGGAAATTTCAATTTCTAGGCTAACTCAAAGACCTCAGCACATCATTTTTAAAATCAGTATTAAAATATATATGTCTAAACCAAAAAGAGGATATTCCTCTGACTCTCTGGACATACATAAATGATTGTATGTTTATGGTCCCTGAACAAATGGTACCTAGGACAGGGACTAAAGCAGGAAAATACCATCTTTAATGAAATCTAAGACATGAGAGATTAACTAAATGCACCAGAAATTGATAAACATATCATCAATTATTGGGTATTCTCTGGTTTTAGAAATGATAGTATGTGAAAAAATGCAAAAATGTGCTTTAGATTGCATAAAATACTATTGCAGTCAAAAATCAACGACTGCTATTCTGGTTGTATCAGTTAGGGAATAGAGAGGAGACAGAAAACACTTTAATAATTTAAAAAGGAAAAAATTAATATAAAAATATTCACTAGTGAAAATGATTAACTACTAAAAGGAGTAAAGGGACTTCTGAAGAATATTTGCATTAGAGCATTCCTATGTTCTATAATACCCACTATGGCATGAAACATACCCAACTAGGTGGACAGAAAAATGCAAGCAGAGTACCATGGCAGAGAGAAGACTCTCCTCTCCCAAAATTAACATTTTAAAAAAATATGTTACTACTTGGTTTTTATACTTTTAATATCTGGTGTCACACATTATGGAATTAGTATAGATCCAACTAATAATTTAATCATAGTTTCAGTAAAGCAGCTTAAAGAGGTGGCTGTTAATTCTACCACATGGTAGGAAGTTAACAGTGTGAAGGTAGTGTTAAAATCCTCAATTGTATTGCTGTTTCCTGCCCACTAATCCATATTCATGTAAAAATCATAAGCTTAATGGTAATTAGTGACACTATATACACTCTCATTGCTAACTTTTCTGATCCTCTTAGAACTTTTCCTGCAGTACTGAAGTGTTTAATGCCTGAGAAGTCTTCCTTATTCAGTCCTAATTCTGTTATCTTGGGTAATGCCAACATTTCTTTGGACCACCCATTATTCCAGTGCATGTCTCATTTCTTCAACATCCTATTGTCCAATGACCTTTACATCCAATTCACATCAGCTACACCCTCCCATGGATAAGCCGTGGCTATTGCCCTCACTATCACAATACAGACATTCTGCAGATATATTATTTTTCAATTAATAATCTGTGATCTCCATCACCTATCCTTATTGCTCATTCTCAGTTTCTCCCACTACACTTTTACTTTGAAGTCTAGATCTTTGTACTTTCTTTTCTTTCGCTCCATAAAACCACTCTCTTGCAAATATTTCAATTCCTTTGTGGTTTTCTTTAGTAAAGCTTGGTCAGTGTGCCCACACATGAGTTTCAGGTTGGCCTAGATACCGAACCCTGTGTCCCATGGGCAGGTGGCAATTTCCAGATTAGCCACATATTATAAGCCAGCAATCTCTGGCTTCAAGAAGGCTTATCAGTGTATATAATGTGTCATAAGATGTTACTGATTTTTATGTGCACTCTGGTGTAAAAAAAAAAATGTTGGTAAACGTTGTTTTGAATCAATGCAATAATCTAATTTGCTGATGCTCAATTAGCAGAACTGAGCAGAATATTCTCCAATATCCATAAAATCTGATGCTGTTCATGAGCCTTCTTAGACATCATAGAATACTTTTAAATTTCTCTATACCCCTTTAAACTTTAGTCTTGCTAACATGACACCCTTTCAAGAGATGACCTAACTTTTTATTCCTCGCAGAGAACAGCAATCATAGAACTCCATAAAACTCATAAAATTTTAATCTTCACATTTTACCACATTTGCTCCTCACCACCTGGCCCCATCAACATACTCATGCTTTTCTTTTTCTTCCCCCTGAGGGGTAGTATTACTCTTACACATGTGGTTGTTAGCCTTTCCCACAGTTCTGGGGGCTCTTCCTCTATTATTTCTTCTCTTATCTCTTGAATCTTTAAAATTTCCCTTTAATTGTTTTCTCTTATCAGCATTTAAAAATGTTCTGCTCAAAAAAAAAAAAAAAACAAACATTGTTCATCATCTTCATTTTTTTTTCTTTCCCTCTTTTTGCTGCTAACCTTCTTAAAAAATTTATCTACACCCATTTCCTTATTTGTACTCAATTTCAGTCATGGGACAAGTAACTTCTGTCCCTTCTCTCTACAGAAATTGCTTTTTGCCAATGTTACAAGACATCATTAAAGATAAATCCAATTTGTCATGTTTGAGTCCCTATCTTAGACAATCTTGAAGTGGCATTTGTTAGTATAGATTTGTGTCTCCTATTTTAAATGCACCCCTTTCCTGGCTACAGTTATTACTGTTTCTCTCCTTTGCCTAATGTGTTTTCCCGATGTAGCTCCTCTTTTTCTACTCCCATCTTAAATATTGCTATGCCTCAGCTTCTGTCATGGGCACTCTTTCTCTTCTTAATCTGCACACATTTCCTGAGCAAACTCATATATTATGCTTATGAAGCATTGTTTTCAAAATTTTTAGAAGCAAATGACCCCAAAGGAGATATCCTCAGTCCAATTTTGCTTTCTGCAGTTCAAAATCCCCAAAGATTTATTTATTTATCAGAGAGAGAGAGAGAGAGTGCACACATGGGGGGGGGGCAGAGGGAGAGAACCCTTAAGCCAACTCTCTGCTGAGTGTGGAGCCAAACGCTGGGCTTGATCTCAGGACCCTGAGATCATGACCTGAGCTGAAATCAAGAGCTGGAGATGTAACCAACTCAGCCACCCAGGTGCCCCCAAAACCCCCACTTAAAATGGAATATCTAGAGAGTATTGAAAAGTAACTTGGGTGTCCTATGAATATCTCAAATTCCACATACTCCAAACTTCATACTTCATCTATCTCACCAAATGTTTGCTTTCTAATTCTTTCTCATGAATGACACCAGTTTTATAGAGATTCTGCAGCCAGAAACCTGACATCCCCCCCGCCAGCACCTCACTTTCATTAAGCAATGTGTAATTAACATTCAGTAATTTCACCTCTCCCCTTATCTTGGTTCAGATATAAGGTCAGAACAATTCTTAAATAACTTCCTCTTCCACCTACTTTTCCTTCACCACTGCAACTACGTAGTTCTCAATGACATCAAATCTCCCTTGAATTACAGAAACAACTTTCTAAGTGGCTTCCTTGCTTTATGCCAAATGCATCTTCCCAATCTGTTCTGCATCCTGAAGCCAGACATACCTTTCCCCCAAAGCAAGTATCAGCATAACCTTTGGCAGGATAAAACTGTTATATGTGTGTCCCAGTTGCTCTTAAGATACACACATAAACTTGTTAACATGGTTTGTCAGGCTTTGGATAAGGGTCACCCTGGTTAGATCTCCAGTCTGATGTCTTTCAGTCCCTCTTAATCCACACCCAGCAGCTATCCACATATATACTCACATGCACTCACCTTTGGATTCTACTCATACCAATCCTCTTTAAATATCCAAAATATTACTGTCACTCTTACTTCTAGGCTTTTACTCATGCTATTTTCTCAATCATAAATAGATTACTAACATCCTGGCCAATTTCTACTCATTTCTACATCTTAGTTTAGATGAGACTTGCTTTTTGAAATCTCCTTCTGTGGAGGTCAGTCTGGGTTTGGTCCTTCTTTTTTCTGTTCTTCCTGTACTTTCTTTGCATCTGATAACACTCTGCTCTACAGGTTTCTTTTTGTTTTCCTAGCTCTACGGAGGTGTAATGGACAAATACAGTTATATTTATTTAAAGTTTACAATCAAATGATTTGATCTATGTATACATTGTAAAATGATTACCATAAGCCAGTTAATTAACATACCAATCACCTCACATGTTTACTTTTTGTGTGTGAAAATGCTTAAGATCTATTCTTTTAGCAAATTTCAAGTGTACAATGATATTAACTGTAGTCACCATGCTGTACATTAGATCCTCAGAACTTATCATCTTATAAATGAATGTCTGTACCCTTTGACCTGTGTATGTCCCCATTTCCTCCACCACCCAGCCCCTGGCAATAACCAATCTACTCTGTTTCTATGAGTATGCTTTTTTATTTCTTTTTTAGATTCACATTTTTTTTTTTTTAAGATTTATTTATTTATTTGAAATAGAGTGAACAAGTAGGAGGGGCAGAGGGAGAGGGAGAGAGAATCTTAAGCAGACTCCCTGCTGAGTGAGGAGCCCCATGCAGGGCTCAAGGCGGGGCTCGATTTCAGGACCCTGAGATCACAACCTGAGCCGAAACCAAGAGTCAGAAGCTCAACCAACTCTACCACCCAGGCACCCCATAGATTCCCATTCTTAGATATGTGAGATATATATATATATATCTCACATATTCTTTATCTATCTATCCATTGACAGAACTTAGGTTGTCTCCATATGTTAGCTATTATGAATGATGCCGTCATGGAGTATCATTCAGCCATGACAAAGAAGGAAATCCTGCCATTTCTGATAATATAGATGAAACTGGAGGGCATTTTGTTAAGTGAAATAAGCTAGATGGAGAAAAGCACACAACATATAATACCACCTGTACATGTGATCTAAAAAAAAAAAAAAAAGCAAACTCACAGTAACAGATTGTAGAGAGTAGAATGGTGGTGACTGCCAGGGTGCCAGAGGCTGGGTGGAGGGGGAAATGAGGATATTCATATGAGATATATATACATATATCATACATATATCTAGATATGTCTATATGTATATAATAGTGTGTGTGTGTGTATATACACACTCACAATGGAATATTGTTCTATAAGTTTCTGTTTACCTGTCTGTATCTCCTACTCAACTGTAAGCAGAACTCTTTTCTCTATTGTTCACTATTTAATTCTCTATGCCTATTATCAATTTGATTCAATGAGTATTAAATGCATAATTTTAATTATAAAATAAGGATAAAACAGAAAATAATGTTAAAATGAACGCTGTTTTACATTAATGAGAAATTATTCAAATATTTATCATTTTTTATTTCACAATTTATATTTAAAATGACATTTGCTATCTTATCTCTCTTCCTTAGGATGTATATAACAAAATCAGGCATTCATTTATCTCCCTTGGACACACCGTTTTCACTTTCATTGTAACAAAGACTTTTTCAAAGCTGCATAAAAGGAACGTATTTTTAATGGATAATGGCAAAACATATAAAGTATTTATAACAGGCTAAAATATATATATGTGCATATATATAAAATATAATTTAGAAAGAAAAATGTTTACTTAAAAGAATACAAGAAATTGCAAAGTCACTATACAGATCAAAAAATATTAATATATAAACTATCAAATAGGAATTTTAATTTTCAGCCTATTCAATATCAGAAAATTTGGAAAATGCACATAAAATTAAAAATACAGGAAAATACTTCTAAATAACCAGAATAGGAATATTCTGCTTTAGAAATGGGACTTTGGAGAAATGATGGTAGTATTGTGGTAGTTTTTAAAGTTCTTTGAATATCCACCTAAAATCAGAAAGCATTATATAATATAACCAAAAACCCATGCACAGCATTTAAAACAAAATTTGGTGACACAGTATCCCCACAAAGATGCACACACTCCACAAACAACAGCTATTAAATATATTCACAAGAACTAAGAACTATGTGCCACATGCATCTGTTCAAGTGATAGCCATAGGAAATAACAGGGCGTCTTACAGACCTGAAGATAAGAGAATCCCAAAATAGTTATCATGTATTCACTGGAAAGCATAGAAAGTCAACTTGAAAAAAACAGTGAGGCTTAGAACTGTTTGTCTACTCTTATAATGGGTGAGTATATAGGAAGAACAGTCAAAATGCCTTCAGAGATGTGTAGCTGCATAAATTCACAAAACTGCCATAGCTCTCTTCCTGCATAGGGCCCCACACTGGGGAGAAAGTGTTCAAAATGGAATAGAAAGTGAACAGGATAGGTACAATAGAGGTGAAGGCGGGAGATCAGACATTCTTGGGGGAGAGGGACAGACCTAGGACATCAGGGCAGGCAAGCCACCATATACTAGAACAATAAACAAACAAACAAACAACAAAAAACAACAAAGGGAGCCCTGTGAGGTAAGGAAAGATAGCCTGATTTGTCTTTCTCAATGTCCAAAAAAGACTATTAACATAAAAAATAAGCAACAGAGAATATCAAGGTTAACTCCAATACAAAATTATTAAAAGGAAAAGAATAAGAAATATGATAATATCATTATGGACAATGAAAGTTTCTGAAATGAAATAAAATGACAGAGATGTTGTCAAAAAATCAGATCAAATTTGCAAAGTATTACTTGAAAATGAGCTAAAAGACATTAAGAAAATAGCATAAGCTATGAATGAACAATATACACACAAATTAGAAAAACTCAGTAATGAGGTCACAGAACTCAGAAAAGAATCAGCAAAAGAAAACATTTCCAAAAAGAACATAACAAAGAATGAACACAACAGATAATTACTTAGGATAATTAGAAGATGGAAAATAAACACAGAAATTAAGAAAGAAATATAAAGGATTGGAGAGAAACAAATATTGAAACTAGGCAACAACGAGTCAATGTATGAATAAAGGGTTCCCTAAAAAATAAAACAAAATTAAGGAAAACAAAAAAACATCAAAAATTATAATTCAAGAACACTTCATTTTAGTAAAATTACTGCAGTTTAAGGGAAAATGCAACTTTTGGCCATAAAGAAAGGGAAAAAAGCAGCAAGTGATTTATAATGAAAAATAATTAGATTAACATCAAACTTTTCAATAGCAATGGTATGGCAAAAGAAAATAAAATATTTAAGTACTTAAAATTTACAATATTTGAGAAAGAAAGAGAAAATGAAAACAAAGGATTTTACATCAAGCGAATGTACTCTCAAGTATAAAAAGCACAGATTTATAATTATCAATACACAAGAATTCAAGAGTTATTATTCCCATGAGCCCTCCCTGAGGAATCCTCTAGAGTCTAAGCTTTAGGCAACCAAAATAATGAGAGACACCAACACAAGAATAGGCTGTTAAGCAGTATACATATATTTACTTGCAGGAATAAACTAAATGAAGGATAAAAAGGAAAGTGCACTGTATATATTGCTAGCAGATTCAGACTACAGAGATATAGCATAAAAACATTAGAGGAAAATGAAGAAAGCTCATGAACAAAAATTAAAATATTATCCATAACTATGTTGATATTTTGATTAGTATTTTTGTTCTTTTATGTTTATACTGCAGAGTAAGTAAATGAGTAATAATGGGATATTGTGATTTTGTTATTCCTTGTATTCTTTTTTTTTTTTAAGATTTTATTTATTTATTTGACAGAGAGAGACACAGTGAGAGAGGGAACACAAGCAGGGGGAGTGGGAGAGGGAGAAGCAGGCTCCCCACTGAGCAGGGAGCCCGATGCGGGGCTCGATCTCAGGACCCTGGGACCATGACCTGAGCCGAAGGCAGACGCTTAACGACTGAGCCATCCAGGTGCCCCTATTCCTTGTATTCTTGAGACTAGGATTTTAAATTTGGAAGACACAATATACAGACATTATACAGGAGATGTTAGTATAAGGTTCTACAATGCTGAATTTGAATTGGTAGTTCCAGAAAGAATATAGAAATTGAATTCTGCCACACACTTAAAATCACATTTTAAAAATGGGAACAACTAAACAGTGGTGTTTAGGTATGCACAACTGAATGAAAAAAATAGGAAATAAAAAAGCACAAAAATGATTCTGTAAAAATCAGAAGAGTGGCTGCTTTTGGAGGAAGGGGTTCACATTGACACTGGCAGGTCTTCAGGGGTAGCTAGTAAAGTTCATTTTTTCTACATGGTTATAAGGGTGTGTTACCTAGTTCACCTTAAAATAACTTATTAAGATACGTATTTAGTTTGTGTGATTTAATGTATTTTAAAAATAAAAACTGGAAATAAAGGGTTAAAATTGCTTTTAAACTTTGAAAGACAAACAAAAATGAGAGACATACAATACCCTTTGAGACTACAATATGTTGATCCCATGGCAAGACCTGACCCCAAACTCTGCAATTATTCATTTCTTCAGTTCCTATTTTTCAGTCATTATAGGAATCTCAGGATCATAGCAGGTGGAGCACTAAGTTTTCTTTTTTTTCTCTAGTTGGATTGCATCCAAAAATTATCTTCCTGAGTGAATTTCATACAGTGCTGCCCTCATGGTGCCGATCATGGCCACTACTACCCAAGGCTTTGGCAAGACCTTGGAGAGACTATGTGGCAATATGTTACCAAATACAAACACCTCTTAGTGACTACTACAAAGGGAATGTTTAGTAATTTTACAAAGGTTGTATTGTGAAATTCATTCTCAGGATACATTTCAACCAGGAACTTACCCTGCCCCTTTGCAGTAGGGAGGAGGTGAGCACAAAATGGTAGAGAAGCAGTCTACTAGAGGCAAACGAGGGTGTCAGATCAGAGCAGCTAACAGAACCAAAAGAGAAGCTGATTTGTGAGTGATTAGCCATCGGAGAAGGTTTTAAATGAGAAAATGTTAAGGAATATAATTCACTGTCAAGTCAGATGAAGGCATGCCTTTGTTTCAAGAGAAAAAAAAAATATGACTAGGTAAACTGATGTGTGCTTCACCAAAGCATATAAAAGCAAAAGAAATATTCAGACAAGATAACTGTAATAAATAAGACATATTATTAGCCAGGAATTTCAGTAACTTCTTATGGAAGAACATGTTGAAGTGGCATTAAAATCACATGATATAATGCAAGCAGTCATTGTGTATAATTACACTAAAATTACTGCCTAATAAAATGTATATAATTTTCATTTCATGTTGTGGATTCTCATCCAATCTTCTTGTTATTGTCAGTATGTTTGTGGGAGGACTTAGGAGTTGTGAACATGAGTTCTTAGTCACTGTTTTGAACATTCTTGTCCCTTTAACACTATGTGTGTATCCCACCGACTTTGGGTACATATGTTGAAAACCAAGGGCTTAATAATCTACCCACTTCTACGATTCGCTGATTTTATGATTTAGCAAAAACAATGCCTACATATATTCACAATATTAAATGGTTTTAGTATCACCAACAGCTTAAGAAATTCTTCACATTTTGAAAGCAGTATTGTTTAGAGGATGGGAACACTATAAACATTCAAGATTTTTACCTATATATTTTAACTACCTTTTTTATTTTAAAGATTTTATTTATTTATTTGATACAAAGAAAGAGATCACAAGGAGGCGGAGTGGCAGGCAGAGGGAAAGGGAGAAGCAGGCTCCTCGCTGAGCAGGGAGCACAATGTGGGGCTCGATCCCAGGACCCTGGGATCATGACCTCAGCCAAAGGCAGATGCTTAAATGACTGAGCCACACAGGCACCCCTTAACTACTTTTTAAACAATTCAACACAATACATATTAGTTAATAATTTATGTGTTTTTCCTTACAGTCTTAGCTTTATTAAAAGCTTTTTATGAGAAAAAGCGATATTTTATTAATAATCTCTGAGGAAATTCAGGTTAATTAATGTTTACGTGAATTCAGAAGATTATACTATTAGGTGTACACAGTGCATTTCTAAATTTTATTGTATAAGTTTGTTTTAATTCAAAAATTTCTTATGATACCACCTTGTATAGAACTTTAGTTCCTGGGGCTGTGATGTATAGTTTTAAGTTATTTAAATTCCAGTTAGTTAACATATGGTGTAATATTAGTTTCAGGTGTACAATATAGTGATTTAAAAATTCCATATAACACCCAGTGCTCATCACAACAAGTACACTCCTTAATCCCCATCACCTGTTTAACCCATCCCACCCCCCCCCACCCCCCACCCCCCCGGTAACCATAGTTTGTTCTATATAGTTAAGAGTTTGTTTCTTGGTTTGTCTCTCACTCTTTCTCTTTTCCCCTTTGCTTATTTGTTTTGTTTCTTAAATTCCACATATAAGTGAAATCATATGGTATTTGTCTTTATTTTGTTTAGCCTAATACTCTCCAGCTCCATCCATGTCTGTGCAAATGGCAAGATGTCATTCTTGCTTATGACTGAGTAATATTCCAGTCGTGTGTGTGTGTGTGTGTGTGTGTATCTTTTTCATTATACATAATGCTGCTATAAACATCAGTGTGCATGTATCCCTTTGAATTAGTATTTTTGAATTCTTTGGGTAAATTACCTACTAGTGAAATTGCTGGATCATAGGGTAGTTCTATTTTTAACTTTTTGAAGAACCTCCATACTGTTTTCCAGAGTGGCTGTACCAGTTTGCATTGGTAAGGTAGAATCTGAGTTTGTCAGAGTCTAGTATTTCTAAGGAGAATCATATCAACTCTTGGAGAACTGTTAACTCATCAGGTATAACTTGTAGTGAATTGAAAAATTTCATTTGAAATGAAAATTCATTTGATAGGATTAAAATATATAAATATCTGGTTATTTATCTGGCAGGCAGCTATGGTGAAATCCCATACTTCAATTTTTACAGGGCTTGGAAGCACATTCACCAATGTCTACTGCAGTTTTTATCTGACAGAAAAGAAAATCAAACATTAAAACTGAATCAAGTTGGATTTGAGGAAACAGAAAGTTACTTTACAGTCCAAATGACAACTACACAGTGTATATGTATGAGGTTGGTACCACCACATCTTATTTTTTTGCTGGGCAGTTTTAAAGGTAAGGAGGATAGATCATAACTGTTATTTATATAAATTAAATTCTCCAAAGAAAAATATCTATAAAAATTGGAAATAAATTTAAAAATACATTTTGTGACACATTTATTATGGCATCTTAAGAAACTTGTTTTTATTGCTGCTTAAAATTAGGAAAAAGGAACTAAAATATGTTTGTGTTATATTTCTGTTATCTTTTGAAAGTACCAACGTATAAGGTACTATTCTGCTTTTTTCATAAAGATAGATTGAATAATGATGAAAAATGAACAGAGTCAAAATTACAGATGTCTCACCATAATTAGTTTATCCCTACACTTGTGTATATATTCTTATAAGATATATTGCTAAATGATATACATATATTCTTAAATGATAATAGGTATAGATAGTATAACTCTAATATAATATGGTTAATTTATTAGTATTATTTCTCTAAGTCTCACACTAAAAAAAGATATTTCCTTTGTGATTTCTGATTCACTCTAAATAAAAGAAACTATACAGAACAGTCAAAATTGAATAAAAGAGTTCTTATCTTACACACAAACATATAGAACTTCTTATACACAAATTACATAGCACTTCAGAAGAGGACAGGTCAGATCACTTTTTTCCCCCATAGTAAATGATTTCTTTTTACAGATGGTAATAACAGTATTATTTACCATGAATTGAACCTTTATAATGTGGGATGCATCATTCTAATTGCTTCATATATATCCTTTCTCTGTACTTCAGCATATGTTTGTGAATAACTATCATCATCATAATTTTAAAGATGGAAAAGAAAACCTGAGACTCAGAGAACTACCTTACTTGCTCAAGCTTACATATTTAGAAAGTAATAAAATTATAATCAGTTTAGGTTTGTCTGAGTCCAAAGTTTGTTGCATTTACCCTTTACACAGTTAGAGTGAGTTGCTAATCTTTCTGTACTGTCCTTCTCATGTTAGTCCAGCTAAGAAGGCCTGCTGAGTACTTTGGGTATTGGGAACCTGGGAAGCAGAAGATGTGTAGAGGAGAGACAGTTGTTGGCCACATCTGAATGAACAGGTATCCACTGACACTAACTATCAGCAATAGGTTCCCCCATCCCCCATACACTTTCCAGATACACCTCACTGGGGCCAGCAACAAACCAGGCAGTAAACTGAACTAGGAATAAGGAATAAGCCTTAGAAGAAGAACAGTAGTATTGTTTACACTAAACTGAGGTAGACACAGAGGTGAAATCACAATAATCAGCGAGTATATGGGTTACCCACGCTCACCTGTAAGCACGTACCGCACCAAACATGGAAGCAGCAGAGTCTCACACACAACTCCTCTGGAGCTGCTCATATACTACTAATAGACCAGGATCTACTAGCTCTGGGTCTGAGTGTGAACAAACCCATAGGGGATTGATAATTTTAACAATCAACTCTGAGTGGTAGTGGCCTCTGCAGAATGACATTTCACATTTTTACTCAAGGAATGTACTTACAAGATAGCTGCTTGAATTAAGGTCTTAGCCTGTCACTATTAAAGAAAGAGAGACAAATAGGAAATAAAATATTCAAGTCTATGCTATTGGTTGCATTAGTACTCTGATTTAACAAGCTAAGCTATTAATGCACAGAAGAAAATGCTCTAGGTTTATAATAAAATTGCAGGGTATAAACAGAAAAATGTAAGAGCAGCTAATATAAAACCATGAAATTGATAAATAAATTAGATATATAATAGGAATGTTTTAAAATAGCAACAGAATTACAACTTCTTAACATTAATTTCTTCTCAAAATCAAAATTAAATTAAAATAAAAATAGTACTGAGGATCTATTATAGAAGAGGCCTATTGAACATAGACAAAAGCCTTCTCATAGATGAGAGTATTTTTTCTAGATTAATGTCACCTAGATAATTTCTTATAAATGCATTTTCTCAAAAGTCAAAACAATCATAGCAATTATTTTTATTTCTTTGATCTGCCTTAAACTTAAAGTGTCTATAAAATGTTTAAAAATGTATTATTTTACATTTATGGGCGCCTGGGTGGCTCAGTTGGTTGAGCGGCTGCCTTCGGCTCGGGTCATGATCCTGGAGTCCCTGGATCGAGTCCTGCATCGGGCTCCCTGCTCGGCGGGGAGTCTGCTTCTCCCTCTGACCCTCCCCCCTCTCATGCTCTCTCTCTCATTCTCTCTCTCTCAAATAAATAAATAAAATCTTAAAAAAAAAAAATGTATTATTCTACATTTATGAGAGAACAACTTCAAAATAAATTTTTTTAAATGCTTTGAGGTAGTTCTAATGTTTCTGGGAAAAAATGAATACGCTTCTCCCTCAGATGATTTCAATTGTATTTTCCATCATAATAAACAAGCAATGCTTAATATTCACAGATGAAAAACTGTCAGAATATTATACCATCAGACTTCCTGTAAACAAGGCACTTTTGTTATTTCTAATTGATTGAGAAAGTGGTATTATTTAACCATAATTGATTTCTCTTTTCTATTTTGTGCAGCCTCTTGATTGTTTTATGTGGTATGTCACTATAAGATGGTTCCTTAATTTAATTTTTGGAGTCTAAACAGCCTTATTCTATTCCAGCAGTCCACATATTTATTTGCCAGCATGCATTTGATGTTTGCAGTGAGATTCTCAAACCGTTATTTCATCATTTATTGTAAACAAGTTCCAAAAAAAAAGAACAGTAACTTTGATCAGAAATATTACAGTATAAATTAAATATGTATTTGTTAAGTCATCTTTCTTAATCCAAGATATTTTTCTCTAAAGCTCAATTATTGATAAAGTTATAGAAAACAACAGCAAAATAGAAGATGCAAAAACAAAGCAAGATTGCCAAGAAAGAAAATGTTTTTTAAATGATGCTTTGAAAACAAACTGGAGGTCAAGGGAATGTGACTAATATCTGATATTTAAATCAACCTAGGAGAAAAAAAGATGGTGGAGGAGTAGGGGACCCTATTCAACTGATCCCCTGAATTGAGCTGGATATCTACCAGACCACTCTGAACACCCACGAAATCAGCCTGAGATGTAAGAAGATTTATCTGGATCTCTACAAACAGAGTATCACAGGCAGTTGGTTTCGAGGTATGAAGCAGGGAGCCATGATTTCGTGGGCACATATTGGAAGATAAACAGAAGGGGGAGGGAACTGCTGGGATCCTGCACCCCTGGTGGGTGAAAGCCTCTCGCACTGGGGACGGGGCACAGACTCGCAGACCAGTAGCAGTGGGAAAGGACTTTAGGGCAGCCCCACAGACTGAAACCTGGAGTGGTGGGGCCGCCCATGCAAACTGATGGTGGCTGGCGGTTTTAGAAGCACAAAGGGCAGAGATGTGCCTGGACCTGGAAGCTGAGGGGCACACAACCCAGGATGCTGCAGTTTTTAGTACCACAGACAGAAATGGAGATAGTGTGGCCTGGAGAGCTCACTGAAGAACAGACTGCGATCTCTCTGTTCTGAGGCAGAGGGTTGAAAATGGTCTCTTCTGCTCTGACTCTCAGAAGGGATGCGGAAAGCCGCCAGGGAAAGCCGCCAGAGAACAAAAACCCCCAAAAACCCACTGGATGGGTTGAGCCCACCCCCCAATAGGGGACAGGGCAACTCTGACAAACAGGGTTGCCTGAGTAACAGTGCAGCAGGCCCCTCCCCCAGAAGACAGGCTGGGAGAACAAGAGGCCGACCAACTGTAAGGTGCCTACAAAACAGGTGCATCTTGCTTGGGTTGTGTTCAATAATTTGGACTCTGTACATTCCCTCAACGACCCCTCAACAGAATAACTAGGAGGAGGAACCCCCAAAATAAGAAAGACTCAGAGACTGTGACATCTGCCACAGATTTACAAATGGATACAGATATAACCAAGATGTCAGAAATGGACTTCAGGGTAACAGTTATGAAGACAATAGCTAGAATGGAAAAATCGATTAATGGCAACATAGAGTCTTGAAGGGCAGAAATGAAAGCTGAACTGGCAGAACTTAAAAATGCTATTGAGATCCAGTCTAATCTAGATATTCTAACAGCTAGGGTAAATGAGGCAGAAGAACGAATTAGTGATCTAGAAGACTAATTGATAGAAAAGAAGGAAAAAAGAGGAGACCTGGGAAAAACAGCTTATAATCCATGAAAACAGAATTAGAGAAATAAGTGAAGCCATGAAACGTTCCAATGTTAGAATTATTGGGATCCCTGAGGGGGTGGAGAAAGAGAGAGGACTAGAAGATTTGAGCAAATCGTAGCTGAGAACTTCCCTAATCTGGAGAATGAAACAAACATTCGTGTCCTAGAGGCAGAGAGGACCCCTCCCAAGATCAAGGAAAGGAGACCAATGCCCTGGCATGTAATAGTAAAACTCACAAATCTTAGAACCAAGGAAACCATCTTAAAGGCAGTTAGGGGGAAGAGATTCCTTACGTACCAAGGGAGGAATGTGAGAATAAGGTCAGACGTATCAACAGAGACCTGTCAAGCCAGAAAGGCCTGGCAAGACTTATTCAGGGTACTAAATGAGAAGAACATGCAGCCGAGAATACTTTATCCGGCAAGGGTTTTATTTAGAATGGATGGAGGGATACAGAGCTTCCAAGACCAGCAGAAGCTGAAAGAATATGTGACCACTAAGCCGGCCCTGCAAGAAATATTAAAGGGGGTTCTATAAAAGGAAGAAGACCCCAAGAGTGATCTACAACAGAAATTTACAAGGACAATCTATAAAAACAACGTCTTCACAGGCAACATGATGACAATTAATTCATATCTTTCAATAATCACTCAACGTGAATGGCCTAAATGCTCCCATAAAATGGTACAGGGTTGCAGACTGAATAAAAAGACGGGACCCATCCATATGCTGTCTACAAGAGACTCATTCTGAAACTAACTGTAGTTAGAGACACAGAAGGACACTATACCATCCTTAAAGGGTCTATCCAACAAGAAGATCTAACAATTGTAAATACCTACGCCCCCACATGGGAGCAGAAAACTACATAAGCCAACTGTTAACCAAAATAAAGAGTCATATTGATAACAATACGTTAATTGTAGGAGACCTGAATACTCCACTCTCAGCAACAGACAGATCATCTAAGCAGAAAATCAACAAAGAAACAAGAGTTTTGAATGACACACTGTACCAGATGGACCTCATAGATATATAAAGAACATTCCACCCTAAAACAACAGAATACTCATTCTTGTTGAGCGCACATGGAACTTTCTCCAGAATAGACCACATACTGGGTCACAAATCAGGTCTCAACCAATACCAAAAGATTGAGATTATTCCCTGTATATTCTCAGACCATAATGGTTTAAAACTGGAATTCAATCACAAGAAAAAAATTGGAAGAAATTCAAACACTTGGAAGCTAAAGACTACTCTGCTCAAGAATGTTTGCGTCAACCAGGAAATCAAAGAAGAACTTAAACAATTCATGGAAACCAATGAGAATGATAACACATCGTTCCAAAACCTATGAGATACTGCAAAGATGGTCCTAAGGGGGAAATACATAGCCATCCAAACCTCACTCAAAAAATAGAAAAATCCCGAATTCACCAACTAAATTACACCTTAAAGAACTGGAGAAAAAGCAACAAATGATGCCTAAGACATGTATTAGAGGAGAAATAATTAAGATTAGAGCAGAGATCAGTGAATTAGAAACCAAAAACACAGTAGATCATTCAACAAAACTAGAACCTGGTTCTTTGAAAGAATAAGATCAATAAACCACTGGCCAGACTTATCCAAAAGAAAAGAGAAAGGATCCAAATTAATAAAATTATGAACGAAAGGGGAGAGATCATGACTAACACCAAGGAAATAGAAACAATTAGAAATTATTATCAACAACTATATGCCAATAAATTAAGCAACCTGGAAGAAATGGATGCATTCCTGGAAACCGATAAACTACCAAGACTGAAACAGGAAGAAACTGACAACCTGAATAGGCCAATAACCAGTAACGAGATTGAAGCAGTGATCAAAAACCTCCCAAAAAACAAGAGTCCAGGGCCTGATGGATTCCCTGGGAAATTCTACCAAACATTCAAAGAAGAAATAGTACCTATTCTCTTGAAGCTGTTTGAAAAAATAAAACAGAAGGAAAGCTTCCAGACTCATTCTATGAGGCCAGCATTACCTTAATCCCCAAACCAGGCAAAGACCCCATCAAAAATTAGAATTTCAAACTGATATTCCTGATGAACATGGATTCCAAAATTCTCAATAAAATCCTAGCTAATAGGATCCAACAATACATTAAAAGGATTATCTACCATGACCAAGTGGGATTTATCCCCGGGATGCAAATGTGGTTCAACATTCACAAATTAACCAGTGTGATAGAACACATTAATAAGAGGAGAGAGAAGAACCATATGGTCCTCTCAATTGACGCACAAAAAGCATTTGACAAAATACAGCATCCTTTCCTGATTAAAACTCTTCAGAGTATAGGATAGAGGGAACATTCCTCAAGTTCATAAAATCCATCTACAAAAAACCCACAGCGAATATCATCCTCAGTGGGGAAAAGCTGAGAGCCTTTCCCTTAAGATCAGGAACACGTCAAGGATGCCCACTCTCACCACTATTGTTCAACGTAGTACTAGAAGTCCTAGCAACAGCAATCAGACAACAAAAAGAAATAAAAGGTATACATATTGGCAAAGAAGAAGTAAAACTATCTTCACACATGACATGATACTTTATGTATGGAGTCCAAAAGACTCCACCCCGAAATTACTAGAACTCATCCAGCAATTCAGTAATGTGGCAGAATACAAAATCAATGCACAGAAATCAGGTGCTTTCTTATACACTAACAATGCAACTGTAGAAAGAGAAATTAGAGTATCAGTTCCATTTACAACAGCAATAAAAACCATTAAGATATCTCAGAATAAACCTAACCAAAGAGGTAAAGGATCTATACTCTAGGAACTACAGAACACTCATGAAAGAAATTGAAGAAGACACAAAAAGATGGAAAAACATTCCATGCTCACGGATCAGAAGAATAAATATTGTTAAAATGTCTATGCTGCCCAGAGCAATCTATACCTTCAACGCCATCCCGATCAAAATACCAATGACATTTTTCAAAGTGCTGGAACAAACAATCCTAAAATTTGTATGGATTCAGAAAAGACCCCAAATCCCCAAGGAAATGTTGAAAAAGAAAAAGAAAGCTGGGGGCATCACGTTGCCCAATTTCAAGCTGTATTACAAAGCCGTGATCACCAAGACAGCATGGTACTGGCATAAAAACAGACATATAGACCAATGACACAGAATAGAGATCCCAGATATGTACCCTCAACTCTATGGTCAAATAACCTTCAACAAAGCAGGAAAAAATATGCAATGGAAAAAAGACAGTCTCTTCAATAAATGGTGCTGGGAAAATTGGACAGCCACATGCAGAAGAATGAAACTCGACCATTCTCTAACACCATACACAAAGATAATCTCAAAATGGATGAAAGACCTCAATGTGAGACAGGAATCCATCAAAATCCTAGAGGAGAACATAGGCAGTAACCTCTTTGACATTGGCCACAGTAACTTCTTTCAAGATACATCTCCAAATGCTAGTGAAACAAAAGCAAAAATGAACTTTTGGGACTTCATCAAGATAAAAAGCTTCTGCACGGCAAAGGAAACAGTCAACAAAACAAAGAGGCAACCCACAGAATGGGAGAAGATATTTGCAAATGACACTACAGACAAAGGGCTGGTACCCAAGATCTATAAAGAACTTCTCAAACTCAACACCCAAAAAACAAATAATCAAGTCAAAAAGTGGGCAGAAGAGATGAACAGACACTTCTCTGAAGAAGACATACAAATGGCTAACAAACACATGAAAAATGTTCATCATCATTAGCCATCAGGGAAATTCAAATCAAAACCACATTGAGAGGGCGCCTGGGTGGCTCAGTTGGTTGAGCGACTGCCTTCGGCTCAGGTCATGATCCTGGAGTCCCTGGATCGAGTCCCGCATCGGGCTCCCTGCTCAGCAGCGAGTCTGCTTCTCCCTCTGACCCTCCCCCCTCTCATGTGCTCTCTCTGTCTCATTCTCTCTCTCTCAAATAAATAAATAAAATCTTTAAAAACAAAACAAAACAAAACAAAAAACCACATTGAGATACCACTTATACCAGTTAGAATGGCAAAAATTGACAAGGCAAGAAACAACAAATGTTGGAGAGGTTGTGGAGAAAGGAAAACCCTCTTACACTGTTGGTGGGAATGCAAGTTGGAACAGCCACTTTGGAAAACAATGGGGAGGTCCTCAAAAAATTAAAAATAGAGCTACCCTATGACCCAGCAATTGCACTACTGGGTATTTACCCCAAAGATACAGATGTAGTGAAAGAAGGGCCATATGCACCCCAATGTTCATAGCAGCAATCTCTGCAATAGCCAAACTGTGGAAAGAGCCGAGATGCCCTTCAACAGATGAATGGATAAAGATGTGGTCCATATATACAATGGAATATTACTCAACCATCAGAAAGGATGAATACCCAACTTTTACCTCAACATGGATGGGACTGGAGGAGATTATGCTAAGTGAAATAAGTCAAGCAGAGAAAGTCAATTATCATATGGTTTCACTTATTTGTGGAACATAAGGAATAGCGTGGAGGACATTAGGAGAAGGAAGGGAAATATGAAGGGGGGGGGACATCGGAGGGGGAGACAAACCATGAGAGACAATGGACTCCGAGAAACAAACTGAGGGTTCTAGAGGGGAAGGGGTGTGGGGACGGGTTAGCATGGTGATGGCTATTAAGGAGGGCACATATTGCATGGAGCACTGGATGTTATTCGAAAACAATGAATCATGGAACTCTACATCAAAAACTAATGATGTATTGTATGGGGACTAACATAACATAATAAAATTAAATTAAATTAAAAAAAAAATCAACCTAATCCACTGAGAATAATCATATGTATATGAATAAAGTTCCAAGTGTGGACTGGCTAAAAAACCAGAGCAACAATCCTATTGGTTGTATAATGCATGTAAATCAAGATAATTTTTATAGATTTTAAATAATTTAAAAGGCAAATTTAGGTATTTGTTGCTGTTGTAAGTAAAAACCAACTGCAGGTGGGCGGAGCAAGATGGCGGAGGAGTAGGAGACCTGGATTTCGTCTGGTCTCAGGAATTCAGCTGGATGGGGATCAAACCATTCTGAACACCTACAAACTCAACAGGAGATCAAAGAAAAGAATAGCAACAACTCTCTGAACAGAAAAGCAACCACTTTCTGGAAGGTAGGATGTGTGGAGAAGTGAATCCGAGGTGATATTTGGGAGGATAGATGGCGGGGGAGGGGGTCTCCGTCAGCCGCTTCTGGCAAGTGATAGGGCAGTGGAGCACAAAATCGGAACTTTTAGAAGTCTGCTCCACTGCGGGTCCTCGATCCAATGGCTAAGCAGGGGGTGGAACCTTGTGGGACAGTGTGGTCTCAGGACCCTCAGGGTCACAGAAAATCAGGGGGTGCCTGAGTGTGGCAGAGCTCCCAGGTATCGGAGCGGGGAAGCCGGCTGCAGAGACGGAACCGAGGAGCAGGCTCTCAGCTCAGGGTTGCCTTAAACCGAGATCCGCAGCACAGTCGGGCCAGTGTTCCTCTGGCAGGGACCCAACAAGCAGCAGATCCGGGGAGACTCCCTTTCCTCCCCTGGGAGGAGCGGCGCGGGAGCGCACCGCAGGGATCTGCGGGGTTTGGAGACTCCACACGGGGTCGTGTGCCAGAGATAGAAATGCTCGGTCACAGGCCGGGAGAGCACGGAGTGCTGCCGGAGACTGGGGAGACAGGAGTGACTAACTGCTTTTCTCTGGGGGCGCACTGAGGAGTGGGGCCCCGAGTTCTAGGCTCCTCGGGGGTGGAGACTGGGAGGCCTCCATTTTCACTCTCCTCCTCCAAAGCTGTACCGAAAGCTTGCAGGGAACAAAAGCTCCAGGGAGCAAAACCGAGCAGATTATTTAGCCTGGACAGGCAAGAGCGGGGTAATTCCGCCTCCAGTAAAGATATCTGGGAACCACGGCAACAGGCCCCTCCCCCAGAAGATCAGCAAGAACAGCCAGCCAAGACCAAGTTTACCGATCAATGAGAACGGCAGAACTCCAGCGCTAGGGGAATACTGCACATAGAATCCATGGCTTTTTTACCATGATTCATTAGTCTTTCAAAGTTATTTTTTTTAACTTTTTTTTAATTTTTCTTTTTCCCTTTTTCAACCAACATCTTATCAATCCCTTTTCTAAAAAATATTTTTATTTTTCATTTTTAGAGTCATATTCTATCCCTTCATAGTAGTTACCCTTATTTTTGGCATATATATATATAAGTTGTTCTCTCTTTAAAATTTTGATATACAGTTTCTTCTAAAAGATCAAAATATACCCTAAATCTCTAGTGTATGGCTTTGTTCTAGTCTCCTGCCAGATCACATTTTCTCCCTTTTTTTTTTTAAATCCTCTTTCTTTTTTCAAACTTATCAATTCCTTTTATAAAGTTTTTTATAATTTTCATCTTTCAGTCATATTCCATCCCTTCATCATATCAACCCTTATTTTTGTACATATATAAGTTTTTCTTTCTTTAAAATTTTCGGAAGCACTTTCTTCTAACAGACCAAAATACACCCAAAATCTAGTGTGTGGCACTCATCTATGCACCAGCCTGATCATATTTGATCATATTCTGTTTTTTTTTGTTTTGTTCTGTTTTTGTTTGTTTTTATCTTTTTCTTTTTTTTTTCTTTTTGTTTGTTCTTTCTTTCCCTTTCTTTTCACCCGGGTTCAGGTCTTTTCTGATTTGTTTGGAGTATATTTTCTGGGGATGTTGTTACCCTGTTAGCATTTTGTTCTCTCATTAATCTATTCTCCTCTGGACAAAATGACAAGACAGAAAAAATCACCTCAACAAAAAGAACAAGAGGTAGTACCGACTGCCAGGGACCTACTCAATACGGATATTAGTATGATGTCAGATCTAGAGTTCAGAATCATCACTTAAAAGATAATAGCTGGGCTTGAAAAAAACATGGAAGTTATTAGAGAAACCCTTTCTGGAGAAATAAAAGAACTAAAATCTAACCAAGTCAAAATCAAAAAGGATATTAATGAGGTGCAATCAAAAATGGGGGCGTTAACTGCTAGGATAAATGAGGCAGAAGAGAGAATCAGTGATATAGAAGACCAAATGATGGAAAATAAAGAAGCTGAGTAAAAGAAAGATAAACAACTACTGGATCACGACGGCAGAATGCGAGAGATAAACGATAACATAAGATGAAACAACATTAGAATAACTGGGATCCCAGAAGAAGAAGAAAGAGAGAGAGGGGCAGAAAGTATACTGGAGCAAATTATAGCAGAGAACTTCCCTAATTTGGGGAAGGAAACAGGTATCAAAATCCAGGAGGCACAGAGAACCTCTCTCAAAATCAATAAAAACAGGTCAACACTCGGACATCTAATAGTAAAACTTACGAGTCTCAGAGACAAAGAGAAAATCCTGAAAGCAGCTCGGGAGAAGAGATCTATAACCTACAATGGTAGAAACATTAGATTGGCAACAGACCTATCCACAGAGACCTGGCAGGCCAGAAAGGACTGGCATGATATATTCAGAACACTAAATGAGAAAAATATGCAGCCAAGAATACTATATCCAGCTAGGCTGTCATTGAAAATTGAAGGAGAGATAAAAAGCTTACAGGACAAACAAAAAGTAAAGGAATTTGCAAACATGAAACCAGCCCTACAAGAAATATTGAAAGGGGTCCTCTAAGCAAAGAGAGAGCCTAAAAGTAACATAGACCAGAAAGGAACACAGACAATATACAGTAACAGTCACCTTACAGGCAATACAATGGCACTAAATTCATATCTTTCAACAGTTACCCTGAATGTAAATGGGCTAAATGCCCCAATCAAAAGACACAGGGTATCAGATTGGATAAAAAAACAAGACCCATTGATATGCTGTCTGCAAGAGACTCATTTTAGACCCAAAGACACCCCCCAAATTGAAAGTGAGGGGGTGGAAAACAATTTACCATGCTAATGGACATCAAAAGAAAGCTGGGGTAGCAATCCTTATATCAGACAAATTAGATTTTAAACCAAAGACTATAATAAGAGACAAGGAAGGACACTATATCCTACTTAAAGGGTCTATCCAACAAGAAGATCTAACAATTCTAAATATCTATGCCCCTAACATGGGGGCAGCCAATTACATAAGCCAATTAATAACAAAAGCAAAGAAACACATTGACAACAATACAATAATAGTGGGGGACTTTAACACTCCCTCTCACTGAAATGGACAGATCATCTAAGCAAAAGATCAACAAGGAAATAAAGACTTTAAATGACACACTGGACCAAATGGACTTCTCAGACATATTCAGAACATTCCATCCCAAAGGAATGGAATACACATTCTTCTCTAGTGCCCATGGAACATTCTCCAGAAAAGATCACATCCTAGGTCACAAATCAGGTCTCAACTGGTACCAAAAGATTGGGATCATTCCCTGCATATTTTCAGACCACAATGCTTTGAAACTAGAACTCAATCACAAGAGGAAAGTTGGAAAGAACTCAAATACATGGAGGCTAAAGAGCATCCTACTAAAGAATGAAAGGGTCAACGAGGAAATTAAAGAAGAATTTAAAAAATCATGGAAACCAATGAAAATGACAACACAACTGTTCAAAAACTTTGGGATGCAGCAAAGGCAGTCCTAAGGGGAAAGTATATAACAATACAAGCCTTTCTCAAGAAACAAGAAAGGTCTCAAGTACACAACCTAACCATACACTTAAAGAAGCTAGAGCAAAAAACAGCAAATAAAGCCTAAACCCAGCAGGAGAAGAGAAATAATAAAGATCAGAGCAGAAATCAATGATATAGAAACCGAAAGAACAGTAGAACAGATCAACGAAAGTAGGAGCTGGTTCTTTGAAAGAATTAACAGGATTGATAAACCCCTGCCCAGACTTATCAAAAAGAAAAGAGAAATGATCCAAATCAACAAAATCATGAATGAAAGAGGACAGATCACAATCAACACCAATGGAATACAAATAATTATAAGAACATATTATGAGCAACTATATGCCAGCAAATTAGATAACCTGGAAGGAATGGATGCATTCCTAGAGATGTATCAACTACCAACCTGAACCAGGAAGAAATAGAAAACCTGAACAGACCTATAACCACTAAGGAAATTGAAGCAGTCATCAAAAATCTCCCAAAAAACAAAAGCCCGGGGCCAGACGGCTTCCCAGGGGAATTCTACCAAACATTTAAAGAAGAATTAATACCTATTCTTCTGAAACTGTTCCAAAAAATAGAAATGGAAGGAAAACTTCCAAACTCGTTTTATGAGGCCACCATTACCTTGATCCCAAAACCAGACAAAGACCCCATCAAAAAGGGGAATTACAGACCAATATCCCTTATGTACATGGATGCAAAAATTCTCACCAAAATACTAGCCAATAGGATCCAACAGTACATTAAAAGGATTATTCATCACGACCAAGTGGGTTTTATCTCTGGGCTGCAAGGTTGGTTCAACTTCGGCAAATCAATCAATGTGATACAATACATTAACAAAAGAAAGAAGAAGAATCATATGATCCTCTCAATAGGTGCAGAAAAAGCATTTGACAAAGTACAGCATCCTTTCTTGATTAAAACTCTTCAGAGTATAGGGATAGAGGGTACATACCTCAAAATCATAAAAGCCATCTATGAAAAACCTACAGCGAATATCATTCTCAATGGGGAAACCTGAGAGCTTTCCCCCTAAGGTAGGAACGTGGCAGGGATGTCCACTATCACCATTGATATTCAACATAGTATTAGAAGTCCTAGCCATAGCAATCACACAACAAAAAGAAATAAAAGGCATCCAAATCGGCAAAGAAGAAGTCAAACTCTCACTCTTTGCAGATGATATGATACTTTATGTGGAAAACCCAAAAGACTCCACCCCAAAACTGCTAGAACTCATACAGGAATTCAGTAAAGTGGCAGGATATAAAATCAATGCCCAGAAATCAGTGGCATTCCTATACACCAACAAGGAGACAGAAGAAAGAGAAATTAAGGAGTCGATCCCATTTACAATTGCACCCAAAACCATAAGATACCTCGGAATAAATCTAACCAAAGAGGCAAAGAATCTGTACTCAGAAAACTATAAAATACTCATGAAAGAAATTGACGAAGACACAAAAAATGGAAAAACGTTCCATGGTCATGGATCAGAAGAACAAATATTGTGAAGATGTCAATGCTACCTAGAGCAATCTACGCATTCAATGCAATCCCCATCAAAATACCATCCACTTTTTTCAAAGAAATGGAACAAATAATTCCAAAATTTGTATGGAACCAGAAAAGACCCCGAATAGTCAGAGGAATGTTGAAAAAGAAAAGCAAAGCTGGCGGCACCACAATTCCGGACTTCAAGCTCTATTACAAAGCTGTCATCATCAAGACAGTATGGTACTGGCACAAAAACAGACACATAGGTCAATGGAACAGAAAAGAGAGCCCAGAAATGGACCCTCAACTCTATGGTCAATTAATCTTTGACAAAGCAGCAAAGAATGTCCAATGGAAAAAAGACAGTCTCTTCAACAAATGGTGTTGGGAAAATTGGACAGCCACATGCAGAAGAATGAAACTGCACCATTTCCTTATACCACACACAAAAATAGACTCCAAATGGTTGAAAGACCTAAATGTGAGACAGGAGTCCATCAAAATCCTAAAGGAGAACACAGGCAGCAACCTCTTTGACCTCAACTGCAGCAGCTTCTTCCTAGAATCATCGCCAAAGGCAAGGGAAGCAAGAGCAAAAATGAACTATTGGGACTTGATCAAGATAAAAAGCTTTTGCACAGCAAAAGAAACAGTCAACAAAACCAAAAGACAACCAACAGAATGGGAGAAGATATTTGCAAATGACATATCAGAGAAAGGGCTAGTATCCAAAATCTATAAAGAACTTGTCAAACTCAACACCCAAAGAACAAATAATCCAATCAAGAAATGGGCAGAAGACATGAACAGACATTTTTCCAAAGACATCCAAATGGCCAAAAGACACATGAAAAGGTGCTCAACATCGCTTGGCATAAGGGAAATCCAAATCAAAACCTCAATGAGATACCACCTCACACCACTCAGAATGGCTAAAATTAACAAGTCAGGAAACGACAGATGTTGGCGGGGATGCAGAGAAAGGGGAACCCTCCTATACTGTTGGTGGGAATGCAAGCTGGTGCAACCATTCTGGAAAATAGTATGGACGTTCCTCAAAAAGTTGAAAATAGAGCTACCATATGATCCAGCAATTGCACTACTGGGTATTTACCCCAAAGATACAAATGTAGGGATCCGAAGGGGTACGTGCACCCCGATATTGATAGCAGCAATGTCCACAATAGCCAACCTGTGGAAAGAGCAAGATGTCCATCGACAGATCAATGGATAGAGAAGAGGTGGTATATATATACAATGGAACATTATACAGCCATCAAAAGGAATGAGATCTTGCCATCTGCAACGACGTGGATGGAACTGGAGGGTGTTATGCTCAGTGAAATAAGTCTCTCAGAGAAAGACATGTATCATATGACATCACTGATATGAGGAATTCTTAATCTCAGGAAACAAACTGAGGGTTGCTGGAGGGGGGGGTGCCGTGGGAGGGATGGGGTGGTGGGTGATAGACATTGGGGAGGGTATGTGCTATGGTGAGCGCTGTGAATTGTGCAAGACTGTTGAATCACACATCTGTACCTCTGAAAGAAATAATGCAATATATGTTAAGACAAAAAAAAAAAAAAAGAAGATAGCAGGAGGGGAAGAATGAAGGGGGGAAATCAGAGGGTGAGACGAACCATGAGAGACGATGGTCTCTGAAAATCAAACTGAGGGTTCTAGAGGGGAGGGGGGTGGGAGGATGGGTTTGCCTGGTGATGGGTATTAAAGAGGGCACATTCTGCATGGAGCACTGGGTGTTATGCACAAACAATGAATCATGGAACACTACATCAAAAACTAATGATGTAATGTATGGTGATTAACATAAAAATTAAAAATTAAAAAAAAACCAATTGCTAATAAAATTAAGGAATTTGATATCTAAAGTGGTCAGAAGGTAGTGCACTCAACTGATCTGATGTCAAGGAGTTTGGTTTTGTTATAAGAAATGCACTTTGGTTAATAGGAACATTCATTAATACAACATCCAGTATGGTAGCCACTAGCCACAGGTAGCTGTTGAGCACTGGAAATGTGGCTAGTTCAAGAGGATGTACATTTTTTTAATTGATTTACATTAACTTAAATTTAAAAACTGATTCATTTTAGTTACTTGAAAAATTTTATATATGTTCGCACAACTTGACATATATAAATGTATATTTTCAACCTTAAATTTTATAAAGTAGAAATACAGATCAAGTAATTCCAGTGAAAAATCAGCATCAAATTAAGATGCTCTGTAAATGTAAAATACTTATCAGTTTTCAAAAACTAAAAAAAAAGTATAAATAATTTTAATGTTTCCATATTGATTATATATAAAAATATAAAATATTGGGTTAAATAAAAATTTAAATTCAGTATTTTTACTTCTAGCGTAGCTACTGAAAAAAATTAGAATTATGTATGTGGCTCACATTGTATTTCTATTGGATAGTACTGAGAGAGAGAGAATAGAAATCTACAGAGTATTAAATTTATATATATTATTAAGAATATAATTTAGGCCAATCTATTTTAAATTCACTTACATTTTTCTCTTCTTTCCATAGTCATATCCTTCCCCACACTGTTCCCACAACCAGATATTCTGATAATGTAACCCACAGTGTTGTTTTGATGGGGATAGAAAGGCATAATTGAGAGACAAAAGAGGAAGGTAGAAATATTTTATTAGACTTTTCTTCTGTTACAGTGTATTATTCTATTTTTATTCCTATCATTGATTAACAAGAAATGGCAAAGAAAAAAGAAAAAAAAAATAAGTGGGAACAAAAAAGATTCAAAGAAAAGGGGGAATGTGAGAATATTGGTGTGGAGAACCTATTCTTCCATAAACCTGGCTCCCCAGTTGTCACTGCAAGGTCCATGTTTCCTCCAAGGAAGTTGTGAGAGCAGGTACCTCCATGATCTTTCAGAACAGGATGAGGGAAAGAGCCTTCCACAGACCAACGTTTAGTCAGGCCAGGCCCAGAGTTACAACATGTTATCAGAGTAGTACTGGTGCTATTAGGAAAAAGTGAACAACGGGGAGAACAGTCTATAAATTAACTCGAAGTATACAACTTTGGCAACTTTCCTTCTAATGACTAAAAAAAATGGCTTCTAGTACCTACCTACTAACAAACGATATGATAATATGGCTTGCCTCAGGACACTAGGGCCTATTTTGGGCAGGTCAAAGAATCTGTAAAATATTTGAGAGAGTTAGAACTGATATGCTTGGGTCTACAAGTCATAAAAAAAAAATCTCAAAAATTATTTTTACTAAAATAGGCAATAGTGAAATTGTTTTTTTCTAAGCTGTCTATTGATTTAAAAACATAAAGAAAGAAAAAATGTTAAGTCCCTAACCTTTTAGTCAGCTGACAGAAAATGGAATATGTTGTCTCAGGATGATAATATGCCCTAATAATTCAAAAACACCAAATTTTGCATCATTTTTCATCTTTTTTACATTTACACCTTTGTTTCTCTCATTTTATTTGAATTTTATAAACAACCTAGGCTTTTCATCTACATTTACAAATCCATCTAACAGTGGAGCCTAAACGGCAAACAAAAACACAGGTTGCATTGAAATCTATACAGAGAGAAATGCTTTTACTGAAACCATAGCTGTTTCTCAAAGCAGATCTCACAGTTATGACCCCCACATCCTTTCATTTTAATAGCAAAGTGGGATACAGTCATTTCAATACTTGCTTCATCATGAAGTACTACTTTAAATGGTCAATACATTTTTATTAAGTAACATTACTGCATTGAAATGATAATGGAAATACCTTATGTGCTCATTACGTATCAGGTACTGAAATGACCATTGTCTATATCACAATGACTCCTTAGAAAAATCCTTTTAGTAAAATCACTATCATTTCTACTTCAAAGATAACAAAAGCAAGCTTAGTGAGGATAAATAAATAATCTAGGACAACAACTGAGATATATTGGAACCTGGACTCTTCCAACCCTCTGTTTCCAAGCCTATGCACTTATCCATTATGTTATTCTGAGTCTTTTAGTATCCATCATTTGATATTTTTATTGTAAATTTATAATATTATAATTTATGATACAAAATATTATTTATTATTTGAAACAAAAATTCTTAATATTAATTGGTTACTTGAATAAATCATTCAACAAATGTCAGATCTATGTTTGCTTTTATCCTATCCTATGTTCAGTTAAAAAATGAGAAAAATAATTTATTGATGTAATTGTCACTTAAAAAAACAACTTTCACATTGTTTTCTTTGGCTTTGATTGTCAATATGGTTTTAAAGTACAAAATGATACTTGTTTTAAAAAATGTTTAGCTGATTGATTTTTAATCAACATTTTTCTATTAATCTTGAGATTACTATTTATGGGTCACAATTCCAAGAAACATGAATTTCTGGGAATATAAGCCTTCTTGTGCCAAGAACTGCCGAAAAATCTTTACTCCAATATTTGACATTTTATGCTCCTCTAAATGTATTCGAATGCATGGTCACGCTACAAAATGACTATCATTAGTGCTGTCACAGGCCATGGCTGTGGGAAGACCATGACTAATGCTAAGCTATCAGCACTGTCGGTGCAAGGTGTATTCTCATAATTTCTCAAACTGACCATGGAACCAATTTCCACTGATCCCTAAGTCATAAAACTTTACAATTACCCTGAGTTCATTAATAATGTATTACAGTTCTCATTCTCAATCAGATTTTAATCAGACCCATGTCTCACAGGAAGGTTGACAAGTAAGCCACAAAATTATCCATATAAATGTCAAGATTTATTTTCCTAACATAAATGATCTAACCTAGTCAAGCATAGTTAATGATAAAATCACTTTCTCTGAGATTACCATTGACCTGACTGTCATACCCATTTTGGCCTTATATCTCAACCTCTCTGATGGTGGAGGTTATGGATATCGTCCACATAAATAGACGAACTTATATGAGTCATGTTAATTTTTATATTAAAAAAACGTAAAACCATGAATACATATAATACTGCTTATTACTTGTTTGAAATATGCACAAAACCAAATGGTTCAATTTATTTCATGCGAATGAGATAAATATTAAGAAGGAAAAAATATGTTAAAACAGTAATTTTAGTTGTAGACATCTCAGGCTGCCATCTTTGCCAAAATCATAATGACAAATTTCTACTTTAAGTACAGAATCTCAGAATACTTCCAAATAGGGAATTATGTATGAAGACATTCTAAAAAGTAACTGCTTTGGAAAACAAAAACATAATCTTGCATCTACACTGCACTTTGTCCACATTCTGTGAATAAAGGCATTTGGGATTTTAATAATGAAGGATGTATATAATACATCTGAGTATTTAATACTTCAGAGTTCTTGTGCTGTCTACTCATTGTTATACTATCTACCCATTCTTGATGTATTTTGATCATGCCATAACTTGAAAAACATCTATGATTTTCTCCACTATAAGTATATGAATTCTTAGTTTTCTAGAAAGGTAACACATTAAATAACTGATTATATAAACATTTATCAATTTATGAAAATGTATGCAAGAGTATAATTTATTTGCTTTGGGAAGATTGATGGAGATAAACAGATAAATAGATGTAAGATAAACAAATGCAGATGAGGTTTCAGAAACAACATATTGATTGGGAAATACTAGACTATCTTTCAAGCCCGTAGTGAAGAATTTTAATATCTTCTGCCAACTTTTATATACCGTCTGTCTTAATAAAAACGCATTGTTTAGAGTAGCTTCCCTTCTGGGCATAAACAGACAAATTTGTTGATACAATTCTGACAGCTCCATTGAAGGAGAGAACAGAATTGCATTCATTTATTCAATTTCCACAGTATTAGACTCACAAACCTTTAAAAGAGGAAGAAAACTTTTTAATATAGATAATTGGAACAAAAAATCAGTATTGTATAATTTTACTTCATCAGATAAATAAATCAGGATGGATTAATCAAGAACTTAAAAAGTAAATATATTTTTCTTTCAATTGACTTATTTTATCTTAGATAAACAATTTAAATTTCACACTTCCTAAAGTTAAATTGATAATACTGATAGAAATCTACAGGGAATATTCAGTGCTATGACTCTACACATGACTGTTGAAGTTATGATACCATTTAGGATATTAGTAAAATCTTCTACATAATAATTTTCCTAGATGCATTAACTTGACTTCTATTCAATGTTTTAATAGTAATAGGGTATATACAATAAAAATCTGACACCACAAATATTATTTCATAATAATGACTACTACTTACTTAACCCTCTTTCCCTAATCATTTATATAATTTCCTTCAGTTAAAGTTATTTTATTTAATCTTATCTATTTTCTTTTCCTCCATTCACTGTAAATTCTTCAAGGAGATGCATATACCTGTGATACTGTGATTTATAATAAGAAATATACATTTGGTCCTCATCATGTTTCTGGCACATTCCTAAAACCCTTGGAATTCCCGAAGATGAGAGTGATAAACATGTCTCCTGTTATGTTAATGAGTTGACTTTGAAACCCACATAAAGATGGGAGCTAGCTGCCAGGGAGACCAACCAGGAATAGAAGGGTAGAACTTTCAATCCCACCCCCTGATTTCCAGGGAGGGGTCAGGGCCCAGAAGTTGAATTCAATCACCAACAGCCAATGATGTAATCAATATGCCTATGTGATGAAGCCTCCATAAAAAAACAAAAGGAGAGGATTCAGAAAGCTACTAGGATGGGGAACCAAAATGCCTCCACATGCCACATTCTAGGCTCCAAATTCCATGAAGGCAGAAGCTCCTTTTTTGTGGACCTCACTGTATGTATCTCTTCATCTGGTTGTTGATTTATATCCTTCAATATCCTTTGTAATAAATCAGTAATCTAGTGAGTAAACAGGTTTCCTGAGTTCTGCGAGCTGCTCTAGCAAATTAATCAAAACCAAAGAGGGGGTTGTGGGAACCTTTGACTTATAGCCAGTTGGTAAAATGTACAGGTTACAACCTGGACTTGTGATTAGCATCTTGAGTTGAAGGGAGTTGTTGGAACCTCCACTCTGTAGCCAGTTGGTCAGAAGCACACATATCAACTGAGCCCTTAACCTGTGGAATCTGCTACTATCTCTAGGTAGATAGTGTCAAAATTAAGTTGAACTCCATGATACCCATCAAAAGTCAGAAAACTGGTGGTGTGCAGAGAAAACCCCACAAACATTGCAATTGAGTGCAGAACCAATATAATACTTAATAAATAAACAGTTGCTTTTGTTGAGCCTGGTCTCTAATTATGCTTTCTTTTATGGATTTTATTTAAAAACACTGTCACAATATAGTACTTCCATATATTTGTATAATATATGCTAGTAGAATTGATATTTCTACCACTTCATGTAAAGATGTTACTTCGTAATTAATTTATTAAAGTTGTATATTTTATAGGCTGCCTGCTGATATATATTACCAAAACATAAATGACCCATATATGCCAAAAGTCTTTTATAAAAGACTACATACTATTAGAAATATCTTTGTTTTTAAATTTTTAAAAAAATGCTTACAAGGAAAACATTTATATTTCTAAACCTCAGTTGATCACTGTTAAAAATCAGTTAATATCTCATGGCTAATCCAGGGCTCAACCCAAATGACATACAAACTATTCTAGCTGCAGGGGAAAGGATGATACTATTCTATTCTGGTCTTCTCTCTTAAAAGCCCTCCGAAGATTCTGGAAACTTGCACAATGAATCAATCAGTCAACCTCTAAAACAGATTCTTTGTCACTGCAAAGCAAGTCCATTTGTTAAGACAATTGCCCTTTGTTTATATGAATTTAAAACACAAGAATTAACACAAGTGAATTGTACTCGAGTGTTAGAGACAAACTGGTTGCAATTATTAGGTAAAGGCTGCCCTTATAATCAATCCACCTCATCTCCTTTAGAATGTGAAATAACTTTCACTCAGATCACCCACATTAAGTGTGGGCTTGCTCCCACAACAGTAACACCGGACTAGGAAAGTAGAAGTGATATTTCATTAATGTCACTTTTTAAGATATAAACATGATCTGCACTAGAAACTATTTTGTCAAAATATCCCCCTCATTCTAGTGTATTCTATTGTTTGGTATGCAGTTTTAAGCCTAATGCCTCTTAACTGGCTTAAAACTAGTATACTAGTAAGTGCCCTGAGTGTTATACGCAACTAATGAATCATTGACCACTATATCAAAAACTAATAATGTACTATATGTTGGCTATTGAATTTAAATTAGAAAAAAAAAATAGTATACTAGGTCCTTTTCCTATCTAAACTAATATTCTCCCTAATTTAAATGTCATGGATGGGGAAATCATAATTTGTACCAAATTCCCAAAGCTGTAAAAATATAGAGGGGTTTTACTTCCCTTCAAACATCTATAATTTAACTACAAATGTCCAGCTTTTAAATTTGTCAGCATTTTCATGATATTAAATGTAGGTGAATGTCTCTATCTCAATGAGTGTTTGAAAGCTTAAGAATAATTCTCAAAATAAAATTAGTATTTTAGGAGAAAAACCTACAGCACACAGCATTCTAAAAAGTAGAAGGAATGTGAATCAAGAAAGTAAGCATTCTGGCAATTAAGGAGTGTGGATTGCTGGGACCAGGGAAAGTTCTGGTCATGGTACACAAATTGCAGGCAATATCTTCCCAGGGCAAGTAGAATCCCTGTATGGGGGATTTACTGAATTGTCAGGATGCTGAGAGCATTATAATCAAACATTAAAGAAATGAATTAGTCTAGGAAATGTCATTTGATCTGTTAACTGGTGAACAGAAGACAGTGGTAAATAAATAAACACTAGGGTTGCCACGAAGCTGGAAGCTATGACAAAGACTAAAAGTAAAAGCAACAAGACCTGGAAAATCACTGGGGTAACAGGCACCCCAAACCCTGACATGACTATTGCTGAGGCTGTATTCCAACTCAGCCAGAGTTTTCTTGCTATAATTGTAACGTCCATAGTCCCATCAAATTTTCCCAACCAAAAGGAATATACAAATGAATGATCACTGTGTTTTAACCTAGCCAGAACAAGGATACATGACTTTCTGTGTGATTTTGAACAGGTTGCTTAAAATGGAATAAGGCAAATTCCCAATTTCTTTTTTTTTTTCTTTTTAATTTGTTTTTTTTTTTTTTTTAAGATTTTATTTATTTATTTGAGAGAGAGAGAATGAGAGACAGAGAGCATGAGAGGGAGGAGGGTCAGAGGGAGAAGCAGACTCCCTGCTGAGCAGGGAGCCCGATGTGGGACTCGATCCCGGGACTCCAGGATCATGACCTGAGCCAAAGGCAGTCGCTTAACCAACTGAGCCACCCAGGCACCCAAATTCCCAATTTCTTAAAGGAAGAGAATCTAATAGGATAACTGAAATACGCCCAGTAAATTTAAGGTAATGGTATAGCTCCATCTAATTCTCTCCTTTGATCAGAATTATTCAATGATGTTTTCATATTCCCAGAACACAATTCAAATATCTCAACAAGGAACTCAAGTCCTTCTATAATGTCTTCTTTAACAGCCTGTCCATACTCACTTCACACTGCCCACTTCATATAACTGATGTAGTCACATTAAATTATTGCATTCATTCTTCTTTTGCTGTATCTGCCTTTGCTTTTGCTACTTCCCACAGCTCTAAACAAGCATATTTACCTTCTCCTTCAAGGACCAATTCAATATAGATTTCCAATAAAGTAACATTTCTATACCTCTCTCCCTTCTCCCTCCCTCCAGATAAAAGAAATTTCTCCTTCCTCTCACCTCTGGATCTAACCCTTCCTATGTCTTATGGAACACCTGACTCCATGTGTCTTCCCTTCTCCTATTTTTTTCTTTTGTCATATTCTCCTCCTCCATTATTTCATTCACAATTTTTAAGATTCTTATATGAATTTAATCAGGCATTAACAAGAAAAGGATTAAACTTTCCATTTGTACCTTAGGCACAAGCAATTTCCTTTGTTCTTTCTAGTTGTACTACTGCCATATACATTTGGCATAAATTTCAGTTGTTTTCTTTTTTCCTTTTTTTTTTTTTTTTTGCATATCATAGATCACATATGGAAATAAAAAGACAGGAAATACATGTGGGAATAAAAAGAGAATGATAGCAGAGATTTTTGTCAAAATCTTAAAAAATCAGTTCTTCGGACAGACATGACAAGGGCTGAGACCAGTGAACACAGCATTGATACTGAAAGAGCAATAAGACTGTGTGAGCCTACTGGAAAACAACCCATAACAGTGAAATTTAGTTCAAAGTGCTGAACTGCAAATGAAGGCTTTGTCTAAGTTATGAAATCTTGCTCAAAATCTATTGTTTTATAAACTTCCACCACATGTGGGTGAACATAAACACATGCTCGTATATGTGCACACATACACGTATACTCACACATGAATACAGAAAGATACATATATATATAATTCTGTAAATATATATTATTCTGCATAAATGTAATTTTGTTTTAATCCAGTATAATTCTGTGTGTGTGTATATATACACACATGATATATAATATACAATTATATATATATAATTCTGTGTGTGTGTGTGTGTGTGTAATGGCAATTTGTAGACTTGTATGAGTGCTATCACATGTCAACACTCTCAGTAGTTGGGTGAATGAGTGGTTTAGTCCTAAAGTGGAGAGATTTGAGCCATGGGCCAGAGCACACACTAAGTCCCTAGTACCCAGGAAATGAGTTGCCAAGCATTAAAAGGGTTATGTGTGTGTATATGTATATATGTATATGTATGGATATATACATACTGAATTAATAAAGGAAATCCCGTAGGTTTTCGTCTTTAATTTTCTGACCATATTCTTCTTTATATTGTAATATTCCATCCACATGTAGCTCACCAAAAATATAGTAAGGTCTTTGTGGATCAGAAATGCATTAGATTTGATTTTATGTTCCCTATAGTGCAACATAGAGAGCCTTTCAAATAGAAAATATTAATTAAAAACATAATACTAAATAAATAAAAATGGGAGAGAAATAAAGAGGCAAGTCATGGGAATGGCTGATGAGCTTTCTGATGGTGTGTCGTAACTCCAAATCATTCGAAAGACATTATAGCATTATACCCATTATAGAATCCAGAACATGAAGCTGTTATCCCCAACATCCTTTTCTTATACTTACTTTTTTTTTTTTTAAGATTTTATTTATTTATTTTTAGATAGAGAGAAAGAGCAGGAGGGTAGGGCAGAGGGAGAGAGAAAAAGAGTCTCAAGCCAGTCGACTCTGTGCTAAGTGCAGAGTGCAACAAGGGGCTCAATCTCACAATCCTGAGATCAGGACCTGAGCTCATGACCTGAGATCATGATTTGAGCTGAAACCAAGAGTCAGCCACTTAACTGATTGCACCACCCAGGCACCCCATCTTCCACTTACTCTTAAATCTTGGGAAATTAGACTAACATCTCTACGCTGCTGATTTCTGATTTGTGAATTGGGGATAACAATATTAATCCCTTATAAATTATAAGAATAAAATGCTCCAACAGATAAAAAGTATAGCAAAGAACCTAGTATATAGTAAGTATTCAATGGCATTTATTCACTTATGTATTATTATTATTTTTCAAGATTTTATTTATTTATTTGAGAGAGAGAGAATGAGAGACAGAGAGCATGAGAGGGAGGAGGGTCAGAGGGAGAAACAGACTCCCCGCTGAGCAGGGAGCCCGATACAGGAACCGATCCTGGGACTCCAGGACCATGACCCAAGCTGAAGGCAGTTGCTTAACCAACCAAGCCACCCAGGCGCCCCTCACTTACATATTATTAGCACAAGCTTTGTGGAGTACTATTCCATAGATAATATTTTACGCTTATTTCTTGTCCTTAAAAATAATTTGTACATGATTAAACATGTATTTTTTAGGATGTAAGAAATAAATACTAATATAGTTTTTAATAATATTTCAAGACAGTCTCTTCAATAAATGGTACTGAGCTAAATGGATATTCACATGTAAGAATGAAACTGGACCCATACTTACACCACTCACAGAAATTAACTTGAAAAGAATTAAAGACTTAAATGTAAGACCTGAAACCATGAAACTCTTAGAAGGAAATACAGCAATAAAGTTCCTTGGCATGGTCTTGGTAATAATTTTCTGAATATGACACATAAAGCATAAGCAATAAAAAAATAAAACAAAATAAAATAAAATAAACAAGTGGGACTGCACTAAACTAAAAATCTTCACAGCAAAAGAAACCATGAACAAAATGAAAACAAAACCTATGGAATGAAAAAAAAATTTGCAAATCATATATCTGATAAGAGGTTACCATCCAAAATATATAAATAACACATACAACTCTATCGCAAAAGTAAAACAACCTAATTAAAAATGGGCAAAGGGCCTGAATAAATAAATATTTCTCCAAAGAAGACATACAAAAGACCAATAGGTACATGAAAATATGCTCAACATCATTAGTTATTAGGCAAGTGCAAATTAAAACTACAATAAGATATTATCTCATGTCTGTTAGAATGACCATCATCAAAAAGACAAAAGATAACAAATGGTGGCATGGAGGTGGATAAAAGGGAACCATTGTGCACTGTTGTTGGGATTGTAAATTGGTATAGCCACTATATAAAACAGTATGGAGGATCCTCAAAAAATTAAAAATAGAACTACCATATGATCCAGTAATCCGCTTCTAGGAATATATCCAAAGAAAATGAAAAAAAAAGATATCTGTACCTCCATGTTCATAGCAACATTATTTATAATAGCTAAGACATGAAAACAACCTAAATGTCCAACAATGGATGAATGGATAAGTTGTGATACATACGCACACACACACACACACACACACACACCACATACACAATTATTCACCCATTAAAAAATGAGGAAATCCTACCCTTTGCAATGACATGGATGGGCCTGAAGGCGTTATGCTGAGTGAAATTAGTCAGACAGAGAAAGACAAGCATTGCATGATCTCACTTATATGTGGAATCTAAAAATAAAAAATAGTAACTCAGAAGAGTTTAGACCTGTGGTTACCGGAGGTGGAGGGGGAATTGGAAGATGATCAAAAGTTACAAACTGCCAGTTATAAGATGAGTAAATACTAGGGATGTAATATACAACATGACTACTGTAAGCTAAACTGCTGTATGATATATAGGAAAGTTGTTAGAGTAAATCCTAAGAGTTCTCATCACAAGAAGAATTTATTTTTCTTTATTCTTTCTTTTTTTCTTTTATTTTTATTGTATCTATGTGCAAAGATGCATGTTAGCTGAAACTGCTGTGGTAATAATTTCATAACATATGTAAATCAAACCACTATGAAATACACCTTAAACTTACATAGTGCTGAATGGCAATTATTTCTCAATAAAACTGGGAAAAGCTTTTAAATAGTTTTCATTTGTCATATTCTGGATTAGCAGAAATTCAGTATTTTTCTTTTGCTTCTCAACTTTGCATTATGAATCAAATAGAAGTACTTAATGAATAGGGTTGTATATCTCACACATACATTTTGTTATGATTAAAAAATAATCTGAGAGCATTTGAACTGCATATAGTAATTATGGTCTCAGCATCATAGTTTCTTAAAAGATCAAGGTTCATTTTCACAGTTTGAGTGAGTTTTTACTTTATTTTTGTGGTTTTGCCTTTTTGGTTAATGTACATTTTTAATATAGGAAACCATATTATGATTTCTAGTTCCTTTATATTTGTTGTGGATTATTTGAGCTAATCTATGTAGGAATATACATATTAGAACACAAAACTACAATTACCAGAGGAAAAGAATATAACATTTTGCTCCTAAATGTACTACACAAATGGTAGAAAAAATTAATGCAATTATATTCAATCCAGTCTTAAATTAATGTAAATTTTGTAGTGTTGAACGAAGTTGCATAGATTTGTACTGTCAACAGATATAAGTTGTAAAAAAGACCTAATGATGAGATTCCCAGAAAGCCAGAACTGTATTGCTTTATTTCTTAGACTACTCTAACATTATTATTTGATGTACCATGAAGTTTTAACTGCTTGTATATTTATCATTACCTGAAAATTAAATATTTTATAATATGAATTATCATCAGAACATATAACTACGCAAGTGCAAAAACAAAAAAAACATGCAATATACTATTTTTATAACATCACAATTTTTTACCTTCAATTTTTCACTTCACTTATTTCTTTGAATCCCATCTTTGTTAGTCTCTTTAATTAGATATTGAATAATTAAACTTTTGAAATACAGCCAGGCATAGTTCCCTAGTTGTCATGCTATCATATAGTCATCTTTAGACTGCAAATTTTGCTTTGTACAGCCAAGCACATATGTGATGATCTTTCTGACTGAACTGACCACTAATTACATAGATGAAACATAAATTAACTGCTCTATTATTATGATAGAAATCTAGGTATTTGAAAATACGTGGACAATAGCATGCCTAACTTTTTATGAATAATTGCCAATGAAGTGGGTAAGAATTTGCTTCTCAAATCAGTTCTAGAACTGTCTTGGTCTGACAATTCTAGCAATTTAAGAACAGACAGATTATTCAAATTCTCCATGTCTCAATTTTCTCATTTGTAAATTGAATAGATATTAATATCTAATCCATTATGCTACTGTGAGCAATAGACTACATAAATACTATGCTCAGTGACTGTGACTTGTACTACTCAAAAACTATTACAGTACCTTGTTATATTTCAATCAATTAAATATTCATATTAACAGAAAAGCAAATTTTTTTATATTTAAATAAATGTATGGCATCATTTGCTAATTATATAAGCAAAAGAGGTTAATTTGATTGTGTCAAAGTACAAATGGCCCAGTATTAATTTAGTGTTACCCTGACACCATTTACGACCAAGTGTATTAATTTCCTAGGATGCTATATTAAAGTACCATAAACTGGGTGGCTTAAAAACATGGGAAATTATTGAGTTACAGTTCTGGACTAGGTGTAAGGAAGGCTGATTTCTTGTCTGGTTGTGAGGAAAGAGCATTTCCCTCCCTTAACTTTTGGATGGCCATCTTTTCCCTGTGTCTTGTCACATGTCTTCTCTTTATTCATCTCCCTGTGTCCAGAGTTCCCCTTTTTATGAGGACATCAGTAATACTGGATTAGGGCCTACCCCAATGACCTCATTTTAACTTAATTGCCTCTGTAAGGACCCTATCTCAAAGTCACGTTCATAAGTGGTGGGCCTTAGGAGTTCAATGTATGCATTTTGTAGGGATGCAATTCAGCCCATAACACCAAGTATCTAAATGTTGATTTTCATTTCATTGACCATTTGGTCCTTTGTTACCTAAGAGATGAATGTTTCTTTATAATGAGAACTACCTTCAATTGATGGAATATTATGTGTTGTGCAATACTTTCATACTCTGTGAATTGGCCTCCACTCTATCACACTGCTCCTCAACTCCTTGTACCACATGCTCCCCAACTTGGACTCTCCTCTATATCTATGACTGCCCTTTCTCTGTCTCCCTCATTGACTCTCTTCTGCCTATAGTTAAATATACATATTGTCAAGGAAAGCCCCGTTTCTTTCTAGCAAATTCATGTGTTGTATATGCTAATTCACACTTCTGACTTTAAGCCAAAAGTACTAAAATTTTAATTGCCTGTGGAATATACCTGTTCCACAGGCATCTCAAACTTAAAATGCCCAAATGGGAATCCTCCTCCTTGTTCCCTCCTAATAGCTTGACTTAAATAGAGCTCAGTTAAATACATCATAATTATCCACTCACTATATCTGAAAGGTTAACATTATTAATTTCTCTCTCTCTTCCACCCAAACTGGTCACAATATTTGGTTGATATTACTTAAGGTGCTCCTCACATTTAGCCCATCACCAATGTCTGTATTACTGCTTCCTTAATCCTAGCCCTTCACATCTCTCCTATTCTCTCCTATATCTGCTATTATGCTGGTTTCCTGAAAGGTATACCTGCCCTAACTCTTGTTAATCTATTCTCTTCTCACTTCTCAAGAATGAAAGCTAACCATTCTCCTCTTTGAAAATGTAGTTTGGCTCTCCAATGACTAATTGGTAGAGTTAACACTGTTCACCTTGCCATACAAATAATTTCACAATTTAGTTCTATCTACCTTTGAATTCCCTGTGTCTCTGCCTCACCACATTGATTATAGTTTCCCAAGCTTGTTAAATTATTTATCTACCTCACTACTTTGGGCATGTATGAATATTCCCTTCACTGAGAAACATCCTTTCCACTTCATCATCCCTTCCTCTCCCTACCATCTATTTTTCACCCCACATCTCCTCCCTGTGAAAAATCCCTATACATCCTTCCAATATCATTTCACATAGAACCTTTTCAGGGAAGCCTTGCAAAGACTCCCCTAGAGAGTAAAATTTATCTCTCCTTTGGGTCCCTGTAGCTCTTCCTTCTCTGTCAGTACAGTGTAGATTATGGGCTATTTTACCTTCATATAATTATGCCTTTCATATTAGACTCTAAATTTTTTTTTAAGATTTTATTTATTTATTTGACAGAGAGAGAGATAGTGAGAGCAGGACACAAGCAGGGGGAGTAGGAGAGGGAGAAGCGGCTTCCCGCCAAGCAGGGAGCCTGATGCGGGGCTCGATCCCAGGACCCTGGGATCATGACCTGAGCCGAAGGCAGACGCTAAACGACTGAGCCACCTAGGTGCCCCTAGACTCTAAACTTCTTGAGGGGATTCTATTATAAAGACTAAGAGACTCAGAGACACCTAAGTTAAAATCCTGGCTTTGACAACTCTAAGTTGCTGACTTCTGAAATTCGTAAAAACTCTCTGAATATTAGTTGTCTTATATAAAAGTTGGGGACACTGATACATATATTTCCAGCTGAGGGGATGATTAAAATAGAGACAATCTAAAGTGTTTAGTGCATTCAAATATTATCATTAGAAGTAATGATATTATTGTCGCTATTGCTGCAAGTTCATGATTAAGGCAAGTCGTGCTCAAAAATAATTGCTTCATTAATAAATGTTTTTCACAACAACTTTATAAAATGGGCAATAAAAACCACAGCCACATTTAAATAGATAAGAAAAAAGGTCCCTAAGAAGATACAGTTCTTATCCAAGTTCACAAGGTTGATGATTGATAGATCTAAATTTAGAACATAAATCTTCTGATTTTTTGGAATGCTTTCTAAATCATGAATTTCATATTTCTACTTTGTGAAGATATAATCCTATAAATGTTTCCTATTTCCAAAAAAATTTTAGTGGCCAGGCACACGTACCTGTGGCATCAACTGATAAAGTATTTCTGTGTATACAAGATAAACGTCTACAAAAGAACCATAACATAAACATGGTCAATACATTTCATGAAGCTGGGCCTTCCAGAATAATCTTAGAATTAAGATTGCATTATAAAATCAATTGCATTATAAAAACAGAAACTGGGGGCATATCCAAATATTTCATATGTTTGCCTTTCTTCTAGTAGTTTAACTGCAACATAAGTTTCCGAATTGTTTCCTTGAAGACAGTCTGTATTGAATAAGGGCATATGTATGAAGTAATTGCAAATTCCCATGTTTTGCTACATTAGTCAAAAAGCTAACCTTTACAGTTGTGATCCTTTTAGTTTATCTAATTCATGTATTTCATATTCACCATGCATATAACCCAGCAATAATTTATTCATCATTGATTCATTCATTCATCCAATATTTGTTTAATACCCACTCTTAACTGCAGTCAAGCAAACATTTATTCAGCTAGCGCCATGCCAGATGCTTAAGGATAAGCACATGAACAAGACAGACATGGCCCCAATTTTCTCAAGATTTCAAATCTATTGGCAAACCTAAGGTACTTTAGTTGTATTTTACCAAAAATTTTGCAAAGCACTTCTTAACTTAGCAGTACGTTTACATTTTTTCTCTTTGCAACTTATTTTTTTAAGATTTTATTTAAAATCTAGTTAGTTAACATAGAGTGTAATATTGGTTTCAGGAGTAGAATTTAGTGATTGATCACTTACATATAATACGCAGTGATCATCACAAGTGCAGTACATTTATTTTTAATGATGAAAGAAAAGGCAGCTGTTAGGTCAAATAAGTCATATATTTTTTTCAAATAAAGTTTTCCCTAGAAGATGTCATATTCTCTTGATGTGATGTAAACACAAGCATATGATTTTGCTTTTGTTTTTAATCCCTATTTTGAAATAGGATTCTCACCAATCCCAGCTAGTATTGCCACATCTCAAAATGTCCTACAGATTGGCTCTTGAGGCGTCATTCCTTTGTAAAATGCAAATAAAAGGAGATGAAAAAAGATTCTAAAGAAGAGGCACAATACCAGAATGTTTTTCTTTTCCAGTGTACTAGCAAGGAATACATAACTGGATAGAATTGCTTCTGTTTAGAGGAATAAAAGGAATATACTGAAGTCAGTAAATGCATTTTCTTTGAGTAAAAGGGTTATCACACAGACATTTGTAACTTTAGAGATGTCACTGCTTTAGCCTCCGGGTTTTAGAAGGAATTTCTGTGCTTCAAGATGAGCTGGCTGAGGTTCTATTTCCCTTAATATGAGAAAGGATGACTTATAAATGAAAATTTAAAGTACTGGAGTCAGCTTTGAACTACTCAAGCTTGAAACTCAACTCCCATCTCACCTGGTAAAGCTCTCACTGCCAGAATGTTTTCTGGTTGTGGAGGATAAATGACAATACATATCAGCCAGAAGGGATACTATATATGGAAGTTAAAAGTAAGTTGCGTCAACTCATAAAATAAACATAACTCATAAGAAGTCATGTGCATTTTACTGTTCAAAACAGCCGTACATTATGTGGTAATTAGACTAAACGGTGTTTACATTACTGAAAAAAAGTTTTCATTTTCATTTGCTCAAAATCTATTTCACCCCTTAAACTGAAGAATACTAAAACATTATTTACACCTCCCCTGTCCAGTTCTATCTTCTAACTTCTTTTTATTTATTTGACAGAGAGAGAGATAGCGAGAGCAGGAACACAAGCAGGGGGAGTGGGAGAGGGAGAAGCAGGCTTCCCGCTGAGCAGGGAGCCCGATGTGGGGTTAGATCCCAGGACCCTGGGATCATGACCCAAGCCAAAGGTAGACGCTTAACGACTGAGCCACCCAGGTGCCTCAATCTATTTTCTAACTTCTTAAGTGAAGGAAGAGCTAAAGGCAAAAATACCACATACAAAAGGAAACTAAAATTGAAATCTGAAACTAAATTATAATGAAGGTTAAAATGATATCAATTTATTCATACATTCTATTAATAGCAGAAGCTCTACTTATCAAACACCATCAGCTAAGTCAATTAAAATGTCTATTTTAACCTAAATGTTGTATAGACCCAATAGGAAATCAGAATTTAGTTCAAATAAAACATCAGCTAAATACATATTTACTTATAGTTAGATGTGAGACAAAAATTGCATTCAACAAATCCAAACACCTTTAAGTAACCTGTAATTATGAACGTGTATGATGCAAGTCTCAGCAAATTATGCAAATACAATAAATACTTTTTACTGATTGAATGCCTATATAATAAAGAGTGTGGTTTTTTCAAAAGATCTGTTCTAGTGGTAATGAGTATTCTACCATTTACATTTCTGGATAAAATAGAAATTGCCAGTAAGATCATACAATAAGGTTCATTTTGTACTTTGATAAATAGCAAGGATGAAAAAAAAAACTATATTCTGTAACATTTGGAAAATATTTGTATAACTGTTTCAAATAAGAGAAGAATAATTAAAAAAAGAAAAAGGTAGCATGCTAAAGTTCAGACTATAAGAAAGACTGCAAGGGAATATAAAATACCTAATGGTATAGTCAAGGGTTAAAAAAAATGGCACTGACCAATAAAGAGTTTTGGCTTAAGATGATGCATTCAGCTGACATAACTAAGAAGAAATGGATAGGATCACAGGAAATAAATAAAATGTGAGATTATAAGGATTTTCAAGTATAGTTAAATATACTGGATGAACATGGACTATAACAGATCTTCTTATTAAATGGATTGAATGAACAGATAACCAATTCTAAGAAAATAGGTCTTTACTAGAGAAGACAGGATATTGTTGCATACACGGTATCTCTAAACTGCTATCAATCTGAGAGTTAGATAATTATCAACAAATTATTTTATCAGATATTTTTTAAAAAAGAGAAGACAGGTTTTAGGAACAAAACTGAAACAAAGTGAACATTATTTCATTACAAAGGGGAAAGACAGGCAAAGCAAAATGACAGTTGCCAAAACATGTGGTTATCCAATTATCTGTTGGAATTACCATTTATTTAAAAAACAAGGTTTAGTAATTCTTAATATCCCATCTCCCCTTCCATATAGAGCAGATAATTTAGATTTAATTGTAACTAAGTAGGGATTATTTACAGTGAATCAGACATGGAGGGCACCAAAGGAAAAGGCAATCCTATCGCCTCAAGTGGGGACAATTTAATATAGCCACATACAACTCAAATGACATTATAACAGTTCTGAAAAATAAAGATTAAAATCAGATTGAACAAAATTACAGACCTTATGAAGCGATGGGTCAGTTTTGTGTCCCCACTGCTTTTTTCTTTAATAAATGAATTAAAGAACAACGATGCAAGCATTTTCTTAAGTCTGAAAAACATCCCCCAAATTCTGACAGCTACATTAGAAGTTATTCTAATGAAGAACAAAATTAAATTATTTCATAGGGTACTCTAGGATAAATGCAGAATTAAAATGACATTCAAAAGATGAAAAAGGAAATTATGGAAAGAGTGCTACATATTGCTATATTTGAGTTTTGCACCAAACAGTATGATTTAAATGATTGCATAACACATCAAATACAAAGAGGTTTGCAAAAACCTCAAAGGGTGACAAAAAGGTGAACAAAATTATGTTGCTGTCAAAGAGATTTTTAAGAAGTACCCTAGAGTTCCATACTGGAGAGTCTTTTTGTTGTTTTGTTTTGAGATGTGAGGAAACTAGTTGATTGACTTGCCCGAGTAACACAGTTGTCCAGGAAAAGAGCTGGAAATTCATTGCTGACCTTGTTTGTTCCACCAAATTAAAAATACCTCTAAAAGATTCGCAGGGGGATGGGGGGGCGGGAGGATTAAAAAGAGCCTCAGGGCATATCATAGGAATCTTAAAATATCTGAAGGTTGACTTGAGGAAGAGGTGTTAATTGATCGTTTTTAATCACTTAAGTAATGTAATTAGAGAGGCGGAATCAAAAGATGAAATTAGGAGGACACAGATATTCATTCCAAATATAAATGAATTTTCAAAATGATTACTAAGATGAAATGAGGTACCTTTGGGAAGTACTGAATTATTCATCAGTGGAAATGTTCATATTTAAAGGGGATAAACACAAGTCTGAAGTACTGGAGTTGGGATTCAAGAATCGTTGGATGGTTAGACTAAATGAAACTTTGTTTCTTCCAAGTCTCTCATTAAAATTGCATGCTCAAAATGACAGATTTTTAGGAAGTAGCAAACATTGATTGGCCCGATCACTTAATTGCTAAATTCTCTAAGATTTGGTAAACTGTTCAAACAAGTCTTTGTATTAAGGTTGAAGGATGAAGTAATATTATATTTAAAAACATTTTTATTTCCTTTAATTGAGTTAAGGAGCTATTACAAGTTACAGACCACTGTGTATCTGATACTACTGAATGTACTCAGGAAGTGAGTACTAAATAAATAGATGACACAACAAATCTAGCTTCTAGAAAAAAAGACTGAAGAACAGAGTGGTTACCCAGTTCTTCCCCATTCTGAATTTCCCAACCATTTATTTGATTTTCATTTTAATTACTCCACTTAAAAATCTCAAGTTCTACAGAGAGCTTGGTTTACATACACTATTATAAAAGATAGTAAAAATTAAGTCTAAACCTTAGATAGCAAATAGTATGTATTCATGGTGTTCTGTTTGACCTTCCTGTACTTACTGACTTCTTGGTTTGTGAATTGATGACCAATCTCTAAAAACTGTCCTGTACCAAATTTCAGAGCACCCTGTCTGCCTTCAAATTTGGAGTCACATTTCATCTTGACCTTGCTATTTGTGTATCAGATTGGTAATGACCTTATTTGTTACTATGTTGCAATCCCTAGTTATCCACTTGGCATATGGTCAGCTTTCCATTTACAACCTGGTGCTGACATATTCCGTAGAAAATACTCTATGTTACTCATTAGCATTATTGTCCTCTCTCTAAAATCGTGGTCTAACATAAATCCTCTAGGCCTCTCAGACACATTGTGCTGTGAAATTCTTATGAGCCTGAAGCAATTTACTAGAGAAGTAATTGTTTTATCTAAAATTATATTTCAAATCATTATTTGAATACATGTTTTTTCTCATTAAAATAAGGCATGCTTTCCTTCAAAAGTGAAAAGTCAATTATATTTTATTGTGTTTACAAGAGTAAATGACAATGTGATGCATTAAAAAAAAAACCTATCTTTAAACATTGCAGTACTATTTGAATTATGTAAATAGCTCTATAAGATTTTTGAAGATACTCAATTTCTTTTCTGTATCTTTAATGACTTAAAAAATATATGTAGTTTGCATTTGAACAATTAAAAGCAAAGTGACTTATTAATATTAATTTGTATCTTCTGAAGCATATTATTCATTTTCAATACAGTATTATGCACTCTCATCATGTTTAGTCAATGCTGATTTTTAAAAAAATGACAACTCATACTCTAAAATCAATTAGTAATTTAAATGTAGTGAAAGAATATTAGTCAAAACAAGATATTGCTTTTCACTTTTTTCTAAACCAAAGAAGCTTAAGGACATCATTGTCTTTTCTACTTTTTAATGTAGCTATTAACAATACCCAAGAATTTATATGAATATTTAATTTCCTTTTTAATTAAATTCACTTCAAGGTCCTAATTTATGTTTATAAAATATAAAGATAAATATATACAGTGTTTTTGAAACTTGATAACTAAACTTTTGAGGAAAGTTTAACAGGAACAAATTTTAGCTCAAGTTTGATTAATTTCATATAGATGAATGGAAAATTAAGTTAGCATGCTGAAGCTAAAAAATTATACTGTACATAACTGCTAAAAAAATTGTTTTTTTAGATTTATTTATTTATTTGACAGAGAGAGACACAACAAGACAGGGAACACAAGCAGGGGGAGTGGGAGAGAGAGAAGCAGGCTTCCCCCCGAGCAGGGTGCTCAATGCGGGGCTCCATCCCCAGGACCCTGGGATCATGACCCAAGCCCAAGGCAGACTCTTAATGACTGAGCCACCCATGCTCCCCTAAAAATGATAATACTGTATTGAAAAATTATGATTTCTGACAAATTATGATCTTTTAAAAAAATCTCTTTTCCTTTAATAAAATGTTGATAATTAAAGTCGATTGCCAGATTACCAAGATGTAACTTTCTTCTAAAAAAAATGTGGCTAATTATATGGGTCTAAGTTGTCTTTTTAGGATATTGTTTTAACAGGACTTAATTCATAAATTATATTCCTTTAAACATAAGCAATTGTAGATGTGACAGAAATATCTAAAAATATGTCATTTACACATTGAACACCCAAATGATTAGGCACCATTTTGTTGCTGACAATGATGTTCTTTTTTTTTTTTTTTTAAGATTTTATTTATTCATTTGACAGAGAGAGAGAAAGCCAGAGAGGGAACACAAGCAGGGGGAGTGGGAGAGGGAGAAGCAGGCTTCCGGCCGAGCAGGGAGCCCGATGCGGGGCTCCATCCTGGGACCCTGGGATCATGAACTGAGCTGAAGGCAGATGCTTAATGACTGAGCCACCCAGGCACCCCTGATGTTCTGTTGTTTTCACATAAGCTGCAGTTCTCAAAGTGTGGTCTTTAAGACCAGCAGCATCACAGTCACCTGGAAACTTGTGAGAAAAGCAAAATCTTTTACTCCATCCCAAACCTACTGAATCAGTAACTCTTGGGGTGAAGTCAAGCAATGGGTGTTTTAACAAGTCCACTGAGTAATTATGATGCATGCTAAAGATAGAATAATCTGGATGTTCTCAACTGTGGTGAGATATTAGAAATATCAGATGAGTTAAGATTAAGAGATGTATAAGTATCATCCTATAACAATTAAAATGATATATCTAGTGAGAAGACTGGTATTTGTTAAAGCACCTCAATTTTAATGTGTAGTCAGGGTTGAGAACTATTTCTCATCTAACATTCAAGAGAGCTTACTTCATTCTTTTTTTTACTTCTGTGGAACTGAAGGCATGCCTGTTCTTTCATTGAACTTCTGATTAAAAAATTTCTGCCCTGATCAACAAACTTTAAATCTAATGCCAATCCTTTCCATTTTTCCCTGTTCTCCTGATGGGAAACATACCACTGACTTATTTTTGTATTATAATTGCTATGCCAATTTAAATAGACTATTATCTGTACATAGATAACATCTTATTAGTAATTCTTAGCGAATATAAAAGTGACCTGCAAGATTCATTGCTCCTCTAATTTTCCTATCCTAATCCATAGTATGTTTCCTAATAAATATATAGGTGGAGTTAAACACAGTGGAAATTCATCGTTAAGTACACTGAATTTGCTGCGCATGTAAGAATTTAGCTAGCTACTACTATGCTACTATACTATGGCATTAATCTTTACCTTCGCAAATAAAACTATTAATTTATAATGAGATTATAGAAATTTAAAAGTGGCATAGAAATACAGGAAAGTAGTAATACTTTAGTAACATTATTTTAATACTATCTAACTAATCTATGTAACTATCTAAGTAATGTTATCTAACAAACTCTCAGTCACACTAGGGAGTTGATAGATATTTAAAAAGTTTGAGTATCCAGACATTTTAAGTAGCAGGTTTCTTTTAGTCATTTTGTTAGTTATTACTCTAAGCTCAGTATTTCTAAAACAGTTGTAATATCTAAGAATTAAGGGATGCATTTGTATTCTACAAAATTGTGAATAAAATGGTTTATGTAGGAAGTAATCTTCAAATAATTTTATGTTTACAATATTTAATCTCAAGTTAATAATTGATAATACTGTAATCATCCCATTTTTCTAAGGCAAAAGTAGCAAATGACTTTTTTAAGATTTGCACAAAATAAGCTTATGCTTGATTAGAATAATTATTTTGCAAAATGTCTTTAATGTGTCCTCCAGGTTTTAGAATCTATATTGTTTCTTCCTCCTTTCTTTCCTATATTCAATGCAACACTAATTATTGAAACTTTTTCATGAAATATATCTCTCAGGTATCTCTTATTGTAAGCCTCATAGCATTATGCCCACAATTTAATTCAGTGCGAATACATTTTTCTGCCTTCAGTTTCCCTCACTCATCCTAAAAGCAGATGTAGAATAATTTTCAAAAAGTAATAATTCTTGAGGCATCTGGGTGGCTCAGTCACTTAAGCATCTGACTCTTGATTTCAGCTCAGGTCATGATCTCAGGGTTGTGAGAGTGAGCCCCACATGGGGCTCTGTGTTGGGCATGGACCTGTGTAGGATTCTCTCTCTTCTTCTCCCTCTGCCCCTCCCCAACCCTGCTCACACTCCCTCTCTCACTCTCTCTCCAAAAAAAAAAAAAAAAAAAAAAAAAAAAAAGTAATAGTTCTTCCCATCTTGTAATTAACTGAATAAAAGACCAGGTATATTAAACTAATATCTTCAGGTTTATATGCAAGTTTCTTTAATGCCCAGTATCAGTTCATTTCTCACTAACTCACTTCATATTCTTTTACTTTTGTCCTCTTCTACGATATATGTCACAACCTTACCTTGTTTAATATTATGACTTTTTTTTTTTTTTAAAGATTTTATTTATTTATTTGACAGAGAGATACAGCGAGAGAGGGAACACAAGCAGGGGGAGTGGGAGAAGGAGAAGCAGGCTCCCCACAGAGCAGGGAGTCCGATGTGGGGCTTGATCCCAGGACCCTGGGACCATGACCTGAGCCGAAGGCAGACGCTTAACGACTGAGCCACCCAGGCGCCCATGACTTCTTTTTTTATTGAAAATGAAATATAATTAATGGGAATGTTCTTCCATATAAATGTGTTATACAATAGTTAAAACACTTTTTTTTTTTTTTCTCTTTAATACCCATCACCAGGCTAACCCATCCCCCATCCCCCTCCCCTCTAGAACCCTCAATTTATTTCTCAGAGTCCATAGTCTCTCATGGCTCGTCTCCCCCTCTGATTTCCCCCCCTTCATTTTTCCCTTCCTACTATCTTTTTTTTTTTTACATATAATGTATTATTTGTTTCAGAGGTACAGGTCTGTGATTCAACAGTCTTACACAATTCACAGCGCTCACCATAGCACATACCCTCCCCAATGTCTATCACCCAGCCACCCCATCCCTCCCACCCCCCACCACTCCAGCAACACTCAGTTTGTTTCCTGAGATTAAGAATTCCTCATATCAGTGAGATTGGCATCACAATTCCGGACTTCAAGCTCTATTACAAAGCTGTAATTATAATATTATGACTTCTTATAGGTCTGGATTGACTAAAAGTCTTATGAAAAACTTTTGTTTATATATCAGCATGAAATCACAAATCATGCAGCCTATAAAGGTCATTTTTATTTTCTTTTAAAGAATTTCAAAATGATACATTTTTCTCTTTACAAACATGTGGATTAGAATAATACTTCTACAAACACAAATATTATTCAGTTCAGAACGATACGTTTAATAAAATAGATATCAATTTTGTGGAAGACTTAAATGTTCTAAAAACAAGAATAAGGACATAAATCATGACAACATGTCTACAAGCATACAAAATTCAACATATGTGCTACACTTTGGTTATAACACCTACATAACACACTTAGATGCAACATGTTCTTTTTAATCATTGTTTTGAAGAAACACATTTGAAGAATTATCTAGAAAATATTTGTGTATAGATAGATTTGCATGTGTTTTATGAAAGACAATAATTGCTAAGCATTCAAGGATCAGACACCTTTAAAAACAGTTTATCTGCCAGAAATCAGCTTTGCCTCTACTGAAACACAGTTTTGTTTTGTTTTTTTTTTTTTACTTTCTCTGTTGATCACATTCTCATAATGCTGTATTTCAGTTATTTAGGAAAACTTCAAAAATTATTTTTGAGTAATAATTATATTCACTGGAATTTCCAGTTATATAAAATAAAGAGTATACTTGTAATGCAATGGTTATGGTATAATCATATGGAGTATACTCATACACTATTTTTGTCTTTATGAAAATCTACTTATGCTTCCTTTTTAAAGAATACTTCATGATTTTTTCATTCACTATTTAAACATTCTTTGACATAAATAAATAAATAAATAAATAAGGAGAGAGAGAGGGAGGGAGGGAGGGAGGGAAGCAAACCATAAGAGACTCTTAACTATAGAGAACAAATTAAGGGTTGCTGGAGGGAGGTGGTTGGGGGATGGGTTAAATGTACAGTAATGGGCATTAAGGAAGGCACTTGTTGTGATGAGCACTGGATGTTATATGTAAGTGATGAATCACTAAATTCCACTCCTGAAGCCAATATTACATATATGTTAATTAACTAGAATTTAAATAAAAATTTGGAAGAAACAAAAAACCTAGCATATTAGGATATAGTCATACATCATAATCCACATTTGTCATATTAAATTAACAATAACTTTAATGATTTTTAAAATGATTAAATTTGTTAATTAAACTTATTAAAAATAATAAAATAAACATTATTTGACCATGTGTTTGATGGGAAATTTAAGAACATACATAAAACATCAAAGCACACTATATAAAGAATAGGGAGATGGGGTGAGATTTACTTTCCTGTCTGTGAATGAAGTCAGTTCTCCTGGATTCCCTGAAGCTGTGAAGATTCAAAGAAAAAGTCATGGGCATGTGATTGCTCTATAAGACACCATGAATCTACAAGTGGAGGCTACTTGGCATGTTATTGTTAGAGCTGGAAAATTAAAATCTTTGGAGAGATTAAAGAATGTTAAATCTTTACTCATATCTAAGGGGAAAGCAATTTCTTTTATTAGCTAAGAAAACAAAAAAGATTTAAAAAGTTGATTCATAGATGACCATGAAAAAAAAAAAAGGCAGTGAAACTGTAATAGCAACAAAGGTATTAGCATGATAGTTCTTACAGACCATACAGCAACATGATCATATCATCATAAACCAAAACATCATGAAACAAGGCTACCTAATCAGACAATTATGGAATGGAACTTTTAGTGAAGAAAAATTAAACATGAAAAACGTCCTTATCCAATATGTATAGGTGAGGTGAAATATTAGCTAAGAATTTTAAGGGTCTTTGAAAAATCATGGATATCAAATGGGCTATTTAATGAAAATATTCATCCTCTTAAAGTTCATATGTTTCTTGCTCACAAAATAGATGTTTTTCCATGTGTCTGACACATAAAGTACATGGAGTGGATAGAGGGTTGTGTCCGGATGTGTGATACTAAGTAGATAAAACTCTTCCTCCATCCTCAACTATGCAGTGTGAAGAAATCACTCACTTAAGACTTGATTGAATAATGCCATGATAAAATTTATATATTAGATAGATGACAATGACCAGTCTTGTCACACCATTGAGAAAACATTTTAGTAGGAAAACTGAAACCAAAAAGCTTTCTAATGCTTTGGAAGAGTGATTATAGGGATCTGAACCACATCAATGGTAGTGGGTATCAAAACTTGAGTTTGCATTGGGAAAATGCGGCAGATGGAATTGATAGGACTTAGCAGCTAACTGTAAGTGAAATGAGGGGTGTGAAGGAAATATTACTCAAATAGGACTCCAAGATTGGATTTTTTGTGGCAATTTAATCTAAATAGATGCAAGAAAATTTCAGAATGGAGAAATAATTTTTATTTGGTCTCTGTTGAGTTATTATGCATACGTGATTTATGACACAAATTATGACTTCTTACATTAATTAGGAACACTTAGTAGAGAACAAGATGATACCTGCTTTTGTATTTTTTAATTTTTTTGGCAATTTCATTATTATTATTAATTTCTGATATCTACCTTAAATCAGGGTTTCAGAACTCCTGTTTTGTTTTTCTCCCCAAATTGTTGAGAAAACCTCCTAGCAATATAAAGACAACACTCAGTTATTTATTTTTTTGTTTCACCAATTATTTTCTCACACACTTCTATATAGTTTGTGCATATTTCAAGCCTTAATTTTAGACTGACTGCTAAAATGGTTTCCACATCTACACTGGTTGCTTAAACTCTTTATTCTATAGCCCCAGTGTTCATTATATTTTCATCTCCCAGAGACCATTACTCACTTTCAAACTGAAGCTTATTTGTTGCAATATCAACATGAGGTCTTTTAACCTCCATTTCATGTATGAAATAACTGAATGCAGCATTTCAGCAACTTGTCAAAGGCAGACATAGAAAAACAGGTTTTCTGACAAACACATTAACATGCTTTCCATTGCATTATGCCTATTCTCAGGTCAAAGATTTGATTATGCTTGGAGTTTTATTATATTTTTTCTTTGAAGCTTGATACTAATAACTGCAACCCCCCCTAGTTATGCAAAATGACAACCTAATTATTACGAGCTCATACTTATGTCATAGTCATCCCTTTAAATAAAGTAAGTTAAATGTAATCTTTTAAACCATTTTTATGATAGATTTTCAAAGCTACCTAGGAATAAGAAATATCACCTGATTTATTGTCCTAATGATCTACCCTAATAATTTCTCAATTATAAGTATAGAAGAAAAAGAAAGTATAGAAGAGGTAGAATTTTTATCTTGTAATTTTCAATGTGTGATCATGCCTCATCAACTCATATTATAAGAATATGAGAATGTTAAAAATAAAAACAAAGTAAAACACATTCAAGTTCCTCTGCTTTTTTTTGGGGGGGGGGTGTTATGGGAAGGGCCCTGAATAGAAAAGTGATCTATATAGTACTGAATAGTCTCTCCAATACCTGGAATGACTAAGTCTAAAAAAAAAGCTTAAAAAAAAAATTAGAACCTCTTCCAAAAATGCTGGAATGGCTCATAAAGTTAAGTAATATTATAAATGATTCAATGAATAGCATATATTACATTGTGAATTCCTGTATGCTTACATCAAGTTAATGTTCAGTAATTCAATTAAATGAATACAATTTAAAAGAAGAGATTCTCTTAATAATGTAACATTGTAGTTTCTGGGTAAAATATATGATAGTATTTATGGTCATTTACTCAAACCTCTACTAACTTCAGTGGATATTGCTTTATGAATTTTGCAGTAAGAAGCAAACATAAGCTCAGTGAAGCAGCTATCTCTCTACCAGCTGCAGATAATAAAATACTTTATATTAAGTAGTCATTTGTATTAGATTAAAGTTGACCTTCATAAAGTACTCATGCTGTATATTTTTAGTATTTGCTTCCACTCTTATGATATGCAAATATAATCATTATACCATTTTACTGAAGTGTTCAGCATGTTTCTACACCATCTAAATTGGTGAAAATGAATTGTGATAGCATGCAATATTAATATGAAAAGCCACAAAAATTGCTCACATAATACAGCTTTCATATTAGAGGATTTAAAAACCTCAATTTTGCTGTTGCAAACCTCTTCTTAGTTGTGCACATAAGCAGAAAGATGAGGTACTAAGTGTTCTATCTCTCTTGAAAATAGTCTTCTCTAGGGATCAAAATGATAATACTGCTTGGCAAAATAATATTTGTAGATTCAAAGAACAAAATACTAATTTCAGTTAAATCTAACTCTATTGCTTTACAGCTACTAAAATTTAGGAAAAGGACAAGATTCTTCCTATGAATACTAAAATGAGAAGTTGAAAATCTATCTGGTATAGAGAGCTATCCATTTCCCTTTCAGCTTTATATGGTGTATTGAGTTCTAAAAAAAGAAAAAAAAAAGAAAAAGAAACGAAAATTGTAGGGACTTATCATCGGGAAAATACTTATAGAATTGAGTCATAGAGTAATTCTTTGACCAAAGGTAGCATTCAAATTCATCTTTTGAATTTTATGAGCTTTTCAGAGAGAAAACCTATAATCATTTGCCCAAAGTGTCTATTTACTGGTTTTGCCCATGAGATGCTCTAGCTGACCTATTAAGCAAAATATGGAACCAAATGGTATGGGTCCTTAAGATTATCTGTAAATATATAAGCCATTAAATTCTAAAGGGCTGTATTGGGCGCCTGGGTGGCTCAGACTGTTAAGCGTCTGCCTTCGGCTCAGGTCATGATCCTGGCATCGAGTCCCACACCTCGGGCTCCCTGCTCAGCGTGGAGCCTATTTCTCCCTCTCCCACTCCCCCTGCTTGTGCTCTCTCTCTCTCTCTGTCAAATAAAGGGCTGTATTTTTCCTAGCTGTCTTGAAAGTGGAATTCCTATTTGGGGACAAGAAATTATTTACTGGAGTGATTTTTATTTAACTTCTCATACTATGTCCTATATTACTACTTTATTTTATTTTTTTTTTAAAGATTTTATTTATTTATTTGACAGAGAGAGACACAGCAAGAGAGAGAACACAAGCAGGGGGAGGGGAGAGGGAGAAGTAGGCTTCCCGCCAAGCAGGGAGCCTGATGCGGGGCTCGATCCCAGGACCCTGGGATCATGACCTGAGCCGAAGGCAGACGCTTAACGACTGAGCCACCCAGGTGCCCACTATGTCCTATATTAATAATACATCTTCAAATCTTTATTTTACTAAATGAAAGACACAAACGTAATATCTTTTAGCTATTTGCCCTACTGAGAATTATGGGAGAGACAAAATGATTTACTGGTTTTGTTTTATTTCCTATGACTAGTTTATTCCTGCAAGTAGGAGGCCAGGGGACCTGCATTACACAATTGTTCATTGTAATACTACCAGCAGTTCTAAAAGTCGGACTCTCCTTTCTACTTATGATGAAAGAGGCATTGTCAATGGCAGCTCTGCTAGGTGTACTGCTTTTAGATGAAAGGACGGTGCTACCACCAGGAAGGGTTGTACAGGAAAAAGCATGGGTATGGAACGAGCGTGGGGAAAGGGTGGAAGGATCAACATGAAAATCTTTGCTCTGCCACTTAAAGAATCCTCATTGGTAATATCCCCATCCACAAAATGGGTATAATAAAACATATGTGAAATAAATATGAGGATTATAAATGTGTGATATCTATGTAAAGCATCAAAACCTAGACATATGCAATAAATGGTAGTTTTACTATTATCCAGAAGATTCTCAGTATATTTAATTGTCCCCTCTCCCATAAAAAAAAAAAAAAAAATCCACCTGGCATATTAAGTGAAAATACAAAGAAATATCAAATGTACGTGACCCTTATGAAACAGAACAAACTACATTTCTTTGGTTTTCATTTCTATAGAGCATCATTATCATCATAAATCTTATTCCTTATTCTTAAATGTCATGACCAAGTCAAAGGAAGGATGGTCTTTGATTGCAGAAAGTCTTGGACTGAAATTAGGCATCCTCATTCTGGAAATTTAGTTAATCTTTCTAGGCCATTTTTTTTTTTCATATATAAAAAGATATTTCAGGCTGGCTGTGAGGATTACACAAAATAGTCTATAACCCTAAATGTTACATAAACCATTATAAAATGTGAAGTTAATCTACTCTATTTCCCTCTCTATATACTAATATTAATAAAGAAGGTAATACTATCTCTCTTGGAAATTGTTCTTTTTAAAAGTTTTAGTTGAAGTATAGTTGACATATAATATTAGTTTCAGGTGTACAAAATAGTGATTTAAAATTCTGTACATTATGAAATATTCACAAGTGTAGTTATTTTCACCAAAGTCATTACGATATTAATGAGTATACTCCCTATGCTGTACTTTTTACCCAGTGACTTATTTATCTCATAACTGGAAGCTTATCTTCTTTATGGTGGGTTCTTCTCTGCCTTCAAGTTTACTCTCCCTCTTTGATTACACTAAGTTGCACTCTGTATTCACTTCTCCAAATGATTTCATCCACAATTTTCCATCATCAGCCAAGTGTTGATGGCTCCCAAATCCAGACCTCCAGGCTGAACTGCTCCTTTGTACTTTAGATTTTATCAAATGCTTATTCTATTTTGCTTATCTTATTCATCATCTTTCCCTATAATGGTGATCACTCCCCTGATGATTCCCATTATTCGATACACCCTTCTTTGGTGTATACTTTTTACTATTTTACTATTTTGGTATATACATTTACTATTTTCTCAGACTGCATATGTTTTCAGTCAATAGGTAGAGTCAATTTTATGTAATAAATAATCCTTGAGCTCTTTTTATTTCTCTGTGTAACATTCCAATTTGAGCTTTCATTATCCATTACCCAAAATGTTTTATTTGGGTGTCTACCTCTTAGCATCTTTGCCTGTAATTTTCCACAAATATGTATGTTGCACAGCTGTTGGATTGAATAAAATATGAAATCTGACCATATAACTCTCATTCTTAAACTTCTAAACTGAATTTCCATCAAATCCAAAACAAAAATTTCATGTATTTTCCCATGACAATTAAGGTTTTCAATGACCCACACTTTTACTGTCCATGTTCATTTGCCACTCATTCTACCTGCCGAGGTTGATTTGCAAAACTTACTGTTTTGGAGTTTTACCTTAGCAATATGAAGTTTGTGCCTTCATTTATGTTCTGTCTTCCTAAAATTATTTCTTATCCCTGCTTCACTTGATTAATTTCTACTTATCTTCTGTAATTCAGATTAGACTAGCTAACAGTTTTATCATATGCCTTCAAAAAGATTCCTGATACTATGCTGAAGAGAAGGAAAAGAGACAGATATTGGTATCTATGGATCACACCTTATATTTTTGTTAGGTTGTATTCATACTTAAGTCATAGCATAATATTAGTACTAATTAGAAAAAGGTTATTGAATACACCATATATGTATGTGTATATATATGCATGTATAATGATCAGCACTTTATCTGTATGATATCAGTTAATCTCTAACAGATTATGACAGTCAGACACACACCTCTGCTATCCACTAAAAGCCATCCTTAACACTGTTCTTTGATAAAATACATCTCTTTGTCCATAATGTTTCCTCAGAGAGTAAAACTGAGATACAGAGTTTAGGTCACTTGTAAGACATCACACCATTAAGTGGTGAACCTAGAACTTAAACCCAAGTGTCTCTCTCTAACTTGGAAGACATCCTTAGCACAGAAAGCAGTACATCAATCTCACAACTTGAAACACTTTACATCATAACACTGTTATATTGTCTCTCAATGAAATAAGTATGTCTGCCAATCCAGCAGCTTGTCCATCGTAAGTCTGTTTGTCTTTATGTATGATGTATGATTTATTTATGATTTTTTTCCTGGTAACTGTTTAAATACAGGTTGGAAATATGCAAAAATGAATACCAGACAACTTTAAATAGTAACCTTTAGGAAAACATAGTGATTTACTCTCCACCCCCCCACACTCAAATTGAAATACTCAAAAAGATAGGAAAAAAGATACATTCTTTTAAATGCAGTAGAAACTAATAGTCTATAATATGCCAAAACATTCATAAAATCAGTATGACCTTATCACTAAGGGACTTCCATTTTCAGTCCAACCACAATAATCACAAGTCAATATTCTTGAGTTCTAAACAACACATTTCCTCCTCATAGTATCCTGGAAAGTGAGGTAAGGACACATGATTTATGGAAGATGAATACTTTTAGTCCTGTTAGGTCTCTTGTGACAGAATAATGGGAGAAGGGGATAAAACTGCAATGAAGGGATTGCATTAGGAGGTGGCCTGCATACAGTGAGGTACACTCTAGCAAAAGGGCAATGACTGGCATTTGGACCAAGATGAATATATTGAAGCTAAACATGGTCTAATAATGGCTGCTTTTAACCCACCAAGGGTCTTTGTGCATCTAAGTCCTTCAGGAAATAGGGGAGAAAAATTTTTGAGTCATGGGAATGTGACTAAATTTAGTTTTAGATACCAATTCTATGAATAGTAAACAAAAGGTGACTGAATTTACCTCCAAACAATTATGTTTTATAACTGGATCAAAAAGAATTAAGAATTAACAGACCTGGGGCACCTGGGTGGCTCAGTGGGTTAAGTGTCCAACTCTTGATTTTGGCTCAGGTCATGATCTCGGGGTTGTGAGATCAAGCCCCTTGTTGGGCTTCGTGCTGGGCATGGAGACTACTTAAGATTCTCTCTCCCTCTCCTTCTGGCCCTCCCAATCCCCCCCTATGCCACCCCCAAAAATAACAGATTTTTTCAGGTTTTTTTTCAGATCACAGAATCAGGTCTTGATTTAAGCTGCTATACCAAAATGAAAGCTACACTTCTGCAAATCTAAGTTTGTACTTATGAAATTTGGATCTATCACATAGGAAGATATTTTCTGCCACCCTCTATGGGTCCTCCCTACATTAGCATTTTAGGGGCTGCTGTGAGCATTTTAACCCTTCACAAATATCCACTTCTCTTTCCTCCCAGGCACATGGAAGAATGGCACTTCCTTACTCCTGTAAAGTTAGGTGTGGACATATGACTTACTTTGTCCAGTCAAGGGTGAGGAAAGTGATATGAATCACTTTCAAGCAGAAACATTTAATTGCCAGGCTGAGATTCTTCTGTGTTTTCTTCTCCAACCCAGACTATAGTGGGAGTAAGTTTCATCAGGAAGGTGGAAGGAAGTACAACAATGAAATAAAAAGGCAAAAAAACAAAAAACAAAAAAAACAAACCATGAACCAGATAAATACAGACAATGGCAACTACAAGGAAAAAATAAAACCAGTAATATGAGAAAAAATGGGGAAGGACTGGGTTTGTTAGTGATTTAGACTGAGTAGATTGGGAAGACCTCTCTGAAGAGGAAAAAGTTAACTGAGACTTGAATGATACAAAGAACACAGTATTTTGAAGTTTTGCTCTCTATAGTGAGACCAGGTTGGTTTCATTTGAGATAAAAGAAATATTCCAGTGCAACTGAAGTGTTCTGAACCCAAAAAGAACTGTATGAGATGAGTGGGAGAAATGGACTGGGGCCTTGTTGTAACAAATGTTGGTAGACTAATGATACGTCTAGTGAGGTTTCATTTAGTGAACATAACCTAATTATGAACTGATCCAAATAAATGTAAAATAATCAGGTGTATTTTATAAAGTTAAATACAGATCTTATTAATTGTGTTAACAAAAAAGAAACACTGCGTTTGGCTCTGTGTAAGTACAGTATTATTAAACCACTCTATGGACCTGTGGAAGGAGTCCATTTGTTATCACATGCACTTCCAGTTCTTCAAACTAACTGGATATTCCTCCTTTCCATGTCACACAACTTCATATCTTGTGCCTGTGATATCTGTGAATTGTGTCATATGCATGCTATTTAATAACCATCCCCTCTACAAATAAAGAAGGCTAAATTTAGTAATTTGTATTTATTCTGACAGATGGACAGTCCCAAGAGAGTTTCAGGCTAGGGAGTAACAAATGAATCTATATTTTCATGGGACTACCCTGGTTACTTTGTGATTAGTAGGTTACTAGAAGTTAAAGCTGTATCAGGGTGACTAGTTTAGAGGCTGTTGTAAGGATTATAAACAATCAAGTTTCATAAACACTTTAAGAAAATAAGAAATGATGATGTCATGCTCAACTAAGTTGTCTTTGAGATAAAGATATCAGAAGATGTGCTAAGATAAAATGTTTAAGTTAAATGGAATTTCAAGTCTTAAATAAAAAGTCTATTGTAAAAATAAAACTTCTAATTTAAAATAAAGCCAGGAATAATGGGCATAAAATAAGAGAAGAAAAAGTATCAAACAAATCAGGTAAAATATAAATAGTTAATATTTCATATTTTCAATTATATTTGTAGAAAAACTAGTTTACGACTATAAATCCCCTAGTTAAGAAATTGCTACTGGGCCAGCATCAGTGAACTCTACTGTACTACTTAAGGAAGTGGAGGTTTACTTGGGAATACTATTATCTGTAAGAAAACTGGGAAAGTTCAAAGCTAAACTTTTGTGAGTAACTTCTGGTAAAAGTCATCATCCTGCACCAAGAGACAAGGAACTACCAACTCTAAATTTCATCATGAAGAAAGACAGCAATAGATCTGGTACCAGCACCTTCTCAGAAACCAACAGAATCAATTCCATTTATGGTTCAAATCTGATAAAACTGAGTCACCACCCACTCTCCAAGCATTAATGATCATAGATCACCCAGACATACACCCAACAGTCCTCAGACTCGACATGTCAACATAGCATGCCCAAGACGTCACGGGTGCTCTCCTGAGATGATCTTCTCTCTGATAAGAAAAATTCCCGTTTTCTCAGTTTCTTAGCCTTTTACCTCTCTCTCTGTGCCTTGTATCAGTTGTTCTCAACCCTGGATGCACATCGTAATCACTCTTAGTTATTGAAAACAAAATAAAAGAACAACAACAAAAGAGGAAGCAAACACATAAACAAAAATCTATCTCTGTTCTGCATACACATCAGCTTAAATCAGAAACTTTAGGAGTGGGACCTGAGTATTATTTTTTTAAAGCTCCTCAAGTGAATAGATTGTGCTTCCAGGAAAAAACAGCTTTAAAAGAAAACTAATTTTCTTCAGAGAACAAGCTTCCTCTGTAGCCTTAAGTTGAGGCTCTTTTCTTTACATAGCAAATATGTCAGAAACAGGAGGCTGAGTAACTGTTCTTGTGGCTCATTATCAATGCTTCCAGACATTACTCCTTCCCTCTCCTTTGAAAGGAAAAAAAAAAAAAAAAAAAAATATATATATATATATATATATATATATATATATATATATATATTAGGTGCATATTGTCCCAGGATGTCTCATACTTTAATGTGAATCATATGAGATTCTTGCTAAAATGCAGTGCAGACTCTGATTCGGGAAGCCTGGAACAGGACCTGAGATTTTGCATTTCTAAAAATTCTCAGGTACTCCAGTGTTACTGGTCCATAGAACACACCCATGAAGCATAGAGCACTATCATCCTCTCTTCCTAGGATTTGCCTTCTCACGCTCCCATTCTTTTCTTAGGAGATTTTAGCTTCAGGGTCACAGACTTTCTTTACTTCCATCTCATTTAATCAGTCCCAATGATATCTATACCTATATAGATGAAATAATCTCAAGCTGGACTCTCTACGTCTTCATCATAGTACATTCAATGATTTTTTTCTCCTGTTCACCTCAATACTTTGTACTATCCACAATAAATAAGACTACTCATTATATCTCCATTTTAGTTTTTTTTTAAAAAGATTTATTTATTTATTTGAGAGAGAGAGAGAGAACATGAGTGGCAGAAGGAGCAGAATTCCCGCTGAGCATGAAGCCTGACTTGAGGCTCGATCTCATGATCCACAGAGATGGACGCTCAACCCACTGAGGCACACAGGGGCCCTGATATCTCCATTTTAAAGATATGCCCCTCATTTTTTGCCCTTCTGCTGCATCATCCTATATCTCATTACATATCTCCTGATTTTGAGTGTTCACTATCATAATTCCTTGCATTCAAGACCCTGAGCACGGCTTTCTCAGAAGCATCCGTGATAGCTTCATTTCCCACGTTGTCAATCCTGGTGGAGAGTAGAGGCAGAAGAGAAGACTATTTGTTATGTCTAGTATCTACAGTAAGCAGTCAGCCCACTAACCACTGAGTATATTTCCTGTGCCTCTTGTTAGTGGCAGGATATCTGTGCATAATGATACTAACTAACTCCAAAATTATATAGGCCCAGTAAGGGAACAATTTTCTCTGTTTGGAGATTGGGATGGGCTTCTATTTCTGAACCAAGAAACAAATGTAGAGAAAGAGTGGGGAATGTGCATGTCTATTTTCATTATGATGGAATTAAGTAGTCTATTACTTAAATTTCCAACCTTCTTCAATACAATCCTAATTCTGATACTACAAGGCTACCTATTACCAAGATTTTATGTACTGTTTACTTTCACCACTTGCTGTATTTTCATGAGTGTTTTATTAAAAATTTGGGAAAGAAGCATGTCTATGATAGCAAGATGTGATTTTAAGGTAGAAGTTAAAAAATAATTTCGTATATTTTCAGGGAATGAGTGATTAGTGTACACTTCAGTATACACCAAAAGTGAGCACACTGATTTCACCAGGATCTAATCCACAATGACTTGAATGTTTCTTAGTACATTTTTTTTTTCCTCACTGTGTTCTACAACTCTGCATTCATAAATGTATAATAAATTGCTGTGGTGGTTTGGAACATTAAAAGCAATTCAAGTTGTGGTTAACGTATCTCAAAGCCCCAAGCTAAAATTAAAAGCAGGACACAATTTACTTAAGTTATTTTCATTTTCTACTTAGTCTCACCTTTACTCATTTCTATTTATTAGTCTTCCTGGTTTTTCTATTTAGCCATTTTATTTTTGCTTGTAACCTCAAAAAAACAATAAAAACAGTAAAACCAAATTTGAAAATAATACTAATACTACTACTACTAATAATATTAATAATATTTCTTACACCATGCCTTATGTCTAATACACTTAAAACAATTTTCCCCACTACTAATATTCCTAGGAGAAAAATATCCACCTGCATTTTAGTTTTAAAGAATTTGAAAGATAAGCTTTCAAAGGAGGCTAAAAGGTGCTTTTAAAGACATCTCATATTTAAAGATGAACTGGGAAAGATATTAAAATGTCAGTAAAGCAAAAAGAAAAACACTTTAACAAATAAAACCTGAAGTAAATAAAGCACAGAATAATGTATGTACAAAAACATATCTAGTAGAAAAACAGGTAGTTCAAACTTAGTCCAGGGTAACTTGGCTTATGCATCATAACCAGAGACATTCCATGCTTGAAGAACCCATTCAGACATTTTCCTTTGTCACTGTGTTTCCAGTCCTTGATTCATTCCTGTGCTACTGTCTTATTTACTTTGTTTATGTGTTTGGTTTTATTGGAGCTACATGCACCACTTAATTCATTCTCCTCGTTCCATTGCTGCTTGCTATGGTTCCTGGATTTTAAATTGTCTCCTTATACTTGGAATGCAATTCCTTTTGCTCTTTGCTCTCCAAAATGCATTCTTTGACACAGTTACAAGATCTCTTATACATGATGGTCTTTCTAGCCAGGACTGATATGTTGCTTAGCCAGACGCAGTAGAATGAACTTCTATACGCATACATATGCCTTATACAATAGCAATGGCAAATATAAATTACCTTCAAATTAACTTTGAATATATGAAAACCCCATGAGAAAAATAAATAAATATTAAATATTACACTTAAAAATGTATTATGATAAAACAGAAGTGTGGGATTGCTGCAAGAATAAGCAAAAACAATACAGAACAAAATAGCTTAAAAACAGAATTATACATGCATAGGAACTTAACTATATGATAAAGGTGGTCCCACAAAGCAATAGAGAAAGCTTACATTTTATAGTAGATGCTGCTAAGCACATTGGCTCACTATATGGAGGGAAATTAAATCCCTACTCAACAGCTCATTATCAGAAAAAATAAAAATAAATTAAAAATCTAAATACAAAATTATAAAGTTAAATCTAAAAATTTTAATAAATATAAAATTATAAAGTTAATTAAAATTAAGAAAATCCTCATTTCACCTAGAACAGAGAATAATTTCTAAAATCATGTGAATCTGATTATGTCAGCATTAAGAATCTCTTAACCAACAAAGGTCACTGCTGACAGAAGAGAGATTGTGACAGAACATTCTACTTCTGAATTAACAATATATTAATAAGGAAAGTATATTTATAAATAAAAGACAGCAACCTCAATGTAAAAACGAGCAAAAAATAAGAATAGAAAAGCCTTAAAGCCTATTAGAATATGATATGATGTCAAAATTTTTGGTAATCAAAGATTGGGATGAAAATAAACAATTGGGAGAGGATTAACCAGTGAAAACACTGTTCCAAGTACTGAGATGTATGATTAATTCAGCCTTCTTCATACGAGGTTAAAAAAAAAAATTACTTAGAAAAGTGAACACATACTGATTGTTGATAAACTCCAGATCTTTCTATATCAGGATCTATTTTATGTTTTTCTAGGTGCATATTTGGGCCTTTGGTTATATGCAGAATTGTACTGAACATATGATCGGCATTTATTTGTTATGAAATCACTGATAAGGCATTCTTTAAAAATGATTGCTAAGAATCACTTTGATTTTTTGAGATCAGTATTCCATAGTATTTATTTCCTTAAAGAAAAGTAGAAATGCAAAAATCATTTTTTCCACTAGCTATATGACATCTTGTTAAACCTGTCAAGACACAGTTACCTTTCTTCTGAGTCATTTTTGACAGAAGAGGAAGGAAGTATGGTTGGTGGGATGTTATTCTACAGAAAAACATATTTATGGATACTGATGGCCAGTAAATAGGAGTAAGGTAAAATATGGTTTTTACTTCTTCTAAGTGTATGGTAAATATGAACAGGAAAATAATTTAATTTTGCAATAAAAATAATGTCCAAATATAATAATTTTAGTAAAATAAAATTTTATTTTCACAGAATTGCTTTGGAAAGGTTTAGTCTCTGTTTTACAAAAATCCATTACTTTGAATGAATTTGTGCATAAAATCATGGGAGGTAATGTCTACCCAAAAAATTGGTTTACCATTTTTACTCAATTTTGATTTTGAAGTTGTTTCAATTTTAAACAACTAGTAGAAGTATTGTATTCCTTGATCGTCTCCTTCGTGCCAGATATAATGAACTTACGTAAAGTACCTCACCTAATCTCATATAATCCTTAAAATAATCACGTAAATTTATTATTATTATCCCCATTTTACAGAAGAGGAGCATAATATTATATTAAGGTAAATTGTTTCATTCCAAAATCTCTTTAATGATTTTCTATTTTTCATATACATTTTACTTGAGGAACAAAAGGCTATCCTGCTATTAAGATATAAAGTTATTTCCCTGAAACTGCCATCTAGAAGTGTAAGGAGAATAAAGGAAAGTGGAAGGAGATAAATAAAAATTTGTATCTAAATGCTTCTTTGAAATAACTATCCTTCTAGATCTAACTAGAGAATACACTGTAACTTTTAATACATTCCTAAAATATCCATTCTTATTATATTTTTCTATTAATAATTATTCTTCGATGCCATATGCTTTTTCTTTGAGCAGATTCCTGCTAATTAATATCATTAGGCTACATATTGGTTGTCAAATCTGTCCAAGAAACCCCAGAAAAAAAAACAATCAAAACAAAGCCAACTTTAATAGAACTATTGCACTCAGGATGACCACTGCTTTGGCAAAATGTTAGCAGTCTCTCAGATGGGAAAAGGCAGAGGAGGGTATATTTAGTATTGTAGGGCCTTTACTGGGTGTTCTTGGGTAGAGACCAAGACAGAGACCTAAATGGGCTTGGGCAACATTTGTGACCTAATAGCTTTGATCAGTAGACATAATAAGATTAGAGTCTTGAAGCAAGTATTGATGAAACAATTTGATGAATTAGTCTTGATAAGTAATCTATATTAGTTGCTTTGCAATCTTATTTTATAGAAACAAGTAACTACCCTATTTTTACTTGAAATCAGTACTGTTTTCAGAAAGAAAGAAAGTATATCAGAAAGAAAGTATATCTGGTCCCAGTATTGGTTAATAAAGGAAATTATGTTGATTTCAGTTCTCATACACTACTAAGTCATTCCTTGTCCCATAATTTTAAATTATAAAATGTGCACTAACTTAAAAAGCATTTATTGGACTTTGCAACCAATAAGGGGAAATATAAATAAAATTATTTTTGAGTCTGGTTTAACAATCTAAATTTCTTTATCCTCTTTTCTTACTATTTAACCTCAAATAAATCATTGAAAATATTTAAGCAATAAAATCTTTAAATTTTTGCAGGAGTAAAATTATAGTGACAATACTTTGCTTGTATATTTAACAAAGATTAAATGAACAATAATGCAGTAAAGTACTGAGTTCAGTGCCTGGCATGGAATATTCACCCATTCATTCATCCATTCAACAAAATTTGAAAATGTACTAAATTATAGACATTATTGGACACAAGATAAAATACACTATTAACTGATTCCTGAAAAAGTATTAAGTGTAGATAAAAATGTTTATTTTATGAGTACTTGCATCTATGCCATGTCTAGTTAATTTACATAAAAATATTACATAAGTCAAGGGAACCCTGTACAATTGTGCTTCCTAATGTTCTATTCTAACGCAAAGCTTGAGCTATTGTTTTCCTAAGGAGATTTTAAAAAATAAATTATAAAGATGGAAGAATGAAAGCATATTTTATAAAATAATTTTCATTTTGTTGTCTTAAATTCAGTTTTTCTTAATTTTAATATATCTCTAGGAAGTCACCTTGCAATACCATAAATGAGAAAAGTTGTAAATAAATGTAATTAATTGAATTAAGTTGGTCATATAGATATATAAAAGGAGTTCACGTTCCACAAGGAAAGCAAGGAACTGAAGAGTTCTTTCCACAGAGCTTGAACTTCTAAGACAAGTTGTGATATGGATTGTCTGTTCAAACCTATAAGTATCCAGGTAGTGGGGAACAACTCACGAGTAAGGAATTGACAAAATAGGTGGGTAAAGTATGATCATTACTTAATGTTATGTCTTGTAAAAAGTAGAAGCAGCATTGGTGAAAAATTTGAATCGATGACTGCCTTCTGGTTTTCTTAACCTTTCACTAACTGACTCAACACGCACATGTGCACACGTGTGCACACACACACACAATTCAATTTGGCAAGGAGAAAGCAGTTTGTCAAGATCTTTAGCTAAGATTTTTCCTAAATTCTGAACTGGTGAAACATTCACTTTATCACAATCATGTCCATAATCTTATATGTAATATTGGAAGCAAAGGGGACCTCATGGGCCATCTGTGCATGAAGACATAGAAGCAGTTATGACTGAGTTAGATGTTCCTTTTATGTGTTATATTCAGAAAAGTTACAAATCATTTCCAAATGGAAGACTTTGATTCATTAAAAGTCCATGGTATACTGGTAAGAAACAATGAGATTAGGGGCGCCTGGGTGGCTCAGTCGTTAGGCGTCTGCCTTCGGCTCGGGTCATGATCCCAGGGTCCTGGGATTGAGCCCCGCTTTGGGCTCCCTGCTCAGCGGGAAGCCTGCTTCTCCCTCTCCCTCTCCCCCTGCTTGTGTTCCTTCTTCGCTGTGTCTCTCTCTGTCAAATAAATAAATAAAATCTTAAAAAAAAAAAAAAAAAAAGAAACAATGAGATTTGGACTCAATAGTTTTTAGAAATTTGTCACATAGGATAATTGTGTATATTTAATATCTATCCAACCCAGATACAAAAAAAAAATGGAACTTGCACTTATTTTGAAGTATTGTAACTTTTTGTCTTTACTTAAGTACCCACAGGTCTAATGAATAATATATGTATTACTTCTCTTGATTATATCAATCTGCATTAAATCATAGTGACATTTACATTAATAGCTAAATGTAAATGTAAAGGGTATCTTGCCTGAAGGAACAATGCTTTGTTAATATAACCACACAAACCTTGTATATTTTCAGAAAACAGCACCAACCAAGAACTTAATTGTTCCTGTAAATGCTCTGTGAAGTGTTTAAATAGGTGTAATTAATTTAGTTAGAAATTACCAACACGGATTCTCTCACCCATCATATATCTCCTTTGTATTCAAGTATGATTTAATGGTTTCTTGTACAAAACTAGCCCAAGCCAACTAAAAAGCAAATAAATAGTCACAGTAGAGGGTAAATTGCCTTCTCTACTTTCATGAAGCCTGTGTGCATGCCTAAGATAAGATGTTGTCAATCTATAAAATCTCAGAGAATCCATCCTCCTCTACCACTAGTAGAAGAAAAGCTTTAACATGCTGGATAAATACAGAGGGTCATTTGTCTAAGTTGTGGCAAAACCTAAGGGTCATAGTATTCCTTGCAACACATTAATCTTGACTTTAAAATAATGGAAAATGTTCCAAAAGGTTCACTTTATTTGGGGCTTAATTCAACCTCCTTTTTTCATTTTATGTATTTCAAGTAGAATAATACATGCCTTATACAGTTCCATTTTAATTTTACTAATGTAATTTAAGAATATAGGTCTTACTATTTATATTTTGAATTGTTTAATATTATAGACTAACACTTTTGTAATAAAGATTCTGACTCAAGTTTTTGATGTTTGCTGACAGCTTTTAAGTGTTTCTCCTCCCTGCTCCCCTTCTGCCCCACATCTGAGAAAACTCATACAAAAGCCTGGGTGGGGTGCCTGGGTGGTGGTTAAGCATCTGCCTTCAGCTCAGGTTGTGATCTCAGGTCCTGGGATCATCAAGCACACACACACACCCCCAGCCCCGTGTTGGGTTCCCTGGTCAGAAGGGAGTCTGCTTCTCCCTCTTCCTCTGTCCATCCCCCCTGCTCATGTTCTTTCTCTCTCTCAAATAAATAAATAAAATCTTAAAAAAAAAAAAAAACCCTTGGTGCTCCCTCCTTTGACACAGGTGGGAAGTTCAAACCATGCAAGCCCCTTCTCAGCTATAGAAACCCTCATCCTGCCACATCTGTTAACAACAAGAAAAATTCCAAGCCAGTCTAGTCTCCTTTCCTCATTCTCTCAAGTCATTTTTGGACCAGCTTGGGAGGCTGGCCAATCTCTCCCCAGAAAAGCCCTATTAAAGAAGGAGCACATGCACCCCAATGTTCATAGCAGCAATGTCCACAACAGTCAAACTGTGGAAAGAGCTGAGATGTCCTTCAACAGATAAAGAAGATGCCCTTCAACAGATTTCCTTCAACAGATAAATAAGATATACAATGGAATATTATTCAGCCATCAGAAAGGGTGAATACCCGCCATTTGCAACAACATGGATGGAACTGGAGGGTATTATGCTAAGTGAAATAAGTCAAGCAGAGAAAGACAATTATCATATGTGGAATATAAGGAATAGCACAGAAAACCATAGAGGAAGGGAAGGAAAACCGAATGCGAAGAAATCAGAGAGGAAGGCAAACCATGAGAGACTCTATACTCTAGGAAACAAACTGAGGGTTTATAGAAGGGAGGAGGTGGGAGCATGGGGTAACCAGGTGATGGGTATTAAGGAGGGCACATGCTGTGGGGAACACTGGGTGTTATACACAACTAATGAATCATTGAACACTACACCAAAAACTAATGATGTACTATATGTTGGCTAATTGAACATAATAAAAAAAAGAAAAAAAAAGATACTAGACTTTCTACAATTGTTGAATTATTACCTAAATATATTTGCACATTTTGTAAAAAAAAAAAAAAAAAAAGAAAAGAAAAGAAAACTTTTCATCCCTACATATTGCACATGTGGCTTCATCAGTCTCTACATCTGAATCACATTTTGGTGGGGGTCCATGTTGCATCTGCAGGTTGTCTACAATAGCTTTATAATTTAAAGCATGAGAACTACCTGGTGAGATTACAAACTATTGATTCCTATACCTGACTCAAGTTTGTGAATCAGATAGTCTGGTGAGACATTGAGAAATCAACAATTTTTTATAAGCTCTGCTAAGTAGAGCAGGTTTTGAGAACAAAATTTTATACTGTTCCTTAGGTAAACTCGTTTACTCTTTCATCTAAAAGGTGTGGCTTACCTTATGAGTTATTCTGCCACTTTTCTCTGTGGCTTCAACTTTTCTATGTTCATTGGCAACAAGACTCCTAACATAATATCCTCAATTTACTTCTATTTTAGAAGACAGAAGTAATCTTAGAAATAATGAAGCAAAACTTGAGAATTACTAGTAACAACAATAAACAAAAAAATGTCATCATGGTCTCTCGTGTCAATTTTTATTAGACTTGACAAATTTCTGGTTTCTAGCCAGAGTTAGACATGGATCCCCATAGGCTGCCTGAATTTTCCATTGTATCTAATTCTTTGTTGCATATAGTTTCCAAGGGCCAGTTATTGGACAGGCATCTGGCTGACAATCAGCAACATAAGAAGGAGTATTAAAATACATACTTCTGAGCCTATTCCACTGATAAGTCTGGGGAGGACTCACAAATAATTATTTATATGAAGCACCCCTTAAGATTCCTATGTAGTCAATCAAGTATAGAAGTACTAGTAATGGATATATTCCGGAGCCTTGGGACATTTTAGAGCTGGAAGCTATCATTTATTATGCCAAGTTTTCTCTCCTACTGGTGGAACCCAGCATGTTAGCTAATGAAAAAGTGCTGCCATTCCAAAGAGCCTGGCAGGGGGTGGGTGGGTGGATGGTGCTCAGGAGTCCCCTGCTAGGAGCTGGATTGTGTTCTCTCAACTTATACCTTTCAGCTAACAGGTGGCACCCCACTGAAAGCTGTTGTCCTGAGGCTCTTTTGGATTGTAATAAGAGTATGAATTGTGATCCATCACTCTGGAGAATACTAATTTAAGGCTATTAGCTATGCACCTGGTCTTGGCAGTTGACAGAAGAAGAAACACTGTGCCAGGGGAAACTTGACACAATATAAAATTTCCCCCAATTCTGCTTTATACTAACATTTCTAGTTCTAGAATCATCAAAATTTAAGTAAATTCTGTTGTACATGGGAATGTGATAATGCCACTCAACACAGTTCTACTTAAATCATTCAGTGGGAAAATATATTCAGTAATCTAACAGATTTTTTTCACAAAAAAACATTGGGACTATAAACTTATTTAGATAGCACAGTGAGTATAGAATATTTGAATTCCTAGAAATAATGTATATGTTTGCCTACATAATACAAATTTAGACTTCACAAAATATTCCCCTTTAATCAACATAAAAATGTCTTCCTTTCGTGCATTTTCAGAAAAAAAGAAAACATTAACTTCTAATGCAAGCATTAAATTTTAAATGTAGCCCCCAAAATACAATCAGCAAACTACATAAGTGAGCAGATAATCAATACAGTAAACATTTGCAATGTTTTTAATCTAGCTGTAATTATAAATTGAAGAACACTAAATGATTTTAGCATTTTCCATCTGAAAATATTCACTGGTGGTGTTAATTATTTAACAGCATGATTAATGACATGTCTTGTATAATTATTTATAAATTAGGTACCACGTTTTTAAACCTCTAATAATTAGTGAGGTAAAACTTTTATCAACACGTAAAGTTTACTTTACTTCCAGTAAGAAAGGCCCATAGACGAGATCGGAAGCATTCAGGGTGGGATGAAAGGCCCATAGAGTACACATAAATAAAGTTTGTCTAGTCCAACCAAGTAATGATCTCAGAAAAACAAATGAAAATATATTCTCCATTCAGAACTCCACTGTATGTTTTATACATATGAATCTATATATACATAATATCATATAATTGTACCACATAAAGAAATAATGCATTTTATCTGTTTACAGAAATTCTATCAAAAGGAAAGGCAAGAACCAGGAACTTAGAGAATAAATGTTAAAAAAGCAAAATTAAAAAAAATTAAACTATGTAAATTTCTCATAGGAGAAGAATAATGAGGACCTGCACCACAAAAGGGGAACTCCTCGTAGAGAACCTGAATCTTTCATAATTGGCACTAAGTCTGCCTGAACTTTTGCTCAAGAGAGAAACACCATCTTTACTATACCAGGCAATAAACATGTCTGCTTTTGTTCTGAGAAAAGACACTATCCCCGTATTCCAAAGTTGTAAGCAAACCTGTCCTCTGTCCCTGAAATAGACCATTTCTATTTTCCAAGATTGTTCACTGTGCAAACATCCTTGAAAACATGGTCTCAAGAAAAAGTCAGCCAGGGTTTCTCTTCGTAAGAAGGTTAGAAATCTGAGAAATCTAATGGAGTTCATCTCCTCACAAATACTGAAAGTACTTACATTTTAACTAATAACATAAGTACTGGCTAACCACATAAATTTTCTGTAGAACTACTGATACAAATAAGATATAAACCAACATGACTTTCTTTCTTTTTTTTGTTTTTTTAAGTTTTTAAGTTTTTTTAGTTTTTATTTAACATAACACTGTATATTATGTTAGTTAACATACAGTGTAGTATTAGTTTCAGGTGTACAATATAGTAATTCAACACTTCCATACAACACCCCGTGCTCATCATGACAAGTGCATTCCTTAATCCCCACCACCTATTTAACCCATCCTCCCACCCATCTCCCCTCTGGTAACTATTATTTTATTTCCTATAGTTAAGACTCTGTTTTTTGGTTTTCCTCTCTCTCTCTCTCTTCCCCCCCTTCACTCATTTGTTATTTAAAACCACATGAGTGAAATCATATGGTATTTGTCTTTCTCTGACTGAACTATTCCACTTAGCATAATACTCTCTAGCTCCATCCATGTCATTGTAAATGGCAAGATTTCATTCTTTTTTATGGCTGAGTAATATTCTATTATATATCTATACATGTCACATATTCTTTATCCATTCATCAGTCGATGGGCTGTTTCCATAATTTGGCTATTGTAGATAATGCTGCTATGAACATTAGGGTGTATATATCCATTTGAATTAGTATTTTTGTATCCTTTGGATACTTACTTGTGCAATCAATGGCTGTCTTTTTAGATTACACAGTGACAATATTATGGAAAACTCAATAGTGTTTGGACACCTTAATATAATGATTACACATTGAGAAAACCATGCTGAGAAAAAAATTAAAAGGTACAGAAAATATTAATGACAAAAAAAATACTGAAGCCTCGTTTTTCAGCCTGAAACAGGAAATTTATGTGTCTAACAATAAGTTTGAATTATATCATGGGTAAATGCATAAATTTAAATATTAGTTAGGCATTGAACACATGTATTTTTACAGTTTTATCGAGGTGTGTGACAGAATGCCAATTTTCCCCTCAATATCTGTTTCCTCTTTTTCCCAAGCATATGATCTTCCAAATGAAGTCTATTATTTCCCAGCTAGAGGGTTCCATGGACTAACTTTGCACATGTTGAATACATGCAGAAGACATGTATGTGCAACTTCCCTCTCACTTGTTTAAAAATAAATTGCTTGCTCAAAATTCCTTTATTTCCCCTTCCCATAAGCAAAAACATAGACATGGCAGATACGAAGTTTTAACCAAATAAGTAACAACAGAAACTTAAGTGATGGCAGATCCCATAATGGAAGCAACTGTGTTTCTGAATGACTTTTTAAGAATAAATCTGGCCTGGGTGCCTGGGTGGCTCATTCGTTGGGCATCTGCCTTCAGCTCAGGTCATGATCCCAGGGTCCTGGGATTGAGCCCCGCATCGGGCCTGCTTCTCCCTCTCCCACTCCCCCTGCTTGTGTTCCCTCTCTCGCTCTGTCTCTTTCTGTCAAGTAGATAAATAAAATCTTAACAAAAAAAAAGAAAAAAAAAGAATAGATCTGGCCTACCAGTCTAAATCCCCCATGCTCAGGCTATTTATTAAGAAAGAAATAAACTTTTATCTTATCAATACCCCACTTTAGGGCCTAAGTTTTATAGCAGCTTAACCTTTACTTTACCCAATAAAAGTAGGGTACTGAAACATAATATTTAAAATTATGTTCATGGAATAATCTAAAATAAATAGACAAGGAGAAGGGAGAGAGTAAAAAAAAAAAAACATTGTGTGGGTTAAAGTTACATTTGTGAATTAAGATTATGAATACATATTATATCGCTCTTTCATTTTAAAATAGTTTTAAACAACTGGAAAGCAATGTTTTTAGAAATTAGAAAATAATTGAATGCAATATAAAATTAAAGTTGGTAAAAAATAATGAAAACTTTTTAAATGTGCTCACAAAATTGGCTTATTGTAAGTGGTAACAATGTAATTAATTAACTCTGACTAAAAAAAGAATAAAACAAGAAGAAGAATAAATTATTTGGGACACACACAACAAGGAGAAACTAATCTTATTTGGGAATGAAGTAGTATTTTGCTTGAGACTAGATAAGTAAATAAAAATCTAAAATGAGAAAGGGGAAAATTAACTTATTAAGATTGAGATAATTTTTTTTTTAAGAATATATTTATTTATTTGACAAAGAGAGAGCGAATGTGCACGCCCAGGCACTCAGGAGCAGGGCGGGGGGGGGTGGGGAGAGGAAGAGGGAAAGAATCCCAAGCTGACTCCATTCTGAGCACAGATCCCATTGCAGGGCTCCATGGAGGACCCTGAGATCATGACCTGAGCCAAAATCAAAAGTCTGATGCTCGACTGACTGAGCCACCCAGGTGGACAGCCAGCCACCCAATTTCCAAGATTGAGATGTTTTAAGAATGGCAAATTATATTGTGGTGTTAAGGAACAACATGCATATCAGAAGATTTTGAGGGAAGAATTACAGAATAATAAGGACCCAGATCTTCAGATGCCTAAACAGTTGTACAGACTTGAAAAAAAAGGAAGTCGTTGAGAAAATCTGTGACCATATGATTGATAGATAAGGGATTTGTGAGTCTGGAGTCTGCTTTTTTTCAAGCGAAAGATGATTTGGGTTGGAAATTTTACAGTGGTTATGGAAGCTGAATGGTGAGTAATGTCACACTTCAGTGACTTAGACTAATGTATGTCCACTCATCTCTTACTTTAGAAAACAAATTTGATTTCCTATGAAAATGACAGAGAAAATTTGATATTTCCTCTAGGTGGAATGCTTTAAGGTTATCTCATCTGCAATTGCTGGTAGAATAAAATAAACAACGTACCTTTATTTTTGCTCTTATTTAGTCAGATACTTTGCCTTTGTTATCCTCAACTAAAAAGGTAACTTTTCAAGTGACAAGTTCCTTTTATAAAATTGTGTTAATTTTTTTCAGTATGAATGTCACCAAGTTAGCTTTTTCTCTCCTGCCTCTTATTTAATATCATTTGACTAAAACTTGTTCGTAATTAAAACAGAAGACCTGCAGTTTAAAACGCTCTATCATTCCAGACACATGATTATGAAGATAGGACTGTTTCAGTGGATTGGGCACAGACATACACACAGACTTAAAAAAAAAATTTACTTATACATAGTTTAGAATAAAAGTTTTCTGAAAAATGATTCCAAGACTTAAATAGCATGTTGGTTAACGTTAAAGTGGCAAATCCCACTCATTTTTAAAGAAATCTAGAATCAGAGTCCATCTGTTTAATTTGGCATTTTGGCACTAACTGTTATTTGTGATTTTGTTTGATATGTTTGAACTGGAATTTTAGTACTAACCATTAATTATGATTTTATTTGATTATACACAGCACTCTGGGATGCTTGCCAGAAAACAGCTTTGCAAATGCAAATTGTCCTGTATTTCTTAGTTACTCTAAAATTGTCTTTAACTATTCGGAAACTGTGGACCAGCAACACAGCTTCCGCAAACTTGTTTAACACTTCCACAACACATGGTCTATAGCAAATATATCATAATCTTTTACATGTAATATTAATGTAAATATTAACTCTTATGTCAGAAATAAATATATAGATACGCATTTTAAGTGACTGATTCATTAACATTAGTTAGAAAATAAAGACAGGGGCGCCTGGGTGGCTCAGTTGGTTAAGCCACTGCCTTCGGCTCAGGTCATGATCCTGGAGTCCCGGGATGGCGTCCTGCTGAGCAGGGAGCCTGCTTCTCCCTCTGACCCTCCCCCCTCTCATGCTCTCTCTCTCTATCTCATTCTCTCTCTCAAATAAATAAAGTCTTTAAAAAAAAAAAAAAGAAAAGAAAGACAAATCAACATTTCCTTTCAATTTGGCTCTCTCCTTAAATCATAAATTAAATATATGCTGTACTTTGAACATTTTTACCTATGTTACTAGAAAAATTTGACTACTGAAGGATTCTTCATGAATAAAATAAGTTAGCCATGGGGGTGGTAAGTAAATTAAATACACAGAAAAGTATTAGGTAATATAAATTAATAGTAAAATATAATTCAATCAAAATGAACTTTCTTAAAGATTATAAATTTCTAAGCAGTGATAACTAGGTTGTATTTGACATTTCTAATTAGATTATTATCATAGTGCAAATCAGATTGAAAACTACAATCTTTTTCTCCTTAAAAAAAGTTTCAAGCACTTTAAAAACATCTTTATGTTGAATATTTAATTTATTGAAACATTTTACTGGATATTGCAAGCACTTTATTATAGCTAGAATTATTCCTCTTTTTTAAAGATTTGAGAGAGAGAGAGTGTACACGAGTAGGGGGAGCGGCAGAGGGAGAGAATCTTCAAACAGACTCCCTGCCCAGTGCAGACCCAGACATGGACCTCAATCCATGACCCATGAGATCATGACCATGCTCAACCGACTGAGCCACCCAGGCACCCCTAGAATTATTTCTAATCATAGATATACTTGAGGTACTTAAGGAAAACTGGCACTCTACCCTGAAAATATTTTGGAGATGCAATATTTCGACGTGTATTAATATTTATCATATATATGCCATATTTCAGGAGATGGACAAAGGCAAGGTGAGGTAAATTTCTAACATACATGATAAGGAATAAATATCCTACACAGACACATCTATTATCAAAACAATGAAAACTACAGTGTGTTACCAGACAAAAATTACAAAATGATAATTTATTTCTTCATTAATTCAACACACTTATTTAGTACAGAGTATGTGCCACACATTGCATAGAAATTCAGGATACATGGGTGAATGAGATCAAAAAAGTCTTTAACCTCTGACCTCAGAGAATTAGAAGTCCAGATAAGAAGATAAACATCAAACAAATAATCACTTAAATAAATAGAAAACTATGGGTAAGAATAAAGATGGATAGCTGTACGGTTCCATGAGTCCCCATAATGAAAAAATTCATTCTAATTAGTTTCCCTGAAGAAGCAAAGATTTAGTGATAAAGTGTCACAAAAACTCCAGTAGGCCCAAGGTTAGAGAATGGGTAGTGTGGGGAGACCATTCTAATAAGAAAGAATAGACTATTAAAAGGCCCTCAGGTATATGGTATACTGAAGGAAGTGAGAGAGAGCAATTAGCTGTTTGAGGTTATGTAGAGAGGTGACATCATGACCAGACTGCGGACCATTTAAAGACTGACCAATTTACATTATGGTAATAGGAAGACACTGGAGTATTACGAGCCAGGAACAGAGCACAGAATCAGTGAGATCAGATTTGTGTTTTGGAAAATTCTGTATTCAGTGTATAAAATGTAATGTCTGAGGAGAAGGGAGCATTAGAGGAAACAGGAACTCTGAATTAGCTCACATGAGTGACAATGGCAGCTTGACATAAGGAGACGGAAAGAAGGGGAGAGAGGTAAACAGAATCGAGAAATATTTAAGAGGCAAAACAGAATTAGTGATGGATAAGGTTGGATTTGAGGGTTGAAGAAGAGGAAGAAATGGGATATTTTAAGGGGGTCTAGAAGAGTGACATCACCCACATAGTAACATCAGTCATTCCTGACTTCATTCCCCCTAATCATGGAAAAGACACCACTGAGAGAATCCTAGAATTTGGGAGTGAGGCTGAAGCAGCCCCTTGCACCAAAAGACCAAGACAGATTGCATTAGAAGGGTTAGTGATGGCTACATATAGACTGCATTGCCCTTCCAAGGCCAGTGCAACACCTTGCCAAGTGGTCTGCCCTGAGCTTACGTACCTCCAGTAGGAAAGGAGAGCCCAGGAGTGACATTTGGCCCCTTCAACCTTGAGGGTCACTTTGTGGGAGACCCTACTCTGCTTTCACCCTACAGGAATCACAGGGGAATTTACAGTGCTCAACTGCTGGTAATATGATTGAGTCAAAGAAGTGGGGAGGAACTTCCAAGAACCAGCACTTGCACTTGCAGAACCCAAGTAGTAGCCCTAATCAGTGGTTTTGCTCACTTGTAGAACTAGGTCAGATGCACAGTCTGACCAGAGAATTTAACTCCTAATTTGGATTCCCAAATTAGGAGTTCTGTTGGCCTGGAAGCCTGGTCTGTCCATGCCCAAGTGAAGAGCTGAGTCACAGCCTTACCTGCTGTGGATCATGGCTCTCAACCCTTCCCAACCAGAAAACCTGTTTGGGAAAAATTGGGAGTAGCTTGAAGTGTGCCCTCACAGCCCTGCCCAGGCAAAAGTCAGAGACATAGCCCGACATGCTACAGAGCATGGTCCCCAACCCCATCTGACAGGAAAGCTGGCAAGAACACATGGAAGATGTGTAACCCAAGAACTCTAGAGCCAAGAGGCAGGCAGGCAGAGCTGATTGCCCCAGGGCAAAATCAGTGGCCAAGTTCCAGCTAGGGTTATGGGGCATGGATTGGCTTGAGTCAAGACCACAAAGAGTTATTAGTGGCCTTGGGGCTGCTTCTCCCATTAGCTTCCCAGTCAGAGAAACTAATTCATAATCCATTATTGCTGAATACAGCCTTCAGCCCAGCCCAGAACATAATCAGTGAACTTGAAGACAGAAATAGAGATTGCCCAAACTGAATTAACAGAGAGAAAAGAGACTAATAAAAAAAAAAAAATGAACTGAATCTCCAGTACATATGGGACTACAATCAAAGATACAACTTTTACATCATCAGAGTCACAGAGGAGAGGAGAAAGACAACAAGGTTAGAAAAATATTTGAAGAAAAAATGCCAGAACATTTCCCAAATTTGGTAAAATATTTAAGCAGATTCATGAAACTGAATGAACATTAAATAGAATAATTCCAAATAAATCCATGCCAAGAAACAGCCTAAACTTAGTTCATAATGTGAAGGACAAAGAATCATCTTGAAAGAAATGATTAAAACATCTTTTCCAAAGAGGTAGAAACATCCACACAACAGTAGGTTTCTCATCAGAAGTCATGGAGACCAGAATGAAGCGGTATACAATTTTTAAGTGCTGAAATAAAACAACAGTTAACCTCAAATCATATGTCCAACAAAATTATCTTTCAAGAATTAAGAAGAAATAAAGACATTATCAAGTGCAGGAAAACTAAAAGAATGTGTTACTAGCAGATCTACTCTGTCAAATAAATAAATAAAATCTTTAAAAAAAAAGTTTTTGAAACAAAAACGAAATTATAAAAGAATCTTGAAACATCAAGAAAGATTGTACAATGGAAAAGACAAACACATGGCTAAATTTAATAGACTTCCTCTATGTTCACATTCCTTAAGTATTTCTGAAGCAAAAGGTACAACACTGTCCTATGTGGGTCTCACTGCATGCTACATACATGTTTAAGACAATTATAAATAGAGGAGGGAAAGGTAATTTTCCTACACTTTACTCAAATTGGTAAAATACGTTAGTATATCTTTGGAGTGATAGAATAGTTCTGTACTTGATTCTGCCAGTGGTTAAAGGAATCTACACATGTGATAAGTGAAGGGAATCCCATATATACTACATTTTTCCAATATCAGCTTCTTGATTTTGATATAGTACTATCATTGGATGAAATCAGTGGGAAAAACTGGGTGATGAGTACATATGATCTCTCTGTAATATAGTCACTTCCTGTTATTTTAAAGTTACTGCAAAATTAAAAGGTTTTATTTTTTATTATTTTTTAAGATTTATTTTATTTATTTGACAGAGACACAGCGAGAGAGGGAACACAAGCAGGGGGAGTGGGAGAGGGAGAAGCAGGTTTCCCGCTGAGCAGGGAGCCCGATGTGGGGCTCAATCCCAGGACCCCGGGACCATGACCTGAGCCGAAGGCAGATGCCCAACAACTGAGTCACCTAGGCACCCCAATAAAAAGTTTTTAAAAGGGTATTTTAAAAGGGTATATAAAAGTATTTAAAAGGGTATTTTAAAAGTTTTCAAAACAGTTTAGACCTAGATATGTTGCCTCCATGTTGGAAGCCACGCTTTAAAAACATGTTGAATATGTTAGAATGTGGTTAAGCCTTATAGTACTTTTAATAGCTTCTTACCCAAAACTATGGTGGCTAGAAGATGGTGGATAATTTTTAAAATATCAAACATGTAAAAAACAAAACAAACACCTGTCAATTCTGAGTTCTGAATATGGCCAAAATAATCACTTATTTATATAGTGAAGCAAATAAGGACATTTTCAGATTTAAAAAAACCAGAATCCTTTGTCAGCAATCATTTTGAAAAATATATCACTTTATTATAAAAATAAATATATACCTATCTAGAAATTCCACTCCTGTATATGTATCCAAGGGTAGGAAAAATATGTTCACAAAAAGACATGTACATAAATGTTCATGGCAACTTTTTCATAATAGATAAAAACAGTCTAAGAGTCTATTAATAGAATAGATTATATACTGTGATAAATATATTCACTGAAATACTATGTGGCAGTAAAGATAAATGGCCTATTGATACATAAAACAACAGGGATGTTTTTCAGAAACAGAAAGCAATACTGAGCAAAAGATCTTTTATACAATAGGGAATAGTGTATTATTCTATTTATATGAAATTTTAGAATAAACAAATCTAATATGTGGTAGAAAAGAACTTTATTTATTTTTTATTTTTTATTTTTTTTAAAGATTTTATTTATTTATTTGAGAGAGAGAGAATGAGAGACAGACAGCACGAGCGGGAAGAGGGTCAGAGGGAGAAGCAGACCCCCCGCTGAGCAGGGAGCCCGATGCGGGACTCGATCCCGGGACTCCAGGATCATGACCTGAGCTGAAGGCAGTCGCTTAACCAACTGAGCCACCCAGGCGCCCAAGAACTTTATTTTTTTTTTTTAAAGAACTTTAAAACAGTAGTCATCTCTGGGAGATATGTGGAGAGGTTCAAATGTGAAAAGGCCAGGGTAACTTCCTGAGATATCTGTAATGTTCTATGTATTTATAGGGTTTTGTGTTACACAGGCATATACATTTATCATGATACAGAAACAAACTGAAATGACTTAATTTACATGATAAAATAGTATCATTAAGTACCATTAAGTATTTTTATGGAATTAAAATGCAGTGTTGGAATTTGTATATAAAATTTTTTAACACCAGGGAATTAAAACTAGATCAAATGATGAGAATCTTAGAGATTGCAATATATTTTAAGGATTTCTCCATTTTCTCAAGTGTGGTTTTGTTATCCTTCAAGACACAGTGTCTCCCAGATTTTCTCCCCTGCCAACTCCATTAGATATTTTTCCTTTGTGTTCCAACTGCATCCTGAGGGTGCACCTACCAGAGTATTTCCTCTTTATATATCTGTCTCTATTACTACATTACAAACTCCTTTAGGCCAGAAAATTTATATAATTTATCTTTGTCCTTATTGCTAGTGCCTGGCACAGAATCTGCACATAACAAGCATCAGTAAATGATCAGAGAAGTAATACACAATTAAAAAGAATTATGCAGAAAATTCTTTCCATCCTTTTTTAATTAATGTAAAATAGCGAGTTCTTCAACACTGGCTTAAAAGAGGGGTCACAAGTTCAAATGTCCATCATTCTCAGTTAACATAGTGGGTGAAGTGGGATGAGCCAAATAATTTTGAGATGTAGTAAATTGGAAAGCTTGTGTCCTATTTAAAAGGAAACATATGCTCCTCAATGCTTGCTAAATTTTTATGATGTAGGCATATAAACTGATCATTTCAGAGATTCAGAGTATCAAGAGAAGAAAAATAGTCAGTTTTTGCCTAATTTCAGTTCCAACTTTACATATTGGCTAAATATCTAGGGCATACATATTACAACACTTTTCTAGATTCTCGTCTGATAGACACCAGCTTGTGACCTCTGCTATGGAATTTCTTGTTCTCAAGAAAATAGTTAGAAACAACTATGGTAGAAAATACATATTTTTTTTTTGCATTTAGTAAGATAACTTAATTAGTGTAAGTAACAATTCAGGGATTAGATGATGCCTAAAGGGAAATTTCATAATCTATATATCATGACAAAGTATTCAAATTTCTAGAAATGAAGATTTAACAATTAAGTAAGCTACAACTCCCAGGAAGATCTGCACCACTGGCATTCCACAACACACAGCTTGCTCTCGAGGTATTCATCATTGCTTGCTCCTTCCAGCCAAATTTTCCAAATTTGTCTAATGAGAGTTATTCTCTGCAGAAAAGCATCTCTTATTTCATAATTAATGTCAGAAAAAAATTAGCTATTTATAACTAAAATAACTGGAACACCTCTACTCCATAAAGGAAGATATAAGTGAATTCACACATTACAAAGTGTACATGTTTTTTATTTCTTTTTGGTTACTCTTTTCCATTAAGTATAATTTGATTCACACTTATTTTCCATATTTATTTCTCTTTATACCCTAGGATCATCATGGTAATTCAACAATTTTGAATTCCAGTTAAACTTTCTTCTGATGTCCCAATTTAATAAAACCCCAAATGTTGATAGGGAGAACATTTTGCCTACTTAGATTATACTAGTTTACTTATTTTAGAACTTTTTCAAAAGCAGTTAAACCCCTACATTGTCAAGCTAAGTACATAACACAAGAAATCATTTGCAAAAGATATACTTTTGAACTTGATTTGAAAGATAGAGTTCTTTAAGCAATGTTTGGATTATTAATAGGAACAACATATTTCCAAGTCAAAAGTGCAAAATCATCTTATTGGAAAGAAAGCCAGTGACATAAGAAAAGAACAAAACTAATGATTACCCATTAGAGGAACCATGAGAGACTATGGACTCTGAGAAACAAACTGAGGGTTCTAGAGGGGAGGGGCTGGGGGGATGGGTTAGCCTGGTGATGGGTATTAAAGAGGGCACGTACTGAATGGAGCACTGGGTGTTATACGCCAACAATGAATCATGGAACACTACATCAAAAACTAATGATGTAATGTATGGTGATTAACATAACATAATAAAAAAATAATGATTACCCATTGAAAAATTAATTCTTTTACATTTAGGATAAATAATTTTTATAATATTGCAAAGGGCAAAATGAGAAATATGTGAGAACATGATATAAATAAATCATATTCTTTGCAAAAATAATAATCAATGTTAATTGAGTGCTTTTTATGCACCAGGCACAAAGCTAAATGCTTTTTGTACATATTCTCAATTAATACTTGCTATGAAACCATCAGACAGTAAAAAGATTTAATCATTTTCCTAATTTTTTCTACTAATTTGTGTATCAATTCTGATATTTTGATAGGAGATCACTTTTTTTTTTTTTTTTTTTTAGGTTATCAAATTTGCTGCAGGTAGTGTTCTTATTCTGTTTCTATGTGCTAGTCTATTTTCGTGTTCTTATGCTGGTCAAATTTTACATTTTTTTTCTTAATCAGATTCCCAAGGCGTTTTTCTATATAATAGATCTTTTAAAGGAAAAAAGTTATGAAAATATTTATCCTTTCTCCTTGAGGGGTTCTTTTTATCAATTCAAATTTTATTTTTTATTAATTTGCTAATATATTTTTTAATTTTAACATCTCAGAAGAAGTATAGAGATGTGTTTTCTCTGTGTTCTACAGTGGTGACATCATGTAAATCTACAAAATTCATTTGAGAACCACCTTTGTTGTATTCTGTAAGTGTTAGCAGGAAGTGTTCTATCTTCTGTTGTGTCCTTGATATTTGTAATTTTCTTAATGATTTCTTGTTATTTCTAAAGTTTACCTAGCAATGGGTTTCTCAGTTTTCAAACTATAGTTAAAATTTTCATGACAACATAGGCATGTATCTCTCAGTACAACATTTTTGGTAAATGCTTATATAAGAAGAAGTATGCTCATCATTTGTCTCCATACTTCGCAGGCTGAACTATGTCCCTTTAAAATCCATACGTTGAAGTCCTAACTGCCATTTGTGCTAAAATGTGACTGTGCATAGGCCATGAAGGCTGACCCTAATCTAATCTGACTGAAGTACTTGTAAGAAGTGGATGTTAGGGGGCACCTGAGTGGCTCAGTCGTTAAGCGTCTGCCTGCCTTTGGCTACAGTCCTGATCCCAGGGTCCTGGGATTGAGCCCCGCATCGGGCTCCCTGCTCCAAGGGAAGCCTGCTTCTCTCTCTCCCACACCCCTGCTTGTGTTCCCTCTCTCTCTGTGTCTCTGTCAAATAAATAAATAAAATCTTTAAAAAAAAAAAAAAGGAAGTGGACGTTAGGACACACACACAGAGACACGGAGGCTCGCATGTACAGAGGGAAGACCACTTGAAAAGGCAGCAAGAGAGGGCCACTTCTAAGCCAAGGAGAGAGGCCTCAGAGGAAACCAACCCTGTTGGTGCCTTGATCTTGGATTTCAAGCCTCCAGAACTGTGAAAACATAAATCTCTGTTGTTAAGCTACTTAGTCTGGGGTATTTTGTTATGGCAACCCAAATAAGCTAATGCACGTAGTAAAATAGTGTACTTATTTAGGTCTTCTTGAATATTTTTACTTTTGCTTTAATGGTTCCACTAGAAAATAAAACATCTAAATATTTTAATAGTAGTTAAAACATAATACTAAGGAAGAAACACGTCTTTATGAAAATATTAAGGCTATCCATTAAAATATTAATAAATGTTTTACAGTGATTTTAGATTTCATGTAACAGACACTTTGCAGCTGCCTTGGCACGTATTAACCAACAATTACTTTATATGACTATAAAGTGTTACAAGACTATAAAGACATAAAGACATTTCTTCATCATGTCTGTGGTCGCAAATTTCTTTGAAAGGAAGTTTGAGGAACTGATCTCACTATAATTTAGGAAAAAGTGAACTTCTTCTTTTCAAATTTGTATATAGCAGATTTTATAAACATTTTGAGGGAAGTCTACTAGCTTGTGTAAATATTTTGAAAATGTTGCCATACTTCAAGCAATAAATATAGATTTTAGGTGACTGTGTTAGTATCAGTAGTTTATGATATTTAAATAGTTTTACCATTAATTTTTTACCATTAATTTTAGATTATAAAATAGGAAGTTAACAAAGATAGGAAGAGCCCTTAAATAATGAACAACTTTAAAAGTTCCTGGATTATATATTTTAATGTAGTGACTTGTTCATATTTTTGTCAAATTTCACACCATGAAGAACTATAAAACAAACACAAGAGGAATCTCTTGTGTCTACTGCAGTCTCTTTTTGATATACCTTGAAATTTAACCCTTTAAAATTGATTTTTAATCAATGAATTTGCTCAAAAGAGGGATCTGTAATTAATGTCTTTTCAGGGCTTCACTAATATCTAGTTATGGTATTATTTTAGCTACCTGTCAAAAAAATGTTCATACATTTTTTTAAACTTTTCACCTAGTCTTTACCAAGCAAAGAAATGTGGTAAGCAGATGTCTGTACTATCCAGATATGTGTTATATAGGCTACTTTCTATGTACCTAAGTCTTTGGGGATAACATTCAAGGGAAGAAACCAAGGGAAGAAACAATGAAAGCAAACTACTAGTACAGCTTATTCATTATTGACAGTACACAGTTAATAGCTAATACCTGAACTTTGATAAATAGGAAATATTTTTCATTGTAACAATTTTCACCATGTCTATCATTTTGCCCAATGGGAAGACACTTCAGATCAGGCCTTTTTTGGGAAATTTCTCTACTTAACCAAATATGCCAAATATGACACATGCAGTAAAGGATACAATTAGCAGAATGTGAATAACGCAACATAGAGTACTCAGGGTATTTCATATTGCTTCAGCATTAAATAAAGGGAAGTACTCTTTTGATAACCAATTGGATACTAAGCATGCATCTATTAAGTAGTAAATTCCTCAGGAATAAAATTATAATCAACTCATTTTTAACGCTTTTGTGAACAAGGAATAAAAGTATGCTCGAAATAACTCTTGTGGTAGGCAGAATTTTAAGATGGCTCTCAAGATTTCCACCTCCAAGTGTACATGCCTTGTATAATCTTCTTCCATCAAGAGCTAATAGAACCTATCAATATGACAGGATACTATATTAATAGTTTATATACGGCAAACTGGAAATAATTTTGAAGATATAATTAAGGTTTCTAATCATTTGACTTTGAATTAAAGAGGTATTATCCTGAATGGTCTTGTCAATATCAAATGAGCCCTTAAAAGAGATTTTTCTGTTGTTCTTGAGGAAGTAAGTTTGTGTTGTTTTAAGCTGTTAGCATTGTGGCAGTTTGTTACACAGGAATAGAAAAGTAATATAACTTGGGGCGCCTGGGTGGCTCAGTCAGTTAAGCGTCTGCCTTTGGCTTGGCTCGTGATCTCAGGGCGCTGGGATGGAGCCCCTGGGATCAAGGCCCATGTCAGGCTCCCTGCTCAGTGGGGAACCTGCTTTTCTCTCTCCCTCTGCCCCTCCCCCTGTTCATGCTCTCTCACTTTCTCTTAAATAACAGAATCTTTTTTTTCCTTTTATTAGTTATGTTAATCACCATACACTACATCATTAGTTTTTGATGTAGTGTTCCATGATTCATTGTTTGTGTATAATACCCAGTGCTCCATGCAGAACATGCCCTCTTTAATACCCATCACCAGGCTAACCCATCCTCCCACCCCCTCCCCTCTAGAACCTTCAGTTTGTTTCTCAGAGTCCATTGTCTCTCATGGTTCGTCTCCCCCTCCGATTCCGCCCCCTTCATTCTTCCCCTCCTGCTATCTTCTTCTTCTTTTTTTTTTTTTTAACATATAATGTATTATTTGTTTCAGAGGTACAGGTCTGTGATTCAACAGTCTTACACAATTCATAGAATCTTAAAAAAAAAAAAAAAACTAATATAACTTCCATGGTATATATTGTATACAATTCATAATATATGGTGTTGCTTATAACAATTTTTAATTTTTTTTGCTTTCTCATGAAAACCTAATAATAATCTATAAATAGTATTATTGGTTGACTGGATATATTCCACTACTATAATGTAGGGATATCTTTAGCTGGAAATAACACAAAACTCATTGCCAAATGACATAAATAATAAACAATCACCTTACAGAAATCAACGTACAAAGGCAGGTTAGCTCAGGGTTTAAGGATCCAGTAGCACAACAATGTCATTGGGATTAATTTTCTGTTTATCTCTCTACTCTGCAAATTTCCTCTCACCTGTCACTGGCCAGAAACAAATCGTTAGTGTCACGTGTTTCCTTTTTCATTCAGTCACTAGATATTTAGTAGCTGTCTTCAATATACTTGGCAAGAAAGAAGAACATAGTCACTAGTGTCTTTTGTTCCTTGGGGAAGCTAAAGTGCTGGACAACAGTAGAGTGGAAATAATTTAATCAAGACAGAATACTGAACAAGTAGACTGAGATCTAGCAAAGATAAATAATAATATGACTCTGAAGCATTAATATACTGATTACATAGAATGGAAGCATCTGGATTGGTAACTTTAGCTGAAAAAAATAAAAGGAACCTTTTTGATTGACAGAAAATACAATATAAAATGGAATATAGCATCACTGCTTAAAGCATACATAAAATTAGGCTACATTAATAAAGAGAAAGTGATAGTTTAAGCTGACTTTTGTGATCCACATTTCATGCAGAATGAATTTCATGCAGGTGTTTACTTACAAGGTTACATGGTATTGTGAAAGTCTAGATAGAATTCAGGGGACTGTAGTCAAATTAAATAGGAGTCTAGAAATAGTGTTTCATGACAAAAACTAAGAACTCTAAGGAAGTTATACATGAAAATGAGAAGATGTAAAGGAATGCTTATTAATCATTAGTATTTTCTCAAGTAGACAATCTACCAGGAAAAATTGTGAGTTCCAAATCACAAAAAAAAAAATGTTTATGATAATTCTGAATGGCCATTTCTTCAGGATATCACAAAAAATGATTCTTTAAGGGGAGAAAATTGGAGGAGTACCACTAACATTTCCTTTAAATTATATATTCATATAATTCTCCAAACTTCCTGAAAAAACTTGAAACTCCTTAGTGAAAATAAATGTACTGATCTAAAGAAAAAATTCATAATATTGATACAAGTAAAATTTATTTTGCTTTTTCATTAGTATCATTTGTTAACAGGAAATATTAGTCTAAAAAGTAAAATAAAGCAAACAAAACAAAAAATATAGTTATTAATTTTAAGATCCTTTCTGATCATCTTATATCTTTGATGCCCATATTCTTGTTTTTTTTTTTTTTTTAAGATTTTATTTATTTATTTGAAAAAGAGAGAGCATGAGCTGGGGGTGGGGGGTATTCTTTTTTTTTTCTTTCTATATTTAATTCTCTTCTATTGCCAAGTATAATATAGGACAAAAAATGGAGCTACAAATAATTAGCAGTGTTACATTATTTGTAGTTACTGCTACAAATAATTAGCAGTGTTCAAGATTGATAATTTTATAAATGTAAAAGTGGAGTATTTTTAAAAACTATATTCAAACCAGCTGTTACACTTTCTAATCAATTTACATATTCTTACCGAGTGAAACTTAAACTCAAATGTGCTTTTGCTTTTTTTTTTTTTAATAACAGATTTATAGTATCTGTGGTGGGCAGACACTCAGGTGGTTTTTATGATCCCTGCTTCCTGGTGTTCATGCCCTTATATAATCCTTTCATCTTGACTGAGAACAGGACCTGGCACTGGCTTCTAATCAACAGAATATGGCAATGATGAAAAGATATATGTGATTACGTGTATATTATTATGTTACATAAGGTTGTAATGTTCATCTTGTTAAATGATTCTCTTGTCTGCTGGCTTTGAAGAAGCAAGCTGCCATGTTGTAAGATACAAAATGGAGAAGGTCATGAACACGAAGCTAAAGGTGGCTTTCTGCCAACAGCCAGCAAAGAATTGATTCCTTCAGCTCAGCAGACTGCAACGAACTGAGTCCTGACAATAACCTAAAGGAGCTTAGGAGATACTTCTTGAAATGAGCTTCCAATGACCTCACAGCCCTGGTCAAACACCTTGATCCTGGTGAGACCCTTAACAGAGGACTCAGTTGAGCTGTGCCTGGGCTTCGTACCCACAGAAACCACAAGATAATAAATACGTGATTTTCTTTAAAACTACTAAATGTGTGGAAATATTGTTATTACCAATAGATAACAAATACAATGCCTATCTTCAAATATTACATGAGATTGTTTGCTAAATATTTTAGCTGAGTATTTCTATCTGCACTGGTAGCCAGAAAGATGATTAAGTTTCTATCTTACTTTATTCTAGAGAGAAGTCCTTTTATTTTATTTATTTATTTCTTAATCTATTTTTTTATTTTGGGGGGGCACACAAGCCAGGGGAAGCGCAGAGGAAGAGGGAGAGGGAGAGAGAGAAAATCTCAAGCAGACTCCCTGCTAAGCACGGAGGCAGAGAAATCCTTTTATTTTAAAAGCTACGCTCAATGTTGCCATGTTCTTATCAATAGTACCATTTTGATTTCTGATATCAGCCTTCTCTATTCACTTGTTAAACACACATTGAAAAATGACAAAGGTTACCATCAGTGACATTTCTGTGTAAAATCCAATAAACAAATTAAGAAATGTATCTTTGGATGACAACATATTCATACAAAAAACTCTTTAGTGTGTTAATGACATGACCTGTTGCACTCTCTGGTTTTTAAATATCACTGTTAAATAGGTGGGACTATTATGGGCTTCTCTTCAACTCTCAAATGAGAGTTTACATCATTTAAAAATAAATTATCATCTGATATAACTTAGAGTATTTCCATTTATTTTGCAATTAGCCGATCAGAGTGATTGCCTAAAGAGAGCTCTTAGTATTAACTGCATTTTGTGCCACTCAGCTGGTATCCATCATAGATTGCTTTAAGATGCACCGATTCATTTGTATGTTTTAACTTCTTTACAGTATACCAGCTCATGGGGAATAGGGTTTAAATTTATGTATTTCTTTCAAGACTCAGAGTGCCAACTCCTGGATACCACATCTAAATAAATATTTTCCTTGTATGATCACATAATTAATCATTCAATAACTAATTCTATTCAGGAACCCTAAGACACTTTTATTTTAAAAAAGAAAATAGAATAACCATGTAAAAAAACTATGTTTTAAAATGATAAATGAAGGAAATTAAAAAAAAAAGGAAATGTGCAAAGGAAAAGAGGAAGGAAGGGATAAAGGAAGGAGGGAGGGAAAGAGAGAAGAAAAAAGGAATGACAGAAAGGAAAACGGAAATAAAAGAAAATGTGTCTTAATACTTTTATCTTCTACAATAAAATGATTGGTTTATTACAGCTAATCCCCTAGTAGATCATCTGCAAATTTTTTTTTTTTTTTTTTTTACTGGATAGCTACAATGACATTATATAGAGAACAATTTTATAAAGATGTGTTTAATAATTTTAAAGATCATACTATAGCCTCTGTTTTTGGGTAATTACTAATATATCTCTTCTAAATTGTAATAGTTATATGAGCAAAAGAGGAGAAAAGTAGGAGGATTTTAATACTTGGGATAATCTTTGACTAGTCCCTTGACTAAGTACTATTTAATTATATCCATTAAGCATACCCACTGCTTGATAACTAGAGTAGATTATTTTATCCAACTGAAATGTTAAAAAATGGACAACAGGGTCTGAGATTTTCATTGTGGTATATAATTCTACTGATTAGTAAAACAGCAATTTTCAAGGTGATTTCTTCCTTTATTTAAAATAAGACAAACCACTCAACCAAAACTAATAGTTCATAAGGAATTAATCAGGTCACATTAGCCAAAAAGTACAATATTATTTTGTTATATAATTTTAAGACAGTAAAGATGAAGGTGCCACAAGTAACTGTCATATGGGTTATAAGTCAAAATAAGTACATATGCTTGTCTTGAAATAGTGCAGCACTGACGTGCCGGATTTCCTAAGTACATATGTTTCTATACATAAGCAAATGGACTGAGGAGTTTAAAATAATTTTGCATCTTCAGAATTGTAGAAACTTACCATGTCTTTGTAGAGAAAAAGTGGATTTATTTCAGGGTTTATTCTATCAGTGTTTCTACTGACAGTTCAGTATTACCTGCACTTTATCTAGATTAAGTCTTAACATTACTCTTTCATCAAAGCTACTACCCTAACATGTAGGTGACTGATTCTAATGGAATTGCTGAAAAGAAGACAAAGAAAAGGCTCTTGTGCCCACACCAACAGCTTTGCTACCCAACATGTACAATTATTTCCTCTAAAGCTTTCAAATTTGACATTGAACAGGCGGTTTCACCAGATACAACCCTGAAGCAATGGCCATTACTGAGCATGCCAAATGGATTAGTAGAATTTTCTCCTGAATTATTTCTTTGCAGCTGGGGAGTCTGGAGATTAAATGGGTCTTAGAAACATTTAGCGAAATTCATGGATTAATTTTTTGGCTAGTTTTGTAGGCACTGTCTTATGTGTCATTAACTCTATAAATGAGCATTTGGAAGTTAATTGATTTTCTTTCCTCATTTAAAAAAAATTACAAGAATTATTCCTTAGATATTTTAGTGACAAGATTCAATGAAGACCATTTATTCAGTTATTAATTCAACAGAGAGTTATTAGTCTACTATGTGACAGGCATTGCATTATAGATAAAAATTAGGCAAGACAAAATCTTGTCTAGGAGCTTATGAAGTAGGAGAGATAAAAAAAGTAAACAAATAGGTAAAATAAAATATGATGCATCTTAAATAAAGGTTGAACCTAACTCCGCCTGGCAGTTTCAAGAAAGGTAATAAATCAAGTCATGAATAAGGGTATGGAGTAAAGAAGACATATGAGCAAAGGAATATTCTAAAGTATTAAGACTTAGCTATGGTGAGCGCTGTGAATTGTGTAAGACTGTTGAATCACAGACCTGTACCTCTGAAACAAATAATACATCATATGTTAAAAAAAAAAAAAAAAAAAAAAAAAAAAGAAGATAGTAGGAAGGGAAAAATGAAGGGGAGGAATTCAGAGGGGGAGACAAACCATGAGAGACTATGGACTCTGAGAAACAAACTGAGGGTTCTAGAAGGGAGGAGGGTGGGGGAATGGGTTAGCCTGGTGCTGGGTATTAAAGAGGGCACATACTGAATGGAGCACTGGGTGTTATATGCAAACAATGAATCATGGAACACTACATCAAAAACTAATGATGTAATGTATGGTGATTAACATAACATAATAAAAAAAAACAACACAGCAAAAAAAAAAAAGACTTTGAACTACATTGTACAGTGATACTGAAAACAGTCTGGTAGTGTTAAAGCTTTGGATGAATATGGACTATAGCAAGAAATGACACTAGAAAGTTTCAAGATAATGAAGATCCTTGCATGAAAGTTCTAGGCATTTCATAGGCATTAAGAAGACATTTAAATATTTTCGGCAAGACAGTAACATGAAAGATTTGCATTTTAGAAAAATCCACTGAGCTTCAGTACCCAGATTTTTAATTATTTTAAGTTTCATCTTCTTTCCAAACTGCAACAGTTATGGAGAAAATGGTGAGGGGAGGAAGGAGAGATATTAGAGTTGTCAAGAGATGCAATTGGCAGGATTTATTGCATATTTAGATTTGATTGCAGAAAGGAGAAAGAGTATGAATATAAATAAATAAATAAATAAATAAATAAATAAATGTAAGTAAGTAAGTAATAATAAGACTGTTTCAGAAACTAACATTCCCTTGGGATTACACTATTTTCCAAGATAATTAAATACTGAAAGATCAGAGTCCTTCTCATTCAGTTCCTACTCACCATTACCGGGACTGGTTCGGTTGTCTAATTTTTGTATCATTTAACTATATCTCATATTCTTGTAATACTAAGTCTCTGCCTCAGATATACAACTAAGGCATATATTCTGTCATATATTCTTGAACCCATATTTACTTCACTTCTTTCCAGTTTCAGTCTCCCGCTGCCTTCACTTTCAAAATTTTTTACTCTGCTTTGTTAAAACTACATGCCATAGTTAACAAACTTAACTGTATCATCATTGCTGAATATTTTTTCAGTTGAATTTTTGTTCTAATTACCCACTGATAAATCTGTACAGCCCCGGTTTGATAACTGCATAAAGTAAAAGTAAACATAAGTTTGGAAGAAGAAACATTATAAGGGATACATACATATGCTTCTGTGGGTCAATCAGAAGCTTTTGCTTTTACTATGCCTTTCTAGTTCCACTGAACGTTAGAGGAATGTGCCAAAATATTTATCTCAAAAATTAACTAATAATTAATAATAAATCTAAATGTTTGAAAATACTTCGTCATATTTTATAAATATAATATATATAATAATATAATTTATAAATATATAATGTAATATAAATAACACATATTTTATAAAACATGTTTTAACCAAGACTCTCAATTGTCACGTCTTGGCTCATTGATATTTTTGTCCTTTCTAAAGAAATATAAATTGATGTTGATAACAAAATTGTCAACATTTGTAGATAATTAAAAAAAAAAAAGTTGGGGCGCCTGGGTGGCTCAGTCGTTAAGCATCTGCCTTCGGCTCAGGTCATGATCCCAGGGTCCTGGGATCGAGCCCTGCATCGGGCTCCCCGCTCTGCAGGAAGCCTGCTTCTCCCTCTTCTACTCCCCCTGTTTGTGTTCCCTTTCTCGCTGTGTCTCTCTCTGTCAAATAAATAAAATCTTTAAAAAAATAAATAAATAAAATAAAAAATAAAAAAAAGTTGACTAAACTTTTCTTAATTCAATTCAAATATACTTTATTTGGTGGAGAAAAAAATGATGGGGTTTAAAAACTTCTGGGAAATTATTCATAACCTGACTACCTCTAAAAGAGTGTTTTGTAACTTGAAAAGAAAGTGTCTCAAATTCCATTCCAATTCAAATGATGAGAATGCATGTTTTATTGTAATTTCTATTTATATTTGTAATTTTATTTGGCACAAAAGATGTGCTTTTTGGTAATAAAACATTTTCCTTCTATCTTATATATCTTATAGTAAGAACACTTAACATGAGGTCTACTCTCTTAACAAAATTTTAAGGACACAAGTATTGTTAACTATAGGCACAATGTTGTACAGAAGATGAACTTACTCATCTTGAGTAACTGAAACTTCATACCCATTGAACAGCAACTTCACCATTTCTCCCTATCCCCTGCTCCTGACAATCGTTATTCTGCTCTTTGATTCTATGAGTTTGGCCAATTTAGGTCCTTTGTATAAGTGGAATCAGGAAGCATTTGTCCTTCTGTGACTGGCTTATTTCACTTAGCATAATGTCTAATAGACATAAAATTAAAAAAAACAAATAAAGATCATAAGAGACTGCTATAGAAATAAAAAAAGATCACAAGAGACCGCTAGGAACAATCATACACCAACAAATTAGAGAATCTAAGATAACATGCAATCTGCCAAGACTGAATAATGAAGAAACAGAATCTGAACAGACCAACAGTAAGTAAAGAGAATTAATCAGTAGTCAAAAACTTTAAAATAAAGAAAAGTCCAAGATCAGATAATGTCACTGGTGAATTATCTCAAACATTTCAAGGAGAATTTATGTCAATTCTTCTCAAATTCTTGCAAAAATAGAGAGAAGGGAACACTTCCAACCTCATTTTATGAGGCTACTACTACTCTGATACTAAAGCCAAAGACACTACAAGAAAGAACAAAACGAAACAAAAAAACCTATAGACCAACATCCCTAATGAACATAGAAGTAAAAATGCACAACAAAACTGGATTCAACAGCACATTAAAAGAATCATACATTATGATCAAGTGGAATTTATCCCTGGGATGCAAGGATGGTTCAACACACACAAATCAATTAATTGATACTTCATATTAATAGACTGAAAAATTAAAAAAAAAAAATCCTATGCTCATCTCAATAGATGTAGAAAAAACATCTGACAAAGTTCAATACCCTGTCATGATAAAATCTCTCAACAAACTAGGTATAGAAGGAATTTACCTATAAAGCATTGTGAATCCCAACCACCAATCTTACAAACAAAAAACTTTTAAATGTGCCCTAAGGAGAGTTTTTATTAATGTTGTTAATATTTGTTATTATTTTTGTTCGTATTTTAAGTAGTAATAAGGTGTCAGTGAATATCCCTGGAAAAGTTCTGAGTCCCTCTTATCTCTTTATTTTGGGATTTCTCTTTCATGTTGGGAATCCTCCTCACATGCCACGTGTCTTTCTCTTCAAATTTAGTATAAAGGACAAAAAATCCAATTGAAAGAACATGTGTGAACAAAATGCACTAATTACTGAGCTTTATTATAGGTAAGAATATATAGCCAAACTTATTACATGAGAACTTCTACTACTGAAATCTATAGGCCCTTTTTTGTGAAGTTTTCCAGTTTTTTGTTTTTGTTTTTCCAGATAAGGGTTATCTAATGACTGGGTTGGACACCGTAGACATGGACAGAAGAGAACTCTAGGTTTGTCAGACTACCTAATGTCCCTGTTTCAGCTCCTTTGTGTATTCACTCAAGTTGCAGATGACATGATCTTATACATATAAAACCCTAAAGATTTCACAAACAACAACAACAAAACTGTTAGAATGAACAAATTCAGCAAAACCTCGGGATATAAAGTCAAAATATAAAAATTAATTGTGTTTCTCTATACTAACAACAAACTATCCAGAAAGGAAATCAAGAAAATCTTCTATTTACAATAGCATCAAAAAGAATAAAATACCTAGGAATAATCTTCACCAAGGATTTAAAAGACTTGGACACTAAAAAATATAAAACACTGATAAAATAAATTAAGGCAGACACAAATAAATGGAAAGACATCCATGCTCAGGATTGGAAGAAATGTTCATACTACCAAAGTCATCTTATCTACAGATTCAAAGCAATCCTTATCAAAATTACAAGGGCATTTTAGGAAAAAAAATACTAAAATTCATATGGAACCATAAAATACCCCAAATAGTTAAAGCAATCTTGACAAAGAACAAATCTGGAAGGATCATGTTTATTGATTTCAAAATATATCACAAACTCATAGCAATAAAAACACTAAGATAAAGGCATAAAGATAGACATACAGACCAATGGAACAGAATAGAGAGCTCAAAAATAAGTCCATGTATATATGGCCAACTGATCTCTGAATACAGAATACACCATGGGAAAAGAATAGTCTTTTCAACAAATGGTGCTGGGAAACCTGTATATCCATAATGAAATTGAATCCCTACCTTTTTTTATTATATTTTTTTATTATATTCAATTAGCCAACATCACACACAAAAATCAACTCAAAATGAATCAGACTTAAATGTAAGATCTGAAACTATAAAAATTCTCAAAGAAAACACTGGGGGGAAACTTCTTGACATTGGTTTAGACAATGATTTCCTGAATTTGATCCCAAAAGCACAGGCAACAAAACCAAAAATAGACAAGTGGGACTATATCAAACTAAAAAGCTCTGTACAGCAAAGGAAATAATCAACAGAGTGATAAAGCATCCTATCCATTAAGAAAAAAATATTCGCAAACCACGTATATTTCCTGCATATCAAAATAAATAAATAAATAATAAAGAACTAGAATAGACCGTTCTCCAAAGAAGCCACACAAATGGCCAACAGATATATGAAAAGGTGTTAAACATCACTATTCATGAGGAAAACACAGACCAAAACCATAATGAGAGATCACCTCACAGATGTTAGTCTGGTTATTATTTAAAATTAAAAAAAGGGTAGGGACAAGTGTTGGTGAGCATATGGAGAAATTGGAAACCTTATACACTGTGAAAATGTAGAATGTGCAGCCACTATGGAAAACAGTATGGAGAGTTCTCAAAAAATTAAAAACAGAACTAATGTATGGTCCAGGAATCCTAGTTCTGGGTATATATCCAAAAGACTTGAAATCAGGATCTCAAAGAGATATCTGCACCCCTGTGTTAATTGCAGTATTATTAACAATAGCTAGATAAGGAAACAATTCAAGTATCCATCTATAGATGAATGGATAAAGAAAATGTTTTATGTTTTATACAATGGACTATTACCAGCCTTATAAAGGAAATCCTGTCATTCATGATAACATGGATGGACCTAGAAGACATTACACCAAGTGAAATAGGCCAGTCACAGCACAAATACTGCATGATTTCCTTTATATGAGGTAAACTTATAGAAGCAGAGAATGGAATAATATTTTCCAGGGGCTGGGGAAGAGCTGGAAAGGTGGAATTGTTTTTCAAGGGGTATAAAGTTTCAGTTATGTAAGATAAATAAGTTCTAGAAATCTCATGTACAATGTAGTATCTATAGTTAACAAGATGTATCATGCACTTTAGAGTACCTAAACAGGATAGATCTCACATTAAGGGTTCTTACCAAAAAAAAAAAAAGAAAATTTTGTTATTAATAGATGTTTATTACCTTGGTTTGGTGATGGTATCATGTGTATTTAAATATATTTAAAGATATTAAATTTGTGAAATTTGCATATATCAATTATATCTCAATAAAACTAAAAAAAGGATATATTCATTATTTTTTTTTAAAGGCTGTTCACATTTTGGCTTAATTCCTGTACCTTTTTTATGTGTGGGGACCTTCTGACTGAACGAAGTCAGGTGGCCCATGGAATTTAAAAATGTTTAAACACACTTTTAAAACAGCCTTTGTTTTCAGTACCCATAAGCTCTATCTATCTAAGCCTTTCTTGGGTTTTCCATGGAAATCCAATTGCTTCTCATTGGCATCGCTTCTATAGGCCCTAATTTTGACCTTTCTCCATTCTGCTAAGTCACAACTCTCCATCTGCTCTTTACTCACACATGTTTATGATTTGATATTGCAAATGTCCTAATTTTCCAGAAATGGAATTGCATTTCTATTCCTTATTTTTTATCTTTGAAAGAGAAAGGGATGTAAATGTCTGTACTACCTTGAAATTTGACATAATCAGAAATGACAGCTGGGAACAAAGAAGAAAGGGATAGAAGTGTCTTCACTTCATTATCTTGAAATGAACAGTTAGAAATGAAAGTAAAGGACAGACACAAGATTGAACTTGCAGGTGACTGAGTGGACACAGGAAATGAGTTCAGTAAGTCCAGAATGCCTCTCACCACCTCCAGTATTTCTGCCACAACTGTGTTCTTTACATTGTGACAAATCTTTTGTCATATTTGTTTCCCTACACATTCATAAAAATCCAGTAGAGTTATTTTTCAAAACATATAAAAAATTAACTGTGGGTTAGTGAATATAAAATTTGGAGAGTTAGGTTCAAGTTTCAAATTTGTTACAGTCTAGTCATATACCTTCGGTTTATCACTCTTCTCCTCATCTCAGTTCTAGTTCTAAAGTTTTGACTGTTCCAGATACTTTACATTTTTTTAAATTAATTCCTTTTAAACATTATGTTGTGACTGCTATTTTCCCTTGCTTTTTACATAAGATTCTGAGACAGAGCTTGCCCAAGTGGTAAGGCTATATGGCTGCAAATGACTAGACCAATATCCTTCAAAGACTCAAAGTCAGGAACACTACTCTTTTTTTTTTTTTTTAATTTTATTTTATTATGTTATGTAAATCACCATACATTACATCATTTGTTTTTGATGTAGTGTTCCATGATTCATTGTTTGCGCATAACACCCAGTGCTCCATGCAAAATGTGCCCTCTTTAATACCCATCACCAGGCTAACCCATACCCCCAGCCCCTCCCCTCTAGAACCCTCAGTTTGTTTCTCAGAGTCCATAGTCTCTCATGGTTCGTCTCCCCCTCCAGGGTTATATTGTTTGACCACCTAGCAGTGTTGACCATCACCACATTGGGTTCTGTGACACTAATTCCTCATCATTTCTTCTCAATATCCTATACAGATGTCTCTGATGTTTACCCTCACAGGTCAATATTTTCAAGGCTTTATTCAGCCTTCTGTTCTTATGTTAAATATGATATTTGCATGAATTACTTATTCTCCTTTGCTTCAACTGTCTCATGTATACCTGTATGTTCCAACTTAAAAATTCTACTCCAGAATTCTGATATGCCCAAGATTTAAAAAAAAATTTAAAGATTTTTATTTATTAGAGAGAGAGAGAAAGCGCACACGCATAAGCAGGGAGGGGGAGGGGCAGAGGGAGAGGGAGAAACAGATTCCCCCTCGGAGCAGGGAGCCCAATGCCAGGCTGGATCCCAGGACCCTGAGATCATGACTTGAGCCCAAGGCAGATACTTAACTGACTGAGCCACCCAGGTGCCCCATGCCCAAGATTTTATATTCAAATTCCATCTCTCTGTGAATATTTCTAGAAATTCTGATCAAATGTCTCTATAACTTTATTTATCATATTATATTATCATACCCCTCCCCCCCAAAAAAAACGACTTACTTCCCTTCCTGGTTCCTCATTTTCTAACTGCCAACATGTGAAGTATCACAATTTCTGGTCTTAATTACTACAATTACATACTATTCTGCCTCCCTGCCTCCTATCTCTCTTTCTTTTTTTTTAAAGATTTTCTTTATTTAACAGAGAGAGAGAAAGCCAGAGAGGGAACACAAGCAGGGGGAGTGGGAGAGGGAGAAGCAGGCTCCCTGCTGAGCAGGGAGCCCGATGCAGGGTTCAATCCCAGGACCCTGTGATCATGACCTGAGCCGAAGGCAGATGCTTAACGACTGAGCCACCCAGGCACCCCTTTGCTTCCTATCTCTTCTGATCAAACTTCTACCCTGAGTGATTCTTTTAAACTGTAAATTTCATCATGGTATAACCTATTTAAAATCCTTTAATGCCTTGGCATAAATTTTAGTGTATATTTATACTATTTAAATTAGCAAATAAACTTTGCATTTTCTATTGTTAACTTTCTGATTACCTCCTATTTTATCCCCAACATATTTGTTAATATGAACCTCAAGACATTATTTTGGTTCCAAAATATGTTCTGAACTTTCATTTCTCTGTGCCATATGTAAGTTTTTCTTCTATGTGATATTATTATTATTCAACTTGTAAACTTCAGTTCAAATGTCATCCACCACAGAGGATTTCCCATGACTCCTCTCTACTTTTGTGGACTCTGTTGTGGTGTCTCACAGCACAGTGTGGGCCTTTCTCTCATAGCATGAACCTCACTGTATTGTAAGATTATGGTTTGGTTTGGTTTTTTCCCCTATTTCTTCTGTTTGTTGTAAACTTCGATTTTTATTTACAGATTTTTTTTTGTATTACCAAAATTTTTCTTAGCATGCAGTAAAATATTCAGTAAGAAATTTTCAAAGGGATGAATAGGGGAAAAGGGAAAAATGAAGAATTTGAATCATGGATTCTCTTACAAAATCATAAATTGATTCTCCTTTGTAATGCTGCCTTACCTTTCTCAAAGAGTTGTTATGACAGTGATAAAATGCCATATAAAAGCATTTTACAAATATAGAGCCATACATTGTTATAAAACATTAATACATGCTAGAACTGATAAATGAATTTAGTAAGGTTGCAAGATCAAAAATCAATATGCAGAAATCAATTAGTGCATTTCTAAACATTAATAATGAAGCATCAGAAAGAGGAGTTAAGGAAAAATACCATTTACAATTGCACCAAAAATAATAAAATGCCTAGGAATAAATTTAACCAAGGAGGTGAAAGACTTGTACTCTGAAAACTATAAAATACTGATGAAAGATTAAAGATAACACAAATAAATGGAAAGATATTCCATGCTCATGGATTGAGAGAATATTGTTAAAATGTTCATACTACCCAAAGCAAACTTCAAATTTAACGCAATCGCTATCAAAATACCAAAGCATATTTCACAGAACTAGAACAAACAATCCTAAAATTTTTATGGAATCACAAAAGATTCTGTATAGCCAAAGAAATCTTGAAAAGAAAAACAAACAAACAAACAAAGCTAGAGGTATCACAATTCCAGATTTCAAGTTATATTACAAAGCTATAGTAATCAAATATTATGGTACTGGCACAAAAATAGACACACAGATCAATGGAATAGAATGGAAAGCCCAGAAATAAATTCATGATTATATGGTCAAATAATCTTCGACAAAGGGGCAAGAATATGCAATGGGAAAAAGACAGTCTCGTCAATAAATGATGCTGGGAAACCTGGACAGCTACATGCAAAAGAATGAAAACTGGACAACTTTCTTGCACAATATACAAAAACTCAAAATGGATTAAAGACCTAAATGTCAGACCTGAAATCATAAAAACCCTAGAAAAGAACACGGGGAGTAATTTGTCTGACATTGGCTGTAGTGACATTTTTCTAGAAATGTCTCCTAAGGCAAGGGAAACAAAAGCAAAAATAAACTATTGGGACTACATCAAAATAAAAAGCCTCTGCACAGCAAAGGAAACAATCCACAAAACTAAAAGACAACCTACTGAATAGGAGAAGATATTTGCAAATGACATATCCAAAAAGGGTTATCATCAAAAATATATAATGAACTTATACAACAACACCCCACAAATAAATAACCCAATTAAAAAATGGGCAGGAGACATGAACAGACATTTCTCCAAAGAAGACATACAGATCATCAACAACACATGAAAAGATGCTCAATATCACTCATCATCAGAGAAATGCAAATAAAAATTACAATGAGATATTACCTCATGCATGTCAGAATGGCTAAAATCAAGAACGCAAGAAACACATGTTGGCAAGTATGTGAAGAAAAAGGAACCCTGGGCACTGTTGGAGGGAATGCAAACTGGTACAGACACTGTGGAAAACAGTATGGAGGTTCCTCAAAAAATTAAAAATAGAACTACCATAATCTGGTAATCACACTACTGGGTATTTACTCAAAGAATACAAAAACACTAATTCAGAGGGATACATGCACCCCTATGTTTATAGCAGCATTATCTATAATAGCCAAATTATGGAAGCAGCCCAACTGTGCATTGGTAAATGAATAGGTAAAGATGTGATATACATATAGAATGGAATATTATTCAACCATAAAAAGAATGAAATCCTGCCATTTACAACAACACAGACAGTCGGTCTAGAGAGTATAATGCTAAGCAAAATTAGTCAATCAGAGAAAGACCAATATCATATGATTTCACTCATATGTGGAATTTAAGAAATAAAACAAAGGAAAAAAAGAGGGGCAAACTAAAAACCAGACTCTTACCTATAGAGAAAAAAAACTGATGCCTACCAGAGGGGAGGTGGATGAGGGAATGGTTGAAGTAGGTGAAGGGATTAAGAGTACACTTATCTTGATAAACACTGAGTAATATATGGAATTGTTGAATCACTATATTGTACACCTGAAACTAATATAACACTCTGTTAATTTTTCTTAAAAATATACTCAAGAGTTCAGATTTAATAAAATAATTAAAAAGATAAAAGAAACACATATTAGGTAGCATGCAGTGGTAAAAAGCTTCACACAGTTGAAACTGAGATAGAGATAAAATCTTAGGATCCTCTATTAATGCCTGAGTATGCTTTCCACAGTAATCAGAACTTTCTAAAATCAGATGTTTTCTGAATAAACCGGGATGTTTATTCCCAATTTATATGTTAAAGTTTTGTTAAATAGAAAAGCATTCTACAAATACAATTTATTATTTATGGTTAACTATTAAATATCTCATACAATCAAATCACTGTGCTAACACTGCAGGGAATATAAATTCCCAGAAGAAAGTAGTATATTTAATAGAAAGTATATGGGCTTTCAAATCCAGCAAGTTGAACTTGGTCTTGAAGTCTGAGTGTCTTCATGTAAAAATGGAGTTATTAATACCAGTGCTGTCCATTTCTTGGGATTGTATGGGACAAAGGAGAAGATCTATGTGACAGCTTTTAAAAGCAATGAAGCTCAATATAGATGAAGGGTAAGGTTTTATGAAAAGCAAGAAAAAAAACTGGGATATGAAGAATATAGAGGAAAACCCCTGGTAGCCCTCTGACAATGAACAGTTCAAGCTCTGATTTTCCAACAGAAGGGTAATTTCTATTTGGCTTTAGTCATCAGCTTTATGTCTGTGACCATAGGTCCATGTCTTGAATTCATATTTCAATGCTGACAGACAAACACAGACATACACCACATACACAAAATAAGATGTATTGCTTCAAATTTCCTTTGCTCAGCTAATATATTCTTAATACTGGTTTATGACTACTATAGAACTACTTCATATTTTCTTTCTTTAAATAGTCCAACTGTCTGGGCGCCTGGGTGGCTCAGTTGGTTAAGCGACTGCCTTCGGCTCAGATCATGATCCTGGAGTCCCTGGATCGAGTCCTGCATCGGGCTCCCTGCTCGGCAGGGAGTCTGCTTCTCCCTCTGACCCTCCCCCTTCTCATGTACTCGCTCGCTCTCATTCTCTCTCTCTCAAATAAATAAATAAAATCTTAAAAAAAAAAAAAAATAGTCCAACTGTCAACAAGTGGTGGTAATGATAACTTTTTTCTTAGATTGCTTACATAGGCACTGAGGTATCTTGTTCCCCATCTAAAAATTCAAATAAGAATTTGAATTTGAAGTGAAATGCTTCTTCCTGAAGGCAACCTAGCATCTGGAAATATTTTATTGTGAAGACCACCTTTCTCATCCTTGGCCTACTCACTAAAACTCTCAAATCTCTTCTCTCTTCAGTGAAATGTGGTCTCCTGTGTTGACTTTTCTTTCCCCAACTGAACACACACACACACACACACACACACACACATATTTTATTCTTTATGCTCTCTAATTTTTCCAAAACATATTTATGTTGTCAGCAATCTAGTCCCTTCTGAACTAAATTGCTGAAATTTAAGGTCAAGAATCTGTGTCACAACCACAGTTATTTCTGTTTTCAAATTTCTCATTGCCATTTCTCAGCTCTGGTTTTCAAAATCTCATTTTGTACCACCTGTGGCCCTCCATTATTTGAATGCTTATTTCTTGAGTACTCCATTTCTTGTAGTAGATTTTTGTGTTTATTTTTAGTTGATTTCAACTTCTTCTATCAGTTTTTATTTTCTTGTATGTATTTTAAAGCTCATTTTTATAACAGATAAGAAACTCTTTTCTTTTGAATACATATAAATATTTTGTAGAGTTTAAAAACATTTCCATTCAACATAATGTATTTTAACTATAAAAAGGAGCTAAAGCAAAGCTGAATTGCCATTTTTTCACAAAGTTAAAGATTCTAGGATGAAATTAAACACAGAATTAAAATTACCCATATGTTTCCCATGTGAAAAACATAAAATTCAATCTTCCTATTTTACAATTCTAAAATTGGATATATCTCTGCCACTCTTAAAGAAAGAAGTCCTGGGCAGGTATACAGTGGGGTTAAGCGAGTGGAGAAGGCATGTCCCACAGGAACTGCCAGTGTAGTTTAGTTATTCTCCTCAGTTAGGTACAGCAAGGATTGGAAAATCATGCCACATGGATCAAAGCCTGCCTGCTGCCTATTTCAGCACTGTCCATGAGCTCAGAATTATTTTTACAATTTCAAATGTTGAAAAAAAATGTAGAATATCATTTCTAATACATACAAATTCCATAAAATATCATTATTGCCATTTCATTCCAAGGAATATATCCAAGAAAAAATAAAACATGTGTCTACACAAGTACTTATACATGAATGTCTATAGCCCAAATGTCCATCAATTGATAAACGGCTAAATAAATGTGGTATATCCATACAATGAAATATTCTTCAAGAATTAAAAAAAAAATTGCTGCTATATACTACATGAATGAATCTTAAAAATATTATGCTATGTGAAAAATGCCAGATATAAAAAAAACATATTGTATGGTTTCTATATGAAATATCCAGAATAGGCAAATCTGTAGGAACAGAAAGAAGATCAGTAGTTGCCAGAGGTTTAGGGGAAGAAAAACTGGGAGTTAAGAAAGTGTTCTGGAATTAAATAGTAGTGAATGTTGCATGAATTTGTGAATTTACTATAAACAACTATATTGTACACTTTATTTTATTGTTATGTTAACAATATCATAACAATATTGTTATGTTAACATACATCATTAGTTTTTGATGTAGTGTTCCATGATTCATTGTTTGTGTATAACACCCAGGGCTCCATTCAGTATGTGTCCTCTTTAATACCCATCACCAGGCTAACCCATCCCCCAACCCCCCTCCCCTCTAAAACCCTCAGTTTGTTTCTCAGAGTCCATAGTCTCTCATGGTTCATCTCCCCCTCCGATTCCCCCCCTTCATTTTTCCCTTCCTATCTTCTTCTTCTTTTTTTTTTTTAACATATAATGTATTATTTGTTTCAGAGGTACAGGTCTGTGATTCAACAGTCTTACACAATTCACAGCGCTCACCATAGCACATACCCTCCCCAAAGTCTATCACCCAGCCACCCCAGGCCTCCCACCCCCCACCATTCCAGCAACCCTCAGTTTGTTTCCTGAGATTAAGAATTCCTCATATCAGTGAGATCATATGATGCCTTTTTCTGATTGACTTATTTCACTCAGCATAATACCCTCCAGTTCTATCCACATCGTTGCAAATGGCAAGTTTTCATTCCTTTTGATGGCTGCATAATATTCCATTGTATATATATACCACCTCTTCTTTATCCATTCATCTGTCAATGGACATCTTGGCTCTTTCCACAGTTTGGCTATTGTGGACATTGCTGCTATCAACATCGGGGTGCACGTACCCCTTTGGATCCCTACATTTGTATCTTTGGGGTAAATACCCAGTAGTGCAATTGCTGGGTCATATGGTAGTTCTATTTTCAACTTTTTGAGGCACCTCCATACTGTTTTCCAGAGTGGCTGCACCAGCTTGTATTACCACCAACTTTGAAAGAGTGAATTTCATAGCATGTGAATTATAAGAAAAAGTATTTTTTAAACAGATTTCACTTTCTCACTTTTCAACAGTTTTACTGTTAAATGTTCAAGAGACTATAAATAGATAATATAGATACCCAGAGTAAATACATAGACACATAGATACATAGATAAATACATAGAAGGATAGAGATAAAGATAGATATTTTCAACCTTGTTTCTGGTTTATAGACTTCTTGAAACTGATTTGAAGTTGTTTACCCTTTTGAGGTAATTTTTGTTCATTATCTCTCCAAATATTGCTTATGCACCATTTTTTACCACCTGTCCTTTTGAGATCCCAAATACCTACATGTTATACCTTCTTTTATCCTTTTTATATCTCATTCTATCTTATACATTTCACAACTATTCAACTGTTTGAGTTTCATTCTGTATTATTTATTATAAATCATACCTATATCTTTAGTTGTGTTTCATTTGATGTTATACTCCTATATTTGATTATTGCCTTTTTATTCAATTTTAGAATTCTCACTTGATTTTATTATAGCTTCTCAAACTTATCATTATTTCTGTGAACCAAGAAAGCATGTTTATTTAAAAGTCTCACTCCAATATTTGGAGCCCCTGGGGATCATCACTATCCTCTATTTTGTTTTTGTTCAAAACCAAGTTGTCTTTTCTTCTCATGTCTATGATTATTTATGAATGGGTTACTGACATCGTATTTTCAAAATTGTTTGTGGAAAGTTATGTGAGGCAAGAGATGAAGTTATCTTTCCTCAAATTTCATATATTTGCTTCTGGAAGGCCAGTAAATTCAGTAGCAGTCTAGTATCCCCATAATCTAATTTCAAGAACTGAGGTGCTTTGAATTGGGCCTGTAATCCATGCAAGGGCTTATCTGTTTCCAAGTCACTCTTCCTCTTAAATTCTAGTTCCTCTGTGGCTTCAGCCCATTTAAAAGAAGAAGTTTTACTACACAGTTCCTTTTCAGTACCAGACAGTGGCCTTTTTGTCCAGTCCTTTAAGGCTGTCAAAAGTACTGCTCAATCTCTTAACCTCATAGACAACTTTTTTCAACAAATGCTCAAAGTGAATGTCATGTCATATCACTTGAATATCTGTCTTCTTCAACACTTTGGATTGGTGAAAATTACTACCATTTTACCTCTCCTATATATTAAAACATATTTTACAAATTTTAAGCTTTGTGAGTTGTTGTAAGCAAGAAAGTTGATCTACAAGTAGCCCCTTGTTCCTAAAAAATGAATTTCTCGGGCGCCTGGGTGGCTCAGTTGGTTAAGCGACTGCCTTCGGCTCAGGTCATGATCCTGGAGTCCCGGGATCGAGTCCCGCATCGGGGTACCTGCTCAGCAGGGAGTCGGCTTCTCCCTCTCCCGCTCCCCCCTCTTGTGCTCACTCTCTCTCACTCTCTCTAATAAATAAATAAAAAAAAAATCTTTAAAAAAAAATGAATTTCTCTTATGGGAGAGAAACTAATACAATTTTAGTTTCAACAAGAATAGGATCATGCTACCTACTGCAGCTTGCTTTTATTATATAACAGCCTATTCCTCTGAGTTGATAGATACTAACCCAAACCTTTTTTTTTTTAAATATCTGCAGATTAAATATCTGCAGAAATATCACATTACCCTATGATGTGAAAATCTCACTGTTTATTCAACCATATCCTTCTTGGTAGATACTTCAGTGTCCTTTTAGTCTTTATATGTATTCTTGAAATCACCAAACATACTTAAGGACTAACATATTAGTATACTTTTGGACAATTCATATATAATTTTTGTATTATTTTCTATAATGAATCTGCTTTTATACAAAGAAGAAATTCATTCTTTTTTTTTTTTTTAAAGATTTTATTTATTTGACAGAGACACAGCGAGAGAGGGAACACAAGCAGGGGGAGTGGGAGAGGGAGAAGCAGGCTTCCCGCCAAGCAGGGAGCCCAATGTGGGGCTCAATCCCAGGACCCTGTGATCATGACCTGAGCCGAAGGCAGACGCTTAACAGCTGAGCCACCCACGTGCCCCCATTCTATTATTTTTGACTAGTCAATTATCTTATTCTTCATGAAATCAGATTGGAAGCAGTCAAGAGCTGACCAAGTATTCTTTATAAACCCTACAGAGAGAACTCAATGTCTACATGAAGCATACCTAAGATCTGCATTGTACATGATGCAGAAGCAAATTTGGTGATTGTTTAGTTAATAGCAATGGTAAATATTTTGCATGAGTATTTAACTATTATTCCTAAAATGTATAAAAATATAAATATAAATGTATGGTTTATCATATTCTATTTTTCAAAAGTTTAAATTTTAATAGAACATATGACAAAAATCAGAAAATACAGCATAAATTTACTTCTCTTGAGTATTCGCTTTTCTAGAGTTACAGTAAATCAGCCACCATAAGATGTGTCTGTCTTTTAATTATGGCTACTTCTTACCATATTAAAACAATTATTTTGAGTTAACAACAAAACCTGGAACAGATGTATTCATGGATTATTTTAAGGCAAATATGACTTTGGAAAGATAAAAAGTCCATTTGTACTAACTTCCAGCTATCATATCCAAAGTTATGCCAAACAAAGTATTTTACACTCTACAGTGTTTCTCAGATTTAGAGTACATTTACTCCTGTCTTCTTCATTATTATTACATGTTTAAGAATACCTAACTGAGGGGCACCTGGGTGGCTCCATCAGTTAAGCATCCAACTCTTGATTCTGGATCATGATCTCAGGGTCATGAGATCAAGCCCTGAGTTGGTTCTGTGCTGGGTATGAAGCTTGCTTATGATTCTCTCCTTTAGCCCTCCACCTGCCCTGCTTCTCCAAAACAAAAAACAACAAAAAAAGGCAAAACAAAATAAAAAACCTCACTGAAGAGCTGGAACAACTTGCTTTGGTACTGTCCATATTGAGGAGAAATTAAATAGAATATACTAGGCCCTAGCTCTGAAAAAAAAAAAAAAAAGTGCAGATACAATGTGTGTTGCCTTGAATTGTATGCAATAAAATGGAAAAGAAAAAAAGCAAACATCGTTTTAGTGCAATCTTCTAAAAATGGGAAACTTCTTTCACCTGAAGGAACTATTTTTGTAACAAGACCATGATGGTGTTATAAAGTAACTATAGGGACATTTTCCTAATATGAGTGACTCATTTTGGAGAACAGCTAAATGAGTCAATTACCAAAGAACCTCACTGTGAAAGGGTTAGATTTTTATAAGCTTTAGAACAGACACACACATACACACACACAGAATAAGGTGTATAATAGAAAAGAATTGTATCCCTATAATGAAAGTTACACGGGGCTTATTATCATGTGGAAAAAAAACACCCAATTTTTAAAACAAACTGACATTTTCATGGGGTGTATATTATATTAACCATTTCCTAGGACCAGAAAGAGACTTACCATTAAGGTATATGTTGCAGTGAAAGCACTTCCAGATGCCCCAGCAATGCTAAAATTCTATGATTTTAGGTGGTGATTGAAAGTTCTAAAAATGTCTTTATATAAGTCAATTTAATGAACTAGAACTTACCATTTTAAAAGGTCAGAAAATAACTACCAGAACTATTACTACAAGGTTACCAAAATGTCTAAGCCAAAAATAGTTTCAATAGCTCGAATACTAAAAGTGGCTTATTCCCTCACATTTAAGCACTATAAAATACTGGTAATCTGAGGAAGTCTTGAGATACATTTTAACACATGAGAACAATATTAAAGCAACAGAAGAATTACCACAAAGTAGCAAGGCTACAGAAATCTATAAGATATTTAACAACAAAAAAACACTTTTTTTGAGGACAAAACATTCATATATTTTCTATTATCACTTATTTTAAAGTTAGATAATAACCGTTGTATGGCTCATATTGTGACAAAAATGAGAAATGAATTTTAAGATACAATGAGATCCACCAAATGATAAAAGCTCCTACCATATTTTTTCCAATACTTTCAATACTTATAAGTATCTTTAAGATGGGCTGCTGAAGGTCATTATCACCTCATCTAAATGTTCTCTCTTTTTTTTGTCTTGTGAAACTTTCAACTATTTTCTCTCCTCAGGGCAACTCCCACAGACAATGAATAATTTAGTCATAATTCTAATTAAAAACTGAGTAGGAGCCCCACAGCTTGTGAAAGTTACAAGGCAATGTCACTAATTATTTGTTACTTCAATTTGTGGACTGAAACAGTTCTGGGCAGCTTCAGGAAAGTATATGTAGAATAAGCAATCAGACCAAACCAGTTTCTCAAAAATACTATTGAGATATTACCGATTTCATAGTTATTAGGTCTTATGCACTCTTCTAATTGCCTTTATCATTTATATCTTCCATCTTTCCAGAAAAAACATATAAGCTGTAATAATGGATTATTCATAGCTAACCCATTAAATAATCTTCATATCTATGCAGTATAATAACAATTCTTATATTAGTCTTCTACAAGAACTAAAATTTAACTTTTAAATTTTCAATGTTTTTATTTCAAGTTATATATCACAAAATCTAGTATGCTATCCTTGATAATGGAGTTAAGCAGAAATACAAAGTATTTCAAACGTAAGACTCCACAACACCAGATGTATATTTGTATATATTTGGTAAAAGCTCAGTACTAAAGTATACTACCTTAGATTTGCATGAAGCAATTTCTGCTGCTAATAAGAAAATTGTTGTCACGTGCATGGGAACAGTTCACAAAAACAAACAACAACAAAAAACCTGCTACTGACCCCAACAGGGCAGGACTAAAAAGATCATTTGACCTCATTCATATATGTATCTTTCAGGAAAGTTTAAAGCTGAAAAATTCTACTAAATCCAATTAAAGTATTTTCCTTTAAAATGTTTCTTAAGACTATAATTTTATACATGACTACAAACTATTTTTTAAATATTGAGAAATTATTGGGGCACCTGGGTGGCTCAGTCGTTGGGCATCTGCTTTCGGCTCAGGTCATGATCCCAGAGTCCTGGGATCGAGCCCTGCCTCAGGCTCCCTGCTCAGCAGGAAGCCTGCTTCTCCTTCTCCCACTCCCCCTGCTTGTGTTCCTGCTCTCGCTATCTCTCTCTCTCTGTCAAATAAATAAATAAAATCTTAAAAAAATAAAAAATAAATATTGAGAAATTATTCAATTATTTTTAAAATATTATTCTATTAAAAACAGTTTACTTACCACTTAGCTTTACAAAAAAGTATTATACACCATACACACTGACAGTTAACAAACAGAATTGTATCAATTTAGAGAGTAATAATACAATGTTAGAAAGATATGAGAGAAATTTGCCCAGATCCCAAAGTTCAGTTTACCTTTTTGACATACATCTTACAGACAGAACAAATGGCAAACAGACTTTAATGTAGTATCTTGCTCTCATAGAAAGCCCTAATATTCATGGAATTTTTCCTTGTTACCACAGTTGAGTTGTTAATTTAATTTTATGGAATTTTGTGATTCTGATTAAAATAATCCCAAGGTAAATCTATTAACTCATAGAAGGTAAAGTGAGTTACAGAAAATTTTTGTCCAGTCTCAGCCTTTTAAAAATAAGAATGTTACTACTTTGTCAATCCTGCCTGAAAGTTAGCTGATATGGGAAATATGCACTCATTAACACTATCTAGACTTCTTGGCTCCACTGTAACTTTGAATTTTTAGTCCTGGACTTACACAGAGGAACAGACATAGGTTAGTAAGAATGCTAACTAAGAAACTGCCATTTGGAAATTCCCAAAACCCATACTATTGGCCTTTGAACTACCTGAAAAGTAGAAAATAGTGTAGAAGACTACATCTATATTTTAAAAAGTTATCTTCGAGTTGTTGAAATGACATGTATATAATATTCATGATTTTCTTAAACTTTAAAAATATTTCACATATCTGTTAAAATATGCATTATTTTATATCCCTAATATAGCAATCAGCTATTCAAGTAGAGAGCAGGGAAGAAGATACAGCTGAACAGTTCATAAGGACAAAAACAATACACTTTAATTTGTTTAACTGAGCAATATAATTGATTGAAAGCAGTTAAGGCATTGTAAGAAAAACATAGCTAATATTTTGGATCCCTGAGGTTTGTCACTGACCACCCTTTTATTATGAAGAAGACTAATTTTCTGTTGTAAATTATGCAGATTAGACCATGTCTGAAACACTGTTTTCAATTTCCGTCCTTAAGAATTCATTTAGAAAAAAAAAAAGAGAGAACATTTAGATGAGGTGATAATGACCTTCAGCAGCCCATCTTAAAACTATGCCAAATAACACTTATTGAGGATATTTCAAAATTGAACTTGCATAAGAAAAGAATAAAATCTTTAGTACTGCCATGAAAACTTAGAAGACACAGACTTATAATTTATCAGAACATAAGAACACAATGTAGTCAAAGGATCAAATTTGTGGTTGTATTAGTTAAGAAAGCAATATAAGTCCTAAAGCCTGGAAGTTAAAAGAAAACTTTACAGTTTTGTGCAAAGGACATTGATTTTAATTGAAATTGCCTACACTATAATTTGCAGCTTTTTGATGAGCATAATGAAGAAGGGGAATTTTGCTTTACAGGATTCTTGCAGAGGATTACATCATGTTGGCCTAAGTTAGCATGGATAAGCTCATCCTATCTTAAAATACTGTGATGATGTGAAAGTCTTACTGCTTGTTATGTTATAGAAAATATTAAACTTCATTGATTTTTTTCATGTGTTTGTTCTTTTGGAACATGCTTTCTGAAAAGATGATGGTTTATAGATCATGTTCTGTAGAACTGTAAAATATTTAGCAGGAGTGAATGAGAAAGGGAGAACTTCTTGTTACTTCACTGTAAATCTACTACCCTCTCCAAAATATAAATCAAATAGAATATAAATCAAAATAGAATGGGAGACTCATCAAATCAACTGTTAGAAAAAATACTATAATATTAGACACCAATAATTTTTCATTGGCATCTAATATTGGTCTTATGAAAAATATATCCTCTGAAATACAACTTTTATATGAAAATCTACTACAAGCAATTATTATCGAAAGAATGCAATGATGGGTTATACAATAAATTTTTAATTTTCACATGCAAATATAAATAACTCAGGTTATCATTTTGTTAAGTTTTTTAAAGATGTTAACGAATGTTGCCTGCAGATTTAAGATTGGCAAATCACATGAAATAGAGCTTAATCTTCTGTTGATAAAATTATATGTGTGAAGATAACCGTTGCATTATATTCTTGAATTAATTACCTTGCTATTAAAGTAACAGTTAAGATTTGCTTGAAATTCAGTTCCATAATAGGGCCCATACGTAAAGCAATGTTATAATTACATTGACAGATTAAAATATTTTAACTAAAATTTCATCTATTCCCTTAACTAAACCCTAAGCAATTATAATGTATACAAAGTACTTTTCTTAAAGATAGCATATGGACTCAGACTTCAGACAGACTGGATAATAATATAGGAAATAGGACACACCCACACACATGATACAAAATAATGAAAGCTGCAAAACAGAAAATGCTATAAAAGGAACACAGTTTGGGTGATTTTAAATGTTAAAACCCACCTAAAAACAGACAGATGGTAAATCTACATATTCTTACAAAAGGTTATAATGACTGCTTTTTTATGAAGAAAGAAGACTGTGATAGAGAACATAATTTTATATAATAATCACATTAGATTTATAGATTTATACATGTTATAAACATGTCTTAGGAGACCTCCTATTGTCTATTACTGTCTATAAATATCTTTTTTCCCATTATACTAAGCACAAGATAGATTGTAAATGGTTCCAGAAATAAAATTTCAAAAATAACTGTCATTTCTCCAACCTTTGAAAATGGAATCGCCACCAGGTTTTGTTTTGTTTCATATTTTATGAATTTCAGGAATCTTTGTGACCAGAATACAGTCCCCCCCTACATTTGCCTAACCTAAGCACTGATAATTTATGACCATTTAAAGTTTACTGATAAGTCAATATAATTTGAAAAGGATTGTGGATCATACAAATGATGAATTCTCTTAAAAGGTGTTTAAAAGATAAATTGATCTTTCATATGGTAGTTCTATTTTTCACTTTTTGAGGAAAAATACTGTTTTCCACAGTGACTGTACCAGTTTCATTCCCACCAACAGTGCACAAGTGTTCCTTTTTCTCCACATCCTTGCCAACACCTCATGATCCAGCAAATCACACTACTGGGTACTTACCCAAAGAATACAAGAACACTAATTCAAAGTGATGCATGCACCCCTGTGCTTATAGTAGCATTACTTACTATAGCCAAGATGGAAGCATCCCAAGTGCCCAGTGATTGATGATTGGATAAGATGTGCTGTATATATACAATGGAGTATTATTCATCCATAAAAAAGAATGAAATCCTGTCATTTGCAATGACATGGATGGAGCTAAAGAGTATAATGAGTATAATGCTAATAAGCAAAATAAGTCAGAGAAAGATAAAAACCATATGATGTCATTCATATGTGGAATTTAAGAAACAACACAAAGGGGAAAAAATGAGAGAGAGAGAGAGAGAGAAGTCAAGAAACAGAGTCTTAACTATAGAGAACAAAGTGATGGTTACCAGGTGGGTGTAGGGAGGGGTGCTCTAATGAGCACAGAATGATGTATGGAAGTGTTATCCTGCACACCTAAAACTAATGTAACACTGCGTGTTAACTAACAGAATTAAAATAAAAACTTCAAAAAAAAGATAATTTGATTTCTCAAAGTTTTATGTAATGAATTTAAAAGGCAGGAAAAAATGGTTTTCTTTCTAACAAACCATTTTTGTTGTTCTTCTATAGGCTTGACTGATACATATAATTGTTGCAGATCGTCTAAGTGGATCAACTAAACACAAAAAGATGAGGACTAAAAATTCTCAAAAAAAAACTACAATGTATGTATTATAATAACATGACATGTTCTCTAAATAGCATATTTGAATCTTATATAGCAACTGATCATTCATAGATGTTTTGAACTCAAACATAAAAGTTCAAACATTGGTTAATGTCAACGATATGACATACTTTTCTTTCTTAAACTAGCTTTATTCTTTGTCCATGGAATGGAAATCCAAATAAGCAACTCTCTGAAGTTCATCCTTATGGACAGTTTCATTAGTTTTAAAACCGCCAGCCTGAAGATGTCACACAACTAGATGAAAAAGCTTTTAATGAAAGAAGTCACTTTTATTTTTAATAACAGTAACACTGAGACATCTGAAAAGGGTATTAAAGAGAATGAGAAAATTAGTTTTACCCCCCCCACCACCAAAAAATATTGGTCAAAAAGAGGAGGAGCTGATTTAAGCTAAGATATTAGTCACTGATTGAATTTAGGCATACTGAATTTGAAGCAGTGATAGATATTCAAGTAAAAGAGGCTACCAAATGTTTGGAAATGTAATTGTAAAACAGCAAGCATAGGAGACAGGCTTAGTTTATAGCATCAACTATACATATCATATAGCTTATAATATAAGTTATAAAATTAGACAGGATATAGCAGATTTAAAAAAAGGAGAAAGAGAAGAAGAGCAAAGACTGACACTTGAGTGGAGTATACAATTAGGTGGTATGAGGAAGAACAGAGAGGCTGAAAACCTTGTAATCAATGGAGGGCACAAAAAAAGAAAAAAAAGAATGAAGAAAAATGAAGAATGAGGAGAACACTCTTTATGGTTGGTAAAAGGCAAGGCAGTAAATTGTTGGTAAAGGTTTTCCTACTGGTATTACAAAATAAAGGGTAAATAGGGATAAGCAGGTATCAGACCCTTAAATGTGAGATTATATATGAAAGTAAAGATTTTGACAAGGAGATCTGAGTATAATCTATATGTGATGAAACAGCATCAATAATGAAGAATAGGTCAAGGAACTAAGATGGCGGAGTAGGGCGCCTGGGTGGCTCAGTTGGTTAAGCGACTGCCTTCGGCTCAGGTCATGATCCTGGAGTCCCAGGATCGAGTCCCGCATCGGGCTCCCTGCTCAGCAGGGAGTCTGCTTCTCCCTCTGACCCTCCCCCCCCATGTGCTCTCTCTCTCAAATAAATAAATAAAATCTTAAAAAAAAAAGAGTTTAAATAAAAAAAAATAAAAATAAAAAAAAATAAGATGGCGGAGTAGTGGGAGGACCCTAGGCTTGCCTCATCCCTAGAACACAGCTAGATAAATATCAAATCATTCTGAATACCCAAGAAATCAATTGGAGGACTGAAAGAACAATCCGCACAAATAGAGGAAGAGAAGAGGTCACACTGTGGAAGGTAGGAGGTGCAGAGACATGATTTGGAAGAGAAACAGATCATGGGTGCTGCAGAGGGAAGGGAGCTCTGGTCAGGAGAGGGGTGAGAGGGAGAGAGAGAGAAAGGAGCATACAGGGCATTGCACAAGGAAAACACTTCCCCAAACCCACTGATGGGAAAATGAGAGGGTCTGATTTTCATTAGTTTTATAACCAACAAGGTTCAAAGACTGGAGTTTTAGAGATCTGCCACATGGCCAGTGGGGAGCCCTGAGGGCGCTTCAGTGTTCCTTTGGAGAAGAAGGGTAGAGAGCCAGGGACTAGACTGCACGATCTGAGGATCCTGTGGGAGGCACTGGAAGAGAAGGTTCCCCCTTCTTGGAGCACATCTGGGAGAGGTGGCATTGCCTCTCTGGGGGAAAAAAGAGCCAGCAGGTGCCATTACCCTCCCCCCTCCCTTCAGCACAGGGGCAGAGATACCTGCTGAGATGGCTAACCTGGACACTGGCTCTTTGCTGTGCTTTATTCCAGACTCCAGGCCCCTGCACTTTGGTGCAACTGCCCTTCTAGGACAAACCTGCATCAATCCCAGCATGGCAAGATCCTCCCCCAGAGGAACAGCATGGACCATGCCATGCCAGGTCTCTAAAGTTTGGAGTTTTAAAACTCAGCCAACCTGCCTGAGATAGAACAGAGGTGCACTGTGCTGCCAGGCAGGCAGATGGCCCAGACACAGATGCGAAGGCAGGGATCTGAGGGACACCTGAGACATACGATGGGAAATTGTTTGCTTTTCTGGGAGGCCTTCCCATATAGCAGCAGGTGCAAACTCCCCTCTCTGGGGACACGGGAGGCGGCTGGCACCATTTCTCTCCCCTGCCCCTTAGCATATACTTGAGTAAGCAGGACAGTGCCAAGAGTGGCGACCTAAACTACTTACACCAAGCCCACCCCATTGTACTATGCAGGTGCTGCTTTTCTTGGGCATGTGTGCTGAGAACCAGAACAGTGGGCCTCTCCCCTAGAAGACCAGCACAACCCCCCACCTCCAACATGCACCACGTCTACTGACCACAGAGTTCTGCAAAGCTTCAGCTCTAGTGGAAAGAGCATCAGGCCTCTTTTAACAAGCAAACCAGAGCACACCTAAGTTAAAATTCTCCACACTCTGGCCAAGGTCCAAATACTCCCCACTGAAGGTAAGGAGAAACTGCAGAGGAATGACCTGAGGGAAACAGCAGCCCAAACACAACAGCAGAGCACACACAGCATACAGCAGAGACACATCCTGAAGCACCAGACCCTGAACAGTATATGCCCTCTTCTTCATAAAGCCATTACCCTTAGGAACAGGAAACATAACGGGCTTTCCTAACATATAGAAGAAGACAGAGACCTAGACAAAATGCCGAGATGGAGAAATTCATCCCAAAAGAAAGAACAAGAAAAGGTGACAGACACAGATCTAATCAAAACAGATATAAGTAATATGCCTGATTCAGAATTTAAAGCAACATTCATAAGGATACTAGCTGGGCTTGAGAAAAGCATAGACCATAGACGACACCAGGGAGTCCTTACTACAGGGATAAAAGACCTAAAAACTAGTCCAGGCCAATATGAAAAATGCAATAGTCGAGATTCGAAACTGACTGGATGTAATGACTTAACAGATCGATTCAGAGCATTTCATCCTAAAGCAGCATAATACACATTCTTTTCAAGTGTGCGTGGGTCATTCTCCAGAACAGATCACATACTAGGTTACAAACCAGGCCTCAACAAGTACAAAAAGATTGAGATCAGACCATGCATATTTTTAGACCACAACACTATGAAACTTGAAGTCAACCACAAGAAAAAATTTGGAAACACCACAATTACATGGAGGTTTAAGAACACCCTACTAAAGAATGAATGGGTTAACCAGGAAATTAAAGAATAAATAGAAAAATACATGGAAACAAATGAAAATGAAAACACGACGGTCCACAACCTTTGGGATGCAGCAAAAGCTGGCCTAAAAAGGACATATATAGCAAACCAGGCCTACTTTAAGAAGCAAGAAAAATTTCAAATATGCAACCTAACTTTACAAAGAACAACAAATGAAGCCTAAAGCTAGCAGGAGAAGGGAAATACAAAGATTACAACAGAAATAAATGATATAGAAACCCACCAACAAAAAAAACAAGAACAGACCAATGAAACCAGGAGTTGGTTCTTTGAAAGAATTAATAAAATTGATAGGCTCCTAGATAGACTTATCAAAAAGAGAAAGGACCCAAATAAACAAAATCATGACTGAGAGGAGAGATCACAACCAACACCACAGAAATACAAACAATTATGAGAGAATATTATAAAAAAATTATATGCCAACAAATTGAGCAATCTGGAAGAAATGGATAAATTCCTAGAAACATATAAACTACCAAAACTGAGACAGGAAGAAATAGAAAACTTGAAGAGACCAATAACCAGTAAAAAAATTGAAGCAGTAATCAAAACTCTCTCAACAAATAAGGATGGCTTCCCAGGGGAATTCTACCAAACATTTGTTTATTTATTTATTTTTTTAGAGACTTTAAAATAAGTGATTTATTTATTTTTATTTTATTTTATTATGTTATGTTAGTCACCACAATACATCATTAGTTTTTGATGTGGTGATCCACGATTCATTGTTTTCGTATAACACCCAGTGCTCCATTCAGTATGTGCCCTCCTCAATACCCAAACATTTAAAGAGTTAATACTTCTTCTCAAACTGTTAAAAAAAAAAAAAAAAAAAGGAAGGAACTCATTCTATAAGGCCAGCATTACCATGATTCCAAAACCAGACAAAGAACCCACTAAAAAAAGAGAATTACAGGCCAATATCCCTGATGAACATGGATGTGAAAATTCTCAGCAAAATACTAGCAAACTGAATCCAACAGTACATTAAAAGAATCATTCACCATGATCAAGTGGGATTTATTCCTGGGCTGCTAAGGTGTCTCAATATTTGCAAATCAATCAACATGGTACACCACATTAATAAAAGAAAGGATAAGGAAAAATAAAAGGATAAGAACCATATGATCCTCTCAATAGATTTTTAAAAAAGCAAAGTACAGCATCCATTCATCATAAAAACCCCCAACAAAGCAGGGATAGAGGGAATATAACTTAATATCATAAAGGCCGTATATGAAAGACCCACAGCCGATATCATCCTCAATGGGGAAAACTGAGAGCTTTTCCTTTATAGTCAGGAACAAGATAGGGATGTCCACTCTCACCACTGTTACTTAATATAATACTAGAAGTCCTAGCTCAGCAATTAGACAACAAAAAGAAATATAAGGCATCCAAATCAGCAAGGAAGAAGTCAAACTTTCACTATTTGTAGTTGACATGATACTCTATGTAGAAATCCTGAAAGATTCCACCAAAAAACTGCTAGAACTGATACAGCAAGGTTGCAGGATACAAAATCAACATACAGAAATCTGTGGAATTTCTATACACCAAAAATGAAGCAGAAGAAAGAGAAATCAAGGAATCAATCCCATTTACAATTGCACCAAAAACCGTAAGATAACCTATGAATAAATCTAAGGGGTAAAAGATCTATTCTCTGAAAACTATAGAATACTTATGAAAGAAATTGAAAAGGACACAAAGAAATGGAAAAACATTCCATGCTTATGGATTGGAAAAACAAATATTGTTAAAATGTCTATACTACCCAAAGCAATCTACACATTTAATGCAATCCCTATCAAAATACTAACAGCATTTTTCACAGAGCTAGAACAATCTTAAAATTCATATGGAACATAAAAGACCCTGAATAACCAAAATCAATCTTGAGAAAGAAAAGCAAAGCTGGAGGCATCACAAAATTCCAGGCTCCATATATTACAAAGCTGTAGTCATCAAGACAGTATGGTACTGGCACAAAAACAGAAACATAGATCCATGGAACAGAATAGAGAACCCAGAAATGGGCCCACAACTATATAGTCAACTAATCTTCGACAAAGCAAGAAAGAATATCTAATGGAAAAAACACAGTCTTCAACAAATGGTATTGGGAAAACTGGACAGCAAGATGCAAAAGAATGGAATGGACCACTTACACGATATACAAAAATAAATTCAAAATGGATGAAAGACCTAAATTGAGACAGGAAACCATCAAAATCCTAGAGGAGAACATGGGCAGCAATCTCTTTGACATCAGCAGTAGCAACATCTTACTAGATACGACTCCAGAGGCAATGGAAACAAAAGCAAAAATGAACTATCAGGACCTCATCAAGATAAAAAACTTCTGTACAGCGAAGGAAACGATCAACAAAACCAAAAGGAAACCTTTAGTATGGGAGAAGATATTTGAAAATGGCATATCTGATAAAGGGTTAGTATCCAAAATCTATAAAGAACTGATCAAATTGAACACCCGAAAAACAAATAATCGTCAAGAAATACGCAGAAGACATGAAAAGACATTTTTCCAAAGAAGACATCCAGATGGCTAACAGACACATAAAAAAATGCTCAACATCACTCATCATCAGGGAAATGTAAATCAAAACTACAAGGAGATACCACCTCACACTTTCCAGAGTGGCTAAAATTAACAACACAGGAAACAAATGTTGGCGAGGATGCAGAGAAAGAAGAACCCTCTTACACTGTTGGTTGGAATGCAAACTCACACAGTCATTCTGGAAAACGCTGAGGTTCCTCAAAACATTAAAAACAGAACTACCTTATGATCCAGAAATTGCACTCCTAGGTATTTACCCAAAGGATAAAATAATACTGATTCAAAGGGACACATGCACCCTGATGTTTATAGTAGCATTATCAACAATAGCCAAATTGTGGAAAAAGCCCAAGTGTCCATCGACTGACGAATGGATAAAGAAGATGTAGTATATATACAATGAAATATTACTCAGCCATAAAAAGGAATGAAATCTTGCTATTTGCAATGACATGGATGGAGCTAGAGTGTATTACGCTAAGTAAAATAGTCAGAGAAAGACAAATGCCAAATGATTTCACTCGTGTAGAATTATGAAACAAATGTACATAGGGGGAAAACAAAGAGAGAGGCAAACCATAAAATAGACTCTTAACTATAGAGAACAAACCGGGGGTTTCTGGAGGGGAGGTGGGTGGGGGATGGGCTAAATGGGTGATGGGGATTGAAAGAGGGTACTTGTTGCTGTGATGAGCACTGGGTGTTACGTGAAAGGGATGAATCACTAAATTCTACTTCTGAAACCGATATCACACTATATGTTAACTAACTGGGATTTAAATAAAAACTTGAACCAAGATAAAATAAAATATTTTGTCATTCCCTTTAAAAAGAAATTAATATAATTCATATAATTAAAAAATAATGTAAGGATAATATGGAGGCAAAAGTTCTGTGTGAGGGCGGAGCAAGACGGCGGAGGAGTAGGAGACCTGGATTTCGTCTCCTCTCAGGAATTCAGCTGGATAGGGATCAAACCATTCTGAACACCTACAAACTCAACAGGAGATCAAAGAAAAGAATAGCAACAACTCTGAACAGAAAAGCGACCATTTTCTGGAAGGTAGGACGTGCGGAGAAGTGAATCCGAGGCGATATTCGGGAGGATAGACGGCGGGGGAGGGGCCTCCATCGGCCGCTTCTGGCTAGTGATAGAGCCGCGGAGCACAAAATCGGAACTTTTAGAAGTCTGCTCCGCTGAGGGACGTCGCTCTGGTGGCTAAGTGGGGGGGTGGAACCCTCGCGGAACAGTGTGGTCTCAGGACCCTTGGGGTCACAGAAAGACCAGGGGTGCCTGAGTGCGGCAGAGCTCCCAGGTATCGGAGCGGGGAAGCCGGCTGCAGAGACAGAGCCCGGGCGCGGGCTCTCAGCTCGGGGTTGCCATAAACCGTGATCCGCGACACAGTCGGGCCACTACTCCTCCAGCAGGGACCCAACAAGCGGCAGATCCGGGGAGACTCACCTTCTTCCCCGGGGAGGAGCGGCGCGGAAGCGCACCGCGGGGATCTGCTGGGTTTGGAGACTCCACCCGGGGTCGGGTGCCAGAGATAGAAACGCGCGGTCACAGGCCGGGTGAGCACGGAGTGAGGCCGGAGACCGGGGAGACGGGAGTAACTGACTGCTTTTCTCAGGGGGCGCACTGAGGAGCGGGACCCTGAGTTCTCGGCTCCTCCAGGGCGGAGACTGGGAGGCCACCATTTTCACTCTCCGCCTCCAAAGCTGTACGGAAAGCTTGCAGGGAACAAAAGCTCCCGAGAGCAAACCCGAGCCGATTACTTAGCCTGCCCCCGGCAAGGGCGGGGCAATTCCACCTCGGGCAAAGACATTTGGGAACCACGGCAACAGGCCCCTCCCCCAGAAGATCAGCGAGAACAGCCAGCCAAGACCAGGTTTACCGATCAGTGAGAACGGCAGAACTCCAGCGCTAGGGGAATACTGCACATAGAATTCATGGCTTTTTTACCATGATTCCTTAGTCTTTCAAAGTTAATTATTTTTTTTAACTGTCTTTTTTTCTTTTTTTCTTTTTTCCTTTTTTTTTTGAATTTTTCTTTTTCCCTTTTTCAACCAACATCTTATCAATCCCTTTTTTAAAAAAAACATTTTTATTTTTCATTTTTAGAGTCATATTCTACCCCTTCATAGTAGTTACCCGTATTTTTGGCATATATATAAGTTGTTCTCTCTTTAAAATTTTGAGATAGTTTCTTCTAACAGATCAAAATATACTCTAAATCTCTAGTGTATGGTTTTTTTCTACTCCCCTGCCTGATCACATTCTCTCCCTTTTTTCTTTTTTGCTTTTTTTTTTTTTAAATCCTCTTCTTTCTTTTTTCAAACAACTTATCAATTCCTTTTATAAAATTTTTTATAATTTCCATCTTTACAGTCATATTCCATCCCTTCATCATATCAACCCTTATTTTTGTAAATATATAAGTTTTTCTTTCTTTAAAATTTTGGGAGGCACTTTCTTTTAACAGACCAAAATACACCCAAAATCTAGTGTGTGGCACTGATCTATACCAGCCTGATCATATTTGATCACATTCTGTTTTTGTTCTGTTTTGTTTTGTTTTGTTTTTGTTTGTTTTTATCTTCATCTTTATCTTTTTCTTTTTTCTTTTTTTCTTTTTTTTCCTTTTTTCTCTCTTTCCCTTTCTTTTCCCACTGCTTCAGGTCTTTTCTGATTTGTTTAGAGTATATTTTCTGGGGACGTTGTTACCCTGCTAGCATTTTGTTCTCTCATTAATCTATTCTCCTCTGCACAAAATGACAAGACGGAAAAAATCACCTCAACAAAAAGAACAAGAGGTAGTACCGACTGCCAGGGACCTACTCAATACGGACATTAGTACGATGTCAGATCTAGAGTTCAGAATCATCACTTTAAAGATACTAGCTGGGCTTGAAAAAAGCATGGAAGTTATTAGAGAAACCCTTTCTGGAGAAGTAAAAGAACTAAAATCTAACCACGTCGAAATCAAAAAGGCTATTAATGAGGTGCAATCAAATATGGGGGCGCTAACTGCTAGGATAAATGAGGCAGAAGAAAGAATCAGTGAGATAGAAGACCAAATGATGGAAAATAAAGAAGCTGAGAAAAAGAGAGATAAACAACTACTGGATCATGAGGGCAGAATTCGAGAGATAAACGATACCATAAGATGAAACAACATTAGAATAATTGGGATCCCAGAAGAAGAAGAAAGAGAGAGAGGGGCAGAAGGTATAATGGAGAAAATTATAGCAGAGAACTTCCCTAATTTGGGGAAGGAAACAGGCATCAAAATCCAGGAAGCACAGAGAACCCCTCTCAAAATCAATAAGAATAGGTCAACACCCCGACATCTAATAGTAAAACTTACGAGTCTCAGAGACAAAGAGAAAATCCTGAAAGCAGCTCGAGAGAAGAGATCTGTAACCTACAATGGTAGAAACATTTGATTGGCAACAGACCTATCCACAGAGACCTGGCAGGCCAGAAAGGACTGGCAGGACATATGCAGAGCACTAAATGAGAAAAATATGCAGCCAAGAATACTATATCCAGCTAGGCTGTCATTGAAAATTGAAGGAGAGATAAAAAGCTTCCAGGACAAACAAAAACTAAAGGAATATGCAAACACAAAACCAGCCCTACAGGAAATATTGAAAGGGGTCCTCTAAGCAAAGAGAGAGCCTAAAAGCAACATAGACCAGAAAGGAACACAAACAATATACAGTAACAGTCACATTACAGGCAATACAATGGCACTAAACTCCTCTCTTTCAATAGTTACCCTGGGGCGCCTGGGTGGCTCAGTCGTTGGGCGCCTGGGTGGCTCAGTCGTTAAGCGTCTGCCTTCGGCTCAGGTCATGATCCCAGGGTCCTGGGATCGAGTCCCACATCGGGCTCCCTGCTTGGTGGGAAGCCTGCTTCTCCCTCTCCCACTCCCCCTGCTTGTGTTCCTGCTCTCGCTATGTCTCTCTCTGTCAAGAAAATAAATAAAATCTTAAAAAAAAAAAAAAAAAAAAAAAATAGTTACCCTGAATGTAAATGGGCTAAATGCCCCAATCAAAAGACACAGGCTATCAGATTGGATTAAAAAACAAGACCCATCAATATGCTGTCTGCAAGAGACTCATTTTAGACCCAAAGACACCCCCAGATTGAAAGTGAAGGGGTGGAAAACCATTTACCATGCTAATGGACACCAGAAGAAAGCTGGGGTGGCAATCCTTATATCAGACAAATTAGATTTTAAACCAAATACTGTAATAAGAGATGAGGAAGGACACTATATCCTACTTAAAGGGTCTATCCAACAAGAAGATGTAACAATTGTAAATATCTATGCCCCTAACATGGGAGCAGCCAATTATATAAGGCAATTAATAACAAAAGCAAAGAAACACATTGACAACAATACAATAATAGTGGGGGACTTTAACACCCCCCTCACTGAAATGGACAGATCGTCTAAGCAAAAGATCAACAAGGAAATAAAGACTTTAAATAACACACTGGACCAAATGGACTTTACAGACATATTCAGAACATTCCATCCCAAAGCAATGGAATACACATTCTTCTCTAGTGCCCATGGAACATTCTCCAGAATAGATCACATCCTAGGTCATAAATCAGGTCTCAACCGGTACCAAAGGATTGGGATCATTCCCTGCATATTTTCAGACCACAGTGCTTTGAAACTAGAACTCAATCACAAGAGGAAAGTCGGAAAGAACTCAAATACATGGAGGCTAAAGAGCATCCTACTGAAGAATGAATGGGTCAACCAGGAATTTAAAGAAGAATTAAAAAAATTCACGGAAACCAATGAAAATGAAAACACAACTATTCAAAATCTTTGGGATACAGCAAAGGCAGTCCTGAGAGGAAAGTATATAGCAATACAAGCCTTTCTCAAGAAACAAGAAAGGTCTCAAGTACACAACCTAACCCTACACCTAAAGGAGCTGGAGAAAGAACAGCAAATAAAGCCTAAACCCAGCAGGAGAAGAGAAATAATAAAGATCAGAGCAGAAATCAATGAAATAGAAACCAAAAGAACAGTAGAACAGATCAATGAAACTAGGAGCTGGTTCTTTGAAAGAATTAACAAGATTGATAAATCCCTGGCCAGACTTATCAAAAAGAAAAGAGAAATGACCCAAATCAACAAAATCATGAATGAAAGAGGAGAGATCACAACCAACACCAAAGAAATACAAACAATTATAAGAACATATTATGAACAACTCTATGCCAGCAAATTAGATAACCTGGAAGAAATGGATGCATTCCTAGAGATGTATCAACTACCAAAACTGAACCAGGAAGAAATAGAAAACCTGAACAGACCTATAACCACTAAGGAAATAGAAGCAGTCATCAAAAATCTCCCAAAACACAAAAGCCCAGGGCCAGATGGCTTCCCAGGGGAATTCTACCAAACATTTAAAGAAGAATTAATACCTATTCTTCTGAAACTGTTCCAAAAAATAGAAATGGAAGGAAAACTTCCAAACTCATTTTATGAGGCCAGCATTACCTTGATCCCAAAACCAGACAAAGACCCCATCAAAAAGGAGAATTACAGACCAATATCCCTGATGAACATGGATGCAAAAATTCTCACCAAAATACTAGCCAATAGGATCCAACAGTACATTAAAAGGATTATTCACCACGACCAAGTGGGATTTATCCCTGGGCTGCAAGGTTGGTTCAACATCCGCAAATCAATCAACGTGATACAATACATTAACAAAAGAAAGAACAAGAATCATATTATCCTCTCAACAGATGCAGAAAAAGCATTTGACAAAGTACAGCATCCTTTCTTGATCAAAACTCTTCAGAGTATAGGCATAGAGGGTACATACCTCAATATCATAAAAGCCATCTATGAAAAACCTACAGCGAATATCATTCTCAATGGGGAAAAACTGAGAGCTTTCCCCCTAAGGTCAGGAACGTGGCAGGGATGTCCACTATCACCACTGCTATTCAACTTGGTATTGGAAGTCCTAGCCACAGCAGTCAGACAACAAAAAGAAATAAAAGGCATCCAAATCGGCAAAGAAGAAGTCAAACTCTCACTCTTTGCAGATGATATGATACTTTATGTGGAAAATCCCAAAGACTCCACCCCAAAACTGCTAGAACTCATACAGGAATTCAGTCAAGTGGCAGGATATAAAATCAATGCACAGAAGTCAGTGGCATTCCTATACACCAACAACAAGTCAGAAGAAAGAGAAATTAAGGAGTCGATCCCATTTACAATTGCACCCAAAACCATAAGATACCTAGGAATAAATCTAACCAAAGAGGCAAAGGATCTGTACTCAGAAAACTATAAAATACTCATGAAAGAAATTGAGGAAGACACAAAGAAATGGATAAATGTTCCATGCTCATGGATTGGAAGAACAAATATCGTGAAGATGTCAATCCTACCTAGAGCAATCTACACATTCAATGCAATCCCCATCAAAATACCATCCACTTTTTTCAAAGAAATGGAACAAATAATCCTAAAATTTGTATGGAACCAGAAAAGACCCCGAATAGCCAGAGGAATGTTGAAAAAGAAAAGCAAAGCTGGCGGCATCACAATTCCGGACTTCCAGCTCTACTACAAAGCTGTCATCATCAAGACAGTATGGTACTGGCACAAAAACAGACACATAGATCAGTGGAACAGAATAGAGAGCTCAGAAATGGACCCTCAACTATATGGTCAACTAATCTTTGACAAAGCAGGAAAGAATGTCCAATGGAAAAAAGACAGTCTCTTCAACAAATGGCGTTGGGAAAATTGGACAGCCACATGCAGAAGAATGAAACTGGACCATTTCCTTACACCAACACAAAAATAGACTCCAAATGGTTGAAAGACCTAAATGTGAGACAGGAGTCCATCAAAATCCTAGAGGAGAACATAGGCAGCAACCTCTTCGACCTCAGCTGCAGCAACTTCTTCCTAGAAACATCGCCAAAGGCAAGGGAAGCAAGGGCAAAAATGAACTATTGGGACTTCATCAAGATAAAAAGCTTTTGCAAAGCAAAGGAAACAGTCAACAAAACCAAAAGACAACTGACAGAATGGGAGAAGATATTTGCAAATGACATATCAGATAAAGGGCTAGTATCCAAAATCTATAAAGAACTCATCAAACTCAACACCCAAAGAACAAAGAATCCAATCAAGAAATGGGCAGAAGACATGAACAGACATTTTTCCAAAGAAGACATCCAAATGGCCAACAGACACATGAAAAAGTGTTCAATATCGCTCGGCATCAGGGAAATCCAAATCAAAACCTCAATGAGATACCACCTCACACCACTCAGAATGGTTAAAATTAACAAGTCAGGAAATGTCAGATGTTGGCGGGGATGCGGAGAAAGGGGAACCCTCCTACACTGTTGGTGGGAATGCAAGCTGGTGCAACCACTCTGGAAAACAGTATGGAGGTTCCTCAAAAAGTTGAAAATAGAGCTACCATATGATCCAGCAATTGCACTACTGGGTATTTACCCCAAAGATACAAAAGTAGGGACCCGAAAGGGTACGTGCACCCTGATGTTTATAGCAGCAATGTCCACAATAGCCAAACTGTGGAAAGAGCCAAGATGTCCATCGACAGATGAATGGATAAAGAAGAGGTGGTATATATATACAATGGAATATTATGCAGCCATCAAAAGGAATGAGATCTTGCCATTTGCAACAACGTGGATGGAACTGGAGGGTATTATGCTGAGCGAAATAAGTCAAACAGAGAAAGACATGTATATGACCTCACTGATATGAGGAATTCTTAATCTCAGGAAACAAAATGAGGGTTGCTGGAGTGGGGGGTGGGGTGGGAGGGATGGGGTGAGTGGGTGGTGGACACTGGGGAGGGTATGTGCGCTGGTAAGCGCTGTGAATTGTGCAAGACTGTTGAATCTCAGATCTGTACCTCTGAAACAAATAATGCAATATATGTTAAGAAAGAAAAAAAGAAGAAGAAGAATGTAGCAGGAGGGGAAGAAGGAAGGGGGGGAAATCGGAGGGGGAGAAGAACCATGAGTGACGAAGGACTCTGAAAAACAAACTGAGGGTTCTAGATGGGAGGGGGGTGGGAGGATGGGTTAGCCTGGTGATGGGTATTGAGGAGGGCACGTTCTGCATGGAGCACTGGGTGTTATGCACAAACAATGAATCATGGAACACTATATCTAAAACTAATGATGTAATGTATGGGGATTAACATAACAATAAAAAATTATTAAAAAAAAAAGTTCTGTGTGATAAAACACCCTTATTACCCTTATTTAATAAATCAACAAATTGAACTGAGTCAATCAATAAACAGAAACAAACCACATAACCTAAACACATGTATGCTTAGTTACTTGTGCTTGTTATGAAAGAGGTTTATGCCAGTTGTCCTTGTTACTGTATGTTTCATCTCTAAAACCAAAGTTTGTAGAGCAATGTTGGACTGGGGAAGGGACTCTGTTCTCTGGGTCTGCTTTCCTTAAAAAATTGCATTAGATGGAATAGGCAATTTATGTTGACTCTCCAGATGAAAATAAGAGATTGACATAGAAATGGCAAAAAAAAAAAAAGAGTGCGCGTGATTCACAATAAAACCTTTTTAAAAAAATATTGTTCAAATATGTTGAAATAATAACTTCCTACATATTTATCAGTTAAATCAAAAGTCTTAGTTTTTTATGTTAATTTCCAGTTTCTGTCCACATAAAATCCAGGGACTTAAGTTTTAAAACCACTCATACACCGAGTGCTAATTCAAAATATATAGCTGTAGCTATAGAGTTAATTATAACTTAGGGATCTTGTAATTTCTAACTTAATAATTTAGGCTGCTTCCATCATTTTCTATGAACAAGGCTGTATTAAGAAATTAATACTGACAATGAATTTGTGCATCAAAGTTTCATTAGAAAAAATATCAAGAAATAATTTTACCATGTCAAAAACAACCACATTTCAATTTTTCTATGACCAAACTAACCACTACAAATAATTTGGCAATTATTTTCTATTAGCAATGTGAGCAACTGCTCATGTCATCACTTTCTAGAATAACATAGGTATTATGTAAATGTCTTTCTAATGTGTTTAAAGGAAAATTCTATTTTGTTATTGTTTTATTTTACCAATTAAGTAGTTATCATAAAAGTTGATATATTTTTTATTTTTTGCTACATGTAGTGGTTATTTGTAGTGTGTGCATGCTTAGCTCTACAGAATTCTACCATATTTTGTATCTGGCTTTTTCTTACTTAAGTTTGTGATAGCTTTCCAGCTAAGTAAGTAGGTATATATATCATCCTTTTAAGTCTGAATTACATTCAGAGATGACTTTAATCACTCTCTCTAAACTGACACTAAGTTGTTTCATAATTGCACATTTTATATAGAACTCTGCATAGAGCAAAGTCATATTATTTATTAATTATGTAATTATTTTTGAGTTACTACCTTGAAGGTTAATTAGTGGATTTAAAAAAGTGTCTATTTTACATGTTTCTACTCATTGTAGAAATGCCTTCTAGAGAGGTTTTAACAATTTATACGCCCACCAACAATGTATAAGAATGTTTGTGTTTTCTACACATTCTTCCCAGTACTAGATTTCAATTTGTCAGTTTCTTTCCATTTTTCTAATTCTTTTTAGAGAAAAAAAGAAAAACCTTTCTTAATTTAAGCACAACCAGTTATAAGTGGAGCTTCACTTCTTTATAATTTTACAGGATAATTGTAAAGTTTTTATAATTTTTTTATCCTGTGTAAGTTTTTCACAAATATATTTTTTCTCAGTGATTATTAAAGTTCTGTGTCATAATCATGCAAGTATTTTTTTTCAAATCTGAGTTTGACTTTTAATTTGTTTCCATATAGATGTTTTATATTTTTATGTGATTGAATTTAGCATTTTTTCCTTTTAGTATTTTATATTTTCATGACATGCTTATGATACTTTTCCTGTACATTATGAAAACACACACTCATTTATATTTTAAATGCCATCTCCTAGTACCTATTAGTCTCAATTTTGCATATTGTCCTTTTTTGTGGTGGATATATATTGTGAATTATATCTGTCTTCTCAATTGTCTTCTCCGCTTTTTATACTCCGTAAGTAACTTTAACATTTTGTTTAATCCAGTATGTTACATTTCTTGTTGATAACTTTTCCCTTTTATTTCACATATTTTGAAAACTATTAAAAATGTGTTTCTTTTTTATTATATTTTCTATCTGGTTGGTATTTATATTTTCTAATTATTTCATATTTCTTGTATTCCTTTTTTCTTTTGATACTCTTTTTTTTTTTTTAAGAGTTTTTATTTTTTACTAGAGAGAGAGCATAAGCAGGGAGAGCAACAGTCAGAGGGAGAGGGAGAAGTAGGCTTCCCACTGAGCAGGGAGCCCAACATGGGGCTTGATCCCAGGACCCTGGGATCATGACCTGAGCCAAAGGCAGACGCTTAACCGTCTGAGCCACCCAGGTGCCCCTTTCTTTTGAAAAATTCTCATATACATTATTATGTTGAAAAATGAAAGACAAACTATATATATATATATGTGAATCAAATCAACTATTTATAATTAAATGTTATATATTAATGCAACAGTTCATTTTGTATGTGAATAAAAAGACACATATATCCACCAAAATATTAATAATCTCTAGATTTTCAGATTGTGGGAAATTTATAAATTATTTTTATATACTCATTTTATATCCAATGATTCTTAAATGATCACATATCAATGTTATTGTTATTTAAAATAACTGAAATCATAGAAGCCTCCTTTACTCACCTAAAACATTTATATTTAACATAATAATAATCCTTATTTATATACCACCTGACTATAGATCTTCTAGTACTTTGGTAACTCAAAATAGTCTGAAAAAAAACATGTACCTAAGAGCCCCAATGTATCAAAATCTCATCATGTAGAAACTATTACACATTTAATGCCCACTAATATTCTCACCGATTTGGAGTTATCAATAATGGCGTGACTATAGTAATTGGTCTTGGCTTCATAAAAAACTGTTGTCATAATGAAAAACTTATGCTTAGACTTAACTTTTTATTATTTTCCTTAGAATAACAAGTTCCTTAAGGATTCAGCTATTAGAAATGGTACTAAAAATTATATCAGGGGAGGAAGCAGTTGTGTTGAAAATGAGACAGGGGTGCCTGGGTGGCTCAGTTAGTTAAACATCAGACCCTTGATTTCGACTCAGGTCATGATCTCAGGATCCTGAGACTGAGCCCCAGGTCAGCTCGTCACTGACTGTGGAGCCCTCCCCCTCTGCCCCTTTTCCCTCCAACTCTTGCACTCTCTCTCTCTCAAAAAAAGAAAAAAAAGGAAAAAAGAAAAAAAAAGAAAACGAGACAGTAGAGTATAGCAATTCTGTGATATATTCCAACACCAGAGACTCTATACAACTGTACGTAGATTTCACACTCAGCGCGATCAGCCTGCCATATTCAGAATTTTCTAGGGAGGCCATGACACCCACTCTGGAATCCTAGTTTCACAGCAGTATCAAATGCTAGTACACTAAGCTGAGAGACAATTAAGAAACATCTATTCTATCACACTTGTTCCAAGAATTTGAAAATATGGTCAGTGGAGTTTAATTGACTTGTTCTGGTGACAAAATATCCTAATTACTGATAGAGTCAGCACTAAAAATAAAGTACCCCAATTCTTTCTTGGCTGTTTCTAGCAAACACCCTTTCCAACTTCAACTTCAGAGAAGCCACAGATGCTATCACATGAGTGTTAGGCTCTGTCACATTTCCAGGCTCTAGTTTTTCTGTTTTTATATTTTCTTGAGAGAATGACACTGTATTTGGGTACAGTTAATCAAGAAAAAATAGTCGCCCCGAACAAGGCAATTTTACTGAAGGTTAGTTCAATATAACTCATTTACTATTATTCATGGCATCTGCCTAGTTTTAATGTAAAATCTTATCAAAAAGTTACATACTAAATACTTTTGTAGTAGAAGTACCAGTTTTACCATGTCCTCAATTTCCACTCTGAACTTCAATATTCAAAATGGGGTATTTAATCTCTATATCTGAGGCTTTTGTCAGGATTAAGTTAGTTGATTGGAACGCACCTCACAAATTACTTCCTTTCCTGTGTTGTTAGTTCCCTGGCCTAGTTACAATTCCTGTCAGAAACATAGGTGTAATATTAGCTTGCTTTCTGTTATTATAGGTAGATAATGAGATGCATCTTCTGCCAGACCTTATACCTTAATTGGTTATTAGAGATGTATTAAGTAACTTAAGATCTATCAACTTCCTTCTTTTGAGAGAACTGTATCCCAACATAAATCATGGGAAAATATTTTGATATGCTTTAGAGAAACATATTGTGTTCCTGGCAATTTTTGAGACTAAAATATCTGAAATAACATAGTTCATATGAAGATTTATAACTTCCCCTTAATGTGGAATTTCTGGGAAAATTAAATTACACCTCAAGCATGTGGAAATCTAGAGCAGGATGTGTTATGGTCCTAGGTGGAAGAATGTGGTACATCTTAGTAGGCTGGGTTTTACACTGTATTTGGGTTGCTGGAAGCTCCAGAATTGTAACTGAGGTGACTTTCTTTGTCATTTCGGGACTGACTTCTGCACAGGGAGTGATACAACACAGGGGTGAGGGATACAGAATAAAATGACAGCATAGATGAAATGGGTAGGAAAAGGTACTTTGAAAGTCAGATAATAGAATTCACAGAAAATTAAAAGTCATTTCAAATTCACACACACAGCTATGTACTTAAAAACATGACTTTTCATGGAAATAATTTACATCTTCTGAAAGGTTGTTCTTTAAGACCAGGCTTCCTCTTAGGTGGACAACTATAAAAGTGTAGCATCACATCACAGTTCCTGAAGACATTTTTACCAAATGTGAACGTTAGTTGGTCCCACGAAACTCTAAATTTTGACATACTCTTGTCCTTCTTAATGATTCTGGATCCACCATAAACAGTCCCCAAACACACGGGTTTTATTTATATGGAAAATATGTTGAGGCAAGTAGCCCTCTTTTTTAATATTCCCATATCTGAGAAACTGCCTTCGCATCTGTAGTGACAGCATTCCTCACTAGCACCTTGAGGGTTTGGCAGATTCAAATAGGCCATAAAAAGAAACATAATTTGGGACTGCGTACTAACGTTTACAATAAAATAAAATACATATATAAAAAATTATATATAAAATAAAGTTTAGACAGCAGAAGTCTGGCCACATTAAACTTTCAAAACTTTTTAAAGTACTGCTTAAGTATATTCTTTATACATTAGAATCGCATAACATTTATCCTAGGCACATACATCATTCTATTTAATACTCAATTTACAAATGGAATTCATGCGAATGTTTGGGATAGTTTTTCGGTTTTGTAGTTTAAGTAAAATTTAATACCCTTAAACAAGGGATGAACCCACCAGGAACAGATGTGGGGTGGGGAGCAGGATCAAAGAATAGAGGTAATATAACAATTTTTGGATTTCTACTCACAGGTTAGTTTTAATGTCAAATATTAAAACAGCATGCAGATTCTTTTCCAATATAGTCTAACCTCAACTGTTACTAGTAAGAAAAACTCATGTCAACATGCCATTTTAAAGACATAGCATAGGCAAGAAAATAATAGTATAGCCAGAGTGACAGACGTTTCTTGCCAGAGTATGAATAATTCCAAATTTTTCATGCAGCTTTCAGTTCTACTGGGGTGTAAGGGCTTCTTCGGTTGCTGTTTTGTGCTTGCTATGTATGGTATACAGAGTTGTCAGTTAAGTAGGTTAAATAAATGCAATTCTCCATACTCTGAAGGCTGAGTAATAAGAATAAAAAATAATCCAGTTTCAAAGAAAAAAAAAAGTCTCCTTAACCAGCAAACAGACATGTCTACTGAGTAAGATCTTTTCCAAACTTGAGAAACAATTTGATAATGATGGCTATCATTTACTTTGAAATTTTACTGTGAATAAGTTTATTCATATAAAAACACTGCAAATTTTATTCTTCACAAATTCATTTTTGCCTCTGACATTTACTTGAAGTTAAAGTCATTTGAAATTAATTAAAACTACTTACTTCATAACTTCACATTTAACTGTCTTATATATAACAATGGCTTTTCACATTTGTTTTCAGGATTAATTTTAATATCACAATTTGAATATTTACACTGCACAAATTCATTTTTAAAACATTAGAGTATTTTCTACTTAATTTATGCCTATCTTCTTATTTTAAGTACTTTCATTTAAAATCATATCTAAGTTTACTTTCATACTCTTTTAAAATAATTGTTTTCTAAATTCTGAAAATGAATTCTAGTAAAAAGTAAATAAAATATATATACCTCTATCAATCTTATTAGGAATAGTAGAGAAGACATATCAAGTATTTTACTGTTTCCTCAATTCCCATGAACTTAGCTCTAGGAATTTCATTCTTTTCTCAGTTTCACTGGAGGACAGTGATATGGACTGAGAACAATGCTAATAATAAGACTATCAACATATAAACTATAAAATGGAAGTGAAAAATAATCATAATCGATAGACTTTTATGGATACAATATTTATAATACTATAGCTTTAAAAAGCTAAAAGTGGCTTTATTTCTCTCTTCTATTTCTTTAAAAACAGGTTCTGTTATAAACAAAATGGAAGGGAGTCATCCAAAAATATACTTAATTGTCCCAGCATCATTAATTTTTTCAGGGAAAACACTTTACAATGCATCTCTGTGAAAGTCAGAAAAATGGTTTCCAAAGATATTTACATCCTAGTCCCTCGAACCTGTGAATATACACGAATATACGACAAAGATAAATTAAGGTTTGGGTGAAATTAAGGTTCTAATTAGATGACCTTAAAAAGGGATACTATCCAGGATTATATGGGAATCTCCATGTTACCACAAGGGTCTCTAAAAGTGGAAGAGGGAGGCAGAAGAGGAGGTTGAGGTGAGAACTCAATCTAGGGTTGCTGGCTGGCTTTAAAGATAAAGAGAGCCATGAGCTAAGAAATTTGGGCAACCTCTAGACACTGGAAAGGACAAGAAAAAGATTAACCCTCAGATCCTTCAGAAGGAATGCAACCTTGCCCACATCTTGATTAGCCCACTGAGGCACATTTCATACTTCGGAGCAACAAAGCAATAAGATAATAAATTTCTGTTGTTTTAAGCCATTGAGTTTGTAGTAATTTATAATAGCAACCATAAAAAATACAGTTTCTACATCTGCATCTATCTTAATTCTGTAGTGAAATTGTCAGAATTTTATTTTTAACACATGCCCCCTAGCATGTTGTTACAATATAGACAGCATGTGCTTAAGAAAAAGGCAAAAAAGGCAATGTAAAAAGGATGAGTAACTTAACACACCAACCTTCTTTTCTAGGAAAAAAATACATAATTTAACATATTTATAATAATAGTGTCTGCAATAATTTATTACATGTTTGGAATTGGAGTTGTACTATACCAGTATAAATAATTGCCACAATGAAAAAATGTTCCTGATTGACTTGACCTTTGTAAATCACACTAGCCCACTGTTAACTATTTTGAAAAAAAAAAAAAAATCATGATTTTTTTCCAGGCTGAGAATTCATAGTTCTGTGTCATTTGCTCCTCTACTATATTAGAAGAAATAAGAGCAGTCACAGTGCATGTGTTGTTGCTCTATGGAACATATTAATAAGGTTCTGAGGATCAATGTTACTGACTGCTTACTGGCACAGCAGCAGTTTAATGCTAGCAAAAAACATTGCCTCATTAAAGCACAGAAGAGAATAAAATAGAGCAAAATCAGCACAAATAAAATTCATTAATTATGTCTTAGCTATTGAACTTTTCTTTTATGTTAAAGAAGCTTAAAAATGACGGGTGCATATACTAGAAATGATGGAGTACCTACTTAGCCCTGGTTATGCTCCTTCCTGGATCACAGTTGGTTAGTTATCATTACTTAATGTTTGTAAAGTGCTCTGGAGTCAAAATCACTCCCTGGGTGCTGCGTAGGATCATCTGCCTGAACAAATCTAATGATGAAAAGCATATGTTATCATTTCCCACGCCTCTACAGAGGAAAGTGAATATTTACCATTAAAGAAAAAACAAAGCAAACAAAAGAGAAAAAGAACTAGTTCAAAGTAAGTTGCAGACCAATTTAGAAAGAAACAAAACTTGTGCTCCCTCAATTCAGGCCAGAAATAGCAGGGCCTGCTGTGCTTGAACCAAGGAACAGACACACTATTACCTGCCAATAGAGGCCGTGGTTCGTTGAAACAAAAGGAGATATTAGTCAATGGGACAGCTGTGGGCCCTTTGGGTTTCACATGTGAAAATATTCCACAATTTGCATGTTATCATCAATGAAACAAGTGAATACTGGGAAATAACTATATTAGTTAAGGCAAGACATGCACGACAACATATAGGTGCAGGATATTACTCAAAAATTCCCAAAACTTTCCCAAATCACCCTGTAAGGTATGAATGAGAAGCCAAAGAATGGGAAATGACAGCTCAGATGCTGATGTGAAAAATTTGCAGTGGTAGAAATGGCTTGGGAAGATTCAACTGATTCAGTCTCTGCCTTAGTAAAATTCTTCACCAATGAAATATTTTATAGATAAGTTAGGTAAGCTAGAAATTCTTAGAATCTAGTATTCACTCTGAGACAAAGCAGTATGTTTGGCATTTTTCTCTAAACTAAAAATATGTATTTAGAATGATCTATAACTGATTTCTTAACAGGTTCAACCTTACTTTTTTTCCTGAATTAGAGTGAATATGTGAGATTCTGTTAAATATGTATGTTTAGGTTTGATAAAGTAACACTGTCTCCCAAGAAAACTGGAAAATGTGATAAAAATACCAAACATATATGTGAAATATCCTCCAACCCAATGAAAATTCGTTTTGTTGTGGGAAGAGCACACAAAATGGGATGGGTATTTTAGACCACAGTAACAGCTGTTTCTTTAAACAGATAAATTACTATTATTTGATTTTCAACATACTGGCCTTCTTTCAGGGAACTTAGGGAAATATGCTCACATATCACCTGTGTAAAATAGGAACAATTTATGTTCTTTCAACTGTGAACACCAATCACACATAGACATTTGCAAATTTACATGAGATGGAAAGCAATTTCAAGGCAATCAACTAAACCACAATAAAAATTACACATGCATCACAGCATTGGGAGAGGGATAAAGCTGTGACTTGCCAAAAGAAAATCAGTTTGTACATAACTCTGGCTGACCAGCGCTGGTGTCCTGAACAACAAAGAGCTATCTCTAGGCAATTGACACTGTAGATTGATGTGCTAAGTCAGGCTTCAGTAGGGCATGTATGTGTCCAGGATGCAGTGGTACAAAGAATGGCTCTGATCCTGTGGAAATAGGTTACCTGGATGTTGCTTTATGCCATTTCTTTTTTTTAAGATTTTATTTATTTACTCATGAGAGACAAAGAGAGAGAGAGAGAGGCAGAGGGAGAAGCAGGCTCCCAAGGAGCAGGGAGCCCGATGCAGGACTCGATCCCAGGACCCTTGGATCATGACCTGAGCCGAAGGCAGACGCTTAACCATCTGAGCCACCCAGGCGCCCTGCTTTATGCCATTTCTTAACTGCTAACTAGAAATAATTTGGCCTATTTCAGCAGTTGATTTAAGAGTAACAAATTGTATTCATTTGCACATTTTTCCCCAAATTTAAAAATTTCCAAAATACCTATTGCTTTTGAAATCTAGTCATGTGGCCATTCAGATTTAAAACGAAATGACCAATTCAAAAGAAGGAAAATAAAAAGACTAAATATTTTTAATGGTCATATTAACATTCAATCCAGATCCTTCACTGTTAGAAGTACAGTGTCTTTTAAGTGTTTTTTTATGATTAGGCTTTTGCTTTTCACATTTAAATGATTCTTTACTCATTGTTATGGTAGAAAATACAAATAAGTCATTTAGAGAAAAATATATCTATAATCATATATCCTAGGATTAAACACTTTAACAACTGTTTCCATATAGTTTTTTTCTATTTTTTGTGTTGTGTGTGCCATATGTGTATAATTGCTTTTCTGTACAACTTCATATCAAGAATAATTATATATCAAGTACCATTTAAGAAAAAATTAAACCTCAGCAAAACAGAGATTAAAAATCATTAAGAAATGTTCACCTAAAATTTTTACAGTGAAAACTAGGTAACGCTCTATGAAATATATATTTATTTAAAAATACCCAATTTGATACAAATGTGAATTTTAGAAATGCTCTTATTCTTTCTTAAGAATCCTTAATACCTAATACTCATATAGTTAATATTCCTCCACAATAAGGTAGATCTATTTTTATTTTATTTTATAGATGAGGAAGCTAAAGGGCATAGGTTTTAAGTAATTTCTAGGGTTTGTATAGCTAGTAATATCTGAACCTATATAGTCCATTACTATTGTCTCTTTCTATCACTAATTCCCTATAATATCTCTCCTTTTGTAACCCTAAAAACCATTCAAGAAATCTTGGTTAGTCCTTACACATACGTACTTATAAAAACGGCAACCATTAATGTGTCTTTTTAGAAACATGAAGTGAAAGCATAAGGCCAAAAAAAAGACTGATGAAATCATGGGGTATAAGTGAGGATGCTAGAATTTTTCTACTGCAAGTTTAAAGTTGTACTGGAAATAAGAGCAAGTTCTATATAAGCTAGGTAGGTGGTTCCCAACATTTTCATCCATTGATTCATTGTTCAACAAATATTTTATGTGTGTCTAAACTATGCCAGGCACTCTTCTAGAAACTCGGAGCATATCAAGGAATCAGATGAAAATATAGTTTATGCATTAATAGAGGAGAGAGTAAAGAAACAAACCCAGTATATAAAGGGCTTATCACAGTGCAGAAAATAATAACAGCTGTTACACTGAGGTAAGAGGCTGGGACTGCTCATAACCTGGGTTCATTGGCATACGCAACACATACACCTCAGGGCCAATGGGATAAATGTGTCAGTATACCAGGGGGGAAGACAAGATTGAAATGCATGCAATGATACCATATTTTGAACTCCCTGGGAAAACAAATTTTGTAATTAAAGATTGCTTTAGAAAAAAAGTTGTTGCTTCTTGTCTATGAATAATTCAAATTGACTTAATTCAAATTAAAATTTCTCACCTAATTGGATAGGGCTGTTCTCCTCAAATTTCGCAGTAAAGATTGCTTAGGGCTAGTGCCTAAACCAAAATAAATCCCTGTTTGTGGTGAGTTCAGAACACGTTGAATTGTGTTCTTTAAGTCTACCATTCCTGAAACACAGTTTGTCCATTTTACTTTTGAGTTTAAGGGAAGATTTTAAAACAAATCAATCCAACAAACAATTAAAATCAGTTGTTTTCTCTTTTTATTTTATCCTACTGCTAAATTCTAACATTTCTGGTGGTCCCAGGCTTAGCAAAACAATCTGAAAGCAACTTATAAGCACATAGCTAAAAAAAAAAAAAAAAAAGTATTCATAGTCACATTTATTCCATGTCAATTTTAAGCTTTAAAGTTCAAAATATTAATGTTTGCAATCATAAACAGAATATTTTACCTTTTTTACGAAATATGATATGATAATTTTATATATTAATTTATGTTTTTTCTCTTCTCCCCCTACTTCCTCAATTTATGCTAAAAGCAGGCTCTGTGTTCATCTGCAAAACAGGGAAGAGCTGGCAGGACCTAAAGTAGAAATCAGCTTTATTTAAACAAATGTCTCATCTTCTGATAAAGCTTTTGTCCACTAATGGTCCCACATACTACAGGGTAAGAAGAGGGATTCCTCTGAGAACACTGAAATGAGAAGGAAAGATTTCCTTGATACTAGAAAAAAGATCTATGGAATTGAGGAACAGGAATGACCCATGTCCAATGTCCTGAAAGTGGCCTAGGGAGTTGGTATAATCTAAAAAAATCAATAAGGATCTCAAGTCTGCCAAATATTTCTTTTGGACTTGGATTGTTAATGGAATTCCGGGTAATATTAAACCTACTTTAGCTCATATTCTCTTGACTGGCCTAGGTTTCCAGTGTTTCTTCTTCCTACTTCATTTTATTATAGTGACCATTGATTAGTTAATTGATATTAGTGATTGTGAAAAATTTTTCATAGTTCTACTTATACAAGATCACCTCTAATCACTCACATTTCGATGTGATATTAGCTGGACGTTTGACTTTATGTTGATTTTAAGTTTGACTTGAACATATTTTGTTATGTTAAGGATGTGTGTTTCTAATTTTTACTTTCAAAAATATTTGGAATGTACTTCTAGGGAATACGGCAAAGTAGGAGGATCCTAAGCTCACCTTGTTCCACAGATTTAATTAGATAATAACTACATCAGTATAAATAAGTCAGAAAATGACACAAAGATTGGCAGAACCAACTCTCCACAGCTAAATGTAGGAAAGAGGCCACACTGAAGAGGACAGGAAGGAAGGAGATGGGTCGGGAGCTAAAGAGATCCATGGGACCATCTGACGGAGGGATACCACCATAGGTGCAGAGAGGGAAGAGAAACAGACTCTCATACCAGGGAACCCACATGGGGAATATAAATCCCCGTAATATCTGGCTTTGAAAAACAGAGGGGCCAAATTTTGTGAGTTTTTATAATCAATAGGGCTTAAAACTCAGAACTTTAAAAATCAGCAGGTTCCTGGGAGAGCTGGGGGAGCAAGGGAAAACTGAGTCCTCACCCTTAAAGAGACAGGAACAAACAGCCCATGGAGATACAGCACAGAAGCAGCAGTTTGATAAACACCTAGGGTATATGGGAGGGAGATTTGTTTACTAATTTCAGAGCCTGTGCTGGAGCAGCAGAGATCTTTGGGAGATTTCTCCAGGAGCAACTGAGCTGGAATGTGTTATTTCTCTTCCCAACCCTTCCAGCATAAACACATGGACACCTGTGGCAGCCAACACAGCACCAACACTTACTACCTAGCTTGCTAACAGTGCACCCTGCCTCTGAATTCTCCTGTAGACATGCCCCCTCCAACCAATCCTTACCTCCAGGCCCCTTCCACAGGAGACCTAGGCAAACCTTTCTAAGACATGTGCCCTGCCCCCACACACTTCTGCAGATCTGGCCCCTCCAGCCCAGCCATCCTGGTCTCTGGGAGCTACAGGTCCCCTCCCACCAGCTTGGACCTTGCCGGCACTGTGCACCCCACTCCTGTATTCTCCTGCAGTTTGGCTCTACTGCTATCTCTGGCAAATGCCTGGCCCTAGACTGGCCCCCTAACAACATAGAGATCAAACCCTATCACAACAGGTAAAGAGAGCCATTGAAGATGACTAGACTGAAGGCAAATGTGGCTCAGTGACAGCAGTAGGGCTCATGCAACACACATAGAGGCACCCCTGAAGCGCCAGGTTCTAGTGAACAGGGGACATTACACTGTAGCGCATTACAGGAACTCTACTTCATAAGGCCACTACTTCCAAAAGCAGGAGACAAAGATAACTTTCCTAATCTGTAGAAACAGACACAGAGAATTAGACAAAATGAGGAGACAGAGAAATATGTCCCATATGAAAGAACAGGACAAAATCACAGCAAGAGATCTAAATAAAATGGAGATAAGTAACGTGCCTGATAGAGAATTTCAAGAGATGATCATAAAGATACTCACTGAACTTGAGAAAAGAGTGAAAGAAGGACCTTGGTGAGATGCTTAACAAAGATATAGAAAACACAAAAAAAGAACCAATCAGAGATTTTATTGTAGCATTATTTACAATAGCCAAATTATGGAAGCAGCCCAACTATCCATTGATAGATGAATGGATGAAGAAGATGCAGTATATATATGCAATGGAACATTACTCAGCCATAAAAAAGAATGAAACTTTGGCATTTGCAACAACATGGATGGGGCTAAAGAGTATAATGCTAAGTGAAACAAGTCAGTTAGAGAAAGAAAAATACTATATGATCTAACTCATATGTGGAATTCAAGAGACAAAATAAATAACAAAGGAGAGAGACAGGAACCAAAAAACAGACTCTTAACTATAAAGAACAAACAGATGGTTACCAGAGGGGAGTTTAGTCGGGAGCTGGGTGAAATAAGTGAAGGGGATTAAGAATACACTTATCTCGATAAGCACTGAGTAATATATGGAATTGCTGAATCACTTTATTATACACTTGAAACTAATATAACACTGTATATTAACTACAATGGAATTAAAACTTTAAAAAATAATAAAAATAAAAATATTTGGAATAAATTTTGAGTTTTATCAACAAACTTCTATATATCTTTGAAATCACCACTTGTACTTTTCCTTTATTTGACCTACTGGCACGATGCATTAATTAAAGAATTATTTTACAATTCCATCATCAACCTACAAGTTATTCTGCTGGATATTATTTACTAAAATATTTAATATAAGAATCATTTACTTCTACTTATTATTATTATTATTATCCATTGTTCTATTCTAATACATTAGCCTGTATTTTTATTTATATTAACATATTGGTTTTATTTTTATAGCCACATGTGAAAATTTCTTTTTTTTTTTTTTTTAAAGATTTTATTTATTTATTTGAGAGAGAGAATGAGAGAGAGAGCATGAGAGGGGTGAGGGTCAGAGGGAGAAGCAGACTCCCTGCCGAGCAGGGAGCCCGATGCGGGACTCGATCCCGGGACTCCAGGATCATGACCTGAGCCGAAGGCAGTCGCTTAACCAACTGAGCCACCCAGGCGCCCCACATGTGAAAATTTCTTGATAACCTAGATATATTTTTCAAATTAAAAACTAGTAATCAAATGATCATACTGTTCACTGGCATATTTCATGCTTTATTTTTCCCTTGAGTGGACTCATTGATGGCTCTATAGCTGTGTCTGCTGGAAGTGTTAAACTGAAATTAGATTGAGAAATCTTGGGTTCTCAAACATTAGAATACTATCATTACAAGCTACATTGAAGAACACTGAGCAAGTATATCACTATCTTCCCTAGCACTTGGCTGAGCAGCCAAGCAGTTTTTCATTTTACTTGTGAGCACAGTGTGAGCACATCACATCCATGTATTACAAGAGAACTGTGCAAAAGCTTCTGTGTTATTCATACCCATGCAGGCATAGATACCATTTTTTAAATGTTAGTGGGAAAATACCACTTTACACAGAACAAAATTCTGTCTCCTATGTCTAAAATGATTATAAAACAATAAATCATGCAACGTGAATATCTCCAAATACAGACTTCTAGAATAAAAATTGCCAATCTCAGAGACTAGCTCTAAGGAACATCAACTAGGCAATCATCCACCTAGCATGCAGTGGAAAAGGACATCATTTCAACCTACAGTGGGTATCAGATGCTTTGATACAATCCATTTCAGAAGATAATTAGATACACAATTTCCTAAACAGACTATATACAAGTCAATAAAACTAAACAAGTTTTTCCACTAACATACTTTTGCTTTTTTTCTTTGTCACTTTGTTATAATTTTGTTCACTCACAATGCTATTATTTCCCAAGAGTGCCATTGGACCTTGAGTTGTTTTCTAGACAAGTCAAATTATCTGAATCATGACTGACTGAACTTCACTTATAAAGAAGATGCACCACACTTAAGAAATATATTACACTTTTCATGTACCCAACCACAAATAAGCTCTACTATTTCCACTATTTCTCACTTATTCTTCCAGTCACCATCTATTCCTTGCAGTATCAAATTTAGAAAATGAATACTTATATATATAGAAATTATATATCTATTTATAAATATATATGTGGGGGTTGTTTAATTCAGTTCTTTATTCAATAAATATTCATTAAGCTCATTATCTTTGTTCATTCGATCAATATTCTCAAGCAACTACCTTGTATTGAAAACTATTCTAGGTGCTGGAGATACAACAGTAAACAAAACAAATTCCCTACCCTTATGTTCCTTAAATTCTAGTGTAGAGAGAGAGAAAACAAACAAATAAATACATTTAATGTGCTGAGAACTACTTTAAGAAGAATAAAGTGGCGAGGAAATAACGAGTGAAGGACTTTTTTGGTGATGGTGGTATTATTATTACTTTTCAAACAGAGTCATCACAACCTCTCTATTAAGGTTATACTGAAGTTAGCACCCAAAGGAAGCAAAGGAGTGATCAATACAAATGTGTTATATTTAGAGCGCAAATAATTGCATAGGCTAGGTATGCCAGAGGAATAGAGAGAGTCCAGTAATTTCACCAAATTGGAGTCAACCAGATGGCTGTAGTAGGGCCAGGGCAGTGAGTTAGTCAAAGGAGGATATATCATGCTCTGTAGAACTTGTTTTTATAGAATTTTGAATTTAATTCTACATAAACTGAATTTTATTTTATTTTTTTTTTTTTTTAAAGATTTTATTTATTTGAGAGAGAGAGAGAGCACAAGAGGGGGAAGTGGGAGAGGGAGAAGCAGACTCCCTGCTGAGCAGGTAGCCCGATGCAGGACTCGATCCCGGGACTCCAGGATCATGACCTGAGCCGAAGGCAGTCGCTTAACCAACTGAGCCACCCAGGCGCCCTACATAAACTGAATTTTAAACACACGTGTTTCAAAAGATCGCTCAAACAGTTTTGTGGAGAGTAATGATAGTAAATGCATTTGTGGGCACTATTTGAAGTGCAAGGGAAACGGAATACAGTATTGAATTTGATAGAAAAGACCCTCCTCTTAGGAAGTTTACATCCTAGTGGGGTGGCGTGCAGAAAACAAGAAAGTGAAAATAAATACATAAAAAGGATATTAAGTAGTGATAGTTCCCAGATAAAAATAAAACAGATTGGTATGGTAAAAGTGAAGGTAGAGAGTACTACTTCTTGTGTGCAAAATCAAGATCTAATATAGAATTACATTTAATGAGACCAGAATGACCAGAAGAAGACAGTCATGGACAGACCATAAGAAGGAGAGTTCTGGAAAGAGGAACAGCATGTAGAATTGCGCTTATGTAAGAACAGAAGGAAGGTCCGTGTTTTTAGAGTAGAGGGAAGCAGAGGGAAATCAATATTAAGTGAACTGGGACAACAGAGGCAAGAGGATGTGAGACCTTATAAGCCATAGTGAAGAGTTTAGATTTAACTCTAAGGAAGCTGGGAAGACACGGGAGACATTAGTGCTAAGGAAGTAACATAATCTGAATTTATGTAGTTGGAAGATGGGCTATTCTTTGGAAAATCAATTTTGGTGCAAAGTACTGTCAAGAAGGAAGTACAGGGTTTGGTTTTACCATACCCACATATGCATGGTGACCTAAAACACCAAGGACTCAAAGAAGGAAATAACCATAAAACAAATTAGATGTTGACTAACACATCATCCTTTCTACCCCAAATAAAGATTTCTATTTATCTCACTTATATAATTATAATTTAAAAGCTCAAAAAATAATCCTGTAGAAAATATCAATTAATAGTTTGCTGTGAATAAACCTTGACTTGTCTGTGGAAAGAAAAAAAAAAAAAAAGAAGGGAGGCAAGGATACCATTTTAGAAAGTATTTTCATTAATCTAGAAGGAACATTTGATGGTTTAGATTATATGTTAGCTGAGAAGATAAAAATACATGAATGAATTTGAGAGATATTGTGGCAGTACAGACGACTGGACTATACTGATTATAGCTATAATTGGGGGGTGATGAGGTTAGAGGCATCAAGAATGCCTCCTAGGTATCTGGTTTTAGTAAATGTGTAGACAGGGAAACCTACTAATTTAGATGTGGAAGACACAGCTTTAATAATTGTGGGAAAAGTATTAAGGAGGCATTATTTCTCCTTTGGGCATGGCAAATTAGAAATATAAACTAGACATCCAATAATTATATCAAGTAGTCAAGTAGGCAGCTCTCCTAATCTGATTTAGTCTAAAGGAATATTTGAGGTCCACTTCAGCAAAATACTTTCATCTTATTGCCAATAAAAAAAAAAAAAAATCCTAGGTTGGTTTTATCATAATCCCTAGTTTCTACCAATTTTCCTACTTTCAGAATATGATCTAAAATATTTCAGTAGTGACATCTGAGACCATGACTGGAGACTAAGGGATTATTGACTTAATGATTTAGGTATCAATGTGGCTTGTTTGACTAGAGGGGGTTCTACTATAATATTCAAATACCTAGGGCACCTGGGTGGCTCAGTCATTAAGCGTCTGCCTTCGGCTCAGGTCATGATCCCAGGGTCCTGGGATTGAGCCCCACATCGGGCTCCCCTCTCCGCGGGAAGCCTGCTTCTCCCTCTCCCACTCCCTCTGCTTGTGTTCCCTCTCTCGCTGTGTCTCTCTCTGTCAAATAAATAAATAAAATCTTTAAAAATATATATATTCAAATCCCTAGCTAAAACTTTGAGACATTGGCCTGACTCAAAGAGGTCACTCCCTAGTGACCTCTCTCTGCCAGAAGTTTTAAGAAATTCTTCACTAGGGCGCCTGGGTGGCTCAGTTGGTTAAGCGACTGCCTTCGGCTCAGGTCATGATCCTGGAGTCCCTGGATCGAGTTCCGCATCGGGCTCCCTGCTCGGCAGGGAGCCTGCTTCTCCCTCTGACCCTCCCCCCTCTCACGTGCTCTCTCTCTCTCATTCTCTCTGTCTCAAATAAATAAATAAAATCTTAAAAAAAAAAAAAAAAGAAATTCTTCACTAAGAATAAAGCAAAGTTTACCCTTTCAGTTGTGTAGGACATGTTTTTTGTTTTTTTTTTAAAGATTTTATTTATTTATTTGACAGAGAGAGAGACAGTGAAAGAGGGAACACAAGCAGGGGAACAGCAGAGGGAGAGGGAGAAGCAGGATCCCCACTGAGCAGGGAGCCCAATGCGGGACTCGATCCCAGGACCCCAGGATCATGACCTGAGCTGAAAGCAGACGCTTATCGACTGAGCCACCCAGGCGCTCCTAGGACATGTTTTTTGAAGCTTTGAATATTTAACTCATATTTCTTCCAAAGTAGAAAAGTACCCAATGTATTAAAAACTGGAAAAAAAAAAAAAGTCTTACCCTTTAAAGCAGCCTGGAATTTGTGATGGAAGCCTCTAAATGCCAAAGATTATCTACAATAGCAAATACTATTTGTTATATAAATAGAAGCATAGATATGGGAGCATTCATTCTGTTCAAACAATAAAAGACAAAGCATCTGAGATATATCTGGAAGTTACAATAGGAATTTCTAAGAAGGTAGAAGAAGAGAAATGGTAAGCTGAGTAGCAGAAATAAAGTATGAGCAAGAGCAAATGAAAATGAAAATAAACTGGTTTTTGTATTATAGCTAGTTATTATTTGAAAAGTACATTGGATGCCTGAAAGAGTGACTGAAGATAAGATTGGAACATTAGGTAGGCTAGACTGTGAATGACGTTGGGGTTTCATACAAATAGTTTGGATAGTAGATAATATAAATGATATTAGAGTAACATGATCATATTTGGGTTTTAGAAAAATTTTGTTACTTTATTTACAATGCACTTAAATAGAGGAAAGGACAAGATTTCAAGAAGAGGTAAATGAAATGTCTCAATACAGTAACAATATGTGCTATTCTCTGAATATTTGTGTCTCCTCAAAATTCATATGTTGAAATCCTAACACCCAAGATGATGGTACTAGGGAGTGAGGACTTTGGAAATCATGAGGGCAGAGGACTCATTAAGCAGGATTAGTTCCATTATAAAAGAGACCTCAGAAAGATCCCTAGCCCCTTCCACCATGTGAGGATATAGGGAGAAGGTGCTGGCCAGGAACCATGGCCAGACATGCTCTGTAGAACTTGTTTTACATTACATCCTGATCTTAGGAATTCCAGCTTCCTGAACTATGAAAAATAAATTCCTGTTGTTTATAAGCCACACAGTCTATGGCATTTTGTTACAGCAGCCCAAACAGACTAAGAGAGTGAGATGAAGGAAACAAGATAGAATTGTTAGAAAGTCCACAAAACTACAATTACCACATCCTAGTCACAACGAGGATGAAGTTGGAAAGTTAAGTACCAAACATGATGCTGCGGCTCTCCACATGTGTGACTGAGTGAATAGTGGTATCTCTTAACGAAGAAAAGAAAGTCAATTTCATGAGTGGACTTACAGGAAGAATTCAGTATTTGCAAATCCAATGGAGATGACCAGTAAGCAAACGGGAATACAATCGGTTGATCAAGAGAGAAATCAAAGCTAATGTCAGAGAACTGAGAGTCATTAGCAAATTCAAGAAAGTGGCAATTGCTGAACCCCAAAAGTCATGAGTATATTAAATTGAGAAGAGACTCAAGCATAAAACTTTGGGGAGCCTGTACTCTCATGGAAGAGGCAGAGGAAGCTAGAGTAAATCAAAGAGAAGGACCCCTCAGAGATATCATGGAAAAAAGAAAATAAAGTAGCTAAGGGGCAAGAGGGTTGCGGGGGCAGGGATTGGGGGTTAGCGTCGGATAGAACTGACTACAAACTAAAGTTATTGTGTGTAAATGTATATTTATTAGATTTTCTTCTCATTTGAAACATTTTTATCTGAGAATTTTTAGCTATCCTCTGTTCTTTCTATTGCTATAATTCCATGTGTCTTTCTCAAAATTGTGAAAAAAAATTATCTCCTTATTTTCTATTCTTATTCGTATTTAAGAGAAAATTAGTTATAAAACCAATGAAAATGCATAAAAGAAAAAATAAGACTCAAAATATAATAAAAACTCCTACAATTCATTTTTTTCGGAAATTGAGAATAAGTATACATCCCAAAGGCTGTTTTTCTTAATTTTTATGTCCAAATGACACTTTTCAATCTTCTCTAGGGGCTCTACATATAAGAGAAGCATTATGTGTGGGGTAAGTCAGTCATTTTCAAGTATTTATCAGTCATGTATTGTTAATTATAACACTGAATATGTGACCTAAGCCTAGAAGAAATTCTCAGTTAGGTGAGAATCACATCATTGGCAGAAGTGATTACTATGAGAGTTATAGATAAAGATCTGTAGTTTTCTTTAAAAAGAATAGATTACTCTGGGCTACAGGAAAGCATATCTTACATAACATTTAATTTTAAAGGAATCAAATTATTGTGTTAGTATGCTGAAATAAAGTAAGTGAATGAAATAAAGTGATTGTGCTGGTTAGATTTGTAACTTTTACAATAGCTGATTCATGCTGATCCCGCGGCCACTGAGTAATTAGTAAATCATTCAGTAATGACAGAAAAAAAAAAGGATTCTGTAATTGTGAATCTGTACGCTCACATAGTGTCAGATAAATTATTTATAGTATCTCTGAAAAGTAGGACTTAAAAGTAAAACATGAGCCCCAACAGGTTGGAAATATTTACAAATAAGATAACGATCTGGAATTAAGTTTTGTTATTTCAATGTCGTACTATAGGACATTAGGGTTTCTGAAATAACACCTTGGCTTTTATTTCTTTGGGCACTTTCTGTAACAAAGATTGCTTTTTAATCTGTAAAATGGAAATAAAGTTGATATTTTCACAAGCTATGTGTGAGAAATAAATCAGATAGCAAAATGATGGGTTTCATAAACAGCACAACACAAAGTATGCATAGGGTAGTTTTTTTTTTTTCCCCTTGGTTGTGTTTATTACTTGATTCTCTGAGCTAACCATAATTCTCAAAAGATCCCAAACTTTTCACTATATTTTAAAAATAGAGTATGTGAAAATGAAAAGACAATTATACTTGCTCTATCACTTAGGTTTTGCCACACCATCCTTCTCCCCCTCCTAACCCTTGTCCCACCCCCCCTACCCGGCCCCAGTACCACCACCAATGACTATTGTTTTTCCAGTTCAGGAGAGAGGTATAGAGAGGATAGGAAAAGCCTCATTTAGTTTTATATCCCTGAACTATTAGTTTGAAATCCTGAACCAATTAAATGCTGTATGCATTCATCTAAAAATGTTTATTAATTTCCACTGCATGTCTGGAAATATTATTTACATTAGGGATACAATGGTGATTGCATAGAAAGTTTCTACCCTGCTGATGAAGTGTATATGCTTGTGAGGATGACATAGAATCAAACAAAACCAGACTAAACTAAACAAAACCACCATACAAAACAAAACAACAAAAAACACTAACATATACTTTCAGGCAGAGATAAGCGCAAGGAAGTAAAAGAAAATCAACTGTGATATTGGAAGGTGACTGGAGGGAGCATTACAAATACTGTGGTCAAGGCTCACCTCTCTGGGGAGGTAGCATTTGAGCAGAGATCTGAATAAAGTTGGAGGAAGTAGCCATGACAAGATGTAGGGAAAGTGTGCCCAGACAGAGGGAACAGCATATATAAAACTCCTCAGGCAGAACATAGATTGTTTGATTTAAGGAAAAGCAAAAAAAAAAAAAAAAAAAGTCTGTATTTTTCAAGCATAAGCAACTAAGAGGAATAGTAGGAGAGAAGGAATAAGCACTATAAAGAGCTCAAAGTATGTGGACCACTGCAGACCTTAATATGGACTTGGATTAGGATTCGAGGGGGAGGAAATACTAAATGAATGGAGGCATGAAAGAAATGACAGCTGAAAAGGCAAACATAGTTAGATGTGCTATCAAAAAATAAACGTCTAAAACGTAAGAGTGAACATAAATACAGGCATCAGATTGATTCTTAAGTTGTTTAAGTCCTTTAGAATTGACAAATCACATTTGCATGCTTAATCTCCTGCTTTGTCTCATGATAGTTTCACAAACATAATGTTTTAGTCTGGATCCTTGTGGAACAGACTATTTGTTTGGTGTGATTACATGGGAACTTTCCTGTTGGAATCCTATTTGTGTCTTCTCCTTTAGGGGTTTTAAATAATGAGAGCTTAGGGGAAAGGCTGCATAGTGGTTAAATTATCTCCCCACTTACGGATGTAGACACAGTATCTGGTATAACTGATTCTGTTTAATGATCCCATTTAAAAATTTCATTTAAAAAATAAAATATACAGGATCATTTTCAAATATTATAAAATAAAGAGAGGTTGCAGCTACTAAGCACACTGGGGAACAGTCTCCCATTATGAAGTCAATTGGCATGATCTCAAATGTGGGAACACTGGAAAGACAAGGCAGCATTGTAAGTGTATGGCAAAGAGAAAATAATTACCAGTGTGGGATAGAAGAAAAACACATAAAAGGCAATATGAATAAAAAGGTAATAGTGGATAAAAATTTAAATATAACTCTGACAGTTGCAAAAATGGAAAATCACTTGTAGCATGAAGAGTATATAGATTTTGTACGGTAATTTTCTAATATATTTCAACAGACTTTGAATTTATCAGGGGAAAGTTTTAGATATAAGTTTTTCAAATAAATATTTTGTACTTCTGGATTACAGTGGGATCTCCCTAAGAAACCCTCGATGTTGTCTCTTCTCATATTCTAATTTACTTATAAAGGCAAACATACACACACACACACACACACACACACACAAATGACAAAGCACACAGGATCACTGAAAACTGAGAGGTAACTATACCAGTCAGTGTTTAGTTAGAAATATAGAAACTACACTAAGTAATTCTAAGTGAAATTAAAATGGGAAATTGCACAGAAAGCAGAGGGATCAAAGAACAAAAAGAGAACCATGAGGTAACCAAAAATAATAACTTCCAAGTGTAGCTACTCCTCCTAAGGACAGGGGAACTCAAGGAAGAGGTGAGATTTACCAGAACCTTACAGCATAGAGAGGTCTCACAGAGTGAAAAGTCAGATCTCCTAGGAGAGGACTGACACAGCTGCTGGTTGTACCTGTGAGGACTCCTCCTATCTTCAGATTCTAATAAGAAGTCCTTTGGTAAAAGGATCTGAAAAATGCAGTTTGCAGAGCCCCAAAACTACCATCACAGAGTAAAGGAAGCTGGTTTTGTGTCTGAGAAGTAACAGGTGAAAAACTGGCAAACAAGCTATTGGCATAATCTAAGAGAAAATTTTTTTAAAGATCTTATTTATTTATTTATTTATTTGAGAGGAGAAAGAGAGAGAGCCAGCACAAGCAGGGGGGAAGAGCAGAGGAAAAGGGAGAAGCAGGCTCCCCACTGAGCAGGGAGCCTGCTATGGGGCTAGATACCAGGACTCCAGGATCATGACCAGAGCTGAAGGCAGACGCTTAACTGACTGAGCCACCCAGGCGCCCCATTAAGAGAAATTTTTAATGAAACAAGATTTGTTAGAAACCTTAGGTTTTACTTCATAAATAAAAACAACCAAATATTGTTTATGTCCTATTTGTCCCATTACTCCAAATTACAAGACATTTACAGGCAGTCAAGGCACTGACTTTATAACTCTTATTTCACCAAAACATTCCTGCATTTAACCACATCTTAGGTAGAGAGACTATTAGGAATCAGAGGGACAGGAAAACAGAGTATGACTTGCTATTAAAATTGTGTCCTGATGAACCCAGATAGGCATGAGTGTCTGTAGGAAAAGTAGAGACAAGATTAGCCCCAAAAGCAACTTAAACTCAGGGCTGTGATGTTTTTTTGTGCATTCCAAGGCACAAAACCACAGACTCTAGAAGGAGACAGATGCTACTCAGTATAGCAGAACTATACTAGTTCTTGGCTTTCCAGAAAACTACACACGGAACACTGAATATTAGTTCATTCTCTAGTCTATATGAGAATAGGTTCAATTATCACTCATTGGCCATTCAAAGTAGGTTAAAATGTCATCCATATGTGTAGTCTTTTGATTAAGGTTAGGGCATAATCGATCCTGATGCCTAATTATAAGTGAGTAGTAAGTCAAACACCATTGTGTTTATGGAAACACCACTGTGCTCATTAAAAAGCAAAGGAAAAGTAACCTACTCATGGAAGACCCACAGATAGAAAACTATCTATACCAGATGAAGAATTTAAAAATCACCAAATATTTGGGATAAAACAAAAAGATATAAAGAGAGAAAGGTTGGAGACAAAGTTACATTATGATGCCATTAAAATGTAGATGGAAATTGTATCAGGTATATAGATAATTTTAATAGTAAACAAGAATTCAGGTTAAATGATGTGTGATAAGATGATAACCGTGGGGGGGGGTCAATTTATGGTAATCCAAGACAAAGAAAACAGGTGTTTTCCAGGGAGAAATAAGAATTGAAAGGGAAGAAATAATTGAATAACAGTTTTTTAAAGAAGAAAATAGAGGGTATCTAAGATCTATATGACCCAACCCAATATTTTAATTATAGCTAAAGAATATTAAAACACTTTGGCTTACTGTTTTATATTCTATGAACTTTCTCATATGGTAGTCTCATATGGTGGCTATTTAAATTTAAATTTTAATTAACTATAATTAGATAAAGTTAAAAATCCACTTTCTCAATCTGGGTACATTTCAAGTAATCAATAACTACATGTGGCTTGGAGATACTGAATTGTACAATGCAGATATAGAGCACTTGATCATTACAGAAAGTTCTGTTGGCCAGTGCTGTTCTAGAAAATCACTGAGGAAATAAGAAGAGGTGGTCTGAAAGATTTATGCCAAAGGAATGTTATCTTAGTAATATACAAGGAGGAATTAAAAAAAAATCCAATCATATTATAGTTCAAATGAATTATAACCATAAAAATTATGAACCATTTAAAACTATTATTTGGAAGGAAATTCCATTATATTAGAAAACATTCCCACAATAATATGTGAAAAAAAATATATAATTAAATATTTGGGATGCTCCTAATTTTGGAAGGTAAAAATGGGCTTACATGTATTTTTGAAATAGTATTAATATATAATATCAATGCTAGTTATCTCTAAGTGGTAGGATTGTCCAGTATTTCTTTTCTTTTAAAAATATGTTATTTGTCCTGATATAAAAGTATTATTTATAGTCAGTCATGTTATTTTATAGTTAGAAATAAATTCCTTTAAAACAAGATGGACATATATACGTATATAATGCAAGTTAAGTGAACAGAAATTGTGGAATTATTTAAACCAGTATTTTGAAAGGGAGAGCATATTGTCTATGGAACAGTGGACTGTCTCCCCATATGCATGCTTGCCACTCTGCAGAAGGCTTACAACTCATTCAACCACAATGGACTTCAGAGCTCTTTCTAAGTATTTGCATTGGAATTTTGAGAAAAACATTCCCTTGCTTTTAAAATAATTTGAATTCAAGTCTCTACAACTAGTATTCCTTTGTCAGTGCGGTAACCTAAGATAGATTGACATGTAAAATACTGTAATCTTTCATACATATTTGGAAAATATATGCTCAGAGTTCTTAAATTAGGAATAAAAGGCAAAGATGAAATATTTATATTCATCTTTTAGTTTGTGTTTATATATTTATGTTCCAGTTTATATAATAATTTACCTGTGAGGTTTTCCTTAAATGAGTAAAATAAGTCTATAGAATGTGTGTATCTCTACATGTCTATATGCCAAAAGTTCATAATATATGAATATCCATATCATATACATACAATTTCTTAGTACCACAATAAACACTGTATTGCAAAATATTAATTTGCATAAATGTATAAAATGTTGCAAAAAGAATTTTATAAATTGTATTACTACAATATAAAGTTAATATAAACAAATATACTACATAGACCACAAAAGGTCAAAACATAAATAACATTTGTATAAATTATGAAATACTGTAATATTAGTACTACTTTGTTATAGTGGTAAGGGCATTTTTTTCCTATTAGAACATTCTGAATGAAAATAATACAGAATGTCTAAAGTGGAAGAAGTACATGGTCTGGATAAGCTTTATAAAATTCTATATAAATACCGCATAACCAAGAACTTTAAAATTGTTACATGATCAGTATTCAACAGCACCTGGTATAATACAAAAACATATTTTCTTACACTATAATACTTTATTTGGCTCTAAAATATTCTATAATCCCAACATGTACATTAATTATAAATAACAAAATGTTTTTGAAACTGTATTTTCAGTGAATTATTTTCTATAGCCTATATGTTATGGCAAGTAAAGATCACAATCATTTTCTAATTCATCTAACATGAAACACATATATCACAAAGTTAGTGAAATCTTTATTTGAATAAAAGCTACATTTAAATGTGAATTGCTGAATCATATTAATTATATAATCAACCAATCAATCTAGAAGATATTGAACAAATGCCCTCATAAATGCTGCTTTATACTTACAGTCCATTAAATAGGACCAGGTGAGCAAGGCAATAAAAATATTTTAATCTGGCATCTGATTAGGAGAAACAGAAGACTATCAAATGATCTGGGGTCCATCTTTAGCAATGTATTGTGTTCCTGGGAAGTAAATTAATTTTACGGGATTGTCATCTACAATCTGAATTAAATGTATTATTTTCAGCAGATCACATAATTTCTTGATTGTTTTTACATATATAAATTTAAAACTATCAATTTTAAACAATCATCTAAATCTAATATCTATGGTCATTTCATTCTATGAATATAGAGGTATGCCTCTTTCAAAAAAAGGTGATGAATTCTAAAATGCTGGGAACTGTATCATCACTTATAATAATGAATCAAACATTTAAATATGAAATTCTTTTAAATTTTATAAAAATTGTCTAGTATGAGAATATGTATAATTACTTGCATATATTTAAAATTATAAATTATTATATTATTAAGGAGATTATTTTTAAAATATCAATAAATATTTACCCCATCCTCTTCTACTTGCTTCATTTTTAGTGGTGATCAAACCAGACCCAAAGCCAAGTGATAAAATGGACAGCAGCAGTATCAGAAGAAAGCTCCTTCGGTTAGGATAGTCATTGAAGGCATTTCTGGGAAGGTGATAGATAGTTCAGCTGAAGAGTGAGCAAGAAAAGCCATGGAAAGAGTCATGTGAAAAACCTTGTAGGCCAGAAATAAAAGAATACAATCTTCAAGACTAAGGGTGTGAAGGGCAGACAGATAAATAAACCTGAGCTGGAAAGGTAAGCCAAGAACAAGACATATAGAGTTTCCTGGGCCATGGGAGGAAATCTAGATAGTATGCTAAGAATACCAAGGTTCCACCAGGTTTAATAACATTATCTGATTTAAATATACACTAAATATACTCTATTATGTGAAGAATGAATAGTAGGGGAAAGAGTAGAAGTATGGAGATCAACTATGAGATATTTTTCATTGTCTCAGCTGAGAGATATTGATAACCTTGACAGAGGAGGTGACAGCTAAACTAGAGAATAATGAATAGGAGGAGTGTAAATTTTAAAACAGAATCAACTGGGTTTGTTGGGGTATTGTATGTGAGATCAGTACAAAGACGGCATCAAGCCTTCTCTTTATTTTTTTTCTTTTAGTTTTTGGGTAAATCAATATAAACCTACTAAGAGAAGGAAGGTAAGCACAAGAAAGTATGAAAGACAGTGATGGAACATCAAGTGCTTCATTTTTGGAAGACTGTGTTTAATTCATCTGTTACATATATGCAGATAGAGGTATCAAAAGAGATGTATGAGACTGACCCTTAAAGAAATCAATGACAGAAAACTTAATTTTTAATTATTGACATATATATATATATAATGTAAGACATATTTGATGCTCACAATTCTCTTCCCCTTCCCTGATTTGGTGATATTTCACTGAGGTAAGTGTATAATTTTGAAACGTATGATTTGGAGTTTGGGCATGTGACTTGCTTTAGCCAAACAGAACATGGGTGGAAATGACAGTATACAATCTGTGCGCTTAAGGTCTTAAGAGGTATCAAGTACTTTCATTTATCCTTTTTATGTTTCTACAATCTGCCATGAAAAGAGCATGCCCTGGGTATCTGTTGGTTCTGAAACAAGAGACACGTGGAATAATTCTGAACCAATCCTCAGGATGATGCATAACTGTCCCAGTCACCCTGGAGATCTATGAGCAAGACAAATACATGGTTATAGTTCCAAGCCATAGAGCTTCAAAGGGTTGTTGCTGTACAGAGATATCTCACCAGAAATATCACTGAAAGGCACATAAAACAATAATTCAAAATAAGATCATCTGGGTTAGAGCGTAGAAGAAAAAGAAAAGAAGAATCAAGACCAGGGCAAACCTTTTTGAGGCCTGGTAGAAGAGAAGGAACTAGCAGAAAACTTTTTAGAAATATCAGGGATGTAAAAGTAAGATAAGGCAAGTGAGCACTGATAGAAATCAAGATAACTTCTTTCAAAAAAGTAAAATAGAACAATTGTGCAGAATGCCAATGAGCAGTAGAGAGAGATGAGGACAGAGAAGTGTTCATCCCTTAATTATGATCTCAGTGAATCCTAATTTACATAGGAGATAGATCTTCCAAATTTGCACAAATTGAAGCATATAAAAATATACTAAGGAGCTCATAATCTTCAAGTAGATTTGTATGACATTTAAATCAAAAAAAATAAAGCTTCATGGATATGTATGTGTGTGTATACACGCACAGATACACACACACACATTAGTAGAAATACATTAACTATAGGAAATATGATTTCACAAGAATCCATCAGACTTAAGATCCAAAATAAAATGGGATAAAGATAAAGACTGTTGATTGGTGAAGCCATGAAGAATATTCCACAGCTTAAGCTATATTTGTGAGCAGAATGCAGTAGAGGATTTGCAAGTCTGCTTGGCAGAGTGCTAGAGTATTAACCGCTGAAAGAAAATTAATGACTTTACTTTCTTCTACTGAGTTTAGAGAAATGCTTTTTTTCAAACTAAGAAATCTGACTTTTAATAGATATTCGAAAATCTTCCATGAGACTCCCAGTGCATTACAGAATGACAGTGCATTTATTTAAAAAGTATCCCACTAATCCAGGAATAGAACTAGTGGCAAAACATTAATTCTTCATTTACTCAGCACATTTTTATAACATACCTAACAATGTACAGAGCACTCGGCTAGGTAGCAGGGGTAAAATTGTGAACATAAATGAGCATAATACTTGGCATCAATTAATCAAGGTAAAATAAGAATAAAATAAAAATATAACTGTGGAAGTATTACAAAGATGGATGTATAGTGTTAGGAAATATAATATGACTCAGAAATTCCACTCCTATGTAAATACCCATAAGAACTGGTAACAGGTGTTCAAAAAACAAACAAAACAAAACAAAATCTCCTATACAAATTTCAGCAAAACTATTCACAGTCGTCAAAAGACAGACACAGTAGTCCAAATGTTCATCAGCTGATAAATGGATAAACAAAATGGATACCATTGGTGGTATATCAAACAATAGATATTATTCAGCCATAAAATGAAGGAAATACTGACACATGCATGAATCCTGACAACTTTATGCTAAATGAAGGAAGCCAGACACAAAACACCACATTTTGTACAAAATGTTCTAGAGTATAAGACATATCCAGAATAGGCAAATTCATATATAGAAAGCAGTTTAATGGTTAATTTCATTAGGGTAATGAAATTATCTGGATCTAGATAGTGGTGATGTTTGCACAGTATTATGATTTTACTAAATGCAAAGAATTGTACACTTTAATTTTTTAAATGGTGAGTATGTTATATTTTACCACAACACACACACACACACACACACACACACCGGTGTAGATTTAGAAATCCCAATTTCTGTGTTCAAATCCTGGCTTTACCATTACAACCAATTAGTTGTGTGATCTTGGACAAATAATTATGTTCCTATTTGCCTCAGCTATAAAATGAGAGTAATTTAGTACTCACCTCAGATACTTGTTATAAGAATAGAGTTAATTCAGGCAAAGGCACCTTAAACAAATGTTAACACATAGTAATCATCCAAGAAAAGGTTAGACACTACTGTAAATACTTTGGTATATTCCCAAGAAAAATAAGAAATGTTTAAAAATTAATGCGGGAAGTGAGAGAACAGCAGATTCTAAAGCACTAAAAACAGATGTATGAAAGAACTCTATGAAGAGAATGAAAAAGTGACTTGTAGAATGGGACAAAAAATTGTAAGTCATACATTTGATAAGGGCCAATTAGAATATATTAAAAAAGCAAAAATCTCTCACAACTCATAAATAAACAAAAACAATTCAACAAGTCTCATTGAACCAAAGGGAGAGAAATGAAGAAAAAAGTGTTCTTCAAGAAGGAAAAAAGCATGTTTCAAGAAGAAAAGAGTGTTTTTTATTTTTCAGCTTCACTGATTTATAATTGACAAATACGAACTGTGTACATTTAAGGTGTACAACTTAATGTTTTGATTTATATATATGTTGTTAAATGATCACCACAATCAAATTAGTTAACATATCCATTATCTCATTTAGTTAGCATTTTATTTTTTCCTTTTATTTTGTAGTGAAGACACTTAAGACCTACTCTCTTAGAAACTTTCACATATACAAATCAATACAGTATTGTTAACTATAGTCACCATACTGTACAGTAGATCTCCAGAACTCCTATATCTGGCTGCTTTAACACAGAATAATGAAAAAGGTGCTTTATTAGATGCTACTGAGATATCTTGTAAGATGAAGGTTGAAAAATATCCATTTTATTTATAAGGCAAGATACAGACCATTTGAGTGCAGTGATGGAGGAGGAAGTCCTAATTAAGTGGTTTAATGAGTAAGAGAGAGGCAAACAAAGAAGACAGAGATTCTAGTCATTTAAATACGTTTTTCTATGAGCAAGACAAGATTTACAGGGAGATACTATGTGTATATGGAGATAGGCAAAGTGTATTGCTTTTTGTTTGCTTGTGTTATATAATGGTGGTAATTTTAGCGTGATTAAAAGCTGTTAGAAAGGACCAAACTGTCAGTGAAAAGTCAATTATATAAAAGAGAAAATATATTATTAATAAATAAAAAAAGGAGTTGCAAAGAAAGAGCAATAGGATCTCACCCTTTGGGGAGATTAGGCAGATGATAAGAAAGAAGGCCCTCTAATTCTTTTTTTTTTTTTTTTTAAGATTTTATTATTTATTTGAGAGAGAGAGAATGAGAGACAGAGAGCATGAGAGGGAAGAGGATCAGAGGGAGAAGCAGACCCCCCACTGAGCAGGGAGCCCGATGCGGGACTCGATCCCGGGACTCCAGGATTATGACCTGAGCCGAAGGCAGTCGCTTAACCAACTGAGCCACCCAGGCGCCCCTGAAGGCCCTCTAATTCTAACAGAAGGTAAGAGTGCAGGTGAGGGCAGATGTAGGCATTCTATGGTATGGCTGCAAAGAGGAAGAAACTGATGGATAGTGATTTTCTTTTCTTTCTAAGATTGGGCCTGGGTGGCAAGTAGCAGAATTTAGAGAAGAAGAAAAGTGGAAAAAAATATATATATACACACATACATGAATTAAACTAAGTGACATGAATTAAACTAAGAAGCTAGTGTGATATACGGGTAGTTTCTTGGATCCATTTTAGATTTGGACTCATGGATTTACTGCAAGATAATTTACTTTATTCTGAAATAACAGTTTTATGTACCACCCAATTAAGGTGCAGAAAAAGTAGACAGGATTTTAAGAGAGATCTGTGACACATACATAAATTGTCAAGGAGTCTTAGAGGAATGTTCTTAAAATGATCAACCACATAATCTAAGGCATAAGGAGAAATGAGAATAAAGGGAAGGTTGATGGATTGGTAGGGAGTATAGGGGTCAATGAACTATGAAAAGTGAATATTTGTACAATAGCCACTTGAGTAATAAAGGGTAGAATGCATCACAGGCTACTTGCAGTTTAAACATCTGTTCTTCTCATAACACAATAGAAGCAATCTAAAGATAAATTAAGTGATCAAGTTCTTAACAGAATGAGTCACAGTTCTTGCCTTTGCTTTACTCTCATGTAATTTTCTCCTAGATTAATTACATTGTGTTCCTTTATTTTTTTTCTATTACTGGACAGATTTTAAATACAAAATAGGAAAAAATACAAATAATTGGTGAATAATAGAGCATTGAGTCATCTCCATGGATTTAGCAACCATGCAATAAGATAACTGCATTAATGCAAATTAGTTATGTTTTCCTCCCAAAAGTTATTTCAACAGAGTATCCTAGGTTTTAATACCTCTTTTTAAATTTAATATTAGTTACTAATCTCCATCTCTTAAAAACATTTTAAGATAATAATATAAACTATTTTGGTTAAAAATAATTATCAACAATGCAAAATTCATTTTCATGTGTCTGTTGATTGGAGTCCCCTAGATTTGAACAAAGAGGCTACCTCACATGTGGAGGACCTTTTCACACACCCCAGTGACACAATGCTGACACACAATTCTGTTCCTTTGAGTCATATCTTTTTTAGAGAGTCAGGAGTGTAATTTGACTATCCATCATTTGTAGAAGTAGAAATTTAAAATTTTCCAGTAGTGATATATGTGTCTAAGCTATCATTGTTTCTGAAAAATATATTTTATTATTATTATACAGATCAGTGACTTATTCTTGCTAAGTGATGTTTCACTTGTACTGGCAATGTTTGAGGAAGATAAAAATTAAATATATATTTCATAGGGAAAAATTTTTTTTTTTTTTTTAAAGATTTTATTTTTTGACAGAGAGAGACACAGCGAGAGAGGGAACACAAGCAGGGGGAGTAGGAGAGGGAGAAGCAGGCCTCCCGCAGAGCAGGGAGCCCGATGCGGGGCTCGATCCCAGGCCCCTGGGATCATGACCTGAGCCGAAGGCAGACGCTTAATGACTGAGCCACCCAGGCGCCCCCATAGGGAAAAATTTTTTAAATTCCACTTCAAACTGTATATGTATATATATAATTATATATTTATAAATATATATTATAACTAGATATATTATATATCTAATTATATAATTATATATATTATTTATGCATAAATACATATTTATACATAATATATGTATTACACATAAATTTATTATACATAAATATACATTTATATATCAACATATAAATATATATTATTTAAGACACATACACCCATACCTATATGTATAGATGCCAATGTTTTAAATATTCAGAAGATAAAAAGGAAGAGATCCCTAAAACTAAACATGACAAAATCAAGAAAACAAAGAAAAACAGCTTACTTAATGAAGTCTAATGGTTAAAAGAGTTAAGTTCTAAAATTGCTCTATGTAAATTCCCTCCCTGTCCTATTTAAAGAGAGAATCATAGGACTTCCTACCAGTTTACTAAATAATATTTTCATATGTTGGCAGAGAAAATTATCATGTAGGCTCAAAACCAATGAAATCTATGAGTATCATCGATTCCTTTTTTTTCTGCTTTGACCATAAATATACATACAAAAAGGATGAGTGGCAAAGAATGAATTTGCTCTTAAGCTGTGAGAAAATTCTATGTACAGGCTCATTTTTCTTCTGAAGTGTTGCTTCATAATTAGATTTAACAATAAAACATTAGTTAATACCTTCTTAGTGAAAAGAGATTACCTCCTTCGAAGGACTCCAATAAAAGAATATATTTATGATTCCTTAAAATCTTAAGGTACCAAAGAATCTGTAGCTAGCCATTTGATTTAAAGATAAAAGACATTCTTAAGAGAAGTCAGAAAATGCAAGTGGTAGTATGAACACTTCCAAAGCACTGCACATGAAAGAATAGAAATGTTTCTTCTGAGAGTAAGGTGGAAAACTCATGCAGCAATTAGTAAGTCCAATCTATCTGGCAAAACTGAAAGATAACATTTAAGGATTGCTTTTAAAAATGCTCTGGATCGGAAGAATAAACATTGTTAAAATGTCTATACTGCCAGAGCAATCTATACTTTCAACGCCATACCGATCAAAATACCAATGGCATTTTTCAAGTGCTGGAACAAACAATCCTAAAATTCGTATGGAACCAGAAAAGACCCTGAATTGCCAAGGAAATGTTGAAAAAGAAAAACAAAGCTGGGGCATCACATTGCCCGATTTCAAGCTATATTACAAAGCTGTGATCACCAAGACAGCATGGTACTGGCATAAAAACAGACACATAGATCAGTGGAACAGAATAGAGAGACTACAAATGGACCCTCAACTCTATGGTCAACTAATCTTCAACAAAGCAGGAAAAATTATCCAATGGAAAAAAGACAGTCTCTTCAATAAATGGTGCTGGGAAAATTGGACAGCCATATACAGAAGAATGAAACTCAACATTCTCTTACACCATACACAAAGATAAACTTTAAATGGGTGAAAGACCTCAGTGTGAGACAGGAATCCATCAAAATCCTACAGGAGAACACAGGCAGTAACCTTTTCAACATCAGCCACAGCAACTTCTTTCAAAACATGTCTCCAAAGGCAAGGGAAACAAAAGTGAAAATGAACTTTTGGGACTTCATCAAGATAAAAAGCTTCTGCACAGCAAAGGAAAGAGTCAACAAAACAAAGAGGCAACCCACGGAATGGGAGAAGATATTTGCAAATGACTCTACAGATAAAGGCTGTTATCCAAGATCCATAAAGAACTTCTCAAACTTAAAACCCAAAAAACAAATAATCAAGTCAAAAAATGGGCAGAAGACATGAATAGACATTTCTCCAAAGAAGAGATATGAATGGCTAACAGACACATGAAAAAATGTTCAACATCATTAGCCATTAGGGAAATTCAAATCAAAATTACACTGAGATACACCTTACACCAGTTAGAATAGCAAAAATTGACAAGGCAGGAAACAGCAAATGTTGGAGAGGATGTGGAGAAAGGGGAACCCTCTTACACTGTTGGTGGGAATGCAAGTTGGTACAGCCACTTTGGAAAACAGTACGGAGGTTCCTCAAAAAGTTAAAAATAGAGCTTCCCTATGACCTAACAATTGCACTACTGGGTATTTACCCCAAAGATACAGATGTAGTGAAAAGAAGGGGCACATGCACCCCAATGTTCATAGCAGCAATGTCCACAATAGCCAAACTGTGGAAGGAGCTGAGACGCCCTTCAACAGATGAATGGATGAAGAAGATGTGGTCCATATATACAAGGGAATGTTACTCAGCCATCAGAAAGGATGAATACCCACCATTTGCATCAACATGGATGGAACTGGAGGGAATTATGCTAAGTGAAATAAGTCAAGCAGGGAAAGACAATTATCATACGGTTTCACTTATATGTGGAACATAAGGAACAGCATGGAGGACATTAGGAGAAGGAAGGGAAAAATGAAGGGGGGGAATCAGAGGGGGAGATGAACCATGAGAGACTATGGACTATGGTAAACAAACTGAGGGTTTCAGAGGGAGGAGAGTGGGGGGATGGGTGAGCCCGGTAATGGGTATTAAGGAGGGCATGTATTACATGGAGCACTGGGTATTATACACAAACAATGAATCATGGAACACTACATCAAAAACTAATGATGTACTGTATGGTGACTAACATAACATAATAAAATTTTAAAAAGTAATAAAATAAAAATGCTCTGCATTCATTTCTGTTTTGTCTATAAAATATACTATACAAGTACATAATTAGGTCTGTAGAAAACATAGGGAATTATATCATACACAGTTTGCCAGCCCTTCTCTTTTCTTAAGTTCTAACAGAAACATCTCTAAACAATCAGACTTAAATCGGTATGTGTGTTTGTGCACCCATGCACATTATTGAATGGTTTAAGCTATTAGAATTGCGGATGTGAATATTCAAAACTAAAATACCTTTTTTCACTATATTACTAAGTGTCATTAAAAAGTAAGATAAAATTCTTTGATTTCCCATAATTGAGGTAATATTTACAGTTAAAACACCAAATTCTTTGAGTTGGGGGAAAACAGGATTTAAATATTTCAATGGTTTTAAGGGTTTTCTTTTCCATTCTGTATATTTAGATTTTTATTCATTTAGTCTTTAACTAAATATAATACACTATCTATATGCCATATACTGTACTGAAATGTGAGGGTAAAATCACAAAAATTTTATATTCTTTACATAGTAACTATATTGACATTTATTATATAGCACAATAATGGTTAACTATTTTATTTAATATTATTTGACAGAGCTAAAATACTTGGTAAAGATCTTTGAATATGGTATATAATATGCTGTTGTATTTTTAAGCATGTACATGGATTTTTATAAGAACTTAAAAATGTAACATTAAAGCAACTTTTTAATGTAAGTATGTGTGGAGGTATTTTTAAGATTAAAACTATATATATAGGGTTAATTATCTACTTCCTGCATATATACATCTGCCTATTCTGGACCCTTCATATATATGGAATCATACTCTATTATATATAGTATTTGTGTCCTTTTTCTTTCTCTTAACATAATGGTTTCAAGATCCATCCATGTTGCAGCATGAATCAGTACTGTTGAGCTCCTCTAATGAATTTTTCATTTCAATTATTAAACTTTGCATCTACAGACTTCCCGTTGTCTTTTTTTATAATATCTGCCTCTTATTGATATTCTCCATTGGATGCGATATTGTCACCATGCCTTCCTTTAATTACTGAATCCTAGTTTCCTTTAGTTCTTTGAACATGTTTACAATACCCACTTGGAAATCTTTGTTGGCTAAATCCACCATTTGGGCCCCTTCAAAGGTAGTTTCTATTGTTCCCTTTATTGTTCTTTGTCTAACTGTGCATGGGCCACATTTTCCTGTTCCCTTGAGTCTCTCCTAATTTTGTTGTTATTGCAAACTGAACATTTTAGATATGTCTGTAGCACCTCAATACAGATACCATCATTTCACCTGGTGGTGATCATTGCTGTTTGCTTGGTGATTTGTTTAATGACTTGTCTATTAACTCTGTGAAGTATATTTTTTCTGCAGTAATTTCTCTGCTCACATTATTTTTCTCCTTGTTTTTATCTTTTAGCCAAGCTACTTAGAGATAATGCCCCTGGAGTGGGGAGTGGTGGTGAGGTATGAGGCATTTACTCGTGAAAGTTTCTGTTTAAATCCCCTTGGCCAGTTTGATTTTTACCCTTTTACTGTTGGGTGTGCTTGTGGCTTGGAGGCTGCAAACATTGTTCAGAGAGATTTTGTACTTTTGATTCACAGTCAACTGGAGACTATTAGCTTAGAGATTACCTCTTTGATTGCTCCTTAGAGGGTGCTGCCTTGGGCATGTGCAATCTTCCAGACTGCTGGGGATAAGGGATAAGTGTTATTTTATTTTCAAGCATGATGCCTTTGGGAGTCACCCTCTGGGTTAGGGTAGCTAAGTTTTCAGTTAGTGTTAATTTAAGAGGTTGTGTTTAAGCTCCTTGTGCCACTGATGCTTCTACCCTATGTTGATGGGTCTGCTTGTGGCTTGGGGAATGTTTTCAATTCTATCCCAGGTTCTGTTTTGATTGTTCTGAGTGCATGCAATCTAACAAACACACACAACTTTCCCAAACCTAAAAACTGATCAGGATTGCAGGAGGGTTCTTCTGGGCTCTCCTCGATTCTACTAAACTTTTGCTGCTCTGTTGTTTTACTAGTATTATAGACCTATTAGCCTCTTAATTGCCATGCACCAAGATCTCCATTATTTTTGATAATACCCTAGGCATGGAATTCTCCATCTCTGTTCCAAATAAAGTCAATACCCTCAGGAAAAGCTGCAGAGCCCTTTGACTACTGCACCAGTGCTGGGAGCAGAATCTGTGTTTCTCAGAGTAGGTACTGGTTGTGGTGGGGACAGTAACCCCTGATGATTTTTGCTTGCTGCTTTCAGCATGGAGGTTCCATGAGCTAGGGCATGGGCAGTCAAGGCCCCATAGTTCTGCCATCTGTCAGGAAGATCCCTGCCATCCCTAAGGAACCACTTACTATTAGTAGGGATTGTGTAGAAGAAGGGAGATCTGTTCTCTCTGCATACCTGCCTGGACTAGAGATTTGGTAGCACCAGACTGGATGCTGTGATGAAAAACAAAGGCAGTCTGCCTCTCCAGAGGTGAAATCACAACCCTTCACTGGGAACTGGGAACAGAGTGAGCCCAGGTATTCTCGGCTACACCTGCCTGGAATAGAGCTCCTAGGGTAGGACTTCTGTAATACAGAATTGGGTGGTAGTAGTGGTGGTGTGTGGAACAGGTTATGGCTTAAATGTCATAAATTCTTGCTGTTCCTATCAAGATTTAGTATCCTTTTAGGACAATTTCCAGAGACTTTAAATGATTGTTTTATTATAACTCTCACCAGTTTAATTGTTGTTTTGCTGGGGAGAGACTCTACTCAGCTACCTACACCACCACTGCAGAGTCCCAGATGTTTCGTTTTTTGTTTGTTTGTTTGTTTTTAATTTCAAATATCAATCATTCATTCCTGTCCCCAGCTTCATTTTCCATTATTTTCCCTCTTGCTATATTTGCTCCAGACACACTAAACTTCCTATTTTTATAAACTTATTTTCAGCTCCTTCTTTCTTCTTCGTTTCCCATATGCTCTTCCTCTGACTGGAATGATCTTAGTCCACCCTCTGAGCTTCACCTTATTAACTTGTATTCTCATCCTTCAGATCTCCACTTAAACAACATTTCTTAGCCCAGGCTTGGTAAATCACTACCCTTATAGACTGTGCTTCACATTTGCAGCTTTTTTTTTTTTTAAACGGCAGGCTTAATCATTTGTGTTAGTATATTTATTTCTATCTTTTGCACCTTTAGCACCTTCAAGAACCATTTTTTTCCCTTCTTCCCTTCTGTATTCCCACAATCCTAGTCTTTATTAATTGCCAGAATCTAGTAGGTACATAATAAATACATGGACACCTGAACTTATGTGAGTCACCATAACAAAAAACAATTATATATAATGACATCAACAATTGTCTCCCATTCTCAATCCAAGTATTGTTATTAAAAGGACTGAACTGAAAGATCTTACCATAAAAGTCATGTCTCTATGGGCATAAAACAGAGAATCCCTCCTCTAGAGTAGAGGTGGAGAGTAGGCCTCTATTCTCTAGTTTAATCTTCCTGAAAATGTGGACAATTTACCAGGAGATAATCAGTGTTACTACCACTGACCTAAAAACTTTAATCATTTTGAGAATAGGAATAATCCCTAATGGTATTTAAAGTTGGATGAACAATCTTAGGTGGCCCTAAATTATAGGTAAGACTGGCCAGGTCAGAAGTGGCCTTCTCAGAGTCTCTCACTGATTTGCTAAACAGGTTTACCTCAGGTCTGTCCATTAATTTCAAAATTACATGATCTTGCATTTAAAGAATTATTATTTTTTGGATCCTGCTTACTGCAGTATATCAGGGCATTGTTGTATTTATTAAATTATCTTTAGATATCTCTTCAAATCATAGCACATCTTGAGTTATGATAAACTTTTATTCATAATGATGAATTTCACCTATCATATCTTTTCCATCTGAACATTGCTCCTTCTTTTGTAATTTTAATTAGCAAATTAACAGGACTTTTAAGAAATAAGGAAATATCAAATAAAAATAATTTGTTGGCTTTTTCTAGCACCGTTATATAAATTCATTTAAAAACACTGTTTTTTGATATTGTTGGTTTCTACATATGAAAAAGGATATAACCTTTGGAGCTCCAGGTTCAAAACTGCCACCATTTTTACAGCATTAAAACAGATTTTTCCAATTTGAGTCAGATTAATTTATGAAATTAATAAACTACATAGTTTATTTGGTCAGTTAATACGGGTAGATCTGTACAAAATGTTGATGTAATATGGAGATAACTGCATCCAATATTTTGGCATCAAAGAAGCAGCAGCCCATAATTTGGACTTCAATGAGGTAAAGAAGACATATTATAGGTGTTGACATCTGCTATGTTCTAAAATCTATGTAGGTAGGAAATTGGAAGCGGAATATGTAGAAAATCATGCAATTAACAAAATGGAAAGAATAGAGTCACAGAGGAATCTGCAGTGTGGTGTATTAAAATAACTAAAAGTAGTTCAGGATGGCTGGAGCAAACAGTAAGGGTGGGTGAAAGATATTTTAAGGTGCTTAAAACCCCATCTTTTTAGCACTCAAACTGTCATGGAAACCAAGATATATCAGCTAGCATTGCAAAGAAATATGCAGAATATGAGTCTGAGCCAGACCTTCTGCCTTAAAGTACTGGTGGAGAATTTTGTCATGGTTATTACAGAGAATGTCAAGATTTCATTCTTGAACATGGAAAATAGTATAACTGATTTACATTGTTCAAGTTTCTCTTAAATATGCAGAGAGGTTGTCATCTACAGTCGTACTGTGACTGAGCCACATTTAATCTGCTGGAAGTAAATTGAAATAAATGGAATATATATGACATTCTGAAGAGTAGAATGCATAAATGTGCAATGAAAATATGTGGTTAAACTGCATAATAAGACATCATAAGGGAAGAAGCCATAAGAAAAGTAGTTAGTATGAAGATCTGACAATTTCACTAGTGTAATTACTTCATATATTACATTTCTCTTCGTATAATTAATAATGCTAAGAGGTACAAGCTGACAGAGATAGTAAGAAATTGAACTGAGTTAGGAGATGTGGGTTCCAATAACAGCTCTTTTAAAACAATTTTGTCACTTCAGACAAATCCCTAACATCTAGAGTTAATACTGTATCTATAATTAATACTGTAAAATTTTTTAAAATTTTTATTTTTATTTTATTTATTTTATATTTATTTTATTTTATTTTTAAAATAGTTTACAATTTAGCAAAAATCTACTTATTGATATTTGAAATACATGTACACCTCTTAAGTGAATAAAGCAAGGTATGTAACAGTATTTTGTAATAAATATCATTATTATTAATTTATTAGTTTGGACTATATCAATATATCTTTAATATGATTAATAACTTCTTAAAGGGAAAAATTCTTAAAGACCCCAATTATTGATTTAAATACTCATATTGTTATCAAAATCTCTATGACGTCACTTAAAATGTACAAAAATAAAATTAGGCATACATTTCTCAGGCTTAAACACTCAATTCAACCATAAACTAAAATAAAATTACAAGTTAAATATAAATCTAATAAAATGAAAATTACGGTAACAGTATTACTTTAGCAGATGACAGTTTGTGGCTACCAAATATATGCTTACAACACCCATGTAGTATCCACCAATGGTATATTTTCTTTAAATTTTAACAGGTTGAAATTTTATAAAGTATAAATATGTCTCAATGCTTTCACTACTTTTCTCAAAGCAAATTATGAAACTTTTCTTCAACAAGCAGCGACACTTTTGATCTTCACCTGACATAAACTAAATATTTATAAATTAAATCTCCCTTTTCTTTTTAAGATTTTATTTGAGAGAGCAAGAGAGAGCATGAGGGGGGGGCAGAGGAAGAGGGAGAAGCAGACTCCCCACCAAGCTGGGAGCCCCATGCAGGGCTCAATCCCAGGACCCCAGGATCGTGACGTGAGCTGAAGGCAGCTCAACTGACTGACTCAGTCACCCAGGTGCCACAGATTAAATCTCCCTTTATCTTTCCTCATAGTCAATACAATTAATAGAGTTTTTCTGCTAAAGTGAATAATCAGAAACAATTCTAATGAATATACTGAAACTGAGTAAACTGGGTATAAGGTGGACGCCCTGAAAACTTCAGTTGTGTTTATTCTCACTTTCCTCTCTTAATTTCTTTCTCTCTTAAACACAAACATGTTTCCATATTTATATTAGATATAAAATAAAAATCTAAAATGTAAAGGAAATAATATAGAACTAGTTAACCCTGAAATATATAGGTTTGCAAGAGTCTGCAGATGCCTTTTTGAGAGAAAAAACTGGACTTTTGTAATAACTAGCTTTACACTTTCCTCACTGTATCACTATTTGCAGCTAACCAAATATAACTAAAGTATATAAAACTTATTGGCCTCTAATAAAGTCTCTCATCATGGACACTTTAAGGACTAGTTGAAACTCCAATGTGTAAGCAGTGTGAAAAAATATCACTAAATTTTAGAATGTCCCTTTGAAGACAAAACAGTACAGGTTTATATAATTATAATCGAATGCAGCTTTCTAGTAGACATTTCATGTTAGTCTCAGGCAACTAAAAGGAGTGGCTTTTGTGCCGTTCAGCAAAGAAGGGAATTGAGAAACTTCAGTAGGAAAAAAAAAATTTAAAGAGAAATATGGTAGTGCTATATACTACATTTGTATAATTGTATGATCTTGGCTAAATGATTTACATCCCCTTGCCTAAAGTCCTCATCTGTATAGCCGTGATAATAATGGTATGTTCATCTAAGATTACTATGAAGTTTAAATAAGGCAATGTTTGTAAAAATGTTTAGAAATAATAAACTCTTTTGTTTAGGTCCCATTATTAATACCGGAATACTATCATACAAATTCTTCATTTTCTGAACTAGTAATCATACATGAAGTGATTTATAGGTATGATATCACTATATGATATACAGTATTTGATGAATGAATGAACTACCGCATCTAACTGGTTAGTTGCCATTTTAGCAGGAGTTACAACACGGTAAAGATTAAGACACTAAAAATCACTAAAATATTTCTAATGATCACAAAAAGAGTCTTATAAAACCCTGGAGCTACATTTCCCTTTCAATTACCAAGATTAGTTCATAATATAATGGCTTTAGTTATATTTCTATATACTGGGAAACATTTATTTTATATCAAAGTTCAATTTATGTAGGTCATTAATAGTTCAGAATCACAGACCTCTCAAGACTGACAATGTGAATACTGTCTTTCATAAAAGGTATTTAGCTTTTTTTTTAAAGATTTTATTTATTTATTTATTTGACAGAGAGAGAGACAGTGAGAGCAGGAACACAAGCAGGGGGAGTGGGAGAGGGAGGAGCAGGCTTCTCGCCAAGCAGGGAGCCCGATGAGGGGCTCCATCCCAGGACCCTGGGTTCATGACCTGAGCCGAAGGCAGGCGCTTAATGACTGAGCCACCCATGTACCCCTTTAGCTATTTTTTAATTCATATTCTTTTAATTCCTTTCTGTTACGTTTTCTACATTCAAATAGTATTATGTAGAGATGATTACCAAAAAAAGCTATATGATCCTTTTAAAATATTACAATTTAATATTATATCCAATATTAATAAAACATAGCATAATATAGTATTCAGGATGGGCACATCAATACACTTATTAATAATACTAGAAGTAATTTTCACCCATTTTGTGTTAATATTTCACTGTATTCCTTGCCAGAAGAAATCATCCACAACACTATCATCATGCTTTTGCTGAAAACATATCAGATTTTAGTATCTGAATTCCTGGGTTTGAACTCTAGGTCTGATGCGTACTGATTTTGTGATCTTATTCAAATTACTAGGCCTCTTTGATCATGATTTCCCATTTGTAAAACAAGAGCTAATGCCTCCTTAGTGTGTGTGTGTGTGTGTGTGTGTGTGTGTGTGTGAGAGAGAGAAAGAGAGAGAGAGAGGACAAGAGTGTATAAGTGAAAATAACATGCATGAAAGACTTAAAAAATAATAATCTAAGATAATTTTGTTAATGTTATTATTATGATAACCATATTATACTCATAATCTTGAACTCCTCCAAAAAGAAAATTAAACCACAGATCAAAAATTCCCAATGTTATTGGTTTTGACAATGATAAAGATAGCTACATATTGGCTACACAATTTACCTTCTACAAAATTTTATTCAAAGTGATTAATAATACACAAGAATAGGAAATGTCCAAGTTATAATAGCATAACTGAGATGAACAGATATACAGAAATGTAGCTACTATGAGGCTACGGTGGGAGGTCAGTCAGTTACATGATTTAATGGAGATAAAAGTACAAGGATTTTATTAATATTCTTGACAAAAAATTCTTGGAAGAATTACAGAACTGCAAACTGCTGCCATGTTCTTCTTATAATGGGTCAAAAAAGAACTGAGGATATCATAGGCTTACTAAAATTGTACCCAAAATTGTAGTGACATGTTTTCCCTCTAGAATATCTACTTGAAATTCCTGATGGTGGTTTCCTAAAACATTTAAAAATAAGTATATAAAGACATATTCTCCTCAAATAATTATTCACTTTTAAATCATGAAGAAAATATTTACCAGATTCATGTTAAATGGTAGATGATTGTTTTTGATTGGTTTTAAATATTTTGAAATGCAATTATATCCACATGAAAATTAAATAATTTGTACATCACTTTTTATTGATTCATTCTGCTTTATTTAATGGCATTGTCAAGAGAAGATATTAAATATAAATTGTGAATTAGGTAAATTTAGGGTACTTATTTGAATTAAAGTAGCCATTTTATTTGTGCAAGCCTTTCTTGTTAATCTTTTTCATGCATGTTACATATATGATTATTATTTTACATTAGCAACATCTCCTATCATGTCCTTATGTTTAGTATATGCTTTTGTTCTTTTCCTATTCCGCACTAGAGGGTCAGTAACAAATGGGAAGTTTATGGTTATTTCAGAGTTGGGTGTATTTCAGAACTCATAATCTGATCCAGATCTTACTGCTTTTTACCAAGAATCACTTCATTTTCTGTTTTCCTTTGGTCTAATTTTTAATATAACTGCATTTTACAGTTCTTTATAAAAATTTGCATCTGCAGTTTCTGCTCTATCTGACAGAACTATTTCAGGAGTTTCCATCCACAATATATTATATTTCTACTTCTCAACTAAGGAAATCCTAGAATCACTCTTCCATTTTTATGTGCCATATTTATGGTTCTACACTTGATTGATTCTTTCAATATAGATGGAGGGTATTTCTCAAAGGTCTATGATTATCTAATCTTGCTTGGACAAAGGATGAGTAAATCAGGTGTCAGCTTGTATTTTAGGGATTGCTTTTACAGAATATCGACTCCTGCTTCTCTAACACCCTTTGTTAAAAAGAACCACATGCAATAACAAAGTTATAGGATCAAATATAAAGTGTGTTTTAGATTAAAATTTTTTTAAAAAATTATTTTACCGATCAGCAAAAATCCTACAGTTTAAAATAAATGTTTAAGTGCATTACCTGCAAAATGGCTCTACTCCATTATTTTTTTTTTTAAAGATTTTATTTATTTGAGAGAAGAGAGAGAGTGAACACAATTGGGGAGAGGGGTAGAGAGAGAGAGGGAGAAGCAGACTCCCCACTGAGCAGGGAACCCAACATGGGGCTGGATCCCAGAACCCCGAGATCATGACCTGAGCTGAAGGCAGACGCTTAACCGACTGAGCCACCCAGGTGCCCCTGGCTCTACTCCATTATTAAAAATAACTTTATGGGCAAAATTACTATATATCTTTTTTAACAGTGTTATTGAGAAATATAATGCATATACCGCTTTACTTAACATATTCAATTTGGGGTTTTTCAGCATATTCATACATTTGTCCACTCATCATTACAAATCTAATTTTAGAATATTTTGTCATCATGAAAAGAACCTATGAGCCTTCAGTCTCCATATCCCTGACTCAGATTTAGGCAACCATGAGCCTACTTTTTTATCATTATAGATTTTCCTCTTCTGGATACATCATATGGATGGTAACAAATAATATATGGTCTTTGTGACTCTCTTTTTCTTAATATATATATATATATTCAATATATATTTACATTCCCAACAGTGCAGAAGATTGAATATATTTATATATATATATATATATATATATTCAATATATGGGCCTTCTTGGTGTCAGTTTCTATTCTCTGCTTTACCCCCTATGTTTAGGTAATGCTTTCCTGCTTCTATGCAGGTCTTAAATTTTTGTTGTTAACTGGACATTTTAGGTAATATATTGTAGCAACTCTAAATAATGATTCACACTCCTCCCAACTCAGGCATTTTTGTCTTTATTATTTCTTTGCCTGCTTCTTTAATGACTTGGATGAGCTACTTTAATGAAGTCTATTTCCCTTACAGTGTGAAACCCTTGATGTTGCTCCTCAGAGGTTATAAATTTGGACTTTCACAGTCTCCCTGACACCGTTTCACTAGCTATGACTAAAATTTTACATGAACTCTTTGACTTTTTTTTTTTTTTAATCTCTCAGTTGAGTTTTTGAATGATCTGCCATTATTGGAATCACATCCATGAGTTGTCTGCTACTAAGTGCTAGCTGATGATCTGTTGTTTCAACAACACTCTGGGGACATAAACTGTTCCACATTCTGATCCAGCTAAAGTTGTGTTTCCTTTCAGAGGCTGAGTGTTACCAGGCTTGAGGTTTTCTCCAACCTCAGAAGGGATCTTCTTAGCTGTCACTTTTACTTTTCTCTCTACTGAACTTCTACCTGGTCTTATATTTTACCCTCTCTCAATTGCTCCCAACCTAAATCTCCAATGTTTTCCACACATTTTTATGCATGAACTTCCTCAAAAAAGTCACTCCCTTCTAAGGAAAATGTTCATGGCTCTCTTGTTATGGACTACTTTTCCATCTAGTTAGAACCTCTAAACTTCTGCATTGAAGATGGGGATGGAGACAGAGGCCTGTTCCTCATGGATTATTATCTCTGTTCTACAAAGTGTTGAGTGGTTTAGTAGCCACTAGTTTTCTCCCATTTGGAATGGAACCTCCACTCTATGAACAAACTGTGGTATCAGAGGTGGAGACCCAGTGTTCTCAGCCTGCTTCACCTGGGGAAGAGCTTCCACCTTATGAATGGAGGTTGAGTTGGTCAAGAGAGCTCCCTGCATGGAAAAGAGTATCTGTAGAATAAAGCTTCTTGCAACATAGCTGCAGGGACCAGAGAACTTGGTGGCCTGCCCCTTCCAGGGTAGAATGGTAGTTTTGGAATGGGACGTAGAGGAAGAAGGAGCCTTTATCCTGGTGACTTTCTATCATACTTAACTGGGTTGAAAGGGAAGAGGAGGTAAGGGAGCAATCATGCTCAAAGGCCAAGACTTTCCCTCTTCTTACTGAGAGTTGAAAGAAGTTTCTCCCTTTGCTATATGCCTTGAAGACAATTTTGAGAGACTTGTTTGTTTGTTTAATAAAGAACTCACAATGCCATTAAAGAAGTTTCTCCCTAGACCAATGGTTGTAGGTTTCTTATTATTTTGCTAGTTCTTATTCCCAAATAAAATAGTTTATATTTTAGTAATATATCTGTCAGAATGGCTATTACCAAAAAGATAAGAAATAACAAGTGTTGCAAGGATATAGAGAAAAGGGAATCTTCTGCACTGTTGGGAATGTAAATTGGTGCCACGGCAATGGAAGACAGTATGGAGGCTCCTCAAAAATTAAAAATAGAACTACCATGTGATCCAACAATTCTACTCTTACATATTTATCTGAAGAAAATGAAAATACTAATTTAAAAAAATATATATGCACCCGTGTTCACTGCAGCATTATTAACAATAGCCAAGGCAGGGGCGCCTGGGTGGCTCAGTCGTTAAACGTCTGCCTTCGGCTCAGGTCATGATCCCGGGATCCTGGGATCGAGCCCCGCATCGGGCTCCCTGCTCTGCAGAAAGCCTGCTTCTCCCTCTCCACTCTCCCTGCTTGTGTTCTCTCTCTCTCTGTCAAATAAATAAATAAAATCTTAAAAAAAAAAAAAAACAAACAATAGCCAAGGCATAGAAGCATCCTACGTGTCCACTGATTTATGAATGAATGGATATATAGTGTGTGCGTGCGTGTGTGCATGTGTGTGTGTGTGTGTGTGTATTATTTGGCCATAAAACAAACTATCATTTGGCCATAAAAAATAAAGGAAATCTTGCCATTTGAAACAACACGGATGGACCTTGAGCACATTATGGTAAGTAAAATAAATCAGACAGAGGATGAAAACTATGTAATGAACTTATATGTGGAATCAAACCCCCCCCCAAAAAAAAACCAACCAAACAAACAAAAAAACAAACCCCATAGAACAGATTGGTGGTAAGAGGCAAGGGGTGGGAGGTTGGAGAAACACGTAAATGATTTTTGTTTTTTGGATTTTCTTAGTTTAAATGAACTGAATAATTTTATTTTAAAAATAGGTTTTGAGCCAATAAAGATAAGTTCACTCCTTATCACTGTTACAGTTCTTCTGCCTCCACTCCTTGACCTGTGCTGAGAGGAGCCTAATTAAGCCTCGCTCTGATGAATAGCAGGAGGTAGGGGTTGTCATATAAGACAGATAAAGCTCATCCCTAGGAAGGATGGCTATTTCTCAATTAACTTTAGCTGTGACTTACAGCAAAGCAAATAAAAAAGAGGATCAATGAGGGATCATTACTGTTATATATATATTTCTCTCTTAAGACACATGACCATATTGTGAAACTGTCTTTCTTGTGAACAGTGATATTTATTAGGAGAGGAGATCACTGTTGCAATATTTCTTTTTGTCTCTTTATACAGATTATTACATCTTCTTTTCTCTAATAGACTTCTATTGTTAATAGAATTTGACCAATTGAGTTTGCTAGAGAGAGCTTAAAATTTACTCTACCTGCAAATTAAATTAGCACATAAATCATTCTTTAAAAACCTACTAGAAATATCTCCTTAAATAATTTATTTGTTTATATTACTCTTATTCAAAAAGTTCATGCTGTCCCATAATGAATATACTCTTAGCTTGATTTCCATATTAATTATCAAAACTTATTTCCTCTGTAACATCTATCTTGTGCTATAGTCATATTGAAATGTTCATCATCCAAATATATGTGTTTCATTATTCCTGTATGTATGGTCTTTAGACATATTGGTGTCTAATCAAAATGATTTGGCTTATTAAATTTCCATTATTTTAGCATAAATAATATAAATATTTAGAAATAATGTCATAAAAATATTGAAAATTACACTGCTGCCCACACTTTTATTAAATGTTCTACCTACTAAAATATTCCCTTGCTCTCCTGTTGAACAGTGCTGAGAATTTGATATAAGTTTATCATATATGTAGGATCATGTCAGTACATAATACATGGCGCTGCTGAAAGGCAGACATGAACTTGCTGCTACAGCAGCTCAAAACATATTAAAAAACTAACACCTAGAAAAGAAAATAAAACTTAGCAAATAGAATATTCTGATCCTGTTCATTTTGGAAAGAAAATATGCAGTGGAAGGTATAATCCAAGTTCAATGTTCTCTGCAATTTACCTATTTTTCAAACATGTAGCCAACTTTAATTTAATCCATGCTTTGAAGATAACAGTAATATGGATAATTGTAATCCAGGTATTAAGCAAAATGAAGTTATAGTTCATTCACAATTACAAGTCACATGCAATTGCTGGTTTCAGAAGAGGCTGCTACCTCAGCTTGTTATTCTTATCCCCACATCTACATAACCCTTTGCATATATGTACTTTCTCATAGTTTTTGCCTACTGCTCTCTGGAACTATGTTTTAAGGATGAGAAAACTGTTTTTCTTTTTCTTCCTTTTTTTGTCTTCTAAATTACATTTTACCAGCATTCAGCATTTTCCTAAAGTCAGAAATCAGTAGATTCAATGCCTCCCTCCCCCCAAAAAAGGGATTTGGGGTAGTAGGGTGTATGGATATTTATGGTTTGTTAAATTTGTAAAACTTGTGTTAAAATTTTTTTGTTGTTGCTGCTTCTGGTGTTTGTTTCTATCTCATAGAGACCATTAATGGACTTTTTTTGTTGCAAATTTTCAGGAAAGCTAAACAATACAGAATTTATTTAACAATAGAATTTACTTTTTTTGAGTTCTGAAAAATATATTTAGGGCAATACTTCCCTTGACATAACTGAAATTATGCCCTACCAAAACAGTTCTCTTTTCATTTTTCTTTCCCGTAAGATATCTTTCATTCCTCCCAATCCAGTGAGAATGAAGGGCTTTCAAATGCACAAGCAGCATGTGTGAGATACATAAAATTATTTTTATTTTGTTTAACCTCATTTTCTACAGTTCATGAAATGTTATTAACCCATACTTATGATAGCTAACACTGAGTGTTAACTATGTGCCTATGTGTGTACTAAGCACTATGAATAGATTATTCCATTGATTCTTCACACTAGTGTTATGTTGTAATTCTTAGTATTACTCTCACTTTGCTGGTAATGAAACCAAGGTACAGATAGTGTAAGTGACCTTCCAAGTCTACATGATGAATATGAAAATGCGTAGCGAGAGATACGCTATACATCAAGAAAACTGGGTCATCAATAAATGTTTGTTGAACAAAGAAAAAACTTATTTTGTCATATTACTCTATTATTGATGTCTTTTGATATGCCAGAGAACAAAATCAGAGCAACCAAGAGCATTTTATTTGGATGTAGGCTTCAATGTAGGTTTCTACCAATTATTACAATTATATCCATGGTGAGTAAATCTACCTAACAGAAGCTTGGTAGTCACTGGGAAAACGGTCCCCACCAATATTTTTTTTCTTTTTCTCTCTTTTGCCTACCCTCAAGATCCTCTCATTTCTTCATATTGTCTTTTCTGAATGCAGCTAAAACATAATATGTTTTACCTCAGTCTCTTGGCATTCATACTGAAGATGCCTCCCCACCTCCCACCACGTGCACACACACACATTTCTCAATCAAAAGTTTTAAAATATTGGGGTGCCTCGGTGGCTCTGGTGGTTAAGCACCGACTCTTGATTTCGGCTCAGGTCATGATCTCGGGGTCGTGAGATTGAGCCCTGTGTCGACTTCGCGCTGAAGCTTGGAGCCTGCTTAGGATCCTCTGTCTCCCTCTTCCTCTGTCCCTCCCTGTCCCCCCCCTTAAAACAAACAAACAAACAAAAAACGAACAAAAAACATTAACAACAACAAAAAAATTTTAAAATATCAAAGAATAATGGCTAGGCAAATAATGTGCTTCCAGGCCATCTTCAAAAAAACTATTATTTTGTGTCCTTGTGACAAGCATATTTTCAAACACATTTCCAATGTTATAACCATACAGCGAAATCAAAAGCCTAGAATAAATCATGAAATGAAGAGAACTAAAAATCGCCACTATTTCAGGAATTATTCTCTCAATGCCAGGTCTCATTGGAGAAAATATAATGTGATAATGTAGAAAACAGGCAAATAGTTCACAGGGTAATTTTATATTTTAAATGTAAGTATTCCAAAGCAGATTTGTTATTCTTATACCTGAAGCCTGTGACTAAGCTGCAGATGGGGCAAATAAATCAGCCCTGCTATAGGCTCTCCAGATTTTAAAAAGAAAAATGTTCTTTTCTAACAAATGCATTAGGAATGACTGCCGTCTGCCTTTCCTACACCCTCAGAACCAAGTCCTTAAATGATGAGGTACTTACCAATGATGTTCTTTGTAATATTTGAAAGTTGTAACATTTTAATTTCAGATGGTATAGTCAATCCATATGTTTACTAGTGCTTCTGGTAACTATTTAAAAAAAAACTAAAATGTTGTAACTTGGATTCAAGTGACTTTTTCCTCTATTCTGGAATATTTCCATATTACCATGTCAATTTTTTAAAAAGTATTTTAAAAAGACAAAAGCAGTTGAAATAGCATCAACTCTTTTTTTTTTTTTTTTTTTTTTAAGATTTCATTTATTTATTTGAAAGAGAGTGAGTGAGCAAGAGAGAGTTAGAGCATGAGTAGGAGGAGGATCAGCAGGAGAGGGAGAAGCAGACTCCCTGCTGCAGGGAGCCCAAGGTGGGGCTTGATCCCAAGACCCCAGGATCATAACCTGAACAGAAGGCAGACACTTAACCAACTGAGCCACCCAGTTGTCCCAGTATCAATTCTTAAACATCAATTTTATTTTTATCCTAAACACTTAAAAATTCTCATTAGATTTAACTATCAAACTCCACATGGCTATTTACTGGACCACGTATTAATGAGTAGTATAAAAAAAAATTACCAGATCAGTTTATTTTGATTGTTAATTTAAGATCTGAAATCTAGTATCTATCACCAGAACCGGTTAATGGTCCTGGGTCATTAGATCATTAGGTCATTTCATAGGGTCAATGAAAAATATTTTCTATATGACAGAAAAACAATTGATATGCATGCTATAATTCAGGTTTTGGCTTTTTGTGCCTCCATACTATACTGCCTACAGAATTGTGTGAAAGACTTTTACTTCCATCAGCAGCTAATAGCGGCAGCATCATTTGTTTATTTAAACTAGTTCTCAAGTTTTTGACTCACAGTACCTAATTTCTTTTTTTTTTTTTTTTAAAGATTTTATTTATTTATTTGACAGAGAGAGACACAGCGAGAGAAGGAACACAAGCAAGGGGAGTGGGAGAGGGAGAAGGAGGCTTCCCGCGGAGCAGGGAGCCCGATGCGGGGCTCGATCCCAGGACGCTGGGATCATGACCTGAGCCGAAGGCAGACGCTTAACGACTGAGCCACCCAGGCGCCCCCAGTACCTAATTTCTATTGTTATTCTTAAAAGTGATCTAATCACATTCAGTATTAATGTTTTTGATATTGTCTCATATTTAAATAATTATTATATTGCTAGATTCTAATTTAAATTTCCAACATCAAATCTCCTGGGTGTGTGATAAAGGTGGCTTTAATGAGTTTTAGCAAATAACTGAGAGCACACTTAAAAATAAGCTTTGCAATTTGGAAGTATATGGTCACTAAGAGTAAAGAACAATACATTATTTCTAAAAGGTTCCATAGGGACAATTCATTATGTTATCTTGTATATCAAATTTGGCATCTAGCTCTTAGAATATGAGCTTAAAAATCTGATTTTCATCAGCAAGATAAATAGTAACAGTAACAACAATAAAGCTCAGAGCAACAATTAACAGCATATATTAGCATCAGCCAGTAGTACTACTCCCCACTTTACAAATGAGAAAATTTAAACTAGGAGATTAAACTATTGTCCCTCTCCTCACCCCCACCCAGTTAACGTCAAAACTAAGCAATAAAAGAGACTCAGAATATTTTGTCTCTTCTCACACACATCACCTTCCCTTCTGTGATGGTGAGTTGCAAGTAAAAAGGGACATTTCCCATGTCTCCTATTTCTAATTTAATAATCATCAGAGAATACCTCAAAGTCTTCTACATTTACTTTTTTTTTTTAAGAGAGTGGGAGAAGAGCAGAGGAAGGGGGAGAGGGAATCTTTTTTTTTTTTTTTTTAAAGATTTTATTTATTTATTTGATAGAGAATGAAAGACAGAGAGCATGAGAGGGAGGAGGGTCAGAGGGAGAAGCAGACTCCCTGCCGAGCAGGGAGCCCGATGCGGGACTCGATCCTGGGACTCCAGGATCATGACCTGAGCCGAAGGCAGTTGCTTAACCAACTGAGCCACCCAGGCGCCCAGGGGGAGAGGGAATCTTAAGCAGGCTCCATGCCCCAGCATTTGACCCTGACTTCATGACCTGAGCTGAAATCAAGTGTTGGATGCTTAACGAACTGAGCCACCCAGGTGACCCAAAGTCTACTACATTTAAATAGTAGTGTTCAGTCTCCTTTGCCCCAGCCTTCAGAAAACTTGGGATGTACATATCTTAGTTTGTGCTATGGCCTCATTGTGGTCATTTACTCATTTAACTGGAGACAGATACCGTCTTTTAAAGTAGAAATCAGAGCATCTCAAAATTGCTTCTCACTTCATAATAAAGGCTAAAGTACTTACAATGCCCTACAGAGTTCCCCCAACCTCTCTAACCTGCTTTCATACCACTTCCTCTCTCCTGATCGTTTATGTCCAGCCATACAATCTTCTTGGCATGTTCCTGAATATGCCATATGCTCACCTGCCTCAGGACCTGTGCTTTCTGTGTCTCTTTCTTCAGATACCCATTTTCTCACTTCCTTCAGATCTCTTCTTAATGTCAACTTACCCAAGATGCCATCCTATAGGACACCCATACTCAATCCCTCTTATCCTGCTTTATTCTCTCAGCACCTTTTGATCCCTAATTTTTGATGTATTTGTTGTTTACTGTTTGTCTACTCTACTAGAGTAAGACCTCTAGCAGAACTATAACTGTATTATCTCCTGTTGCATTTCCAGTGCAGAGCATATTATATAGTAAATGATGAACACTTAAATATTTTTTGAAGAATGAACTATGTGAGAAAATACATTCCCATTCAATAATCTCATTATGTGTTTTAATCTAATTATCAGACACAACAGCACATATCTAACCCCTAGAAGACATGAAGATTAGAATACATTTCCTTTTGTTTACTCTCTAATTTTGTCTAAAATTATTTTTGTTTTCTACCCTGTCTATACCAGTTTTTCCTTATAGCTAGCTACCCAGGCACTAATATTTGGTACATTAGAAAGAATTCTAAAATAATACCAGAATAAAATTTTAGCAGTTATTTTTATGTTTTATAACAATATTAGTTTGAGAGATCTTATTGATCATGCTTATTTTGGGAAAAAAAGAAAAAGTTTACATGTACTATAAAATCTATATAAAATATTTTTAAAAAACATGCATTTGTGATTCTAGATTGCTTACAATTTCCCTTATGATGTACTCTGTAAAAAAAAAAATAAATAAAAAGGAAGAAGAAAGAAAGAAAAAGAAAAAGAAAGACATTCAGATTTTTTTTTTTCCTCCAGCTGGTTTTGGCAGCTCAATTTTAACACTCCCCAGAGAGCTCTCAGACATTTATGCAATTTAACGGTCTGCTATTATTAAGCCAAAGATATTTTACTTTATGTTGTGATTGCCACAAACATTGCATTAACATTTGAATAATAGGCAATATCACTGAGAATGTATCAATGTATTTTTTAGTGAATTAATCTATATCTCTTTCTTACAACTTGCTTATTGACGCACGATAAATGCAATAATAACAATAATAAATCATCAAACATTCTGGTAAACTGCCAGGGAGGGGAGGTGGGGAGTGCACAGAATTGAGCTTGTTGAGAGACATTTCAGTGCAGGAGAAATGACATGTTTCATACCATCCCACAGTGAGATGACAGAACACATGGGGATGGCTGAATATCAGCACTGCATACAAGTAAGGCATGATTGGAGCCTCTGGTTGCGTTTCTGGTTACCCTATGTAACACAATAATACTGGGTTCATTAAAACAGCAGTCAAATCCTGTAGGAGATATTTCATCTGGAATAAGAGAGAGAAAAACAATGTGGAAAATAAAAACAGGAATCATATTCCCCTATAAATCATATCTCCCAACCATCTATAAGAACTCCAGAAATTAGGGTGATAAATACCCAGGGTAGCAAAAAACAAACAAACAAAGAACTCATGGTGTGGTTGCTTTGACTGGAATGTAAGTAAAGGGTGAGATCACTGAAATAGCCCACATTAAAGGCATTTATTACACCAATAATAAGCAAGCTAAACTGGCTACTATAGCAAAAGAGTTGACAATTGAAGGGCATCATTCATGATATATAGATTTAATTATATGCATTGTTAGTGGAGAGACCCCTTAGGAGAATCATGAGGAAGTCCACACAGGAGATGTTCAAGTGTTGGACCACTGGGGTGAAGACAGAGAGAGCTACAGAAGAAATCTGACTCAGAATGGGAAAGAAAATACCTAATGATCAGATAAAATACTGAAACCCTGTCCCCATTGTTTTCTTTTTTTCCGTAGTCTTTGCACTAGCCCCTAAGCAATTCCATGGTGGTGGTAGCAGCTGATGGTAACGCTAACCTGTGTTAGCCAAATCTCTGAGAAAGGAGAAATTTCTATTTGCTAGAGCTGTGATTCCAAGAAGGTGGACCAACTACTATTGCCCCCCGTTTTTTCCCCTTCTCTGTCCTTTTTGCTGCTTGGTCCCAGATATTTAATCACTTAAGTAAAGAATACAGTAACTACAATCCCAGATTTTAGGCAAAAGGAATAAAAAATGGGATTCCAGGGACTAGAACACACACAAGAGGTGACAGAGAAGGAGGTCAGTAAAATGACCTCATCAAATTTTTAATAAACTCATGCACTTATATCTGAGCTGCACTGATGTGGGTCTGATCCTATTCAGCATACCAAATACAATAATTTGACTAACAAACAGAACACCACTCATATCCCAGATTGGCTACTGGTGGTACACACCCAAGACACATCTGAGTAGTACAACAGAACCTTTGAAAACTGAACGGACATTGGAAATAACCTGCAGAGGGACGGTTGGCTAGACCTAACCAGATCCACTGCTTGCTAAAACAACAACAACAAAACACTATTCTCAACAGGATTTAATTAAGATCAGTATCCCAAACATATTATTTTAAATGGCCAGCACTCTGTCGACAATTATTCAACACATGGAGAATCAAAAAAAAAAAAAAATCTCAACTCGCATGGGAAAATCCAATCAACAGAAGACAATGTTGATATGTTGAATTATCTGACAAAGACTTTAAAGTAGCCATTAAAAAATGTTCCAGTAAGTAATAAAGGATACTACTGAAATGTATGGAAAAATGATCTCAGCAAAGAAAAAAAATAAGACACATGAACCAAATGGAAATTTTACAACTGAAAAATGAAATAACTGAAATAAAAATTTGCACTGTGTAAACTCAATTCAGAATGAGGATGACAGAGAAAAGATAGATCAGTAGAAATTATCCTTCTGAATAAAGAGAGAAAAAGCAATGAAAAAAAAAGGTATGGAGCCTCAGAGGCTTGTGGGGTAATAACAAAAGTATTAGTAGCATTTGTGCCATAAACATCCCAGAAAAAGACAAAGAATACAGTACTAAAAACAAACAAAAAATTGAAAAAAATAATGGATGAGAAAGTTCCCATTATGCTAAAAGACAAAAACTTACAAATTCAAGAAATGCAGTGAACTCCAAACATAAAAAATTAAACAAAATAAAATAAATAAGCCAGACATATTGGAAGGAAACCACTGAAAACTAATGACCAAGATGATTAATACAGCTTGAGATAAACAGTTGACCCTTGGGTTTGAACTGTGCAAGTCCACTTATCTGGGCATTTTTTTTCACTAAATACAGGATAGTACTGTAAACATATTTTCTCTTCCTTATGATCTTCTTAGTAAAATTTTATTTTCTCTAGCCTACTTGACTGTAAGAATACAGGATACAACACATATACAAAATAAGTGTTCATCGACTGTTTATGCAACCATACAGCTTCCAGCCAACAGTGGGCTATTGGTAGTTTTGGGGGAGTCAAAAGTTATATGCAGATTTTCACCTATGTGGGCATCAGTGCCCCTAAACCCCACACTGTTCAAGGGTCAACTGTATTTAAACTGAAGCTCTTACTATTCAATTCCCTTATACTATGTCTATGCTATAATCTATTCTGTTCTGGCAGAAGGCTTTGAACAATCATTATCTTCTCCTATTAATTCCAGATTATATATCTCTGTTTCTTGATTCTAAGAGAATATAGTGTCATAGCTTCTGCTTTTTTGTTACATTGAAGATGTACAGAAAAGGATAAAGTGCCACTGATAATGTTAGTATTAGTGACCCAAGGTTATTGTCCTTTATTAATTTTATGGCCTAGTAGAAAAATGGTAATACACTGTAATTTTCTATGCATTTGAAGTATTTTTTAAATGCACTGTTATGATGTATTACATAAGAGTAAATTACTGTGTAAGTCATATATCCTTTACTGTGAATAACACCATTAAAATTACATTAAAAACAGTATTTGCATTTGCTACAATTCAGGCGAGTCTTCAGCAGATAAGTCATTTTGGGCCATAGTTATATTTATGAAATAGATTCATGGAAGTTTAAGCAAAAGAAAATTCTGGTTAATATAACAGTACTTTGGATAGGTATACATGATATACAATTGTAGGTATAAAATTGTGAATAGAAACATTTCTTTTGTGAGTTATTATTAAACTTTCTAATATCCCATTTCTTTCTCTGATTTTCCAGGCATCTCCCCTCGTACAATATAAATGCTACTATCTCAGACTCAATTCTCAGAAAACCTAATCTCACTGAAAAGATTAGAAGGATTTAAAAGAAATCTTAAGGTTGGAAGCTTAAAAGTTCTTTGTATCTATGAAGTCACATAAGAATGTCAAAAGTTCTAAGAAGTGTTGCTGAAAAAAAACCTTTAAAATATACAGAGGTAGCATTTCTTTTGATAGACAGATTTCCTTTTATCTCTTAGAACATTTTTAAATCACTTGGGCAGTTGATTCCTGATCAATCCCCCACAACACATATAGACACACAGACGTGCACACAGATATGCACAAATGTACAAGGCACACAGAACCCCTGGTTGGCTTATATATTAAAAGATGAGATTTTGGGGGATAAAACAGATGTAATTAAACACATTTAATCAGACCATAAACATTTCACCTCTATCTCTTCTTGATAAATTCCCAGTTAAGGTACAAGAACAAGCAAGGAATTTAATTTATGCAGGATGGAGTGGAATCAGTTCCAAATGACATCTGATATCTGTTCATGTAGAAAGACTGCTGGTTGAATGGAGTGGGATGTTAATTATAAGAAGAAAAATTCCTATATTTTAAATATCTGGTAGAGAAATCGTTTCTAAAGTTTAGTACAATGAGAAATTGATAGAAGTGGAACTACAGTGTTAGGTTTCTAAGTTATTGTGGAAAGAGTTATTCATTCTGTAACATCCTTCCAAACAAGACTGGAGTGAAAGGTACAAGTTAGTTCAGAATTTTCACATTAAAGAGTCTCTCAATTTATTACTGTTAAAAATAGTTGAAAGTCATGTACAGCTATTAATCTAAATGGATTATTTAGTGTCATGCAGAATAACCTGTTTCTTTAATACTGTTTCCTTCTGAAATCGAAGACACTGGTCATTTGAAATAGTACAAAGGAGAAATCACAGATTTTTTCAGCATGAAGTGACATTTTGGTAAAGATATTAATATGCCCTCATTTCATTTTCATTTTTGAAAAGCAAAGCATACTAATTTATACATTTTTAAATAATCTATGCCCATAATTTTCAAAATGTAGGGAGCAAATACATTACTTGAATCACTTTGGTGAAAATAACTTTCAAGTAAAATGAAAAAATATCATTTATATGGGTATCACTTTGAAATAAGTTATAGAAAAAAAAATATAGTCCGAATTTAATAGGGGAAAAAAGATTGGAATGGACTGAAAGCAAGGAAGAAGAGTTGATGCAGTAGAGGAAAAAACACCACTTTCGATTCACAGTCATTTAATTCTCAATTTCCACAATTTTAAGTTTTCCTGGGTTGTACGTGAACCTTCTCTGAAAATCTGCATTGCTTTTTGTGGGAATAAAAGTTTCTTGGAAAGTTAGGTACAATGAACATGCACATTTTCTATCATGTAGTAGTTAGCTTTAATCTCAAAGGAGAAAAACTGTTCCAGGTTAAATAGAGCATATGTCACAAGGTATTGGTGGTGGGGAAGGAGATAGGTATTCTGACCAATAAGTAATTTTAAGGATTGTGAAAAATGTCTTTATTGCATAGGTCAAAAACTAATAAAACTATTATCAGATACTATAAAAGTAACATGGTCTCGGTCTCCTGGTAACTACAGAGAAGTTTTGTGGCAGAATATGATAAATGATTGTTAATATAACTGTGCCTCCGTAGGAGATATAATAAAATGTATACCGAGAGTTTCTCAAAACCTGAATCTACCATATACTTATGGCTAAAATTTAAAGGAATAATTTCTCTGTATTTTTTGCCATTTGAAATTAACTAAAATTAGTAAACCTTTGTACAATGATATAATTGTGAAAATCTTCTGTAAAGAAACCTTTTTTTTCAAAAAGATAAAAAAGGGGGGAAGCCTAGGTGGCTCAATTGGTTGGGCATCCGACTCTTGATTTTGGTTCAGGTCATGATCATCCTGGGGTCATGAGATAACCACCCCCCCCCCCGCCCCATCAGGCTCTGAGCTCAGCATGTGGCATCTGCTTAGGATTCTCTCTCCCTCTACCCCTCCCCCTACTCATGCTTGTGCTCTCTCTCTCTCAAATAAATATAATCTTAAAAACAAATAAAATCTTTTTCAAAAAATTTTAGAGAAACAGAAATGAATAGAAGTAGAAAAATCCTGCATGGAGAAATGCAACCTGGAGAGAAAAATAAAAATAATCAATTTTTATGATGTTCTGGGTAGCTGATAACTGAGATCATATATCAATGCAAGACAATTAAAAGTGATTAGAATAAGTGTATCTGTACATAAAATTTTAAAGCAAAATATAGGTGAAAGATCTTGATGGCTTACTTGTTTCCTCTCCTTCTATACATTTACCCCTTGAAGTTAGGTGAAGCCATTTGAGATTTTCTTTGACCAAGGAAAAGTGAGGGACGATGTTGTGCTCCAGATCAGGATAGAAGCATTTAGGAGTTCTTGCTTGACCACTGCCCTCCTCTTCCTCACTGATAGTTACAAATGGAGGTACAATACATAGAAGCAGCCGGGAATACTGAGCCATTGAGTGGGGGAAAGCTGCCTCAGAGCTCCCCACTGATTTGCAGCATATTTTCTGTGAGTGAGAACTAAATGTCTGTGGTGTTAATCTTAGGAGATTTTGTCTTTGTGCAGCACAGCATAAACTATCCTATCCTGAGAGATAGATTCAATAAATTATTAAAAAATGGTTGATGTGTTTTTGTATTTGTATGTAAATTTAGATAGTAAAATGGTCACATAGGAATAGAAACATCAAATAGTACTAAAAAATGAAAAAATCATTTTTATTGTTTAGAAAAATGACACACAAAGCCAAAATGGTTGATTATTCAAATACTCCATTGGCTTCATATGATTGATCAGTAAAAATGATATATCTTTGCATGGGATTTAACACTCAACATAACTTCTATTTTTTACTACTATTAGTGGGAATGCTCTCCCACTAATCTTCCTGTGCTTTAAAATTTGATCAAAAGTGTAGAAAAATAAATGCTAGGTTAGAATTGAGATACACAGGTGGCATTCCTGGTCTGCTGTGTGTAGAGACTGACGTTGGACAGCTCACACAATCTCTGTGACTACTGCTCACATGTAAAGTTAAGGGAGGTGGGATCTAATTGCTCAATTCCAAAGATCTGCCTGCAGATCTCTGAATATTTGCTCTACTTTACCACTATTACACAATGGCCCTTGTGTCTGTTGTTTCATTTTTCTGATTTCTTTCTTCCTATTTCATTGTTTCTGGGGCTTAACAATATTTCAAATCCCCACCAAAATGGAGACTCCTCTATAATGCGTTCACTCCTTTCTCATTAAAAATCATTTCTGTTTGAACTCCACTAGCATACAATCACTACTTCTTGTGGTATTTATTATTTTTGTCAATTAATTTTCAGATTTTGCCTATTTAACATACTATAAATTTTTCTAAAGTCCACAATACATTCTTAAGATTATTTGTATACCACATAATACTCGCAGTAAGGGAGAAATCTTTTGTTATATATTCTCTAAAAATACTTTTAATAACAATGGATAAAAAAGCACAAAAGGACCCAAGGACAAAAGTAAGGAAAGAAAAAGCTGAACTAGGACTTCTATAGAATTATTTTCCTATAAGGACTTTTTAGAAAAGGGTCACTACCTTTATTCTATCAAATCAAATTATTTGTTCTTTTACTCTATTAATCCATTTTCCCAAATATTATATTTCTATTTACTTTCTATTATCTAAAACTTGAAAGCTTTTACTGAATCTAGGTCTCAGAGTTACCAAGTACTATAATCACTCTTTGGAGTAAATTTACTTGAAGAACTTTGCACTTCACTGATCCTTAAAGAATAGAGAACAGCAACATTTCAAAATGCATTAGGATCATTTTAAGAACAGAACATTTTATTTATGTAATTCAGGTTCTGTTGCTTATATTGCACATTACCTATTGCTATAGTGTGGAATGAAAGAATTAAAGTTTAGTTAATGGTTATTTCTTAAGTTTCTATATTTTGATGAGAGATATATATGTGCTTTTTTTAAAGTTTCTGCATTTTGAAAAGACATATATATATATATGTCATCTAACTATCTACTAGGTGAGCACAAAAATAACAAAACAGAGACCATAGTTGTATGGTGTCACTGTGTTTACCACGCCTCAGAAACTGAATGCTTAGGTAGCAAACATGCAGAGCATTCTAAAAGGACTTCTTTATGTGTATAATAAAAGGCCAATATGTAACCTTTATAGTAATAATAAACTGAATTATGGTTTGCATAGTGATTAACAAAATGTTTTTCCCACATACTGCTATATTTAATACTCATATAACAATGAGATAGATAAAACATATTACTATACAATATTTGTCTATAAAGAAATATGAAGAGTTTAAATTATTTGCCCAATATCAAACTGTTATAAGTTTTAAAGTCATGATTTGAATCTAAGATTTTTTTATTCTAATTTATACTGTATTCTCTCTGTAATCATGAGTGGGATGTCAAAATTTTTCCATTTGGAAAATTTTAATGTCTATTCCTTTAGCTCTTCTAAATAGTAGACCTCACATACACATTAATTAGAGTTGCTTTACCAGCATACAAAATGTTTGCTGTTTTCTGGCTGTGAAGCTCTCCATAGCCCCTTCTGAAAAACATTACAATATTATTTTGAGAAATTGTCTCTTCTGTTGAACATGATCTGTTAAGACTATATCAGGGACATGCCCTCCCATGGTTAGTGGTTTGAGCTATCAAATCAGATGTTTCCTCCCAAGACTGAGTCTTATGAAGTACAAAGAGAAGAGTAGACTACTCATGTCATAAAACCCATCCTGTATCCAGTCCTTAAAACTCTGTACTTGATTTAGCTGTAAACAGTGCCCACGTGTCTTTTCCAAGCCTTTCTGTTAATTCTGAAAGCTTATTCTATCTTTCTGGCAACTTCCCTGTGCTTAAACTAGCCAGGGGAAATTTGGGTTACTTGCAACCACAAAGTTCTGGTATTACTGGCCATCTTCAACTTATTCATAATTATTTTCTTAATATATTACATGTCATATAGTATCAAAAACATATTTAATAATCAAATGGAATGATCAGAAAATAAATTAATCAATTGTTGAATGAATATATTATTGAATATAATGTATTCTCTGCTGAAAAAAGGAGTCACATATAACATTCAGTGACCTATCTCAAGCCAGAAACACATTAACTCATTAACTTAGAAAATGACATCTTATTACTCGTAACTTGAGAGCTAGAATACATAACATGTAATTACCATTGGGGAAGGCAAGAGTGGTCTTGAATTCTACACATAGTTCTGTACTTCATATAAATGTCTTCACATGTTACTTTTTCAGACTTAGATGAAATGCCACACTCTAAATCTATTTAAGGGTATACATTGTGTTTGAGATGCACTATTTAGGTTCATTTAAAGTAAATGTAGCTGTTGTTAAATTTAAGGATGCCTTTAAAAGATTTTAATGGGGCTTCCATTTTTTAAAAGATGATTAAGTGGTTGTACCTATTCAGTAAGCATCCTTCATGTCTATAATCACGCTATCCTCACAAAGTCATTCCATTATTCATTGATATTATATTATTCTAAATCCATTTTATATCTCTTGGGCCTATTATTAAATGGAAAGGAACATTAAATAATCAAAACAGATACAAAGGAGATAATTTAGTTTTGTAATAGGTGGGAACAAATTTTAAACAATGTAAGAAATCAGATATCAAATACTGTCTGATCATATAAATTAAAATATGATATCAAAAACAAGATTCAACGAACTAATATGATAAAGCATAAATATCCTTTACATATAGAAAGAGCTCTTTCAACATTCCAGAATAATTAATAAACAGCCAAAAATAAAGTCACTTAAAAACAGTCTTAAAGATTTGTATCATAATTAGCATGTGAGAGATCAAAAGTTATTTCATTATTTTTATGAACACTGGATAAATAAAAATGTGTTTTCTATATAACAACAGTAACCAGTAGTGGATTTACAAACAGGCATATAACTTTAATCTAAAAACAGAATATAAGGCAATGAACACTGTATGTGTGTGTGTGTGAGAGAGAAAGAGAGAGAGAGAGAGAGATTTAAAATTAAATGAAGGACAAGGAAATTGATATAAGTAAAAAAAGCACTGGTCAACAGAAAAGAAGCCAATCAGGATGGCTAATGGTGGAAGAAGACAGTAATGAGAAGAAAGTGGGAGAATTAGGCAGATTATAGAATTGAAATTATATTTCTACAATGATTTTGAATGTTCTACTTAAAAGAAAAATTACATTTTAATCTGCATTCTTCTATTCTTTGGCTATCTCCAATGGATCACCCACACTTAAATCTCAAGAATGCAGATTAAATAGACTTAGGTCTTCCCAGATTTTGTTATATATAGCATGAAATTTTTGAACCTACTTATTTACCAGAGCATACTGTGGAATATTAGTGAAAACTCTATCAATGCATAGAAAGTCTTCTCCTTCTTAAGCCAAGTATATTAATAGGGTTAATTAATACTTCTCCTATCAAACACTGATTTTACTGTTTGTCTCCAAACCCACAGCTATATCTGAATACAGATTGTTTTCACTACTTTTAAACAAGGGTAAGATTGTTTATTTTTCTTTTTTAAATAGCCAGAATTTTGACACACATGGACATTCACTTAAAAGTAAATAATCCTGATAGCTTGGAAAATAAATGGATCCAAAATATAAGTACTTCATCGTCTCCTTAAATAATTTAAAATTGCAAATACAGTGCTTTTGATCCTTTTATTTTTGAAGAATATTTCACTTTTGTTGGTGAAATTAATGGGAAAATGACAGATATTTATTTATTTTAAAGATTTTTATTTATTTATTTGAGATAGAGAGAGAGAGAGAGAGATAGCATGAGAGGGGAGAGGGTCAGAGGGAGAAGCAGGCTCCCGGCTGAGCCGGGAGCCCGATGCGGGACTCAATCCCAAGACTCTGGGATCATGACCTGAGCCGAAGGCAGTCCCTTAACCAACTGAGCCATCCAGGCACCCCAATGCCAGATATTTAATAATAATCTAAGTTTTAGAAATATCTAATCCATAATTAGCTCATAAGCTATAGTTTATTCCAATTATTATCAGTATACTTTATAGATTTCCTTTATTTATGTCATTAACACTGGAACTTTTTCTCCAAAAGCAAGGGAAACAAAGGCAAAAATGAGCTATTGGAACTTCATCAAGATAAAAAGCCTTTGCACAGCAAAGGAAACTGTCGACAAAACCAAAAGACAACTGATAGAATGGGAGAAGTCTTACCAGATAAAGGGTTAGTATCCAAAATCTATAATGAACTTCTCAAACTCAACACCCAAAGAACAAATAATCTAATCAAGAAATGGTCAGAAGACATGAACATACATTTCTCCAAGGAAGACATCCAAATGGCCAACAGACACATGAAAAAATGATCAACATCATTTGGCATCAGGGAAATACAAATCAAAACCACAATGAGATACCACCTCACACCATTCAGAATGGCTAGGATTAATAAGTCAGGAAATGACAGATGTTGGTGAGGATGCCAAGAAAGGGGAACCCTCTTACACTGTTGGTGGGAATGCAAGCTGGTGCAGCCACTCTGGAAAACAGGATGGAGGTTCCTTAAAAAGTTGAAAATAGAGCTACCCTATAACCCAACAATTGCACTACTAGGTATTTACCCTGAAGATACAAATGTAGTGATCTGAAGTGGCACCTGCACCCCAATGTTTATAGCAGCAATGTCCACAATAGCCAAACTATGGAAAGAGCCCAGATGTCCATTGACAAATGAATGGATAAAGATGTGATTCACACATACACACACACACACACACACTCTCTCTCTCTCACACACACACACACACACACACACACACACACAAAATGGAATACTACTCAGCCATCCAAAAGAATGAAATCTTGCCATCTGCAACAATGTGGATAGAACTAGAGGGTATTATGCTAAGTGAAATAAGTCAACCAAAGAGAGACAATTACCATATGATCTCACTCATACGTGGAATTTAAGAAACAAAACAGAGAATCATGGGGTAAGTGAGGGAAAAGTAAAACAGTGGAGGAAATCAAAGAGGGAGACTAACTATAAGAGACTCTTAATCATAGGAAACAAACAGGGTTGCTGGAGGGGAAGAGGCAAGGGGATGTGGCAACTGGGTGATGGGCATTAAGGAGGGCAGGTGATGTAATGAGCACTGGGTATAAGACTGATGAATCACTGAACTCTATCTCTGAAACTAATAATATATGTTAATTAATTGAATTTAAATTAAAAAATTTATAATTATATATATTTACCTTGATCTAATCATAAATATATAGACCATAAATGTAAAAATGTAGAATTAGGCCCCATTTTTTTTAAGTCTTGCTTCTTCTAGAAATTTTCTATACATGTCTCAGCAGGCATCACTCCAACTCTGGCTTTTCAGAAGCACTTGTGATCATGAAGTGCAGGCTTAGAAGCATGATTTATAATCAGTCACTTGATTTTTTATATTACAAATATTTTAAAAATTAAAAAATATATATATATGAAGGCAGACATCATCTCCAACCGAAGCCCATTAATCATTATTTAGTCTTGTCATCACCCTGTTCATTCTGTCCTGACTCCAAAAGCTCATAAGCTCCGTGGGCCAGTATTAGCTCTAAAACACGGCAACCAAATCCTACTCAATAATTCAGATAGAATCTCTAGTCAATCTTTGTCCTTCATGTCTTTGAACATACTCCCTACATTTTAAAATCACCCATGTTATGTGTCCTGCTTCCCAAAGTAGAGGTTAAAAGCAAACAAACAAAAAAACGTATGTTTAGAGTGCCCTGCAGTTGGGTATATGCATACGACTCAGGTTCTACCCATCAGATGTCCAAGTGAGATTTGAAATCAGAAGTGAGCAACCGGAGGAGGCAATTGTGCATAAGAGGGATGCAATGTTCATACATGTGCCAGGCATCCAGGCAGACATACTTGTTTCTATAATTTTCAACAAACACTGACAGAATGGGTAGCATCCAGTCTTGAGTTTTATAGGATTGGTTTTGTTTGTTTCTGTTTGTTTTTTTCAGGCTTGATTTTTGAGTTTCTCCTACTGCAGCCACTATGGTGTGGTTGGACATGATTCTTGTCTATAGAGCTATAGACTCTGACTTCTAGCATTCATGAGACTCTGTGCTACATTTTATTTAATAAAATCTTTCCCTACTTAATCATTACAGAGTAGATTCTCCTTTCCTATATCTAAGCTTCCTGATGGATATACAGTCCTAGCAGATTACAGTAAAAATATTACCAGCCTTGATCGGTATGCTATGCTAAAATTACTCCCCCTCACATACCTTATGTACATGTGCTTATGATAGGTCATATAAACCCAATCTAATCTCAGCATATGTTGGAGATTTAGATAGCTCATGTCAATCTGTTGCATTTGTCCATAAAATGAGTTTTTCTTACACAGCCATAATTTTCCATGTCAAGATACTTTTGATCCTAACTACTTTTTATCTCTGAAGGTCAATTTCAGGTTTATTCATTATGATGTTAATGTGTTTAGTACATTAATGTATACTATATTAATGCATTATCTGTAAAAGTTCCTACTGACTGCAGATGGTGGGACCTGTTAGCCTCCATAATCATGTGAGCCAATTCCTTAATCAATCAACAAACACAAACATATAGATAGATAGATGATAGATAGATCGATATGGATGGATATATATGAATATATATGGATATATACATATATATATATATATATATATGTTGTTTCTCTGGAGGCTTTTGACTAATACAGATCTTGGTACTGAAAGTGGTTCTAGGGAAACAGAATTATAAGGATGAGTTTTCTTAATTTATACTAGGATATCTGAAATTGGCTTTCTAATCAGATTAGATTTGAAGTTGCCAATGACTTTATTTCCAGTAGTAAAGAGAGTAAAGATAGTCCATGATGTGATCTGGCAATAGAGACATACAAGATGTTACCACTGGATCCTCCTAATCAAGCACTTATAAGAAGGGAGGATCTGGGTGACAATGTATACTGTACTTTCAAACATTTTGCTCAAACTAATGACTTTATATTATGACACTGGCTGGCTGCTCTTAACATCACTAGACAAAGTGAGTAAAGAAAAGGATGAGTTCTATGGTTTGAATTCCCAAATAAAATGTTACATAAATTACCTGAACATTTCTATTTGTGCTTTGAAGGAGACTCTCATGTCCTCTAACAACAGAGCTAAGACTGCTGAAAATCAAATATAGAGCCTCATCCTTTGACTAGATGAATTACAAGTTGAATTCCCAGGCTCACGGCATGTCTCCTGTTAAAGTGAGGACATTAACTGGGAAGGAATGGGATCCTGAAAGGAAATATGGATGTATGGGAAGAACCTGATAGAGCCGGGAATACCAAATCCCTAAATTTGATGACTCTTCTCTCCCAGTGGAAGAGACCCTCAAGTGGGCCTCTCTACTCCCTTCTTAGGAAATTAACCCTGCATTACCTGAAGAAACACCAGTGGACTCCCTTGGGGAAGTTGCCATCCATGACAATGCCAATTCTTCTTAGGACCCCGACACTTAACAACCTTCTTTGTTTCTAGAACTATAACTAGAAGTAAATCCCAGCAGGACCCTAAAGGTGAGGTGGAAAGTGTGACCCAGTACTCTCCAAAAGAAGTACTTGAGTTTTCTAACTTATACAGATAGAAATCCAGAGTACATGTATAGATTTAGATATTAAAGGTATAGGATAATGGTGGAAAGAATATTAAGTTGGATCAAGACAAACTTATTAATATAACCTCAACAACAAATGACATTTTAAAAACTAAAATTTTATGTGTGCTTATAACTCAAGTTGATAAAGTTAGTGCTATTATAATTAGCATATCAATGATATAACGAAAATCCGACTATACTTCTTTGAAAATATCTCATCTTATATATACATCCAGCTTAAATTTTGCTAGTATAATTCCATTCATCATTCATATTTAGTGTATACATATAAAAAGTACAAATTTACTAAATGGTTTTACATATATAATTAATCCCTATGACTTTATTTGATACGTTGTATCAAACTAAATAAATACATGTATGAAAGCATAGATAGGTTGGTAGATAATTAGATGGATAGATCAATATATAATGCATTATTTTGTTAGGGTATATTTTAAAATGCCTAACATTGACAGACTTTATGAAGCAATAAACTTGGATTACTCTATAGCTTATCAAAATATATTTTGTTAATTCACATTTATGTAGCATTCATATAGTAAGCTTTTAGATAATCTATAAAGTAGTCATACAGGAATTCTATTCCTAATTAAATGAAAACAAAGTGAAATGTTATTCTGAAAAGCAGGCTAAACTTTCTTCTCTCTCTCATTTTTATATACCCATGGGTATTTGATGTTTTCTGGCTGTTTTAGGTCTGAGTGAACTGAAATAACTGTTCTCTCATATCTTCTGATGTGACATAGATTACTATTGTCAACCGTTTTTTTTTCCTGTTTAAAGGTCTAACTAACATTAATGTACTCCCTTGAAAGAAAATGTTTCAAAAAAAAATTCTGAAACTCAACATTCCTATACAGCCACTAAATAGAACGGTAGTTTGAAAGGTATTGTAGATCCTTAGATCTATCTTTTCTAAAAATAACAACATATATATTAAATTTTAAAACAAGAAATAGATAATTGGAAAATTGGATTTAAAATGTCTATCATTTTCTGATACATTTTATGGCTTAAGTTTCTGAAATATAACTTTGCAATCATTTTATTGTTATTTGTACTGTGACTAGTTTGTCTATTTTTATTTCTCACAGAATTTAAATTAAAAATCATCATTTTCATATTTGTGAGGCCAGCCCAGGATTACCTTTAAGTAACCAAAATAACAGAAGATAGAGAAGTCACATCATTTTCTGAGGAATAAAAAAAAAAATCATTTTTTTCTTCTGCTGCATTTTTGCTGCTATTTTATAATACTTTTTAGATTTAGTCAGCATTTTTGAAGCTTGTACAGATTAGAAATCTCTTAAGAAATGCCCTGACAGCAAGAAAATCCATGTTATCTTCTATTCATAAAAATGATCATTCTGGAGAGGTACTTTCCTTCAGTAGCACTTGGAAGCTTGTTTATGTAATGTAGCAGCAGACTGAAATTTTCAGAGAAATTAGAAAAGTACAAAAATATAAAAATTATGTAATGCCTACCAATAGAAAAATTATTAATAGGAAATTCTGTAAATATACAAATATTACTGGCATAGCAAACTGAATTGTGAGTGCACAAGTAATTCAGTTCCTAATGGAAAGAGAATGGAATTTGAGAACTACATAATTTAACCTATAATAGTATGCAGAAAAGTCAGGAAGAAAAATTCCCCAGCTACTGCTGGAACTTAACACATCTTGTAACAGTATTCTGGATGATGATGTCATGGACTACTTTGGCCTCTACCCATCATGAGGTTGCCTGGGCTAACAAAGAATGTTTCATAGGATAGTCAGGTACCCAGGGAACTAAAAGGAAATTCTGACCTACCCCAAAATATTCTCCCAAACTATTTCTTTATTATGCCTGTTGGATATCATAAATACAGAAAATATCAAGTTAGATTTTACAGCTAGTAAATTCATTCTACTTGGAACAATGTTATTTCCATACCTCTACTGTATATAATAAAATATGTTTATTTCAATCTCCATTTTTATTTACTCTCATTCCGTTATTGCTCAGTTGCTTAATAATTAAAATTATTATACAGTATGCATGTATCATACTTTCAAATTAACAATATAGCCCTTATATATTATCTTAATCTCTGCCAAATGTAGATATGTCCTGCTGTCATTTGTTATTTCTTGTTTTGGGTACCTTGCATTTCATGAAGCTTTTAAAAAACTCAGTTTCATTCCTTTAGTCCGTCAAGTATTATATTCTCTAAGCCCACATGTAAAATTACTGACTAATTATTGACACCAAGTCATAATCTGATTGAATTAAAAACAGAATTTCTACATCTTTTGAATTAAAAATTAGGACCTAGAAACCCATGGAAATATACATATATCTTCAACACTTAACATATGATGACTTTATTTTTTTTTTTAAAGATTTTATTTATTTATTTGACAAAGAGAGACACAGCGAGAGAGGGAACACAAGCAGGGGGAGTGGGAGAGGGAGAAGCAGACTTCCCGCTGAGCAGGGAGCCCGATGTGGGGCTCAATCCCAGGACCCTGGGATCATGACCTGAGCCGAAGGCAGACGCTTAACGACTGAGCCACCCAGGCGCCCCCATATGATGACTTTAATACAGATAAAACTATATTATCCACGTGCTTAAGATTCACTGAAACGAAAAAAAAAAAAATCCACCTAATGAATGGAAATAACTTTCTTTGAAAGAACTAAAAATGCTTTGAATGAAAAGAAAAAGAAAAATATCACAATAAGTTATCAGTAACATGCTGACATTTATTGATGGTGTGTAGCTTCACACTGAAATTTAAATTCTTTGTGGCCCTGGACTTCTTGATATTTGATGCAATTAAAAATAGCTAATGGGGTTTGCCATTTTGGTTTTTGTTGTTATTGTTGTTTGGATAGCTGCTGGTTTGTTAGCTGGTTTATTGATGGTTTTTTAACTTCAATGGCAAAATGCAAAAAAAAATGAAATTAAGTCTGGACCAGCTAAAGGACTCTTATGCTCTAGTAATATTATCATCTTCTATTAATAAACTGGATTTCTCTCAGGAAACTCAAGATCCATTCAATATTTCTCATAACATTTGGGGCAAGTAGACAAAGGGAAGATGGAATGTCAACCTATATAATAGGGAAACGGAAAAAGAAGTAAGGTGCTCTATAAAAATTATTGTCTCTAGCTGAAACAGGACCAAAAGCCATTTCTTTAAAAAAAAAAAAAAAAAAAAAAAAAAGCCTTTAGCTACTTTGACCCAGAGTGGGTGAAATTCATGCTTATATTTTTACTGCCATTTGCTTTGGAATACTCCATAGTATAAAAATGATCTCAGCATAAATGATAAATATATCAATACAAATATCTCATGTTGAGATGAATATATTGTGCCATTTCCCTCGGGAAGTTAATTTGTACTACTTCTGATGAAAAGCTGCTCATCTTACTTATTACAAGATGGTTATTTTATAACACTTTAATATAAATGCTTGACCTTTAGAAATCTAGTTCTTTTGGAGAAAATCCCAGATGCGCTTACAATTAGAACCAATGTCGAATATTCTGTGTTGCCAGACCACTAATTAAACTCCTGCACATAACCTTTTTCTTCCTGAAATGCAACATTTAGTAAATTTTTTTATAATTATGCAAACATTGTTTTGCATAGCATTTGCATTTTAACGAGTTTGGGGGAAATCACAATTTAGAATGAAGTCAGAATCTGAAAGAAAAGATGCTGTACTAAAGTTAAAAAGCTGCCATCTAATCCTCACGACACACGCTACTTTCAGGAAGGCTGCAATTCCTTTGCCATTTTAAAGTCCCATATTTTCTGTTTTTTTTTTTTTTTTTCTGTTTTTGAAGAAGTTTAAATACCAAACCCACAAAGGACAGAATAAGAATCTTCCAGAGTAAAGAACAACTGTCTTCTTTCCCACAGCTTTTTCTTTAATATTACCTCTCAAATATGTGTCTATGGCTCCTGTCTTCTATTTGGTTAGATGAACCTTCAGTAAGCTCAAAGCCTAAGGGTCAGTGTAGGCAGAAATATAATTCCCATCATAATTCCCTTGATTTCAGCCATATTTCAACCAGAAACAAATAGAGTAGCATATTATTAACAAGACTAAATGTATATTAATTGTTTGATTAAAGGAAATTTTTATGAATTACCTTAAAATATTTGAATTTCTTAATTTGTTAAACATTTTGATCTCACACCGATTTTCTGTTCTTTAGAATATAATCAGTATACATGAGCCTCAAACTTGCATATAAGAGAATGTTATAAGTAAAGACCTGGCTCAAGTTGTGGCATGACTCATGTGAAACATTTGGTATCTCAGTTGTCTGAGCCTTTTGCTAAATTTTCTGTGCCAGGATGTGCTTTATAAAATAAAATATATGAACCAATAAATAGGAGTAAAAGTTATTATAGGACAAGCAATATCACACGATAGATATATAGATGACAGATACATACATGCACATATATGTATATGCATGTATGTCAGCAAAGACATACATCTTTAAATATATCACTGCCAAGACATTTAATTTGTAGTCACAGTCACTTCATTCATTTAACTCATCTACAGATCTCTTACTATAAGGTATCTTTTAAGTATAAACGTGAAATAAAAATATATTTAGACAAACAGAAAATGGAGAATTCATCACAGCAGAAATGCTTAAAAGGATATGCTAAATAGTGATTATCACACATATGGTAAGAGAAAGCCATTGGAAGCCTGGAGATATAGGAAGGAAATAACAACAATAAAAGAACAAAATGCAGGTAAATCTAAATAAATATTGTCAATGTAAAATGATAACAATAATGTCTTGTGCAGTTTTAAGTATATGTAAAACAACATATTCAAAAATACGCACCTATCTGGAGGGTTTAATGTGGTAAAAATGTGTAAGGCCTATGCATTTCCTGGAATGCGGTACAAGTACTAATTTATATTAAAATATGTTAAGCTAATTAAAAATGTTATAATCTGTAGGGTGAGCACCTAAGAATAGTAAGAGTATATGTAAACATCAACTTAATAGAGGAATAAATGGAATAAGAAAATACTTAACCCATCCAAAAGAATATAGGAAAGGAGAAAAAAATGTAATATAGAACAAACGAAACAAATGGAAAACAAATAATGTAGGGATATACTTAAACCCAAGTACAAAACAATTATATTAAATATAAATGGACTAAAATCTCCAAATAAAAGACAAAAGTAATATTAAACAAAGGAGTATCCCAGAAATAGGTATTAAAAAGGAAAATATGTTTATTTTATAAAAATACAACTTATAAGATAAACTGAAGTTTGGGGAATACATAACATAGCTTAACATAACATAGTTTGAGCTACATAACATAGCTCAAATTAAAAAAGAAAAATTTTAGAAGAACTACTTGGAAATTATTTAAAAAACAATTGACACAAGGGCCTCTAACTTATTTTTTTTTAAGATTTTATTTATTTATTCATGAGAGAGAGAGAGAGAGAGGGAGGCAGATGGAGAAGCAGGTTCCCCAAGGAGCAGGGATCCCAATGCAGGACTCGATCCCAGGACCCTGGGATCACGACCTGAGCCAAAGGCAGATGTTTAACCATCTGAGCCACCCAGGTGCCCAGGCCTCTAATTTATTTATATTGCATATGTGTGTGTATATATATATGTACACATTTATGTATGTGTATGTGTATATCTATGAAGACATATAGGGAAGTGAATCCAACACTTGCTACACATCAAAACCATATGAGAGTCTGGTGTACAGACTGAAACATTTTTGTTCTTCAGCACAACTTTCAAACATTTGAATATGTTACACCTGAGATGCCACCTAAAAATCTCTCTTCCTGAAAAATCTCTTGAGATTATTCTTATCCCTAGCCTGATATGAAAATCATAGGAAAAAATTTTTAAAGAATATACACAAATTATATTATTTCTAAATATCCAACTATTATTCTAAAAGAATTAGCATATGCTAAGTCAGTATGAATCCAACATTCATTACTTTTGCACTCAATGCACACACTGCTAACAAATTACAAGAAATCATTACAAATTATAAAAGCCCTCACAGTAGGGATTTTTCTCAGCAACTTTCCCTTGAGCCACCAGTAGCCACTAGTAATCCTCTACAGTTAGGAAAATTATAAAAAACAATTTCATTTCTCTGTATGTTTTCAAAATAAAAAGGAAAAATATACCAAAAAACAATTATTGATGACCCTATGTTGTATCAATGATGCAGTGAAACTAGAAATTAAGAACCAAAGATTAAACAAAATTACCAAGTAACTTAGAAATCTTATCTTCAAATGCCATATTGATTCACAGACAAAGCTGGAAATCAAGCATGAAATAAGTCTACTTAGAAAGCAGTAAAAATAAAAAATAAAAATAAAACAACCTGTATATCGAATTTCTAAAATACAGGCAAAATAATAGCCAGAGTAAAATCTATAGCTCCAAAAGTTCATTATTAAATAACAAATTAACTAAAGATTACAAGGAAACAAAAATTAAAGAATAAAAAGAGCAAGACCTTATGATGTTTCCTAAAGCTAAAGAGAGGAATTCTATTGTTAAATGTATAAAATATTAAATATAAAGCAGAAAACTTGAGAATTATAAGTTTATGAATAGCAAGGTCCTTGAAAATAACAATTGTATTAAACTCTAGCTAATTAGAAAACACAAAACAACACATATACATATGTAAAAAATCAGGATAAAATTGAGAAATTAAGTCAAATAAAATTATTATATGACAATTGAAATTTAAAGCCATTAATATTAATAATTATATCAAGTCATATAAATTAGTAAGTTGACAATAAAACCCTGGAAAGTGATGATAAATTCATAAAAAGAACTAATCTTCCTAAGAGTAATATTTAGCTTGTTAATTATTAGCAATAAAAATTTTTGCATCCTTTCAGACCATTTTATTTTAAATATTTCAGGGTACAGAGTAAAAAGGAATGTTTTTCATGTCTTTGTATAAAATAAGCATAAAAGTATAAGATTGAAAACAAAACTTCTAAAAACACATATAAAAGACCAATTTGTAAGTGCATGTATATATTCAAAAGTATTTAAAAATTATAAAAGTAAATAAAAGTAAATGTTACTGTACTAAATGGCTATTATGCAATATTATTACTTCACCTCCTGTTCTTAAGATTTTTAAATTAGAAATGTAAAGATTCCGCCTTATTTATTATCTATTTAATATCAAGCCAACACCAGGTAGAATGGTTACAGAATGTAAAGTCCCATGAAATTCAGGAACAAGAAAATGATGTCTACTATAACCATTAGTATTGTACTTTATCTCAGAAATGTGACAAAATGGTATTAACATCATCATAAAACCAAGTAAGTAAATAAGAAAAAAACAAAGAGAGAAAAACTACCCTTATTTGCAGATAATACAATTCTCTCCCTGGAAATAATAAGTGAAATTGCCTTTAAATTATAAAGAACTGTGAGAAATAAATAAGACACATTCAATTAGAAAAAAACAGATAAAGAACCTATAAAGTTATCCCAAATGGAAGAATTTCACATTGTACATACTCAACTCTTGTTATTACTCCAAGAAGTGAAAATCAAAATGGGATAAAATTTTGCATATCATATTGGAAAAAAAAAAATTTAAACTTAATACTTGGTATGGTGAATGTGTAAGAGAAAAGTACTTTTCACACACTGCTGGTGAATGTGTAAAAGAGGACAGAGAATGTTGTTGTATAAGACAAAAACAAAAACAATCAAAAAAATCCATATATATTTCCTTTGATCTAGTAATTCTATTTCAGGTTTGGTGAATTCATTTAAGCAAATACTTTGAAGGCCTTAAAAGTGAGGACATATATCTATCTTATTGACATAAAGTGATATTCATAATTTATATGTAACTAAAAAGAGTTATAAATCATATATATGTACACAAAATACAGTACTAATTTTCTATAAGGGAGGTTGTTCTTTCTATTACATAAGTAGGGAGTTGACAAAGACAAAAGGAAAGCATTTCTGGGGGTCACCTCTGGGAATTTACGGAGTGTTGTTCTATGTTGCAGAATGGCCCATACTCTCGTACTCCTAGACAGATCAGGTCCCTGGTGATAAGTCTCCTGGGTTTACTAAAAGAATCATGTTATGTTGCTTGAGAAACCAGGTCCACTTCCGTGAGGAGCCAAATTCACAATATACTGAAGCCATGAGACCCTGTCCCTCCCCTGATTATAGATCTGTCCTGGCTTAAGATCCAACATGGTTGAATATGATGCTGGGTTTGACATGATCCTATAATATATATAAAAAGCTCTGGGCAGTCACAAAAGGTAATGGAGGTTTTATGAAGAGAGAGGATGTGCATGCAGCTCCAATGAGAGCCTGAACATGCTGGCTTAGAGGACACAGGAAAAAAAAAAAAGGAATACTGGATTTAAGGCACAACCTCAGTGACTAAATTTAAACAAACAAATGTGATACATCTCTTTGGAGAAGGACTAACATTGTCACAGTGAAATTTAGAGAAAAGCATGAATATAAGCACCAGGCTTATATAACAGTTCCTAATTCCTCCTCTCAGTTATATATGAAAAATCAATTACTTAAGATATAAAATTGAGGTTGATATTTGTGTGTTTTTAAATGATCGCAATACAAAATGAAATACTTATTTTCTGTAAAAATATCTGTGATGTCATAACAGAATTGGTAATTATGAAGGTCAAATTAACTCAGGTTCTATTCAAAGTAGGGAGACAAGAATGTGGAAGGAAGTATCTGAGGGTAAATTCCAGCCAATGGTGTCAGTTTTTAACACCCAGTGTAAAGTAGTTCAGTTCTTAAGTGGATTGGATAGTCTGAGGCAGTATGATCACTGGAGTGAGTGCTCTGATAAACACCAGGGACTTCGCCTTTCTGGACACAGTAAAAGCAGGAATGTGCCCAAGAATGTTTCTCTTTGTATACCACCTTTTTTTCTGTCCCTTAGGGACTTTTAGAATGCTTTGGGGAGAATCAAAATAAAACATGCGTGACTTGATTAGGGAAAATGGATTCATAAAATTCTTTGACTTTTCTTCTGTCAGTACCAGGTTTAAGAGAAACATTTGGGATGAAGTGGGCTTTCCGTGGACCCCAATGATCTCTGCCAACAAGAACAGACTCACCAAAGTTCTGAAGTACATATACTCATACTACCTCAAACTGGGCATGCCATCTGAGATATAAGCCAATACATTAGAATATTGATAATCAGGTATTAATAATTGAGAGTGTATAAAGGGACCTGGGCTCCAGCTGCAGCACAAATTTAGTTGAAACATACTCCTGAATTTCTACAGGAATAGGAACTAACATATAGAAGAAAAGGAAGTCTGTGTAAAAAAAAAAATGCATGGGATTTGAAAATGTTTCTATTGCCAAGGTAACTGAGACTTAAAAGAAAAGAAAGTTGTCATCTGGGAGGGTAGAGAACCACAGAGCTGTACACGTCAAATTTACAGTATATAAGACTATAGCAGAGAAGGAGTTTGCTTTTAAGATAGGGGCCCTTACTATGAAATCAGTTGAAAAGAAGGCAGGCTATCAAGGAGGCTTAGCTCAGGCCCATTTTAAGTAGGGAAAAGCTGGGCCTAATTGTATAGAACAACTTGGATCCTCCTGCTTATCAAAGAGCTTCCTAGCCTCTCCCTGTTACCAAGACAACTGAGGGTATACATAAGAGGAGGAAAAGAATTTGGTTACTTAAGAGCGGGAGAAACCCAAAATATTTGAAATAAAGACAAAGATAATTCTATATAAGAATTTATCCTACTAGCTTAGAGCTCTTATTTTGACTATAAACCATTTTAGAAACCAGCAATGTTGAAAGTATCAAACTGACAAAGAAAAAAATTAACTAAAAATAAATAAAACTTTGATTCCATCACTAAAATATCATAGATATGAATAAGAAGAGAATTGCAAAAAGGCTATTGCCTGAAAAAAAATCCACTGGAATTACTCCCAGATTTTAAAATCTTTGGGGAACTTCAGATGATAGCACTGGAATTAAATTTAAATCATACAAGATCCACCCAAGTATATGGCCTTACCATATGATGGCATCACCTTACTCCAGGAGTTAGTGGTACCAGGAGATTAGACTAGAGGGGTTCCTCATGCTGTGCTGAATGAAGTGCACATTTGAAGTTGAATTTTACATTTTCGTATCCATACCAACCCTCTTCACGAATATAATAATGGGTTAGAAGAGTGTTTCTCTAAGTGTGGTTCATGATCCAGCACCAGCAGCATCACCCAGACCTACTGAGCCCTAGAATTACTGAATGAGAAACACCTGAGGTAGGGTTGCCATGCTGGGGTTTAACATCCAGATGATTCTCATGAGCACTAAAGTTTGTGATCTCCTGGGCTAAATATACAGGGATAACATTTAACCTAGAAGTTTGCATATAAGGCTAAAATTCCCCCAAAAGGTGACGGGATAAAGAAAGAAGTCATTATACCTTACATGAAAGGTATGGTAACACCTTATAAATTTCTATAGGAAACACATGAGTTCATAGATGGAGGTGGTAAAACTAGATTAAGGGAAAAAAGAGAGGGGTAGAAACCAGATGGAAGGAGAGAAAAGGAAAGGAGAAATAAAAAATAAAGGGGAAAGAAACTAGAAGAGGAGAGATTGGATAGAGGAAGAATCCAGATCAAGGGAGAGAAAACTGACATAGGGAGAAGCCAGATAGAGGGAGAGAAAGGGGTGGAGAGGAAAAGGGGAACTGATTTTAAATTGTTCCCAAAATATTCTGCTTTCAGTGGGATTAAGTCTGCAACCTCGGGAAAATTGAGACTGATCAGTTTCTTCACATTTCACTGCATGAAGAGTTTAAAAGTAGACTGAATATTTAGATATGAGGAAACCCACAGAGTTCTTTGCAATTCAGTAGAAACAGAGAGACTTCATAGAAGATATAGGCCTTCCTAATAATATAGGATTGTAAATCTTAAATTGGGTTTAATTTTTTATTCCCAACTGAAGACTGAGTCATACCAATTTTCTACTATATATCAATGATGAGTGCTACATGTGGTTTAACTATATAGTGTTTGTACGTATGTATATATATGTATAAAATACATATTTAATGATCATATAATTTACAGCCAATATACAATCGTGATATATAAAATGATAGGGTGCTCACTATGTGTGCACATATACATATGTATATATACACACAGATTATACAAATATCAAAGGACATTTTCTCTTAGTAACAGTATTAAGAGGAGTTAAATTCCACTCTTTATTCCATTTTATGTATAGTTGATGCTTAATATATTTTCATTGAATTTTGGAGGATATCCTATGTTTACAAAACAGGTGTATATATGTATTTGTTTTTCCCTAAGGCAGATACCTATGTTTCAACAATACTAGCACATTTTATGCTATTTTATTTTTACTAAGAACATGTTTGAAATGTGAAATGTGAAGTAATGGGCCAAACTTTTTAGCAAGCTTACAGAATTCGTACAAAAATATTTTCATTTAAAAAAAAAAAAACAACTAACTGGACGGCCGTACATTTATTCCAATAATATCACCATTCTATTCTTGGACCTTACCTTTTTAAATTGCTTCCAAAACCTTCAGGATATTACTTTAAATATCAAATAGGTAAAAATATTTTTCATCTTAAGATGGAAATCCAAATAACGTTTAGAGTTGGGCTTGCCTAATAAAAGGGGATATCTAGTTGCACAGAACTTTGTTTTCATTATTTTACTTAAAGTTGGGTGTGATTTAAAAGTGACAATATTATTTTCTTCTGTGTGGCCTCCATACTACTTTTTATATAGCAATTAAAATAAAGAAGTTTTGAAATTATTATTAATAATCATTTCAATGTAAGACCAAGCATAAAATCTCAAACATAAATTTGAATGCTTAATTTCTGCAATTTTTATATCAAAAGATGCCTTTTACCACATAGTCACTGTATCATCTTCTATGATTTTACAGAGGGTATAGTATGTTTGTGGTTTTATGGAATTTTTTTAATCTTACTAATGGAGCTTTAAACTGACCTGGAAAATACTGAAATTAAGTTTTATTTTTAATCTAAGCACTCTGCGCTTGGCAGCCAAAGAGGAGGTGAAGGGCAATACTGTAGCTGTTTAGGCGAAATTACTGGGAGATTAAGGCTGCCTGTTTTTCTCCTCAGATCTTTGCCATATATATCATATTCTCTACGGTTCAGCCTGGCCTTTTTAGCCTCATTTGCCTGAGCCAAGGCTATGTAGTCAGCAATGTAACTGCCCAAAGAACCAATCCTATTTGTCCACGTGAAGATATTTCTTCTTTGCTAAATGAGAAAGCAAGCTACCATACCGATCATTAGATACATTTGAGATACGTTAAATAAATGTATTAACATTATCCACTAGAGAATTTGATTTCTCAGAAATACTTGCCTGTAAATCCTGGGATATATCTGCAGAAGAAATAGCCACTTAAATATATGTCGGTTGCTCCATTTTTGCAGGGCACAGATTTACAATCTTCAGTTTCTATTTCACAGATGTTTCTTTCGTATTTTTGCAGACAGCTACAGCTGCAGTTGTGCAAATGGACCAAGCAGGGGTCATGCACTGATGTACTCTGGTTTCCTAAGCAGTCTTCAACACTGAGGATATAGAATCGGTCCATGTAAACAGAACAGCTGCATCTGCAACATGCAAAAACAAAAAATCCAATTAGTCATAAAATTTAAATATTTATCACATATTCACTTAAATACACAGGATAGCAATACAATAAATATGGTTGTGGGGCACACTTTTAAAATATTCTTATAGAAAATGTCGATACTTGGCAAAACTTAATACTGCTTATTGTGTGGAATGAGTAAAAAGAACTTTGGCAAAAGACAGACCTAGACTCAAACACAGGTTCTGCCACTTAACTGCTATGTATCCTAGGAGAGTGGAGGCTAAAGGACAAGGTTAGTGTTTGTCAGGATTTTTGTGGAAGTGTGCATTGTGAGTGCCTGACAATTAGCTTTTTTGATTGCAATATAAGTGCCCAACATAAATTTTTGAGTGTCGAGGCATTCATTTCAAAGATATTTATCCTGAATAAACACACTGCCAGCTACACAACTAGGCTGACCCACCTGAAGTTCCCTTTTCGGAAAGCCTTGGTTGACCTAGGTGACCGACCTTTTGTGTGACCCTGCTTTTCCCTTCCCACTCTTCAGCTTCGCTGGCTGGTGTGTTTTAAATTCACCAACAGAGTGAATCCAAGAAACCCTGGACACCACTCCCTCCATCTCAATAAAGCCACAACTCTAGGTCTGTTTTCTCTTTACCTGAGATGCAGCCCGTGTGGCCTGTCCTGTGTCTGCCGGAACCTGGGTCAAAACAAAACAAAACAAAACAAAACAAAAACTTGCTTTTTCACTGAGGTGCATCCTACAATCATAATAAAAACCACAGGGGACGCTGCTGCAGCAACACTGGCTTGGGGAACGCCTGTAAGGGCTTCCAGAGCTTAGCACCGGCCCACGTGACTGCCCCAGGCATTCCCAGCGGGTAGGTGAGTGTCCCAGGCATTGGCAGCCGGCAAGTGAGGGCCGAGTCCCAGGCATTCCTAATCGATAGCGTCACTATCAATAGGCTGAGACGCGCACAAAACAAGTTTGAAGTATTTAACCTCATGCCTAAGAAAAATGGGGTTTTAATTAATAGTAGTTTCTATTGAAAGTATTCATTCATTCATTTCTATATTCATTCCATAAATATATATTTGCATGTTCTATATCACTGGCATCGACCTAAATATATTGAACATTCTTGGGTCTTATCTATAGGCTAGGCACCACCTTGGGTCTTATCTATAGGCTAGGCACCACCTTTGGGATTATGAGATGCCATTTTATTACAATTATACACTATATAATATGCACACATTTATTCCTTTGAATATTGCATATACATGCACATAAAGCATCAGAAAAAGAAGGCGTAAGGTGAGAAAGACACCTAATTCATAGAGACAATCTTTGGTCTAAAATAAAGTGTTGTGATTTTAAAGTATCCTTTGCCAACTATTCAAAGGGCACTTAAGATAATCATATAAACATGTCAATGAGTTGAGAAGAGCAGTGCCAAATTACTTTGCTTGTTATTATTAGTGAAAATTAACCTACTGAACCTAAGTCATTACACTCATAAATTTATATGATGGTAGGTGTTTGGAGCCAGCAAGAATGTTAAAGGTCAATTAGTTCAAACCTTTCTTCTTGTAGTTGTGAGAAACTTAGTCATTTAATGCAATTTCCCAAGGATCACTGAGATTGTTAATGGCAGTCGGTATAGTTGATGCTTTGATATATTCAAAGCACTATCCTTGGAATGGGAACCTTGGGTCTAACTCTTCTCTAACTTATTTAGAAGTTTTTGTGCCCTAGTTTTCTCATCTGTAAAATTATCAGTACTACATCTATTTCATAGAAGAGAATTAAGTGTGTTTATTACTGGGCAGGTAAGTCTGATACCAACCATATCATATGTATATATGTTTACTTGAAACAAAGTTATTGAACACAGGCTTGGCAGCTATATATGGAGACTGATTATAGTAGTTTCTTATTAGAAATTCAAGTAGGATGATGTGATTTTCCAGTATGGTTAACAAATTCTAATACATTTCTGAATATAACATAGTATGTCCTTGATTAACATGAAAGTTTAATTCCTGGAAAACCCAATGATTATTAAAATTTTATAAAAATATTTTGTACTTTTATACATTTGTATACATTTGGAAAATGAAGTTAAGATATTGGCTCAGATGTTTATAAAAAGGTTTTATATCCATATTAATGTATGTTGGGACTTTTGGAAATTGTGCAAACCATGGAACACTTTTTGCCATTGTTGTTCATGGAACTATTCCGTGCATTGAAAGATTTATAACACTCATTGTCCACCACTTACCTGCTAAATGCCAGCTATTTCAACCAATTATACTTAACAGTAGAATGACCCTAGAATCCAAAATGTCCCCAGAATGTAAGACCATCTCTCTGAAAATCATTGACCTAAATAAGTTTCTCCAGTTTAGTAAAACACTCACCCAATCATGTACAAATTTGTGGAGCATTTTGTCATCCCAGTTAATAATAGGCATGTAAATGCTGGCATACATGTGTATATGGATACCTAGTGCTAAGATAAATTGCTATTAAATTGAAAACTTCTCAGTGACAAATACATCAATTTTGTTAGAAATGAAAGTCAAGAAAATTATAGGGGTCCACATATATTATTTATAATTTTAAACTGTTCTTATAATTTCATAGAACTTTTACTTTGAGAAAATAAATTGGACTAAAAGACTTCATGAATGTATTACTAACTTTATTATTAAATAAGCCAATTTGAATTGTGCTTAAGTTTGAGACAAGATTGAAAGAACAAAGCAAAAACATGTCAGTTGAAAATATGATCTCATATATAAATATCGTGATTTAAACTTTTTCATCATTTAGTTTTTTAATGGGAAAATACTCTGGGAAGAGATGAAATTAAGGATATCACTCTACCTATTACCCTAAATCCTAAGATTATGATCCATATGCCTGATATAGAGTAGATGCTCCATTAATATTGTTTAATTATGTAATCATCACATGTATATTAAAATTGAATTATGCTCAAGAGAAAGGTCGTCTTAAATGTTCTGAATAAACACCTTCATGAAATTCCAAGTCTTAGGAGATAATTTGAAAAGTAATGCAAAAAGGTTAGACCTATAAAAAGCTATTTAGATATAATGAAGTAAAATAAAAAATCTGGCCCAGGTAGCATAAAATCATATAACATGCATACATTTTTTATTGTTTGACATATGAAATTAAAGCATGAAAAGTCATAGAGCCTGAAGCTATAATATAGTCAAACTCTGACTTTATATCGTAACATATACATTGGTTTGCACCCAAAAGAAAAAAAAAAGCTACGTGGGAGGTAATTATGTATACATTAGCTAAGTTTCAACCCATACTGTAGTTGAAACTTAATGATACAAAAGTGTTTCCTTTAATGAAGTTTATTATAATTAAGTTTTGGCATGGATATGGAATTACAATGGTATCTACTTTAGAATTGCTTAAATGAATTAATGACCGCTATATCATTTTACTATAAAGCTTAAAGAAGCAAGGTTATTTCATTTTCCAGGGGACAATAAAAGGGAAAAATATATATATGCATGTAAGTGCAATACACAAAAGGATCTAGTCACTAGAGAAATGTTGTTTAGTAGTAGCAAGACTAACCGAACACAAAAAATACATACACATACATGGGGACATACAATAAGCCATATTGATATGCAGTTCACTTTCCATTTTTTTCTTTCTTTTTTTTTTTTTTTTCCTGAAAGTAACATGCAACAAAACTTCTGCATGGGACTCAGAAAAGTTTGCATGACACATCCAAAATTAAAAATAGGGGCGCCTGGGTGGCTCGGTCAGTTCAGCATCTGACTCTTGGTTTCCGCTCAGGTCATGATCTCATGGTTCCTGAGATCTAGCCCCTTTTGGGCTCCATGCTAAGGGGGAGGCCACTTGAAGATTCTTTCCCTCTGCCCCTCCCCCTTCTCACAGGTGCATGCACGTGTGTGTGCTCTCTAAAATAAATAAATATCAAAATAAACACAAAACAAGACATTCAACTTCTTAATTAAAAAGTCATCAATATCATGGCAAAAATTAAAATAGTCTTAGAAATTAATAATCATCAGACTTCCTGGTTCAGAAGTAATTTAAGAAAACCATAATCAAAATATATTTCTGTGGCAAATTCACATAAAGCTGTATTTATTATATAAGCCTCCTGACTCTACAGAAATAGGTTTTGCAACTATACTTGATTTTATCATGGACTTTTAGATTTTACACTTTAAAATAGAACTTTTGCTTATAACTGAAAAATAAAGTTTTGGTTATATTTAACATTTCATGGAAAATGTGAAATTTTTTTAAAAATAGCTCAAGAAAGAAACAGGTTTATTTTAAAGGTCCCAGAAAGAAAGGCAGAAAATTCATTGCTATAACACAAACTACTTGTATGTTTAGAAAGTGGAAATAATAGTTATTTTAGTAATATAAAAAGATACTTTCTAAATGATATACAGTAACCATGAGATGTGTTCTGAGGAGACCATTAATTTATCTATGGATACCTGGGGTCAGGTATCAGATATCATTTGCACATTTTGCCCAGTGTTTTCTAATTAGGGAGTACTCAAATGTTTAATAAATATATGAATGAATAGATTTCATTTTGTTATGATATTTCTGATAGTAGGGACTGGTGACTTGGGCATAAATTTAAACTTCATAAATGGGTTGAAGCTATGAACACTTTACAGTCTGGGCTTGGTGTTGCCAAGTTACTATCCCATAATTACAAAAACTACACTAGGTCCAGAGTGACAAAATGGCTGGTGAAATTTTTTCCTCCCATTAAGGTTTTCCAAATTCCCAAAAAATGTTTTTGAACATTTTAGGGCAAAAATGTGGTAATACTCAAACCTGTGTAAAATACTTCATTTCCATTATGCCCTGTAAACTGCATTTATATAGAATATATTTCAAAAGAAAAATATTTATGATTAGCAACTAAAAGATTTCATGGAATATTCAGAGTTTGCTTCTACATAAAGTGTAAAGCTGTAGTCCAGTTTTATTTACGGTCTCATAGTGAACTCATAGTGAACCATTTTCCCAGTCCCTTCTACTAAAGTTTCGGTGTATTCCCATTAAACTGTGGGCAAATTTCTTGTATATCAAGATCCTATATGTACATGAGTTGTTCTCAAAGCTCTCTGTTGGTCCACTGTTTGTTTTTACAGTGGCACCATATGGATTTTATAGTTATCATAGCAGATGGTACATGAAGTCCCACCCAATAACTCTTCCTTTTCAAAGATGAATCAGCTATTTATAAAATATTATTATTTTTATAGTTTTTTGAACTTGTTGATTAGTTTCTAAAATAATAAGCAATATTATTGGTATAGCATTCAGTGTGTGAATTAACTTGATAAATTGCTATCTTGGCTAGATTAAGGCATAATATCTAAATCCATGGACTACATTTTAATGTGTTCAGAACATCTATTATTTTCTCTTTTTAATCAAAATTAATTGTGCAATAGACTTTTCTATAGAGAACATGAGCATCTTTTGAAAGTTACTTCTAAGATTTTGCATATCTTGCTATTATAGTAGGTGATATATTATGTAAATTTCTAGATTTTGTGACTGATATAAAAACTGTTAAATTTATATGAAGTACTTATATTTGCAAAATTTGTTAAGCTCTATTTCAGTATTAATTATGAGACAATGTCAAAAGCCATAACAATACTGATTATTTTTAAGATTCCAAAATTTTCTGAGTGTCAAGAAAAGTTTACCATAAACAAAGAAACACAAAGTCAAAAAAAATGCAGTTATATCACAGAACAAAAAATACTTCTAATAAAAAACTCCTGAAAATCATTGTTTCATTACACTAATATTTACTTAGTTCTACTGCATGTGTCATTTATGACTGACTTCTTTCCCATAGCATAAGGTTTTCAAGGTGCATCCATACTGTGGCCATGTTTTAGTAATCCATTCTTTCTTATTGCTGAATAATATTCCATGTATAAATATAACACATTTTATTTATCAGTTGATGAACTTTTTCAAAGCACCTGCATGCACCATTTTACATTCCACCGGCAGTATATGAGGGTTCCAGTTTCTCCAAATCCTCACCAACACCAATACTTGTTACTAATCTTTCTTTTTGATCATATTATTGATACTAGCAGATGTAAATTGTTATGTTGTTTTCATTTACATTTCCAGTCTTTTTCCATTATTAAACAGAAGGTAATTATGTTGCTGCTGCTTTTTCTGCTTCTGCTGCTTCTTCCTCCTCTTCTCCTTGTTCAGTATACTTTATCACGTTGAAGAAGTTCCACTGTATTCTTCATTTGTTGATTGTTTTTATCATGAAGGGGTGTTAGATTCTGTAAAATGTCTTCCCCCCCCCCCCGCAACTATTGGAATTATGTGTTATCCTTTTTTCCCATTATTCTATTGACATGGTACATTTACATTAATTGATTTTAGGATGTTCAAACCACCTTGTATCCCTGTGATAATTTCCCCATGGTCATGATGTATAATCTTTTTTATATGTTGCTGCATTTGTTGTGCTATAACTATACTGAGGGGTTTTGTGTTCAGATTATCAAGACATATTGGTCTGTAGTTTTCTTGTGATGTCTTTGGTTTTGTCATCATTGTAATACTGGTCTAATAGAATAAGTTTAAAAATGTGTCCTCCTCATTTAGTTTTGGAAGAGTTTGTGAATAATTTCTATTAATTCTGCTTCAATGTTTGCTAGCATTCCCCAGTGAAGCTATTTAGGACTGAACATTTCTTAGTGTGAAGTTTTATTTGTTTGTTGAATTACTAACTTAATCTTTTTGCTTGTAATAAATATATTCAGATTTTCTATTTCTTTTGAATCAGTTCTAGTAGTTTATATTTTTCTGGGAACGTCCGCATTTCATCACAGCTACCTACATTTTGGGATATACAGTTGTTCATAGTGTTTTCTTATAATCCTTTTTCTTTCTGTAATTTAAGTAATGTTTTATCTCTTTGATTTTAGTAATTTGATTCTTCTCTCTCTTTTTCTTAGCATTGGTAAGGCCTATTCATTTTGTTAGTCCTTTCAAAAATGAACTTTTGGCTTTGTTGATATTCTCTATTTGCCTATACTCTACTTAATTAATTTCACTCTACAGTTTATGATTTTCCTCCTTTGGCTTGCTTTAGATTTATTTTTTTTCCTTTTCCATTATGTTAAGGTAGAAGTTTAGGATATTGATTAAGATCTTCTTTGTTTTTAACACAGGCATTTACAGCTATAATTTTTATTCTAAATGTTGCATTGCCTACATCCTATGAATTTTTTATTTATTTTAATTAATCTTAAATGATTTTCTAATGTCCCTTGTACATTCACTGACTTATGTGGAGTGTGTAATTTAATTCTCATATGTTTGTAAATTACTGAATTGCTTATTGTTTTTGATTCCTAATTTCAATACATTGTGGTCAGAAAACATATTTTTTTATTATTGTAATCCCCTTAAATATATTGCAGCTTGTATTAACATATGATCTATCTTGGAAAATGTTCAATGTGCATTAGAGAAGAATGCCATTCTGCTGTTGTTGAGTGGAGTGTTCTATAGATACCTGCCAGTTCTAGTAGATTTATAGTGTTCTTCAATTTTTTTATACTTTTGTTCATCTACCAAATGTTATATCCACTACTGAAAGTGGAGTGTTGGAGTTTCCAACTATTATTATTGAATTGGCCATTTCTTTCTTTAATTCTGTCAGGTTTTGTTTCATGTATTTTGAGTTTCTGTTGTTAAGTGCATATATGTTTATAATTGCTACATCTTCTCATGATTCCTTTGTCATTTTAAAATGTTGTTTGTTTTTGCATCAACCATTTTTTTCTTTTAAAGTCTATTTTGTCTGATATTAATAGAGATACTCCAGCTTTCTATGGTTGCTGATTGAATGGTATATCTTTTTCTTACCTTTTACTTTCAACCCTTTTGTACATTTAAGTATACAGTGTGTGTCCTATAGATGGTATATACTGTCTATATCCAGAAACTATCTAACCTGAAAATCTTTGCCTTTGATAGGATTTTAATCCATTTTATTTTAATTTTATTATTAATATAGTTGGATTTATGTTTGTCATTCTCATTTTTGTTATCCATATATCTCATGTCGTTTTTATATCTCTAATCTTCTGATACTACTTACTTTTGTATTAAGTAAATATTTTGTAGGGCAAATTTTTAGTATCTATAATGCTGTTTTTACTACATTAGTTGAGTTATTTTCTTAATAGTTGCTCTGAAGTTTACCATACACACCTTAACTTATCAGATCTACCACAGATTTAATCTATCACAGATACTAATTTAATTCTAGTGTGATATAGAAAAATATTACTATAGGTCTTTCTCTCTTCCCCTCTTTTTTTGTGCTTATGTTGTTGTACATGATAGAATATACATTATGTAAATAATATATAATAACTATATATGCATATGTTTGAGATATAAATGCCAATCATTTTAAACAACAAAACATTATTATTAATTACTAAAAAATAGTTCAGGAGGCTAAAAGCAAAAACACAAGAAACAACTAGTATTGGCAAGGATGTGGAGAAAAAAGAACCCTTATGTACTGTTGGTGGAAATGCAAATTGGTGCAGCCACTGTGGAAAACAGTATGGAAGTTATAAAACAGAATATTACTCAACCATAAAGAAGAATGAAATCTTGCCATTTGTAACAACATGGACTTAGAGGGTATAAGGACAAGAGAAATAAGTCAGTCAGAGAAAGACAAATACTATATGATTTTACATGTAGAATTTAAGAAACAAAACAAAATTAGAAAGCAACAAAATACAACAACAAAAAAACCCAAACTCTTAAATACAGAGTATAAACTGGTGGTTGCCAGAGGGAAGGTGGGTGAGAGATAGTTGAAATCCATAAAGGGAATTAAGAGTACATTTTTTTTAAAACATTTTACTTATTTATTTAAGAGAGAGAAAGAGCGAGAGTATGAGGGAGGAGGGGCAGAGGGAGAATGGAGAAGCAGACTCCCTGCTGAGCAGCGTTTTGGGTGAGGAGCTCAATCTCAGGACCCCAAGGTCATGACCTGAGCCCAAGGCAGACACTAAACCAACTGAGCCACCCAGGTGCCCCAAGAGTACATTTTTTTGATGAGCACTGAGAAATGTATAGAATTGTTGAATCATTAAAAAAAAAAAAATTTGGCTTGTCAGTACAATTATAACTTTTTGATAAATAGGTAATATTCTTTGTTCAAATGATGCATAAATACCTGGATTTATTAATTTCATCTTTACAAAGAGCTTCATGTTGACACCCACTTTCTTCATAATCAGTTGTATTTTCCAGAGACATTTTGCAAGACCATCTTGGAATAGATAGACACCAATATCCCTTATTGTCTTCTTTAGTCAAACAACTGCATTCATTTGCACACATCTATAAAAAAATTTAAAAAAAGAATTTTGTAAATGTCCATCGCATTACAATATTACAGTCATTTCAGTTTGAAGTTCATGCTTTCCTTTGTATATTAAGGTCATGTTTTCCTTTAGCAAAGATAAAATAAACTCAGTTTTGATTTATTTCAAAATCATTTTAAACAGTCATATTCAGTTAATTTATGATGGAAATATATACATTGTAAAACGCTAAATAAATCAACATCCATTATTCAGTTGTTTTAAAATATCTTTAATGTAATTTGAATCAAAATTTTATAGACGTTGCTTATATGTTAGCTGATATGGTGACAGTAGCATTCTCCTGATAACCAGATCCATGAAAAAACTGTTTCCTTCATCACTAGTTTTTTCTCCTTCAGTGAGTTATTTGGACTCATGTTTGAACTGAGTATAACATTTTACTGAATCCTTTATTAAAAATGAATTACATAAAATCTTTAACGTATTTTTATTTCATATTTGCATGCAAGTCATAATTTTACCTGTTTAAAAAAACATATATCATTTTAACCATTTTAGAGGTCTTTCACAAATACGCCCAGTGTATTTACCTTAAAGGATTAAGTAAATTTTGTCGCCAAAGTGCATCTCTTATGACAGCTTAAAACCAGGCATATCTTTTCCTAGCTCTCAGAAGTGAATTCAAAACCACAATAGAACTTTGATAGTTCCTCTTTTTTTTTCATTTTCTTCTCAATACTTTTATGTTTCCTTTATGGTGTTGGTTTATAGCCAATAAATCATTTCTCATCAATGGCTACAATGATTACAAATTTAGTTTCATGGTCTGATCCTTTGGCGATAGATCAATGATTTATAGAAATCTAATCTCTGTTGGGTAAGAGTCAACTGAGAATTTCTTTCTCCATTTTTCTATTTGGAGCTCTAGTAAATTAAGAATTTTTAGTCTACTGGGAAAGAGAACATCTCTTTGCATGGACAGGTACTTTTTTATTTTCAAATGCTATTTACTCTTAGCCTACAGCTAAAATATTATAAATTCAATCCCTCAGTTTTCTCTACATGTGTTTGTATGTCTGAGTGTTTGTACTTCAGAAAAAAATATTTATCCCTTACTGTTTGAATGTGTAATTATTTTCTATATGCAGGGGGTATTTGTTGTACAGTTTCTTAAATCAAATCCGTACTGTTAAAATTTGCTTCCAAAGTTAAATTAGCACTTACAGAAGAAGAAATAATTATTAACATTTTATAACTTACATTATTCTCTCTCTTCATATATATTATATAATAATGTATAATAATATATGTATACAAATATACACATATTATTAGCTTTTTCTGAAATTTGTGATTATATTACACTTTATCAACCCAAATACGTTAGTGTGTAGTTTTTATAAAAAACAAGGATATTATCTTTTCATTACTTCAGTAAAATAATCAAGTTAGGAAATTAACTTTGATATAATATTATATTTTATAACCAATAAATTTTATTCCAAATTTTCCAATTATTCTAATATACTATATACAAATCCAACATATAAATTCTCCTCCTTCAACATGACTAGAAAATACAAAGCACCAAAACTTCAAATTACCCAGAAGTAGAATACATACATAAGCACAAGTGATTAATGATTTTGTTTTTACTCCTTGTTGGTCTGTACTGTTTTGTAGAGATTGTATTGGAAAGTTTGAATTTGCATGCCTTCCATTATCTTGTTTACTTTGGAAGTCCTCTTAGTTGATTTGGTTCAATTATGAAAGCAATACAATTTAATTAGTCATTCTACATTCCAATTCCTCTTGTGCTCTGCACACACACACGTTTTCTTCATTTCTTGTAAAAAGCTTTTCAATTTTTTTCTTTTTCTTTTTTTGAAGTTTTTATTTTTATTACAGTTAGTTAACATACAGTGTTATATTAGTTTCAGGTGTACAATAATTTAACCCTTCTATATATCACCCTGTGCTCATGACAAGTGCCCTCCTTAATCCCCATCACATATATAACCCATCCTCCCACCCACCTTCCTCTGGTAATCATCAGTTTGTTCTTTATATTTAAGAATCTATTTTTTGGTTTGCCTCTCTCCCTTTTTTTTTTCCCCATTGCTTGTTTGCTTTGTTTCTTAAATTCCACATATGAGTGAAAGTATATGGTATTTGCCTTTCTCTGACTTATTTTGCTCAACGTAATACTTTTAGCTCCATCCATGTCTGTGCAAATGGCAAGATTTCAATCTTTTTATGGCTGAATAACATTCCATTGTATATATATACCACTTCTCCTTTATCCATTCATCAGTTGATGGACATATGGGCTCTTTCCATATTTTGGCTATTGTAGATAACGCTGTTATAAACATTGGAGTGTGTGTATTCCTTTAAATTAGTATTTTTGTATTCTCTGGGTAAATACCTAGTAATGCAATTGCTGGATAGTAGGATAGTTCTATTTTTAACTTTTTGAGGAACCTCCATACTGCTTTGCACAGTGGCTGCACCAGTTTGCATTCTCAGCAACAGTGTAAGAGGGTTTCCCTTACTCCATATCCTCACCAACACCTGTAGTTTCTTATTGATTTTACCCATTCTGATAGGTGTGAGGTGATATTTCACTGTGGTTTTAACTTGTACTTCCATGATGATCAGTGATGTTTGAGTCTTTTCATGGGTCTGTTGGCCATCATATGTCTGTTGGCTGTCTTCATTGGAAAAATGTCTATTCATGTCTTCTGCCCATTTTTAATAGGATTATTCATTTTTTAGGTGTTGAATTTTATATTATCATTGTACTTTCAGCATGCATAGTCCTGTTAAATTGTCTGTTTGTACAGTCTGCTTGTTGGGGGGAAATTATATGGGTTTTCAAAAAAGTGGAAGAAGACTAGGCTGCACAGTCAAGTGTAGTCCCTCAGGACAGGGCCATTTTTTGTGGTTATCCCCTTTTTATTATTCAGACTTTGACACTATGTCTCTAACAGCAGCTTCTGTACTCATTGACTGTCTCCACTTGTAGCACCTGCTCCATTTTCCTACTTGGTTATGTCTTTGTTTCGGGGGCCTAGTCAGGAGTACATAGATTGATCCATTTGGCTCATGCAAACTGCTAAAGACCAATGCTTCCCACATACTGGGTTTCTATACCTTTTGCTTGTTTGTTTGCATCTTTTTAGTATAGTATGGGATGATTCAATACAACATAAGGAAAAAATTAAACACTACCAACTTACCATCCTGAAAGCCTAGAGTCTGTGAAGACTTGTGTATACTTAATTCTCAATTTCTACTAAAAAATATTTAAAAATGCATAATTTGCTATTTTATAATGAAGAGAAAAATGCCATACACTAAAGACTTATTGTATTTTCAGTTATTATAAATCTAGGTCACTAAATAATACATAATAAAATCTTAGAAAAAATAATGTTTTAACAACACGGAATAATAATGCAGAAATCAGATTATGGCAAACTATTACTCCACATAAAAATATACTTTTCTTTTTTGCTTTATTTTCCCAAAATAATTATTACTGGGATTTAAGAAAACCTGAAAGAACTAAAAGAAAACTTGTCTAATGAATTTTCCTCAAAATAATATATAAAAAAAAAATACTATCCTTGATGTAAAGATTGTAATATGAACACCTAAATTACACTGAAAGCTTTGTTAAGACTCTTTTAGTACATGTGAAGATGGTTAATTTTTCTTACTGCAATTATTTACTATCTCTAAAAACCATTGCAAGTAATTGCTGCAATTGAAAAATACTTAATTTGGTATTTCAGCAGTGTTTCTCATCTGTTCATATAGTCTAGTCTTCTACTAAAATTTTAGTTTTCTATAATTAAATTTAGACATAAGAAAACGTCTCCCAGAAAAACTTATAAGACAGTAAATTATATCAATGGGTACATACAAAGTTGAATCTACAATGCACATTTAGGGGAAAGATTTCTCAATTTTTGAATATATGGAAAATCAAGAAATCTACTTCAATAAGTCCATTAACCCTCTGAAATTTTGTGGAAAACATTGTGCTTGTGTGTGCATAAGTTATTGTGAGAGAACTGTTTCTAGCTTTCATCAGATTTTCAATGGATTCTGATAAAAAAAAAAAAAAAAAGAAAGAAAGGTTGAAATCTACTCATGTATGCCCAAGATTAGAGTAAGAGAAATTACTCTGGGAAGTTCAGCACTTACATGTATTAATATGTGATTACTATTATACTAATCATTATAATTATTATAATCAACTTATAATAGTTAACTTATAATTATATTATAATTAATAATCAATTATTAACATCTGTAATTGTACAAAAAGCCAATATTAAAAATGTACATGAAAAATGGAATGAGATTTTATTTTATTCTTGATAATTAAAGAATATTTATTTGATAAGGAAATGTAATATAGTCATAAATCTGGGCAAAAGATAATCTTTTCTTCCCAAGGGGAAGAGAAGTTAAACAGTATGGGAAACTCCTTTTATGGGAATTCATTATTACTGATGTAGGTAGGTAACACAATACTACACACAAAATTAACTTGGGCTGAATAGAAGTTAAGCTACAAGAATATTTACAACATACTTCAGAAAAATGTTCTGTATATATAAGTAAATGACTAAATAATGGTATCATTTCATGGAAAATCATATTTTTGTATAAATTATTTTGCCATTTCCATATTATATTGGTAAAATCACTTAGTAAAGAGATACCAAAGGGGAGAAACTCTAAGACCTAATATATGACATATTTACCATTTGTTGGCCCATGTCAATTAAATAGATCTGTAGGGGTGCCTGGGTGCCTCAGTCGTTAAGCATCTGCCTTCAGCTCAGGTCATGATCCCAGGGTCCTGGGATGGAGCCCCACATTGGGCTCCCTGCTTGGTGGGAAGCCTGCTTCTCCCTCTCCCACTCCCCCCTGCTTGTGTTCCTGCTCTCTGCTATCTCTCTCTCTGTCAAAAAAAAAAAAAAAAAAAAAAAAAGAAGCTTTAAAATAAATAAAAAAATAGATCTGCAAAGAGACTTCACCCATAGGAGTGAGTGACTTCTTTATAAGATATGTAGAAACCTGGGTTCTTAGAAAAGTATTTGTCAAAGTAAAAATTGCACTAGACAAAATTCAACAAGCAAGAAAGGCTTTATTCAAGACTACTGCAATAGAAGAGAGAGATGGAACTCAACTTTGTGAAACAAGACAAGAAAGATTTTAAGTGCTGGCATTAGCTAGAGGAAAACTACTGGAGGAAATTAGGGGAGAGACTGATCAATGAAATGAGTAAGGCACATTGAGTTATTCTTGAGTTTGCAAAGGTTTTGCTTTGTTAGTAGGCCTTCTGTGTTTGCTAATTGGTGCCCACTGAAGTTAGGCTCCTACTCTCTCACAGGATGTTTACATTTACATCTCTCTTTCTCAATGTTTACATTTCAAAGAAATAGTTCCCAGGTCCTTAAGAAAGACAGTTCCTGGGTCCTAAAACTGGCAAGAGGAGGAAAGTCGATTTGCATATATTTCAGAGAGACAGAAAATGAACTTATAATTGCAAATTTTCTGAAGTAAATGCTCTAAGAAAAAGGAGATCAAGGGTCTTTAGTCAATAAGAAGCCTATCTAAAATTCAGTTAAGGTGAGGGGAACATTAAGAATGCCTTAGTTATATTCCTAGCTAAATAAAAACATATTTGGATGAATTAGAATCCAAATTTATACTGGCTTGGGCCTAGTAAAAAATACTGAAATAGTTAAATCTGGTAAAGATCTTTCCTATTCCAACTTTTAGTGTCCGTCTGTTTCTCCTATGTGGTTTTAAAAGCATTCTCTGTCCCCAGTAACTCATAATAATATATAATCTCAGAACCTTTTTGTAGCAAAAATGTAAAAGAAAAAAAAAAAAAAGAACTCACTTATATTTATGTGCTTTCCTTCCAGAAGTGTTTGCATTTAAAAAGACCTAAAGAGAGGACATTTTTTAACACAAAGAAAGGAAAGAATACTTTTGGAATTTTAGTCTTTGATGATAAGAACTGAAATGAACCAAATTTCCTGTCCTATATTTAAAAATACTGAGAAAAATATATATATATAAAAAAACTTACTCTTTGCTCCATGAAATACTTTTTCTTGGAAAGTAAGACTGTGAACCAACTAAAATAAGTTATTTACCAAGTATAAAACCTTGTTCATCAACCTCACTTTAAGATTCTCATCACATTCTGTCCACCAGTACAAAGCTTTATTCATGAACTCTAAGCAATCCTTACAAGTACCCACCCCCTACAACTAAGGCTCTAGAGCATATAAACATCTTTCCATAAATTCTTCCTCTGAGACACTAGTAAGAGTCTATTAGGGGTTGTTTTCCATTATTGTGGCAAATCTAAAAGAATTAGTTTCTCTTGATCAACAGAATTGTCTGGTGGTCTTTTGGAGGCTCAGTTGTGAACAAACACAAAATACTGCAAAATCCAATTAAAATACTCTCACTACAAAAGCTCACGACACTAGACCACAAACAGTGCACTACTCTGGGACCACTGGACATTTATCTCTCCTTAGCTGTGACAGGGACATAGATATAGTATCAGGTCTGAACTCCAATTTATTTTCATCAAATTCCCAAATGTTATTTTTTTTCTTTTAAGAATAAGGAAACATTTTAGGAATCCTTTGATTATGTGATCCAATTTGATCCAAAGAGAAAAGCAATTTCCTCACTTCTCTGGTGAGTCTAAAAGAGTATTCTACTGGAAGAGGACAAGCATAGCTCTCACAGTTTCATCATTCAGATGACCTAAATAAAAAGGAGTTGAGAAAGTCACAGTAATCTACATTCCTTGAACACAATTTTCCTTGAGTCACCTTTTCAAAATCTTGTAAACACTTGTCCAGCTCTTAGTTTGGACTGACTGTTCTTTGGTAGGTTTTGGTGACATGACATTGCACAGGCACCTACTAAGTTTTCATGGGGCCTTCTCAGTCTCATAAGCTTCAATACTACACATTCCTCCCTTCGTGTTGTTAAGTCAGATACATATCTCTCTAATTGCTATAACTTCTCAAAGGGCAATCTGAAATTGCTGGGGCCACTCTGGAGAGAATTTGACATGAACAAGATCATTCATTTGACAGATATATTAGAACAAAAAAAGAAAGACTCTCATGAGGAGACTCTCCATCCCATGAGTCTAATAGAGAGATTACTCTGTTGAATGCACAAGGCCCCTCTTTCCTTTTCATGCTTCTGGGATTAATAAGCACTAGATTTTTAATTATATTGCTCAATGGAATTATCAAGGATGTGAGTTATTGTTTAAACTGTTACTAAACTATCCAAAGAATTGGATACCTGAGACCAGAATGGGAAGATGGAGTTTATTGAGTAGATAATTATAGTACACTTTCAAGAGTGTTTAAACTATCTGTAATAATAAGTTGTGTATATGTGTATGTGTGTGAAAATGAGCTTTTCTGCATTTAAGCCTCTCCTGCTCTTTGAAGATAGAAGAAAATTAACCTTTAATAGTCATGCATTTGCCTGAAGCTAGCTCCCCATTGTTTTTTCATTTGCTATTTCATCTTTTCTTTTTTGGTTGGGAAATTTTTTTAAATTAATTTATCATAAATACATTTTCTATCAATATATGAACATTTTAGGACTATTGTTCAGATAAACATTAAAAATGAAAGGAAAAGGACAATGATTAACTGTGCTTTATATATTTTCCCTTTGCCAAAAATTTAACAAACAGAAAATGTGTACCTGTGTGTGTAATATAATTAGTCTTTTAGATGAAAAGAAAATTATGCCCTTAGAAATCTGGCAAAGTCAAAAGTCTTGCTTTTTTAAATATATGAATGCTGAGGTTTATTTACATTAAAAAGAGCTTATGTAATTTCCCAATAAATAAATGAATCCTTAGGCAATTAGAATGATTTAATATATCTTTTAAAGAACTATTCTAGATTAGAGGAGAAGAGGGTGGCAGAGGAGTAGAACTAAATTTTGTCTGGTCCCAGGAATTCAGCTAGATAGGTATCAAACCATTCTGAACACCTACAAACTCAATAGGAGACCAAAGAAAGGAATAGCAGCAACTCTATGAATAGAAAAGTGACCACTTTCTGGAAGGTAGGACATGCGGAGAAGTGAATCCAAGGGGATATTCAGGAAGATAGATGGCGGGGAGGGGGCCTCTGTCAGCCACTACCAGAAAGTGATAGAGCAGCTGAGCCCCAAATCGGAAATTTTAGAAGTTGGCTCCGCTGAAGGACATGGCTCCAGTGGCTAAGCGGGGGCTGGAACCCTCGCTGGGACAGTGTGGTCTCAGGACCCTCGGAGTCACAGAAAGACTGGGGGTGCCTGAGTGTGGCAGAGCTCCCAGGAATCGGAGTGGGGAAACCAGCTGCAGAGACAGAGCCGAGGAGTGGGCTCTCAGCTCGGGGTTGCCATAAACTGTGATCCACAGCAGTCGGGCTACTGCTCTTCCAGCAGGGACCCAACAAGTGGCAGATCGGGGAGACTCCCCTTCCTCCCCAAGGAGGAGCAGCGCGGGAGCGCACCGCAGGGATCTGCTGGGTTTGGAGACTCCACACCGGGTCATGTGCCAGAGATAGAAATGCTGGGTCACAGACCGGGTGAGCACAGAGTGGGGCCGGAGACTGGGGAGACAGGAGTGACTGACTGCTTTTCTCTGGGGGTGCACTGAGGAGTGGGGCCCCAAGTTCTTGGCTACTCCAGTCGGAGATTGGGAGGCCACCATTTTCACTCTCGTCCTCCAAAGCTGTATGGAAAGCTTGCAAGGAACAAAAGCTCCCGAGAGCAAACCCGAGCAGATTACTTAGCCCAGACCGGGCAAGGGCGGGGCAATTCCGCCTCCAGCAAAGACATTTGGGAACCACGGCAACAGGCCCCTCCCCCAGAAGATCAGCAAGAACAGCCAGACAAGACTAAGTTTACCAATCAATGAGAATGGCAGAACTCCAGTGCTAGGGGAATACAAAACATAGAATTCATGGCTTTTTTCCCATGATTCTTTAGTCTTTCAAAGTTAATTTTTTAAATTTTCTTTATTTTTTTCTTTTTCTATTTTTTTAAAAATTTTTCTTTTTCCCTTTTTCAACCAACATCTTATCAATCCCTTTTTTAAAAATCTTTTTTATTTTTCATTTTTAGAGTCATATTCTATCCCTTCATAGTAGTTAACCTTATTTTTGGTACATATATAAGTTGTTCTCTCTTTAAAATTTTGGGATACAGTTTCTTCTAACAGACCAAAATATACCCTAAATCTCTAGTGTGTGGCTTTGTTCTAGTCTCCTGACTGATCACATTCTCTCCCTTTTTTTTTTTTCTAATTTTTCTTCTTTCGTTTTTCAACCAACTTCTTATCAATTCCTTTTATGAAATCTTTTATAATTTTCATCTTTACAGTCATATTCCAACCCTTCATCATATTTACCCTTATTTTTGTACATACATACGTTTTTCTTTCTTTAAAATTTTGGGAGGCACTTTGTTCTAACGGACCAAAATACACCCAAAATCTAGTGTGTGGCACTGATCCATTCACCAGCCTGATCATATTTGGTCATATTCTTTTTTTTTTAATCTTTTCTTTTCTTTTCTTTTCTTTTTTTCTTTCTTTCCCTTTCTTTTCCCCCGGTTGCAGGTCTCTTCCGATTTGTTTAGTGTCTATTTTTCTGGGGTCATTGTTACCCTGTAGCATTTTGTTCTCTCATTCATCTATTCTCCTCTGGACAAAATGACAAAACGGAAAAACTCACCTCAAAAAAAAAAAAGAACAAGAGGCAGTACCGACTGCCAGGGACCTAATAATTACGGACATTAGTAAGATGTCAGAACTAGAGTTCAGAATGACGATTATAAAGAAACTAGTTGGGCTTGAAAAAAGCATGGAAGATAATAGAGAATCCCTTTCTGGAGAAATAAAAGAACTAAAATCTAACCAAGTCGAAATCAAAAAGGCTATTAATGAAGTGCAATAAAAAATGGAGGCTCTAACTGCTAGGATAAATGAGGCAGAAGAGAGATTTAGTGATATAGAACACCAAATAATGGAGACTAAAAAAGCTGAAAAAAAGAGAGATAAACAGTTACTGGATTATGAGGGTAGAATTTGAGAGATAAGTGACACCATAAGATGAAACAATATTAGAATAATTGGGATCCCAGAAGAGGAAGAAAGAGAGAGGGGCAGAAGGTATATTGGAGCAAATTATAGCAGAGCACTTCCTTAATTTGGGGAAGGAAACAGGCATCAAAATCCAGGAGGCACAGAGAACCCCCCTCAAAATCTGTAAAAATAGGTCAACACCCTGACATCTAGTAGTAAAGCTTACAAGTCTCAGAGACAAAGAGAAAATCCTGAAAACAGCTCGGGACAAGAGGTCTGTAACCTACAATGGTAGAAACATTTGATTGGCAACAGACCTATCCACAGAGACCTGACAGGCCAGAAAGGACTGGCAGGATATATTCAGAGACTAAATGAGAAAAATATGCAGCCAATAATACTATATCCAGCTAGGCTGTCATTGAAAATAGGAGGAGAGATAAAAAGCTTCCAGGACAAACAAAAACTAAAAGAATTTGGAAACACCAAACCAGCCCTACAAGAAATATTGAAAGGCTCTCTAAGCAAAGAGAGAGCCTAAAAGTAACATAGACCAGAACGGAACACAGACAATATACAGTAACAGTCACCTTACAGGCAATACAATGGCACTAAATTCATATCTTTCAACAGTTACCCTGAATATAAATGGGCTAAATGTCCCAATCAAAAGACACAGGCTATCAGATTGGATAAAAAAACAAGACCCATCGATATGCTGTCTTCAAGAGACTCATTTTAGACCCAAAGACATCTCCAGATTGAAAGCAAGGGGTGGAAAACCATTTACCATGCTAATGGACATCAAAAGAAAGCTGGGGTGGCAATCCTTATATCAGAAAAGTTAGATTTTAAACCAAAGACTATAATAAGAGATCTGGAAGGACATTATATCCTACTTAAAGGGTCTATCCAACAAGAAGATCTAACAATTGTAAATATCTATGCCCCTAACATGGGAGCAGCCAATTACATAAGCCAATTAATAACAAAAGCAAAGAAACACATTGACAACAATACAATAATAGTAGGAGACTTTAACACCCCCCTCACTGAAAAGGACAGATCATCTAAGCAAAAGATCAACAAGGAAATAAAGACTTTAAATGACACACTGGGTCCAATGGACTTCACAGATATATTCAGAACATTCCATCCCAAAGCAATAGAATACACATTCTTCTCTAGTGCCCATGGAACATTCTCCAGAATAGACCACATCCTAGGTCACAAATCAGGTCTCAACTGGTACCAAAAGATTGGGATCATTCCCTGCATATTTTCAGACCACAATGCTTTGAAACTAGAACTCAATCACAAGAAGAAAATCAGAAAGAACTCAGATACATGGAGGCTAAAGAGCATGCTACTAAAGAATGAATGGCTCAACCAGGAAATTAAAGAAGAATTTTAAAAATTCATGGAAACAAATGAAAATGAAAACACAACTGTTCAAAATCTTTGGGATGCAGCAAAGGCGGTTCTAAGAGGAAAGTATATAGCAATACAAGCCTTTCTCAAGAAACAAGAAAGGTCTCAAATACACAACCTAACCCTACACCTCAAGGAGCTGGAGAAAAAACAGCAAATAAAGCCTAAACCCAGCTGGAGAAGAGAAATAATAAAGATCAGAGCAGAAATCAATGAAATAGAAACCAAAAGAACAGTAGAACAGATCAATGAAACTAGGAGCTGGTTCTTTGAAAGAATTAGTAAGATTGATAAACCCCTGGCCCGACTTATCAAAGAGAAAAGAGAAAGGACCCAAATAAATAAAATCATGAATGAAAGAGGAGAGATCACAACCAACACCAAAGAAATACAATTATAAGAACATATTATGAGCAACTATTAGATAATCTGGAAGAAATGGATGCAATCCTGGAGAAGTATGAACTACCAAAACTGAACCAGGAAGAAATACAAAACCTGAACAGACCCATAACCAGTAAGGAAATTGAACCAAAAATCTCCCAACAAACAAGAGCCCAGGGCCAGATGGCTTCCCAGGGGAATTGTACAAAACATTTCAGGAAGAATTAATACCTATTCTACTGAAACTGTTCCAAAAAATGGAAATGGAAGGAAAACTTCCAAATTCATTTTATGAGGCCAGCATTACCTTGATCCCCAAACTAGACAAAGACCCCATCAAAAATGAGAACTACAGACCAATATCCCTGATGAACATGGATGCAAAAATTGTCACCAAAATACTAGCCAATAGGATCCAACAGTACATTAAAAGAATTATTCACCAAGACCAAGTGGGATTTATTCCTGGGCTGCAAGGTTGGTTCAACATCTGCAAATCAATCCATGTGATAAAATACATTAATAAAAGAAAGAACAAGAATCATATGATTCTCTCAATAGATGCAGAAAAAGCATTTGACAAAGTACAGCATCCTTTCTTGGTTAAAACTCTTCAAAGTGTAGGGATAAAGGGTATACACCTCAATATCATAAAAGCCACCTATGAAAAATCCACAGTAAATATCATCTCAATGGGGAAAAATTGAAACCTTTTCCCCTAAGGTCAGGAACATGGCAGGGGTGTCCACTATTGCCACTGCTATTTAACATAGTACAAAAAATCCTAACCTCAGCAATCAGACAACAAAAAGAAATAAAAGACATCAGGATAGGCAAAGAAGAGTGAAACTCTCACTCTTCGGAGATGATATGATACTTTATGTGGAAAACCCAAAATACTCCACCCCAAAACTGCTAGAACTCATACAGGAATTCAGTAAAGTGGCAGGTTATAAAATCAATGCCCAGAAATCAGTGGCATTCCTATACACCAACAAGAAGACAGAAGAAAGAGAAATTAAGGAGTTGATCCCATTTACAACTGCACCAAAACCATAAGATACCTAGGAATAAATCTAACCAAAGAAGCAAAGATACTGCACTCAGAAAATTACAGAATACTCATGAAAGAAATTGAGGAAGACACAAAGAAATGGAAAAACGTTCCATGCTCATGGATTGGAAGAACAAATACTGTGAAGATGTCAATGCTACCTAGAGCAATCTACACATTTAATGCAATCCCTATCAAAATACCATCCACTTTTTTCCAAGAAATGGAACAAATAATCCTAAAATTTGTATGGAACCAGAAAAGACCCCGAATAGCCAGAGGAATGTTGAAAAAGAAAAGCAAAGCTGGTGGCATCACAATTCCCGACTTCAAGCTCTATTACAAACCTGTAATCATCAAGACAGTACGGTACTGTCACAGAAACAGACACATAGATCAATGGAACAGAATGGAGAGCCCAGAAATGGACCCTCAACTCTCTGGTCAACTAATCTTTATGTCCAATGGAAAAAAGACAGTCTCTTCAAGAAATGGTGTTGGGAAAATTGGACAGCCACATGCAGAAGAAGGAAACTGGACCATTTCCTTACACCACACACAAAAACATACTCAAAATAGATGAAAGACCTAAATGTGAGACAGGAATCCATCAAAATCCTTGACGAGAACACAAGCAGCAACCTCTTCGACCTCAGCCACAGAAACTTCTTCCTAGACAAATAGCCAAATGCAAGGGAAGCAAGGGCAAATTTGGGACTTCATCAAGATAAAAAGCTTTTGCACCGCAAAGGAAACAGTCATCAAAACCAAAAGACAACTGACAGAATGGGAGAAGATATTTGCAAATGACATATCAGATAGGGCTAGTATCCAAAATCTATAAAGAACTCATCAAACTCAACACCCAAAGAACAAATAATCCAGTCAAGAAATGGTCAGAAGACATGAACAGACATTTCTGTAAAGAAGACATACAAATCGCCAATGGACACATGAAAAAGTGTTTAACATCACTCAGCATCAAGGAAATATAAATCAAAACTTCAATGAGATACCACCTCACACCAGTCAGAATGGCTAAAATTAACAAGTCAGGAAATGACAATGTTGGCGGTGATGTGGAGAAAGGGGAACCCTCCTACACTGTTTGTGGGAATGCAAGCTGGTGCAGCCACCTGGAAAACAGTATGGAGGTTCCTCAAAAAGTTGACAATAGAGATACCCTACGACCCAGCAATTGTACTACTGGGTATTTAACCCAATGATACAAATGTAATGATCCGAAGTGATACGTGCACTCCAATGTTGATAGCAGCAATGTCCACAATAGCCAAACTATGGAAAGAGCCAAGATGTCCATCAACAGATGAATGGATAAAGAAGATGTGATATATATATATATATCAGTTTCAGTAGAATAGGTATTAATTCTTCCTGAAATGTTTCGTACAATTCCCCTGGGAAGCCATCTGGCCCTGGGCTCTTGTTTGTTGGGAGATTTTTGGTTCATATATAGTAGTTCATAGTTTTGGTTTTTATATATATATATATATATATATATATATATATATATATATATCACATCTTCTTTATCCATTCATCTGTATACACACACACACACACACACACACACACACACACACACTGGAATATTATGCAGCCATCAAAAAACCCGAATCTTGCCACTTGCAACAATGTGGATGGAACTAGAGGGTATTATGCTACGTGAAATAACTCAATCAGAGAAAGACAAGTATCATATGATTGCACTGATATGAAGAATTTGAGAAACAAGACAGAGGATCATAGGGCAAGGGAGGAAAAAAGGAAACAAGATGAAACCAGAGAGGGAGACAAACCATAAGAGAGTCTTAATCTCAGGAAACAAACTGAGGGTTGCTGGAGTGGTGGGGGGTGGGATGGATGGGTTGGATGGGTGATGGACGTTGGGGAGGGTATGTGCTATTGTGAGCACTGTGAATTATGTAAGATTGATGAATCACATGCCTGTACCTCTAAAACAAATAATACAATACATGTTTAAAAAAAAAAAAAAAGAAGAGAGTAGGAAGTGAAAAATGAAGTGGGGGAAATCGGAGTGGGAGATGAACCATGAGAGACTATGGACTCTGAAAAACAAACTGAGGGTTTTAGAGGGGAGAGGGGTGAGGGGATGGGTTGGCCCAGTGATGGGTTTTAAGGAGGGCACATATTGCATGGAGCACTGCATGTTATACACAAACAATGAATCATGGAACACTACATCTAAAACTAATGATGTAATGTATGGGGATTAACATAACAATAAAAAATTAAAAAAAAAACTAATGATGTAATGTATGGTGACTAACGTAACATAATAAAATTAAATTAAAAAAAATAAAGAACTATTCTATCATTGTTTCCTTAGATTGTTTATTACAAAAATATGAAATTGAAATAATTGACTTTTTTTTTTTTTAAAGATTTTATTTATTTTTTTGACAGAGAGAGACACAGCGAGAGAGGGAACACAGGCAGGGGGAGCGGGAGAGGGAGAAGCGGGCCTCCCGCTGAGCATGGAGCCCGATGCGGGGCTCGATCCCAGGACCTGGAATCATGACCTGAGCCGAAGGCAGACGCTTAACGACTGAGCCACCCAGGCGCCCCAATAATTGACATTTTCATAGTGGATATCATTTAAAAGGTTTTTAATCTTGTGAATTCTTATTGATTCTACTACATTTATGTATTGGAATGTTTTACTGATGATACTACAAATCAAAAGGACTTAACATGATGGTGTAAATTGCAATTTCCAAATCTTTGGTTAACATCAAGACTTTATACTGACATAAATTGAATTAACAAATTATTATTGGATACCTGCACAACTTTTGAGTAAGAAATATATACAAATATTATTCTCTAAATATAATTTTAAATTATCCCTTTTCCTTACAGAATGAAAATTAGGACATGCAAATGTTAAGTGATGTATATTTATGTTTATATGTGTATATTTATGTTTATTTTGCCTAACATAAAAGTTGTCAAAGTGATATAAAATGTGTGATAATGAAAAAATAAAATAACTAACAGTTATTGGATTGTTATCTTTGTGTTTTTTCTTGAGTCTAAAAAAACAAATATTAGTTACTTTATTTAAAGTTGGTAATTATTTTAAAAGAATACAGAAAAATTGAAAGATGTATACAAGATAACTATGATTTGCTTGCTTGTTTCCTAAGAGAAGGTATGTATTTACTTAATTAGTAAATTTAACATAATATGTAATGCTCTTTTATATGCTGATAAAATTAAATATATCTTAAAGATAAAAACTTTAATCATCTATGTGCATAGTCATGCATCTTTGAATGGCTAAATACATACATGTAAAACTATATTAAGCTTAATCCCAATGTTTGTGAATTTTAAAAATATGTATCTAGTTGAGGGCTTAAGTGAAATTAAAAGTTCTGAGAAATTTGAAGTCTATTTGCCTGTTTTTGTAATGCTCTCCAGCTGGTTCTTTTTTTTTTTTTCCAAAAATTTTATTTATTTATTTGTCAGAGAGAGAGAGAGAGAAAGAGGGCACAAGCAGGGGGAGCTGTAGGCAGAGCAGGCAGACAGCAAAGGGAGAAGCAGGCTCCCTGCTGAGCAAGGAGCCTGATGCGGGACTTGATCCCAGGACCCTGGGGTCATGACCTGAGCCAAAAGTAGATGCTTAACTGACTGAGCCACCCAAACATCCCTCCAGCTGGTTCTTTTTGAAGTAAATAGTGACTTGTATTATTTTTTATAATGTTAGCTCAGCGTTAATGGATTTATTCATAATGAAAAGGTTTTACTAAAAATTTTATATGAAATATGTACCAAACATAAAGTTAGAATATGGTTTTTGTTTCTATAAAATAGCCAAATTAAGATTTTGTCCAGACAAGAGAGTTTACAAATATTCTGTTAATTCTCTAAACTTTTTGGAAAATTCCTCAATCTCTTTGATAAGAAGTTCCTTATTTGTTTAAAATTAAGATTCTAAAATTTTTCGTATTGTTATTTGTTTGATAATATTACCTAATTTGTATAAGATAGACATGAGACGGGGAAAATGAGGGCCACTCTTTGTATTCTTGCCTTAGGCCCCATAATTGTAATGTGGTAAAATTGTCCAGAGATTAGATATCTCCTAGAAATGTACGTATATTCCAAAAGGCAATGGGAATGCTTTATGATCTTTAAACAAAAGGGTGACATAATCACAACTGTGTTCAAGAGGCTTTACTTGGTCAACAAACTGTAACATGAATAGAACACAAAAAGACTAGAGATAAAATGAAATAATTTTTTATTACCTGTCTATTTATAAATATAAAGCGTAAAAAAATGAAAGATTTCCAAGTAGATTGTTGAGAATTTGTTTCTGAGGTTATATTTCAGCTACACACACATATTGAAACTGAATGTGCAACTTTAACAATTTTAGCTTTTTTTTTCAAATCAGAAAATTATGAGTTAAAGAGACAAATCAGGAACTACTACATAAATGTACCTTACCTCTATTGTTCCTTCACATAGGAACCAACGTACATAATCAAGGTCTTCAGATGTGTTCACATAGACTGCCTCTTCAGTATAGTTTGCAGAGAGAAAGAAGTAGGCATCAATAATAGCCACTTCACAATTTCCATCTTCAGATCCTTTCAAAGAGACTGAAAATTAAATAATCTTTCACAAACTTAAATTTACATGAAATTATCAAAGACAGTCATCAAACTACTTGGTAATATCAATTTGACAATGTCTATCACAAAATAAGCTTCTATATGTATAGAATACCAAATCTGATAAAGACAAAGTAGAATAAGGCCCAACTTTCGCATTTTATAAATGAACTGAGAAATAGAGCATCAAAACAAGACACATATTCCAGGCCAGTGTATTTTTTTAAATAATTAAATGTCAAATAAATTTCCAATTAATGATTACAAAGATGATTTAATAGATATAAATATAATAAATTTTGTATTAAAAGCACTTTTATTCTTTATATACTATAGCTGCAAAAGCAATTATTTCAAAAGTTATTTGGAAAACATCCTTAAAATCTTTATAATAGAAAAATCATTAGCACCCCATCCTAGCCCTCTGATAAAAAAGAAGGGAGTGTATTTATATGGGGGTGGGAAGGTGTCAGTATAGATATAGATATGCATACATATACATATATAATTTAGCTATTTTGCACTCTGTTAGACATAATATCTGTAATACAATAAAAAATGACATTGCAAGAAAGCAAAAGAATGTGACCTATATTCAAGAGGAAAGAGTAAAAACAGATGACCCAGACTTAGAACTATATAAAGATTGTAAAATATCTATGATAAATATGTTGAAGTATCTATAGAAAACGGTTAATATAATTGGTAAACAGGGAATTAGGGAATGAGAGTTTTGGAAATGAAATGTAAACAAACAAACAAAGAAAGATATCCCAGAATTGTGGAGAGAAAGGAACTAATTATGCTGAACCTAGAACCTGTGATTTTTATTAATGGTGTAATTCTCAGGTAGTGAAACAACATAGGAGACTGGATACAGTTTCTTTTAAACATAACTAAACCTCCTAGTAAAGTGACCAATAAAATTTGTTAGGTAGATAATATTCATCCACAGAATCCTAGCAAATAGTCCTGTTTTAGAATTGCTTATGGTTAACAAACCTAAAATCTAGTGTTTGTGAGGCACGACTTCCCAGAAAATATTATTTTCTTAAAATAACACAACTTACAACTGAATTGTAAAGTAGAGATGGTTCACAAGCTGAAATCCTCCTGCTGTGTGCAAATCTATTTAGATATCTTATATGTAACTCTAGAAAAAAAAGGAAGAAGCTAGGAAGCCTTGAGGAATGTTCCAGACCTTTCAACCTTACCAGTGTAATTTAACTGCTAGTAATTTTAAGATTATAAAAATTATTACTAGTTTAGTAATAAAATAATCAGTGGGTGAGATTATCAGCAGATCAGCCACAAGAGAAGAAAATATCAGTAAATTTAATGATGCCAATAAGAATCATATCTTCAATGTGCTGAGATAAAATAACTCAAATATGGCTAACCTAGCCTATATTATCAATTGATAAATGCTCCTTTCTATTTTCTGAAGGAGTTTAAATAGAATTCGATGAACTCTTTATTGAATATTTGGGAGAACTTTGATAAAGACAATATATTTCCAGTGGTTTTCTTTGTGGAAATATATTTTAAAACTATTTAATTATTTTACAGCTTATAGGACTACTCTGATTTTATCTATATTATTGAATCAGTTTGTCCACTAGTATTTTTCTATGAATTTGTCCATTTCATCTAAGTTGTCCAATTTATAGGCACCAAGTTCTCTATAATGTTGTATCTGATTAAATATTTGGACCTAACTGAGATATCATCCCTTCTTCCTCCCAAAGCCTCAAAAAGGAGGTAATGATAAAATAAAACAGAAGTGTTAACTCACAAAGAGAATGAGAAGGAGGCAACAGTGAGCAAATATTTTCTGAGCAAATATTTTCAATAAATTTCAAGAAGCTGAAAAGATGGTGGAAATGTAGTGACAAAATTATCAGAATGGCAATAATCAAAAGACAAAAGTGTAATTAGAGGACATACTTATAAAAAAACAAATTCATGTACTTGGCAGATATCTTAAGATGCTCAGGACTTAAACGTGTTTGAGAATGTAGTACTGGGTTCTGGCAACAGGGAAAGTAGTTGACATAGCTTTTCTTTCAAATCACAAATCCAGGTAATTATTCTGACCCACCACTCATCTCCCTGCTGGCCCACAAACAAATAATTTTCAAGGTTTATTCTCAGGAGAAAGAGGATCTTAGAGTCTCCTGCCTCAAGGATACCAAGCTCATTGGAATTCTGCCATTGAATGGCCAGCTGTCAACTTGCAATCCTCCAATTGAGCTGCCATTTATCAAAACCCATGTTCACATGGTAAGCTTCCAATAAGTATTGTTAGGTCATCACCATTAAATATGATTATCCAACATTTGGCAGAAAGATTCCAAATAAGAAAAAATAAACCATCATTAAAAATACTTACAGAAACAGAGACGCTGAATGGAAGAAAAAAATTTAAAACTAATCAAAACTGTAATAATCTTAGAGTTACAAGAAAATTTGTTTAATCTATATAAAAGAACAGAATGTCATGGAAATGTACAATTTAGACAAGAGTAAAAATGTCTAGAAAAGTAAAAAAAATAATAAAAAATCCAACACTAGCTTTCACGTATTTAATTGGGGGAATAGAGTAGAAAATAGGGCAAAATAAAAATAAATGGAAAAGATAAGAATTATGAGAAAATGAGATCAATTTAGGAGAGGCAATATCAAATTTTTGGACTTAGAGGCACAGAAATAGGAACAGAAAAGACAGATAATTAGTGAAATAATACAGAGATTACCCAAAAATTGAAAGGCACAGGCTTCCATATAAAAGGGTTTATCAAGTGCTTACACATGAACAAGAATACAGTCATGGGAATGTAAATTGGTGCAGCCACTATGGAAATCAGTATGGAGGTTCCTCAAAAAATTAAAAATAGAACTCTCATATGGTCCCACAACTCCACTTCTTAGTATTTATCTCATGTTAACAAAAATACTAATTCAAAAAGATATATGCATCCCCATGTTCACTGCAGAATTATTTACAATAGCTTAGGCATGAACAATCTAATTGTCCATCAGTGGGTGAATAGCACATGCACATGTGCACACACACACACACACACACACACAGAAATATTATTTGGTCCTAAAAAAAGAAGAAAATCTTGCCGTTTGCAACAACATAGATGGAACTTAAGGGCATTATGCTAAGTGAAATAAGTCAGACAGAGAAAGATAAATACAGTATATTTCACTTATATGTAGAATGTAAAAGGGAAGAAAAAACAGAAACTCATAGATGCGGAGAACAGATTTGTGGTTGCCAGAAGTGGAAGTGGCGGATAGGAGAAACACATGATGGTGATCAAAAAGTACAAACTTCCAGTTATAAAATAAATAAGTCCTGGGATGGGATCAATGTACAGCATGGTGACTATAGCTAACAATACTGTATTGTATATTTGAAAGTTGCTAAGAGAGTAAATCTTGAAAGTTCTTATTGCAAGAAAAGAAATGTAACCATGTGTGATATGGATATTAACTAGAATTATTATGGTGACTGTTTTGCAATACATACAAATATAGAATCCTTATGTTATACATTTGAAACTAACATGATGTTATATGGCAATTATTAACTCAATTTTAAAAATTTATGATCTACAACATAAATCCCAACATAGTGGAATTTCAGAACACTGGAGCAAAGAACATAGAAAAAGCCTTCCAGGGAGATAACCACAAGTTGAGTATAAAAAATCAAAAGGTGGCTTGTTACATACACAATTCCACATTACTGCATGCCTTCCTTTCTTTTTGCTGTATTATATATCTCATGGATTGCCATATCAGTACAAGGAGTATTGCATAATCATTTTTACATTTGTGTTCATTCTTTTGCTCAAATAACCAATGATGCCAATTATAATCTTGTACATATATTACTTAGCATGTGGATGGAAGCATGTGTGATGGGAAAGCTAAGTCAAACAGTATACACATTTATAATATTGATGGATATTGTGAAATGGCCTTGCTCAGATTTTATAATGATTTTACATTTCATGAGCAATGTATAAAATCTCTCAAATTTTTGCCATATTTATGAGAGAAAAATTATATATTTATGATGTTTTTAAAATCTGCTTTGTTCTCATTATGAGTAAAGCTGAACACTTTCTCGTATATTTAGGAATACTTTTTATGCCTTCTGAACAGTTTTTGTTTGTTTGTTTTGCTGTTTGACTGCTTCCATGATGTCGTCCACAGACACTTTTTCTTGTCATGTAGTCAAATGACTAGTCTTTTCTTTCTGGCAACTAAATTTTGGTTGGTAGCTGAAAAAGGTCTTCCCCATCCAAATTTATAAAGTAATTCTCCAAAATTTTTCTGATATATTTATCATTTAAATTTTTATTTTAAAAACTTATTGATATGAATTTAACTCAGAGTATTCTGTTAAGATACAAATCAGACTTTTTTTTTTTTTTTCCAGATGACGATCCAGTTGTTCAAGCTCAATTACTGAGCAATTCCTATTTACCCTAATGACTGAGATGGAAATTCTATTAGATGTTAAATTTTCTGTATGACTTGATTTTATTTTTGGACGTTGTATTTGCACAGTTTTGACTATCAGTGCAACAGTACCATGCGCTTCATTATTGAAGCTATATAATATGCTTTATTATTTGGCAGAACTAAATCTCTGCCCCACGACCCACATAATGCACTTTTACAGAGTCTAGCTGGCTTTATTTATTTAGTTAGTTTTCCAAGTGGACTTTAATAAATAAAACAAATATAAAAGCATTGGTGTTATTTTACTGAAATCTTCATAAATATATAAAAGAATATGGAGATCTGAAATCTTTAATACATTAGGTCTCCTTTCCAATAGCATGGTATATCTGTAGAATTTTTTTTCCAGTTTTGTGTGTTTGTAACTATACTATAGCAATATATAAAGTTTTCTCAATGTAGAACTCATGTAACATTTTTGTTAATTTTAGTCCTGGGTATTTTAATATTTTCACTGCTGGTTTTTTTTCCATTAAATCCTTTAATTGGCTCTTCTCTGTATATGAAAGCCACTTACTTTTATTTAATAATTAACATAATCCTGTTACTGTAAACATTTTTTATAGGTAATGTAAGTGAAATGTACTAAAATACATTTGGTTTTTAAAACTCAGATTTGTTTTTTAAATCTTGAAGTAAGGCCTGAAAATCTTTTTTTTTTTCTTTTAAGATTTTATTTATTTATTTGAGAGAGAGAGCACAAAGGGAGAGCGAGAGGGAGAAGTAGACTTCCCACTAAGCAAAGAGCCCAATGCGGGGCTCGATTCCAGGACCCTGAGATCATGACCTGAGCCAAAGGCAGATGAGCCACCCCGGCACGCCAAGGCCTGAAAATCTTAAATGGATATAGAAATAACAGCAGGTATTTAACAAAAGACTTGAAAGAGGAGCAGTATAATAAGGAAAAGTACTCTTGATCAAGATTGCTTTGGAGATACAGGAATTTCCAATCTCCAATTAATCATTATAAAATTATAAAAGTCATTTAAATGAATAGATTATAATTAATATCTTACAATATCTTTTACCACAAATAAGATCTACTACTTCATAAAGAAAAAGAGAGAATTTAAAGTACATATTGGTTTGCAATATCAATTCAGAAGCACAGAACTCTTTCATTTAGAAAAAAAATACTTCACTATCACATATTAAATGCTGTAAATGTGTTTCAAATTCAGTTAACGAAGTTGTAATGATCACAAGCTTTAAAAAAAAAGAAAGGAATTCAGAGAACTTATGTCTTTATTTTTGCTATGATTTCATCTTTTCTTAACTATGATTCATATTATCTTATTTCACTTCACAACTCATTATCCACTCTGTCAGTATCTCCTTTTCTCAAACCTAATAATACATATAATGAACATAGATGATGACATTGAAAAGAAACGGTGCATGTCAGCTCTTTCTCAAGTTGTGCACTGTAGACCAATTGTCCTTGAAGGGGCTTCTTCTAATTAATTATCATCCCTTCTTTGTAGAGCAATCATATTGGCAAGAATTGATTGGGCGTGTAAGACACTTCATTTAGTTGGTAGAAAAATCTCTTAATTAAAAATAATTTTACTACTGGTAAAATTAATGCACCCCATGCAAATTTACCAGCTTGATTTTAATGTTCCTCTTCAATTATATTTTAAGAGAAAAAAAGGAAATGAGATCTTAACAGCATCAACCGGAAAAAAAAATAAGAATTACATAAAAGACGTAATTCTATTTACATACTTTCAAAATTTAACCTAACTGCTTTTTTTGTTTTGAAAACTTTCCTGGGAGAATTGTTTTATTGAATCTTTCTCCTGGCAGTAAAAAGGAATTTGGGTAGCCCTACTTAACTATTTATTGACTATTTAGCCTCATCACACTGCCTTCTTTAGCTTGGACAGCCCAAGTCATTTAGATTCTCAGAGGTGGAGGTCACATAATTCTTATTTTTGTAATCATCAGCTTATGTTCATTAAGTTCTGAACTTAGTTTCATGAAAGGATAATGACTAAATACACTTACATTACCTTGATGTTAACTGCTCAAAGCTGATTTATGCATGAACAGTTTTGACTCCATATTATCCCATGTCCTAAAAAATCTATTTGTTTTACTTTAAAATAAACTTAATCATTCATAAAACTATGTTTACTCAGAGATGATTTATCAACAAGCTGTTTGATTTCCTATTACGCCTCCTATTTTTCCTAAAAATATATTTGCTATTTTATTTTTGTGAATATGTTCCCTGTAGCTATTTTTGGTTCTCAGAGAATTTAATGTTTATAATTTAGTGAATGTATGCATGCATTATTTCTACTTTGAGACAAAGGAAAATCGAGTATAACAATGATGCAGGCCCTGAAGTCCATGAACTGATTGGGCAGGGAACAGTAAATTATGTTTCTCATATCGTGGATGTAAAGCATTTGGGCAGCCTTTCAAGGTCTCTATGTCCACCTTACTACTGTACCACTTTCATTGTTCTCTAACGCAAGTCCAGCAGTAGTAGGTTTTAAAAGTTCCTCAGGTGATTAGAATATGTGGCTAAGGTTTAAAACCACTAAATTAACACAATCCCTAAATAGTCCTGAGACCAGATATATCAGGTAACTTCTCTAACCTCAGTTGTTGTTCTTGTTTGCTTGTTTTGTGTCATTTTTAAAATAGTAAGTATTCATAATACAATCTCCTGAGTTCCTTTTAGCACTAACATAAAATAGTCAACAAGTCATTGCTCTCTTCTACCACTTTTGGTGTTGAGTGTGATTTGCTTAATGAACCGATAACTATTTCTGTCATTAGGGGTTGTTAACTCTCCAGAATATCATTTTAGAGCATAATGAAATAAATTATCATGTCTACTGTCTAAAAAGCTAATTGTTAGTTTACTTCAACACCGTTTTAATATAATAGTAGTGCTGTAAGTGCAGCTGTTGTCAGTTGAATAAAATAAGCCATTAGTTGAGAACAGACATATCAAATATACTCATTTGCTGATTGTTGATAAACTATAATGCCAAAATATCATTGACAGAAGAAATAGTCTTTAAAAGATTTAACTGAAGTACCATACAGTGTTAAGAATGTCGATCAATTTGCATAAGCTAAGTCAAATAGTATACAAAGTGTAGTCATAGAACAGAAAATTATGTTCATCAAAATAGATTTTGAAATAAGAACTGCCATTGTATAAAACAATTAAAACATATTTAATAAAATGTGTTGGAATTATTTCAAGTGTTAAAGCCAGAAACCTAGAATTCCCATTGACACCTCTGTCACTTGCTGTCTGTATTCACTTCATAAACAAGAAATTCCATGTACTTCAAGCTTCCATCCCCTCACAAGATGACTAATATGCAACTAATTCTATCAGTTTTCCATTCTCCACTTGATCGCTTTTTAAATGTGTCAAACTCAACAGCGATTTCCTATTCCTTTTAGAATAAAAATATAAATATTTAACCCAGCATTTTAGTTCTGGCATGGCCCTCTCCCCAAATCTTATTTCTATTCTTGCTCTCAGAGATCCAGCCAGGTCTTCAAAGGATTCATCTCTTCTAATTCAGTGGAAGTTTTTTTAACCCACTTTATTGGGGGTATGATTGACATATAAAAAGTTGTAGATATTTAACGTATACAACTTGATGTGTTTGGAGTTACATATACATATGTGAACCATAATCAAAATCAATGTCATAAATTTATCTATCACCTCTAGAACTTTCCTCCCACCCACTTTGTTTTTTTTGTTATTTTGTTTTTTTTTCTTTTGTGATAAGAACATTTAATATAATATCTACCTTCTTAGCAAAATTTTAAATATACAATATGGTACCATTAATCATAGGCCCCATGTTGTACAGTAGATTTCAAAACTGCTTTATCTTGCATAATTGAAACTTTGTATCCTTTGAAACATAGTGTTTTTAAAAATATAATTCCCTCAAACTAAAACGCACTCTTCTCCAACTTCTCTACCCTGGCTTTATTCTTTGTACCTTTGTTCAAGGGTCATTTTATAAAGGAAACCTTACCTGACCTCCCAACTTACGCTTCCAATTGTCCATAATTTTTTCATTTTTTTCCTTTCGTTATAAGCTTTCATGAGAGGCTATTTCTTTCTGTAGGAACATTTTATTTCAATTTACAATTATATACTTATCATTGTATGTGCCCAATAATTCCTCTCCAAAAAACAGATCTATAAGAGTAGGGAATAGCTCTAGCTTTCTTCATTATTACATATCTTGCACCAAGCAGAATTCCTGGGATGTAGTGGGTGTTAAGCATACGTCTATTAAAGGAACAAATCAGAGAACACAGTATTAAATACATTTTTTACTTTATTTTGTGTTTTGAGATATAAAATATTTAGTATAATTGGAAAACATACTTACCTAATAGATTTTGAAGTAATTCAGGCATATTTTAAAGAAATTAATTGGATTACCTTTAAATCCCAGTTGCCACACATATTTAAATTGAGGAGGAGGTTGGACTTTAGCTTGGCAAATATCATGGCTGATGGTTCCACAGTAGCAGGGGTACAGATGAATTAAGCAAACATTCTTCACAATCCAACACGAGTATCTTGTGCACTCTAAAGTGCATACATACTAGAAAAGGAAGCAATGCAAAATGATATACATCTTATTGAAATATGTTTATAAGTATTTTGCTTATAAATATATATATAAATATACAGCTGATTTCTAAAAGTACCAATTAAAGTTTATAAGACATACCCTTTATGCTACTTTTGTTTATTTCTTTTATTCTTTTAACTTCTCTTTCTGTTACCATCTTTCATCATGTTCATGTTCAAAATGCTTATGTGATATTCTTTTGGCTAGATTGACTCATTCATCAATCTACAACAGTCTCTTATGCTCTGTTTTCTGGGATATATATATATGACAAGGTATGTTCCCTAGTGTGTATTAGCCTGGGTTTTTGTCCTGTTAAGCACACAGCCTGAGGGTGGTACAGACACCATGACCATCCAGGGATCCCACTGTAGCCAGAAGAAGTCCCTGACCAGTAGGGCACCATGAGGTACTCTGACCAAATGCCAGGGGTCAGATAGATTTAAAACTGTGCCAACGGCTCTGACACCAGAGCTTTGTACATGACCCAGCATGTGCCCCAGCCTAGGGCTGCCCCTCCAATGAGTTCATGACAGAGCCAGGAGTCCCAGAGCACTGGCCAGTCAGTGCCTCCAGAGAAGCCCAGGGCTGCTCCCCTAACTGAAGACACATCACAATGCCAAGAGATGCTCCACTCAGCACTCATACCTTCTACAGAAGAAAACCAATCAGCAGAAATAGCATAATGATTATCCAGTTTCTGAGATCTTCCACCCCACTCAGCTTCCACCCAGACCTAAGTTAATTGGGCTTTTCCCCTAAAGAAGTCACAATTTCTGTGGTATATGAACATGTATATTACAAATTAAAAGTAACTATGGTATTAAGAGATACACTATTTAAAGCACAGGTGAACCAATAGGATTAACACAATGAAATGCCAAGGTACTGTTAAAATTTGTTGGGTTTTTAAAAATTTGTGTATCATTTGAAAATATTTTAATATGATTAGGGCATATTTTCTAATAATATGATTTGTCTATGGTGATCCCTAGTATCTTCAAAGACAGAATTCATATCTGGTTACACCCACAATGGAATTAATAAAATTTAAACAATTTCAAGTCACATTCAAGCCATCATTAAGTTTTAATACAGGCTACTTTGCTGAGGTTTTAGAATGGCATAAACTAATAAGATAAATTTAAGCTCTGGGGACAGACTACTATTACATATTCTGTTTAGAGCATACGCTACATTTATTTCTAACTCTCCAAGCTTTCAGTGAGAAAATTCCCCCGAATTGGCCAAGGTTAGAATAGCTGAGTCATGGGGTGCAAAGAATCACAAACATCTGAAATTTCCTTTATTGCAATTACTACACGAAGTGATCTTTGTACTCACTGTTTCAAGCCATGATGACCTTTTACCTGGATTCACAATACAATTGCCTAATAGCTAGACAAAATATGAATATTAAAGTAGAAGCCTCTATATTAATTAATAAATGGCCATATAACTAGCTGGAATCAACACTAAAGATGAGAAATAATCTGAAAAATTAATTAATTGATTAATTAATTAAGGAAAAGTAGTCATTCTGAATTCGTGTGGACATGGTGACTAATAAAATACTACCTATTAAAACACTATTTTCTTAATTCTTATAAACCTAAATAGAAAGACTTGATGATTCAGCATAATTTGACCAAATTGGTGTCTGTAAAACTCAGTTACTCTAAAATGGCCTCTCTTTTACATTAAAGTTAATTTCCAGTAGTATGAATGGTCTTCTCTGCCATTAAGTTACCTAAGGTTCTACAGTGACCTCAGATAACATGGTAGTAATAATTTTTCTCCATCAATTTTATTTGGTTCCATGAGGATTAAAAAACATTCACATGGAAATGCTCACTTAACTATTTTATTTTTTAATCCCCCCAGATTAACACTTGGAATTAATGCTTTAAAAATAATCCTTAGTTTTTTTTTTTGTTTTTTTTGTTTTTTTGCAGGAGGGGAGAAAATAATCCTTAGTTTTAATACTCCTCATTGAATTCATGTATTAGGTAACAAATGTTTGTTAGAAAATCTGTGGCAGTCTGGAAATCTGTGGCAGCAATCCTGTGGAAATCTGTGGCAGGTTCAACCTTCATCCATGAAATAGAAATATGGCTCTTTTTATATAAAATGGGTTAAACTGTTGTGGTAGAGTGGATTTAGTGTGACCAACTCAACTGTTAGCCTGGGACTTGACTTTGTTTGTATTGAAATTCCTGTGTCCAATGAAGGCACTCAGTCCTCTGCAAACCACAATGGTTAGTTGTCCTCAGTAGATTATACATTCAAAGTATTATTCCTGAAATGAATGAGAATGAGGAACAGAGCTGAGCTGGCATGTGATGATAGAAATTATCTTGTTGTTTCAGGCCTCTGAAATATTTGTGTATGCACCTGTGTGTTTGTGGGGGTTAATCACCACAGCATAACTTACCTAACACTTTTTTTTTTTTTTTTTAAAGATTTTATTTATTTATTTGACAGAGAGAGAGGCACAGCGAGAGAGGGCACAGCGAGAGAGGGCACAGCGAGAGAGGGCACACAAGTAGGGGGAGTGGGAGAGGGAGAAGCAGGCTTCCCGCCGAGCAGGGAGCCTGATGCGGGGCTCGATCCCAGGACCCTGGGACCGCGACCTGAGCGGAAGGCAGACGCTTAACGACTGAGCCACCCAGGCGCCCCACTTACCTAACACTCTTATCAAAAGTTTCCTCCATCTAGAGATGAGACTAAACTCATTTTCTGAGGATTGTTTCAAATTTGAATATCTATCAACTGTATTAAGTTTGCCCTTATCCTACAAAATATATAGCTCATATTTCTGTAAGGAAATTAATATTACATTTATTGCAGTAAATAGTAGATATTTATAAATTGCTAATAAAATATATACAGAAAATAGCAGTGTCAATTTATCCTGTACTTGACTGCCAAGTTTATATATAAAAATTGAAAATGGCAAACAATTCAGCATTTATACTATTTCTTTTGGAAGTGAGTGGGGTGCCGGGGGGGGGGGGGGATATACAAACATGCATTTGGAAGTGAACATCTATCTTGTTGTTGACAGTGAACTAATTAACTGGCACATATTAGAAACCTAAACTTGAACTGACTTTGAACTTCAATGAGCCTGTGAGAGCATATTTTGGTAAACAAAGAGTGAAATTAAGACAATGATGAAGTAGTTTCACAATGGCAGTAAAAAGAAGCAAGAAAATCAAGAGAATGGCCCATAAAAAGGAAAGCAATCATTTTTTTTTTGGCATCACATGTCAGTATATGTTATATCAGAAAGGAGCAAATTTTGCAGTACCAAAGTTTTATGACTTTTATTTGATTGACACAAAATACGTATTCATAAAAATTTTATAATCCTAACCAACTGATTTAACATCTCATATGCCAAATGTATTTGATGATGCTTTCCTTAAGGTTTTTCCTTTTTTTATAAAGGGAGACTGATCTTGATTGATAGTATGAAGAAGCTTTAAAAACAACTCTAGATGTTGATTTATTATTCTAACAGCCACATTTCTTAGGCTAGATAATGATTTCTTTTAGATATCCTGCTTCTCTTGCTGTATTAAGTATCTTAAACTTCTCTCTTTCAAAGAAACTATATCCCTAAATCATGCCTTATACTTATGACTACAAGATCTATATTCCCTGGTGATTCTATATTTATATTTATTTTAAGCACTTATCAATTTTTATAAACTGTGTAAGAATATGTAGACATGTTTTGCCTAGGTATATTTTACTATTTTGGAGTGAAGAAAAATTAAATTTATATAGAATATATGAATATATATATTATATAAATACATAGATAATGTAATATAAATAATATGAATTTATTTTATAAATAATTACATATTTATATAATTATATAATAAACAGAATTATTTATTTATAAATATAAATATATATGTGTAAATATATAATAATATATTATCTACAAAATAAATAATATGTATTTAAAGATTTTATTTATTTATTTTTAGAAAAGGAGAGAGAGTGCACATGGGAGGGGCAGAGGGAGAGGGAGAGAGAGAATCTCAAACAGACTCATGCTGAGCACGGAGCCCACGGCAGGGCTCAATCTCACAATCCTGAGATCTTGACCTGAGCTAAAATCAAGAGTCTGACACTTAACGACGGAATCACCCAGATGCTCCATTATCCATATGTATTTAAAGTGTTTACTTAGCAAGTGATATTCTCCCCCACCTTTTTTTGGCTTTTTACGTTTTGAGGTTTTTTTAAGTATTTATTTTTATTTCAGTTAGTTTACATACAGTGTTATATTACTTTCAGGTGTACAATAGAGTGATTCAACAATTGCATACATCACCCAGTGTTCATCACAAGTGCAATTTTTAATCCCCATCACCTATTTAACTCATCCCTTCCCACTTCCCCTCTGGTAACTAACAGTTTGTTCTCTATAATTAACAGTCTGTTTCTTGATTTTTCATTCTCTCTTTTTTCCCTTTTCTCATTTGTTTTGTTTCTTAAATCCCACATATGAGTGAAATCATATGGTATTTGTCTTTGTCCTACTGACATATTTCACCTAGAATTATACTGTCTAGCTGCATTCATGTCATTGTGAATGTCAGATTTCATTCTTGGCTAAATTATATATAATTATATAGTTATAGATATATATTATATATATATTACTATGTTTGATGGAATCACTGAGTTCCTTAAGTCTGTTGTTTTGCATAATTTTTTTCTCTCTTTTGTTCAGCTGGATTACTTCCCATTACTCTGTCTTCTAGGTCATTATTTAATTCCTCTGCTTGCTTCTTCCCGCCTTCCATTTATTCCATCAAGTGTGTTTCTGATTTTGGTTTTGAGCCCCTTGTCTCTGCTGTTATTCCTTATCTGTGTCAACGGTCTCACTGATGTCCTCCACTCTTCTCTCAATTCCAATAAGTATCTTCATATTTTTTAAAGATTATTTATTTATTTATTTATTTATTTAGTGGGGTGGGGAGAGAAAGAGAAAGAGAGAGAGCAGAGGGAGGGGCAGAGGGAGAGCGAGAGAATCTCAAGCAGACTCCCTGCTGAGCAAGCCAAGCCCCCTGACCTTTAAAACTCTAGGCTTTAAGCCCTGCTGATTGTCAGAAGTCACAAAATTCGGCCCCTTTTGATTTCCAAGCCAGTTGCTATGGGGATTCCTTTTCCTCATGAGCTCCCAGCCTTTCTCCATGACTGCAGCTCCCTTCCCACCACAAAGGCCAAGATCCGTTTCTCTCCCCAACCCTGTCTCCATACTTGCAGCCTTCTTTGATGTAACCCTTTCTCTTAGTTGTGGGGTTTGTTCTGTCAGTCTTCAGGGCAATTTCTGGGATATTCAGGATGATTGGGATGGGGTGAGTCTAGGGTCCTCCTACTCCGCTACCATCTTCCAGACTCTCCCTCTCTTCCCATTCTTAAACATATGGATTTTGTAAAATTATTCTATGTCAGTATGGATAAACTGTAGTATTCTCCAAGGCTCTCCTGTTCCCTAATGTATTTATTCCCTCTGAAAGACTTTTGTTTTTAAACCTCTCAAACACAGTGTCTATTATTAAACTCCTATCATTGCTTTAAACTAAATGAAGAAAATTAGAAAATGCATGGAAAACCTTCAAAGAGTGAAGTAATTCTTTTATGTTCAATCAGTCCCAAAGAACTATGAAAATAATCTGATTATCTTTGCTCCTAAATAAATTTCTGGCTACCAGACTAAAAATGAATTTAACAAAGACATTAAACACCAGTGATGGTCTCTCACACACTTCATGACTTTGAATGCCAAATTATATTCAATTTCAGGAACGTATTTGATAGTCTGAGAGAGAGAAGAAATGGTTATCTTTATCATTTACAGTAATGTTAAAATTCCCTTTTTTAATTTGTTGTCTTCATCTTTCTTTCACAGACTAGATAACATTCATTTGTCTTATTCTGTGATCAAACGAATGACTGTGGAAAATCAAAGTCCCTACTAAAATTTTCATCCCAGCTAAATTCCAGTGAAACTTCTTATAATAGCAGTATAACATTAAATAAAACAATTATTTATTTAACTAAACAGCTTCAGTTTTATCTTTCAACTAACTTATATTCACTTTAGAGTTTTTTGTTTTATTTTTTGCTATAAATATCATCTTTTCTGGAGAAAGAACAAACTCTCAAGTCCTTTAAAAATGTATTAATTTTGTTTCCACAGATTTTTAATTTTCCAATTGATGCTGTTTTTTGCATGTCATCAGACGTATTTGATAAGGTTGCCATCCCAGGAAAAATACATTCTTAACAGACTGACTCAAATATTCTTTTTTACTTGAATAAGTAATGGAAAACATAATTTAATAATTACTCATTTATTTGTTTTAATACAGATCAAGTTTTGTAGCACTTTGTTATATTACTTCAACTCGACTGTAGTTAACATTTTGCTATTTAAGTAAATGTTTAAATTAAATGTTTGTGTAAATATCTTCTCCATCTGAACAAAATCTTTCCCCCCAAAAAACATAGTTTTTCCTGTATCATTTTTTATAATCAATTTCTACCTCACTGATTTTACATTTTATATTTAGCTACTTAAATATTAAATATTTTCCTAAATAAGCTACCGAATATATTTTCATAAATGGGTAGATATGAGTATGACTTTAACTGCTGGTTCTCATAAAATAGATCAAATTGGACCATATTAAAAATACTAAAATTCACCATGGCATCCTCTTTGGGGGTGATTCTAGATAATTTTATAATTTCTTCAGGTCTTTCTTACATTTAAATCAGGAGTTTTAATGAGGAAATTAGGGACAATGTGCTTCTGTGGGTCAATTAGGTTCATTTTAAAGTTCAGCTCATTCACCTTGGTTACCACCACTGAGTTATTAAAATCATTACTAAAGAGATAGAATAGAATTAAAAAGAAGTGGTTAGAAAATTAGAACTTTGGGGTGCCTGGGTGGCTCAGTTGCTTAAGCGGCTGCCTTCGGCTCAGGTCATGATCCCAGGGTCCCCGATATCGAGCCCCGCATCAGGCTCCCTGCTCGGCGGGGAGCCTGCTTCTCCCTCTCCCTCTGCCTGCCTCTCTGCCTACTTGTTCTCTCTATCTCTCTGTCAAATAAATAAATAAAATCTTTAAAAAAAAAAAGAAAATTAAAACTTTGCAGAGTAAGAGTAACAGAGGCACCTAGTTTTTTAAAACTGAAATTTAATTTATGTATCTTAATTTCTATATTCACTGTTCAAATGAGATGAGTAATTTTAATTTTCTTTGCAAGAAAATTTAACTGGGTGACAGTCTATATTAAGCCTTTTTGTTACAATTATGTAGTTAAACTTTGCACCTTATTGTAGAGTTCTAGTCATCAGCATATTGTCAGAAGGAATTTTTGTAAATTAAGAAAGATTGCTTGCAAAAACATACTAACTTTGTGAAGGGCATCTAGAAAGATAAAGAATTAGGACTTCAGGTGACTAGCTGAGAAAAATTGGTAACTGGCAAAGAATTGGTGAAGCAAATGCCTTTCTCTGTTCACATAACAGATGTAAGAATAATTAGGGACTGGCCCAGATTTGCTAATAGTAAATCTAGTCAAAATACAATGGCAACAACCAACAAAAATACTGCCGCTCCTATTCTTTCAGGACCTACAAGATTCCTTTTGTGACCATTCATCTGCATGCAATTCTTATTCCCTGAACTTTTCTGTCCAATCATAGGTTCAGGTAAGAAAAGATTATGAAGAGCTGGGGAAAGGAGGTAGGAAATATATTTAACATTAAACCGTCAGTTTGAGGAAATAATCCTTCTTTTTTTTCTTTCTCCAAATTTTTCTTTAAATTCCAGTTAGTTAACATACAATGTAGTATTAGTTTTAAGTATAGAATTTAGTGATTCACCACTTACATACAACACTCAGTGCTCATCACAAGTGCCCTCCTTAATACCCTATCACCTATTTAACCCATCCTCATGCCCACTTCCCCTCCAGTAACCCTCAGTTGGTCCCCCATAGTTAAGATCTGTTTCTTCATTTGCCTCTCTTTTTCTCCCCCTATGTTCATTTGTTTTGTTTCTTAACTTTCACATATGAGTGAAATCATATGGTATTTGTCTTTCTCTGACTGACTTATTTTGCTTAGTGTAAGACTTTCTAGATCCATCCACGTCTTTGCAAATGGCAATATTTCATTCCTTTTTAATCCTTCCTTATATATTTTTTAAAGATTTTATTTATTCATTTGAGAGAGAGAGAGAGAAAGAGCACAAGCAGAGGGAGAAGCAGAAGGGAGGGAGAAGCAGATTCCCTGCTGAGCTGGGAGCCCAACGTGGGGCTTGATCCCAGGACCTGGAGATGATGACCTGAGCTGAAGGCAGACACTTAACCATCTGAGGCACCCAGGAGCCCCTAAGATACAATCATCAAACCTAAACTTAGAATGACTACTGTAAAGCATGGGATAGGACCATGACCTGTCTTATTCAGCAGTGTATGCCTAGGTACAGTTTCTACAAAGTAGTTTTTCCATAAATATTATTTCATTAAGAACAACTAGTCACATGGCACAAATAAGAAGGCTACAAAATCTGAGATGAAAAGAAGGGTAGAAACATTTTCCATAGAGACCCCTGACAAAGGCTTTCACCAAAACTTATTGTGGAAGAATGAAAGTTAGTTAACCCATGGGCCTCTGTGTTACCCCTGATTACATCTGCCCTCAAGATGATAGCTGTATAGTAAATTATATATGATTCTCACTTTGTAGTGTTGATCACCTCATTTTTAATTAATGCTTTCATTGGTTTATTAGAGTGCTAGGTGAAACATAACTTCATAATTTGTTAATGATAATATCAGGATCATATAGATCACAATTTATAAAAATTCGGTGTCCATATTGGGGAAGAATACCAGTTAAACAGTGTTCCATGTATAAACCAGCCCTGGTTCAATGCCTGTTATACCAGACAAGTAATTGATAGAACCCCATTTAATTCTCCAATGTATCCTGGTGTGGGTGATAGATTAGTAAGTCACGTACACATGCTGGATATGTTAGCAGGGGCTATTCCTGTCTGAGTGAGTAATGGAAGAGCAAAATGTTAAATGACAAGATCTCACTTTATGAGCATGCCTGCTGTTTCCCTAAGTAGGTGACAAATGGACTCACAAGCACGCCTACCATTTCAAAGTAAACACAGAATTTTAACGAATGAATGATGAGCCTATTCCTTCCAAGATACAAAACCAACCTTTTTGTCTGACCTGCACTGATTCATCTGTATCAATTAGTCACAGACAGTCCTAAAACTAGATTTCAACTATTCACAGGATTGCACTAGTTTGGAGTAGGTTGTCACTTCTTATACTTAAGCTGTTTTAATTTACTTTATCACCTGACATAAAAATTCTGCTGAAAGTAGGCAAAAGAAACGATAAAATATATGCTTGAAACACCCTCCGTTCTTGCTTTTATAAATTGATAATAGTATAAAATCAAATAAAATCAATTTTTTTTAAATATGAGAGTTTTTAAATATATTCATCATTTAAGTTTATTCATCATTAGCTATTATACAGCTAGTATGAATTATTATAATCACATAAAAATATGTGAAATTACAAAGTTATTATTTATTGTAAATCAGTTAACTTACATATCTACTCTGTATCTAGAAGTGACATTGACATAAACTCTAATCTCTGAGCATTTCTATTTTTGTCCCAGAACTACTATTAAGACCCCAGTATATTTTCTGTACACAAAGTTCTTGACATATAATACAAGCTGTGTGGTAACTTTAATTTCTATTAATTCTTCGAAGATGGGGATACCTGTTGCTTTATCATTGCTTGCTGCCTAGGAAGGCAGTGTCAAGGGGACTCGGCTAATACCATGTGAGTCCAACCATAAGAGAAGTTCCTACCACTTTTTGTTACTAACAATGTAGGACAATAAAATCATTTGACAATCGGTTAAACACTAACCCTAGGAAAATTTTTTTTCTTGAGTTCTTTGAAAAAATTTATTCCAAGTCAAAACATGTTGTTTGTGCTTGCTTATTTAAAATATGCTTGGGATTCAAATGATTAAAATATATTGCAGAACTAAAATAAAGAAGTAACATATGCACAGGAAAAAGACTTAAAAGTTTAAAGCTACTGTGAGGACATGATTCTCTTTCAAACATTATTTTAGGCAACAGTCAACTTCCCTACCAAAAATCTGAACAGAACAGGATAAATTACCCACTTAATGAAGTAGATAGAGAAAGTCATTGAGAAACTAGTCTATGAAAGAGAGAGAAGAGCAAAGGGATAACAATTTCTGAGGTATAAGACATGGACCAGGAGATTATTGAAGTGGACCCTGATTATATAGCCTTCCTAAAGCTACTTCAAGCAGTTCAATGACTCTTTAATTTAGCCATTTTATGTTTAATAAATCTGGAATCCTGCTCCTGCCTCCCCCCTCCTTAAAAACAAAGTAGAGAGAACTCGTTCTCATCACATATTTCATGCTACTTAACCTCTAAATTTTTCAACTAAATGTTCAATAATATAAATAAGAGGAAAAATTGAAACAAATTTGGTGTGCCGGTGGCTCTCCCCCCAGGTCATGCTCTCTCTCGCGCTCTCTCTCTCTCTCAAATAAATAAAATCTTAAAAAAATTCAAACAAATTTAATCTAAGTCAGTATTTCAATATTTTTAAAAAGATTTTCTTTATTTATTTGTCAGAGAGAGAGAGAGCACAAGCACGGGGAGTGGCAGGCAGAGGCAGAGGGAAAGCAGGCTCCCCACTGAGCAGGGAGCCCTATGCGGGACTCAATCCAAGGACACTGAGATCATGACCTGAGTGGAAGGCAGACGCTTAACCATCTGAGCCACCCAGGCGTCCCTAAGTCAGTATTTCAGAGGGGAGGACTGAAAAGCAGAGTTTGTGACCAACCAGCATATATACTTCTTTCTGAACTGAAAGTAACTAGTCTATTCCCAACAAAGGAAGAAAAAGAATAAGAAAGCAATTTGATTTAACCAACTCTATGTACCTAACTCAGTTGCAGCACCCACATAAACTGGAAAAAATGTTTCTCAATTTAGAGTGTTATCTTATGCTAGGGGTCTGCTAGTTTGAGACAAAAGCTTCTCTTCTTTAAGTCTGAGGTTCTTTAACTTTCATGAAGACTGTTTTTCTTTCTCTGCACAGGTTTAACTATTCTCCAACTTACACAGCCTAAACTTCCTAAGTCCAGTTTTCTCAACCACAGTGGTATAAATATTTGGACCTGATATTTCTTTGTTGTGGGGGCTGTCATGTCCATTGCAAGATGCTTAGCAGCAAACCTGGCTGCTAAGACAGGCACCAGGAGCAGACACAATCTGTATTTGTGACAACCATAAATGTCTCTAGACATTTGTATCCCCCAGGGGACAAAAATTACACTTGGTTGCTCTGGGATCTTTCGTATCTGACCTTACCTATTCTTTTCCAGAGATGTCTATATCTCTCACCACAAACTATGGCACTATCCATCCATTCTCTAAACCTCAAGAAATGTCTCTGAGGATTGATAAAGAATGAACGTATTGCTGTATTTTTCTGGTTGAGGGTACAATTACAAGGTACCTTTAGGAGCTTAGGATAGCTATGGGCCAGTAGGAAATAGTTTCAGCTTTTCTGTTCAACTTAGGCTTTAGTAGCAGATCATAGTGTAAATATTAGATTTTTTCATTTTGTATATGTGTGCAAACTAATATTTTGAGTGTCTATAACATAGTTAGCTTATCCAACATTCCTTTCTTTGATTTGTTGACCTTTACATTTTTTTACATTAAAAAAAACCAACATTGAGGGGTATTTTGTGTATCACATAATTCTTTCCGTCTTCACCAAATGTACCTCTCCCCAAATTCAGTGTCAAGTTAGCTTTGACTACCCTATGCCTAAGAGAGATGTCTCCTGTTGGTCAGTTTGTGGAGTTTGTGTTCTTCCTACATAGAGGCATCCTTCCAAAGAGGTTCCCATCTGCTACACTTGGCATGACTTGCCTTTGCTGAAATTTTGCTGCCTTCCCTGGAAGAAGGGTAGTCCTGTACAAAGAAACAAAGATATCTACCTACATAGAGCTTAAATTTCAGTCTAATATACACTTATAGACAATAAAAAGATATGTGAAGAACTATACTGTTATCTGGGAAACTGGATGGCAATGGTTGTTGAAAAGAAACTAAAAAAAGGAGATGACATGTATGAACCAGAAGTGAGTATTTAACATTTTCCACTGGGTGTCTATGGAAGAACTCACTGAAAAGGTAAACATTTGAGAAAATACCTAAACAGAATGAAAAACCCCACAAACCAGAAATTTGGGTCAAAATCTTTAAGATAAAGGCCCTGAGGCAGAACAGAGTATGCCTGGTTTCTTCTGGGAACTTCGAGGGCACTGTTGCTATTTTAGTGAGCTAGAAGGAATATGAACATTGAGCCTCTGGTTTAATGCTTACCTGATCTAGCCCCTGAAAAGCCTAATTTTGTGAGACTTCAAATTCTTGTGTGCGTATGTGTGTGTGAGACAGAGAGAAAGAGAGAGAGGGAGAGATTGAAAGAGAGAGAGAAATATTCTGTTTAGATTTTCTGTTGTTGCAACTAAAATTTTAAAACTCTAACTCCTACCCCAAATGCAAATTGTATTCATATGGAATTCTAATTTGAGCTTTACTTCTCTCAGTGTTCAGTATGAGTTTGCATAAGTCACGCTTGCTGAAAATTATTGTAAAAAAAAAAAAAAGATTTAACTAGAGGATGGAAATAGAAAAGAGGAATGAAACAGATGGTAAAGTTAAACTAGATGAGTTTTAAATTTTGTTTTTTTGTTGGTTCCCCAGTGAAACCTTATAGGAAACTTAAAAAGATGAGATAAAACATAAACTGCTTTCTTATATCTGCATCCCTCAACCGGTTATAAAAGAAGAGAACCAAAGGAGCTGTATATAAAGCTCTCATGGTATTTTTTTTGATGGTATAAAAAGCAGCAGTCAACAATTCTGTCATAACATTAGGAAGTTATAAAATATTTGGATAGGCACAGACCAGAAATTGTGGCTCTAACTATGTATAATATCTATTAAAATGAAATTAAATTTATTAGTAAATCATTGAAACTCTAAGAAACCCTGAATCATTGCTATGAGGGGATGTAAATAGCATTTAATTGCACAGTGCCTATATTTTTAGTTTATTGTGTGCATAGTATCAATCATATTTTTAATTTAGTGGCTGTAATTTTTTCATTTTTATAAACATGAAAATGACAATCAGAACAGTTCTCTCCCTGTTTGAGTTCTTAATTTTTTTTCAATGATTTATTTTTGGTGGCTATTAGAAATCTGACTCTCATTTGGGGTGTAACAATTGTTTTATCATGGGGGCTATTTATATTATTAATATTGAGATTAATATTGACATTGTGAAAGTGCTTGATTAGAAATTCCTCATCACAATTTCAGTGAGAAAGTTCAGCATCCTTCTGCCACTTTAATTATAGAGAAAATGAATTGAAAAAAGGGAAATTTAACTCATGATGAGGAGCATGGCTTAGAATTAATAAGGTTCTGACATACATTTTTTTTACACTTAATGTTGTCCATCCTATTGCATTTAATATAAACTTCCTAATCTTAAAGTAATTATGGAATATGTTTTATCCTTCATAATACTACAATTAAATGTATATTCAAAAGAAGTAAATCATTTTTTCTGATGATAATTTTCATCTAATTCCATTAACAGGAGTAGACCACTGTCACATTGTTGGTTTATTTCCTTTTAGCCCATATTATGCATATCTGTACAATACAAATATCATCCAGCCTCCACTGGCCAGCACAACTCTGGTTAACCTTGGTGTTAAGTTAGATCTGGATTTTAACTCAGAGCCTCTCTGTGATTCCCTAAGCCATTCTTCCCCATGATTCTCTGTGGCTCCCTGCTTCCCTGTCCCTGTGTCTATTAACTTTTTCCTAGACTATATAGATTACAGGCCTCAGATATTTCACTCTTTCCATTAAGTCAGTGCAAATCTATAGGGAAAATTTACATTTATTTAAAATGGCAAAGTCTTGAGTGATTATGGGGATGGGTAAGTCAGAAACTGTATCACCTTGTGCCATCTAACTGGCTCCCCCAACCCCCTGCACTTCTTACTGCCTGGAAAAGCCTGGGCTCTTGATATATAATCTTTCATGATGTCTGAACACTCTGGGAGGTGAAACCCAATGGATAATCTCTGTGGGAGTAGTGCTGCCATGCCTGTTGACCTTTCCCACAACACAGGAAATACATATTTTATTTTATTACAAGAAGATAAATACCTTACATATACACATCTAAACCCAAATTACAGTTAGAATAATATAGCCATTTTTCATCAGATTATTTCGATCTAAGTATTTTCCAAATATCCCAGTACACTTGAAAAACATAGTCTAGGGACGCCTGGGTGGCTCAGTCGGTTAAGCGTCTGCCTTCGGCTCAGGTCATGATCCCAGGGTCCTGGGATCGAGTCCCACATCGGGCTCCCTGCTCCGCGAGGAGCCTGCTTCTCCCTCTGCCTCTGTCTCTCATGAATAAATAAATAAAATCTTTAAAAAAAAAAAAAAAAGAAAAGAAAAACATAGTCTAAATTGGAGGTGTATTCTATTATAGGGACACATTATAATATTTAAGCTATTCTCATTGCTTAATTTGATTATTTCTATTCTAAAATAAACAACAATATAGTGAATATTTTCTACACATGTTTAATATAATCCTGCTTTCTTACTTCAGGTATTTCTAGATTATTACAGCTATTTTCAGGTATTTCTGAATTATTACAGATGAAAAAACTTTAGGTATATATTCTAAATTGCCAACTGGTGGTCCTATTTTCCCTGAATACATGTGAAAATACTGTTGCAATAAATATGTATACTTTTGTGTTTTGATGGAAAAGTATAAAACGGTATGTCCATACTGCCTTAAATGATATTTCATCTATCTGAACATTTTAAAATGTGCTTCTTTTCCATTTGCATTTTTATCTAAAGATTATTTATAAAAATCTACTGTTGAAATTTATTGTTTTTTCTTTAAAAATTACTGATATAGTATACATATAATTTTGCATGAAGTAACAAATATGCCCCACTATGACAGAGTGTTTTTTAATTTCTTGGCAAGCAATCAAGGGTCAAGGAGATCACTTAGGGCATAGAGCCGAATTGAAAATAGTAATATTCAAGCCTTTATTCACTTATTGCCACAGTGCTGTTAACAGGAACAAAGAGGCTACAGGTATTTTTCCCCCCAGAGGAACAATATGAGGCAAGATCCAGTGGCTGCAACACAGATGAGGGAACCCTCTCATTGCCCTGAAGAAAAGGCTCTTGATATGGACTTGGTGGAAAGGTAGAGAAAGAGGGCTAGGGGTGGAAAAGTATTAAGTCAATGTGGAAAATTTGGCTCAGTCAAGGCCCCCCTACATAAAGAGGTCTCCCTGGAGGCACATGGGAAATGCCCCAGCTACGGCCCTCAGCTCCCCCATAATGAAAAAGGCCTCTGAATAAGGTACATGTGTTGTTGAGAAGAATAAGTAATCTGCAACTGTTGTGTGTACCATTTTGTAGTCATTTAGGTAAGTGGATTGATAGTACCGTTCACATTTTGTATATCCCTCCCAATTTTCTGTCTACTTATTCTACCAATTACTGAAAGGAAAGTATTCATCTCTCAAATATAATTTTACTTTTACTTATTCCTTTTTTGGATTATGTCAGTTTCTGGTTCATATATTTTGAATCTCTTTTATTAAATGTATAACTCAGTATGATTAGTTGACCCACTTATTTTTGTGAAATAAAGTCCTCCATCTTTGATAGTTCCTGATATTGAAATCTACCTTATTAATAAAACTACACCAGTATTTATTTTGCCTAATTTTTATATATCTCTCTCATTATTTTACTTTCAATATGTCTCTATCTTTTTTATATAAAATGAGTATCTTTTCAACATTTGAGTTTTGCTTCAGGTACCATTAATAATCTCTGCCTATTAACTGAAGTGTGTAATCAATTTATATTTACTGTGATCCTGGATATAGTTGAATTTAAGTGTATCATTTTGCTTGCATTATGCCTGCTCTCTTCTTTCCTCTGAATATAAATATATTTGTTTTCTCCAAATAGGAGGAGAAATAGTTCAAATCTCTTCCTAAAATATTATAGTTTATCATATAGTCTCTTTGAATTTGGTCGATATATTCAAAAGTTAATAATGCAAAATTAGAGTAGAAAAACAAATATCAGTTAAAAATTCCAAAAATGCATTTTATATTTACAAGCTAAAAATAATTTGACTATAATATATATTTTATTTTCTTTAATATATCACATTGAACTTAAGTATCATGAAAATATAAATTAAGTTAATTGAATATAAACTATTTCAAAACTTCAATATAGCCATAACTAAGATTATTAATCAGTAGGGAAAAACATATTTTTGAAAAAATATTATAGTGTTAAAAACATTCGTAATGCACATTATCTTCATCATCACCTAAATTTTAACCCAATGAGAAGGCCAATAGCATTTCCTTCTTGCTAATATTTTATCTAGTGAAAAGTCATTAAACTTAAAGTAGAATTATAGAAAAAGCAGATTTGGCAAGGTGATAATAAGTCCAGTCTAGTTCCTTAAAAAAGAAATTAAAACTGGATTTAGAGTCAGTAACATATAGATAATTGTTGACATACTAGAACAGGTGAGATTTTCCAGGGAGAAATGATGGTGGAGGAAGAGAAATTTAAAAATAAAAGTCAGAGATAAATTCTCGGAGACTATCTCAAGACAAAACAGAAACCAAAGCCCAAATATAAATAGTATAATATAAAAGAAATTCAAACCAAAGCAGGAAAGACATTTCAATTAGACAATCTCCTATTAAGGAAAGGGTAAAAATATATTTTAAAGGAAAAAGAGATGCTAGTACATTCTTTATAGTGAAAGTAGTTATGTATAGTACTTAAAAGTATGAGTTGTAGAGTTGCTTGGAATAAGTTTAAATCTAGCTTTATCCATCCTTACCAATATGTATGAATTTGGGAAAATATTAAAAGCTCAATAGACATTTTAATTTTCTATAAAATGTAATGGTATTTATGTGAAGATCAAATGAAATAATGACCATAAATGACATGCTGTAATATCAACATTTTATAGCTGCAAAATGAATGTTATGTTCTTATCCTATGTGTTCTTACATAATAACATTTTTATATTTTAGCATATGTTTCCAGAAGTATACACATAAATTTGTCATGATTCATTTCATAAATTGACTTTTCATTACTTTAAAAATATTTTATTAAAATATTTTGTATTTAGAGAAAACAATAAAATGAATGCCATAATCCTACTGTCATTATTTACCAAAAGAGTTTTAAGAAATAAAGCATCATAAATGGATTAGAAGTTCCTTCTGTACTCTCAGTGATCTTTTCCCCACATCTCTTTATAGAGAGCCCTTCTAGTAAAGCCAGTGTGTATATTTCTGATATGTGTGTTTATACTTTTGCTATATATTTATCAATCATAGAAAGTATGGACTTCCTTGTGTATAAAAATTTTAATTAATTATTATCAGGCTATCTATGTCAGTCTTCAATAAGATTTTGAAATTCAACATTATGTTTTGATATTTAAAATATTAATACATGTAGCTATTGTTCACTTATTTTAACCACTCATTATAATACCATGGTGTGACTCTGCCATGATGAATTTTTCCACTCTCCTATGCATAGGCTTTTTAAAAAATATTTATTATTTATTTATTTATTTATTTTTTATTTTTATTGTGTTATGTTAGTCACCATACAGTATCCTTAGGCTTTAAGTTTGTTTTAGATTTGGCGTGAAAATTCTTGTATATGGCTCTTTCAGTGCATGCCTGATAATTTTTCCAATAGATATACCTGAAAGTGGAAATGCTGAGTTGTAGATATGCCTTACTGTCTGTCGCACACCCATTGTGTACTTGTAAAGTCATTTCAAAAACTATCCACCAATAAAAAGCATATTTGTATATCCTAACTATCTCACTAACTTTATTCTCCATCTAGTTTAAGAGCTTATGGCATTAGTAACTGTGGTTTTACATATACAGAGATATATTGCCAGGACTCAATTAGCTATATACTTATTTTATAATAAACACACTGCCTAGAACTCTTGTTAATGCCCTTCCAACATAATTCTTACAAGTTAAAAATCTTCATTACTAAACTTTATTTATTTATTTTTTTAAGATTTTTATTTATTTGACAGAGAGAGACACAGGGAGGAAGGGAACACAAGCAGGGGGAGAAGCAGACTTCCCGCAGAGCACGGAGCCCGATGCGGGGCTCATCCCAGGATCCTGGGATCATGACCTGAGCCGAAGGCAGACGCTTAACAACTGAGCCACCCAGGCACCCCTCCATTACTAAACTTTATATAAGTCATGTTTAAATATACATATAAAGATATAATTCTCTGGTTTAGATTAATAAAAGCATTTGAAATACAGACTGCCTGAAGCTATTGTATTTTCAAGTGCTAAATTACTCAGCCATGTATTAAATTACTTACTCTGAATCTTCCACTTATATTGAAACACCATCCTTCATTCAGACAGTTGATGCTGAGCAGTCTACAGTGGCCAATTACTTTCTCACAGTTTTTTCCAGTAAATCCTGGCAAACAACTGTAAATACATCCATGTAAATAAGAAAAGTTACAATTTAAATATTTTCACAAAAGCCTATTAACAGTTTGACAAAAATAATAATGCTTTGTTTAAATTACATACAACATATATTTTTAATCATTAATTTTGTCTATGCATGCTTGTGTTCTTAGCAAAGGAGAAAAAAATGATTTATTTAGTGAGAATCAGCGTAAACTACATTCATTTAATAGTCTTAATATTATCTTTTGAGAATTTAATAGTAAAACTAATTTTGGCCTAACTGAATATTTAACAATAAAATATAAGTTTTGGAAAACTATTGGAATAAATAAGACAATTTTTAAAATGTGAAAAAAGGGTGACAAGTGAGATTTCTAGTGCTTAGGAAAGCCATTATGTACTGATCATGTGCTACAAGGATTTAATGACACACATAAATTTGAGACATAGTATAAACAGTTACAGTGAACAGTAATAGTATGGTCACAGGCTACTTATAGGGTTTTATTTATAGTCATCTTTACTTTTTTTTTTTCTAAATAAAGCAATCTTGTAGTGTAAGTGCCTAGGAATAAGCTTTTTTTACGTTAACTGATTTAATTAATTAATTAATTAATTAAATTTTTATTATGTTATGTTAATCACCATACATTACATCATTCGTTTTTGATGTAGTGTTCCATGATTCATTGTTTGCGTATAACACCCAGTGCTCCATGCAGAACGTGCCCTCTTTAATACCCATCACCAGGCTAACCCATCCTCCCACCCCCCCCCAGAACCCTCAGTTTGTTTTTCAGAGTCCATCATCTCTCGTGGTTCATCTCCCCCTCCGATTACCCCCATAAGCTTTTTTGATTGTAATGGCAATGCCTGACATTAAGCTTTTAATTGCCAAGGCATCCATTTCAGACACCCATCTCAAATAAACATATTGCCATCTGTATGACACAGAGACTAGCTACACAACGAGATAAGAAGACAGGCCTTCCCCACCCATGAAGTTCTCTTTATACAAATCCCTGTGTAACTAAATAACTGGCCACTTCCTTTCCCGCTCTCTAATTCCCACTCTTTCGTTCTAAATTCACCAGTAAAGAGTGAATCTGTGAAACCGTAGGTGCCCCACTCTTGACCCCAATAAATGCACAACCCCAGGTCCACATAGTCTCTCTTGCTCGCTCTCTCTGCCAGCAACTTGGCTGCTGGCCTGTGGGTATGCCCTTTACACCCCAGTACTTGAGTAATAACCTTGTTTATCAAAGATCCCTGATGGTTGGTGCAAAGTACATCTTGTAAGCATAAGAACCACAGAGGCCACAACATTGGCTCCTGTGGGGGAAACGTATATGGAGGCTGCCAAGAGTAATATCAGCCCTGGTGAGTGCCCCAGGTGTTCCTAGCTGATAGCATCTCTATAGATATGTTGAGACACACAAAACAAATCTGGATTCCAGGTTACTGCAATTCATTAGCTGCAATCAATAAGATGCTAAGAATACATGGTGTATTGTCTTCCTTTGCCCTCACTCTCATTAATTTGTGAGAAATATTCCTGTACTTTAAATCATGTTTAGCAAACTTTCTATTGAAAGTGAATGGAGCACCAAATTAAATGACAATGTATCTCTCTAAAGTAGATACTAGAGATTTTAAGGCCAAAATAATACTTTTCTTCTTCTTTTTAGAGAGAGTGAGGGAGAGGGCGTGTGGAGGGGGGGCAGAGGGAAAGAGAGAGAAAGAATCTTAGGTATGTTCCATACCCAGCACAGAACCCAGCACGGGGGTCGACCTCATGACCTGAGCCGAAATCAAGAATCAGGCACTTAACCGACTGAGCCACCCAGGAGCCCCCAAAATATTTCTTAAGACTAAGTTGTTACAAACTGATTTAATAACAAAGTGAATTATATCATATATTAATTATTTCAAATATCTTATAAGAACACAGGATAATTTCATAAAAGAAGGAATCAAAGGCCATGTTGACACAGTTTAACTGAAATAACATCAGTAAAATACTTTAATAATTCTCTTTTCCTACTGTTCAAGGTATAGCCTGGCACTGGCACCTTGTAGAATTAAACCATTCCCTCATTTATGTCAGGAATACCATCCATTTTTTTTTTAGCACCTACTATGTGCCAGCAACTAGGCTAATTATTTTAACACTATTTTCTATTTTCTCATTCAATCCTTATAAATCCCATGTGATACATATCATTACCACTATATTAAATGAAGGAACAAACTCAGAGGAGTTAAGAGATTTACTTTGGTCATATAACTAATTTTAGAGCTGTTATTAAAATTAAGTATGGTCTTAACTTTAAAAGTATTGTATCTGTTACTCTATTAATAAAACCTGTTAGGACATGTTTACCTTACTTCCCTCATTCTGAGGATCTACCTAGAAACCCAGAAATTACTCCAAGTACCACTTTGTTGTGAAAGGTATCATTCCCACTCTTTCCTACTGGGGATAAGGAGTAGCAGGAATAAGGAAACACCAGAATATCCTCAAATTTTGGTGGGTTGTACTTATCATGTCTCAATTCTCCTTTGCGAGAGAATGAATCAAACTGTCCAAGACTAGCTAAGGACATGTGTGTTATTTGGTCTTATATTGTTCTGGAGTATGGTTTCCAAAGAGAAGGATCAGAGCTATAAATTAAGTAAAGAACTAATATTCAGTCCTTCATGAGATCAGATCAACAGGTTGCTGAACGAAGATTAGGGAGCAGCAACTCTGAGAAAGAGGTTTCTAAACAAAGCAGAACTTAATAATTATGAAATATTGTGCCGAAGTGTTAGCACTCTCACAATATACTAAGAAGGAAGCCCCAAAACACCATCTTTAAAACTTGGCCCAGGGAGGTTTAACCCAAAGGCAGAGGAAACCCATAATGAGAAAATTTTCCTGTTGAGTTACAGGCTATCAACCCTCCATGTCTAAATTCCTACTCCTAGTTTGAAATCTAAGAGGAGCTTTTGAATCTCATCCTAATGATATCCTAACAACTCAGCCTGCAGCCAGGGAAAGAAAAGGCTTAAATAGTATTCTTGCCACTTAAGAATTTAAACCAGAGAAAACAAAAACAAAGAAAAATAAATAAAAGCAAACTCTAGAATAATATGGATGCTTTGAGAAATTCTATTACAAAAGTGCAAGTAAACATGAAAGATGCTAAAGATAAAGGGAAAATACATAAAAGAAGAGAGAAATTTCAAATAGAATCAACAGTTCAGCTCAATAAGTTAAACAGATAAGACTTTTGGGGCGCCTGGGTGGCTCAGTCGTTAAGTGTCTGCCTTCGGCTCAGGTCATTATCTCAGGGTCCTGGGATCGAGCCCCGCATCTGGCTCCCTGCTCGGCGGGAAGCCTGCTTCTCCCTCTCCCACTCCCCCTGCTTGTGTTCCCTCTCTCACTGTGTCTCTCTCTCTGTCAAATAAATAAATAAAAATCTTTAAAAAAAAAAAAGATAAGACTTTTTATGAAATACAATATAGAAGATAATATGGTGAGATAGTATATAAATAGGGAGATGACTTAGTGGCTAACAAAAATTAAAATAGAGCCAAATGAGTTAAGAAAGAAGTGCTTTGATGGGCGCCTGGGTGGCTCAGTTGGTTAAGCGACTGCCTTCAGCTCAGGTCATGATCCTGGAGTCCCGGGATCGAGTCCCACATCGGGCTCCCTGCTCAGCAGGAAGTCTGCTTCTCCCTCTGACGCTCCCCCCTCTCATGCTCTCTCTGTCTCTATCTCATTCTCTCTCTCAAATAAATAAATAAAATCTTTAAGAAAAATAAAAAAAAAAAAGAAAGAAGTGCTTTGAAATAAAAGTAGATAGAAATAAAATATGTTCAATATAAACAATAAAATCTGAATTGTCACCTCACTCCCCCCAAAAATGTCAAAAGTAGGGTACAATTCATACTTGAGAATATATAGCAAAAAGTGAAAGAAAAAGAAAATATAAAAAATGAACACTTAAAACACAGTGAATCAGAATATTTTAACAGTTTGATAAGGGCAAAAACACATTTTATGAACTGGTCTGTGTGAATATCAGAACATAATAGCTAATATTTGGCAATTTAAAAAATCTGTAAATTTTATTATATTTAGTTTTTCTACCCTTTCTTCATTCATATTTCTACGTTGAAAAAATAAACTATATTGGCCTACTTACACATTCCCTATGACATTACAATATTAAGCAAAACTGATTTTTTTTAAGTTTTTTTACAGGACATGTACAGTACCTAATAATTTTATTTTAAATGAAGATTTAGCACAAAATTACACTGACTACATTTCACATCAAGAAACAAGTACTACAATTAATATGGCTAGAGTCATTTATTTAAAAAGATCATGAGATAGATATTTTTCTGGAATGTGTAATTAAGAAATCAAGGGAAAGAACACAAATACACAAAAATAAAAATGCAAAAGGGAATATGAGGACAAATGGAAGCTAACAACACTACATATTCCTCAGTGCAAATATGCTAAAACGTTTATGTTAAAATATAGATTGCCAAAATTGAATAAAAATAAGAATAGCTGAATAGAACAAAATATTTGGTGGAACTAACTAAAAGATGCTAGGCTTATTTATTTATATGGATGAAGAATTCCAATTCCTATGAAATAGATGATTCTCATGGTATGTAAGTTTTGATCCTTAGAAAATGTATGCTAGCTATCAGAATTTGAATGCAAAAGCCTCAAAATGTACAACAGAAATAGTTACCACTAAACTCATATTTGAAAATGAAAAAAAGTATGTTGTATTCATTGACACAAAATTCTATTTCTAGGACTTTATCCTGAAGAAATACTCAGATGTAATAAATATACATTTATATCCATATTTTCCCCATGATAGTCCAAATGAAGCACCTACAGAAAGCAGAAACTGCTAATGCAAGAAGTCATTCTAGCCCACCACCCTAGTCTATCACCACTGTTCCCATATTACCAATAATCCAAGGACGTTATAAACAAGAAGCCAATTCCTGTCCAAATTGTCCATTCTTCTTCAGAAACCTTGGTCATCAAAAGTTTCATGTTAATGAATCTGATTCTAATTGTATATTTAAAAATATATATTTTATTTAACTAATTTAGTACCAATTTAGGTTTTTTTCATACATAAAGTGTAAATTTTGCGCTATCCTATTACTGTTGAACTGAGAAGAAACATGCTGTTCTCAGGCAACTGCAAGTGGTTCTCCATGACTAGAGCTCAAAGTAAATAATGAGAGTAGCAAGAGATGAGAGGAGAAAGAGATCATGAAGGAATTTGTAAGAGTTACCAATATTCAGAAGTATCAAAAACAAGAGTGAAAATCAGGAGACTGGAAGTAGGGAATGGGAATGAAAGAAAATAAACAACCAAGTATTAAAAGATGAAAGAAGCCTTGTATGAATCAATGGTAATATGTTGTTATACTGGAGACTGTGATTAACTTAAATCTTTTTAACTGAAGTTCAAAAAAAAAAAAAGTGAGATCGAGATGCTTCAGAGAGACAAAGAGTTGTCAGGTAAACCTTTAGATCTGAAATTAAGAGGAAGCCTCATCTCCTTACCTTCAAAAATGCTGTTCCCTCCTATTATCTGCCATCCACTGGTATATGTGGGATCATGTAAATCCATGGTGCTTCTCATGCCTCCACTTCTCCTTATACTGTGATCATTTCATAAACTCAAACTCTCCAGGGCCTGAACTACAGCACTAACCTTTCAGGCCGGCTCTACTACAACAGCTGCCACTCTTCCCAGAACATTGCGTCAACTTTACTGCCCATACCTTCACATCTTTTTGACCCTAACCATGCCAGACTTTCTACTGTGCATGCCAACACTATGGTCAACTCAGGCTGCTTCTCAGCTTTCCACTGCCCATGGCTTTGCTGACTTCACTGATAACCTTTATTACTCAAACTGTTCCTATAAAATAGCTAGGGAACTGTTCTACCTCCTTAGAGATCCATGCATTTAGAAGAGTCTTATAGCAGAGGTCTGCATACTTAGGTCCTTTTGGTTTACATATAGCTCTTTACAATCAGGAGATCCATGGATGAATCCAGGCACTGGTACTCATTTCCACCCTTGAGATAAATTCTCCTTGTTGGAGAGAAATATTATTTTAGGGTTTCAGAGATCCTTTCCTCTTCTTTTTTTTTCTTTTTCTCATCTCTTCCTTCCTTCCTTCCTTCTGCTCTTCATAGTTCAGAAAAGCTCCCCCACCCCCAAAAAAAGAAAAGAAAAGAAAAGAAAAGAAAGGCTCCAAAACATTTACATTCTGTTAATGGTAAACTTATATTTCTTTGATGTAAAGCCAATCACATAATGTTTACTATGTTTTTTTGGGGGGGGCAACAAAAGTTAATTGTTTCACAAATCTGGATACATAATTTTCCTCGTGGAATGCCATATTTCTTCCACATGATGTCTACTTTCCTATCCACTAACAAATCCCGGGGCTTTGCTCACATAATTAATTTCTTTTAGTTCTAGACCTTAAATACAATTTCCTCCATGGATGTCCCATCTGCTTCAGGAGCCCTATTTTAGCACCTATTTTATATATGTACCTTGATATTCTATCATTATCTATTTATGTTCACCTATGTGAGTATATGAACATGTATGTACACACATGCACATGTACACACATACATGCACACATTTTAATTTTCATTTTTAATCCATATTCCCTTTTGAAATTTTTATTCTAGTCCATTTTATATTTAGAAAGAATATTTTCCAGTTATCTTCTTCAGATAGGTCACCTGGATGATAGGTTTTCTGATTGTCTGCATAAATATAAATATTTCTCTCACTACCCAATATATAGTAGTCATGTGTAAGATTTGGAGGAGGCAGTATTTTCTCTGGGTAGTCTATAGATGCTTTCTAAAGCTATAAATGTTATACCACTGTCCTGAAGCGACTAGTATTGAAAATAAACAATTTGATGCCATGCTGATTACTTTTCCTTTGTAGGTAAATTGTTTTTTCCTGCCTTAAAGCTTGATAGATATTTCACTGTGTGTTTTTTTATCATCAATCTAGCTTGGATAGAGTGTTTTTAATACTCAGACTCAGCCCTTGCTCCAGCTCAGAGAAATATTCTACAACTTGATTAATTATTCCTTCTCCTCCATATGTTCTTTTATTCCTTCTAGAGCTGCTATCATTCATACGTTAGATCTCCTTGATCTATTCTCCAAGACACTCAACTTTCTTCATCATGATTCATTAACTAATTCATCCATTAAGCTCTTCAATAAATAATCCTTGAGCTCCTTCTGTAGGTAGTTATTTTCCTAGCCACGGTGCATATTCAGTGAAAAAGTTTTTTTTGTTTTTTGTTTTCCTTTCCTCATGGTAGAGAACAGGAAATAAAGACTTAGATAAAGAATATTTCAAGAGAAATGCAGGTTACAGTATATGGCAAGCACAGGTTATTGCTGTTTTCTCAAAGTCTGCATCAGGGACAGCTTCATGGGCAATTACTATTTCATAAGACCAGGATAAATTTAGGGTGAGGTCATGTATGTACGTGAAGATAAAAGCAGATCCCTATGTATTTACTCTTTTCTCTACTTTAAAATACTTCTTCCATAAAGCATTCAAGATTTCCATAATTTGGATTACCACTTTCCTTCCAATTTTCCATCCACGTCATTAATTGATTAGTATGTTTTTTAGTTGTAGTCTTCATATGTATGTATATCTATGTGCCCTCCTCTGGAATCTTTTCACTTATTTTGACTACAGTTATCTAATTTTATATGACCTCTCTCTCCTCCAGAGATTCTAATATCCTCAATTTGTGATCGTTTTATTTTAACTCATGCTCTTCTCCTGTCTCTGGCCTCTCTTGCATCCAGAATTTTTCTTTGCTAACTCAGTGTCTTAAGTGCGGTATCCTTCAGTGAATGGAAGGAAAAATTGGGCCAAGAAAGTTGAAGAAACCAGGACATCAGTCCTCTCCTTACGGTCTCTGAGGCCAGAGAGATCCGGCCTCTTTCCTCCTTGGTATCACTGAGCAAACTCTCACTGAGAGTCTACAGTCCTTAAATTCAGAACTTAATTGACTCTTTATGGCAAAGGAGAACAAGAACACGTAAGTAAGTTGATTTCTGACCTACCCTCAAATAGTCAAAGTGTTTATACTGATGAAGTAGCTGCTATTTTCTGGTTATTGTTCTGTTGTCCCTCTGCTAATTTACAAATGCTTCCCAGCTCACAAAGCAAGAGAATCTGCATAAATTGCTTTTGTTGAGATTGTCAGGGAAGCTAAAACTTAACCTATTTATCTGATCAAGGTGTCTAGCAATCATTTTGGTCAAAAAAGTCAGCTGTTTTAAGTATGGGGAGAGGAGAAAGAAATGCCGTTCAGTTTACCATGTTCATGGAATAGCCAATGTATAATTATATTTTTGTATAAAACTATTGTTTTATAATAAATATTAAAGTAGTAGGAAACAGTAAATATTTTTAGAGGGTAGAAGGATGTAAACTAGAGGGTAAGAAGGATGTAAATAATTGTGATGAAAATATCCAAGGTGTTATTTTTAGTGGTAAAAGGGGAGCTAATATATAGAAGAACAGAGGACCTGAATAAGATACATGTAAGGAAAAGAAAAGAAAGATAATGGAAATAAAATATGATAATGGAAAAGCTAGGAGAAAATAACACACACTTTTATCTTCTCCTTTTCTTTTTCCTCCCAAAATGATTTCCTATAACTACCTGAAATGTCTCTCCATTATTGGGTTACAGTTTTAAGCCAATATTTATTAGACAATTAGCTTTACTCTATTTCTTGGATAGAGTATCACAAACTTTGTTCAATGACCTATGGAATACATACTACTGGTTTTAATGAGAAATTAGGCTCTTTTGGGGACACAGCATTGAATAAAACAGAGTAAGCAAATTTTATCACCAGCATTTTGAAAAATACTTCATCTAATGCAGTAATACTGGCATTTACTACATATATTTATTTTTAAAGTGTAAGGAATTCACAAAATAAAATGAAAATCAATGAACCTAAATAATTACCATATTTTAAATGTAAGTTTTTAAAATATATTTTTCAAACCCCCAAGGAAAACATAAGCTTAATAAAATTAAAAATGAAATGTTTCAATGCTGTTATAAATAATTGGTAGGAAAATTATTAATGTATTGAAACAATGAAGTAACCACTCCATAAAACAACAAAAATGAAAATTGAAAATTAAATATTATTTGATTTTTTTAAAGAGCTAGCTTCAAAAATAGTATGTCAACAGTGTCACTTATGGATTGCAAGCATATTCTTGCTTAAAGTTTTCTAGTTGCTGAAATGGCTCTTTCAAACTCTAAACTATTCTAGGAAATGGAAGGAGATAGTTATAAAGTAACTCTAAATAATTTTCTCTGACTCTGTTATCTTGAAATACTCCTATCACTTGTTTGAAGACTTGGAGGAGGTTTAGCTACATTTTTTTTTTTTTTTTCTGGGTCTTTACCATTCGATTATAAGTGAGTTGTAATTTTTGTCACAAAGAAAGCATTGTGATTCACTTTTGTCTTCTTTGGTTTCATAATCTATAGATGGAAATTCTGATGCAGAGTTACTTGTATCAATTTCAACACTGCCATGTACTTATTCCACTTCTTGGAAAAAAACCCTTTGAGGTAGATAGACTTATTCTTACAATAGAAGCTTTGCAAAACCACTATATGCTTGCTTACTGTAACTTGTTAGGGCATAGACAAATGTCTAACTTATACACTATTCATTTTATCAATTTATCTTTTCTGCTTAAACTGAGAAATTGAGTCATTGTCTGGATCTCAAAACATATATGATTCATATTTCACAGTTCTTTAAGCCTTAAAACAATATTATTAGACAAAAATAGCTATATTTTCTAATGAAAATTAGCATGTATACTAATTTATAATATATAATATTATGATTTATAATTTATAAAAACACTATAAGTTAAAGTAGAGAGAGTAATTGAGAACTATTTTCAGAATGTTTATCAAGATGGACAGGAAAGAAATTTTGAGGAGACAATTGAGCAAAACACCCAATGATGTGTATATCAAGCTACCATAGTTTCTGGGGGATATCCAATTGATTCCATCTTAAAAATGTATCCATAATTCAAGCACTTCTTTTCATGTCCTCTCCTATTCTGGTCCAAGTCACTATCTTCTCCTATCTAGATTACTGCATTAGCTCCTAATAGATCTCTTTACATCTATCTATGTCACTCCACAGCTCAACACAACAAAGTACCATTTTAAAAGATAAGGAAGATAATGTCCTTCATTTGCCAGCAACACTGTAATACTTCCTATTTTATTTAGAGTAAAATTCTAAGACTTACAGTGGCATGCATGGTCTGCAACTGTCCCTATCTCTGGTTTCCTCTCCATTTTCACTACTTTCCCCTGCTTTCTCCAGACCAGTTACACTGGTCTCATTACAGTGATTTCAGTAGCCAGGGATTGTGCTTGGGATACTTCCTCTGTCACGGACATTTTTCCTCCGGAGAGTTGCATGTTCCATCACCTTACTCAAATCACTGCTTTCTTAGTGAGGCTTTCATTCAATGTCCTACATATACTTAAATGAAGTCAAAACAAGGAGGTCAAGTGGGAGGCTATCAAACTGTTCCAGATGAGAATTTTTGGTGGCTTGAACAAGGGTGTTGACTTCATAATGATAAAAATGTTCATATCCACGAAATGTATTTATGAGAGAACAAAAGTGTTTGCTGATGATGGACAAGAAGTGGGCTGAGAAAGAGACAGAGAAATCAAAGATAAGTCTAAAGAACACTGACAGGAAAGCAGGTTTATCCAGGGATTGAAAATAAACCCATTAATTTGGAATATATTAAGTTTGAGATGCCACATCAGACATGTATGAAAGAAAGTGGACCCAGGTTTACCCGATGGGTTATAGAGTTAAACAGGTTTTGTGTTTTCAGGTCAATAGAACATAGAAAAAGAGAAAAAAGGAGTTTAAGAATGGATATATGGCTATGCTTTGTAAAAAGCAAAATGAAGACCAAGGCCAAGGGTGATAGGCAGAGGATAGTGAGTGCAAACAAATAATTAGAGGTGCCTGCTGGTTGTAGGAAAAAAATGACATAATTTTGGTGTTAAAGTACACAAATGAGTTAACTTGAAATACATGAATTGGTGATCAGAGAGTAGAAACTTAAATCAAAATGTTGTAGGGTATGCAATTACAGGTCAGGATAAATTATAACATATGACCATGGGAAATTTGCCAAGATCAGGAGGAAGAGGAAAAGTCATTACAAAATAATTGCAAAGAATGTAAGTAACCAAGGTGGGTGAATTTACAAGATGGATATCAAAGTCATCAGGGAAGATGACAACAGTGGTTGAGAAAAGGACAGCAAGCCAGATGCTAAAGCCTTTAGTAGGAGATGGGCAGGAACTGAGAGAAGAAAAGATACTTGAAAAGGAGCCTTGGGAGGAAGGAACAAAGAGTTAGAGACTAGTATAGATAATGTCCTATGCTAAAAATAGATAGGCTTTTCAGAGGAAGAAATATGGTCTGGATATGATAACAAGGGCAAGGCTTTCTATACATTTCCTTTCACAGGTTGTGGAAGAAGGAAGAGTAGCTACCTAAGGGAACTATACATCCTCAGGTTTCAGTTAGAAAAAGAAAGTATACAAAAGAGAATTTGCTGCTAACAACATGCGATCCAGAAGGCATAGCAAAATAGTACTGGATATTAAGAAGTATTTGATGTTGTGCAGAACATTATGGGGCTAAGATTCATTTGATCAAGTATGCCATGGAAAACTTAGAAGTCACACAATGTTGAGTCAACCTTTATGCACAGAGGTCTGCACTAACTTCTGTCATAATGTTTCATTATTTATTATTTACAGGGAAATTAATAATTCTAGGACTAATGCGATGAAGATCATACTGATGTGAACATATATTCTCAAAATGAAGCACTTAGGAGATCATATTTGAGGATGACTTCTGTCAATTATAATTCCCTGAAAATATAAAATTATGCTAACAGTAGTGGAAGCTACTTTTGATGAGGAAATGTCAATAATGTCTTAGATATTTTTAATTGTAATATAGTTTATAACCAGCATCTACAATGATAAAACTATAAACTTTAACAAACTTTTTTCTACACTAAATTTCAGAATGATTTATTCAAAAGAGGAAGTTAGCCTTATAAATATGGCTATTGATTTCAAGAGAAGAAAAATGCAGCAGCCAGCTTTTGATATAATTAACTCCAAGAAATTGAGGTGTCCTATTAGTTGAGAGTTACTGAGTGACCAAGTGGAGGCCCTCCATTAATTAACAAATTCTGATCCAAATGTGTGATTGCTATTTTAAAACACATCTGTCAGACTTAATGTGAAAATATAACTTTATTATATGTTGAAAGGAAATATGTTGACCTACGCATTTCTGTGTATATAGTGTTCTATTTGAAAGTCACATCGCATGCTTAATTAGGTTTGCTTGTGACACAAACTGAAAACCCTAATTCTACCCATGGCTGACATGGTGAGACATCATGCAAACTAATGAAATGCTGAAACTGACTTGAGGAAAATAAATTGTGTTAATACATTGAGTTGACACTTAAGCAGGGCAAACAGGCTCTAATTGCAGCTCAGTGAGTAGGAAAAAGGAAAATTAAAAAAGGAATAAGCTGTGAGAATAAAATAGAGCATCATTATCCCATGAAATATCTTAGAATTTGGGTGGAAAAAATAAAATTTAGAAAGCAAAAATATGCACATCACAAAATTTCTATTTTTTTAAAGATATAGTATTTATATATATATATTTCCAATATCTAGTTTATGGTGTCTTTTACAAAGATGACTCTCAATAAATATTTGTTAAACAATTGATTTTAGAGTAGAAAAAAATTATTGTAAGAGAAATACTCTAGCTGGTTTTATTAACATTTATTTCCTGATTAAGGTTTCCTCATTTCATTCTGATTGTTCAGAATGTGATTATCTTTATATATAGAAAATATTGGAGTCATTGCATTCAGCAAATATTCGAATAGATAAGTGTGTCTTCATATTTGTGTATGTGTGTGAGTGTGTGTGTGTGTGTGTGTGTGTGTGTGATGGCAATTAGGAGTGTGATTCATGATAGTCTTCAAAGCCTTTATGTGGTCTTATGTTAAAAATGCTTCCCAAACTAGTGTATGAGGAGGATTCAGAATCCTGTATGTCAGGTCACAATGCCCTTCGCTCACTACCTCTACACCTCCATCAAATAGGATGATGATCCCTCCATCAGGGATCCTAGAAAGCCTCGCTGGAACTGTGGTCTGAAGTGCCTTGGACATTTCCACTCATATAAATGGAATGGGGCTCACAGAGACCTGCCACTTTAGCAGGAGCTTCCGAGGGCTGTCCACTGAGCTCTGTGAGCTCTGACAAGACTTCACACCTCCAACTTAATGCCAGAACTCACAATCGCCCCACCATGATCCATGTTTGAGGCCATAATGGTTAACCCCTTGTTACCATTTACCCCAGACACTGCAAGAACCCAGAGCCTCCCAGGTCCTTCCTCACCATTTGGATCTTTTCCCCCAATCATTTCTATACACATTTTTTCATTTTGACTCTAATCTTTTAGTGGTGGCTACTCTTTCTCCCTCACCCCTCATATTTCAGGGGCTGGATCAGGTAGGTATCCTTTTTCCTCATTGTGTCTTCAAAAGGATCACTGTCTCATCCTTCTCCTTAAAAATCTCGGTTATTTGAAGATGCCATCAAACCATGCTACTCATATCTCCTCCTGTTGCTTTCATAGCCGGCCTTCCTGGGCATTCCCTCTAATTCTTTAATGTTTAACACCTGGCTTATTATATCTTTTTGTAATATAATCCCAGTCTTATTTGGTTATTTCAATATCTGCAGAGTTGATCCACTTAAAATTCTAGCATTTTGGAGGAGGATACTGAGGAAGATTTCAATATTCATCCTAACTTTACAACCTATTCCCACTGTAGTATTCCATATACTACCATCATGCATAATTCTATTCCTTCCATAATCTTAAATTCCTTAATATTAATTTCAAGTATTTCATATTCCACTCACAGCCTCATTTCTCTTTCCAGCTCACTCCTTCTAGTCCTTTTTTTCTCCCCAACAATTCTCCACTCCTCATAATCCACTGACCCTACCAACACTTCAATGTCTCTTATCCCCTATCATGTCATCACTTCAATAATTACCTAAATTATATTACATGGTCCATTTCTATACTTACTTCTTGCATACACCCTCAAATCATTTGCCCCAATTCCCTCCATTATTGTTGCCTGGTTAAAATTCAACCCTAGTTTAATTCAACACTCAGGCTATTTTATGTGGGCATATGAATAACAACATGTGGTTTGAGGATGTAACACTTGACTGTAAATTAATCTTCACTAATTCTTCACTTCAATTAGGATCTCTATTGATATGTATCAATAATGTTATTTCCCTCCTACTCATCTGTATAACTATTTCACACCTTCTCATCTCACCTTGCTTCCTACCTCACTTGACGAATTAATCAGAGGACAGTTTCCAAATGATTACTCACCACATATTCAAAGCACCTCTGTAAGTACAAATATTCTACTTTGCCTGCTATCTCAATTGATGTAACATACACCATCCTATCAAAGCCAACTCCTTTGCTTGTATACTATATATCCCGTCCTATCTAGCCTAATATTTTAAAATAACCTACTTTGAACTTTCTTCAGCTGCCACTCTATTACTTATATTTCTGCTACTCTTTATAGATAAAGTCCAGTTCTTTCATTCTATTCACTTGTAGACTGAGTATAATCAGTATTTTTCCCCATTCTTCTTCTTCTTTGTTTTGTTTTGTTTGGATGGCTCATATAGGGAGTGAATTTTTCCCATTATTCTGTCAAAATGTTCCTTTAAAAAGTAAAAACTGAAAAAAACAACCACAAAGCAACAACGAAACATTGTCTTCAATTGCCAATTGCATAGATCAATTTTCACTTTCCTCTAATTAGATCTAACCACATACTTTGAGAAGTCTACCATTGTCTTAATATTCTTAAAATATTTTATAGTTTCTGTAATGACCATTTGTATTTTTTTCACCTCAACTCACTGACTCCTACATTTTAGCTTCATATTCCATTCCTTTAACTCTTGGGTCCACAGTCTCAGTCTGCAAACCTCTCACTTCCCTATCAAGGCTCACTGTAAACTAATCTCATTCAGTTTCCTAGTTTTAAATGCCATCTCCATGTGGCTAGCTTTCAAATGTATATATGTAGCCCAGACATCTCTAAAATAGCAACTAGCATCCCTGAAAGCCTACCTTAATGTCTTCACTTGGTTATATTATGTGTTTCAGCTAATACGTGCAACACTGATTTCTTGATTTCTACCCCTCTCAATCATGTTTCTCTTCTTATAGACCTCCCCATTTTAGAAAATTCTATTCCTAACCTTTCAATGGAGTAAATAACCTTAGAATTATGCTTGACCTCTTTTTATCCAGCCCTTCAGAAAAATACTGAATCTTCTTCAGAAATATGTCCCAAACGTGATCCTTAATTACCATCATCACGTGTCACCTTAGTGATGGTGTCAGTCATCACTCTCTCTAGGCTGTATTATAAATGAGTAGCTTCTTTGCTGTTCTCCCTGCTTCTTCTATGATTGGGATCATACATTAGTAGTCTAGTCTACAAAAGTGAGTCAGAGTGATCTTTAAAACATTACCTACCTACTAAACTATAAGTTTGTTAAGAGGAGGATATTTTGCCTGTTTTTCTTATTTTCTACTGCAGTAGAAGAGTTTCTATTGCAGTAGGAAAGCTTATGGAAAAGTAGGCACTCAATAAATAGTTATTAAATTAGTGAATTTCATTTCACATCTAGAGTTAAGACCTTCTATCTCACTCAGTGAAATCCCAAATATTTATTATAAGCAAATTAAATAATGAATTAAATAGCTTTTTTAGAAAATATTCTATGTGTTATATAGTAAAGGGATCCAGAGATACAGAAATGAATAAAACACAGTTATTCTCTTGAATATGGTACAGGAGAACAGACTTTCTTTTTTTTTTAGATTTTATTTATTTATGTATTTATTTATTTATTTATTTATTTGAGAGAGAGAGCGTGAGCGCAAGAGCAGGGAGGAGAGGAAGAAGCAGGTTCCCTGCTGAGCATGGAGCCCAACATGGGGCTTGATCCCAGGACACTGAGATCATGACCTGAGCTGAAGGCTGACGCTTAACCAACTGATCCACTCAGGTGCCGCAAGAATAGACTTTCACAGTAATTCAAAATTATAGTCTATGAAGTAGTCAACTATAGTATAGGAATATTTTAGGTTTTTTTTTTAGTAGATAATAATCAGGTAAAAAAATAGAACTACGAATAGTACAAAAAGTTAACTATTTAAAATCTGTGATTGAATGAAATTCAGTTTACATAGATTCTGGCTTTTTTTAATACTTTCAGTCCTATACTTATTGGTATTTTTTTGGCTGTGTCCCCTTGCTAGATTTCCTCATGGTGGCAAGATGGCCTCCTGTGGCTCAGCTACATGCTTCAAGAAAATTTGTCAATGTCACTATAGAGATTTACTGTTTTACATTTCTTTAAAATCTCCAGCAGGAGGTTCAGTTTCACCCAAGTGCAGACTTTCTGCCAAATGGTTATTTAAACTATCAAAGGGCAAAAAAAGTGCAAACAATTCATTTCCTGTGGCTAAAAAAACAAAACCCCCCCTTTTTTTTTCACCATTGTAGACAGAGAGCAATGATGATCGAGAAGAGTGGGAAACAATTCTCTGGTTTCTGTTCTCCCATTTCTGTGTCAAGTCCTGGTGCTGAAAATGGGTAAAGGTTTCCATACCATAAGATTCACTATGAATGACCTTATTGTCTAACCGGTGCTGACTCTAAAGGTTAGGTCACTCTTCTGGTCATACACTCCATTAACTTCTGGGTCCTTGTGTATTTGAGAGCCAAGAAACTCAAAACTCACGTGCATGCAGCCTTCTTTTGTTATCACAATTTTGTTATCTTAATTATATTAAGAGTCACTGATACCTCGTGGAGGATAGATTAAGGATCTGCCTCTCAGGAGCCCACAGATAGGTAGACATCCAATCTATCTTAATCTCTGAGATCTCATCCCCTTTTCACCCCCTCCAAAGACACTTCTCTCTCCTATTTCCCTAAGCATAATCCTAATGTCTTATAATTTGCAATTCATTATCTTAATCTCTTGTACGTTGCTTTGAGTATTGGACAGTCTCCTCCAAGATGCTTTCTTTTCATCCTTGTCCATCCCATACTGTATTTCAGAATGCTGACTTGTGACTTTTGTCTGGGTCCTACTACTGTGCTGCACTAGCAGCAGGTCAGAGGTGAGAGGAGAATAAGGTCGGGTATTTATTTCCTCTACTCCCTCGCTGCCAGATTGTATGTTGGCAGTAACTGTGTTTATCTACATAAGTTCATAGTTCATGTCAGAATGTTCTATACTATAGCTACACTTCTCTCTCCGTTCTACTAACTGCAATCTCAGCTTTCCCTTTCAACAGTATGGAAGAGAAACAGCCTCCACTCTTTCTAAACTCAGGATGATTACTCAAACATTATTGGTTTCCCTTAGCTCTTCTCAAATCCTTTAGTTTTTTCATTCAGTATTTCTAGATTACTCTGAATGAAACATCCCTTTTCAGGCAGAACCGTAGCTGATTTCAAGTATTCAGAGAAACTCTTCAAGCATTCTTCTAAATAATTTCTTCCATTTTCTGCCATCACTGTATCCCACAAACTGTACTTTATTTTAAAAATTTTAGCCAAGGGGCACCTGGGTAACTCAGTCGGTTAAGCATCTGCCTTCGGCTCAGGTCATGATCCCAGGCTCCTGGGATTGGCTGGCACCAGGCTCCTTCCTCAGCAGGGAGTTTGCTTCTCTCTCTCCCTTTGCCCTTCCCCCTCCACTTGTGCTCTGTCTCTCTCTTTCTCTCTCTCAAATAAATAAAATCTTTAAAAAAATTTAGCCCAAAAAATAAATAATAAAAATTTTAGCCAAAGTATTAACACCTCGGTCAAAAATTCCTCAGTAATTTCAGAAAATTACCAAAATTAAGTTCTACCTCTCTGATGACACCAAGACATCAATTATCCACTTTCTTTTTTCCACCAAATTCTACTTGCATTCCACTTGCTCCCAGAAATGCCACTTACGATGCTTCACTACTGTTACTTATTGCTCTTAAAAATAACATTTTTTTATACTAAGTTCATAGACACCTAAAGGTTTTGATAGTCTAGGTGTTAAGGGAAATGCTAGTGTATAAACACAGGCAAAAATTAACTCCTTTCTGACACTGTATTACTGTGGTTACTTAGGTACCAAATAAATTCTCATAACTAGTGGTTTATGCTCCTTCTCAAGGAAATAATTTTGTTTCAGTTCCTCTCTCATCTAATCATAGGAATTTAGATCTAGTCTATATGTTAAAATGGAGAGCCTGATACCATCATCAGTGTTCTAGTCTCTTCATTTTACTTCTTCCCAGCCCCACATTTTTTTTTTTCTCCCAAATTCAGAATATAAGAGCAAAAGCTTGGGTTGAAGTGTATGGATGTAGGAGGGAAAGAGGTATAGGAGGATTTCTGCATCGATGTTATTTGAGCTCAGCTCATCTTAACCAGTAACTCTTAAAGTATGGTCTCCAAATCAGCAGCATCAGCATCACTTGAGAATTTGTTAGGAATGCACATTTGCAATCCGTACCCCAGATTTATTGAATTAGAACTCTAGGGGTGGGAAATAGTTGTGTTTTAAGTAGCCCTTCAGGAGATTCTAAAAAAGCTAAAGTCCATTACAACCAAAGTGTGAGAATCATTGATCTAGAAAAAATATACTTTCTAAGGTAGCAAAACACAGATAAATTGTTTCTTTTTTTTTTATTTTTTAAAGGTATTTAAGTTGAAGGGCTTTCATTTTTCTTTTTATTTTCAGTCATTCTCTTAATTTCCTTTGGGACAAGAAAAAGAGACTCCAAGACTAATTTTTTTTGTCATTTTTTCAACTTCATGCTTTATTAATTTATGTTGATTATAGCTATATCACTTAATTTGAGTCAGAGTTTGAAATCATTTTGACTCAGTGGTGAGTTTAGGGGGTTTGAATCTGGGTGCTGGAAATTCTGCTCTTGTGTTCCACATCTGTATGATACTCTTAATTTTTGAGGCTTAGGCTTTCACTCATCATTCAAATTAGACTTTGTTATTTCTGCCTTGTTGAGGCAGTTCTGTGTTTACTCTCCTTTCACTTTCCTTATACTTTACCTTCTATTAATCAGCAGTCTAATTTAACCAAAGGAGGGGACCATGTTTTTAATTAAGTAGATTGGAGATGAGCAAAATGTTTGCCAAATTCTTAAAGAATGTGGTCATTTCAACAATTAGAACACATATAGTGGGGCTCACATTAATTTCATGAGTAAGTTTACTTCAAAGTTGTTACACTAGTTTACCTGCATGACATATTTCACCCATCCTAGAGAAACCTAACTGGAATTTTTACAACATCCATCCTATCTAGCACATGCTTAACAAAGCATTCTAGATTGAACTCCATAATTTTAAAATTAAATCTATTAATTAATAACAGAACAATCAACTAAGAGATGGCAATAATGCCTCTGGTTATCTAGTTTTCCTGTTGATGATATTTAAAACAAAGCCTTCTAGACATCAGAATAATGCTAAAAATAAGGGCCAATAAAATCATCCTACCTAATAAAAATAAAATAAATATATATGTGAATGTATATTTACATATTTATACAATGCTACCTATATTTTTAAATGTTGATCACTTTTCTATGTATATTTATAAATATACTTGCACTATAAGGCTCAGAACTAGAAATTATAAATTAAAAAGTCAATATTTTTAAAAGGATAGCAATTGAATTTATTGATAAATTAATATAAGATTGAATGCATACACAAATTTGCCTAGATCTTCCAAGATTTTGTATAATGAAGAAGCTTCTCTTCATTTTCTTTTGAAAATGTCACATTTTAAAAGCTTGGTATGTTTTTAAACTTTGCAATTAAGTTCCTTTCGAAATTGATGAAAATACCGTCCTTGGTACCTCTGTGATGTGTATGCATATTCTGTTTCTTTTCAGTATATTTAAGGCTTTCCTGTACCATAGCTAGTAATTTTCTGCTTTTATGAATATTCTAACATTTTGAGGCTGTTTACTGCCCTTCAGTAATGCCCAACAGAACTTACTTTAAGCAGCCAGATAAAAGTCAAGTAAGTGTGAAGAGTACAAATTGTACTTCCTAATGGTGTGAGAAACTATCTATAAAGCTATTTGAAATGGACTAAAATTACAGGCCCAGATAACTAGGTCACTTCTGTCTTTTACAAATGAGTAACTTTTAGAAAATCCTTATTTAAAGAAAACAATATTTTTTAAAATCCTGCCTAAAGACCCTAAAAAACTGTCAACCGAGGTCTGCAAATTGAAGGAAGAGATGGTTTACTCTATACTTTCAAAATATAATAATAACATCGTCTATGTATAGTAGACATACTTACATTTATCTTTTCTTTATAGACCTTTAAATATTATTCAGTTATCCTAAATATCTCCATTATAAAACAAAAATGTTTTACAACTCTTTGTCCAAATTATGCCTGAGAATTTCTTAGTTTTTTAAAGTAACTCATAAAAACACATTAAAATGTTTTTACCTTAACTTAAAGTAGAATATTAGATGCCATTAAATAAAATTTAAGCTTAAAACAGAACATTCTTTTATTTTTGTCCACATGGTCTTAAAACTCATGTATTTTTGTCTAAAAAAATAGGAAAGTAATTAATTATACCTGCAATGATAATCTTTCTCATATTTCATACATGTGGTATTATTCTTGCAAGGAAATGACTCATGTGGTGTTTGAAGTTGTCTCTTACAAAGCTTGCCTGTAAATATTGGTGAACAGATGTACATAGTACCCTAAGAAAGATCAGAAAATATTTTTTACAAACGTTTTTGGATATTTCAAAGATAATAAAAGGATTCTTACCTGGCGAGGAATGGAAGCTATTTTTATAAGCATGTAGAAGTTCTCTGTATAACAATGTGAAAGAATCTATTTTCCAAAATGTCACAACAATCATCTCACACACTTCCTACCACCTGAATTAAACACTTAATTGAGAATTAGGAACTATCCTTCCCTCCCCCTTGAATGTAAGCAAGCTGTGACTATGGAGAAAGTAATGCTCTGTGATTTTCAAAGTTCTGTTTAAAAGGCCATACCATATCTGTCTAATTATTTGGGATGCTTGCTCTTGGAACCCAGCCACAATGCTGTGAGGAAGCCCAGGCCTTACAGAGAAGTTATATTTAGGATTCTGGATTGATAGTTCCAGGTGAGGGCCCAGCTGATAGCCAGTATCAACCATCAAATATGTGAGTTAGGAAGACTTCAAGATATTAATATGAATTTATAATAGAAATTCAAAAATGAATCTTACTAAAAGAAAAAGATAGTGAGTTGTGGAAATTATTACATCATTTCCTAGTCTTATTTATTTAAATGTTAAATTCAAATGTTAAATATAAAAGTATCAAATAAACAAAAAATTAAAAATAACTAAAAATGAAATGTTTACAAAATTATATTGTTCGGGCGCCTGGGTGGCTCAGTTGGTTAAGCGACTGCCTTCGGCTCAGGTCATGATCCTGGAGTCCCGGGATCGAGTCCCACATCAGGCTCCCTGCTCAGCAGGGAGTCTGCTTCTCCCTCTGACCCTCCTCCCTCTCATGCTCTCTGTCTCTCATTCTCTCTCTCGCAAATAAATAAAATATAAAAAAAAAAAAAAAAATTATATTGTTCACAAGGGATAATTTCAGTGGAAGAGCAAAAATGAAATTTGTTTGTAAATTGGGGTTTTTATTTAAAATAGGAAAACAAAAAAATCAACAAATGAAGTATCTTTTCTGATACTTCTGATTTTGAAATTTATAATATGTTAATGAAACTTTAATTATATTTGTACTTTTCAGATAGTTTGGTAATGGTAAATGTATATATAAATCACTCTCTTAGATTCAGACTTACATTTGGAATATGAATGCAGTCAGCATCATTCTGACATGGTGTTGATGAACACTCATTCACATTGGTTTCACAGTTTTCATCAAAAAATCCTTCTGGGCATTCACAAATGTAAGCAGAGCTTTTATTTTGGCAAATTTCCCCTTTCCAACAAGCCTGAGAAGTATAACATTCCATTGACTCCTCACAGTATGCACCTTAAAAGATCACACACACAGACACAAAGAAAATATAAACATAAAATATGGGAAAACTCATTATAGAGAAGGTCTTCAGACCTTTTAAAACCCAGATTTAAAAAACGCAGATTTATCATGGAATAATTTATGTATCATAAAATTTACCCATTGCAAGTCTATAATTCAAAAACTTTTGCAAATGTGTAGAGGTATTTGATCATCAGTACTATTCAGTTTTACATATTTCCATTACCCAAAGAAGAGCTCTTTTATTGTCTCTCTTTGTTCCCAACTCTAGCCCCAGGCAATCATTAATTTTTCTGTCTCTATTGATTTGCTGTTTCTATGCATTTCAAATAAATGGAATGGTACACTATGTTGTCTCTTGTGGTTGGCTTCTTTTGCTTAGGATAAAGTTTTGAGGATTTGTCATGTTGTATTGGGTATCAGTATTTTGTTACATTTTCTTGCTAAAAAGTACTTCACAATGTGTACATCTTGTTTATTCATTCATCAGTTGGTAAACATTTGGGTTGTTTCCACTTTTTAACATTTTTTTATTGAGATATAATTGACATATTAACATTATATTAGTTTACCTTTTTTATTTGGTAGAATTCCCCTGTGAAGCCATCATTACATTAGTTTTAAGTGTACAACATAATGATTCAATATATGTATATATTACAAGATGATCACCACCATAAGTCTACTTAACATTCATCATCACACATAGTCACAATTTTTTTCTTGTGATGAGAACTTTTAAGATCTACTCTCTTAGCAACTAACTTTTATGAATAAATGAATTCATGCACAAGTATTTGGGTGGATATATATTTTCAGATCTCTTATACAAATTTCTTCCTGAGGTGTATGGTAAATACATGTGTAAGTTTTTAAGAAACTGCCAAACTGTTCTACAAAGTGGCTGTGCCTCATCTTACATTCACATTAGCAGTGTATAAGATATCCTGTTTCTCCCCATTCTTACCAACATTTGATATTATCTATCTTCTTTATTATAGCCATTCTAGGGGTATGAAATCATATCACCTTGTGGTTTCAATTTGCATTTCTATAAGATTAACAATTTTGAGTATCTTCTCATATGCTAAATGGCAATTTCTATATCTTCTCTAAGGCCATTTCTACTCATATAGACTGTAAAATATGGTATTATTTATTTTCTTAATATTGAGCAGTAAGTGGTTTTTGTATATTCTGAATATGATTTTGTCATGAAATACGTGACTGCAAATACTTTGTCCTTTACTTGCCTTGCTTTTTCTTTTCATGTTCTTACTTAGTGACTTTTTGATAGGAAAGTTTTGATTTAAGTCCAAATTACACATATTTTTTAGGTTCATTAAATACAACTTGTAATGTTTTCTTTCATATATCATGCTTTTGGTGTCACATAAGAACTCTTTGCCTAGCCAATGGTCATAAAAATTTTCTCTTATGTTATATGAGAAGTTTATGATTTTAGTTCTTAACTTTAGATCTCTGATCCATTTGAGTTTTTTTTATTTTTTGTTTTAATATGGTGTGAGACAATGATATGAGTTATTTCATATATATTTTTATTTTTAATTAATTAATGTTGAAATATAATTGCCCCAGTAATTTTTTTAGAGATTGCCCTTTGTCCATTTAATTGTCTTTTTCACTACTGTGGAAAATCAATTGGCCATAAACATAACAGTTTATTTCAGATTCTCAGTTCTGTCCCATGGCATATATACTCATCCATATTCAATAACACACTGTCTAGATAAATGGAGCTTGATAGAAAGTTTTGAAATTAGGCAGTCATCCAATTTTTTCTTTTTTGTTGTTATTGTAGTTGCTTTTGTTTTTGCAGTTTCACATAAACTTTTGTATGAGTTTGTCAATTTGTACACAAAAGCCTGTGGAAAATTGATAACTATTTTAATGAATCAATAGATAAAATTGGGAAGAATTGTTATATTAAAAATATGAAGTTCCAATCAATGAATATGTAATATCTCTGCATTTGTTTAGGTTTTCTTTCATCTCTCTCAGCAAAGTTGTGGAGTTTTCAGTTAAAGTCTTGTATTTAATTAATGAAATGTATACCAAAGCATTTATTCTTTTGATAGTATTGTAGAGGAAATATTTTCTTATTTTGAGTGGGTATGTGCTATGGTGAGAACTGTGAATTGTGTAAGACTGATGAATCACAGACCTGTACCCCTGAAACATATAATACATTATATGTTAATAAATAATAAATTTAAAAATAAAAAATGATTTTGTAAATTCTGTTGCTAGTATAAAGAAAGGCAGTTAACTTTAGTATGTTATCTTGTATCCTGCAAACTTTATAAACTCATTGATTAGTCTGGTAGTCCTTTTTTGGATTCCTTAGGATTTTCTACATATGAGATATTGTCATGTGTTAATAAAGATAGTTTTACTTCTTTCTTTTCAACCTGTATGTCCTTTTATCTCCCCATCAAACAGTCTGGAACATCCTATACAATGTTAACTACAAATAGTGAGAGTGGATATCACTTTTGTTTTCATTCTAAAAGCAAAATCTGTCAGCCTGACATTATCATATGATGTTATCTGGACAATTGTCATAAATATATTTTTTATCAGGTTGAGAGAGCTTTGTTATCTAATTTGTTTGGGTTTTTATAATAAATGTGCATTGCATTTTTCAAATGGTTTTTCTGCATCTATTGAGAGTATTGTATGGTTTGTTCTTTTTTTAGTAATATAGTATTAAATTAGTTCATCTCTTAGATGTTAAACCAATCTTGCATTCCTGAGAAAAACCACATTTTGTCAGAGTACAAAAATAGTTTTATGTTACTGGATTGGGTGTACTCTTCTTTTGTTGAGGATTTTCAATTTATATTCATAAGTGATATTTGTTTTTAGTTTTCTTGTCTTGTGCTGTCTTTGCCTGGTTTTGGTATGAGAGTAGTACCAGCCTCATAAAAGGAGTTGAAAAGTATTATTTTTTCTTCTTTTCCCCTTTTCTTTGTGAAAAGTTTGTAAGGACTTGTACTAATCCCTTCCATATTTGCTAGGTCTATATAGGTTTTCTATTTCTTCTTGAGACAATTTTAGTAATTTGTGGTTTTCTAGAATTTGTCTATTTAGTTTAAGTAGTCTAATTTGTTTGTATAATGGTGTTCACAGTATTTCTTTATAATCCATTTATTTTGAATGGCCACTAATAATGTCCCCACTTTAAACATTGGTTTTATTGATTTGTGCCTCCCCGTATTTTTTTCTCGGCTACTCCAACTGAAGATATATTCATTTTGTTTTACTCAAGTATCAATGTTGGTTTCATTGACTTTTCTCACAAGTTTTAGTGATTTTTGCACTAATCTTACCATTTCCTTTCTTTTGTGTGTTTGTGGTCCAGTTTATCTTCTTTTTCTAGTTATTTAAGGTAGAAGCTGAGAATATTGATTTGAGGCCTTTTTTTTGTTTTGTTTTGTTTTATTTTGCTTATTTATCTGACAGAGAGAGAGAGAGAGAATAAGCAGGGGGAAAGGCAGAGGGAGAGGGAGAAGCAGGCTCCCCACTGAGCAGGGAGCCCAATGTGGGGCTCCATCTCAGGACCCCGAGATCATGACCTGAGCTGAAGGCAGACGCTTAGACAACTGAGACACCCAGACACCCCAAGACCTTTTTCTTTTTTAATGTAGGAATTTAGAACTATGAATTTTCCTATAATCATTGTTTTAGCTACATTTAATACATTTTGATATGGTGTGTGTATATATGTGTAATTTCTTCAGTAGGTTATTTAAAAAATTTGTTTAATTTCCAAATATTTGGAGATTACCCCAAAGTTTCTGCTGTTGATTTCTAATTTAATTCTCTTAAGATTGGTAAGCATATATTGCCTGTATTTTATTTTATTTTTTCTCCATTTAGTTCTTTTAATGAGTACAAATCAGAGGATTAATTTTTTAAAAATACATATTTACAGTGTTGTGCAACCATCACCACTATATAATTCCAGAATATTTCAATCATCCCAAAAAGAAACCCCAAGACTACTAGTAATTTTCAGCTGCCCTTTCCCCAGTGTCTTTGTATCCACTAATCTCATTTTTGTCTCTGTGGATTTGCCTGTTCTGGCTTGAATTTTAATTCTCTCACATTTATTGAAACTTACTTTATGGCTATGTTCATTTGTTTATATATTGGCTACCAACACCAGAGTTGAGCAAGTGCATGTTTGGTACTTGATGCAATGTTAGAGTGAGTGCCTCCCTAAAGTCTGTGCCCTGGACAAGTCACTTGCCTCCCTCTTGTCCCCACACTGATAAGATCATGTGAGTAGAGTTAATAAAGTAATGGATGCTATTAAGGCCTAGGAGTTGCACTGCAGCTTTTATAAGACCTGGATCTCTAGGTGTTTCACTGCAGAGTTGAGAAAATTTTGTGAGATTGTATTCAATCTGTGGTCATAAGGCACATTATAGTGGCAATAAAAAGTAACTACAGTAGTGGCCTGACAATTCTTGCCATATCTCTTAATTCCTAGATTTCAAAAACAAAATTTACTCTTTTATTCTTGTTGGCCTGAACAGAGCTTTGGGCAATTCACACATGTTGGGCTGAATGGGGAAATATCTGACTTCCTGTTAAAAATGGCATAGTTGGCTTCCAGAAATTATCTACAGAAAATTTTAAAAAGTATTTGTTTTCCAAGTTCATAAACCTTGTCAACCAATTCACTACATATCCCAAAGCTAACAAGCATATAACACATTTATTAGAAAAAAAATCTTTATATCAAACCCATTCATTACTATGTGAACAGGAACATTAAGAAACATTTAGTTATGAAAAATTAAATTACTTAGCAACAGTAGATAAGACAAAAAAAACCCACTTAGATAATATGCTGTTAATTCATTTGATGTTTGGATTGTGAGTTAAATTCTAAAATGTAACAGCATACAGGTAGTGTAAAATGTTGAGTGACCACACCATTGACATTATTATATTAAAATAAAGCAACTTCTAATTTCAGGAAATCAGTATATGAATAATTATTTTGATCATGCAAAGAAATGAATGTGTATTTCTTAGTGTTATTATATATCAACATCATATTATCCTATTTAATAATTAAATATAGGGAATAATATTTAATTACATTTAAGACCTAAATGTTAGCATCATGGTAGGAAATTTTATGCATGATACTGCCTTATATGTATGTAATGCTTGGCATTTCTATAGCATATGCATTCATATTTTTTTATAAATTCCTTTAGACAAATTTGGGATTTATAAAGAGCCATAATTATCCAGTGTATATTTTAATTTTCTTCTAAGTTAAACTAATTTTTCTAGAGGTTAAGCAACTTGCCACATGTCACATAATTGGTTAATTAATGACAAATTAGTAATAAAATTTTGTGCATTCCACCTAATCCCATTATAACTCTATGCTCTTTCATGATACTAGATTAGTTCTATAAAAGAAAAAAAAGGTAGAAGACTCAAATATCAATTTATTTTTAGCATTAATCCAATATTACAACTCTAGGGTACAATATTATGTTGTCCAACATTATATGTGGAATATAAAAAAAGACACAAAAATAATTATTTACTTGGTTTCCTCTATAAACAAGATTATATAGTCTAAATATGAATCCTTTGTCATGTATGCAGTTTGCAAATCTGTTGCTTATCTTTTCATCCTTTTAATGGGGAATTTCTTTTTTTAAAATTTAATTTAATTTAATTATGTTATATTAGTCACCATACAGTACATCATTAGTTTTTGTTGTAGTGTTCCATGATTCATTGTTTGCGTACAACCCCAGTGCTCCATGCAATACGTGCCCTCCTTAATACCCATCACTAGGCTAACCCATTCCCAAACCCTCTCCCCTCTAAAACCCTCAGTTTGTTTCTCAGAGTCCATAGTCTCTCATGGTTCATCTCCCCCTCCGATCCCCCCCCCCATTTTTCCCTTCCTTCTCCTAATTTCTAGACAAAAAAAAAAAAAAAAAATGATGACTTCCAGTTTATGTATTTATGTATTTATATATTTATTATTTTTTCATGGATTGTGCTTTTGGCATCATGTCTAAGAGGTCTCCTTCAGTCACTATGTTCCAAATGTTTTCTGCTATAAAACAGTTGTCAAAACAACTAGAGTTATTTTTGTTAATAATGTCATAGTATATGACATAGCATATGAAAAGTAATAAGAATATAAGAAGATATATTGCATGGGTAATTAAAAAATATAAAGAATAATAAATTATGTGTGATTGTGTTGTTGTTGTTGTTGTTGTTCTTTTAATGGATATGTGGTTTCTTCTAAGACGTTAAAATTGCAGACCAAACTGTGATTTCCTAAACACTAATTGAATTGTACTTATGAAGCTTCACATGTTCTATTATTCAAAAGGGAATGACAAGATTCAAGGAAAGGTACTCTTTCTTGTGATCTGATATATTGCCCTTGATGGAAGTTTTGTGCAAAGTAGATCATGAGGAAGGGAGATGATTTCTCAGAAAAGAATGGATGTTGGAAACGTCATTCATCATAGAAGATTAGCACTGCTAAGAAAAGTGAAGATTCACAAGGATGAAAAAAGGCTCTTCTCTTGGCCTCAGGAACTTGAAGCCTGGACTCTAATAAAGGAGGTATATTTGGGCACTTTTGTTGTGCAGAGATGTAAGTGGTCCTCTAAGACTAGGTCCTGGCCTCAGGGCCAACTGGGTGTTTGTATGAGCTAGTCTAAATGTTGTCCATGAGGTGAATTCTGAGGTCAACTCATCTAGTGTCTAAGTATACGTTTCCTGACTTAACTCCTTTTTATTATCCTCTCAGTAATGCCATATTGTGCATGTGATGGTGTGGATTTAGCATTGCTATGGATAACTGAAAAGAAATTTATGCACATACTTGGTGCAAAGTAGCATGGGATACTGGCAAAGAATCACAGTGGCTAGAAATGATCCACCAAATAATTAAGAAGAAGTTAGCAACCGAGTAGCTGATAGCTCACTAATGACAATCAGATTGGTTTTTGGAACACTGGCAGAGACAGCATAGCTTACCATTCTTCCAAAGGCTATCTGAACTTCTTATCTACCCATATATATTCTAGCCAATGTGATTTTTTTAGAAATTCTGGGTATCTAGCCCAAGCCAAAGCCTTTAAGTACTAGTATACTTCCTTCCATCTCTCACCTTCTTGCACTAGCCACCTGGAGGTCACATGTACTAGTTGGCATATCTAAAATATTCCATCAGACTGGATTCCTGAGTTGCTACTTGGAAAAGGTCTACCCTGCAGAGGCATCAGATGTTCAATAGCCCTCATGTGCATAAAAAAAAAAAAAAATTGGTTTAAGGTGTATTAGTTAATTCAACATAACCCAGACTAGTATGACCACTACAAAATATTTTACCAAATTGGGTTCTGCTATAACAAGCACTTAAAATTTATGGCATAAGCTTAATGAATGGTGATCAGTGAGGAAATTTGAAAGGCTGAAAAGATATTAATCCATATTATAAAGTATCACCTGATGTAACTTGAGAGAAATTTGAATGCATGCTTATTCAACAGCTATAGCAGAAGAGGTTGAAAAAAAAAAATCAGTAGAATGTTTCACTTGCTATTTACTGGTTTTGGCAAGAAAAATACATAAAGTAGATGTACTAGGGACTATTTGCAAACACAAATACAAGAATAGATGTATTGGAAATATTAGGGACCAATATTAGGAATGAAAATTAAGTATGGCTATTTATAGGTATGGATTAGTGTGGCCTAGAATATATGGGTTCTGTTTCTATTTCTTCATTTTATTAATGTGTTTGTGTTAGTCACCATGTGAAAATAAACCACTTTATATCAAAATATGGGGCATAAAAAAAAAAAAAAACCTGTTCAATGTAAAAACAATTACTGGTAGGCAACACACCTTTCCATTTTAGACTTATTAAAATGCTATGTTCACTGCAAGCTGAAGATGAATTTGAATAGAATGCTACATTTTGTTTTGCTATGTTTTATATGAGCAGCTACATAAAGTACAAATAAATCATGAAAAAACTTTAAGGAAGTATAATATATCTAAAAAAACAGCCTATTTAGTAGGAACAATTCAGCAATCTGAATTTAAAAATAAAAACTTAAATACCTTAAAAAATGTTATCATAGAGAAAGAAAATAATTTAAAGTTAACATCAATAATTCAGATTCTTCAGTCTTTTTTTTTTTTTTGAGAGAGAGAGCCTGCACGCATGAGTGCACAAGAGCGCTAGGGAGGGGTGGGGGCAGAAGGAGAGAATCTCAAGCACACTTGGTGCTGGGGATTGGGGGGTGAGCCCAATGTGGGGATTGAACTCATGACCCTGAGATCATGACCTGAACTGAAACCAAAGTCAGATGCTTAACTGACTGAGCCACCCAGGCGCCCCTAAATTCTTCAAAGTCTTTCTATCCTTTCCATTTAGGTACTCCTCAAATATACAACGAATTACTGTAAGCATTAAGAAAATTAGTGTACAGAAAATTAGTGTACAGAAAACAATAGTCCATTTGTTTGGAACCCAAATTAGAATTTTTCAGGCAGGGAGAACAACTTTATCTGTATATTATTAACTTAAAAATGGCAATGAATCTGTAATGAGTTTAAACTGTTTGGTCACAACTAATCAAGAAGTGCTAAGGAAAGAGAACTACCATAATGGAGTATTTTTCTGAGGGAAAAGCAGGGGAATGGAGACATTGGGTCATATTTGGATCACTAGATCGCTTGTCCCAAATCTTTACAACATTTGAAAATATCTCATGATTATGTGTGGTATTATTGGATTTCTTAAAACCAACTATGGTGTACAAAAGTTAAGCAATTTTCAGAGGAGCAAGATGGCAGAGGAGTAGGAGACCTAAATTTTGTCTGGTCCCAGGAATTCAGCTAGATAGGGATCAAAACAATTCTGAACACCTACAAACTCAACAGGAGATCGAATAAAAGAATACTAGCAACTCTGAACAGAAAAGCGACCACTTTCTGGAAGGTAGGACGTGCAGAGAAGTGAATCGGAGGCGATATTCGGGAAGATAGACGGCAGGGGAGGGGGCCTCCATCAGCCACTACTGGCAAATGATAGAGCACAAAATCAGAACTTTTAGAAGTTGGTTCTGCTGAGGGACCTCACTCCAGTGGCTAAGCAGGGGGTGGAACCCTCACTGGGACAGTGTGGTCTCAGGACCCTCAGGATCACAGAAAGACCGGGGGTGTGTGAGTGCTGCAGAGCTCCCAGGTATCAGACCAGGGAAGCTGGCTGCAGAGAGGGAGCCGAGGCGTGGGCTCTCAGCTCGGGGTTGCCATGAAATGTGATCCGTGGCACAGTCGGGCCACTGTTCCTCCAGCAGGGACCCAACAAGCGACAGATCCGGGGAGACTCCCCTTCCTCCCCTGGGAGAAGAAGTGCAGGAGCTCACCACAGGAATCGGCTGGGTTTGGAGACTCCAAATGGGGTCATGTGCCAGAGATAGAAACGCTTGGTCACAGGCCGGGTGAGCACAGAGTGTGGTTGGAGACTGGGGAGATGGGAGTGATTGACTGCTTTTCTCTGGGTTCTCACTGAGGAGTGGGGCCCCAAGTTCTCTGCTCCTCCAGGGCAGAGACTGGGAGGCCGCCATTTTCACTCTCCTCCTCCAAAGCTATACGGAAAGCTTGCAGGGAACAAAAGCTACAAGAGCAAACCCGAGCAGATTACTTAGCCCGACCCCGGCAAGGGTGGTGCAATTCCGCCTTCATGCAAAAACATCTGAGAACCATGGCAACAGCCCCTTCCCCAGAAGATCAGCAAGAACAGCCAGCCAAGACCAAGTTTACCAATCAATGAGAGTGGCAGAACTCCAGTGCTAGGGGAATACAACACATAGAATTCATGGCTTTTTCCCCATGATTCTTTAGTCTTTCAAAGTTAATTTTTTAAATTTTTTAAATTTTCTTTTTTTTCTTTTTCTTTCATTTTTTTTTGAATTTTTCTTTTTCCCTTTTTCAACCAACATCTTATCAATTCCTTTTTTAAAAAATCTTTTTTATTTTTCATTTTTATAGTCATATTCTATCCCTTCATAGTAGTTAACCTTATTTTTGGTATATATATAAGTTGTTCTCTCTTTAAAATTTTGGGATACAGTTTCTTCTAATAGACCAAAATATACCCTAAATCTCTAGTGTATGGCTTTGTTCTAGTCTCCTGCCTGATCACATTCTCTCCCTCCTTTTTCTTAATTCCTCTTCTTTCTTTTTTCAACCAACTTCTTACCAATTCCTTTTATAAAATCTTTTCTAATTTTCATCTTTACAGTCATATTCCATCCCTTCATCGTATTTACCCTTATTTTTGTACATATATAAGTTTTTCTTTCTTTAAAATTTTGGGAGTCACTCTCTTCTAACAGACTAAAATATGCCCAAAATCTAGTGTGTGCACTGATCTATGCACCAGCCTGATCATAATTGATCATATTCTGTTTTTTTTTTTTATCTTTTTCTTTTTTCTTTCTTTCCTTTCATTTCCCCCTGTTTCAGGTCTCTTCTGATTTGTTTAGTGTCTATTTTTCTGGGGTCATTGTTACCCTGTAGCATTTTGTTCTCTCATTCATCTATTCTCCTCTGGACAAAATGACATGATGGAAAAAATCACCTCAAGAAAAGAAAAAGAGGCAGTACTGACTGCCAAGGACATAATCAATATGGACATTAGTACGATCTCTGATCTAAGGTTCAGAATGACAATTTTAAAGATACTAGCTGGGCTTGAAAAAAGCATGGAAGATATTAAAGAAACCCTTTTCTGGAGAAATAAAAGAACTAAAATCTAACCAAGTCGAAATCAAAAAGGCTATTAATGAGGTGCATTAAAAAATGGAGGCCCTAACTGCTAGGATAAATGAGACAGAAGAGAGATTTAGTGATATAGAAGACCAAATGATGGAAAATAAAGAAGCTGAGAAAAAGAGAGATAACTACTGGATCACGAAGGCAGAATTCGAGAGATAAGTGATACCATAAGACGAAACAATATTAGAATAATTGAGATCCCAGAAGAAGAAGAAAGAGAGAGGGGCAGAAGGTATATTGGAGCAAATTATAGCAGAGAACTTCCCTAATTTGGGGAAGGAAACAGGCATCAAAATCCAGGAGGCACAGAGAACCCCCCTTAAAATCAATAAAAATAGGTCAACACCCTGACATCTAATAGTGAAACTTACAAGTCTCAGAGACAAAGAGAAAATCCTGAAAGCAGCTCAGGAGAAGAGATCTGTAACCTACAATAGTAGAAACACTAGATTGGCAACAGACCTATCCACAGAGACCTGGCAGGCCAGAAAGGACTGGCATGTTATATTCAGAGCACTAAATGAGAAAAGTATGCAGCCAAGAATACTATATCCAGCTAGGCTGTCATTGAAAATAGAAGGAGAGATAAAAAGCTTCCAGGACAAACAAAAACTAAAGGAATTTGCAAACACAAAACCAGCCCTACAAGAAATATTGAAAGGGGTCCTCTAAGCAAAGAGAGAGCCTAAAAGTAACATAGACCAGAAAGGAACACAGACAATATACAGTAACAGTCACCTTACAGGCAATACAATGGCACTAAATTCATATCTTTCAATAGTTATCCTGAATGTAAATGGGCTAAATGCCCCAATAAAAAGACACAAGCTATCAGATTGGATAAAAAAACAAGACCCATCGATATGCTGTTTGCAATCAATTTAGACCCAAAGACACCCCCAGATTGAAAGTGAGGGGGTGGAAAACCATGTACCATGTTAATGGACACCAAAAGAAAGCTGGAGTGGCAATCCTTACATTAGACAAATTAGATTTTAAAACAAAGACTCTAATAAGAGATGAGGAAGGACACTATATCCTACTTAAAGGGTCTATTCAACAAGAAGATCTAACAATTCTAAATATCTATGCCCCTAACATGGGAGCAGCCAATTACATAAGCCAATTAATAACAAAAGCAAAGAAACACATTGGCAGCAATACAGTAACAGTGGGGGACTTTAACAACCCCCTCACTGAAATGGACAGATCGTCTAAGCAAAAGATCAACAAGGAAATAAAGACTTTAAATGACATACTGGACCAAATGGACTTCACAGACATATTCAGAACATTCCATCCCAAAGCAATGGAATACACATTCTTCTCTAGTGCCCATGGAACATTCTCCAGAATAGATCACATCTTAGGTCACAAATCAGGTCTCAACCAGTACCAAAAGATTGGGATCATTCCCTGCCTATTTTCAGACCACAATGCTTTGAAACTAGAACTCAATCACAAGAGGAAAGTTGGAAAGAACTCAAACACATGGAGGCTAAAGAGCATCCTACTGAAGAATGAATGGGTCAACCAGGAAATTAAAGAAGAATTTTAAAAATTCATGGAAACAAATGAAAATAAAAACACAACTGTTCAAAATCTTTGGGATGCAGCAAAGGCGGTCCTAAGAGGAAAATATATAGCCATACAAGCCTTTCTCAAGAAACAAGAAAGGTCTCAAATACACAACCTAACCCTACACCTAAAGGAGCTGGAGAAAGAACAGCAAATAAAGCCTAACCCAGCAGGAGAAGAGAAATAATAAAGATCAGAGCAGAAATCAATGAAATAGAAACCAAAAGAACAGCAGAACAGATCAACGAAACTAGGAGCGTGTTCTTTGAAAGAATTAACAAGATTGATAAACCCCTGGCCAGACTTATCAAAGAGAAAAGAGAAAGGACCCAAATAAAAAAAAATCATGAATGAAAGAGGAGAGATCACAACCAATACCAAAGAAATACAGTTTTAAGAACATATTATGAGCAACTATATGCCAGCAAATTAGATAATCTGGAAGAAATGGATGCATTCCTAGGGATGTATAAACTACCAAAACTGAACCAGGAAGAAATAAAAAACCTGAACAGACCTATAACCACTAAGGAAATTGAAGCAGTCATCAAAAATCTCCCAAAAAACAAAAGCCCAGGGCCAGATGGCTTCCCAGGGGAATTCTACCAAACATTTCAAGAAGAATTAATATCTATTCTTCTGAAACTGTTCCAAAATAGAAATTGAAGGAAAACTTCCAAACTCGTTCTATGAGGCCAGCATTACCTTGATCCCCAAACCAGACAAAGACCCCATCAAAAAGGAGAATTACAGACCAATATCCTTGATGAACATGGATGCAAAAATTCTCACCAAAATACTAGCAAATAAGATCCAACAGTACATTGAAATGATTGTTCACCACAACCAAGTGGGATTCATCCCTGGGCTGCAAGGTTGGTTCAACATCGGCAAATCAATCCATGTGATACAATGCATTAATAAAAGAAAGAACAAGAACTATATGATTCTCTCAATAGATGCAGAAAAAGCATTTGACAAAGTAAAGCATTCTTTCTTGATCAAAACTCTTCAGAGTATAGGGATAGAGGGTACATACCTCAAGCTCATAAAAGCCATCTATGAAAAACCCACAGCGAATATCATTCTCAATGGGGAAAAACTGAGAGCTTACCCCCTAAGGTCAGGAACGCGGCAGGGATGTCCACTATCACCACTGCTATTCAACATAGTATTAGAAGTCCTAGCCACAGCAATCAGACAACAAAAAAAGAAAAGGCATCCAAATCGGCAAAGAAGAAGTCAAACTCTCACTCTTTGCAGATGATATGATACTTTATGTGGAAAACCCAAAAGACTCCACCCCAAAACTGCTAGAACTCATGCAGGAATTCAGTAAAGTGGCAGGATATAAAATCAATGCACAGAAATCAGTGGCATTCCTATACACCAACAAGAAGACAGAAGAAAGAGAAATTAAGGAGTTGATCCCATTTACAATTGCACCCAAAACCATAAGATACCTAGGAATAAATCTAACCAAAAAGGCAAAGAATCTGTAAACAGAAAAGTATAAAATACTCATGAAAGAAACTGAGGAAGACACAAGGAAATGAAAAACATTCCATGCTCATGGATTTGAAGAACAAATATTGTGTAGATGTCAATGCTACCTAGAGCAATCTACACATTCAAAGCAATCCCTATCAAAATACCATCCACTTTTTTCAAAGAAATGGACCAAATAATCCTAAAATTTGTATGGAACCAGAAAATACCCCAAATAACCAGAGGAATGTTGAAAAAGCAAAGCAAAGTTGGTGGCATCACAATTCCCGACTTCAAGCTCTATTACAAAGCTGTCATCATCAAGACAGTATGGTACTGGCACAAAAACAGACACACAGATCAGTGGAACAGAATAGAGAGCTCAGAAATGGACCCTCAACTCTATGGTCAACTCATCTTTGACAAAGCAGGAAAGAATGTCCAATGGAAAAAAGACAGTCTTTTCAACAAATAGTGTTGGGAAAATTGGACAGACACATGCAGAAGAATGAATCTGGACCATTTCCTTACACCACACACAAAAATAGACTCAAAATGGTGAAGCACCTAAATGTGAGACAGGAATCCATCAAAATCCTTGATGAGAACAGAGGCAGCGACCTCTTCGACCTCAGCCGCAGCAACTTCTTCCTAGAAATATCGCCAAAGGCAAGGGAAACAAGGGCAAAAATGAACTATTGGGACTTCATCAAGATAAAAAGCTTTTGCACAGCAAAGGAAACAGTCAACAAAACCAAAAGACAACTGACAGAATGGGAGAAGATATTTGCAAATGACATATCAGATAAAGGGCTAGTATCCAAAATCTATAAAAAACTTATTAAACTGAATGCCCAAAGAACATATGATCCAATCAAGAAATGGGCAGAAGGCATGAACAGACATTTTTCCAAAGAGGACATCCAAATGGCCAACAGACACATGAAAAAGTGCTCAACATCGCTCGGCATCAGGGAAATCCAAATCAAAACCTCAATGAGATGCCACCTCACACCAGTCAGAATGGCTAAAATTAACAAGTCAGCAAACGACGGATGTTGGCGGGGATGCGGAGAAAGGGGAACCCTCCTACACTGTCGGTGGGAATGCAAGCTGGTGCAGCCACCTGGAAAACAGTATGGAGGTTCCTCAAAAAGTTGAAAATAGAGCTACCATATGATCCAGCAATGCACTACTGGGTATTTACCCCAAAGATACAAATGTAGGGATCCGAAGGGGGATGTGCACCCTGATGTTTATGGCAGCAATGTCCACAATAGCCAAACTATGGAAAGAGCCAAGATGTCCATCGACAGATGAATGGATAGAGAAGAGGTGGTATATATATACAATGGAATATTATGCAGCCATCAAAATGAATGAAATCTTGCCATTTACAAAGACATGGATGGAACTGGAGGGTATTATGCTGAGTGAAATAAATCCATCAGAGAAAGACATGTTTCATATGATCTCACTGATATCAGGAATTCTTTTTTTTTAATATTATATATTTATTTGACAGAGAGAGACACAGCGAGAGCAGGAACACAAGCAGGGGGAGTGGGAGAGGGAGAAGCAGGCCCCCCGCCGAGCAGGGAGCCCGATGCGGGGCTCGATCTCAGGACCCTGGGATCATGACCTGAGCCGAAGGCAGACGCTTAATGACTGAGCCACCCAGGCGCCCCTGATATCAGGAATTCTTAATCTCAGGAAACAAACTGAGGGTTGCTGGAGTGGTGGGGAGTGGGAGGGATGGGGTGGTTGGGTGATAGACATTGGGGAGGGTATGTTCTATGGTGAGTGCTGTGAATTGTGTGAGACTGTTGAATCTCAGACCTGTACCTCTGAAACAAATAATACTTTATATGTTTAAAAAAAAAAAAAAAGAAGATAGCAGGAAAGGAAAAATGAAGGGGGGAGGAATCGGAGGGAGAGATGAACCATGAGAGACTATGGACTCTGTGAAACAAACTAAGGGTTTTAGAGGGGAGGGGGGTCGGTCATTTGTTAGCCTGGTGATGGGTATTAAAGAGGGCACATACTGAGTGGAGCACTGGGTGTTATATGCAAACAATCATGGAACACTATATCAAAAACTAATGATGTAATGTATGCTGATTAACATAGCATAATAAAATAAAATAAAACAAATAAATAAATAAATAAAATATAAATGAAAAAAACAGTTAAGCAATTTCCTTTACTTGGAGTTTGAACAACACTGAGCCATATAATTAAAAATGTACCATTTTACTTACTTACTTACTTACTAGTGATTTTGTTCACTTTTTCTATTGAATCTTATATTCCCTCTGATTTTTTGTTTGTTTGTTTGTCTTGCTGGTATATATCCTAAATAATCCTTTCATGTTATTTTGGTAGGTCACAATCTTTCTGATTTTTTAGCACGTATAGGGTGTTTGTTTGGTCTTCATACTTGAGCACAAGTTCAGCTGTGTATAAAATTAAATGATGAACATAATTTGGGTTTAGAGCTCAGTAGATAAGAAAGATGTAGCTTTTTTAAAATTCTGGGGTGCCTGGGTGGCTCAGTCGTTAAGCGTCTGCCTTCAGCTCAGGTCATGATCCCAGGGTCCTGGGATTGAGCCCCGCATTGGGATCCCTGCTCTGCAGGAGGCCTGCTTCTCCCTCTCCCACTCCTCCTGCTTGTGTTCCCTCTCTCGCTGTGTCTCTCTCTGTCAAATAAATAAATAAAATCATTAAAAAAATAATTTCTCTGAAAAACAAACTGAGGGTTCTAGAGGGGAGGGGGGTGGGAGGATGGGTTAGCCTGGTGATGGGTATTGAGGAGGGCACGTTCTGCATGGAGCACTGGGTGTTATGCACAAACAATGAATCATGGAACACTATATCTAAAACTAATGATGTAATGTATGGGGATTAACATAACAATAAAAAAATTAAAAAAAAATAATTTCTGCCATTTTATGCAGTTCATAAAGAAATTTGGTGCTAATATGATTATTTTTGTAAATTTCCTGGTGTTTTATTATTTTTTGAGGTTGGGTATTGGTAGAGTCCTTCTCAAATTTCTTAGGAATTTTAACATTTTCACTAACATGTGTTTTAGAGTGTCTTTTTCCTACTTAATACCTTCTTGACCATTTCAATCTACTCAAGTGTTTCTTCAGATTGTTTCTTTTTAAAATTTTTTTAAGGATTTTATTTATTTATTTGACAGAGAAAGACACAGCGAGAGGGAACACAAGCAGGGGGATTGGGAGCGGGAGAAGCAGGCTTCCCACTGAGCTGGGATCCCCAATGCGGGCCTTGATCCCAGGACCCTGGGATCATGACCTGATCTGAATGCAGATGCTTAATGACTGAGCCACCCGGGTGCCCTTTTAAAAAAAAAATATTATTTGTTTTACTATTTTTATATTTTATTAATATCTCCCCTACTTGCTCTCATTGCTTCCTTCTGGAATTTCTATTATATAAAGGCTGATATTTCTGCAGTTATCTTCTGTAACGCACATCTCCTCTTGTTTTTTCCATGTTTTATTGTCTGCTTTGTCTTCTGGGAGAAGTCCTCTACCATATTTCAACACACATACTAATCATTATTCATGCTATTTTTTAGGCCTATGATTCTTAAATTAGTGATCATGGATTTCTGAGAAATCTGAAATTTTTAATAATTGTCACAGTATCCTTGTGGATGCTCCTAAAAATATATTTTTTTTCCTTTTTTAGTTCGGCATCCATTCAAATATAAGCTTCATTCAGGTAGGTAATTTTGTCTGTTAACTGACTTCACAAGCAAATAGAATAGTCCTTATCTTTGTTCAGTTTAGAATAGTGCTTATAAATGTAGATTCTTGTATAGGATTTCACTTTTCTGATCTAAAGGGAGGTTCATGATGGACAGCTAGGTGGATATATTGACACCTGATTTTCCCAGGATGAGATCACCTCATATCTTCTGGACAGCCTTCTGGACAGCCTTAAATTCCACAAAACTCTGATTAGCATTACCATTGACTGTGCTTACTTTAGGATTTTCCTTTGTCAGAATGCTCAGTTCTGAGAGCTATTCCTCAGTTGGTTCCTTTTTAACATCTTTCTTTTTCTCCTCTAAGTCTTCCTTGCATAGAATTAGCCTATGCCTGTATTTTCTCTGATTTTCTTTATAGCTTTATTGTCCACACTAAGATCTTTTCTGAAATAGTTATCCTAACTGTTCCTACTGGTGTTTTTAAATTAATTTTCCTAAAGATTGCCTAGTGACCCATTCTTACAAGTTTGACTCTGAGCTTGGAATCTCTCCAAGATTTAAAAATAGGCAGAGCTGTTCTTTCCACTGCCAAAGTATGTTATAGTGAAATGTTTCAAGCCATGTTTTTTTTCTGTCTTGGCTTTTTAATCTATCTGATACAATCACCTCTCAATTTTCCCAGAATTCCTGAAAAAAAAAAAAAAAGTCTGATAATAGTCTCCATTTTCTTCCCCAGCAATGCATGTTGTTCATTTTAAGGGAATGTTTAATGGAAAGGGATATATATACTAGACTCCTAAATTAATCAGACTTTTCTTACCGAAATATGTTCTTCCCCACAGATATGAAGTAAGTAAAACAATACTCTGATTCAGTAATTTACATTAATGCTTTGTTGATAAGGGTGTTACTTGTATCAAGTAATATATTAACATATAAAACAGATTTTCACCTCATGAAGTCATGAGTTTACATAGAAATATAATAGATGTAAAAGACAAGTAAATGAATGTATAATATGTTTAATGGTGACAAATATTGTGGAGAAAAAGGTGGCAGTGTGTTTGAAACTAGGAGTTCTGGAGGGTATGTTCATTTTGTATAGAGTGGTCAAGGAAAGCCTCAATGATGAGGGGAATAACAGACCTGTAGAGAGAGAGACATAAGTCTTATGGCTCTTGAAATAGAGTAATTTTAACACAACTCCCCTCACCTTGATATATTTTTCATTTTTTAAAATTTTATTTTGTTATGTTATGTTAATCACCATACATTACATCAGTAGTTTTTGATGTATTGTTCCATGATTCATTGTTTGTGTATAACACCCAGTGCTCCATTCAATATGTGCCCTCTTTAATACCCATCACCAGGCTAACCCATCCCCTCACTTCCCTCCTCTCTAGAGTACATACCACCTTCTAAAATAATATATACCATAAGTATTTGTTATATTCATGATTTATTGCCTTCATTCAAATATAAGCTCCACTCACATAGGTAATTTTGTCTGTTTTTTTAACTGACATTTCATAAGCAAATACAATGCTGTTGTCCCATAACAAACTTTCCATAAGTATTTGTTGAATGAATGCATGAATGAATAAATGAACAAGGAACACTTCAACAGACACAACAGCAAGTGTAAAAACTTTGAGTTGAGGCAATGCTTATGGTGTTCAAAAGCAGAAAGAAAGCTAGAAGACTGAGTCAACAAGAGGACGCAAAAGGAGGTAAGTTCAGAGAAGTAACGTCAGAAAGAGGGTGGAATGAACTATTTCAGAAACCTAGGCTTTTGTGCTTTTTATTTTAAATTGTATGGAAACACAATGGAGCATTTTGGGCTGAGGTTTGGCATAATCTCACATTTTTAAAAGATTACTTTAAAAGTAGATTATTTATGGCCAAGAAGGAAAACAGAGAGACTGGTTTTTAGACTACTGTATTATTCCAGACATGGAATTATGGAAGTTAGATTAAGATGGTAATGAAGAAGACAGTGAGAAAGATCACACTCTAAATATATGTTGGAAATAAATACTGCTAGATTTGCTGATGGATTTAAAAGAGAAACAAAAGATAAGGATAACTCAATGTTTTTTTGATGTGAGCAACCAGAAAGTGAAGTAGGTTTGTTGGTGGTTGGTTGGTTGATTGTTTTTTTTTTTTTTTTTTCCCTGAGATGAGAAAACAGGATTTGGGAGAAGAAAGTGGAATTCAGTTTTAAACATGCTGATTTTGAGATATCTATTACACATATGAGTGAAGACGTCTTATAGACAGTTAATCATAGTGATCTGGAGTTTAGGACTGAAGCCTGAACTCAAGATTTAAGTTGAGATTCTCTAGCATATAAATAGTATTTAAATCCAAAGGACTGGATGTGATTTCTGAGGAAATAAATGTGGATAGAGAAGAGAGCCTTCAAGTTTAATTCTTGGTGCATGTCAATATACAGTAGGAATTGTAGAGATAAAGAAGTATCTGGAAAGGGATTGAGAAGGAATAACCAAGGAGTAAGGAAGCAGGAGAAACAAGAGTGTGGTACACAAGAAGTTGAGTGAAGAAATATGTCAAAAATACGACATATGTCAAATGCTGCTAACAGCTAAAATAAGATGAAGAATTAAACTGAATTAATTAGCAATTAGGTTTAGCAATGGTGTTTTAAACAGCCATTGGTAGTGATGTTTCTGTGTAGTAGTGAGGATAAACGCTTGCATGGGTTCAAGAGAGAATGAGAAGGATGTATATAACCCCTGCCTATTCAAAGTGTAGTAATCTCTGACCTGGTAGCATCAGAATTTCACCTGAAATCTCTTTATAAATGCAGAATACCAGACTTCACTGAAGGAATACCTGATTTTACCAAAATTTCCAAATGATTAAGATCTAAAGTAAAATTTATGAAGCACTATTCTAAATATCTTCCTTAAGTTTTATTTTATGAAGAACAGTGATATGAAGTAGCAACTAAGGAGGTCTTTGGAGTCTGTCAAAGCATGTTTGTGAAAAGATGGGTTGAACTGTTTAGGGAAGGAAGATTGATAATTGAGACAAGAAAGAGGATGGTTTCTGGACTAACGTATTTGAATAGGGTAGAGAGACACATGGGATCCTATTCACAGGTAGAGGGATTAGCTACAGGTGGAAGACACCAATGTACAAAGAGAGACTGAGTTAGACAGGCAAAGAATTAAGTTGATAGGGGTGTGCAGGCAGAGCCTGAAAGTCTTTTTCTGATTGCTTCTAATTTTTATTGAAGCGAAAGGAAGACCTTGATGGTGTATAATCAAAGGGGTGGAGGTTTGAGGAGAAAAGATAGGTATGACAGGTTGTCAAGAATATTGAGAGAATGCAATATTAAACAAAAATTTCAGGCATCGATAATTATCATTTTATATCAAAAAATAAATAAAAGTAACACACAACCATACACACATAACCCAAATACTTTAAACTAAAATACTTAAGCAGAAATTCTATTAAATCAGCTAAGTAACTTTAACGGAAATTATAATGGGGCTTCTATAAAACAAACTAGCTCTGCTATCCTAACAACATGCATATATTCATAAAAAAAATCACAATGAATGGCAGATCATCTTATTTTATTATGATTTCAATAAGTTCTTTTGGTCAATCCTCTAATGAAATGTCAAAAATTTCCAAAGCAATTCTGTGTAAAATAATGCAGTGCAGTTAGTTGAACATTTTATTCACGTAAATTCATTTCGGTCTACTTTCATGTAAGAATGAAGCTATTGTACATGAAGGATAGGCCACACAAAGGCATCGCCCAATGGAAGAGCAATTTGCCTTTCATTCCTATGGGAAGAGAAAGAAATGGTTGCTAGGAGCACTTTTCAAGGACTAGAAAAGTAAAATAAGCAGCAAACACAAGAAAACGAGAGAAAAATAGCTAACTTGTTGACTCATGTTTGATTATAGTTTTAAGACTTTGTCAAGATGAATAATTGATTCAAAATAAGAATATTTAATGCAAATGCTTAACATTCATTTATGCTAAAAGTAATTGTACAAAAGGTTTATGTTTAGGTATTTCTGATAAATAAAAACATTTCAACAAACACCAGTTAAGTACTCTTATTCTCATGTTATTCAGTTTCAATCATGCATGGTGTGAGATTTTAACAGTTAAAAATATCAACTTTGTTAAGTTCCTAATGTGTGGCTCTCACTACTCTGCTCTTCCACTCAAATTAGCGGGCTTGAGCCTATACCCTATTACAAAGAGATGAATACCTAGTATTTTCCTTTACAGCAAAGATCTGTGTTTTTTTTTTTTTCCTCTAAAGAGCCAGATGGTAATTATTTTAGATCTTGTGGGCCTTAGGGTCTCTTGAACTCTGCTATTGTATCATGAAAGCAGCTGTAGACTATATGTAAATGCATGAAAATGACTATTTTACTTTTAGTTTTTAAAGCACTTTATTAGTATTAACCTAAGCAGTTTTGTGAGATAGACACTGTCATTACCCATTGTTATAGAACAAATGTTTGCGTCTCCCCCAAATTCATATGTTGAAACCCTACCCCTGATGTGATTGTATTAGGAGGTGGGGCCTTTGGGAAGTAATTAAAATTTAGGATTAGATGAGGTCATAAGGCTAGAACCCTCATGAATGGGATTAAGGTCCTTATAAAAGTCATGAGGAAGCTGCTTTTCCTCTCTGCTCTCAGTCATGCGAGGATGCAATGAGAAGTTGGCGGTATGCATCCTGGAAGACAGCCTTCACTGGAATCTGACCACGGTAACACCCTGATCTTGGACTTCCAGCCTCCAGAACTGTAAGAAATGAATTTCTGTTGTTTGTAGCCACCAAGTCTATGGTATTTTTGTGATAGTGGCCCAAGTTGACTAAAATGTCCATTGTGGGTGAGATAATTAGGCACATGAAAGATACAGTTCAAGGCATACATTATCCTTATATTATTAATAGGAAACTTTGAGGAATGTCTGAAGGAAGCACAAAATACAAGACTGCATTTAGAGAAGTACCCAAAGACATATGAATCATGCATAGAACAACAACAATAACAACAAAAAACACAAAAGCACACAGAAGCAAATAGGTGTGGCTCCTAAAATAAATCCATTCACATCCTCAAACTCTAAGCAACAGAAAGCTGAAATCAAGAAGGTTCCTAGAACATTGAGCTAGAGTATGGGACGGGTGTGGTGAAATCCAAATTAGACTCTAGGCATGTATTGAAAAAAGGATCATAGATTACATATCCCAGTGTGCAATTTTAGGTTGGGATACATGACACTAAGTACTAGTCACCTTCCAAAGTTTTCACTTAATAAATGAAAGTTTTTGTAATAGAGAAACTGCATTTCCAATTAGAAACTTTTTTTGAGCAACAGCAACAATTGATATTAACAAAAGAAATGAAAAGATGATCTGCTATCAGTACTAAAAGTATCTGTCTTAAGGTTACAATTACTATATCTCCAATTAGATAGGCGAGTAAAGCCTCTATAAATCTAATTTCATTTTCATGTTTAATCAAAGCCTTAAAGATTTGAACAGGGATCTGTCTAATCTCTGGCTGAAAGTACTTCATATCCAATATCAGACAAACATGTTTCTTCGTGAAATTGAAAAAACAATTCATAAGACACACATGAAAAGTGTCAGTATTTCAAAAGAAGAGTTGCAAAATAGGGAACCCACCCTTCTCTGGAGCAGAGATACTGCTAGAAGGAAAATTGGGTAGAGATGTACAATTCATGGATTAATAAAATATGAGATGTGTTTAAAAATATAATGTCAATCTTTTGATAATTATTATCAAGGAGATTAAAATATAATAAAATAGGGGCACCTGAGTGGCTCAGATGTTAAGCATCTGCCTTCCGCTCTGGTCATGATCCCAGGATCCTGGGATCGAGCCCCGCATCGGGCTCCCTGCTCGGAGGGAGGCCTGCTTCTCCCTCTCCCACTCTCCCTGCTTGTGTCCCCTCTCTCACTGTGTCTCTCTCTGTCAAATAAATAAATAAAATCTTTAAAAAAAATAAAAAATAAAATAAAATATAATAAAATAGTTAAGAATTCTATGCTAGTAAAAACTGAAAAGTGAAAAACATATACCAAAATTAACATAAATAAGTATGTAATAGTTAATATATCAATAATATAAAATATAACTTGTAAAGAAAATAATCAGAGAACTCTCCTCCAAAAGGACACTGAGCCTGGATTTTCTGAATCTTCAAAATCTGTGAAAGTTATAAAATTTCATGCCTTATGTTGTAGAACTGCCCTATTCAACAGAAATAAAATGTCACATGCATTTTGAGATTTTCTAGAACTACCTTAAAAAAATAAAGGAAGCAAGTAAAATTAATTTTAAGTATACATTTAATTGACCCTAATAGATCTCAAATAAAATTATTTTAACGTCAATATAAAACATTATTACTGTTGTATTTTACTTTTTTCATACTGAATTTTTTGGTGGGAAAGTGGTATTTTTCACTTCCAGCACTTCGCAATTTGAAAGCCAAATTCCAAGTGCTCGAAGCCATAAGTGGCTAGTGGCTCTGTACTGAATAGTACATTTCTAGAGTAAAGGAAAAAAGTAAGTCTTCCAATCTTGTTTCACAAAGCTTTTCTAAGCTTGATAGCAAATACCTTACTAATCATAACAAAAGTGGAAGAATCTTAAGTGAAATGTGAGCAATTAAATTTCAGTGATATTGAAAAGTAGTAATAACCACATCAAGTTAGGTCCATTCTCAGATTGGAAATTTTTAGAATATCTACGAATATAATCTCACATCAATAGAAATAACAGCCTACAAATCTGAAGGATAATGAAATTAAAGAGTTTTAAGAATCTTCATTTCAATAAATTTTGCTGAATTTACTATTTATCCATACCAAATCAACAACAAAAGACTCCTAACTCTCATCTCATCTTACAAAAATAGTCATCAATCCAGTTAGATTATGTATTTAAATGTGACAGATAAGACAATAAAAATTCTAGAAAAGTATGATTTCTGAAACATGACAGAAATCATTAAAATTTCATGAAAAATAAGAACATCTGTTTATTCAAAGACTACATTTAGAGAGTGAAAACCAAGTAAGAGAATGGGACAAAATGTTTTTAACACCCGTAACTAGTAAAGACACAGCATATTAGGAGCTCCTAACAAATAAATAAAAAATATGTTAATAATATATAATGTATATGTATATGATATAAATGTATATATTTTGCACAAACACTATATATACATATATGTATCTATATATGTATGTGTATATACATGTGTATACATATGTATGTGTATGTATACATGTATATGCATGCATATGTGTATGTATATACATATGTGTATGTGTGTATGTATTACATGCAAGTGTATGTATGTGTGTATATACATATGCATGCGTATGTATACACATAAGTATATGGGCATATATGTGGTGTATATGTGTATATATGTAGATGTCTGTATCTATATATATGTACACATAAAGCCAGTGAATAGGATAAAAAAGGACAAAAGACTTAAATAGACCTTTCACAAAAGAAGATATCAAATGTCCTTTAAAAACTAAAAGTATTCAATATTATTAGTAAACATAGAAATTTAAACCAAAATAAATGCTGCTACATACTTGCCAGAGTGACTGTACTAAAAATCGCTGACACACAGGGGATGTGTGCATATAGAGCAAAGAGAAGTTTCATACACTGCTGATAGGACTGTAAGTTAGCACAACCCCTTTGGAAACAATGCATTATTATTTATTAACATTTAACAGATACATACATAAACCATGACCAGAAAGTCCACCAGAAACTATGACTAGAAAGTATATATATTTCATATGTATACATATATATATATGCATATAATGCATGTATGTATATATCTCCTATGCGTGTGTGTGTGTGTGTGTGTTTGTGTGTGTGTGTGTGTATCCTTACAAAAAGCAAACAAGAGACAAGGGCAAGAAAGTTTATAGTAGTAGCATTATTCATAATAGCCTCAAACTGAAAATTGCCAAAATGATGTCCATCATTAGAATAGGTATGTAATTTTGATATGTTCATACAATCAAAAAGCACACAGCTATGTGTTTAGCTAACGTTAAAACTCTCACAAATATAACATGAATAAAAAAGGCTAGACATAATAGAGAACATACCATAAAATCCTATTCATATAAAAATCAAGTGAAGGAAACAAAAGTAAATTGTAAAAGTTCAGGACAATCTTTATCTTTGGGAGTTGAGAGTAGGAGATAGTTACTTGGAAAGCATATGAAGAAACCTCCTGGGATGCAGACAATGTTTTATTTCTTTATGTCATAGTTATGTGGAATTTTATTTTGTGAGAAACTTGCATTCAAAAATTAAATGCAATTTTAAAATACAGTTAAAATAGTTAAAATGTAATAGTTGCATTTAAAAATAGTTAAAGCCATGCACAAAATCAAAAGGTTAAAAAATAACTTGTATTATATATGACAGGAAGATGTTCTTCCTTGTTTCTAGGTGTTTGCTTGTGTCATTGGTAATCAAATGTTAGCCAACCTCAGAATCACTGGAGGGCTTGTTAAAACAGATTCCTGGACCTTGTTTCCAAAGCTTGTGATTCAGTAGGTCTGCATTTGGTACCAAAATTGAGAATTTTCATTTCCAGTAAGTTCCCAGGTGATACTGATGCTGTTGATTCAAGACCACAAGTTATAAACCACTGACTTTTGCTATTCTTTTCAAAAATATACTTTCCTCCGTCCTATAGTCACCTGACTGACTCATTGTTACATTCATCCCAGCCCCAACTCCAGCCAAGCCACAAAACAGAAAGTATCCCTATCCCCCAACCACAATTATTACATTTAGAGGATACTCTCCATAATACTTTCCTTAGAAACTTCTCTCTATATTTTCTTCCTCTGTCTAAGTTTCTAATATCTACACTCTGTGGTATTCCTTAGGGTTTATTTTATCCCCTAGAATTTTTGTATCATGTCTATTGAATAAATTAACAAATCTCATCAATTTCTCAATTTTCTGCATGGTTTTAACTTTTTCCTTTAGGTTCATATCCTTCTTGTCTTTAGTTCTCCCTATTTCAAAGGCAAATTTAACCCCAGATTTCTTAGGAACCCCCTTCCTTCTATATTCCTAATATGTAGTGAATTTAGAATGAAACTTTCATCCTGGTAGCTGTCTGCCTTGCAAACTCAGCCAAAGACTGCAAAGGCTTTTCTATATATGAAATTTTTACTTGCCTCTTACCTGGTGGAGTATACCATTCCTTTCACTAAATGGCCAGAAATTAAAAATCCATTGCCCTCTTTTCATTCTGCCCCCTCAGCAATTTTATTTCTATTTTCCTTCTTTCTTTTTTTTTTTTTTTTTTAAAGATTTTATTTATTTGACAGAGAGAGACACAGCAAGAGAGAGAACACAAGCGGGGGGGGGGGGGGAGAGGGAGAAGCAGGCTTCCCGCAGAGCAGGGAGCCAGATGCGGGGCTCGATCCCAGGACCCTGAGATAATGACCTGAGCCGAAGGCAGGCGCTTAACGACTGAGCCACCCAGGCGCCCCCTTCCTTCTTTCTTTTCCTGGTCTAACCTTGCTCTTAAGACTTTTCTGGTGGTCTGTGAGTTATCTCATTATTTTCTTTATCCCAGTTTTACTTTTCACAAAAAACACTTTCATAGAAAATAAATACTTCTATGTTCTTCACCCTCTGCTTTCAGAACCAATACTTTCCTTACCATGTTCTTTTCATTCACTCTGGGCCACCAAAACATGTTTCTAATATACAATATTAAATAAGTGCTGTCAGCTTCTTATACTTGAAAAATGATATGTTTTCTATGTTTAATAAAAAGTCTCTGTTTTACATTTCATCAATCCATCTCTTTTTCTTAATCAAGACACAGTTACATTTTTTAGAGGAGAAGTTTTGAGACAATTATGTTAAGTTTATAAATGCTTTGGAATTTTGTTTCACAAATATATTCAAATACTCTAGTGTTCAGATGATGTGTTAAATATTAATTTGGGTGTATATGGGCAATGGATCTCTCTCCTCTATCTGAATATGGCAGAAAAATTATATCTTTAACTACCATCACACGGAGAAGCTATTATTAATAAGGGGCAAGAAAACCTTCTTTGCCTTTCCAACTTAAAATGGATATAAACTATCACTCTACATTTTCTGCTCAAATGAAATTCATGCCAAGGAGGTAAACCATGAAGTTAGAGGTTGTTCTTCTTCGATGTCTCTGTGTCTGAGAATTTTATTCCAGACATTTATAACCAATAAAAATTGAATGGCTAATGTGATTAAATGTGTAATTCAGTTGCAAAGCTCTCCTTTGACCAACTGTCTTAGTCAGTTGCACAGCTTTTAGTTGTATATAAATATATATTTGATTACAAAGGTAATGTTGAATACTGAGATTAGTTACTCTTTCAAAAGGATAAGAAAACATTTATTTTGTATATGAATAATGACTTAAAAAGTTACATTTTAAAAACCTTGGATTACAAGGTTTATATACATTCTCTCTAATCAGAGAGGACAACATACATAGTAAATTTTAAATAAACTTAGCAAATGTACATAGGTAAAACAACTAAATTTTTGAAATATGGTTTCTTGTTCAAAATTGTATCTTCTATAGACACTTGTTTTATCTTTTGGGAGCACATTAAAATGATAGCAGTAGTTTACTCATAATTAAAGGATGCCAAGAATCAATAGAAGCATGAAAGCAAAGAGACTGAGTAGGTAATTTAATTTTTTGTTTTTCTAAAGTTGTTCAGCAGAATTTTTCTGCCTTATAACAGATTAGCTTCACTATTAACCTATGTTTTAGAGGTAGAAAAAATTTCCAAAGGTCTAAACCAAATTTTATTTGTTTCAATTTCTCCTCATGTGATTTCTTTCTTTCATAAGAATTTTGAACAACGAGCAGTGGCTAAGAGACCCTTTACTAATCATACAAAGATTAAGCATATAAATATGGTGTACTCAGAATTCTAAAATTTTAGAAAATCATATAATATTGATGTACTATACAGTGTTAACTGAACATAATAAAAAAAATAAAGTTACCTGCACCTCAAAAAAAAAAAGAAAAGAAAAAGGAAATTTAAAGGACTAAAAATTTTTAACATTGAAAGTAAAAGATTAAGGGGGCATTTTATAACTGTGTTTTAAGTATAAAAATAGATACATACTTGAGAGATATAATTGTTCTATTTAATTACAGGGGTTGAACTAGAATTACTCATTAGGATAGGCAGCACATTTGAGTCAGCATAAAATACACTCAACAATTAGAAACATGTGATAATAAGAGAGACCACATAATTGAATAGTAGTATCCTGTTCAATGCTGGACGTAAACCACTCATGATTAACTCATAAATTTTATTATAGAGGAAATTCATTCAGATTTGAAACATTTTTAATAGCATGGAGCTATAATATATGGTTTATTATATTCAGGATATTATTTTTGAAATAGTAGTGAATGAAAACAGGAGATTCCAAATTATATATTTCTATTTAGGTATGTTTCCATTTAAGTAGACTGTATTGAGAGCAGGATACATAATTAACACAAAACATGCATAATACATTTTATGATCAGAAAACAAAAATAAAGTGATTTTTCATTTTATTGGTAATAACATCACCAATTAAAAGAATAATATGTATATCAAATGAGAATTTGTACTCATCTAGTTAGCAAATTTATTTTAATTTTTGTAATGATATTATCCACTGTTGATGAAGATGGTGTATAACGACTTCTTTTATATACCAATAGAATTATAAACTTGCTCACCAAGTCTTGAAGGAAATTTCTTAGTATGCATATTTCAAGAATCTTAAAAAAATGTTTATACTTTTTTTTTTAAAGATTTTATTTATTTATTTATTAGAGAGCGAGTGAGAGAGAAACAGCATGAGAGGGGGGAGGGTCAGAGGGAGAAGCAGGCTCCCCGCCGAGCCGGGAGCCCGATGTGGGGCTCGATCCCAGGACTCCCGGATCATGACCTGAGCCAAAGGCAGTCGCTCAACCGACTGAGCCACCCAGGCGCCCCCCCAAAAATGTTTATACTTTTGATGCAATAATTTTATGTCTAAGAATTTATTCTAAATTTTACTCCAAAAATAATTGGTGATACACCCTGAGATTTGTATTTATATTATAGTGTTATATAATAGCAAACTTTTAAAAATAAACTTGCAAATAGTAGAATGGTTAAATAAATATGTTGACATGATAGAACACTAAATCTCCATTAAATTTAATAACTACATTAAACATTTTCATAGTGTACCAGCCACTGCCACACATTTTTACATATATTAATTCTTAAATCTCATATCTTTTCTATAAAGTAGTCACTGTCATTAAACTCATTTTTTTAGGAACACTGAGATTAAGTAACTACCTAATGTCATAGGTAGAGCTGGAATTTATGCCAAATTTATGCTCCTCTCTCACTACTCTCCCTCTAAAACTATTAAGAAATAAGATAGTGTAATGACTACCTCATAGACCCACCTATGCTTCCATGTCTGCAATAAAATGAAAAAAATTATATACAATATAGAAAATCCTGCATAATTATTGAGAACCCAGAATCACTGAATAATCTCCTTTAAATATAATAAATCTTATAAATTTTAAATACAAAAAAAGTTGGATCAACTTGCTCTAAAGATACCAAAACCTGTCAAATAGATAAAAGCGACACCGTGCATCATTGCTAATAAATCCTCCTCCTGAGGCTGCAAGATGGAATTGTGGGCTATAAATAAAAGATGTTCTGGCACAAGACTTCTGACAACAATTAATTGGAAGAGAAATTACTTGGGGCAGGAACACGGTGTGCAACCAGACATACTACTCGGAATCCCCTTTTAATAGCCACTGGAGTTCAACAGCATTGGAAAACAGCTTATCCTGCCAGCCTCCAGGATTCTTCCACCAGATACGGAAAGTTAAAAGAAAGAAACCCAGTGAGGCAGGATTACTCAACGCATTTTTCAGTGGTCACGGAAATGGAGTTGTGAATAGTCAAGAGAAAGCTAAATACTGAAACCTGACCCCTACCACGTGGCTCCACTATCCATAAAGAGAAATAGCAAGTGATAAAATACCCTTCTAGAATGCTCACTTCTCTGGTCCCAGACTCACTTCCAATCTGCTCATTTACTTTGGTATCAGGGATACTCCAGTTTACAACCTGAAAAGATGGCACAAGAACTGGAATACACAGTAGGGTAAAGCAAAGAGAAAAATCTGCATTGTCTATGGAGAAATACCAGGGGAAAAATTTCTTTCTTACTTAGAATGGATTCCCAGAAAATAAAAATAATTTGAAGCTAACAAAAATACCCTGGAAAATAAATGAGGAAAGTAATACTTGATAGGCAGAGGGAAAGGACATTTTTAATGATTGTAATGACAATATTAGTTGATGTTTTATAGTAACACTTTGTGTTTACCTAGCTAGGCAGAGTCCTACTAGCTTTACATGAATAGCTGCCTTAAACTGCCCCTCTATCGGGTAGTATTATTATTCCCACTATAGGTGAGGAAAAGGAAGTATAGGGATGTTGAGTAATTTGCTTAAATTGACACATCTATAAATGTGTAAACCTGTGTCAGAGCCAAGGGTCCATGTGTATCTCCTGCATTTAACCAGAGTCATATTACCTTTTTCTTGTACCTCCCTCAAATTACTGCTTTAACTTGTACTGTTCAAAGTTCTTGAAAGAATTTTCTACACCCACAGCTGCTAAATCTGGCTTCCCTCCCCACCCCCCTGGCCAAACATTCCAAGTTGTGGACAAGATCACTAATAATCATCATACTGCAGAATCCAATGAACCCTTTCAGTGTTTTTGTTAATTGAACTGCCAGCAGAGCAGTGATTAAAGTATGGATTGTTCCCTACTTAAAAAAAAAAAAAAATTGTGAACCCTTACCATGAGACGTAATTTAAAACACTTTAAGTGTGCTATCTTAACACAATTTTAATTGTACACTTCAGGGTTATTAACTATAGACACTATGTTTTACAGTAGGTCACTAGAACTTATTCATATCTTGCATAATTGAAATTTTATAGCCTTTGGGGGGGAAAAATAAACCTCTCCATTTCCCTTTCCCTCCTGTCTTTGGAAATTACCATTCTACACTGTGTTTCTAGGAGTTTGACTATTTTAGATATCTCATTTAAGTGGATTCAATTCATGCAGCATTTGTCATTCTGTGACTGGCTTATTTTACTTAGTACAATGGTTTATTCATGTTGTTGTAAATGGCAGGATTTCCTTCTTTTTAAAGGCTGAATAATATTCTATTGGATGCATTTATTATATTTTCTTTATCTATTTATCCATCAATTCATGTATGTTGTTTCCATATCTTGGTTATTGTGAATAATTATGCAATGAACATTGGAGAGAAGATATCGTCTTGGGATCCTGATCTCAATTCTTTTGGATGTATATACTGAGAAGTGGGATTACTGAATCATTTGATAGGTTTATTTTGAATTTTTTAGGACCCTCAATGGCCCCATAACAGCTGCACCATGTTACATTCTCAACAGTGTCCAAGAGTTCCAATGTCTTCAAATCCTCTCCAATATTTATTTTCTGTTCTTTTGGTAATAGCCATTCTAACAAGTGTGACATGATATCTCATTGTTTTGGTATGCATTTCCCTGATGATTAGTGATGTTGAACACATTTTCATATACTTGTTAGCCATTTGTAGGTCTTCTTTGGAAAAATATCCATTCAAGACTTTTTCTCATTTTTAAATTGGGCTTATTATTATTTTTATCAGCTTTTGAGTTAAAGGAGTTCCTTATATATTTTTGGATATAGACACCTTATCAGTATAGGGTTTGCAAACATATTCTCCCATTTTGTAGGTGGTTGTCTTTATTTCATTGATTCTTTTTTTTTTTTTTTTTGAGAGAAAGAGAGGGAGAGAGTGCTTGTGAGAGATGGAGAAGGGCAGAGGGAGAGAGAATCTTTTTTTTTTTTTTTTTTTTTAAGATTTTATTTATTTGACAGAGAGAAAGACAGCCAGAGAGGGAACACAAGCAGGGGGAGTGGGAGAGGGAGAAGCAGGCTTCCCGCGGAGCAGGGAGCCCGATGCGGGGCTCGATCCCAGGACCCTGGGACCATGACCTGAGCCGAAGGCAGACGCTTAACGACTGAGCCACCCAGGCGCCCCGGGAGAGAGAATCTTAAACAGGCTCCAGGCCCAGCACAGAACCCAATGCAGGGCTTGATCTCACAACCCTGAGATCATGACCCGAGACGAAATCAAGAGTCAGATGCTCAACCCACTGAGCCACCCAGGTGCCGTTTTATGGATCATTTTTTTATGCAGAAGTTTTTAGTTTGATATATTTCTACTTGTCTATTGTTGCCTGTGTTTTTTGGTGTCATATCCAGGGAATATTTGCCAAGACAAATCTCAAGAAGGTTTTTCCTTTTGTTTTCTTCTAGGAATTTCCAGTTTCCAGTTTATGTTTTAAGTCTTTAATCCATTTTAAATTGATTTTTGTGTATGGTATAACTTAAGGGTCCAATTTCATTGTTTTGAATGTGGAAATCCAGCTTTCTCAATGTCCTTTGTTAAAGAAACTATGCTTTCTCCATTGTGTATTCTTGTTCCCCTGTTGAAGTCAGTTGATATATATGGTGGGTTTATTTCTGGTCTCCCTATTCTTTTCCACTGGTATATATGTCTGTCTTCAAGCCAGTACTATAGTTTTGATTACTGTAGTTTTGTAGTATATTATGAAATCAGGAAGGGTGATGCCTCCAGCTTTGTTCCTTATTAAGATTTCTTTGGCTATGTAGGATCTTTTGTGGTTCCATATGCATTTAGACTGTTTTCCATATCTCTAAAAATTATTGTGATTTTTGGGGTGCCTGGGTGGCTCAGTTGGTTAAGTATCTTCCTTCGGCCCAGGTCATGACCCTGGAGTTCCAGGATTGAGCCATGCATTGGTCTCCCCGCTCAGCGGAGTCTGCTTCTCCCTCTGCCCTTCACCCTGCTTGTGTTCTCTCACTCTCTCTGTCTTGTGATTTTTATGGATATAGCATTGAATTTGTAAATCGCTTTGGGTAGTAGGGACATTTTAACAATATATCTTCCAATACATGAATATGGAATGTCTTTTCATTTGTTTATGTCTTAATTTCTTTCATCAATGTGTTGTGGTTTTCAGGATACAAAATCTTTCATCTACTTGGTTAAGCTTATTCCTAAGTATTTTATTCTTTCTAATGTTAGTGTGAACAGGCTTGTTTCTCCAATTTCCTTTTCAGATAGTTCATTGTTAGTGTATAGCAATTGATTTTTGCATATTTATTTTGTATCTTGTAACTTTACTGAATTTGTTTATTAGTTCTAACACACGTTTTCAAATGGGGTCCTAGGGTTTTCTATTTTCTTTCTTTTAATTTATTTTTAAATTTTTTTTTAATTATTTATTTAAGCAATCTCTATAACCCACGTGGGGTTTGAACTCGCAACCCTGAGATCAAGAGTTGAATGCTCTTCCGACTGAGCCAGCCAGGAGCCCCTAAATGAGGCCTTAGGGTATTTTTTACATAAAATATCATGTTGTCTGCAAATAGGAATATATTTACTTCTTTTCCAATTCGGATGCCTATTTCTTTTTCTTTCCTAATTGCTCTGACAAGTACTTCCAGTATTGTGTTACATATAAACGGTGAGAAGAGACATTCTTGTCTTGCTCTTGATCTTTGAAGAAAAGTTTTTAATTTTTCTTCATTGAGTATGATGCCAATACTGGACTTCTTATATATGTCCTTTATTATATTAAGGTACATCATTCCTTCTAGATCTCATTTGTTGAAAATTTTTATCATGAAAGGATGTTGAATTTTGTCAAACGCTTTTTTTCTGCATCCAATGAGATGATAATGTGATTTGTAGCCTTCATTCTACTTATGCAGTGTATCACATTAATTGATTTGGGTTTGTTGAACCATGCTTGCTTCCAAGGGATAAATCCCATTTGATAATGGTGTATTATCCTGTTGAATTTGGTTGGCCAGTATTTTGTTGAGAAGTTTTGCATCTATGTTGATTGGATATATTAACCTGTATTTTTCTTGTAGTGTCTTTGCCTGGGTTTTGATACGTGGATAATACTGGCCTTATAAAATGAGTTTGGAAGTGTTCTTTCCTCTTCAATTTTTTGAAAGAGTTTAAGAAGGGTTATATTAATTCTTCTTTAAATGTTTGGTAGAATTCACCAGTGAAATCATGTGGTCCTAAGATTTTCTTTGTTTGGAGGTTTTTAAGTACTGATTAAATCTACCCACTAGTTATTAGTCTTTTCAGATTTTCTATTTCTTCATGGTTTTCATGGTTCACTATTTGTAGGTTGTGTTTGTGTGTGTGTGTTTAATTTATTCATTCCTTCAAGGTTATCCAATCTGTTGGCATATAATTGTTGATAGTAGTTTTCTATGATCCTTTTTATTTTTGTGATATCAGTTGTCATGACTTTTCTCTCATTCCTGATTTTATTTTTTGAGTTATCTTTTTTTTTTTGTTTCAGTCTAACTAAAAGTGTGTCAATTTTATTGTTTTTTAAAACAACCAACTCTTAATTTTGATTTTTCTATTATTTGTCTATTCTCTATTCTGTTTATTTATGCACTAATATTTGTTAATTCCTTTTTTTTTTTTTTGCTAACTTTTGCCTTATTTAGTTGGTTCTTTATCTAGTTCAATGAGGTTTAAATTTAGGTAGTTTGAGATCTTTCTTTATTTTCGATAATGGTATTTACCATTATAATCTTCCACACTTAGTATTGTCTCTGATACATCCCATAAGTTTTGAAATACTGTGCTTTAATTTTCATTTATGTAAAGGTATTTTCTGATTTCCCTTTTGATTTTTTCTTTGGTCTATTCATTGGTCAGGAGTATGCTGCTTAATTTCCACAAATTTGTAAATTTTCTAATTCCTTCTGCTATTGATTTCAATTTTCATTTCATTCTGGTCAGAAAACATATGATTTAAATCTTCTTAAATATTTGTTTATTAAGTATGAGAGTAACACATTATTGATGGCAATATTCTCATATGTTGAAACAAATTTTGATCAGATAGTGTTCCTGAACACATGCATATTGAGAAATAAATTTTATTAGATAAGATCTGGATCAAATTATCTCCAAATGTCCATTAATGTTATAATGGAAATGAAGTATAAAGTCAAAGTAAGCTTTGAAAAATTGAGCTAGTTATTTCAGTAATAATGCCTATTTTAAACTTAAAACTCACAAAGAAATGACTACAAAACTAAATGTACTTCATCATTTTATGAACTTGTCTAAATTTTTGAAGTTCAAATATAAACCTTTCACAAGGTTTACACTTGATATATTGACACAATATCACAGTGAATATTTTTCGTTTTTTGTATTTTTTTAAAAATTTGGAATGTAAAGAATACAAATTCTTTTTTTTTTTTAAAGATTTTACTTATTCATTTGAGACACAGAGATAGAGAGAGAGAGCATGAGCAGGGAGAGAGGCAGAGGGAGAAGGAGAAGCAGGCTCCCTGCTGAGCCAGGAGCCTGATGTGGGGCTCGATCCCAGGACCCTGGAATCATGACCTGAGCCGAAGGCAGATGCTTAACCATCTGAGCCACCCAGGCGCCCCAAGAATACAAATTCTTAACCAGATTCCTTCTGGAAAAAAAATCCAATAATAATGGCACACTCCAGATTTGCAAAGGTAACATTAAAAAATACTGCAGTATTTTCAGAGTAGGTATTAAGCTTGTTATAAGACAGCACTGGAATAGCTATTTCATAAATAAGTTGGTTTCCTAAATTTAATTATTGGTATGATAAAGATGAAGTTATTATGTGTCAGGTGCTTTTCTAGGCACTGGAATAAATAAAAGGCACAATAAATAAAAGAGATACAAATTTAACCCTTCCTTAAACTTTCATTCTGGTGGGAAAACACAGAAAACAAACAAATAATAACTACCTATTATTTTAATTATTATTACAATATACAGTAAGTTAGACTTGACAAGTGTTATCACAAACACAAAGCAATAGGGAGAATGGAGAGTGCTTGGGTTGGGATATAAGGTTCATTTTTAAATAATGTGGTCAGGAAATGCCTAGATGTACAGAACAATCAGGTGACAGTGTGACTGTAAAAGAATAGAGAGATAGGAGATAAGGTCAGAGATAGAACAACCCCAGAACTTGTAGGTCCTTGTCAGACACTTTAAGAGCTCCTGTTTTTAGTGATAAAGGCAGCTACTAAGGAGAATGGTTTGACAGAGTGATATGATCTGATTCACGTTTATTTTTTTCCATTTTTTAAATTTAAATTCAATTAATTAACATATGTATTATTGGTTTCAGAGGTAGTCAGTGATTCATCAGTCTTGTATAATACCCAGTGCTCATTATATCACGTGCCTTCCTTAATGCCCATCACCAAGTTACCCCATCTCCCCACCCCATCCCCTCCAGCAACCCTCAGTTTGTTTCCTATGATCAAGAGTCTCTTATGGTTTGTCTCCCTCTCTGGTTTTGTCTTGTTTTATTTTTTCCTCTCTTCCTCTATGATCTTCTGTCAGATTTAAACAGAATCATTCTTGCTGATGTTGAAGGCAGAAAGAGGTAGAATGATTAATTAGAACAACATGTCAGTAAACCAGGCTAAAGATGGTACTGAGATGGTAACAACAGAAGTAATAAAAAGTGTTCAGATTTTAATTATATTTTGTAGGTAGGAGCAATAGGATTTTTGAGGGATTCAATTTAGATCTAAGAGAAAGAGAAGTCAAAGATAAATGCAAGTTTTTTTGCCTTGACCAACTGGAACAATAGACAGATAATAAGGAAGGTAGGGGTGGAGGAAGAAATGAAAAGTGTTCGGTGACAGAGGCACCTGGGTGGCTCAGTCAGTTGAGTGTCTGCCTTCGGCTCAGGTCATGATCCTAGGGTCCTGGTATCGAGCCCCGCGTTGGGCTCCCAGCTCAGTGAGGAGCTGGCTTCTCTCTCTCCCTCTGCCTGTCACAAGGCCTACTTGTGCTCTCTCTCTGTCAAATTAATAAATAAATAAAATCTTTAAAAAAAAGTGTTTGGGTACATGTTGAATTTAACATGGTAACAGGCATTCAAGAAAACATACCAGGTGGCAATTTAATATAAAATTATAGAGTGCATGGGAAAAGCGGTCTGGAGGTTAATATTGGGGCATTTTCAGGTTATGGAATTTTAAAAAGGTATTAGCCTGGATAAGAAGATCAAGGGAATGAGAACAGAGAAGAGAAAAATTACAAAAGCTGTGTTTTGCCTCCCCCCTTCCCCAGTGTCAAGAATTTAATGAGATAGAAAGAACTAACAAAGGACACAATGTTGGAGGAGCCAGGGTGCAGTGTCCTGCAGTCCAAGTGAAGATGATGCTTCAAAGAGCAGAGAAGAATCAATGTTTTAACAGACACCAACCATTCTAGAGTATGTTCTTTCATCTGCAACACCAGGGATTGGAACATGATTCCAGTGGACTCTAAAGTAATTCTAAGCCCTAAAATTTTACGGGAATCATAAAGATATAAGATTCAAAAGAAATAGAATGATTTAATAAGATTACATTTTCACAGGAAATTCTTTTTAGTGCTATAAAATTGTGACTTAGAGAATGTTTGAGGTTGGAAAAATCCCAGAAATAATTAAATCTTTCTCAAACTCATCATATTAGAAATGAAAGTAATAACATCCAGTCGGGTTCAGTGACTATGAAACATCCACAAATTTGGGTCAGCCTACAGGCTCTTAGAGACAGATTTATTACATTTTCTAAAGGCTAAAAGAAAAAAAATAGAAATATTTCAGGAGTTGTTAATGAGATGATGACTTTATAGGGATATTTTCTAATGGAAACTAGTACCAGAGGGAACTTCATAATCATTTTTAAAATTTTAATATATACTCACTCTCTACTTAAATAGATCTGGATTTGTCTCTTCAATTTATTTCATTTACTTTTAATCTTTGTTTTGGCCCATAGGAAAAAGTAATGGGTTGAAATGCCATGTTTTGTTTTGACAATGAGACCTGAAATATGAATTACACTTACTCTTCAAATCATTTCAGTAGTTTAGACAATGATAACACAGACCTCTATTCCCTATTGCCTTAGTCACACGTCCTCTTGAAAATTAGATTTTTAACATAAATGTAGTTGATCCCATCATCTTTCCCTCTAAACCTGGCCCTTCTGTGTGCATAGCACTTCAGTGAAAATGAAAAAGGACCAAGTGGGTAAGGGGCAATGTAGAATGTTGAGTGGTGACAGCCCTTGGGATCCAAACTTTGTTAAACATTGTGGGCCTTGTTTAGGACATAAACTATCATCTAGAGGTGGTGGGAAGCACCAAGACTGTCACATTATAATTTGAAGATGGAAAGGGTAATGTTAAATAAAAAACAAACGAAATATATATATATATATAAAGTTTTCCAAAATTTGAATAAAATTGAAGAAACACTCTTAAAAATATATCACTTTTGAGAGGCTACATAGAGCCCTGAATCTCTCCCCTTCCTCTTCCCTTTGCTGGATGATGCACATACACTAGAAACACTGACATATGCTACTCCTTACATCCCCTTAATATGAAAACTATATTAATATTTTAAGGCTTTATTTATATCCTTACTTCTCTGTGAAAACCTACTTATCTTATTCCAATCAAAATCTTTCTTTTCTCTACTTCTTTAACTCAGTTATCTCTACCATTCATGGCATGCTTAACATTTATTATACATATGATCTCGGGGGCTGAAGGGCTAATATTTTGCAAGATTTGTATTTTGCATTGTTGCTGGGTCAGTCACTTGAATAATGAATGAAAGAATAAAATTAACATCACATATGAACGTAAAGTTACTAAATTTTATGTCTAACAGATTTTCTCACCAATTTAAGGGAAAAATGGAAAGACAAATTCTTAGGAGTGTGCTTCATTAACTGTTTAGGTTATAGAGCTATAAAACAAAAAAAAAATTATCAACATTTTAAAAAAGATTTTATTTATTTATTTGTCAGAGAGAGGGGGAGTACAAACGGGGGGGCACAAGCAGAAAGAGAAGCAGGCTCCCTGCTGAGCAAGGAGCCCAATGTGAGCCGATGCGGGACTCGATCCCAGGACCCAGGGATCATGACCTGAGCCCAAGGCAAATACTTAACCGACTGAACCACCCAGGCATCCCAATCAACATTTTTAAAATGTTAGCTATCTCATAAAATGTTGCCCTTGTGCTACAGTAAGTGAAATGCAGTGTAATCTTAATTATTTAGGAAAGTAAAGGCTTTAGACTTAAAGATACATATGTAAGTCAAAGATTGAAATGCTTCACATTTTACTATTTATTATTTCTGAGTTCTATTTTCACTGCTTTCTTAATTGAGTTTTGCTTTATATATCTGAATACAAAATATATAACATTTAACATGAGACATCCCTCATTGTAAGTCAAAAATATCAGTAAAAATTCAAAGTAAATAATTATGTAATTATAGTCACTGATAGAATGGCTAAGAAATAGAAAGGAAGGGACAGATTGAATTATTGACTTAAATGGAAAACTGTATAAAGGGTGCATGGGATCTGTATATAGTATTTCTTACAACTGCATGTGTATCTATAATTATCTCTAAGTAAAAGAGGCTATTAAATATTTTCACACTGAACATAAAGTTTTATTTAAAAATTCATTATGAACAAGAATACAAGAGTCCAGCAGCAATGAAAGCTATTAATGTAATTGGCCATATTAGAAGATTAATGAATCATTCCATTCAATGTAAGAAAAAATGTTTAATGAAATTCCACATACTCTGGATCAAAAATGCCAGAACATTAAGAACAAAAGGGAAATTCCTAAACCTGATAATGGTCATTTACTAACAACGAGAAACACACATTATTTTTAATGGTGAAGCATTATAAACATTTTCTTTAAAAATCAGGAGCAAGGGCAGGAAGATTGCAATCACTGCATCTATTCAATGCTTTACTAAAGGACTCAGCCAGAACAATATGATGAGAATAAAAAAGAAAAGAACAAATGATGTTATGATTGTCTATTCAGTATTATCCAGCATTTTTCATCTCAGGGGATACACAGAAATTTCTAAAAGAATCAGATCAATATCTTGCCACAATTTTAAACCATTTGTGACACAGCAGTGTTCCACGGCAAATGGTTGGCAAACCCTGTTCTATATAGTAAACCCATATAGTGATAGGAAATCTTCTGGAAAAAAATGTTCATCAAGTTTGCTGCACAAAATACCAATATACAAAACAGATAAATTTCTTATGTACCTTTTTTTTTTTTTAAGATTTTTATTTATTTATTTAACAGAGAGAGAGAGCACAAGTAGGCAGAGCGGCAGACAGAGGGAGAGGGAGAAACAGGCTCTCTGCCGAGCAGGGAGCCCGATGTGGGACTCGATCCCAGGACCCTGGGACCATGACCCGAGCCGAAGGCAGCTGCTTAACCGACTGAGCCACCCAGGCGCCCCTCATGTACTTTTAATATACAAGAAAAAGATTGGCTCAAAACATATGGAGACAATTACAATTTTTTTTTTGCAAATCAAAAAAATATTTAAATAAATGTAGAAACAGATTATGGATGTAATATTTAATATTTTATAGAAACCATTCTCCCCAAAATTAATCTAAAAATTCAGTAAATTTCTAATCAAAAGCCTAACTTGATACTCAAAGGCAGAGTCAAGGATAGCCAAGATAGCTTTGTGAATTGTGTAAGACTGATGAATCACAGACCTGTATCTCTAAAACAAATAATACATTATATGTTTAAAAAAAAGAAGAAGAAGAAGATAGTAGGAAGGGAAAAATGAAGGGGGGGGAATCAGAGGGGGAGATGAACCATGAGAGACTATGGACTCTGAGAAACAAACTGAGGGTTCTAGAGGGGAGGGGGGTGGGGGGTTGGGTTAGCCTGGTGATGGGTATTAAAGAGGGCACGTACTGAATGGAGCACTGGGTGTTATACACAAACAATGAATCATGGAACACTACATCAAATAAATAAATAAATAAATAGAAAAAAAAAGAAAGGAGAAAGATCTTATCAGATTATCAAAGTTATAAACCTTATAAATCTATAAGAAAGTATAGTATTTTTGTGTAATATTGTTTAAGAGATCAATGGTGAATCATTTATAAAGTGAAAATTTAATAATTGTTTCCCATTTTTCTTCACCTATATTGCATTAAAAATTTTTGAGATGATTTTACTCAATTTATAAAATCCTACTATTTATAAAATTTATTTATTTGAGAGAGCGAGCACATGCGCTTGCACACACAAGTGAGGATGGGGTGGGGAGGGGCAGATGAAGAGGGAGACCTACTCCACTCTGGGACTTGATCCCAGGACCCTGAGATCATGACCTGAGCCAAAGGCAGACACTTAACCGACTGAGACACCCAGGCGCCCCAATATAAAATCCTATTATTTTAATAAAATAATTTTTAATAGAAAATGTTTCAAAATAATTAATGTCCTGACAAGTGCAGTTATGAATGTTTTGAGTGTCAGAAATTAATTATAGGGTTAAAAAGCACACATTAGTGTATAAGAATGGTGATACAGGCTTTGAGCTGTTTTTGTGTTAGAACATTTCCAAATGCATGCATGAACATTAATGCTTAGATGGTCGTTGAAGGACGTAAGAAGAATTATAATTTCTTCAGTATGTAGTTTTTACATGGAAATTAACTTCTTTGATTTTTATCACCAGAAATACAATGGGAAATTGAGAGAAAAGAAACCAACTTAAATTGGTTATCATGTACTTAACTATAAAATTTACCCACAGAATAACGTATAACATTTACTGCAGTGAACATGGAGGTAAAAATATTCGCTTTAGGATCCTGATCTCAAATCTTTTGGATATATACTGAGAAGTGAGATTGCTGAATCATATGGTAGTTGTATTTTTAATTTTTTGAAGATTATCCATATTGTTTTCCATAGTGGCTACACAGTTTTATATTCCCATCAACAGTGTACAAGTGGGGACGATTTCTCCTTGTTCTTAGTTTTATAACTTAATGTCTTCAATGTCTCCTTTATGTGAACATTTGATAAAACAGTCTCTGGCATTATGCTTTCTGTCAATTTCAAGTTTGCCTTCTATTTTAAATATTGTACTTTGGGGTATTTCTAACTTTTTCTTACTCTTGTATATATACTCACAATTTCAACCACAATCTTTTCCAGGTGTCATCCCCACATTTCAATTAAGTTAAATTCAACAAACATTCATAAACACAGAACTATAATATGAGATTAGAAATGCTATAATGGATCTCCCTTTAAAGTGCTAAGAAAACACAAGTAAGCAAATAGTTTATACAGAGCAGAGAAATCCATGGAATAAATTTGATATTGTGGGTGAATAGGAGCTCATCACGTGAAGGGGGTGCTTCAGGCAGAAGGAACAGCATTGTGAAGGTTAAATAGCTATAGAATTTTTAGAATAATGGTGAGTGGGTTAATGTGACTAAAGCACAGAACTGCTTGTAAATCAATGGAAAGAATGAGTGATTACATGTAAGCTCAAGTAAGGATGAAACTACAGTTCCAGGGGTCTTTTAGGCAATTGTTCAAATCTGCATTTTAATCTGTACTGATCGCTCCTAAAGAATCCTCAGTGAAACAAGGTATTTTCTTGATATAGGTTTCCAAGATGAAATAGCATTGAGGTATGTTTGCTAGAATCAATACCATATCTCTACTTTGACCCATCTTGGAGATTTATAATACGTGCTAGTATGTTAACAACCTGGAAGTCCTTCAGTAGGAGAAACCTTCTGCCTTTTGTTTAACACATTTTCTAAACATTTTAGGAAATGATAATTTCCCCCATCTGGAATATTATTGTATCAAGAAAAAATTCCAGGGGATAGAGTTTGGGAAATATGATTTTTAGGATGTGCGCTCTTACGATGTTTTTTACTTTATGTCTCACATGCAGTTCCCTCTGATGAGCCTTTCTCACATTTCCAAAAACATCCTAGTCAAGCTTATACATAACACTAAAAACCACTTGTACTCACATCATATACTTGTACAAAAATATTCAGAAGATATCTTTGAAATTTTTTTTCTGTAGGACTAATGGCATCATTTTATATTTCTTTGCATCACCAAGAAGACACACCATTGTCTAAAGAACATTTTGTGTTCATCTAAGTAGCCCCAATTATATAACAAAGTATTTAACATATCATAGGAACATAATACATGCTTTTGAAGGAATGATAATTAACTCACAACTTAATTTCTTAAGTTTTCTGAGCCAAGGAGCAGAAATACATCCTTTGCTGATCATATTTTTTTTGCCACATACTATTATCATTTGTATTTATTAGTAGTAATGTTTTATACTCACATAGCATAATACTGACTTTTACTAGATTTATTCATTGCCCAGTATTTCTCTTTAGCATTTATATGTTTATGTTTTGTATCACCTTAAACATTTATATTTTTGTAAGGAACTTTTAACTTTTTACATTTCTATACTATACCTTGACATTAACTGCATTTGCTACAGATCTGTTCTATTTAAGAAAGTCCATGAACAGATTTTTCCAAGTCTCTAAAATTCTTATTTGAATATACACAATGAAAGGCCCTATTTTAGAAATCATGAATACCATGAGATGGAATTACAAAACCTTTCCACAGTTTAGAAAAATGAACTAAAGTAATTTAGTCCTTCAACTGTTCTACGTACTGGCAGACAACTACAGATAAAAACTACATAAATTCTGGTATGCTTTATATATTTTGGAAGATTTCATTGCTATAATTATAAGGCATAATATCCTGAGGAACACTGTTTCTTTTCCTTAACACCATTTACATGTGGTGTCTATGAAATAAGGTAAAGTAAGCAAAATCAACATAAAAAATAGAACCATAAAACTAGAAGAAACTGAATACACATCTAGCCCAAATTATCTTTTTTTGTAGAAAAAAGGGCACTGAAACCCAAGGAAATGAATTGACCTTTGCGAGCATGTTCAGAAATGCTATTTCCTGAATCCTGCTGAGGCCTAGCTAGGAATGGCCTAGCCAGGCCATTGCAAAAGTCATATATGAAGCTGTTAAATTTGCTTGCTTGGAGAACTAACTATAATTTCCTCCGAGAGGCCCTCACTGAGGTCGTTTTCTGTTCTGTGACATGATTCACTCTCAAATACTATTCCTTTGTAACTGAATACCTGGTTTCTCTTCTTTATAAACTCAGTAAGAATTTTTAATTATTTTATTTCACTTTTGCTTGCTTTCTGACAGGGAGATAGCAATCTTTCTTTCTTTCTTTTTTTTTTTTTTTTTAAAGATTTTATTTATTTATTTGAGAGAGAGAGAATGAGAGACAGAGAGCATGAGAGGGAGGAGGGTCAGAGGGAGAAGCAGACTCCCTGCCGAGCAGGGAGCCCGATGCGGGACTCGATCCTGGGACTCCAGGATCATGACCTGAGCCGAAGGCAGTCGCTTAACCAACTGAGCCACCCAGGTGCCCGATAGCAATCTTTCTTATGAGACTGACAGCTCTGTCAACACAAGGACCCCAACTCTCTTTGTTCTCCACTATACCTCTGTCACTTGTGTCTGGAACAAACATGATAGGAACTCAATAAATATTAATTAAATGAATGAATGGATGAATGAGAATATCTATACACTCAGTGCTAATTTGATATTTCTTAATGTTTATAATTAAAATATAATTAAAACAGACATAAGCTTTTTTTCCCCTTAAAACCACTGACAGCATTGTGTTTTCTTCTTAATCATACAAGACTATAATTTGTTCAATCATTAGAATCCCTTGTTTATAGGACCTCTTAGCTCAGGATTTCTCAGAGTAACTCATGAAATACCTGATGCTCTATCCTATATCTAACTATGTCTTACTATAGATAGATCACTCAGTCCCACCTCAGACCTATTAATTTAGATTAGCTGGTTTGGAGTTATATGGGCTAATTTCTAAATTTTGAAAATAAATTCTTATGCAATTGAAAGTTTAAGATCTGGATTTTTTAAATTAACCTATGGTAGAGCTACTTTTGACTCCATGCTGACATAAATTACTATTTTGCATTAATTCTGAAAATAAGTATAAGTATACTTATGTTCCCTTACTATTAAGAATATTAATCAAATACAAGTCTATGTTAAATGATGAAGTCTGAGGTAATCCTCAAGTTAGTTACTTGAACTTTTTCCTTATATTCATGGGATCAGAAGATATATTTTTTAAAGATTTTATTTATTTATTTGACAGAGAGAGAGAGAAAGAGATCACAAGTAGGCAGGCAGGCAGAGGGAGAGGGAGAAGCAGGCTCCCTGCTGAGCACAGAGCCCGATGTGGGCCTTGATCCCAGGATGCTGGGATCATGACCGGAGCCGAAGGCAGATGTTTAACTGACTGAGCCACCCGGGCACCCCATGATATTTTTAATGATTAAGCTATAGGGAATAAATAAATAACAACAGAAACAGTAATAACAGACTTTAATAATATTCATCAGGATGGTTCAGCGGTTAAAAGTAAGGGTTCCTGGGATGCCTGGGTGGCTCAGTCGGTTAAGCGTCTGCCTTCAGCTCAGGTCATGATCCCAGGGTCCTGGGATCAAGTCCCACATCAGGCTCCTTGCTTAGCAGGGAGCCTGCTTCTCCCTCTGCCTGCCTCTCTCTCTCACTCTTTCTCTGACAAATAAATAAATAAAATCTTAAAAAAAAAAAAAAAAAGTAAGGGTTCCTACATCTGGGTCTGAAATTTCATGAATGTAGCTTTATTAGAAAGCCTGCTAATACTATGCAAATTACTAAAAAACTGCTGGCAGGTCCTTTTCTTTACACATACATATTCTGATTGTACATTAGAGTACCTATTCTTCAGTATGTTCTCCATATATCAGTTTTTATTAATTTCAGATCCTACTTTTAAAGTTTATCTTGGATAACTATTTCTATAATAAATTTTGGTTTTGTGGATTTAAAATGTAGAACCCTATTTGATTTTAAGCATGTATGGAATGAATTTCAGAACCAAGTCATCTAGTTTAAAGATTTAATTGATTTATTCTATTCCTCCCCCTTCACAAGAAAGGATATTATAAAAAACAACAAACACAATTGGTATTTATTTCGTCACAAGACCTACTCACACCAAGAGAGCACAACGCTGTACTGTTTAGTGGAAAAGTCAGTTTGGGAACCCTCTGTGGCATCAACAAGCTACCTAACTTTGAGCAAGTTACTGAGTATTTCTGACTCTTAAAAAAAAAGTCTACCAAAAAAAAAAGAAAGAAAGAAAAAAATCACTTAGTAACATCATAGCAAGGGTTGAAGAAGGTAACTTAAGAAATGCATAAAATATCTGACCTCTTCTCCTTTAACATCAACATTTTTTTACGCTACAAAGAAAATCTCACAAAGTAGCTTCTAGGCTCCCTGGCATATTGGGAAAATCATTCTGCTAGGCAGTCTACCTTAGGTCTTCTATGTTAGGAATTTCTACCTGCCACGATTGTTATTTTAGTATAATTACCATTGCACTTATAAAATGTTCAGCTATCAAGCTATTAAACCATTATTAAACCCTTCATTTTAAAACAAAATCACAATATATATAAAATATCAAAGAATATAAACTATTTGATTACATTTATACAGAGCTGCCAGAGCTCACACACACACACACACACACACACACACACACACAGAGTCTTCCTTTTTCTCAATATTGTATTCAATTATCTCTCCATTTATCTGTCTTTTCTGGCTTGTTGCTTGGCTACCTCTAAGGCCTTATCTTGTTTTTACTGTTAACATCGAAGTATGTTGTGCATATCATTTATCTTTTTATTAATCTGACAAAGGACCTCAAGAATGAATTCTGTTTAGCAATTGAAAATGAATTTAATTGTTGCCAAGTCAGTAATTGAAAAACATTTTTCAGATTTTGGGGGTTGATTTTTTGTTAATATTTTGATAATTATTTGGGCTTAGGCTTATTTAGCTTTCCCTAATTTAAGAATTCAAGGCTTTATTTTTAGTTATCCACAGTGGGTATTTCTCATAACCTTTTGGACTAGGTGGAAAATGATCACTTTTATTAATACTATGTGCTAATCACATGAAAAAAAATATTTAAAGCTGGATTTTCACTAGCCCATAGTTTAAATAAATTTACTATAGATGTAAAATAATATTCATCTATTACGTTTAAACTCTAAAGTTCCTCATAATTATATAAAGAAGAGACAAAACATTTTAAATTTAATTGCACAACTCAATTTTTTATAGTAGCATAAAATTCAATGTGTCTGCTAATTTTATTTTTTAACTTGCTAAGACTTTAATCCTTTTTTGCATCTAATGGCTTCCTCCCCGGTATGAGGTTAGATTTACTTAAAGTTGTTTTTGATTAGGAAAAAGTTTACCTGATAGCAAAAACATATATTAAACAGATTGCAAAACTGGAAAATTATGGGTTAATAATATGAGAGGTGTACTAAGACTTAGTCTTAAGGACAGCAATAAACTAAAAAAGTATTCTTGTATAATTTTTGCCTTCATATAGAAATATCATGTCACTGTTTCATATTTGCCCATTTCTGGAATCCTTAAATTCAGCTCTATTCTATCCATATTCTGTGAAATTTATTTTTAAAAGATATTTTTAATAAGTTAACTTATCTTTGATTGTTTAAAGGCCTAAACTATTGGTTAACAATTTTGTGATATAATAGAACAAAATTTTTCACATAAAAATCTCCCATTTAGTTTATAATATCAATAAGATGTATGATTACTGCTCATAATTTAGGAGAAATAAAAATGTGGGACCAAAGCTGTAAAGTTTGAAAATTTTTAAGTAGTATAAATAATATAGGTTTAATCCCCAAGGATTTTGAATCCGTTATGACTCTATGTTTCTTGTTGCTCCAAAGTCATTTTGCTTAATTTCAGTTAACTGACCTGATTTATCACCTGATTTATGAAATTTATAGTTCTTCTTTCATTAAATTGTGTTAAGATACAAGAGATAGCATATCAATATTGACAGATAAACACTTATAGCAGCATTTTAGAAAAACAAATATAAAACTTTAGTCAAGATATGAATTTTTCTTTAGCAAAATAATCTTCAAAAGTTATGCCTAATTAATACTTTTTCATCAAGTAAAATTTCACCAGGTAGTATGTTTAAAGTATATCCACTTCAAAGAGAAACAAATGGATTTTCTAAATCTGAAAGTGTGAATGATATAGTATTTTTTAAATGCTTTGATTTGAAGAGGTACCATCTTCTGTTTTCATGACTTTGATTCATTGTTGTGTAGACAGAGTTAAACTCAAGATAATACTGAGAGGTGTGCTAGCTGTTAACTTCACAGTGATTAATGGCAAGACAAGATATCAGGCATCTAAGAGTTGAGAAACTATTAACTTGGGAGAAAGCTAAAAAAGCCAGAGGGAAATAATAAGTCACACTAACAAAAGGCAATGAAAAAACAAGACATTGCTCCGGATGGTATTTTGATATATTCCTGAATCCATGCTAAACTGTCAAAAGGCATTTTAAAAATAGTGTTTATGTGATATAAATCCAAACTTGTCTATGAAATAGAACAAGGAACTAATACATCAATATAGCAAAAATTAAGAAATAGAAGGGGCGCCTGGGTGGCTCAGTTGGTTAAGCGACTGCCTTCGGCTCAGGTCATGATCCTGGAGTCCCTGGATCGAGTCCCGCATCAGGCTCCCTGCTCGGCAGGGAGCCTGCTTTTCCCTCTGACCCTCCCCCCTCTCATGTGCTCTCTCTCTCTCTCTCATTCTCTCTGTCTCAAATAAATAAATAAAATCTTTAAAAAAAAAAAAAAGAAATAGAAGAAACATAGTAAACAAGTTTTCTATGATTTTGAATACAGAAAAGTATAAGGACTTCTAATTCTTACAAAATTTAAAGGTTTTTAAAGTTAGAATTTTAGGAGAAAAGGCCAGACAAAATAAAGACATGCTAATTATGATGTGTATAAATAGCTCTCATATAACATTAGTTACCAGTTATTAAGCACTGTCCATGTTCCTGAAATTGTCTAAGGCCATTATACAATCTATTTATCCTCACAGCATCTCACTAGGTAAATGTTTGCTTTATTTTTGTAAACATTTTATAAATTTCATAAATTTTGTAACCTGAAATTCAGAAAATTATTTTTTAAGGTTGTACAAAAGTATTTACTCACAGTTCGAAATCATTAATTAAACTTTGTCTTATTCACTTGCTTAAATCATACATCTTCCCTAGTAGTGTAATATTTGTGAAGGTAGATACCATGACTATCTTTTTTACTATTAAATATGCATAAAATGTGAAAAGAACCTAACCCATATAAAGATTAAATAGGCATTTAATAAACTAACTTGAAATCTATGTTTCTCTCATTTTGCAATGTTAGTTATTTCTTTTAAATAATAACAAATTATTTTGATACTACTTTTGTAAGACTATAAAAAGCATTTCAGTCCAAAGGACTGAATAACAACATGAGTTAACCTGAACAACTTAGGAAAAATTAAACATATGTCACCTAATAATATTAATAATCTACTTGGGTTCTATATTTTGTCAAACAAAATATATTTTATAACTCTACCATTAAAATTTTCACACTCTTTCATTTGAAGCACAAAGAATTATCTACACATTTAAAATATGACATTCAGTATACCATATTGTAAACATTTTATATTCTTCTGTATGGTTCTCAGGCATGTATGTGCTATTTCTTTCAAGTAACATTGTAACATGCCTTTCAGAAAATTCCATTTGCTCTTTTTTTGCATGTATTTATTTACTCATTCATTTGCTCTATTTTCTATTGTATTTCATTCAACATTCATTGAGCACATAATGAATACATGTATTTCAATATATTGGAGTGTCCATATGCACAGATGAATACGAAATGGTACCTGTCTAAGTGCAGCAGCATGCAAACATGTAAAATCAGACAAACAGGTGCACAGGTACCATTTGTAGGATGTTCTGGGTTTTGTGGATGCAGAGAGAGCAATAAGTAATGAAACATGAGGGAGTTAGGGAACACTTTGCTAAGGAAGCAATATGTGGGCTGAAATTGGAAAAATGAGTTAGCTGTCTAGCTTCATGATGACAAGGAGTGGAAAAAGTGAAAAGCATTTCAGGAAGGGGAAATGGCATACCAAGACCATTTAAACAGAGTATGTGAATTAGAATGGCTGAATCTAAGAGATATGCTCAGGTCAGATTTTTGATTAAGCGTTCTTTAGCAGAGGCACTACTGGTATATTGGACAATTCTTTGTTCTTCATAACAATTCTTTGGGGGATGTTTAACATCATTGGCCCCCATCTACTAAATTCCAGTACCACTCACTAGTCCTTGTCTACGTCCTAGCAGACCACTCACTAGTCCTTGTGACAAGGTCAAACCTTGCTCACCCTGCCCACTACTTTCTCAGATGCCTTGTATGAGAACTGTAATGCCACACACATACCTGCCCCATGGTACTGAGGGGCACTATTGAGTATTGAGGAATTTGGACAATATTCAGTGGAAGATAAGGATAAAATGATGTTAGATGACCAACATGATCATATATGACATCATACTCTGACATCATCCTACATGATTGTATTGCATTTTATAAAATTGAAGGCATAAATCATTTGTTATAAGCTATTCAAATTGTAAGAGAATGACAGGAATCATCCTTAAAGTGTGAAAAGTTTTAAGATTCTTTGAGAATCCAGTTATAAAATGTACTAATTTTTAGGGTATGACAGCTCAACACTTGTTACTGCTTCACAGACATGAAACTGCACGAGGTCATATCTGTTTGTTTTTTAACAGTTCTTTATGGTCTTCAAAGATAAACACGACAAGATATTTTACTCATCTACATACATATTTACATATACACTCACATACTCACCGAGACACACATTGCTTTATAAAGCTCTCACAAATATAGTTTTGAAAAATTTTAATTTCTTTGAAGTGATTTTTTTGGTCAATTTTCTTAACAATTTGGCAATTGTAAATGCAATGTTTTTAATAACTACATTGTGAAAACAAGTAACAACTTAAGTCCTGATGAAAATAATGGTCAAAATAAACTCAATGTTTCAGCCAAATTATTTCATTCAATAAAGCTGTGTCCACAACACATGATTCTCTTCAATATTATTACACAATTTGCTCGATGTTCATTATGTTTATATATTCCACACTGGGACATGTGAATTTGTGTATGATTTTTAAGGTGTGTTACCAGTGATGGGGCTATGAATGTATTATGTGATCAAGTTAAAAGACACGCACTTCAGTTTTCTTCAATATCCTGATGCGGAGGCTTGTCGTTCCCCACCCCCCCCACCCTCAACAACCTGGAGAAAAGTAGGTTCAACTCAGTGCCGTTCTCTCCATTCTATCATTTCTATTCATCATTAGCATTTGACTGGAAATCATATGGTGTATTATCTGGAAGCAATAGAGCATGACATGCTAGTTAGAAACAACAGTTCTGATTAAATGTTAGGTTTGTGAATTTGATTCTCACCTTAGGGAACTAACGCCCACATCCATATGCACCAGTTAATTTGTTCTCAGCGTATTTGCTTTCCATCATAAGCTCTGGCCTAAGAACTAAAATAACCTAGTCCAAAAGATTCTTGGAACCATCTGCTCCACTTTGCCTTATGAGACTTCTGTTGTTATCCTTTACTAAAGCATGACTTGGGTGATGTTCTCAATGACGTATTGTTTTCCTCCTGTTTGTTTTGGCTTTCTTCCTGTAAGGAATTTGTGAATTGTCTCCAGCTGCCTACAGCTTAGATAGCCAATTATACAACTTTAGCCTTATTGGGTACATATGGGATATGTGAAGGATATTTTTAATTAAAATCTTTGAGTTGTCAAATTATAAAAGAAAATAAATTCTTATGGGATTTTTCTGAAATTTTTATAATCATAAAAACACACTGAGTTGTTAACAACTTCCTCAAATTGTACTTTTGTATCAGAATGTGTATAATTTAAAACAAATAAAAGAACAAAACTGAGAGTAAAGTTGGTACATCGTGCTGTCTATAATTATTAACTACTGAAAACAAAACTACCAGTAGCTGATTTGGATTTCACTGTGTTCATATTCAACTGTGAGGTAAAATAAAAAAGAAAGAAAATTCAATCAGATAAACAGAAAACGTTTTCAGAATCTTGTTTGAAAGCAAAGACAAGAAAAATAAACCTTTCAAAGAAAGAATTTTGTGCATTTCCTTCCTTTACTTTCCTCAGAATATTTAGTTTTTTCTTTGGTCCTCTCTTCTCCCACCTTCTGTTCCTTCATTCTTCTGTTTTCTGCTTTGAAGTAATTTTCTTTCTTTACTTAGGCTTCTCACCTTTTTATCTTTCTTGTTCTTCGTACAACCTCTTTGAGACCTCTTCTTCATTTTAGATGCTAATTAGCACTTGCTAATTGAAATTTTAAAAGCTGAGTATTATAAACATTTTAGCACATCACAAAATTCTGTGATCATAGGCAGATTTCAAAATAGTTTCATGTGTAAAATAGAAGATGATAAGGCCTCTGCTGTCTTTTAAAGACAGTGTGAAAAACAGAATATGTGTCTAAACTTTACACTTATTTTCACAGTGCATGTCTAATTCTGTCATTCTTACACAGTTTGAAAACAAACCAGGCTTTTATTGGTTTCTGGCTTGCGTGATTATTGCCATCAAAATCCTGGCCTATTAGCTCCTTCCAAGGCACCATAGCTATCACGGATTTTACAATATTCATTCCAGATTCCCCTAAGTCTGTTTCACAGTTTCTCACAGAAGAGAAAATATGAATAAATAGAGCAACAATCCCAGGTATAAGAGAAAAAGAGATCCTTCTTAGGGAGTCCAATTTCAATGCCATTTTTTTTTTTTTTAGTTAAATTGTATTTATTAGATGTTAGAGGTTGGATTTTCTGAAAATCAGATGTTGAGACAAAGTTTAGTGTATAGAAGGGAGGCAGGAAGGAAGTATCCTGGAGAGAGGTAAAGTGGAGAGCCATACAGTAACCAGAGCCTCTGGTGATCAGGACTAGTGTGGAACTAAAAATGGCTGATCAGAGTGGGAAATGGCTGGGCCTTTATACTTTGTACTTCTTCATCCAAAGTACTTTATACTTTGTACTTCTTCATCCGACAGTGTGGATGTACACTGCTCTGGAAGAGTTTGACCTTGAAAGAGGTAACTCTTCTGCTCAGGAAATCTCTGAGGTAACTGCCCACTGAAGACTTCCTACCATAAGCACTCCCAGCAGCTAGGGCAATAAGTCACTTTAATGGGTGTGGATGATATATCTCCACATCCAACACCTAAGAAATAGTTCACATCTTTGGATTTTTGATGATTAATTTTGTTGTAAAACACAACATCTTCTTAGCTTATCTTTGTAATGGGAGTTTTTGATGTACTTGAAACTCACTTCTTGGATATTACTCATTTTATTCAAATACACATCAGCTTCACATTAACTTTTAAATGTAGGTAAGATTTGTCAGCTTTCATTGACACATTTCTTTGATTTTTCTTTATTTTTTCTCCCTTTGGGAGTACTTATAAATATAACTACTAGCAAAATTATTGCTATTTTTCATTCTTTACTTTTCTTGGATATTTTCTACATTAATCTGAAAAAAGGAAGCTTCCAGATAAATGGGTGTAGTCAACTCTAAGCATGGGGAATAATAGTGCCTTTAAATCTGGCACAAAGTAGAAGAAGATAATAAAGACTCATGTTTATGGTGTTTATTAGTAGTCCTATTTAAACATTTGAGGATAAATGAGAGAATACCTTTAATTTGTTTATATACAACACACACACAAACACAGCTTGACCACATTTTAATTACATGTTAATTCAAGGAATTTATATACTTATTACTTTAACCTAAATGGATTAATTGACACTTAGGTAATAACTCAGATGCCTCTTCAGCAGTATCTAATAATTCCTTTTACATTGTAAATGCTCAATAAATAAATATTTGAATGATAATTTATCAGTCTTTAGAATTATTGGCATATACAGTTTTGTCATATTTTTAACCTCAGAAATCCTAGTTTTGTCATTAGCTTAAAGTTTGTTCATATACAATAAATAGTAACATTAGCAAATCTGTAGTCATTTGAATGCTAAACCTGCTGTGAATTTTTCAGTTGCTGCCTCTACAGTGAGAAAGTTCTCATACCATTGTACTGCTTCTTAAATATAGGTACTGATCTCTACCTTTTTGTTCTTTTAATTTAAATGCATATTTTAACATTTTATCTTTATAAAGATTAATGATTCCAAAATAATTATCTCATATTATTTTAAAACTTAACTCAAAAGTATATTATCAATGAACAACTTATTTATATCAATACATTTAAAATAAATAATTTTACATATTTTGTTTTGTTAAATGTTTAAAGAAAAATAAATATTTTTTCTTAATTTGAAAATTATTCACAGGAAATTAGGAAAGCTTCACTAGTCTGATTTTTTTATATATCTATATGTATTTTTTTATAATATTTAGTAATAATAATTTAATTAAATGAGATAATGTATGTCCCTTTTATAATAATTCTTAGCATCTCGTAAGTGTAAAATGAATGTTAACTCTTACTAACAGCGACTAAGTAAACAAGTAGCTAAATAGAATATGATAAATCTTTCCAATAATAAAACTGTCAAGTTCTAAAATTTAAGGAATATTTGTATCATTCTGACAAAAAACACTCTTTTGACTGTAATTTTAAACAGAAAACATTTTAAAGAACAGAAATAAGAATGTAGAAAGACGATTTTTACTAAATTAAATTTCCCTAAATTAAATGAGATGTTCTAATATTGAGTCAGATTTATCTGCTTGAAATAATTAAGTTTCTTAGTGTATATCAGACATATTTATAGAAACCACTAAAGTAAGATTAATTGTATTATAGCTTATAATGTATTACATCACTCATGATAATAACATGTAATGAGTTGAATTCACTGGGCATTTTCAATCTGTATCCCTAATTTAATAAAAAGTGCATCACTGAAACTGGCATGTGTCTACAGTCAAATGTCATTTGGAAAATTTGCAGACTATTTACTAGTGGAGTCAATGGACATTGCCCCTATGTAAACTCTGAGACAGAGTATTACAGAGAGAAAGTCTTATGTGCATTATTCCAACCTAAGGGAATTATGCGTTGACAAATATCATTCAGGCCTAAGATACTGATCTTATACATGGTCATGCATTATAATTGCATATATCATATACTTGACCTCCCATCAGTAATTAGAGACAATCTAATTATTTTGGGTCCAAATATGAGCAACCATCCATTAAAAACCAACAAATTCTAATAAGCAATCAGTCTAATAATGGGTAATTCAAAAGGGCACCTTCACTTAAAGAAGAATTTCTTGGGCATTAAATCACAAACAAGATCCACAAGGTCTTTAAAAACAAATTCACCTGCAAAACCCAGAGAAATCTTTACAGATACACAAATTGGGATTGATTTGTTCATTCATATATATATTTTTTTCATTTTATGGATGACGAAACTTTGGCAAAACTGGTTTTGAAGCCTAAGTTTTTCTGACTTCAAAACTGTTGAAAATGTTAGTGCTGTTTGCTAATATTTCTGGTTCTCCTTCTGAACATGTGAGGATATAGAACCTCTCTACTTTCTTGAGCTTAGGTATGGCTTGTGATTGAATTCAGCCAGAGAAATTTGTGTAGATGGGGCATATGGTATTTAAGGATGAAAGCAATTTTGCTGGTAAAAGCTTCTCCAGGGCTGTCTTTCATTGCAACAGCAATCCTGGTTGACGTGGAAGTAGAGGACTGAATGTCCTTTGCTTGATAGTTGCCTTGGAATGTCAGCTAACCTTGCAGTTGTGCCTGTATTAGTGAGAAATAAATCTTTCTTGTTCTAAGTCACTGCTAGCATTGTTTGTTTGGCTGGTTGGTTAGCTGCCCTGGAATAGCATCATATTCAGATACATAAAAACAAATTCAAGCTTACTCCAGTATTTTATAATGTCAGTGAACCAAATTGAAAATTATTCTAGAAAATTAACATTTTTACCTACAAATCATACTTAAACATACTTACCTATTTCTAACCCTAATGAAGCCTGTACAAGTTTGAGAAGAATCCTCAAATATCAGTCAATTTCTTTGCATTATGGTCCACGGTATCTCAAGCTCATCAAGTACAAAGTTAGCTTTTCATTTCACTCTACCCTCAAAACCTGTGTTATCCATTGAACATAAAATCATCTCAGTGTGGAACCTGGAAGCAATCCTATTTCTTAACCCTCCATACCCTTCACCACACATAATCAATTACACAGCAAATCATATTGACTCTTAACATGTATTTGTATCATTGGTGAGACTTAGTTCAGGCCTGAATCTTTGGATTATAATAATTAGATTTACTGCAACCTCCCAAACTCCAAATTATCTTCTATCCTTGTTAATTAAGATACTATGCTAAAATTCAAAACTGATCATGCATAAAGTACTTTAATGGGTACTTGTTATAGTACCCATGAACTTTTCTACTACTGAATTTCACATCTTCCACTGGAATTTCATTGTACACATTTTTTGTCTTCTTTTTCCCCTAACCTGTGACTTGCTCAAGGGGAGACCATGGAGTCATCTTTTCAGATTCAGTTCTCAACTTACTCCCATCCCCATCTCCCACCCTTCTCTCCTACTTGGTTCCCAGCCTAATCTCAAGGAATATTCCATGGGAATCCTGGCTGGCAGATGAAGGTGAAAGGTAAGAACGCTTAAAGACAGTATTATTAATAGAAATCTGAATAAGGCATCCTCAATAATAGTTTCAGAACTTTTTGATTAATTTTCCAAATGTCATTTATCACTTCAATGCTTAAGATAAGTCACATTTTTGTTAATAGAACTGCTCAGAAATGACGTTTCTATTGTTTAATTCAGGATTTACATTATCTAATTCAGCACAGGCAAAGCATGAAACATTTGGAATTTAGGGTATACCTAGTATAAGCAATATTTTGTATTTGTCCACAAAGCATACATGCACTTATTTTATTTGATTCTTGAAAAATGAAACAAAGAATATTATTTTTTTATTACCCACTAGGAATAATGTAATTTGCCAGGCACTGGGGAGATATTGCCGTTCCAAGTTAAAAACCATTATCAGGGCTATTTTAAGCCAAAGTAGCATCTAAAAAGGTACACTTACTCATATTTTTTTAAATATGTATGCATATTCAAATTGCAATAATACAGATAATCGTATCTCTGTAATGAGTAAAATGTACTTGCAAAATGATCTGACCAAAAAAATAAATAAATAAAGGAAATGTAGAATTTTAATAGGGTTAATGTTTGAGAGAATTTACTCTTAAAAATTGCCCTCATATTTTCTTTGATTTAAGAAAATCAGAGAGAAAAACTTCTGCTATGATAGAATTATGTACATAGTTGTCAAGAGCTGATAAGATGACTCCTGCTATGTGAACTTTACCCAAATTAATTGAACAAGACACACCTACTGGTTTGAAAAGCCATCTGTAATAGTATATCACAGGGAGAGAGAGAAGATGTGCTGAATGTATATGTCACAGAAACTGGGGATATTTAATTAATATTCTCACTTATTTGAAAATATCAAACAGTTGATATTCATAGTGATGTTTTAAATGCCAGTGATATTAATTTGAAATAATTGTTCTCATTCTGAACATTATTTTGCATAGGTAAGCCGGCGGAATTCAGAGACTTTAATAATTTAAATGTGAAATAAAATGACTAAAGAATCAACCATAGTAGTTTTCAGCATCAATATTAAGGATGTACAAATAATTAAGATAATAAGGTTGTATATAATATTGAAGATAAGGAGACATTTAAATCTTCCAATTTAATGAAAAGGAAGAATAAAATGAATATTCTTGTGTAGTTTTTTTTCCAAAGGTAATACAGCAAGAAATGCCTGACACAAGATAGGTGCTTAATAAACATTTGTTAAATAAATCAGTGAACAAAAGATGTTCATGTTATACTCTTGCAAAGATCTTAAATATCTGTATACATAGAGCTTAGTAAAAAGCAAACAAAAAGACTTAGCAAACATTCAAAGAGACTAAAATAGTTGAAAGTATCTTTACAGGGGTGCCTGGGTGGTGCAGTTGGTTGAGCTTCTGACTCTTGGTTTTGGCTCAGGTCATGATCTCAGCATCAGGAGATTGAGCTACTGTTGGTCTTTGTGCTCCGCACTCTGTGGAGTCTGCTTAAGACTCTCTGCCCCTCCCTACCCTCTCAAATAAATAAATAAATCTTTTTTCTTTAATATTTTATTTATTTATTTGAGAGAGAGAGAGAGAGCACAAGCAGGGGGAGCGGCAGACAGAAGGAAAGGGAGAAGCAGAATCCCTGCTGAGCAGGGAGCCCCATGTCAGGCTCCATCCCAGGACCCTGAGATCACGACCTGAGCCGAAGGCAGATGCTTAACTGACTGAGTCACCCAGGCTCCCCTAAATAAATAAATCTTAAAAAAAAGAAGGGGTGCCTGAGTGGCTCAGCTGGTTAAGCGTCTGACTTCAGCTCAGGTCATGATCTTGGGGTCCTGGGATCGAGCCCCATGTCAGGCTCTCTGCTCAGCGGGAAGTCTGCTTCTCTCTTCCATTCTCCCTTTGTGCTCTCCCCACCCTCTCTCTCTCTCTCTCTCTCTCTCAAATAAACAAAATCTTAAAAAAAAAAAGAAAATATCTACAGTTATGGGGTAACAACAATAACAACAGTATAATAATTTCTCTTTCCTGAGAAGTGGTCATTATATTATGGTTAATTCTTAGTGACAGTCCAAATTTGTGTGTATATATATACATATATATATATGTATATATATATATATGTATGTTCGCATTCCCTCTCCCCCCCCCCCACACATATATTTCTCCCATTTATATATTCCTTCAGAGTAAAAAAGGAATGGGAAAAGAAAGAAGAAAACATCCAGAGACTGGAAAAGAGAAAAGAAAAAGGAATGAGTTATGGAGCCTACTAAACTTCATTCCCATCAAATGTTATCTCCCTAGAGATAATCACATCTTTTTATATTTACATCTAACTCAGTAAATCCAAAAAGTAAAGAAATAAAAAGACAAAGTCTTTTGTCTCCTCTAGACAAAATATAAATTTATACATGCCCTAACACAAATATTTACATTTTTAAAAAATGCAGAATAAAATGTGACTTATATCATCATACCTACAGATATTAAAGTGTTCCAGGTCTTCCATCTTGATTATTATATTTTTATCTGTTTGGGTTCTATATGGTAAAGAAAGTAAAAAACAAAAACTCTCCACAATTGTGGCACTGTTTAACCTGTCTCATTAGACCTGAAAATTTGTGCATTATCACTAGGCCAGTTGGAAATAATTACATTATTAATAATAGGGGAAAAGAGATTAAATAAATATTTGTTTTGTTTATTCAGATTTACACTGACCCAGAACCAGAAGCTGGTTCCAGTGTAACCCAGATATTCCACTAGCTACTTCCTCAATTAAATACACGAAAGTTTGTTCTGGTGTTATTTAGTGGTATTTTGGCCTGAGTAGATAAATGGATTACTACAAATGACACAACAGTTAATTTATAACTGTATAATAAATTAATTTGTAGTATGTATCAATTAACTGTACGTACACACACAGACTTTTACAACCTTAGCTATCTTATTAAAGTGACAAACTATTCCATTAACATGATGCATTCCTTCTAAAGATTTGGATTATATGGAATTCTTAGCAAACTCTCATTTCCACTTCTAAATAAAAACAGTTACTAAATGGTCGATAATACTATTTTCACATATGAACGTCAAATTCTGTTTCTCTATCAAATATTAGGAGATAAGTTACCAAAAAATGTATTTTCATTTTTTTAAAATATTTTCCACGTTTAGTTTCTCCAAATATTAGTAAAATATTATGATTTTCTACAGAAAGTGTATTATGTAATTCATCAGATTAATTGAATGAAATCAGCTATAGGACTCTACAGATCTACTTCTTTCTGTTATGAGTCAGCCAAAGATGGCCCCTGTGTATTGGCCCCTACGCTGTTTACTACTTTACAGAAAGCTGGGCCCATTAAACTCAAAAGCCCATCAGTGACAAACTTGGATTTTTACACATCCAATTGTTTTATATATAGCCCAATAAGCATTATTTTTAGCAAATTAGAGCCTACCTGCATTACATATATAGCAAAACTGCAATTGACATTTACTAGCTATAGATAAAACATACCCTGGAACTACAAAAGACCCCAAGCAGCTGCCATTCAAAAGTCTCTGACCTGGCAACTCCCAGCTGTACTGCTGAGCAACATCACCTCCATACGTGAGACCTCTCCTCACTTCCCCTCTTCCCTTGGAGTTCTTTTGCCCTCTTTGCCTTCTGGGTGGTGATTCTGAGCTCCTGTTTTTGAAAGTCTCCTGATGTGAGCATCTTACTTGTAATACCAATCCAAACCCAAATAAAGCCCTCTGTGGGCTACTGTCACCTACATGGCTATTTCCTTCATCAGCCCTGAAATCTCTGAACTCACTAGACCCTCTCAAATTTCAACTGTATTCAATAAATTTTAAATGTGATTTTTCAATCTTGTACCACAATAAGCTACCACTGTACATTCATTATGATGGCTAAAAGAAAAAAAAAAAGAAATCTTACAACACCAGTGTTAGTGAAATGCCAAGTAACAAGTACTCATACATTATTGATGAAAAGTAGGACTATGGTACAGCACTCTGGTAAACAGTTTGGCAATTTCTTATAAAATTAAAAAGTACTTACCATATGACTTAGCAATGTTATTCTTGGGTATTTGCCATATAAAATGAAATCTTACTACCCTAGAGAATGAAACATAAATCCTATACATGAATGCTAATAGCAGTTTTATCCATAATCATAAAAAATGGAAATAACTCAAATGTCCTTAAATGAGTGACTATGTAAGCAAAGTCTGGTACATGTACATAATTGGATACTACTCAGCAATAAAAAGGAATGAACTATGACAACATGCAATAGTTGAATGAATTTCGAAGATATGCTGGTAAAAATCCAGTCTCAAAAGCTTATGACAGGGCGCCTGGGTGGCTCAGTTGGTTAAGCAACTGCCTTCAGCTCAGGTCATGATCCTGGAATCCCTGGATCGAGTCCCGCATTGGGCTCCCTGCTCGGCAGGGAGTCTGCTTCTCCCTCTGACCCTCCCCCCTCTCATGTGCTCTCTCTCATTCTCTCTCTCTCAAATAAATAAATAAAATCTTAAAAAAAAAAAAAGCTTATGACATGTATGAATCTTTTATATGACATTCTTGAAAACACAAACTATAATGATAAAGAATAAATCAGTGGTTGTCTGTTTTTGGGATGGGGGAAATGTGACTATAAAAGGAATAGCATGAAGAAGGCTTTGGGGTGATGGAACTGTTCTGTATCCTAATTGTAATGGCAATTATACAAACCTACACACATGTTAAAATTTATAGAACTTCAAAATGCATAGAAAATCAATTTTACTCTACGCTACTTTAAAAATAAAAACTAAAAATTATTTGGATAAATAGGATGGAAATTAGCATATTAAAATTGTATTTATCTTTTCTCCTTCAATTGTGTATTTGTCTATTAGCACATAGAAAGAACTTTTGAAATATCCCATTATTACATCACTGTATTTTGATTTCACACCAAGATTCTTAAGTTTTGCAATAGCTTTTATGTTTATAATTTAATATAATCTTTCACTGAATTTAAAACTATTTATTATCCCACAATAGATATATTAAATTGTGTTACATGAATTACCTTTTAAAACAGGTTTACTTTTTATGATTATTATGTGTTGTCAGTATGTCAAATTTTTGACATATGCACAATTTCCAATCTCATTATAGTTACAGTTAGTTTTGCTCCAAGTTTCCATTCTATGATTCAATAATTAAGCTGTTTTCTCTTGATTTACAAACATTCAGAACAATACTCCTTCACGAAGACTTTTTTTTTCTCATCTAGATTACTGCAGGAGAGTTTTAACTGGTTTCTCTGCTTCTATCATTGCCCCCAGTTGTATATTTGCTATATGCTATAGTGAAATATGCTGTATTCCACTCTCACCACAGCAGCCAGAATGATCCTCCAATTGTTGACAGTAAGACATAAATAGAGCTTAAAGAATGTATTTTAAAAAACAAATAAATTAGTGGTAGGATTAAGTATGGATTAATTATTTTCCAAAATGTGGCATGAAATAAAGACAAAAAAAACCCAAAACAAAACAAAAAACAAAACAAAAAACAAAGAAAATAGACATAAATAGAAAAAAGGAGAAAGAATTGTGACCAAGAATATAAACTATGTCAATAACGTAAATGGGTTGAGAGAAAACCCATAAAACAAAACATAATATACACCATTGTGTGGAAAAAACTCATTAGAATAGTTGCAAATAAAAACAGGGAAAAATACATTGGCCAAAGCAAATATTATATAGAATGGAAAATCTTAGATTTTCCCTTTAATATCAGGAACATGTTTAAAATTTCTACCATTACTGCAACTATTTATTACAGTCCTGGAAGTCTTGGTCAATTCAATAAGAACAAATATTAAAAGGAAATAAGAAACATATAGGGGTTTGAGAAGTCCAGGAACCAAATATAGAAAATGATATTACTACAAGAGGCAGTAGCACACAACAAACTTCACTGAAAGTTGATTGGACAGGGTTGCTTGAGAGCAGAAGCATGACACCATCCAGAGACTTAACAGAAAGTCACCATCAAGAAGAGAAGGAAGGCAAGGAACTCCAGGAGAGGAATGAGAGAATGGGCTTGCTTTTCTAAGTGATTTCACCCAACAGTACCACGGGAGTCTCTGGGTTCGAGAGCTCCGAAAGGCAGTAGTGACTTTTTATCACCATATGGCTCTATCATATTAATGGCCAGGAGATGCTGGGTATAGTTTCACCGGTTATGCAGAACAAACAGGATCTAAATGGCTAAATCTCTGCTGGTTTCAGCTATTTTAAAAATAACTGGATATGTAAAAATTTTACTTTGGCAACAACAGGCTTTTGAGATAACAGGTCTCAGCCTGTAATAAAGAAATAAACAAACTAGAATCAATACCCAGAGACATCTTTGCCTTATTTATAAAACAAGATACAAGAATTTTAAAGGGAATGTTATTAATATAACTATTTATAAAGAAATTAAGTTATCTACTGAGAAAATGCATAGAATGAACAGATAAAATACTAAATATGAGTTCCACAAGGTTCCACAAAGATACAAAATTAATGCACAACATTCAGTGTAATTATCTTATAAAAATAATTACAAAATATAATCAGAAATAAGATATTCAATAGAGTAACAAAAACTGTTACACATGATTCATTTAAGTACATATAAAAGGACACAGACACACTCACATACATAGAGAGGAACATACACATACAAGGCCTTTATGAGGAAATCTATAAAAAAATTAAGAAATATGAAAAATAATGAAATATTTCACTTTATCACATGCCATAAAGTAACATGAAGATGTCTGTTCTCTTCAAATTGCTCTACTAATTTACGTAATATGAAATCTCAAATTTAGTGAAATGACAAAATTATTCTAACATATATACAGAAGTATAAAGAACCATGAATGAGTAAGTTACCATTAGAAAAGAATAATAATGTATAGGAATAATTATCCAGCAAACCTAAAACAATACAAAAACTATATTAATAAAAACTGATGGATTTAATTATAAATTATTTTTCAATGAAGGAACCCTGGGCAAAGTTAATAGATCAAGAGATATATTTACAATATCTCCAAGTTAGAAGGAATTAAAAACCACCATGCAAATGTCACTCTTGAAAATAAACAAGTCACAATACTAATACTGTGGGAACCCCAGTGGCTTGTCCACTCTTCTCCCCATTGTATCCAGCCAGAATCTCAGTGACTTCTCTTTTGGATTTACATCAGAGAGGAACTAAGGATAGATCAGGAAAGTTAAACCAATGAATTTTCCTGTGACAGTTTACCCATATAAGGGCAGCCAGTGTATGTGTCTAGAAACTTAAAAAGGGAGTCTTGGCAAGAGACCTCTTCTCCTGGTGCTTCCTTCCTTATTTAATGAAACACACCCTTCCCTCATAGAGCCAATGCTAGGAAGAGGGAAACTGACATACATCTGACTGTTTTTTTCTTTTCTCTCTCTTTTCCAAATCTCCTTCTCATACTTTCTTGGGCAAGAAGTGGGGAGATTTTCTATTACTTACCCTATGTATTTCCCCATTGTTATCACCCATTGGGCTAGCTGACAGATTAAGGGTAATTCTGTACACTAAGGGAGAAATCTATGTCCTATCCAATATATGGAAATACATTATTTATCTGAAATTCAAATTTAATCAAACTTTTTGTATTTTTATTTTCTAAATCTGGCAACCCTAATATTATACTTCAAATTCTAAAAGTCCATGAACTACATTAAGCATTATATTGCAGGCAATAGTGTATCACCAATCTTTTGATCTCCCAAGTAAATTGCATAAAAATGGCATTAATATTGTAGGAAGTTTTGACATGGAAAGTCTAAGAAAGCATTTTTGTTTCAGTGAAATCCTTTCAGGTACATATTTTAATTCTTCATAAAATATTAAAAATTTCCAATATGGTAAATGTAAATAGATATAGATTTATTTTTCATTGAACTGTTCAAGGACATAATATCTCTGTGTATCTTGTTACTAGAAAATATTTTAGGTAAGTCTAAAAATAATAAAAACATCAAAGTATGAAAAATGTATACTTTTTCAAATTTTTCAGAGTCACATAAACTTCCTGGGAAATTAGATTTGTTATTTTCCTTTTAAAATCATTCCTCTTTTTCTCTGTTTTATTTCTTTAAAACATTGGCTTTCTATTTCTCAATTGGGGGGGGTACTTTTCCATTAACACTTGTGAATACCAGTCAGCATAAGAAGGAAAAAAATAGTTGAAATAAGCCTGAGGAATTTAAGCCTCAACAAATCTCTCACTATCCTCAAAGAACTTTCTTCCTCAGCTATACATAGCCATCTCTTCTGCCAAGCATCTGTTGAGGAAATGATGTAAGTAAATTTCCAAAGATTTTAAATCCCTAGCTCTAGACTAAGTTTAGAAATTGCCAGATTGCACTGTGACTTAAAATCATATCAAAGAAAAATGCACAAGCTTCTTCCATGTGGCATTTAAAAATTTACTTATGGATTTTTAAAATTGCATATATTAGAGATTGGATATAAAATAACACTTTCTCAGGAAATGGTTGTTTCTAGAAGATTTGTGGTAAAACGATCATCTTTTAAAGGTACATGCTTTAAAGAACTAGTAACAAGCAACAGAAGGGTCTATGCCAATGACTTAAATGCTATCTTCAACAAGTATTAATAAAGAAAACAATTTGCTAATATCATTAATCTTATAAAAACCTTCCTTCTACCACTAACTAGCTGTGATTATGAAAAATTTTAAACATCAAAGCTTTCTGAGCTTCCTCTTCTCTAATAAATGTAAATAGAAGTATAATCGCAGTTATTATATAGCATTGTTTTGAGGATTACATGTGAATAATACACAAGATATAGTTGCCACAATACCCAACATTTAGTAAATAATAAATGACAGCTGACATTTTTATTATTATTTAATCCACATGAGTTTAATATATTAGATTGGTTTTAAAAGTGATGAAGCTTGATGTCCTCAATATGATCTGTTCAACCTTCATATGCATTCCAATATTTCTTTGCATTAAAAACAATATTCATTTAAATATCAGATGCCATGGTTAACATTGTGTTAGCCAGTTTGGAGACATAAAGATAATTTGGAATTGGCAGCAACTGAGCTGATATAGACCGAAGTTATATTTAGCATAATCAAAGAGAGTGAATCATAAAACTCTAGTATTTGAAGTGTCATCCACATGAATGTAAAAGTTATTAAGTGTGCTGTCAAGAAGGGAAATTGTTACCTAGATGCTAATTTCATGTAGAAAGATGGATGTGGATATAGTGTGCAGTACTCTAAGTAAAGGTGGAGACATAAAAATTATGGTATAGAAAGTTTGCAGGAGCTAAAAATAAAATGAAGATGAATGTAGATGAATGTTAGAAACAGGGTTGTAAATTGAATTGAGAGAAGGGGGAAAATTAGTGGTTTTCAGATCTTAGCTTAGCATATCACAACCAGCACTTCACTGACTCCTGCTTTGATATCATCGTAATTTATGTTGAAATCTACTGTGATTCAGAAAGAACATTTAATCCAAAATTTTAAAATTCCAGATATGGCCCCATTATCATTGAAGCTAGAGAGCAATTAGAAAGAAATATATTCCTGACTATAAAATAAAATGCTTTGGAAAATAGAATTTGATGAATTCTTTCCCTCTACTTCGAATTACAGGGGTTTGTTTTGTTGTTGTTGTTTGTTTGTTTTGTTTTGTATTTTGCTCTTAATGGGAATCATGTGGTTATGAAAATTACTATTCTATTTCTAATAAAATATTTTAGGGTATTTTTAATGCAGACTATAGTGGTAGAGTCATGTCCCTTAAGTATCTTAGAATATGTGCTTTAAACTCTGTATTTCCTAAAAATTTCCTTATCATTTTCGTTCTAAATGAAACACAATCAGGAACAAAATATATGACTTAAATGGGATAGGAGAGGTTTGGTTGGATTATTCTGTTTTATTCTGTTAATCTCTTTTATATATAGTTTAAATGTAGAAGATTACATGTATTCACCATATATCTTGTATTAATTCACATTATTCAATTACTAAATAAATAGTACTTTCTTTGTATACAACCTAACATGATATTGCCAATTTTCATGCACTTTGAAGGCAATCATAAGATACACCAGAATAGGGGCACCTGGGTGGCTCTCCCCCTGCTTATGTGCATGCTCTCTCACTCTCTCTTAAATAAATAAAATCTTTTTTTTTTTAAAGATACACTAGGGGTGCCTGGGTGGTTCAGTCATTAGGCACCTGCCTTGGGCTTGGGTCGTGATCCCAGGGTCCTGGGATCGAGCTCCGCATTGGGCTCCCTGCTCGGTGGGAGGCCTGCTTCTCCCTTTCCCGCTACCCCTGCTTGTGTTCCCTCTCTTGCTGTGTCTCTTTCTGTTGAATAAAAAAGAAAAAAAAAAGATACACTAGAATATATATTTGCTTTATTATTCTTCAAAAACAAAATCTCAGAGTTGAAAGATCCTTAAAAGGAAGTGGTGTACTAATATGGAGATGGAATGCAATTTTTTTTCTAAGTCAGAATGTAATCAACATCTAGTAAACATAACTTCCCTGGATGAATCTAGATATGTTTGGAAGATCCAAATTTTCTCTTGAAAGACAGGGTGCTGTTGTGATCACAAAAGGGAGAGATTTTATAAATATTTTACAAATTATGTATTCTATATCTAAGAAGAACAAGTGCTATCATCAAAATTTCAGAAACATATTCTTACAGGAAAGTTTGTGAAACATATCTGACATAAAAAAGTTTTACTAAAAGCTCTTACATATTTTAATGTTTTGAATAATATGCCTTAATTTTTTGAAGTCTTCACTGATCATGACTCATTCACAAATTATTTAAAATTCATTAGAGCACTTTAATCATGTGGCACATATATAGAAATATATTATTTGTATAAGAATGTGATTTCAGTTACAGGTAAAATTGACAGAAAGGATGCAGTTCAAATGAGAATAAGTCAAACACTAAGGACTTTATTTTAGTGCCCTTGTGAATAAGCACTCCATTTCATTAACTGATTGACTTAGTCATTTTTCACTCAGAATTTATTGCTTCTACTTAATTCCAAGATCAGTGTTTGTAAACACTATTTTTCATAACAGCATCTCTCTCCTAGTCTTTATACTTCCTCACTAATGTGCTTTTATCTGGTATTTCTTCTCCTATGTGCCTAAAAATTAAAATAAATTTCCCTGTATCCAAACTACTAAGGGCCTTAGGCTATGTTCTGATAAGCACTAGCAAGGAGAGCAAATAAAACAATTCCTCCTCATGAATAGTCTATCTCATCAAGTAAGATAATTGAATTAAGGCAATTTCCTTAGAAATTAAAATATATATCAAATAATAAGCTCAATTGGGCTAAATGCATATATTATATTATATTGTGGGCAAGGGGGGGATTCAGGTCAGAATGTTATTCTCATAAAAATAAATGAAACTAAAGGAAAGGAGGTGAGGGATTATATGGTTAAAATAAATTGATAAATAATAGATAAAAGTTGATGGGCATCATACTTAATACGTCCTTTCTGTGTGGCAGATAAAAAGTATCTATCGCATGGAGATGGGATGAGGGGAAGCTTTAGGAAAAAGTGGTTGAACAACAACAAAAGTTTGAGATTTTGGAAAAGTAGCAGTAGACAATCAGAGAAGTTCCTATTTAAGCACCTAAAGCAGATGGCAGATCAAAGTTGAGGGTACTGCTGAGTGTGAAGACTAGAGATATATTTGTAAAGCCATAAAAAATGTTGGGATTTCCACCACCCATGGTCAGTAACTGTAAAAAGAACAGAGAAAACACATGATCTGAACAATCCAAACATAACTATATGCATCATAGGGTATGATAGAAGTGTGACAACTAAGTTTTGATTAGTTATAAAAAGGCAAAAATTTTTTGCAAGAAGAAACTAACAATAATCTAGTGCATCTCAAACAGTGTAAAATAGTATTTGTATTTTATATACAAGATCTAAGTCACACTTCAAAATAATCCTCTTTTTTCCCCCTCAACTACTGCATGTGAAAAAACTTAGCTTCAGAAAAGTTAATTGTCTTGGTAAAGATCAATAAACAGCAGATATGGAATCATATCCAAGTCCTTGAGCTCAAAAAACCTATTTTCCTAACAAAACAAATTGTCTCCTCAGGAGAAAAAAAAATTGATTTGGGCTCCAAAAATGAAATGTAGATTGATTTGAAAGTGAGAGAATTAGAAGGAAAACTCGTATTTCAAGATGGTGATGATGTTCTTGACATCTTTGTGGGTGTGAGTTGCTACAGTAAAATGACTGTGATATTCATAGGAGCTGAGATAATCAGAGAATTTGAAGTGAGATTTTAAAATAGTTATGATAGAATTTGCAATGGGGAAAAAAAAGGATTATAAGCCAGGTGTTGGATCCATCAGTTAATGATGAGGAAACAAGAAGATAGTAAATGACAATGTTGAAGGAAGTAACAAATCTGATATGAGGTGACATGAAGCTCAAAGAAGATTTTGAAAGATATGGCTAAAAGAATAGTTTGGTAAGTGCACTTCTTAGCTAAGAGGAAGCAATAATGGCCACACAGCATGTGCGAATGACATGGAAGAATGAGTAAATTTTGCTAAGATAAGCTACAGAAGAAGAAGAAGCCAGAGAATCACTTAGGTTTCACAGTATGAAGAAGAAAAAAAGGAAGTGTTCTATGGTAGACTATCACATATGGCTGCAGCAATATTTCCAACTAAATATGGTCTTCCAGAACATTTGCTCTACCCTTTAACCTGAGAGGACTTTTATAAGATCTTCAACAAAAAGAATGTAGAAAGAATTATTTTATGTCACTTCTGAGGCTAGGTCATAAAAGGTGATACAGCTCATTCTTCTCTCCAGAGGCTGGTTATGGAATTCTGGTACCATGTTGTGAAAGCTAATATCATGCACAGAGGGTACATGTAAGTATTCCATCCCATAGCACCAGCTAACATTTCTGTCAAGAGCCAGTCATCTGCTAGAACTGTGAAGTTCTAGGTGAATATTATAAACAATTTTCAGATGATTCCAGTACCCAGCCTTTGAGCCACTCCTAACAGCGATTATCAAAGCATGATAAAAGCAAATTGCTGATTCATGAGCAAAAATAATGTTGTCATTGGTTTATGCCACTAAGTTTAGGGTTAGTCTGTTACACAACAATAAATAACCAGTAAAAGCTCTGTGAGGTAGTTGAAGATGTAAGAGCATAAGAATTAAAAGTGCTGAAAGGGTTTGAAGTGAGTACTAGAGGAGGAAAAATAAAGAAAGGGATCCTGAGAGTCTACAACAAAACAAAACAAAGCAAAACCAAAAAACAAAAACAAAAAACAGGAAGAGACTTGTTTTTTGGCTGAAGCTGAGAACATTACCAAAGGCTTACAGAAGGAAATATGCTTGTGATTATAGACTATAAAACCAGTAAGTTAAAGTTGTTGATAAAAGTCAGATTTTTTTTTTTTTTCCAGACTGAAATGCTGATAAAAGAGAACAAAATGTTGCTGAGAAGTAACCATATCTATCTTGGAAAAAGTAACCACCTCCCAGTCAGGGACTGTCTACCAACAGTCTGATATATATCAAGTACTTAATTATTATTGTATTTCTTTCCTCATAGGGTAGATACCACCATTAAATGTCATCTGCATAGGGAAATATTGTACAAACTTCAAAACACCAAGCAAATATAGTTAGAAGTTCTTGGGTTTTGTTCACAAAAACAAACTACCAATTAGTTAATAATAGTCATATTCAATCTTTCTACCATTGGTCTTCATATATACACATTGGAGCAATGAGTTTACTTATTAAAGATGTTTTAGAGTTCTAAAACAAACCCTTGAAAACTCAAGATTATAGGGGGGTTAAATTTATATATATTGTGTCAAAATGCTTTGGGAAGTAAAAGATGTTCATGTGAAAACAATTTTACATTTAATTAATGATATGTAGTCAGACATTGAATTTTCTATAAGCAAATGCTGAAAAGAATAAGGCACTATTTTGAGAGTAACACCTCAGATTTAATCAGAATTTTACTGGTGTGTAAAAATAAATGTACATGATGTATGTTGTTTTACCTTACCTAAAGTTTAGACTCATTTATAAATTTCAGTCCTCCCTGCCACAACACACCTTCCAGTTATCATCTTTTCATAAAGTAATTTAATTTATTCAAATATTGTGCTCTAGACTCAGAAGATAATAATTAAAGAATATCATAGAAATGATTATATGAATTCAGTAAGCTAAAATTGTTATTTGCTCTGTAGTTCTCACCACATCAAATGAAATTCTTCATTATACAAATATAATGCCTATTACATGAGTAATAATGATTAAGGAACAATTTTCAGAGGAAAGATATTGCAAGTGCTATCTTGTAAGAGCATTTGGTTCACAAAAGCAGTCATGATGGCATTAGAGAAATCAGTTCCTTGTAACACTGCAGCTGAAGTGAAACCTCAGTCCTTAAATGCCAATTATTGGGCTCATCTGCCATGATGCATACTATTTAGATTCTGTTAGAAAACAGAATAAACTCTATGAAAAATGCTCCTTAACAGATCTAAGTTCAGGAATATCCAGTGTAGGGGCCAAGGACAGACCTCCTCAAAATGTACCATTTGGGCATATTGAGCATTTTGAATTAAAAAGTTACTTAAGAAAGAGCTAGTGCAAGAAAAACACTCTCATCTCCCTTTATCTCCAATAGGAAGGAAATAAATCTCCCATGTGAAATGTACCATCCCTGTACCAGGATGTAATGAGATAATCTTACCACCAGAGATAAGAAATTCAGAGCCAAAAAGGCTGTATAAACTACCTTTGTTAAACTACCCTTGCTAATTTACCACCTCAGACCAAATTCTGTTTAGAATTCTTTACTAATTGAAGCTCCCAAACATAAGTTTTCTTTTTTCTGCCAATTTCTCACATACTTAATGTCTCTTTGTCTCAAAAGTATAAAAACTGCCTGCCTTGATCATTTCTTCAAATCTCAATTTCATTATTGGGCCTCCTCCATACAATTAAACATTTTTCTCTTTCTTCTGTTGATCTTTCTCATGTCAAATTAATTCTTAAATCAGCTAGAAGAATATTGAAAGGTTGAGAAAAGTTTTTCTCCCCAACACCATCACATCAGGTATAGCCATCAAAATGGATCTGTCATAGGTAGACACAGGTACCAATGGAATAAAATCTAATGCATAAGTGACAGAAAAATAAATTACTGTCTTTTCAACTTACTCAACTGATATCTCATTAAAATGTACCTCTTAGTTTCTTATTTTATATTAGTTTTAAATTTACTCTTTAGCTTGATAAAGAATTCCACTGAATTGCAGCACAATTTGGTATCAAAACATATTAATCATTTGCAAATATTTGTCTTGAATCAGGAAATGCTCATTTTGGGGACCATTTCTAAAAATGTTCCTGAATATGTATGTGGTTAATAAAGTTCTTAAGGTAAGCCTGATCATAATGAAGAAGGTTGTAAAAAATTGGAATTTTTGATTACTGTAATCAAATCGACAAATTCAAAAAAAACAAGCATGATCGTATGTATTGAAAGGGATGTTTATAATGATACGTTAGTAAATCTTGTATTGGAATTTCATAGCTAGCATCTAAAAAGGTAATATCATTGAGTATCAACAGACAAAATAGAATAACAAAATTACCTATAGAATAAAACATTCTGTAAGTTCAACTTTCTAGATTTTTATTTTAAAGTTTTTTTTTCACTAAATAAAAGTTGAAACCATATGTTAAAAATTGTTCCTGTATCTAAAAAATAAGTTTATGGCTTTTCCCCATAAAACACATTTCAAAGTCCCAAGATGGAGTAATTAGAGAGTTTCTGCATGGAATTCTATAAACTGTCACACCTGCTTACTTGAACAAAGAATTAAAACATGCAGACTTCAACAGAATTCAAGAACTCATTAAAAGACTTACACTGCACCAGCAGAAAATACTTAATATAGAAAAAAGCATCAGTCATTTTCAAGCAGTCATCAAGTGATTTTTAAATCACTGGAACTGACAAATCAGAAGTGACAAATTATCACAATTATATAGTCAGTATTGCAATGTATAGAACATCTGTCATTAATAAGAGCCAATTCAACATTCTACAAGGGGAGGCGCTGGTACATTCAATATTACAAGGCTAAAAGTGGCTTTTATACTTTTTTTCACTTTAACAACAATGCAATTTCACAATTTTCATAGTTGGTATGAAAACTGAACACATTATGAATCAAAGATAAGCAGATATTCACGTTATCCACATGGCCATGCATAGCAAGACCATATCTTTCATTTTCAAGGGATGGTATATTTGTTTTAATATTCTTTCCAGTGTCCTAAGAAATACATAGCAAAAACTGGGATCCTTTTCTTTCCATATATGACAACAAGAGTGTATAATACTCATATATAACCCTGTGACTCCAGATTGAAAAAAAAGTTTGCTTCATATGTATTCTGAAGTATGTCTGTCAGAAGAGAATCATAGTACTTTGAATCCCTTTAAGATTAAGAATAGCCTCCTCTTACTTTCTTGATTATGAAATATTTATTCAGTACCTTATATGTACTACAAGCTGGGGCTGTCAATTTGACTAGATTGCAGGCCTTGCTGTCAAGGACTTTGTAAATCAGTAGAAGGAATAAAGGAAGTGAATTTTGGAGAAGAAAAGGAAAGGAAAGGGAACTTCATTCTAGAGAAGGTAAAAAATATGAGCAACAACAGGGAAAATGTGAATGTTTATGAATTATCCATAGAAAATCACTAGAACTATTTGATTATAGAAGATTGGTTTGGAAGTAGGTTGATAAAAGTAGATAGAAGACAATTGTATAAATACTCAAATGCTAGGGGTGAAAAAGGAGACCAGGTTTGACTGTATTAGTAAAATAGAAGAAATAAGCATTGAATGAAGAGTTGTGTCAAACAATGGCAAAAGTAGCAACAGCTAAAATTAATTGAATACCTACTGTGTGTCTGTAACTTTACCAAGTACTTTACATGAATTGTTTCATTAGTCCTCAGGAAAACAAAAAACAAAAAACAAACAAATAAACAAAACACAACAAGAGATGGGTATTTCAATTCTCATAATTTTACAGATCAGAAATTTAAGGGGAGCCTGGGTGGCTCAGTCGTTGGGTGTCTGCCTTCAGCTCAGGTCATGATCCCAGGGTCCTGGGATCGAGCCCCACATCGGGCTCCCTGCTCGGTGGGAAGCCTGCTTCTCCCTCTCCCACTCCCCCTGCTTATGTTCCCTCTCTCGCTGTGTCTCTCTCTGTCAAATACATAAATAAAATCTTTAAAAAAAATAAAATAAAATAAAATAAAATTTAGAAGGCTTAAATAATATTCTAAAGATCAGAAATCTAGGGAATTGTAGATTCTTGGTCTTGGAACACAAGTCTGCCTAACTCCAACGGCAATCTATATTAACCAGATCTATGCTGTGTTTCCTATCTCATTTATTCTACACAGTGAGTGCGGAAGGAATATTACATTTCCTTCATATCCATACATGAAGTAATAAAAAATCACATGACTAAAATTTATATATCATTGTTATGGAATCCAATGGCCAGCTTATTTAACTCTCAATTCCATCTTTCTACCATGTAATATATGCAAAGGGAAGGTGATTAGAATCTTTTAAAATCATTTAAAAAGATATATTTAGAAAATTAAGTTGGTTGTACTAGGTAAAATTATTTGGGCAGGACATAATATATTTATCATAGCTACTCAATTGTCTTTCTTTAGAAGTTTAACTTCTTGACAGCACTCCATTTATCAAAGCTGCCTCATCTATAGTTGTGAATTTAATTTAAAAATACTTACCAACAGGTGCTTGGGTGGCTCAGTTGGTTAAGTGTCTGCCTTTGGCTCAGGTCTGGGACTGAGTCCCACATTGGGCTCCCTGCTTAGTGGGGAGTCTGCTTCACTCTCTGCCCTTCCCCTCGCCTATGCTCTCTCTCTCAAATAAATAAATAAAATCTTCAAAAAAATTTTACCATTACATGTCAAGTGAATTCAGTATCACTTTGTCAAAAATTGATCTTTATGCCTCATTATATATACTTGATGCCTAAAATGACACATATCTACCTGGAGTTCTCTGTTTAGGGTCCCTGCAAAGTTACCTGTTTAGACATAAATAGAGGGGCGCCTGGGTGGCTCAGTCTTTAAGCGTCTGCCTTCGGCTCAGGTCATGATCCCAGGGTCCTGGGATCGAGCCCCGCATCGGGCTCCCTGCTCGGCGGGAAGCCTGCTTCTCCCTCTCCCACTCCCCGCTTTGTTCCCTCTCTCGCTGTGTCTCTCTCTGTCAAATAGATAAATAAAATCTTAAAAAAAAAAAAAACATAAATAGAGAAAAGTTCTAGAGATTAAAAAAAACAAAACAACCCCCCCCCAAAAAAAAGAACAAGAGCAATATTGACATTGGTGATTGTGTTACTTTGCACTACTGTAAATAGCTTTTTTTCAGATGAACTTTCTCACAGAAAACTATAGAACTGTATTAAAACACACAAATTCTCTTTACAAGAAAAAAATTGTACCTATGTATGGTGAGAGAAGTTAACTAGACTTATTGTGGTGATCATTTAACAATATTTACAAATATCAAATCATTATGTTGTACACCTGAAACTAATATAATGTTATATGTTGTATAATGTATAATGTATAATGTATAATGTTATATGTAATATTATATCTTGATTTAAAAATGTTACACACATACACATAAGCTACGCCAAGTCCTTGAAGAGTGAACAAAACCAGCCAGAATTAGAAAGCATCAGTAAACAAAACAAAACCAAAAAAAATCAACAGAAATTAATTTGAAGGAAAGATATGGGGAGAAAAATGATTGCACTACAATAACTAGTGCCAGAGTGACAAGTAGGAAAATAATAATGTGTCTACCATATGTGTAATTGTAGATGAAAAGGAGAGAGAGAGATTTTGGTGGTAAAAAATAATTTAAAATAATGGTCTAAAACTTTCCAAACATAGTGAAAAACATTAGCTTACAAATTCAAGAAGTCTGATCATCTCTAGGTAGGATAGATACAAAGAAAATCACTGCTATGCAGGGTACAGTCAAGAACTCTGAACAGACCAGAGAAGCAACATTACATACTGGCTTAAGACAATAATATCAATGGAGTAAAATCATCCAAATTATAATTTTATTTCCACCATTTTCTCAAAAGGTTAAGTAGAGATGAGATTAATTATTTTGTGGACTTGCTTTCTGGTAAAAAGAAAAGCACATGATAAATAGTAAATAACTGTTCTATTTATTCAATAGTAATGAAAAGGCATTCAAAGTGTCACAACATATATGTTTTATAACTAACTACATTATATACTTTATTGAGCATTCAAGTCCTTTCATTTGTAATCAATTAATTCTCTCATTTATTAATACAATAAAAAAATTCATGATCATCCTGAGATCCTGTAATTATCAATAATTACTATTTATAAAGTGAATAATATATACTAGATGTTGAGTGGACACATAAATTGTCTCCAGACAATTTACAGTGGAATGGGGAACACTTGGATTCATTGTTCTGTCAGTCAAAGGAGGATTATCACAATAGAAGGAAGACTATCAAAAGGTGCAAAGTGAGCTTCAGTTATTTATCAAGATGAGTAGGGTAAGTAGCAAAGGAAATCATTCATGTTAGTAATTAGATACAGAACCTTTGTTTTTCAGTGTTATATTACTGTGGATTATGCTGTGTTTAGAACTACAGGTACATTAACTCTTTCCTAGTCAACACCTAAACAATTATGTATGTCATTAAATGTGTTAGATTAACTTGTGTAAATATTTGCCATAATTTTAACTCCAAACTCTATGAATGCTAAGCCTCAGAGTTGAGTGTACAGGTAGAGTGCCAATTAGCTCATGTAATATGATTATTCACAATATTTAACAAATTACACTTATGAGAATAAGGACTAGTTCGATTCTCTCCATGGCAGGGGGTTAGAACGAAGGTCAAACTGACAGATTAATTTTCCAACCTTTATCAGAATTGAGTTTCAAATAGGATTAAAGTTCAATTATTAAAAATGAAAAAAGTTATATTTGATTTAGCTCCTGCTAGCTTTCCTTTCCATGAACAAAATACTATTTTCCACAAATTCTACCTCCTGGTAGGTAGGGGCTTTGAAAATGGAGAAACCTACTTTGTATTGGAAAATATTCTGCACACCTTCTGATTTAAACTACTAACAAAATGTCCTAACAGTATCTGTCACTACACAGATTAGACCTCCTGTTATCTGAGGTTATCACATCTTAAAAAATAGATTATACCTCCAATGCCATACCATGGTTTCTTGAAGTCATTCATCTTGGGTATGGAGATCCCAGCTTGCCTTGCAAAGAAACTTTTTTGAATCTCGAAACTAAAATTATTTTTTTCTAGCTATAAATTAGTCCTAAACTAAGAATGAAGAGTTTATTTTCTGACAATCATTTTTTCTTATATAAAACTCATATTTTAAAAGTGTGAAAGTAAGTCAGGAACTGACCATCTATAGAATGAGAATTTTAATGGTTGAAATTGCTCAAAAAGATACACTAAATTTTTTTTCAATAAACCTTACAAAGTTATAAAGTTAGAGCAAATCACTTTATAATAGATACATAAATCTTATATAACATCTCAAATTTAGAATTACAATGAAGAATATAATTTCATAGTTTTTTATTAGACCTTTATTAAGTCTACTTTTATAATGTCTGATATTGCAGTTTGACCTCACAGTTAATTATTCTTATTCATACTCTTGGTGTCTTAAAATTTAGGAATATGTGTTTTTCTAAAGGATAACTAATATTAAAATAGGATTGGTGTACTCTATACCTTATTTCTTTGCAGACTTGATTTAAATTAATTGAAGACAGATACATACATACATATATACATACACACATACATATGTACTTTATAAGCTTTAAAAATGTGATGTTTCTTATATATTTTTGGCTATGGCTTTAAGTCACAGAATGATGCAATAAACAGGTACCAAAAAATAACCCAATCTATAATAGTTACTGTATCTTCTAATAGAGTTATCATCCTAGTTTGCCCATGATAACAGCAGTTTATGCTCATGGAGTGTGAGACAGTATATGCTAAGATATCAGTTCTCCCAATTACCAAACTACCACTTGTCCTGGATTTCTAAGTACCATTATTAATACTTTCATTAAAATAAACAGGGGTGTGTTTGATAGATTTTCACTTTGTATTTTAAATTCTGCCATGGTCTTTTCTAAGAGTATTAGAAATATATAGGCAATATATTATGTAACATGAGGATAAATCAGCAAGTTAACCAATGATAACCCACTTCTCTTTTTCTAGTCCTTTCCAGATGCAAAGAATATTATATCTCTCTTAAGGATAGCTTGAAGGATTTTGAAGACCCAAGAAGCCACAAATAACTGATTCCTTCTTGTTTCAGTAGATAGGAGAAGGATCTGATAATGCTGCCCATGAACACAAAGCTTCCTGATTGCAAGTAAGCTGGGTCAGTGGGAATCACAGGAAATTATGAGTTATGTCTGTGTTTTATATGAGAGACAAACAGAGGCCAAGCAGTACTGTCATAAAGTGTATAGAGAGTTATCTCTATATGTTCTTGGTATAGAAGTTTGTTCATACCATTGATCACAGGTATGGTATAAATTGGGGGTTGATAAAGTATAACTCTAAGCCAAATACGACCTTCCACCTATTTTTGTAAATAAAGTTTTATTGGAACAAATGAAATTCACTCATTTACATATTGTCTATGGCTCCTTTCTCACTACAATAGCAGAGTTGAGTTATTGCAATAGAGATCATATGGCTCAGAAAGTCTAAAATATTTACTATCTGATCCTTTACAGAAAAGAAGTTTACAAGTCCCTGACATAAATATACTATTATTTACATATTTTGTTTTGTGCAGTTTATTTCTTATTTTATAATAAATACTTAAAATGTAAAAAGATAAAAAGCAATTTATATTTTTATTCTTTTAATTTAATTTTATTATGTTATGTTAGTCACCATACAATACATCATTAATTTTTGATGTAGTGATCCACGATTAATTGTTTTCATATAACACCCAGTGCTCCATGCAATACGTGCCCTCCTTGATACCCATCACCAGGCTAACCCATCCCGCCACCTCCCACCCCTCTAAAACCCTCAGTTTGTTTCTCAGAGTCCATAGTCTCTCATGGTTCATCTCTCCCTCCGATTTCCCCCCTTCATTTTTCCCTTCCTTCTCCTAACGTCCTCCATGCTATTCCTTATGTTCCACAAATAAGTGAAACCATATGATAATTGACTTTCTCTGCTTGATTTATTTCACTTGGCATAATCTCCTCTGGTCCCATCCATGTTGATGTTACAGTTGGGTAGTCATCCTTTCTGATGGCTGAGTAATATTCCATTGTATATATGAACCATATCTTCTTTATCCATTCATCTGTTGAAGGGCATCTCAGCTCTTTCCACAGTTTGGCTATTGCAGACATTGCTGCTATGAACATTGGGGTGCATATGGCTCTTCTTGTCACTACACCTGTGTCTTTGGGGTAAACACCCAGTAGTGTAATTGCAGGGTCATAGGGTAGCTCTATTTTTAATTTTTTGAGGCACCTCCACACTGTTTTCCAAAGTGGCTGTACCGTACTACTTGTATTCCCACCAATAGTGTAAAAGGGTTCCCCTTTCTCCACAACCTCTCCAACATTTGTTGTTTCTTGCCCTGTCCATTTTTGCCATTCTAACTGGTGTAAGGTGGTATCTCAATGTGGTTTTGATTTGAATTTCCCTGATGGCTAATGATGATGAACATTTTTTCATGTGTCTGTTAGCCATTTGTATGTCTTCTCTGGAGAAGTGTCTGTTCAAGTCTTCTGCCCATTTTTTGACTTGATTATTTGTTTTTTGGGTGTTGAGTTTGAGAAGTTCTTTATAGATCTTGGGTACCAGCCCTTTATCTGATATGTCATTTGCAAATACCTTCTCCCATTCTGTGGGTTGCCTCTTTGTTTTGTTGACCATTTCCTTTGCTGTGCAGAAGCTTTTTATCTTGATGAAGTCCCAAAAGTTCATTTTTGCTTTTGTTTCACTAGCCTTTGGAGATGTATCTTGAAAGAAGTTGCTGTGGGCGATGTCAAAGAGGTTACTGCCTATGTTCTCCTCTAGGATTTGGATGGATTCCTGTCTCACATTGAGGTCTTTCATCCACTTTGAGTTTATCTTTGTGTATGGTGTTAGAGAATGGTCGAGTTTCAGTCTTCTGCACGTGGCTATCCAATTTTCCCAGCACCATTTATTGAAGAGACTGTTTTTTTCCATTGCATATTTTTTTCCTGCTTTGTCGAAGATTATTTTTCCATAGAGTTGAGGGTCCATATCTGGGCTCTCTATTCTGTTCCATTGGTCTATATGTCTGTTTTTGTGCCAGTACCATGCTGTCTTGGTGATCACAGCTTTGTAATATAGCTTGAAATCGGGCAACGTGATGCCCCCAGCTTTGTTTTTTCTTTTTCAACATTTCCTTGGTGATTTGGGGTCTTTTCTGATTCCACACAAATTTTAGGATTGTTTGTTCCAGCACTTTGAAAAATGTCATTGGAATTTTGATCGGGATGGCGTTAAAGGTATAGATTGCTCTGGGTAGCATAGACATTTTAACAATGTTTATTCTTCTGATCCATGAGCATGGAATGCTTTTCCATCTTTTTGTGTCTTCAATTTCTTTCATGAGTGTTCTGTAGTTCCTAGAGTATAGATCTTTTACTTCTTTGATTAGGTTTATTCCGAGGTACCTTATGGTTTTTGGTGTTATTGTAAATGGAATCGTTTCTCTAATTTCTCTTTCTACAGTTGCATTGTTAGTTTATAAGAAAGCACTTGATTTCTGTGCATTGATTTTGTATCCTGCCACATTACTGAATTGCTGTATGAGTTCTAGTAATTTGGGGGTGGAGTCTTTTGGGTTTTCCACATAAAGTATCATTCATCTGCGAAAAGAGAGAGTTTGACTTCTTCTTTGCCAATTTATTATTTTTTTATTTTTTTATTTTTTTATTTTTTTTTTTAAAGATTTTATTTATTTATTTGACAGAGAGAGACACAGCGAGAGAAGGAACACAAGGAGGGGGAGTGGGAGAGGGAGAAGCAGGCTTCCCGTGGAGCAGGGAGCCCGATGCGGGGCTCGATCCCAGGACCCTGCGATCATGACCTGAGCCGAAGGCAGACGCTTAACGACTGAGCCACCCAGGCGCCCCATCTTCTTTGCCAATTTAAATACCTTTTATTTCTTTTTGTTGTCTGATTGCTGTTGCTAGGACTTCTAGTACTACGTTGAACAATAGTGGTGAGAGTGGGCATCCTTGACGTGTTCCTGATCTTAAGGGAAAGGCTCTCAGCTTTTCCCCATTAAGGATGATATTTGCTGTGAGGTTTTCATAGATGGATTTTATGAACTTGAGGAATGTTCCCTCTATCCCTATACTCTGAAGAGTTTTAATCAAGAAAGGATGCTGTATTTTTTCAAATTCTTTTTCTGCATCAAATGAGAGGACCATATGGTTCTTCTCTCTCTTATTAATGTGTTCTATCACATTGATTGATTTGCAAATGTTGAACCACCTTTGTATCCCGGGGATAAATCCCACTTGGTCGTGGTGGATGATCCTTTTAATGTATTGCTGGGTCCTATTAGCTAGGATTTTGTTGAGGATTTTGGAATCCATATTCATCAGGTATATCAGTGAAATTCTCCTTTTTTGGGGGTCTTTGCCTGCTTTGGGGATTAAGGTAATGCTGGCCTCATAGAATGAGTCTGGAAGCTTTCCTTCTGTTTCTATTTTTTCAAACAGCTTGAGGAGGAGAGGTATTATTTCTTCTTTGAATGTTTGGTAGAATTCCCCAGAGAATCCATCAGGTCCTGGACTCTTGTTTTTTGGGAGGTTTTTGATCACTGCTTCAATCTTGTTACTGGTTATTGGCCTATTCAGGTTGTCAATTTCTTCCCATTTCAGTTTTGGGAGTTTATAGGTTTCCAGGAAGGCATCCATTTCTTCCAGGTTGCTCAACTTATTGGCATATAGTTGTTGATAATAATTTCTAATAATTGTTTCTATTTCCTTGTTGTTAGTTGTGATCTCTCCCCTTTCATTCATAATTTTATTAATTTGGGTCCTTTCTCTTTTCTTTTGGAAAAGTCTGGCCAGTGGCTTATTGATCTTATTAATTCTTTCAAAGAACCAAAAAAGCAATTTATATTTTTAATTTAAAAGTTTCAAATTTATGTTTACCCGGAAAGTTGATAATGAATATGCAGTTTGCCCCTATACTATGTCACTATTAATGATCCATTACAGACTATTACTGGTATCATTGACTATATGAAAACCAGAAGATACACATTAGTTGAAGAACCATCAGCATGTATCTTAAATGTTAGTAATTATCTTAGAAGACTGCCTTCCAATGATGAATCAGGTGCAGATGCAGAAGGTATTCTTATATATTACTCTGTGAAGAATGTCTTTTCATTTACATCAAGTGACCGTCCCAAAATGATTTCTCTCATTTTCTATTGCAAGTTTCTCTGTACATATATGAGTAAAATGATAGTTATATAAACGTGTCAGCTGAATTAACACAATAACTTCGCACACAGTTAAAAGATGCCAGCTGCTTGATATTAGTAAAATTAGAGGCTTAAATAAATTAGCAGTTAATTTCAACAATGGTTTGATTTTTCCATCCAATTAACTGAATTATAATAAAGCTTTTCAAGTTCATTCTGTTGAATGCAATATTAGGAATGCTTTTGAAAATTCAGTAAGTTGTTCAAAGATAAAGTTATTTGTTCTTGTGTTAAAATTATAAATAAAAATTTTGTTAAGTATATCATGATGTATACATTGTTTTGATTAAGTTGAGAAAAAGATGGAATTAGGTTGAAAAAAGGATCAGAAAGAAATACACTTGGAATTTATTATAGTGCACGCATAATTCACATTTTAATCCAAACTAGTGATATTCACATAATTGAAACAGAATGCATAGTTGAAAGAATCATCTAAATTTTGGTCCATTTTGCTCAGAACCATAACAAGCATTTAATCAAACAACTTAATAAATTAAGCACACAAAAAATCAGTTTTTGAAAGTTTTAGTGAGTAGTCCTTATTTTTAAAAAGCGATTAAAATGTATTCCTGCATAACACAACAGAGATACTGAACATATTCAATAAGTTAGAAGTGTATAATATTATAAACACTGTATTTGTGCTCTGGAATAACTGGACTTGTGGGAAGCAATATTTGAGGAGGATCCTATATTTTATGGATAAATTTATGTACCAGAACATAATGAAAATAAATTGAGAAGCCTTACAACTTTGCAGCACCTAAGATATGTGAAGATCATTTATTTCACGAGGTTTTTCTTTTAAAGTAATGTTTGTCAAAGAAAATAATACCGAACAGAATAAAAATATGGCTCCTATTAAAAAACTGATTTTTGGGGCGCCTGGTGGCTCAGTTGGTTAAGCGACTGCCTTCGGCTCAGGTCATGATCCCGGAGTCCCGGGATCGAGTCCCGCATCGGGCTCCCTGCTCAGCAGGGAGTCTGCTTTTCCCTCTGACCTTCCCCCCTCTCATGCTCTCTCTCTATCTCATTCTCTCTCTCAAATAAATAAATAAAATTAAAAAAAAAAAAAACTGATTTTTGTATTTTATACAAAAAATTGAATTGAGACTACATTCCACTTAGCAGATTTCTTTTGAGATTAACAGGAACCTCAACAGTTCAGTGAAAATGTCCTCAATTAAGAATGGCATAGTTAGGAGTCAACTGAAGGCATTAACAATTTCAAATTTATTAATCATAAATGCAACTTTTATGAAGGTATAACTTTATAAAAAAATAAAATAATAAGACCACAATACAAATATTTATTCTTCAGAAAAGTATTAGCAACATATTATTTAGAGATAAATATGGCTAAACACAGTTTCTGCTTATATTGTTTTGTAATGTTCAGATAATCAATAAAAAGTATGTTTTAAAATTTCCTTTGATTTGCAGAGACTGAAGATCAAGTTATAATTATCTTTGAAAATAATTTTATTAAAAATAATTTTTGAATAGGACTACTTTATGTGTCTGCCTATGTAATTAAACCAATTTGCAGGTCAATAAATAAATATTTCAAATATTATATAATTGTAACTGTTTTTAGCTACCTCTTTTGCTCAAAAATGTCATGGTCTGGAAAGATAAATTATATGGTTTTCATACATATGCAGGATACAGTAAAATACTGTATAAATCTTTCAACTCATAACCTCTTTCAAGGAACGAGAAGACTTGAGGGATAAAAGACCTGAAAATATTTTTTTTTTTAAAGATAGTTATTAGAATCTTTATTGCCTGCATTGCTACCAACACTTGTTAACTATGCGACAGTGGTTAATGTATTCTACCAAAATTTCAAATCTCCCTCAATGGAGTTAGGTGGAAGGACCTGCAAGAGAAACACTAAGAGATATTACCATTCTCTGTAATTTGGAAGACAGGCATCTTTTTGTTGTACTCTCACAAAAGGAGTCTGTAGGTGTCTTCTAATTGTGGTTGGAAACACCACTGCTTAAAGGCATTTTGAAGAGGGTCAGATACACTGATAATTAGTTATATTTCCCAGAAAATGGGAAACTGTAGAAGAGTTTAAAGATGAGACTAGAATGGTTTAAACATATTTTCATTATTTAAACATTTAATGAATAGTTAAGAAAGTATTGATTTAAACAGTGATTTCATTCCACATCTTTAAATTCATTTGAGAAGAAATAAAAAATTTTTACTCTTCATAAAAGGGGATTTGTCTGTAATGACGTTACATAAGGAAATAAGTTAGATATAATTATGCAAAGTACGTGCAAAATGTGCAAAATTATGCAAATTATGTGCACTATGTCTAAAAATATTTTAGAACTTAAGAACAAAATATATTTTATCATGGTGAAAAACTTGTCAACTGGTGTCCAAAACTTGTCTTATATGGAATATTTAGCAGGATCATTTAATTGCTAACCAAACTGATTAAACATATCCCTAAAACGTATTCAGAGTGTAGAACCTCTAAAATTGCATTTTTCAATAATTAATGAAACATTTCAAATTTAATTTGAAGCAAATAAGACAAAAATTAAAATGATTTGTATGCATGCATATATACATACATACACATGTGCATTTTTTACCTGAAAATGGTTCACCACATTCACAGATGAAATTATTTATAGTAATATTGCCACAATTCCCATGGAAACAGACACGTGACTGACATTGGCCAATAACTTCTGAACAATTTATGCCTATTCAAATGAAAGAAAATTAATTTTTCAATTAGATTAAAAATATTTACACTGTATATAGTTAACTATGGTCACTAATTTTCCCCGAATTCCTTTAATAATGATGATCAAAATTTTGTCAAAATGTAACTCTAATTAAGAAATAAGGGGCATCTGGGTTGTTCAGTCTGTTAAGTGACCCACTCTTGATTTCAGGTCAGATCAGGGTCATGGAATTGAGCTCTGCATCGGGCTTTGGTCAGCACAGAGTCTGCTTGAAATTCCCTTCCTTCCCCTCTGCCCTTCCCCCTACTCCAGTGCTCTAAATAAATAAATAAATAAATAAAATAATAAAATAATAAACAAATAAAACTTCATGATGATGTATTTAAATTGAAATAAAAATTAATTTCAATCAGCTTGACATCTTCAATAAGCTTTTTCCATCTTCCGACCCACACTACAGTATTCAAATATTTTTCTGATTGTTGATATTTGAGCTTTAGATGATCTTCATGATAATTTTAATTTGTTAATCATGTTTTGACAGTAGATAATATTAATATATGTACACATCAGTTCTTCAACATACAGTGGTAGTCCTGCAGTGGAATTTACAAAGTGACATATTCAAAAGTATATTGTGTCTTAGCCCTATCACCTAGCCAAAGTGATAATTCAAAAGAGAAAAATGTAAAAAATTGACACCATTTGAAGAGAAACCTGGTCATAAAGTTTTAGTCAAGCAAGATGAATAAAGTCTAGAGATATGCTATACAACATTGTGTGTACTGTCAACAATTCTTTATTGTACAGTTAAAAATTTATTAAGAGGGTAGATGTCATATTAAGTGTTCTTTCCACAATATAATAAAATAAAATAATAAAATAAAATCTGAAATAATGGGGGAGAAAAAGAGAAAAGGCTACTTGGATTCTCAGAAATTATGCACCAACTTCTAAACTCTACATTTTTTTGCCCTATCTGTTCTATCAGGTTTCCAAATCTCACTAATATAAACTATTGTGGTCCTACAATATCACATACCATAACCTTTCATAGCATACTTTTCTATGCAGTTAATCAGCTCATAATATCCTTTGTAGAGGAATGTGCCTAGAAAATTCCAGGGCATGGCAAATGGACACATGTTACTATAAAACAGTTGCCCATAATTTAGCAATAGGCCAGCCACCCCTCCATTTTAACTGAATCCTTAATTTAATTTGTAAGCAGTTTTTGCCATTATCATTGATTCCTTTCAAATTCTTTATAGACTGACAGCCCTGCCACAATAATACAGAACTCTTCTTCCTTCATTTACCTCCAAACAACCCCAACACAATAAAAATTTAGGTAAATATAATTATGTGCCAAATATTTCCATGTACAAAAACTAAATTGACAAGAGAATGTTCAATAGGACATATCCTATTTCAATCTTAGTGTAATGGGCTAAGTTGTGAGCCCTCAAAATTCATATTTAAAATCCTAACTTCCAGGACCTCATAGTGTGACTGTATTTGGAAACAGGATCTTTAGAGAGGTAATAAAGATTAAATGAGGTCATTAAGGTGGGTCCTAATCTAATGTGACTGATGTCCTCATAAGAAGAAAAATTTTGGACATACAGACACATACAGAGGGAAGACACAGGGAGAATACGGCTATCTACAGACCAAGGAGTGAGGCCTCAGAAGAAACCATTCTTGCTTACATGATACTTTGATCTCTAACATTTAACCTCTAGAATGAGAGAAAATAAATTTCTGTTGTTGAAGCCACTCAAACTATGGTACTTTGTTATGGCATCACTAGGAAATTAATACAGTTAATATTCTCAATTTCTTTGGTAATTCTACATATTTCTGTATCATCTGAGACTTAAAATTGAAACAATTATTATAAAGTGGTATTATGCTATATGCTCAGTATTATAGTATTTAACATTTAATGATTTAAATTATCTATGGCTGTGTTTCTAATAAATAAACAAACAAACATTGGGTAAAAACAAACAACCTTAGTATGCAACTAAGATAAAATCATTGAAATAGCATTCTATGACATATGACATATGACATATATGCCAATTAATATTCCGATAGATGGTAGAAATTTTCTAACTAAACATTGTTTAAAATACTTTGGACAAACTAAAATGTATGCTTTAGGATCTCTCAATTAAATTGCTTTTTCATTCACCCCAAATCAGCAATTTGACTGCTTTCACTTTTTTGCTGACCTGCCTTAATTTAATTTTATTTTTTTAAAAGATTTTATTCATTTATTTATTTGAGAGAAAGAGTGAGAGAGAGAGCATGAGCAGGGGGAGGGGCAGAGGGAGAAGCAGACTCCACGCAGAGCAGGGAGCCTGCCACAGGGCTAGATCCCTGGGTCCTGGGATCATGACCTGAGCAGAAAGCAGATGCTTAACCAACTGAGCCTCTCAGGTACCCCATGACCTGTCTTAATTTTAATTATCTGAAAACCTCCAGGAAGACTTGGGGTTACTTACATTTTTGTTCACCAATGCCAGTAAGAATAAAATGAGAATTTGATCCCAATTAGAGGCAGAGGATGTTCAGTGGATATTGCTGGGATTAACTTCTGAAATGGTCTTAGTACTTACTTCCCTACCACAGAGTCTAAAATTACTCTGAAAGATTGGTTTAGGTGAATTTTAGAACCTACAAGGGTTTATTGGGATATTTTATTATACAGTCTTCTCAAGCTTGGATCCAGTATAGTCTTCCCAGGCACACAGAAGAAAAACCTTCTGAAGTCCCCTAAAGCCTGCCTGAAAAAAATCTACAGTTGTATCTCTGAGCCTCATCTTTCTATCATATCTACTGCTCACCCTCTTTCCTCTCTCTTGACCAAAATGTACTACCAATCTGTTATTTGTTTTCCCATACTATCATTACAAAATGCATCAAGCAATTCCCTTTTCTAGGTCTTCCTTGTTTTACCCATTACCTTTGTAACTCTCTATGCCAGGTCTCTAAATTCCCAGTAAAAGAAACTCTTTCATAAGTTCCTATAGATTAAATTTTTCCCTACATTTCTCTTCATTTCCCTCTGATGACCCAAATTCCCTAGTAAACTTTCAAGTAGTGATAGTTGATTTTCCCTTAAATCCTCACTTCAGTCTCAGGTAGTATAGTTTACATTGTTTTTAGATTGCTGGCTTCATCTACTAACCAAATGTCCTTTTTTTTACAACCTTTCCTCATCATTGCCACTCATTTAGTTTATTATAACCAAGTTTATCAATTATATCAAGTTCTTTCCTTCCTTTCCACTCTTATCTATTAATCACTTTATAGGGCCACATCAACATCCATTAAAAACATTGCTCTTGGGCAGCTGGGTGGCTCAGTCTGTTAAGTGACCTACTCTTGGTTTTGGCTCAGGTTATGACCTCAGGGTCAGGAGATTGAGTCTCACATTGGGCTCTGCACCAGGCATGGAACCTGCTTAAGATTCTCTCTCCTTTCTCTCTCTCTCTCTCTCCCCCTGGCCCTCCCCCAACAGGTCCCATGCATGTGTGCTCTCTCTCTCTCTCTCTCAAAAAAAAAAAAAAAAAAGAACAATGCTCTTGGCTCACAATTATCTTTTCTTTTCCAATTCTTCCAAGCAACTTCATGCCTTCCCCACAACCACACACCTCTTTATCTTCCTCTGCTCAGATTCACACTTAATTCCTACATTATCACCCAGAACTGTTTAAACTAAATACCATAAGCTTGGAAATTTCATTCTATGACTAATACTATTCTGATAGTGTTTTTTTTTAATATATGAGACATTAAGAGTGAATGTTGAGAAAGATGTTAAAATAGGTATTTCAGGGTAAAATATACATTTTTAAAAATCCTTCTTATTTAAATAAGCAAAAAAATTATTTTAGAGAATGCCTGATAGGAATTTTATGTCCAGATTCCAAATTTAGCCCATTCTAAAAAATCTACAAATTTTTTAGAAATGTAGTTCGTTTTTTGGAAAGTAACAGTTTGTGAACTCAGTTTATTTTCTTATTTTAATAGAATTATGTTATTATTTTTGTTAAGATTTTATTTACTTATTTGTCAGAGAGAGAGAGAGAGAGCACAAGCAGGGGGAGCGGCAGACAGAGGGAGAAGCAGGCTCCCCGCTGAGCAAGGAGCACGACAGGGACTCTATCCCAGGACCCTGGGATCATGACCTGAGCCGAAGGCAGATGCTTAACCAACTGAGCCACCCAGGCATCCCGAATTATGTTATTTTTTAAAAAAACTTAATCTTACCTTTAAATGGTCTGTGACAGATGCATTCATATCCTTGCTCATTCCATTTTCCTCTTTTATTAATGCAAATGCCATTATTTTCACATGGCTTATAAGAACACGCATCAAATTCCTGGCAATATTTTCCAGAAAATGGAGGCTGGCAATGGCAGCTGTATGTCTTGCTCCAAACTTCAGTAAGACATTTACCGTGCCCAGAGCAAAATTCTGAACTCAGAGATTCCTGGCAGAACTGTTCTTTCACTGTCACATTTAGTCGTAGCCCCAGGTGACAAAGCGATGGACCACTTGCTGTTACTGTGATAAAATAATGTGTCCCAATACTCAACCACCGAGAATTAACAGTATGCATTCCTTTTAGTTTGCAACCAAAAAGTAACTGATCTTCAGTTGTGGTGTTCTGCAGACAGTCAATGAATGATGCTTCAGAAACATTCATCAAATTTATTTCTGGAGACTGAAGAGATGGTTCAGAAGAAATTACAAGGATGTCTCCCAATTGAATTTGCAAAGGGCAAATCTGGGAAACAACTTGATTGCCTGAAGTATTCATTTTAGTATTTACATCCCCAAACCAGCAATCTCCATAGAAGTCCATGCAGATGTTTTCTGTTAGTGTCCAATTCACCACATATGATAATGGCTGTATATGCCATTCTTGCACAAATTGCCATTTACATGTTGTTTTTCCATTTATAAATGTGCTATGAAGAACCACTAGGCTCAGAAGCATAATTGACTTGTTAATCATTTTGGGCAATCGTATTTTATAGTCATGAAAGTATCATAAAGAATTGCTGCAAAATGGATTTTAGCATTGCTGAAAATTTCCAAGCAGAGATTTTGTTCAAGGATCCTGGGAACTGGCTTTTCTTCTAATCCCAAAATGCAAATGGATTGGTGACAGTGGATTTTGATCAACAGTGGAGTTCAACCTGGTTTAAATATCCCTTTAAACATAGAAATATACACTATTAGTGATGTTTTTCCTAAGTTACTTAAGATATAGACAATTCTAAGCTGGTTTCTGTAAGGACTGTGCCGCCACCATCTAGGTAACTTGTTTGTGAAACAAGGCCAGAAAAAATGTGGTGAAGATATGCTGCATCTCATCCTTGTCTATAGAGTTATATGCTTCTGAAATGTTTTGGTTTTGTTACATAATTAAACCAGCAATTTACTGCAGTATTTTGTATGTTCTCTTTACACCAAGCTTCAACAAAACTGAAATACAGGAATAATCAAGATCCTTCTTTTATGGGTGGCTTTAATTTTCTTCAGATATAAGTATTCCTCTTGATTAGGTTTAGAACACTTTAAAAACACCATCCATAAAATAAGAACAAAAATGATTTAAATATAATGTTCATGTAATATTTTCATGTAAATATAAGCTATAACGTACCTGTTGGTGACAAATCATGTTCCTCTAATCCAGGAGGTGGGAACTCCCAGATATACAAGATATTGTAGAAAATTTTGTCATGTAAACGATTAAATTCAGAATGACACTTCACCCAACTTCTGCAGAAATGTGGGAGTATAGTAGGCAAAGAAGGAAAAGGAAGTGTAAAATGGAATAATGCAAGGATGATAAATAGAAGTTGTATGGTACTGACTTCTCTTTCATCACACACCACTGGTGTGTGTGTGGGGGTGGGTGGGTGAGATTAATTCTGTCTGGAAGGCATCATTACTCCCAGAGGAAAAACAAAACAAACAAAAAACCCACCAAAAACAAAACAACAACAAAACAAAACAAAACAAAACAAACCCAGAGATTTTTGAGATTTTAATATTCACCCAATTAAAAAAAAAAAAAAAAGTAACTACAACTCATTGAGGGTTTTCTCGGTGTAAATCACTCCAGTACTTGATTAATAATAAAAACCATAAGAGTGCTTGGGTGGCTTAGTTGGTTAAGCTTCCAAGTCTTGATTTCCACTCAGGTCATGATCTCGGTTGTGAGATCAAGCCCTGAGTCCCTCTCAGCATGGGATTTGCTTGAGATTCTCTCTCGCCCTGTGTCTCTACCCTTCTCCCAACCTTTCCACTTATGCGTGCACTCTTTCTCTCAAAATAAATAAATAAAATCTTTAAAAAAACCCTGTAATCATCACAGTTTAAGGCCACATGGGTTTTAATTCCCTTCAGACTCATATAGAGAAGAATATATTATATTAAATATGTTCATTTAAAGAAATTAATATAGAAGTATTAAATTAACACAGTAGTATTGAAGATTGAGTTAGACTATATAAGAATATACAAGCCATTCAATAAATGATAGCTTTTTGTTTTGTTATTGTCCAATTTCACTCAGCAAGTAAGTGTCATGTCTTGGATTAAAATCCAGGTTTGTCAGATTCAACATCCCACTGTTTTTAACTATACCTTGACTGTCAATTAAATATTGTTAAATGATCTATGTCATTATATGATGTAATTAATTTGTTAATTCATATAAAATATTTATGTTAAGTCTGATTTTTTTTTTTTTTGAGATTTATTTATTTTAGAGAGAGAGAGCACGGTGGGGGGGCAGAAGGAGAGGGAGAGAAAAACTTAAGCAGACTCCACGCTGAGCACGGAGTGGAGGAGGGGTATTGAGCTCAGGACCCTAGATCACAACCTGAACCAAAATCAAGAGTCAGACCCTTAAACAACTGCGCCACCCAGGTGTCCCAAGTCCAATTTCTTAATGACCATTCTAGATCATGTAGAAATTAAATTTGGGGGTGCCTGGGTGGCACAGTTGGTTTAGGGTCTGACTCTTGGTTTTGACACAGGTCATGATCCCAGGATCCTGGGATAGAGCCCCACATCTGACTCGCTGATCAGCGGGGAGCCTGCTTCTTCCTCTGCCGCTCCCCCTGCTTGTGCTCTCTCTCTCTGTCAAATGGATAAATAAAATCTTAAAAAAAAAAAAAAAGAAATTAAATTTGAGTTGTAAATTTCCTCATTTTTTTTTTAAAGATTTTATTCATTTATTTATTTGACAGAGAGAGAGACACACAGCGAGAGATGGAACACAAGCAGGGGGAGTGGGAGAGGGAGAAGCAGGCTTCCCGCTGAGCAGGGAACCCGATGCGGGGCTGATCCCAGGACCCTGGGATCATGACCTGAGCCGAAGGCAGTTGCTTAACCAACTGAGCCACCCAGGCGCCCGTAAATTTCCTCTTTTAAAATTCAGTTGTAAGTATTATAAATCTATAAAATATAAATTCATATAAGTAATATATTACCTTAAAATATGCATATGGAAAAGGTAAAATTATAACTTTCCTAGAATTAAAAGTTATGAATGATCATGTTCATTTCAAATATGTTAGTCATAACTTCTGAATATAAATGAATAATCTTGCTAAGATTTAAGAATACTTTAAACAAATATATGTGATCCCAATCTATGTGCAAAGTAATATGCTAAGCACGAGGAATTCATCAGTGACCAAGTGAAACGGATATCAACGTGAAAAACTAAGAACTTAATGAAGGAAACAGAATTATTAGGCAAGCAACATCATTAATTATGAAAATAATAGTCTAGAGAACTCTGAGAATATGTAGCAGGGACATTAATAGGACACAAGAGAAAGCTTGAACAGTAAAATGAAATCACCTGGGAAAACTGTCAAGGGAAGAGTATTCTAGGAGAAAATATCTATCTAAAGATTTGAGATGAGTATGACATTGGATACTTCTGAATAAGTAAGAGAAGTTGAGCTTCTAAGTGTAGAGGAAAAATAAATCATGATAAAATATAAGCTCTTGATTTAGAGAGAGACTATATTAAGAAGGGGAAGGCATTATCAACAAGGGCTCACATTTTATCTGAGGGCAATGGAGAACCTCTTGGAACCTCTTGGTTTTATTTTATTTTATTTTATTTATTTTTATAAAATAAAATCTTAAAGTTTTATGTAGGGATTAGTAACAGCAAATTTTATTTTAATGACAGTTTATTGGAAGGGTGGGTGATGGCTTGGTGGACACAATTGGGAGAGTCGAGACATTTGTGGAGTCAGTCGTACTAATCTAGAGAAACAACAGTGATGGCTTGATTAATACAGAGGCAGTAGAAATATAACAACACTGGTGGAATCCAGAAATATTGAAATAGTAGAATTATACTATTATATATAATAGTATACCTTATATAATTATAAGGTCTTTAAGGCTGCTGACCTAACTAAGGAGAGGGAAAGAAATCCAGGAGGACCAGATACAGAAACAAGATGGCAAGGGGTAAGGATATGTCACAATCACTTAAACATACACCAAATTTGAAGTGTACTGGAACGATATCTTTGTAGAAGTATTCAGATTTCTGGTATATACAGATGAAAGCATAGGAGAGAAAACTGGGCTGGAGTTCTAAATCTGATTACATTAATCACATTTTTTTAATATTTCAATATGTATGTGAAGTTGTTGGAAAATTGTTTTAAATGAAAAAGACTTGATCTTGTTTAAATCATGAGGAAAGTATACATAGGGAGATAATAAAGCAGTATGGAAGAAAATATATGTCAATGAATACAGTTCAAGTAGGAGAAAAGAAAGAAGTTTATTGTAGATTATTAAGGTTGTGACTGTGGTGGAAGAAATCTGAGGATTTTACCTTGTGGGATCTTCTATTTTCTTTGTAAAATAGGGGACAATTAGGGAAATGGTGAGTTTGAAAGACAGACAAGAATGGACAAGACTTGAAGTGAACAGTGAGGAAAATGTGAGAGCATGTTCATTAGGAAAAAATAGAAGGATCACTAGGCAATATTGAAATACTTTTGTAGCTGTAAATCACAAATTTATAGCAGTATAAATCTGCACAGGTGCATTATTTCCCCAGTAGCCTAGTTGAAAAATATAAAATAAAAAAATTCAGTAGTAAATGGGTTTAAACAAACACAGTCACCAATTTATTTCCACACTGAAATACTCAGAAACAAATTTCATTTGCATTGAAGCAGAATTAGGTCTGTGTGACATTTTTAGACTAGCTGCAGATGTGAGCTCACATTACTGCATGGCTAATCCCGTGCTTCTCAGAATTCTCTGGGTCCCTAATTATTGTGCATTTATATTTTGTAAGAGAAAATCACTTGATAGTTGCATTTCTGTCTCAGAAAATTTAAATAAATAAAAATAGAAGCTAAAAAAATCTCTATGAGGTCAATTTGCTTCTATATATGTTGAATACAAAATACTTTGGATTTTATTAGAATAATGATTAATATAAACATCACATATGGATAAATTTAAATAAGGAGCTATAATTTAGACTCAAAAGGCAATGGTATGGACGCAGTTTTTCACTTATAAAGACACTGTTAAAATTCTGTCCAAAGTAGCAAGTCAAAGGACATTCTGTTCACTTCTAAACACACACACACACACACATGCATGCACACATATATTTTCACATGTGTTTAAGATTTGAAATCAGGAATCATGATTGTTCCATGTGATATTGTCACCTTTTAAATTCATGATTCAAGAAGTCTAGAAATCCAGGGACTATGATGGAGCCATTCATAGCATAATTACAACCATAATATTACTTTGCAGCAATGCTACCGGGATACTATTTCACAGGAAAATCTACTGAGCTGTATTACTTTTGTAGTTCAGTTACTTTAAATATAAAGCTCAACATATTCAATAGTTAATAAAACATAGGTAACTTTTCTTCCATTCACATTTAGAAATCATCTTAAATGACCTCCTTTAAAAAATAAGGAAAGAGATTCAAACAAATCCATTTTATATAAACAAAGAACAATCTGAATATAATGTGCCTATTTGCATTGTGCTCAATACATAATATCATGAACTGTGTAAACTTTAATGAATGTGTAGCTGATTCCACAAAACAGTGATCTTTTTCATTTTTACCCCATTATGAGTATGGTTTCCAAAATAAAGAGCTTTATTTTTATAAATTAAATATTATAACTGATGAAACATACGCAAATTGAGAATTAGGAATGTAGGAGATAGAATGAACAGATATAAAAATTCTAATGTTTTGTTCCTGAACTCTAGAGAGTGACACAGCACATTTTGGACACCACAGATTGGACTGAAATTGTGGGAGGAGGGCAAAAGGTGTTTTAGAAAGGTGAATATAACTATCAGCATCATGGAAGATGAGAATTCTAGCAGGGAGTCCAGAAAAGGGGAAAATGGTAAATTTTAAAATTAAATCTGAGGGAAAATCAATGGAGAAGAGATTACCAATTTAGGAAGAAGAATATTCAGGACATGATTTCCAAGAGGACATGAGATTAAGCAAAGGGATTTAGGTGAAAAATGACAGATCCTGAAGAACAGTGATGTTCAAAGTGACAGAAGATATTTCAAAATAACTGCATTTTGTTAAGGAAAACAAAGGAGGGAAAGGTTTCAAGAATTTTTAGTGAGTACTTATTTAAATTAGGAAGTGATTTTACTAAATTTGATCATTAAGATGCAGTTTAATTGATGTGATAGGAACAGAAAGATTAGAGTGAGATGGTGGGTTTACAGGAGTAAGAGAAAAATCCAATGGTGAAAACTCCTTGGGGGAAAAAAAAGTATATGAAAGAAAGAAAAGTGAATAAAGAAGTCACCAAAGGGGAGTTAAAAATCTCATTTTAGACTTCAGTTCCTATAAAAAGCTTTGTTTGGCCTCAAAACTTTATGTTGGGTACCCCTTCACGTGTGTCTTCATATTGTGATATGTATTCACCAAGTACCTATTCACAGGAAATAGTGTGCAAAAATGCATTTTCATTCTATTCCCTAAAAATCATTTTACTTCTATCCTTCACCTTTATATTATTTTAAACTAAAGAAAGTCAAGAATGCAATAAATATCAGGAATGTGTAGGGGTCAGTGATGTTAGAAGGTGGAACGAGCCATAAGACAGTGCATCTCAAGGATGAATTTAGGAATGAAGAATGATAAAGGATTAGGTTTGGGGATGAAGTAAGGTCAGAACTTTTTTCCTGCTCATTTTCATTTAGGTATAAATGTATAATTTTATGAAACTATTTTTATCATGCTGAAATGGCCAGGAATTAAATTGTCTGTCATTATTTTAAAACTATTTTCCTTTTTATTCCACATGCTCAAAGAATACGTTTCAGCATTTGTAAGTGGTTATTACTGAAGAGTACTTATAAGAAATAGAGTTTGTCTTCTGTGAATTAAAATAGGTTTTCTCTAAGTAACCTAGACTAGAAAATATTTTTCAATAGCCTCACCATGTCTGTGTGTGTGCCTGTGTGTGTGTAGCTTTCAGTACAACCTAAGTAATCAGAACATAATAGTATCACTATTTTATTCTCGTTTTGTAGATGATTAAAACAAAAATTTAAATGATCACATCAAGGTTCATTATTTACCTCATTCAAGATCGTAAGTCCTATCTCATGGCTGAGATCATATATTTTGCTAGAATGCTTTCTAGTTCAATGAAGAAAAAATACATCTCAGGGGATCATCTAAATTATACTTGTCATAATCTACTTAGTGTATAACATCAGTATCCAAAGTGGTAATGGAAATGGAAAGAAATGTGTTGTAACTCAAGTGAAGAATGAATGATGTTTGGTAACTAACTTAATATATAATATAAAGGAGTTATCACTTTAAGGATGATCATTTTAATTAGTATTATGAATTCTGTATTAACTTTGCTATATCTTGTAGTTAAATTGTATCAAAACATTTCATTTCATATATGATATTGTGAAAGGTACAGATTGTTGTTGATACATCAGAATATATTCTAATGAATCAGAAGCTATCTAGTAATACTCCAAGTTTTTAAAATATTCTCAGCAAGATTATCATTATCTAGAAATTAAAAATATTAATGTTAAGCAGAAAATGGTGATAATAATAGCATCATACCTTCACCAATGTGATTATTTGCTTTTAGGAAACAGAAATGGTTTTATAAAATCAAAATTTGGATAAATCATGCCTTATTATTTTTTAAAATATTTTATTTATTTATCTGAGAAAGATAGAGAGAGAGCACAAGCTGGCAGAGCTGCAGGCAGAAGCAGGCTCCCCACTGAGCAGAGAGCTGGATGTGGCACTAGATCCCAAGGTCCTGGGATCATGACCTGAGCCAAAAGCACACGCTTAACCAACTGAGCCACTCCCACAAGCCAGATCATGCCTTATTTTATTTTATTTTATTTTATTTTTTTTTTAAAGATTTTATTTATTTATCTGACAGAGAGAGACACAGTAAGAGAGGGAACACAAGCAGGGGGAGCCTGATGTGGGGCTCGATCCCAGGACCCTGGGATCATGACCTGAGCCGAAGGCAGACGCTTAACAACTGAGCCACCCAGGCGCCCCAAGATCATGCCTTATTTTAGACTTCCTTGCTCATCTTATTTAATTCAGAGTATTATTTTATAGATTCAATCTCTTTTCCTTTTTTAAATTAGGTGAAACTTCCTTTCCATTGTCTATACATTTGAGCTTCCATAAAAATTTTTAAAGAAATGCTTTTTGTTGTTTTAAAATAGTCACCTTTTTAATTGAAATTTACATGATTAAAATATATGAAAACCCAGGGGCCCCTGGGTGGCTCAGTCGTTAAGCGTCTGACTTCGGCTCAGGTCATGATCCCGGGGTCCTGGGATCGAGCTCCGCATCAGGCTCCCTGCTCCGCAGGAAGCCTGCTTCTCCCTCTCCCACATCCCCTGCTTGTGTTCCCTCTCTCGCTGTGTCTCTCTCTGTAAAATACATGAAAACCCAGAGGCTATATGTAGCTCATAGCCAAAACACGTTTTGAGAACTGAAACTATTTTTCCCCTTTTAGGTATCAATCCTTGCTTTCTAAAATTTATTCCTTGAAAATGTTAAATACCATAGACGTGGTAGACTTTCCTACATCTTTTAGTATGTGCTAGAGTTATAATTATCCCTTGCTGAGGTCTTGGATAAATGATTTTTATGTATCCTGGTATCCTGTTGGAGGCCCACGTCCTTTGAGGATCTAAATGTCAAAACGAGGAAATAGTAGCTGTAGTGGACATCACTGACCTGGACACGGCCCTACCATTAGGTTGTAATACTGTTTGTAATATTCCCACCTTCTATGTTAAAATAAAAATTGTAAATTACAGTTTTTGAAAGACAAACCAGAACTACAGAATTTAGGATATTTACTCTTAACTAACAAAGTGGTTCTATTTACAATATAATTTACTTGAAAAAAAAGTCATAGAGCTAAAACAAGATGATTCATATTTCTAAATGGTTTAAGGAAATTAAAGGAAAGGTAAAGTCAAGAAAGAGGAAAATTAGAAGCCATAATAAAGGTGCTTGAAAAAAGGAACCCTAAACTGAACAGATATTGTGAAAGTGAAAAAGAATTAAAACACAGACATAGAAAAGATAAAATAATTCAGACAGCCAACTATTATGTGACCCTAACATATACAAGACAAAGTGCTCTCTATTAAAAGTGACAAACATGTAGAATATTTTCTTGAACATGTTAAAATTTATTAATCCTTATTAAGATTTTGTTTTATTATTACTGAAGTTTAAAAAAGAATAATTTAAGTCATTAAAATGATTTCATGAGGACGTTATGAAGTAAACACAGCCCTCAACTCTAAAAACTATACTTGTTCTATCCAACTCCCGATAGAATGTACAATCAATTCTTTAATCTATTTTTTCAAGAAATTACTTCTATGATACCAAATTATATATATAATATTTCATATATTTTATATTTTATACCTGTTATATATATATTTATACATATATTTTTCATTTTATCTAACTTATCAAATATTGCGGCATAAACTTGTTTGCTTTATCATCCTCTTAATGTTCATAAGAATAATAATGATGACCTCTATTTTATCTATAATGTTACTAATTTGTGTCTTCTCTCTTTTTTCCTTGGCTGGTGTCTACCAATTATATTGCCTTTCAAAGAATGAATTTCTGCTTTTGATTTTCTTTAATGTTTTCTTATTTTTAATTGTATTGATGTCTGCTCTAATTTTTACTATTTTTCTTATGTTCACTTAGGTTAAAATTGTTCTTCTTTATCAAATATCTTAAGGTGGAAACTTACTGATTATAGATCTTTCTTATTTTTCTAATATATGAATTTGATGTTATACATTTTCCTCTGTGCACTGCTTTTGATGCATCTCACCACGTCTGATAAGCTGCATTTTCATTTTCATTTAGTTCAAAATATTTTCAATTTTTCTTGAGACTTCTTTGACCAATGTGTTTGTTAAAAGTGAATTGCTAAATTTATAAATATTTGCATATTTTTCAGCTATCTTTCTGGTATTGAATTCTAGTTCTATTCTATTGTGGCCTGAGAATATACTTTGTACAATTTCATTCCTTAAAGTTTGTTTAGGTGTGTTTTAAAACCTAGAATGTGATCTATCTTGCTGAACTCTCCATGTGTACTCAAGAAGAATGTGCCTTCTATTGTTGGATGAGATATTCTGTAAATGCCAATTAGATCAAGTTTATTGATAGTTTTGAAGTGGTCAGCCATAACTTTATTAGGTTTTTGCATGTTTGACTTATGGATTACTGACAGGAGTATTTGTTTTCTCTTTCTCCTGTCAGTTCTATCAGCTATTGCCTAAAATATCTGAAACACTTATTAGGCACATTAAAGACTGTTATGTCTTCTTGGAGAATTGACCCCTATGTTATTATCTAGTATACCTCATTATCTCTATAATTTCCCTTGTTATAAAGACTGCTTTATCTGTAATTAATCTAGCTACTCCAGCTTTCTTTTGATTTGTAGTAATGCGGTATATCTCTACCCATCACTTTACTTTAACCTATCTGAGTCTTTATATTTAAATGAGTTTCTTGTAGACAACATATAAACAAGTCTTGTTTTGTGTTTCTCCATTCTAGTAAGCTCTGTCTTTTTTGTCGCTGTATTTCATTCATTGCCAGAGGACTCTTTTTCTGTATGCTCTGATTTTGAGTATTAATATAATTATTTTTATCTCATTTTTTAGAACATAAATTATACTTCTTATAATACATTTTTATTGCTTGCCCTAGAGTTTATTGCTTGCCATAAAGTTTATATTTTTAGCTAACCAATGCCATCTTTAAAAAAAGGTATTCTTTTTATGTGTAGCACCCGTACCTTCTGTGAGAATATACTCCATTTCTCCCTCTGTCCCTTGTGATAATGTTGTCATTCATTATCCATATGTTGTTAATTACCCCATACAGTGCTACTATTATTGCTTTGAATGTTATTCTTAAATCAATTAAAAATAAGAAAAATAAGGGACTGCATTTTATCTTTATTTATTCCTTCTCTGATTCTCTTCCTTTCTTTGTGGATCTTAGTTTCTGACCTGTATCATTTCACTCTCCCTAACAAACTTCTTTTTAGCATTTTTTGAATGATGCATTTGTCTGCAATGAATTTCCCCAGTTTTTGTTGGTCTGAGAAAGTCTTTATCTTTCACTCTTTAAGTATAATTTTATTTAGTATAGAATTCTAGGTTAGCAAGACTATTCTTTTTCTTTTTTAAATTTTTATTCCTAGGTATCTTCTTATTTTTGGTGTAATTGTAAATGGGATTGTTTTCTTAATTTCTCTTTCTGTTGCTTCATTATTAGTATATAAAAATGCCCTGGATTTCTGTTCATTAATTTTGTATTCTGTGACTACTGAATTTTTATATCAGTTCTAGCAGTTTTGGGGTGGAGTCTTTTGGGTTTTCTACATAGAGTATCATGTTATCTGCAAATAGTGAAAGTTTTACTTCTTCCTTGCTGATTTGGATGACTTTTATTTATTTTGTGGTTGTTGTCTGCTTGCTGAGGGTAGGACTTCTAGCACTTTGTTAAGTAACAGTGGTGAGAGTGGACATCCCTGTCTTGTTCCTGACCATAGAGGAAAAGCTCTCAGTTTTTCCTCATTGAGGATGATACTAGCTGTGGGTATTTCGTATATGGCCTTTATGATGTTGAGGTACGTTCCCTCTATCCCTACTTTGTTGATGGTTCATGAATGAATGCTATACTTTGTCAAATGTTTTTTTTTTTTTTTTTCTGCATCTGTTGAGAGGATCATATGGTTTTTATCCTTTCTTTTATTAATGTGGTGGATCACATTGATTGACTTGTGAGTACTGAAACACCCTTGCAGCCCAGGAATAAATCCCACTTGATCATGGTGAATAATTCTTTTAATATACTATTGAATTTGATTTGCTAGTAACTTGTTGAGAATTTTTGCATCAGAAATATTGACCTGCAATTCTCCTTTTTAGTGGGGTCTTTGTCTGGTTTTAAAATCAATGTATGCTGGTCTCATAGAATGAGTTTGGCAGTTTTCCTCCCATTTCTATTTTTTGGAACAGTTTGAGAAGAATAGGTACTAACTCTTTAAATATCTGGTAGAATTCTCTTGGGGAGCTATCTGGCCCTAGACTTTTGTTTGTTTGGGTATTTTTTTGATTATTTATTCAATTTCTTTGCTGGTTATGGATCTGTTCAAATTTTCTATTTCTTCTTGTGTCAGTTTTGGTAGTTTATATGTTTCTAGGAATTTATTCATTTCTTCCAGTTTCCTCAACTTGTTGGCATATAGTTTATAGTTTTTCATCATATTCTATTATAATTGTTTGTATTTCTATGGTTTTGGTTGTGATCTCTCTTCTTTCATTGGTGATTTTATTTATTTGGGTCCTAACACTTCTTTTTGATAAGTCTGGCTAGGAATTAATCAATTTAATTATTTTTTTCAGAAAACCAGCTCCTGGTTTCATTGATCTGTTCTACTGGGTTTTTCGTTTCTATATCACTTATTTCTACTCTAATCTTTATTATTTCCCTTCTCCTGGCTTTAGGCTTTATTTGCTGTTTTTTTTTTTTTTTTTTTTCAAGCGCCTTTAGGTTTAAGGTTAGGTTGTGTATTTGAGACCTTCCTGCTGAGTAAGGAAGGTCCAGTATTGGTATACACTTCCCTCTTAGGACCACTTTTGCTGCATCCCAAAGGTTTTGGACAGTCACGTTTTCATTTTTATTTGTTTCAATGTATTTTTTTAAATTTCTTCCTTAATTTCCTGGTTAACCCATTCATTCTTGAGGAGGATGTTCTTTAATCTTGATGTATTTGTGGCCTTTCCAATATTTTTCTTCCGGTTGACTTCAAATTTCATAGCCTTGTGGTCTGAAAATATGCATGGTATGATCTCGATCTTTTTGTACTTGTTGAGGGTGGACCCAGTATGTGATCTATTCTGGAGAATGTCCCATGTGCACTTGAAAAGAATGTGTGCTCTGCTGCTGCTTTAGGATGAAATGTTCTAAATATATCTGTTAAGTCCATCTGGTCCAGTATGTCATTCAAAGCCATTGTTTCCTTTTGGATCTTCTGCTTAGATGATCTGTCCATTGCTATGAGTGGGGTGTTAAATTTCCCTACTATTATTGCATTATTATTAATGAGTTTCTTTATGTTTGTTATTAATTGTTTTATATATTTGGGTGCTTTCACATCGGGGGCATAAATATTTACAATCGTTAGATCTTCCTGTTGGATAGAGCCTTTATTATGATATAGTGCCTTTCCACATCTCTTGTTACAGTCTTTGGTTTAAAATCTAGTCTGTCTGATATTATAATGGCTACTCCAGCTTTCTTTTGATGTCCATTACCATAATAAATAATTCTCCATCCGCTCACTTTCACTCTGTAGGTGTCTTTATGTCAACATAAAAATGGGTCTTTTTTTTTTTTTATCCATTCTAATACCCTATGACTTTTGATTGGAGCTTTTAGTTAATTTACATTGAGTGATTATTCATAGATAAGAAGTTAATGTCATAGTATTATCTGTAAAGATGTTGTTTCTATAGATATTTTCTGTTCCTTTCTAGTCTTCTTTGCTTTTCATTTTTCTTTCCCATTCAAAGAGTCCCTTTTCATATTTCTTGCAGGACTGGTTTAGTAGTCACAAACTACTTTAGTTTTTGTTTGTCTGGGAAATTCTTTATCTCTCCTTCCATTCTGAATGACAGCCTAGCTGGATAAAGTATCCTTAGTTGCATAAATATTCCCATTCAGCACATCGAATATATTATACCACTTTCTTCTGGCCTGCCAAGTTTATGTGGATAAGTCTGCTGCTAATTTTATTGGTCTTCCTTTGTAAGTTAAGGATTTCTTTTCCCTTGTTGCTTTTAAGATTTTTTCCTTATCTATGTATTTTGCAAATTTTACTACAATATGTCTTGGTGTTTCCCTGCTTTTGTTGATTTTAGTGGGAGTTCTCTGTACCTCTTGGATTTGGATGTCTGTTTTCCTCCCCAAATTAGGGAAATTTTCAGCTATAATTTCCTCAAATAAACCTTGTAACTCCTTTTCCCTCTCTTATTCTTCTGGGACTCCTATGATATAAATGTTATTACACTTTATGAAGTCACTGAGTTCTCTAAGTCTAATTTTGTGATCCAGTATTTTTCTTTCCCTCTTCTTTTCAGCTTAATTTTTTTCCCATAATTTTATCTTCTATATCATTTATTTGTTCCTCTGATTCTTCCATCCTTATGGTCATTATATCCAGTCAGTTTAGCATCTTGGTTATAACACTTTATTTCAGCCTGACTAGTTTTTAGGTCTTTAATCTCTGCAGTAAAGGACTCCCTGGTGTCTTCTATCCTTTTCTCAAACCCAGCTAGTATCCCTATGATTGTTGTTTTAAATTCTTGTTCAGGCATATTACTTATATCTGTTTCAATTAGATCTCTGGCCATGACCTTTTCTTGTTCTTTCTTTTGGGATGAATTCTTCCATCTTGGCATTTTTATCTTGGTCTCTGCCTTCCATTTGTAAGGAAAGCATGTCATGTTTCCTGCTTCTGAGAGTAATAGCTATATTAAGAAGAGCTCATATATTGTCCAGGGCCTGGCGCTTCAGGAAGTGTTTCTGGTGTATGCTGTGTGCACTCTGATGTTGTATTTTGGCTATTTTTTCCCTCCAGTCAGTCTTCTGCAGAGTTTCTCCTTGCCTGTGGTGGGGAGTGTTTGGACCTTGTCCATTGTGTGGTGAGTTTTTCACTAGGTGTGTTTTGGTTGGCTTGTTAAAAGAAGCTAGATCCTGTTTCCACTACAGCTAAAGCTTTACAGCCCTATTTGATCAGCATACTTGGTGCATGCAGGGGGTTTGTGCTGGTCTTCTGGGGAAGGGGTCCACTGCTGCTCTGACTCTCAGGCAACTCGCCCTAGTAAAGAAGCACATGCAGAGCACAAGGTGGCAGGGCTTGGTGTAATCAGCTCAGGCATCCACTGTGGGCACTCTGCTGCTTCCTAAAGTCAATCTGTGCTGATGGTTGGGGGTAAAAATGGTGTCAGCTTGCTCCCTCCTCCGTGGAGAGTGGAGTTCATGCCCACCACTGTTCAAGAAGCCCTCACAGAAGAGCAAGCCCTCATGTGTCCCAGGCAACTGTTAGATCCTTGCCTTTACCCTGTGTCCAAGCCATCTGCCCACCTGGTGGCACAGTGCTCTTGTGTTTTACCTCTGATGTGCTGGCTGGTTTTCAAAACTCCAAATTTTAGGGACTCAGTGCAGCATAGACCCATGCTGATCCTCTGGGGGAAAGTCTTACCAGGCTGTTACTGGAGCAGGTTTGTCCCAGAAGGGCAGTTTCAGGAACACACAGGGGCTTGAAGTTTATGGTGAAGCACAGCAAAAAGCCCACCTCCAGGTTAGCTGTCCTCAGCAGCTGCATCTGCTCCTATGCTAATGAGCAGGGCAGCAAAATGGCACCCACTGGCCTTTTGTCCCTGGAGAGGTAGTGCCACCTCTCCCAAATGCACTCCAAGAAGAGAAACTGTCTCTCTCAGAGCAATCTTGGGGATCCGCAGACCACACTATCTTTTCCCAGGCTTCTGCCCTCCTTCTTCATAGGAGTACCATTACACCTGTCAGCTCCTTCAGGTGATGGCGTGGACTTCTAAACCTTCAGTCTTTGAATGCCACTGCTTGTAAAAACTTGCAATAATCAGTCCCTCTCATTTTCCCAATCAACGGTTTTGGGGAAGTGTTTTTTCTTGCACAATCCTTTCTCTCCTCTCTTTGTGATCAGAATTCCCTCCCCTCTGCAGCACCTGCAGTTCTCCTCTTCCCCAAAGCACCTGCAGTTCTTCTCTTCCCCAAAGCAAGAAAAAAAACACAGTCTGAAGAGACAAAGCAAGCAAGCTCAGATCCAAACTCTGATATGACACAGATGTTAAAATTATACAGATAATTTAAAATAGCTATGAATAATATGTTAAAAGCTTTAATGGAAAAGAAAGAAATAATGCAAGAACATGTGGGTAATGTGAACAGAGAGATGGAAACTCTAAGAAAGAATCAAAAAGAAATGCTAGAAATTATAAAACAAAACAACACAAAACACTAACAGAAATAAAGAAGACTTTGATGGATTCCTTAGTAGACTGGACACAGCTGAAAAACTGAGGAAAGATCAGTGAGCTTGAAAATATAGCAATAGAAACTTCCCATATTAAAACTGAAAGAGGAAAATGATGGGGAGAAAAGCAGCATATCAAGGAAGTGTAGGATCATTTTAAAAGTGCAACGTGTTTTGGAACATCAGAAGGTGAAGAAAGAGAGACTAAGACTGAAGAAATATTTGAGGAAATAATGGCTGAGAACTTTCCAAAGTCCCTCTCATTTTCCCAGTCAATGGTTTTGGGGAAGTGTTTTTTCTTGCACAATCCTTTGTATGCTGCTCAGTCTCTCTCTTTCTCTCCTCTCTTTGTGATCAGAATTCCCTCCCCTCTGCAGCACCTGCAGTTCTTCTCTTCCCCAAATCACATCTCCTTACCTCCTTCCTTCCACGATGTGGCCTCTTTTCTCCTTCTATTTTTGAAGCTTGTTCTCTCAGTCCTCAGATTTCTTGGGTGTTCAAAATGATTTAATATTTATCTAGCTGTGTTCGAGGGATGAGGCAAGCATAGGGTCCTTCTACTACCCCACCATCTTAACTGCTGCAGGATTTTTCTTTTAACTCTTTATATCACTGCATCTCTTCTTGTTTGCATAGTTTCTGTTAAGAAATTAATTTTTATCATTGTTCACCTTGTGAGGTGATTTTTTCCCTCTTTACTTCATTCAAGATTCTCCTTGTCATTTTCTGCAGTTTGAATATGACAATGCCAAGAGGTTTTCTTTGTTTGCTTGTTTTTCTGTATTTATTTTGCTTAGTGTTCTCTGAGATCCCCGGATCTTTTTTGTTGTCTCTTCAGACTGTGTTTTTTTTTCTTGCCTTTTGGAAGGCCTTGCAATTTTTGTTGAAACCCAAACATATTGTAATTGGATAATAAGAACTGATGTAAATGGGCCTTCAGTGTGACAGTCTTCATATATCTGACTAGCACTTGGGCTTTATTTAGTGTTTGCTAAACCTATAGGTGTCAATAGCTTCAAATTCCTTTAGTGACTTTTTGTCTTCTCTCTTGATTTTGGACTTTTGTAAGTACTCCTTACAGAGAACATCTGATTCTTGCAGCTATTTCAGATGTAACCTGGTATTTATACTGAAGGTCTGTTGGTTTGGTGTTAGTGTGTAAGGGAGGACAAGCATTCTATAATCTTCAAGTTAAATCTCAATATTTTATTGAGTCTGTGACTTAATCTTTAGCCTTGACAAATGATTCTCCTTATATAACTTGCCCCTCTTAAGTGAGAAAGGAAAGCTAGAGGGGGCTGGAATGTGAGGGATGTCTTTATCCATAGCTGTGAAACAAGACTATGGTAAAACTTTCCGCCTGGAAACTAGGCTTTGGCCATAAAGAAGGTTTGGGTTTATTTCAAAAGGATTACTCTTCCCCTCCCATTACCTGGGTCTCAAGGGATCATTCTCAGATATTTATAGTAAGAACTTGGTAGATATGTTGAAGGTAAAACCCATGAAATTGTGGGGGCCTACCTAAGGCTGTGGCTTCCAGGAGTTTCTTCTCATACTAGTCCACACTTAGCCTTTAGCAATTCATTAAAATTGCCATTTAAAGTTCCTATCAGTGTATGCCTCCAGTGGCTGGGGCTATAAGTTAGAGGATTCTGTTATGACTCTCCTTATTTACCCATCTCTCCAAATTTCAGGGTGGCAGTTTCCACTGCAACCTGTTTATTGATAGGTCCAAAAAAGTCATTGATTTTCATTTTGTTCAGCTTTACTTTATATGTCAGGGCTATAACCCAAAGTCTACATTGAATTTTACTGATTTTTTTTTTTTTTACTGAATTTTCAGATATGCTAGTGATTATCTACCATCTAAGGAAAGGGTTTTGTATACTTCCAACATTATATGGATATAGCACAATTTGGTTATCCATTCAGCTGTTGATGAGCACTGGTGTTGTTTCCAGGTACTGTCTATTACAAATAAAGCTACATTAAACATTAAAGTACAAGACTTTGTGTGGAAATACATTTTTATTGATCATATCTGAATACCTAGGAGTGAAATGGATGATTCATATGGTTGGTGCCTGTTTAACTTCTTAAGAAACTGCCAAATGTTTTCCAAAATTGTTTTACCATCATACCTTTTCATCAGCAGTTTTTGAGGTTCCAGTTACTCCAAACCATCTCCAACATTTGGTATGATAAGTCTTTAATTTTAGTAGTTCTAACACATATCTCATTATGGTTTAATGTAATTACTAATGATTTTGAGCATCTCTTTCAGGCTTATTTGCCATCTGCATATATTATTTAAAGTATTTGTTTAAATTTTTTGCTTACTCTTAATAGGGCTGTTTGTTTGTTTATAATTGAATTTTGAGAATGGTTTACATTCTTGACATACAAATCCTCTGCCAGATATATGATGTGCAAGTATTTTCTCTCAGTCTGTAGCTTAAATTTTCATTCTCTCAAGAGTATCTTTTATAAAGCAGATCTTAGTTTGATGATGCCCAAATTATCAATTTTACTCAAAGCTCTGGAACTAAATATAAAACCCCTATCAATATGGTGAAATACAACAAGTAATCATTTTGGTTTTGTTTTTATTTTTGGTTTTTTTGCTTGTTCACTTCCCCCTGTAGACTTCCATCTTCAATCTCTGCAATCTGGACTGACTTCTTTCCAGATGGACACCCAACTGTCTTGCTGGAACTTCCTACACATATCATCCTGCCTATTCCTTTTGCCTCACTTCTCAGTTGGATCCTTGTTTCGTGGACCACACATATTAGTTCTCTATATGAGTCCTCCTTTTGGTGGAGATCATTTTCCAATAGGCCTCTCAGCAAGAGTGAATGGAAGACACAGTTTAAAACCTCAAATATCAGAAAATATAATTGGAGCCACCCCTAAAAATATCTAAGTATAAGTGGCATCCTATTAGATTCACCTTTCTTCTTCTTCTTCTTCTTTTTTGTTTTTGACTGAGTGTAGAGTGCTGGATTGAGGATAATTTTCCTTAAGGAAAGGCATTACTTCGGTTCCTTTTTTTATGAAAAGTACAATAAAATTCTTATTTTTCATCCTTTGTATATGACATTTCTCTTGGTTTTTCTCTCACAAACCTTTATCTCTGGTGTCCTAAAATTTTCATGATTAAGATTTGAATGTCATCTGTCATTCATTTAGGTGTACCAAAATAAGGTGTGTGTGTGTGTGTGTGTGTGTGTGTGTGTGTGTGTGTATTGTTAGTGTTGTTAATTTAGAAACCTTTGTCCTTTAACTGTAAAATAGTATTCCTCAAGGCAATTATTTTACTTAGTGGTTTCTTTATTCCACTGAGAAGTATGGTGCAAACAATATTTGATGACATCCATGATATTCTCCATTTGCTAGTTGTTCTTTTTGAGGCTGAACTTCAGAATATTCTTTATACTTAAAATACTTTAATGTTTTTATTTGTAGATAAGAGACACTTTCTTAGCAATTCCTTGAGGATATGTTTTTAACTTCTTACCTAAAGATTACAATTACCTTCTGGCAGTCATGCATGGAAATTGACAAACAGTAACAAAACTATGCTTCTTTTGTTTTTATTTTTTTTTGCAATAAAAATACATTATGTATGACTTTACTTAAAAGAGCTGTAAGAAAATAACACACCTGCTTGTTTTCCTACTAATGGTATATGTTATTTTTATCTACTAGAGAAACATTTTCCTCTAATTACCATGTAGATAATTCTACTTTAAACCAGAGAAAACTATTAACTAAAATTATTAACATCTTAATGCATGCTTATTGCATGTGTGTGTGTGATAGTTGCAGTTGTGCTATATATAAGAATAATTTAATAATTTTATAAGACAAAACTGACCAGTGCTCCTTACAAATAGGGGTACTCTGGTGGGATGGAAAGAATATTACTCTTAGAGTACAGAAAATCAGACTTAAATCTTCATCATTCTATGACCTAGAATTAACAACTTAAATTTCTCCATGTGCTTTATCATACAATTTCTTAGCCAAACTTCTTATATTTTGCTTTGCACTGAGGAAACCATATGCCCTAAATTAGATTAGCCAAATTATTTTTAATTGTTATTTCAGTCTTCCCAGGTATTATTTTTTTCCGATTTAAAAATGAGCAAAATTGGTCTCAGAAAGATCAAATAACTCATCTAAGATCATATAGTTTGTAGGTGATAACCTGAGGATCCAAAACCACTCTCATACACTGGTTACTACTATTTTTGTGAAATTTCTCCTTAATGTCCCCTGGCACCCTTAGACATTACTACCTATAGTTATCCATTATGCCTTACAGATACATTTACAGATACAAATATGAGGAAAAAATTATATTGCAAAGTAATTTTAATTGTAGAAATCTATTCAATATTCTAAAACTCTCTTGGAAGATATATACATATAATACATCCCCTAACACATACATATTAAGGCTGAAACGTATTTCCAGAATGATGACTATAGGAAAAGAAGGAAGAAGAAAAAAAAGAAGAAAGGAAGGAAAGAAAGAAAGGGGGAGGAAAAAGAAAGGGAAATTAAAGAAAAAAGTTCAAGGCATAAGGATGCTGGAGCCATTAAATAAGGTGATATATTAGGGCACCTGGGTGGCTCAGTTGGTTAAGTGGCTGCTTTCTGCTGAGGTCATGATCTCCAGGACCTGGGATTGAACCCCGCATCAGGCTTCCTGCTCGGCAGGGAGTCTCCTTCTCTCTCTCTCTCTCTCTCTCCCTTTGCCTTCCCTACGACCTGTTCTCTCTTTCTCAAATAAATAAATAAAAATCTTAAGAAAAAATAAGGTGATATATATGAAAACTCCAAGCACAATTTTGGCATATACTATGTTCCCAGTTAAATTTTGTAAGATGTAACAGATTTTCTAAGATTGTGTACTCTGGCTACAAATATGAGGAAATCGTCTATTTATAGGCCTACATAGTCTATATGCGAAAATACATATTTCTAATGTAACTGTATCTACTTCTAAGCAAGAGGCCTGTGGTTAGACAAGGTCATTGCTAATCTCTACGGATATTAAAGCACTTTTAAGTATGGTGAGTTTAAAGTCCTTAGGAATGTGATCTTAACAATGAAGAGAGGAATTATGGCATGTAAGCAACTCTTCAGAAGTCTCATTTAGGGTTAGGATTGATTAAAAAAAAAGTATACTGGAAGTGTGAATGGTAATTTGATTCCAGAGAAAATGTAAAGGAATAGAAAAACAGAAATTACGTGATAGAGTAAAACAATTTCTTCAAGATGTCAGAATAAGAGTTCACATTTTATCGAGGGCTTAACATCCATCAGGCTCTATGCTAAATGTTTTATACTTTTAACTTTATACCTTTGAAATTAGCACAAATATTTACCTCCATTTTATAACTGAGGCATGAAAATGTACAAAGATGCATATTGTTACAAACTCCTCTCTCACCATAAATTCTCTTAAAATTCTCCCCATTAAAAATATTTTTCTTGAAGGCAATATAGTATAAAAGAAAGAAGAGTTTATGAAGAAACAGTGGAACTAGATTATGGTCCAGACACTGCTACTTACTAGTCAGAGCGTCCACGTACAATAGCAGTTAGAGAACTCATTTTCTCATTGGGGAAAAAAAAATAGAGTTTGATTAAACAATCTTTCATATACCTTTCAATTCTAACACTGTATGCTGCTGTACTTTCTTTAAAATAATAAAATACACTGTTTATAATGGTTAATTTTATTTATCAACTTCACTGGACCATGGGATACCCAGGTATCTGGTTAAACATTATTTCTGGGTTTGACTGTGAGGGTGTTTCCAGAAAAGATGAGTATTTGAAATGGTACACTGAGTAAAGCAGATAGCACTTCTCAATGAGGGTGGTTGTCACCCACTCTCCTGGAGGCCTGAATAGAACAAAAAGGCAGAGTAAAGTTGAATTCTCTCTGAATAACTGCATGAGTTGGAATACTGGTGTTCTACTCTTGGACTGGTAATTACACCATACAATCCCAGGCCTTCAGACTGAGACTAAAAGATACAACCAGCTTTCCTAGGCTTCCAGTTTGTAGACAGCAAATCGTAAGACTCCTCAGCCCCCATAATCATGTGAACCAATTTATCTCATGGTAAATATCTTCATATTTTTATAAATAAATAGATGAATAGGTAACAAATAAGTAGATAAATAGAAGATAGATGATGATAGATAGATAGATGATAGATAGATAGATAGATAGATAGATAGATAGATAATTACTTCCATCACCTATTGGTTTTGTTTCTCTGGAAAACCCTAATAAACTATTATTCCTGATAATATTTGGATTATGTGAAAAACAACTCCATATTTAGGGTTCTCTATATCTATTATATGAATTGATTTCTTCATTCATTTACAAATTTAGTTTGCTTAAGTAGAACATGCCACTAATGCAAAATTCTTACTCTTAGAACATACAAACTGGCTTATGAACCAAAGGAAAACCATATTTGGAAGTGCTATATATGTAACATATTTTATTATTTTCTCTTCCATTTTGAAATAGTTAAGAATTTGGGCACCTGGGTGGCTTAGTCGTTAAGCGTCTGCGTTCGGCTCAGGTCATGGTCCCAGGGTCCTGGGATCGAGTCCCACATCGGGCTCCCTGCTCCACGGGAAGCCTGCTTCTCCCTCTCCCACTCCCCCTGCTTGTGTTCCCTCTCTCACTGTGTCTCTCTCCCGTCAAATAAATAAATAAACTCTTAAAAAAAAGAAATAGTTAAGAATTTATACCTTGCATTTTTAATAGCTTGTTTCCATTCCATGGGACATGGTCAATAATAATAATCGATAATAAAAAATTTCTTTTTTTTAAAAGATTTTATTTACTTATTTGACAGCACAAGCAGGAGGAATGACAGAGGGAGAGGGAGAAGCAGACTCCCCACTGAGCAGGGAGCCCAATGTGGGGCTCAATCCCAGGACCCCAGGATTATGACCCCAGCCTAAGACAGACACTTAACCAACTGAGTCACCCAGCCATGCCAATAAAAAATTTTCTAAACCTGTTTTTTTCCCCTCAAAAAAACCACTTAATCTCATTTTTTTAAAGCACTAAAATCAGTATTTCTTACTCTACACAAATTTATCAATTAAAGATCATTACCAATGAATTAATTTGGATTTACAGGTATATTAATAAAGTTACATTTGAAGCAGTATGTAGGTAAACATATAAATGGGTAAAGGAACTATAAAACTATAAATGATGCTTCTACTTCCTCATCAATATGCAGGCCATTTTAGTATTTCTGAGTTCATTCAAGCTAAAGAAAACTAACAAGTTAAAATGAAAGGGCTTAAATAAATTTTATATTTGCAAATTAACAACTAAAATATAGTGGCATGAAGTTAAAGTTTAATTCTTTCAACCAAGTAATTACATTATACATAAAGCCCAATGGATGTTTACCACCATTGCTGTAAATTATAGAAGTTGATCACAAAAGGGAATAATTTATATGTTATTATATATATATTATTTATCATTACATATAATATATATTGTTATTATATTATTATTATATTCTATCTCTCTCCAAGAATATACAAGTTGAAATGGTATAAGTTTGAGGCAAGACAGTTAAAATTCAGCTTAAAATAATTTGATGTTAAAAGTTTCCAGATGATGGTTACTGTATTCAACCATCTTCTTATTTAGATAGGTAGCAGAAAAAAAAAAAAAAAGAGAGATAATAAAAAAAGTTAACAATTATTAGCTTATAATAGACAATTTTTCTTTCTTTATTTTTTTTTAAAGATTTTATTTATTTATTTGACAGAGAGAGACACAGCCAGAGAGGGAACACAAGCAGGGGGAGTGGGAGAGGGAGAAGCAGGCTTCCCACCAAGCAGGGAGCCCGATGTGGGGCTCAATCTCAGGACCCCAGGATCATGACCTGAGCTGAAGGCAGATGCTTAACAACTGAGCTACCCAGGCGCCCCGACAATCTTTCTTTAAAGTGCTTAACATATACGAATGAACTAAGCTTCACAGCATTTCTAAAATAAAGAACTATTATCTCCATTTGATAGATGAAGAAATTGAGTCCCAGAAAGACAATATCCCCCGTGTATCACGGCTAGTATTTGGCACAGTCTGAATCTAGTTCCAAGCATTCTTCTTTGATTGCCTGGCTTTCAGTCAATCATTTAAATCACTGGACTAACTTGAAAAAAATGTATTTCAACAAAATTAAGAAACATGAAAAATATGCAGAATTAAACATACGCTATGAAAACTGTATTTTTTGCCTCCAATTTTCCACCTTCAACTCTTCCCTAAAAGGAAAGAAACATTTTTGTGTGTGTTTCACCACTATATAGCAAGTTGGCAAACACATGGTAAACATTTAACAATATTTTGTTGAAACATCGGTGTCCCATGCACATTAAATAAGGAAATGGATGTTTCAGAATCTATTTGCTCCAAATTTAGTGAATATACTACCTAATGGGGAAATGTAGGGTTTATTTTGTTTCTTTTTTGTTTGTTTAGGCCATAAGAAAAGTTGTGAAAACATCTTAATTGTAATATCTAAACCCCGTGAGGTTGAGGGTTTTTATCTAGTTTTTGTTCAGTGCTATATACACAAAGCCCACTTCAGAAAAAAAAAAAAAAATGTGGAAGACTTTGGAATGAAGGAAAATGATTATTGTGTGTCATGTCTAGCACTTGTGAGATATCTTTGTCTTTCATCATTTTGAGCTATTTTACAACTCTGTAAACTTTAGGATACTGATAGGAATGCAAAATATCCTCTGTTGAAATATAATTTGTGACCCTTGGAAATACAACTGATTATCACATTGTGAAATATTTATCAGTTTTGCATCTAGTAATAAATTCATTTCATATCTCTAATGTCATGTGTGTGTTTGTGCCTTACATTCTCCTTGGAGTTAGTTTTAACATCGTGGGTTCCTCATTAAATGGTGATTTAAATAACATCTTTAATGGGTATTCATTTTATATTTGAGTTATGATTTTACCCTTAAAAATATATTTTAATACCTAAAGCAATGCATGACAAACAGTAGATGCTTAAAAATACTTGTTAGTGAATGACTTAATAAATCATCAATGAGAGAATGAATAAAATATTTTCCTGAAACAACACAGTTACTCTTCAGTCCTTACCAGCCGGAATTCCTAGTTATACTTGGCCACATGACTCAGAACACTTGCAAAAAATGTAATAACTCTATAATAAATCAACACTCTTCTAACCACATTTGGATTTTTACTCTTAAAGGGTTAATTTAAGAATATTACTGTGCATATTGGATTAACTTTTCAAATGCATACAATATCTTAAATGTATTTGCTTTTTCTCTTAATTTGTTATAATGGGGTAAGAACACTTAATGTAAGAGTACAATACATATATTTACTATAGGTATAATGTACAGCAGAGCTCTCAAGCTTATTCATCTTGCTTAACTGAAACTTTATGCCTGTTGATTAGTAATTCCATATATCCTCCTTCCCTCCACCCCATCCATTGACAACCATTACTCCAGTCTGAATTTATAAATTTGACTTTTTGGATACCTCAGATAAGTAAAATCATGCAGTATTTATTTCTCTGTGGCTGGCTTATTTCACTTGGCATAATGTCCAAAGGTTCATACATATTGTTGTTTATTGAAGAATTTCCCTCTTTTTTTTAAGACTAATAATGCTTCTTTTATCCATTCATCTTTTGATATAGATTCAGGTTGTTTCCACATCTTGGCTATTGTGAATAATACTGCAATGAACATGGGAGTACAAATACATTCTCAAGATCCCAATTTTAATTCCAATGAATAAACACCCAGAAAGGGATTGCAGGACCATATTATAATTCTATTTTTAATATTTTGAGGAGCCTCCATACTCATTTCATAGCAGCTACAATATTTTGCATTCCTACCAACTGTGTGTCAGGGTTCAATTTTTCCACATCTTCACCAACACTTGTCTTTTTCTTTTTTTTATATAATAGCCATCCTTACAGGTGTGAAGGTATATCTCATTGTGGTTCTGTCTGACTTGCATTTCCATAACGATTAGTGAAATTGAGCATTTTCTCAATATACCTATATTGGTCACATACATGCCTTCTTTGGAGAAATATCTGTTTAGTCATTAGCAGATTTTTCAAATATGTTATTGTGGGTTTTTTTTATTGTCTACTTGTTTTTTTGCTACTGAGTTGTGTAAGATCTTTATATAGTTTGTAGATAAAGCCCTTATCAGATATATGGTTTGCAAATAGTTTCTTCCATTCTATATTGAAACATTTTGTGGGGATTGTTCTTAAGTTTTGAAATACACATGCATATATATTTCTCAAAACACATGCAAGCATATATATTTTAAGATTTCTATCCATTTTTGCATCTAAATATATGCTAATTTTTATTATCTAATTTGCATATACCATATAAATAATCCAATCTTCTCTGTAAGACTACTGAATATGTATTTAATTTAATTTTATCTTTCCTTGTATTCTCACATATTTTTAACAACTTTTGTGCAGGTGTGCTATAAAACCTAATGAATTCTGAAATTTTGGATAACTGAACTTTTTACAATTCTATCAGTAATTCTGTTTTTTACCTTCCACTTGATCCTCTCTAGCTACTAAAAATTTAGCATAACATTTAAGTATAATGTTTCTGAAAACAACAAAACATGAAAATCAAGGTTAAATCTAGGATATAACATTTTAACATTAAAGATCATTTCAATATTTAGTTTGATTGCTGATTATGTCTTAGGAATTATGTGTACAACTAAATGTAAATGGAACCCTCACAACATCAGGAAAAAAATACTTGTTGATGTCATAGGATACATCAAATTCCAAGAATAAACCTGTTATATAAGATTCTTTTTTTTAATATAGCTTATATATTTCTAGGTGACAGGTGGGTTGCAATTATATAGATAAATTAAGGATAGTCTGTATTAATAGAGAGTAAGTTTTCCATTATTGGAAGTTTACTAAAAGAGGCTGAGTGATTATTTCTCAAGGAAGTTATAAAAGAAATAAAAACACTGAGTGTTAAGTTCAACTTAGTGACTTCCAGGGGTCTTCTAACTCTAGCATAATGCAAACCTTTTGACCTATGGTCTTTGTCTATAATTCATCCAGTTCTCTGGTGATGTGAGCTTTTGGTTTTCTGGACACCACTAGGAAACTTTCTGTGTACCTATGATGAGGCCTTTGTCATCTCCTTGTCTAGTGGATGGAAATGATCTCTGAAGTTAACAACTTTATTTCCTTTGTATTCCCTTTTCTATATGACAATAACAGCCTATATCTAATGCAAAAGGATGTTGGAAAATTAATTAAAAAATGTGAACATTTTTAGAAACTAAAGCATTTCATAAATATATAATGTAACTATAAGACTGCAAACACTTTATGGGCAGGATCTGCCTTTCTATAATCTATTCTTTTTTTTTTATTTTTTTTTTATTTTTTAAAGATTTTATTTATTTATTTGACAGAGAGAGACACAGCGAGAGAGGGAACACAAGCAGGGGGAGTGGGAGAGGGAGAAGCAGGCTTCCCGCGGAGCAGGGAGCCCGATGCGGGACTCGATCCCAGGACCCTGGGATCATGACCTGAGCCGAAGGCAGACGCTTAACGACTGAGCCACCCAGGCGCCCCTCTATAATCTATTCTTAACCCACAAACTAATTATTATATCTTGCCTATTAATGGTTGTTGTTGAGTGAATAAATGAATAGATGCATGATGCACCAGTTTTCTTGCAAAAACCTTACTCATGAATTCTACCTTGGGAAACAGTATGTATTTGTCTAGACAAACTCATTTGTGACTGGAATTTAGCTGTTTATTATAAGCTAGGCACTGACAACTTAACCCTTAAAATTATTATAATTTCGGGTGCCTGGGTGGCTCAGTTGGTTAAGTGACTGCCTTTGGCTCAGGTCATGATCCTGGAGTCCTAGGATCCAGTATGCATAGGATTCCCTGCTCAGCAGGGAGTCTGCTTCTCCCTCTGATCCCCGCCCCCATGCTCTCTCTCTCAAACAAATAAATAAATAAATAAATCTTTTAAAAAAGTATTATAATTTCATTTTAATAATAGGAACACCTACTAGATTAATGAGTTTAAAAATTGAAGTGATTACATCGGTGTATCTTATTTAACAAGCCAAATTCTCTTGGCTATACCTGTCTCTCCAAAATTCAGCTACTTGCTTCAAATGAACCACTATGACGACATCCCATTTTGTGCAGTTCTGTCACACGAGGATAATGTCCATGATATCTGGCTCTTCCTATCACTTCTAGTTTCAGATGAAGTACCATGCTACAAGGCACAGAATCAGGCTTTTCAAGTGACTTCAAAATAGGTAAGGGAGTGCAACTTGAGCATTTGGTGGCATTAAAGGTGTCATGGGCAAACTTTGACCAAAGGAATCAGAATACCTTATGTAACTGAGAGATAAATTTCTTCTGAATTTGCCATCAATGGACCATTAAGGCAAGGTTTTGCTCTGAGGTCTGTCCTGTGATGTCCTAAGTAAGAAAGTAATCTTGTTTCTATGTTTCTTCTGAGATTGCACTTTCCAATAAACTACTAGTGCATGTGCCTTACATCAAGATCCTTTTCAAGAATCTGAACTAAAAGTTGGTACATAAATTGTCCTAGTAAGCAGACCCTTAGTTTGGGATTTAGAATTAGGTTTTCCTCCTTGCCTGAAATCAATAGAGATCATACTGTTGATAAAAATTCTGGTGGAAATAACCCCTAGGCTATGCAGTGACATCTAATTAGTTAAATTTTCACCTGAGTTAAGTGGAATGGGATGAGATGCAATTAAGAGGAAACACTTTGGGTTAATCATGTAGCTGTGATACTTAATCAGTATAGGGACAATGATCATTTTGAGGATTTTATAGTAGGATGGATTCTCTTGGTGGCAAAAAAGGCCCTGGAAAAAGGGAAATAATAAATATAGTGCAGCAACTTGTTAGCTTAAGGCATGATCTGAAAGACAGAATGGCCCTATGGTACTTTAAAAGAGATTCACAGAGCTAAAAATTGGCTTAGAATGTAAGAGTGGCAAAACTGCAAAGCAGACTAAAAGTATAATCTTAACAGATGTCCTATGATAAAGTAATGGCCTTGACAGGAAAAAAAGTGAATTACTGGGAGCTGAGATTGAAGAATTGACAATCCTAGGGATGGATGCCATCTTTAAATATCTCTGATGTCTCCTAAATAGAAGAAAAAGTCCCTCACTCCTGACCAGAAAAAAAGAAGTCTCCTTTTGCTTACTGGATCATACATTAATCTCATCTTTCAGAATGATGTTTGTTCTCAATACATGCTCCACCTTCAGCCCTGATTGTTCTAGACTGATAACCTCTGTCAGATAACAGATTTGCACCAACAGGGAAGTTCAAGCCCTACTTCAAAAAGTAATAGCCTATAAACCAAGCAAATTTCAGGATCCACTACTATGTATCTATAGGAATCAAATATGACAATGGATCTTAAAAGTAGAAGATTGTGGAAGGTTGGAATATAAAGATAGATATTTGACATTCAATAACATAGAAGCATTTCCTTTAATTTAGCAAGGCCAATTGTGGCCAGTCCTAATAAGATAACACTGAAATCTAGACTCAGCAATGATCCAAGGGAAATTAAGTGGAGATATCAGAACTTCCTAGTATATTACTGAAGTTTCATGAAAGAAGGAATTATAGAATGAATCTAATATGCAACTGAGATATGAGAACTGATCATGTGATTTTGCTCCCAGAGAGGTTCAGAAAATATACTCTTTATTGAGAGAGAAATTATAACCTTTACTCAGGCAATAAAGAATGCCCCATTGAGAGAGATACTTAAAACTCTGAGCAGGTCAGTAGTGGCTATTTTCTTAGGAAACATCTGTATTGAAGGTTAGGGAGGTTGCCATGGAATTTTGCTTTCTCATGTAAGGGGAGATTATGAAATTTCAGAATATCAGAAACTGGAAGAGTCCAATGCATCTGTAGACCCAAATCTATGGTTATCTCTACCATTACCAAGCATAAACTTGGGATAGATTTACTAATTACTTGGCAAAACATTTTATGCAAGCCCCAGTGAACTGTGACTTATCGATATCGGAAGGAAGGTCCAAATGAAAACCATTTTATCTTGTCGTCCAAGATGGGAAATCAGAAGAACTGAAAAATACTGTTGGTTGTTCATATAAAATCCACAAACCAGTCACCTGCCTGGGCCTTCCACAAACCAGCTAGATCATGGGGAGTAATGATGGTACCCCTTAATAAAACTAGGCGGTAACTCAAGTCATAGCTTCTGTGCAACATGCAGTATGGTGGCAGCTGTGAGAATGTACCTCACAGACCTCCAAAACAGAAAGCTTAGTTGAGCAAGGGTCCTGGCCTCTGAACTCTGAAATACATCACTGCATTTTCACTGAGGCCAGGCTTCCCCTGGGGTGCTCTCAGCCACTCACTGAACATTACAGAAATGCTAAAGCAAGGTCATTCCTGAGAGATACAGCATTCTTCTGATGGCCAACTTTGACTTGATGAGGACTCCCAGATGAACTTGCTGCATTTTGCTTTGATTGCAAAGTGGTCTAGGATGCTTCCACATAATCTTCAGTCTTTATCAAAATCTGTTCTCCAGAGAAACAGAACCAGTAGAAAATATCTATCTATCTATCTATCTATCTATCTATCTATCTATCTATCTATCTACACATTGCTATCTCAATCCTTATTTCTATCTATAGAGATATCTACAGATATCTATAGATATAAATATACAGACATATCTATAGATAGATCTATATCTACAGATCCATAGAGATAAGATATAGATGTAAATAGCGGCACTACGTTAGTGTTTGATAACTGGGTACTATGGCCTAGCTAATTTGATATGTAAAACCAACCATCACAGTCAACCCCTTGTCAACTTGGTACCTATATTCATCTTTTAAATCACACTCAGGTGTTCCTGGCTGGCTCAGTCAGTAGAGCATACAACTCTTGATCTTGGGGTCATAAGTTCAAGCCCCACGTTGGGCATAGAGATTATTTAAAACACACACACACACACACACACACACACATACACACACTCAATTCCCAAATAAAGACATTAAAGTCATACTTCAGTATAACATGATACAACTGTTCTGTATACAACCAAAGCCACACCAGTCCTTTCCTCACAAGAAGATGTAAGTCCTTGGGTGATGTTTCATTTTTCTCCTTGATATCCTACAATGTAAACACTTTACTGTTAACTTAGCTATTATTAATCTATCTTATGTTAAATAAGGGGATATGAAAGGGAGTTAAAGATATTTTATTATATATGTGTATTTTATAGCTATGATCTACATTTATAGTCAGTTGACTTTAAGTGAAAAAATTACTCTCAGTAGTATAAGTGGGCTTCATTCAACCAGTTCAAGGCTTTAATGGCAATAAATAAATAAATAAAATAAAATAAAATAAAATAAAATTGAAGTTTCCAGGGGAAGAAAGACAAGACTATAACACAGAAATCATGTCTGAGTTTCCAGCCTACAGGCCTGCCCTGCAAATAGATTTCAGACTTGTCAGCCCCCACAATGTATATCTCCTACTCTTTTACTGGTTCTGTTTCTTGGGGGAAACCTGATGATACAATATACAAACATTCACAGCAAATTACAGAAGAAATACTCATAACTCACACACCTCATTTCTGCAGCTGCTCAGTAATCATAATGTCATCTGTGCATAAATAATATTTATAACTATCTTCTACTCCCCATTCCACCCATCACCTATCTCCCTTTGCTCTCAGCAAGTACTTCTGCATGTGGTAGCTCTTTAGCTGGTATGGTGACTCAAACCTTCAATACTAAAGTGTCTGAACCATTAGTTGTCCTACCTGAATTGACTGTTGTAGTTCTCCATTAACTTTTATCAGAAGGCATAGTAATACTAAGACATAGCCTAAGGGATCTCTGGTATTCCAGAGATACTCTTCTTTACTTCCACTGTGAAGTAGTAGTCTAATTTCCCCTTGGTAGTCAAGATCAATCACCCCAGCCAGCACAGTAACTCCCTTTTTTACCTGTCTATTCTAAGGCATGAGGAATCAAAGTGGTTGGGTGGCCATTTTAACTTCTGGTTCAATGAAATGGTTGTGTCAACTGGTGGAAGCATTCTTCCTTTTGGAACTAAGACCCTTGGCCAGCAGAGCATAAGATCATGGAGACAAGAAGTAAAAGTTTGCTGGTGGGTCACTACATGATAATAATAATAATAATAATAATAATGATAATAATAATAATAATAATAATAATAATAATAATAAGTGGTCCCACTCCCATTTCTACTCCTTGATTTTTGGACCCATGAATCTTAGTAATGGGAGAAACAGCACCATATATTAGACATTGATTCAGAGCATATCCAGCTTCCTAGCCTCCTTTCCCCAGCCTTTCAAGGTATTACCTCTTACCTAGCACTATAACTGAATCTTTAAAAAGGCCATTCCACCATTTTATCAAGCCAGCTGCTTCAGGATGATGGAAAACATGGTAAAACCAGTGTTTCCATGAGTCTGGACCCATTGATGTACTTCATTTCCTCTGAAGTGAGTTCCTTGATCAGAAAGCAATGTTGCATGGAATACCATGACACTGAATAAGACAATCTGTAAGTCCATGGATGGTAGTTTTGCCAGAAGCACTGAATGCAGGAAGGCAAATCCATATTGAAAGAAAGTGTCTATTCCAGTAAGAACAAAACAATGCCATTTCCATGGTGGAAATGGTCCAGTGTAATTAATCTTCCATCAGAATTCTGACTGATTACCTCAGTGAGTGGTGCCATATAGAGGATTCAGTGTTGATCTCTGCTGCTGGCCAACTGGACATTCAGAAGTGTCTGTAACAAGGTCAGCCTTAGTGAATATAAGTCCATGTTGCTGAGCCTATTCATAGTTTACACCCCTGATATCATTATCACTGTTTTCATAAACCATAGGAGAGTGACTGGAGTGGCTGGGAAAAGAGGCTGACTGCTATCCACAGAATGGGTCATTCCATTCACCTGATTATTATTATAATCTTTTGCTGAGGTCACCCTTTGGTGAACATCCACAGAGGACACAAATACTTTCAATTTTTTTTTTTTTTTCCTATTCAGAGAGGTCTATTCACACCTCTTCCTCAGATTTCCCTTGTCACTAGATTTTCCAATCTAGTTCTTTCCAAGTCCCTGACCATCCATCCAAACATGGAAGGATCAACTTATATCGTGATCTGACAGCATTCCCAGATGTTCTGCCTCTCCCCCACCAATTATTCCCACAGGAATTTATCTAATAAAATCTTTGCATGTTCAATCTTATTTTCTTGTTTGTTTCTTAAAGAACTCAGACTCACAGAGGTATCTTTACTGGAAAAGAGCAACATAGATTCTGGCATTTATATGAAACTAACTAGTGAATCTTTTCTTCTTCATATTTGTATGCTGGAAGAATCAAAAACAGTTCCTCTTTTCATGACATGGACATGTACCTTTACAGCCTTTCATCTAGGATGTTAACTGCCCTACTTTAGCTCACTAAGTAGTCTTCAGAAATCTTGATTATTTTGATTCTATAAAACAGCACTCAGGTCCACTTATAGATTATATCCTGTCAACTAGACTGCTGATGAAGAAATGAAAAATTTCTAAATGTTTTAATAAATACATGTATACAGAGAGTAGGAGAAAAAAGCATGAAGAATAACAGGTCAACTGTTAATGGTATTTTTGAAAGTCCATGGGTCTGAGGCATCCTGGAATATCTCTTTTCTGGTAAAAGATGCCATTATTCCTCTCAGGTCTCACCACTATTCATAATCCATAGCATGTGATGGATCTCTGGATTTATAGGTAGCAAAGATTTTGAAACACTGATTTAACATATTTTTCAGTTGACTTAAGAAGCTGCTCATTTTGGGACTGTATAAAATCCCAAGGAAGAAATGGCACTGTGTAAAATCCAGGTGGCTATTTAAGTTTTCCTGACACTCAAGACAAATGATTTACCATATTTTATCAACCTATCTGAATGTGTTGAAATTGGGAGTGTGGGGAGTATTTGGTAAACCCAAATAGACAGATTACTAAGTTTCTGGAGAGAAAGGCCATGCCATTTTCTGTCTCTCAACCTTTAAAAAAGTTCCACGTCTGCTATTGGACCATAGTGAAAACTAACCACCAGGCCATGGGATTGAGTGACTTTTAATAAGGTAAGTGCCTTCAGGTATATAATGTCCTAAGGTTAGGCAGTCTCAACAGTAATCTATTCTGGAATAGCACTAGTACACTCTGGTCAGACTCAGGGAGGTCCAGAGGGCATTATAATTACAGATTCCTATATCCCCTCTTTCACTTCATTGAATCTTCTTCCTTAACTCATACTATAGCCACAGTGGGATTTTTCCACTGTAAGGATAATACTTAGGTATGACTCACACATGGGTTGGCTTGTGATAGCACTAGCCAGGAATGGACTTCATTCCAGCTCCACATAGGATGACCCACAGGATAATGGTAAACAGAAATCCTCTCAATGAATAGAACCCTGAGCACAATGAACACTTGATTGTAACTTCCAAGAGAATACATGACATCTTTTACATGTTATCCAGCTTCTTTCAAGATCATCCCAGTGTAGGACAGAAAGGTCATAAATTTCATGGTGGCAGGAATGGAGGCTATGCATGGGCCTAACAACACAGACTCCCTCTCAACAGGACTGATACAGTTAATTCCACTGTTCTGTGCCTGTAAAATAATCATATTATGAGTCCTGATATCACACTGTTCCTCAGAAAGACCAGTAAGATACCTATGATAATTCAAATACATTGGGTCTACCTTAGATGAAAATCATTATTCCAGACCAAAATGGATAAATAGTCAGAATCTGGGTTTGATTTTCTGTACATAGTACCTTCATAAGCAGCTGTAATTGAGGTTTCACTCAGTATCTTACTTATAAACATCATAATTCATGCAACATTGTCTTAGGCTAACAGGACAATTTTATGGCAAAAGAGCGAGTGCAATATGCTTATTGACCATGGGATTCACTGGTCGTACTCTATGCAATGACCTACGCTCTGGCTAAGAAAACTCTTAAATAGATCACTGAATATATATGCAGCATAGTTGCAGTACATATATTGAAATAATGAACAACATTTGAGACTGTGACTTCACAGGATTTATAAAGATGAAATGATATATTTCACCAAATGATCTACTTATGGAATTCTGTCCTCACAACCCTGGGCTCTGTTTCTGGTTCTTACAGACAACACACTGCCAGGAGTACACAAAAACATCTCACTGAAATTGAAGCTGTAACTATAACCGACCACTTGACCTCCTCGTGCCATTGAATCACCAAAATGTGCTTACTGTACAGGCAGAGGTGGGATGTTTGATATTATCCAAGCAATTGGGAAGATTTACAACCAGGATGTGCAAGATTCACTCAGCATCATTTCTTCCATGCCTCCTGAAAAGTCTGTATTTCAGCAATAATAATCCAACGAGAGTATGATCACTAAAGGGTCAGGCATCTAAAATATGGGAAGTTCTAGGTTTCTTTTCTTGTTAAGCTTCTTAGACAAATTAAAGTACTTCTGCAAGAGTCTGGGAAGTCCAGAGAGGTAATCCAGAAGGAAGATGATAAATATCAGTTAATGCCTCAGGCAGTAGCTATAGGAAGAAGGATTATAGATTGTTTCATTTGCCTTTTTAAGTTCTTTAGGAAATCACAATTAGCCACCACAGGGGATACTATGTTTGATTAGACTTTTAGATTCCCTGTTGGAGGCTTTCTATTCTTTAAAAAAAAAAAAAAATGTAGTTTAAGAGCTAGGTATAATGGGTGAGCATTATAAATAATTATGTCTGAATGATGCAAGGTGTGAACTACATCAGACATATTTTATGCTACACTTAAAATTATCTCAACCCAACTGATGCTCTGGCTTTTGGGTGCTTACTTCCTCTTAATTTTTTTTTTTTTTTAAAGATTTTTTATTTATTTATTTGAGAGAGAGAATGAGAGAGAGCAAGCACATGAGAGGGGGGAGGGTCAGAGGGAGAAGCAGACTCCCTGCCGAGCAGGGAGCCCGATGCGGGACTCGATCCAGGGACTCCAGGATCATGACCTGAGCTGAAGGCAGTCGCTTAACCAACTGAGCCACCCAGGCGCCCTCTTCCTCTTAATTTTGTGTTATCTCTCTGACCCCCTCTTTTAAGATCTGTATGGTTTTATTCACTGAGGTTAATATCTGGAGCCTCTAGGCTCAGATGAAATCCAAGGCAACATGAGGTAGGATCTGGCTTCCCCAGAAGTTTCATAAGATACTGGAGGATACAATTCAGAAGTTCAAGTAAACTAAAAGCATATGGAACAAACTTTGACCAATGGGATACAATGCATAGGGGGATAGACTAATAAATTCTTTTTCTATTACTTCCTCTGAAGAAATGCTCTGAAGCAATGACTTCTGTATACCTTCCCCAGAGTTTTCTTGTGAGCCTGAAATACATTTTCTTTAAGAAGGAGCAGCCAGCTTGGTAACATATCTTCTTATGTTTTCTTCTTCTTCTTCTTTTTTAAAGATTTTATTTATTTGACAGAGAGAAAGACAGCGAGAGCAGGAACACAAGCAGGGGGAGTGGGAGAGGGAGAAGCAGGCTTCCCGCCGAGCAGGGAGCCCGATGCAGGACTCGATCCTGGGACCCTGGGATCATGACCCGAGCTGAAGGCAGACGCTTAACGACTGAGCCATCAGGCGTCCACCTCATGTTTTCTTCTTACTTTTTCCTGTCTCATTTATGTTTTTCCTCAGTCTCACTGCCTTGGGATTGTATCTTCCAAAAAAAAAAAAAAAAAAATTCATTAAAACCTAAGTTTTAACTGAGGGTTCTATTTTTACAAAGGATCTAAGATCAATATAGTCATGTTATCAGCCATTGTCTTGCCACTTGCCGGTTAATATTTAAAATGAGAAGATCCTGCAAATCATTTGATTTGGTGGGCCAACTGATGCAATCTTTTGAGGGAGGAATTTCTTGATGTCTTTCAAATTTTAAATTCACATAACATTTGATCCAAAGCAGAGGCAAGTAAACTATGGCCACGGGCCAAATCCAGCCCACCAGTTATTTTTGTAAGCTTTTCAGAACACAACATGCCCATTAGTTTAGTCATTATCTATGGCTGTTTTCGAGCTACAGCACGAGAGTTGGGTAGGTGTGACAGAAACCACATGGCTCACAGAGCTTAACACATTTACTATTTAAACTTAACAGAAAGTTAGCAGACCCTTGGTTTAAATAATAAGTGAACATGGATTATTATTTTTTTAAAGATTTATTTATTTATTTTAGAGAAAGAGTGCATGCATGCAGGGGGGTAGCAGAGGGACAGGGAGAGAGAGTCTTAAGCAGACTGTGCTGAGTGCAGAGCCTGAGGCGGGGCTTGATCTTATGACCCTGAGATCACAACCTGAGCCAAAACCAAGAGTCCAAAGCTTAACCGACTATGCCACTCAGGTACCCAAAAATAGATTATTTTTAAAGAAGCACACAAAAAACAGAATTTTTGTTTCGCTCCAAGAATTAAATTAGATTCATGTTCTTTCTTTTCCATGCCTCATTTTTTTTTTTTCTGGTAAATCAATATATCTACCATCTTGATAGAATATTAGTTAACTTCAGCCACATTTCTTAACTGCTTTATGCCTCTGTTTTTTCATATATGAAAAGGAAAGCTTGGAAAGTATGCATTTCCACTGAATTCTAAACGTCATGTATATAGAGGGCAAGGCCACAACATTTAAGGCCTCTTGGTCGTCATCTTTTTTGGTTCCTGCGCTTGCACATTATTGGCACTTAAAAAAAAAGATGTCTGCCTCATATTTTTCTCTTCAAATATTCTAATAAATATATTTTTCTAGAGAAATAAAGGAATTAGATTGCCTCCAGTTTCCAATATGCTAGTTAAGATGTTTAGACTCTTCTTAATAGGAAAACTGATGAATGGCAAAATTTTGATTTTTTTAGATTCCTTCTGCAATAGAAATATATATGAACAATCTGTGTTTCTTCAAAATTTATTTATTTTTTATTTTAGAGAGAGAGAGAGAGAGCACATGCACATGGGGTGAAGAGACAGAGGGAGAAAGAGGGAGAGAATCTCAAGCAGATTCCCCAGTGAACACGGAGCCCACCACAGGGCTCGATTCCATGACCCTGAGATCATGACCTGAGCCAAAATCACAAGTCAGACGTTTAAATGACAGAGCCACTCAGGCGCCTCAAATAATCTACGCTTCTTATGATGCAATGAAAAGTGTAGATAACATTACTCCCAATTTTATTACTCAGTACTTTGAAAATTCTTAGGCCCATGATACTTTATTGGTCCTTGATCAGAAAACAGACAAAGAATGCCAACAGAGTCGAGGATAGGAAATCTGACAGAAATCAAAGTTCTACAGACAAGGGAAAATGAGCAAGAGTTTATCTATTATAGGAAATGGCTCCAAGAGATATGGACAATGACTGTGATACCACTATTGCATTTGCCACACTTAACATGGTGTGAATTATACAGAGGATGCTTCATAAATGTTTTTCAATAACAGTGAGTGAAAAACAAAGGATACTGTTGAGTTTAGCATTCGGGCTTCTGTGATTAACTGAAACACTATGCATAAAGAAAGATAAAATGCAGCACCTAGGAGTTTACTATAATCTGACAGAACCAGAAAGATATAGCTAACTGAAGATCTGAATCTCAACATTCAGATTACATGGGAGGAAACATTCAAGTTCTTGTATGCAGATAGGAGCAGTATATCATAGTTTTAAATGGAAAGGAAGATCAACATAAATTCTAAAAACTAGCATAAACACTAAAGCCAGGACAGGATCTCTTGATTTTAAACGGTCTGCTCAGTGTTGGCAAATAAGGTTAGTATGCATTTGTGGGCCAGGTGCCAGGGGCAGGAATCAACAGGTGCTTCCAGCTGCTGACTGAAAGACAAGAAGGAGAGCTCAAATAGATTAGAGCTATCTAATTAAGTGCCACTCTCAGAACCAAATGATATATTAACCTTTTGCTTCATCAATAAGATTTAGAACATCTTGATTTTTTATAACTTTAATTAACCTAATTAATAAGATCTGCTCTGGTGATGTAACTTCTCAGAACCTAGAATAGAATTTGTTAACTTTGGGTAAATTCTTTTGTGATGTATTAAGTGATTTAATACATGTAAAATGGTTAGAACTCTACTAGGCACTTATTAAGCATTCTCTATATAAATTGCTATTATTGTTATTTTTACTGCTGTTGCTATTTTATGCAAAACCCATAAGAAATGAAATTAGAGGTTTTTTTTTTTAAGATTTTAAAAAGTTGGTGGACTATTAAAAATTTTTTTTATGGAAAAAATAAAAATCAATTTAAGTGACTCATCTACCTACTAAGTTACACAAAATTATGTGCTTAAGAAGAAATAAACAGATTCAGAAAATAATTTAAAATAAAAATACTGAGATTGTAGTCAGTCTTATAAATCAAGGTATGAGTTCATATTTATTCTGGTATATATTTGTAAGGCCTTCATATTCCTGTTAAATCAGAATGATCTAAAGCCATAATATTTTTCTTTGATCCTAAATTGTTTGATACTCCTATTATGGTACATGATGTTAGAGTACTTGCTTTGTTCTGCCATGGCCTGGTGAATTAATTGTATCTAATTCTTCTTGTTCTGCTTTAGCCTTTCTTCAAGATTAGATCAAAACATGAAGTAGTACAGCTACAGTCCCTGATGCATTAGTTCAAGAAACAATGTAATATCACATTTGTCACCTTTTTTATCAAGCTATGTATCAAAAGCACTTTGCAGTATAATGTGGAAAAGTGATAATTCTAGCAAAGCAGCCCAGATTTCACAATTGGACAATCAGGATCATTTCCTCATTTCTGCCACCCTGCAGTACAGGTTTAACAAACAGGAAAGATTAGGAATGATTCTAAAACATCCTTTTTCCACAGTCCCCAGATGGATATGTACTAAAAAGCTTTAAAGTAAACATTACCAACAGGAAAATTGTAGGAATAGTTTGTTTTTAGATAAACTAAAGGATATATTCCCTGCTTCTATTTCCTAAGGTTTCCATATATATTCCTTTTTGGTAGGGTTTGTTTTGGATTAAAAAAAAATTAAAAATTTTTAATTGTACTTATTCCCCCAATTTAATATTTATGGGTGCCAATTTTATAAATTGTTTATACTGAAAACAAAAAAAAGGAGAAATGCTATAATTTTTAATTAAAAAGATATGTATAAGTTAATATTACTAGCTACTTTTTAAAAAAATGGCAGAGCTCTATTTTTGTGTAATTAATTGCCAGAACTAAACAGAAAGTATTTGTGACAATAAGGAATGATTTATAAAAAATATTAAATTTGAGGGTTCCAATGAACACTATAGCTTTCCCATACTAATAGCCTCTAATCAGAGCAAACCTGAAGCCTTTTTTTCTTCTCCCATCTATAAAGCTTCCCCACTCTTCTGCCTGCCTTAGAGTCTCTGCCAAACACAAATGATGATTCCTGACTCCCTTGGAATAGCATGTTCTGGATAAATAACATTTGCTTATTCTTTGAATGGTGTATACTGAACTGTGAACTCCCAAGTTCATATGTTGAAGTCCTATCCCCCAGTATATCAGAATGTTATGACATCTGGAGACAGAACCTTTAAAGCGGTCATTATTATTGAATGAAGACATTAAAGTGGATCCTAATCCAATATGACTTGTGTTCTTACAAGAGGATATTAGGATACAGACACATACAGAGGAAAGACCATGTGAAGGCACAGAGCAAAGAAGACCATCTACAAGCCAAGGAGAGAGGCCCTCAAAAAAAAAAAAAAAAAGTGTCCAAGCTCAGTCTTGGGTCTTCTAGCCTCCAGACTCATGAGAAAATAAATTTCTATTGTTTAAGACATCAAGTCTGTGATACTTTGTTACACTGATCAGAACTTAGGTAATTCTAAATTTGAATTCAACAAACTTCATAGGGCAATTAACCAAACACTACTGCCTAGAAGAGAGTAATAGAGATACAACTATATAACCCAGGGAAGTCCAACTTAAACATGAGCTCCAAAATAAGGCCACTCCTGATTATTAAAGCATACTACTTACTCTGGCAGAGGTTATTAATGATACTACCTCTTCTCTAGATGGAATACAGATCAGTCTCAACTTATTGGCATGAATGGTGATGGACAGTAACATTAATCTAGATTTCTTGTTGGCTACTCTTAGTGATATCTGTGCCTTTGCTAACACATCCTATTGTACTTGGATCAATGAACCAGGCAAGATAGAACAGGCTGTACATCAACTTAAGGAAAAAGCTATTTGCTTCTCTAAACTTGGTCCTCATGGCCTATGGGATTAGTTTTCTTGGCCTGGGTTGGGCAACTGGGGTTCCTATTTCCAAAACACATTACAAGGATTATGAAGTGGTTGTTTTTGTCATAGTAAGCATGATGCTGGTCTGTTGCATTCTATCCATTATGCATTAAGAGACTTAACTGCTCTAAAGAGTTGTTCTCTAATCAAATAATCCCTATGATGATACCAAAGCAAAAAAGGTCAAGAAAATATTGGAATATACTTATCTTTGAAGATAACTGAACAATCTCTAAGTAGTGAAGATCTGGATCTCTAGCTTTCTTTGAATTGGTCAACCTCCAATAAGTGAATAACCAAAAGAGGTGACTAAGATATCAAATATAAAAACAGACAATGGCTAGGTCATGTATGAAAATATAACCCACCAGTTCAGGAAGGCAAGCAATTCCTACAGCAAAAAATGACCAAGACCTTATTAATAACTAAAAGCTTCCCTAATTTTTGTCCCCACTTCCAATTTAGGACCAAATAGAGAAGCCAAATATGTAGGTGTTCCCAATCACATTAGATGCCCTACTTCTACTTAGCCTACCTAAAGTTTCCCCATGCCAACAGCCTCTAATCAGGGCATATCTGAAACCTTCCCTTTCCTCCACTACAAAATTTCCCCACTCCTCTGCCTGCCTTTAAGTCTCTGCCCAAAGCAAGTGATGGTTCCTGACTTCCTTGCTATAACAAATTCTGAATAACTTTGCTTGTTCTTATTTTGGTGGTCTTCATTTCCATACTTATGCCTAATTTAGCTGCTACTAGATAATATGATGTTTGTGTTTCTACCTTTCAAATGCTTCTCATTGATCAAGTGAAAAATGATGATGAGAGAGTCTGAGAAATATAGTTGTATCAATGAGAATTCTCCAGAGAAACAGAACCAATAGAACATGTATATATATGTGTGTGTGTATGTGTGTATGTATATAAATGTATGTGTGTGTATATATATATATATATATATATATATAATACTAAATACATATGATTTATTAAAATGAAGTGGTTAATGTGATTATGGAGGCTGAGAAGCCCCAAGATGTGCAGGGTGAATCAAATTGGCAAGCTGGACACCTAGGACAGCAAATGGTTGAGTTCTGGTCCTAGTCTGAAGGTCTTAGAGCCAGTAGATCTGATGGTGTAGTTCCACTCTGAAGGTCAGCAGGCTTAAGACTTGGGAAACACGTATTTCACTTTGAGTCCAAAGGCAGGATAAAAGGCCAGTTTCCCAGGTGGAAGGCTGTCAGCAAGAGGAATTCTCTCTTAGTTGGGATAGGGTCAGTTTTTTCGTTCTATTCAGTCTTTCAACTGATTAGATATGGTCCACCCATATTAGGAAGGGCTATCAGTTTTACTCCGTTTATGGAATTAAATGTTAATCTCACCAAAAAACACCCTCACATAAGTACCCAGAATAACGTTAAACCAAGTATCTGAGCACCTCGTGATTCAGTCAAGTTAACACACACGATTAACCATCACAATGATATGCAGGTTTCTAGCCCCTGCTATACACGAAAGAGTGGAAACAATTCTGAGCATCATTAGACAATATGCAGCACAAAGTAACATTGTCTAAGAGAAGGTAGAAGAGGAACCTGTGGTAGGAACTGAAATGTGGTTATGTGATGATGAATTCAATTTGAGAAACATGAAGTTTAAGATACAGTGATATATTCAAGTGAGCATGGCAAAGAAGCAGTTCATGGCTTACTTATGAATCAAAGAAGAGATAATGGTAGTAAAGATATAAATTGGAGAGTGATGGGATTCTAGATGACAAGTAAAGCATGGAGATAAGAGAAATCTCTTGTTAAGCACTACAGTTAAAGAAAACAATAGCATCCAGGACTAAGTTCTGAGAAATTCTAATGCCTACAGGGTAGATAGGAAGATGATAAGGGGGAAAAAGTGGCTGAGAAGGAACAGCAGAAATTTATCTTTTTGAGGAAAGCAGAGAGTAAAGTACCATGAATGAGAGATGAAGGAAATATTTACAAAGCCTAGATGGTCATCTGTATCAAGTAGAACTGGGAGGACTAGTTGATGAATTAACATAATCAGCTATGCTTTACAATATGGTGGTCATTATTGGCTTTAACAGAAACAGTTTCTCTAAAGTGCTTTAAGCGAATGCCAACTTGATGTGATTTGAAGTGCCTGCAAACTTATGGTTTTCATCCTATGGTGGACTAGATATCTGGATAATGTCTAAAAATGCTAGAAAAAAATGTGGTATTTTTAAATGATTGGATGAGGTGGTATATAACAAAAGAAAGTTATAGAGACCAGAAATCAAACAAGGACTCTGTAAAACATTAACAGATAAAAGTATAAACGTTTATAAAAGAATAAAATAGACATGACTCTTTAGGGAGATTTAACATGCTTGTGGGCAGAAAGACTCAATATTGTCAGGTTGTTAAAAGTCCTTAAATTAATCTATAAATTTCAATCCAATACATTTAAAATCAAAATAACAACTGTATTTTTTTATGGGATCCAAGAATCTTAGATTCATGTGGCAAAGCAAATGAATAAGAATTGCTAAACAATTTTTAAAACTAGACAGATGGGTATGGATTTACATTATCACGTATCAAAATACATCCTATGTAAAATATCATTCAAATAAAGATATGTGTGTTATAATTAAGATGAACCACACCTGCAAAACCCTAAATATTTCTGAATGGAAATATATGGAATAGATATCATACACATACAAATGAAGAAAGATTGCAGAGAAAAATCTGGGAGGATAAACAGCAAATTTAGCAAACTTAAGAGTGGTCCTTCTCAGAACTTAGTGGGTTTGGGGTATTATCAGTAATATCTTATAACATGAATATATTCACTATTAGTTGGGAAATTGAAAGTTCATTAAAAAACAAACAAACATCGGAACTGAAGAAGCAGAGATTATAGGCTAACAGATATGTTAAGAAGATTGCCCCTGGAAGGAAGAAGGAAGGAAGGAAGGAAGGAAGGAAGGAAGGAAGGAAGGAAGGAAGGAAGGAAAGAAAAGAAAAGAAAGAAAGAAAGAAAGAAAGAAAGAAGGAAGAAAGAAAAAGAAAGAAAGAAGGAAAGAAAAAAGAAAGAAAGAAAGAAAGAAAGAGAAAGAAAGAAAGAAAGAAAGAAAGAAAGAAAGAAAGAAAGAAAGAAAGAAAGAAAGAAAAAGAAAAAGGAATGAAGGAAAGGAAGGTAGGAAGGAAGGAAAAAAAAAGTCTGTTTAACTGGAAAGATTTACAGATATGCAAAATACTAGGACACGCTTAAATATTGATGGGAATAAGTCATTGGAGAAGGAGAGCTGAAGAAACAGAAGATGAATAATGGATCCAGGAAATGTGAGGAGGTATTGGACTTTGCTGGGAGCAGGAACCCTGCAGAAAGTGCTGATGCTGATAGATTTTCAAATTTGTCCTGAGAAGAGAATGATTAACAGAGCAGGGCTTTTGGGTCAGACTGCCTGAGTCTGAATTTCCTCCTTTGCCTCTTACTAGCTGTGTGACCCTGGGAAAGTTACTTACACCTCTCTGTGTGTCAATTTCCTCATTTGTTAGGTAGCAATAAAAATAGAATCTAATTTAGAGGATTGTTAAGAAGACTAATGAAACATACTTTGGACAGTCCCTAGCGCAATAAGTGTTTAATATGGCTTAGAAATTATTACAATCCTCCCCTCCCCCAAGAAATATGTGGGAAGGTTATCAGATGATTGAAAAACTAAACATTTTAGGAGAATTAAGAAAACAAGAAAAGCAGTTGAAGAATAAAAGAGAATAAGAATAATAGAGAAAATGATTTGATTGTTGGACAATTACAAAAGTGCATTAAAAATTGGCAATTGTGGATCTCTAGTAAACTCTCTGGGTATTTTATCTCTATACTTACATATTTGAAAAAATGATTTATAAGTATCTAATACACACTTATATTTAGCATTCCTTTTGTACCAGGTACTGTTGTTAAGTGTTTCACAAGCATTACCTCATTTAATTCTCAAAACAAATTGTTATATAAAAAGCAAGTAAGTCCAGCTTTACCTTTACCCAGTATTATAACACTTGCTGTAATCCCCCAAAAATGTATGTTCTTAAGCAGCGGACTCTTCATCATCCATTCGAACATTAAAACATAGCTGTGATCTATTCATGACACAGCTGTCAATGGCAGCCCTTTCAAAGTATAAAGAGATTATATCACTTTTTTTTGTTGTTGTTCCAAACCCTCATATGACCTCTTCTCGTGTTCAAAATCTCATACCTTAATAAAGCTTAAAAGGCCCTACATGATCTAGCATCCTGCTAGGTCTCTGATCTCATAGCCCTTTCTCACTGCACTCCAGTCATACAAGAATCTTGCTACACCTTGAATATTACAAGGATATGTTCCAATGTCAGGGACAGAAAATATAGCTTCTTTTATAATTCTGGCAAAATGGATAATGTGGTTTAAACAATAAGTGAACTAAATGGAAATTAATGGAAAGAAATAGAGAAGTTATTAAAGTAATGCTCTTTCAGTTAAATTGCTCTCCATTGTATTTAAAGTTTCCTTCATTATTCTATTACACTGCAAAATATATATTCTGCAGATTAGATAATGTCTAAATGGAAACTGACCAATCAATGACATTTAGTTCGATAATCATTTTGAAACTTTTAATCTACTCAGACTAGATGGCTGCTACAGGAAAAAAAAAAATTGGCACACTGAGGTTTTAGTGTCAAACAACACTTATTAAAGGGTGAATCATTTAGGTACTATAGTAATCAAATCCAGAAAGGTCAGTGCAAACACCCATGTAACAGCAAAGAGAATTCTGGCATTAAATTAACTATGCTATAAAATTTTGGTTTACTCTTTATTAATAAGAGTTTAAATGAAATGATGTGCTATAATTTAGGTCAGGGAAGATTAAGACAAATTTTGATTGTCTGTTTATGGTCATTTATCCATCCTTAACATAGATAGAGTCAGGTATGGAGACACCTAGAGTTGGAAGATGCATTAGCACTCACATAGTCCAAACATCTTATGTTACAGATGAGGAAACAGGCTTAGAGAATTGAAGCACTTGGCCAAATGGAAGGTCTCGATCTCTTGTGTTCTGTCCATGAATATATGCCATGTGTCTCAAGCCTTTGCCAATTCTTTCTTTCAACTGTCTATCTAATTTGTGTGCATTTAATCTATACTTTTGTCCAGACACACAAAAACAAATACATTTCCCATTTTAGAGTTGTACCTTTCAAAATCAAAATGAGAACCCATATGAAAGCATAGTGAAACACTATACAAATGTAGGGTGTTTACATTTTGAGAATTTGGGTAGACAGGGCAATTTTTTGTCCTGGAATTCTGGTCAGCCAATTGTTAACTGGGTGTCCCTGACCAGGTGTTTTGACTACTCTAAACTGATTCTTCATCAGTATAATAATAACATATCTTCTTCCTACCACACAGGGTTTTTGCAAAAAGAGGATGTAAGAGGACTAAGTAAGATGATGCATGTAAAAGTACTTTGAAAAATATAATATGCAACACAAATATAATGAACTGAATTATAAAGAATGATGACTGTAATCTAACAAAATAGTAAAACATGAAATAGTTTATAATGAATCGTATTTGCAAATCAGTATATTATAATACTATTTCAAATTACCATGTTGACTTATATAGGCAGGTATACATCTTACAATGGTACTTATATGTAGCAATATGTGTTATCACATGTAAGGGTCTCTAGTTATTAAGAACAACATAAAACTAATGTTTGAAAATATAATCATTGTCTGATGCCGCTTCATTGTCTGATAAAACTTCAGTCAATAAAAATACAACAGTTTGCTGTAAAAAAAAATTAAGATGAAAACTATGTTCTTTGAGATAAAATTGACTTGAGTTAAAATTTAATTCTTGAAAGTATTAACAATATTCATGAACTATCTATTGATTCAATTCTCTCTGAAGTATAGTTCTTCAAACACCTTCTGTCACGCATTTGATCCAACCAGATATGTAATCTCAAATGCATGAAAACCAAAGGGAGAATCCTGATGAAAGCTTTGCTGCCACTATAGAATGCAGCCATCTGTGAAGCCTCATTTTAATATTATTGCTTCAGTGGGTATTTATCTTTGCATAGGAAAGAAAGTTCAGATTGATATGTTCCTACGTCTTTACACGTACTAAATGTTAACATTTGTAATAAGGGGAGTCCTATGTCGTTTTTAAACAGTCTTACTCACATCTTAGACCCAGAAGGAACACAAGAACAGAATTGGGTCTAAATGAAGTTTTCTGGCCCCCAACTCATTATTTTCTCCATTAAACCATTGTTCCAATAATAATACCAAATTGATTGTGTATTAAAGGAATAGAATAAACTCTAAGCTGCTGCAATGTCTAGTTTCAGTGGTATAAATTCTCTGTGGGTAGTAAGAAGAATGAACTAAGGAGGGCGATAGGAAGGGAGGTTTTAAACTTTAGAGCTGATGTTTTAATACCTTCTTAAGCTATACTATATTTGTTAAATAAAAGTCAACTAAAACGTCAAATACTCAAGCTAATTTGTGCTTCTAGAATTGAGACTCATAAAGTCCACTGACCTGAATAAGATAATATTAGAATAAAATTAACTTTTTAAACTGGTGCCAAATATAGGTAAAATTCTTCTAAACATGCATGTTACCAGTAGCAAAGCTAAATTAATAAATGAGCACATATTATTATATAGCAGACAGCAATACTCTTTTAAAAATGAAAAAAAAATTAAAATCCCTAGTACTACAAAAGATGTTTTATTAGTAATATTTTTATTTAGTACATTTATGTATTCTTTCATGTTAGTAAATATAATTACTTACACAGCTTGCATGAATTTATTCACAGCCTCAATCTCCCTGTCACTTCCTGTGTCCTCATGTTTCTTTTCTGCAAATTTTCCAGGAATATATCCTTGAAAGTTGAGTGATCATACACACATTGAATGGTACAAATTATATCTCATTCATTTAATAAATGTATGTGTGTATACATATATATATGTATGTATGAATGTATATACAATCAGAAATTCTAAATTAACATAAAATTGTCACTAACAAGTGTATAACCTTAGGTAAAATCCTTTTTTGAGTAAACAGGTTTGATTCTCAAAGATTATTAAAATTTACTGACAGTTGTTGTTGAACAAGATTTAACCATGATACAATCTGTAATCTTTACAAGATAATCAAGCTGAATTTTGGGGTGAGATAACTGATTCTGAATCTTTTGCATTTTAAAATCACAACTAAGTTACCTATTATTTTGCTGTATTTCATACTATATTTTAATACATCTTTCAACTTAATTGCACATTTACTTTGAACTTTAAATATTGACTTTCCTATCAAAAAACCCTATCAGCATTTCCAAGATTTAAATACCAGATGCATAACGTTTTACATTTTCCCCAAGAGTTGATTTAAGCTGTCTTACAAATGATCCTGGCCTTGCCTGCGAGGACAGTAGTGCATTTATTAGAAATTATTGTAGTCAGAGTTTGGTTGCAGCCCAACAATACTGCTTCAATGAGATACATAAATTATCTCCTTTCTCAAAATGAAAGTGTATCCACAAAAGATCCCTTTGATGACTACCTACACAACATTCAAAAAACCCACAAGATTTCAAACAGGCCAAGTGCCCACTATTGTAGATAATGGAATGCAATTTCCCTGGAACCTAGAAATAAAGGCGCTTGATTTTCTAATGAGCTAGAAGGCTGGTAGACCATAAAATCTGAGAGATCAACATGGCTGGAAGGCTTGAACAAAGTTAATACAAATCAAATAAACAATATTTCCATTTGATATGAATTTCCTTGATATAAATATATTTATGTGTTTGAATCTGTATCACACACTTTACCTGTATTTAACTTTATTCTAAATATAGACAGATTTGGCTTTCTTTAGTTGCTTTGAGTAAATAGTTTATGAATACTAAAATTACTTCCAAACATCTGATTATATCCAGATACTTCTTTGTTCCCAGTTGCTTTTAAATGAATTGCAACAATTTTTCATAAAAGCAACTAGATATAGAAAAGATATCTGTCTGCCCATAACTATCATTTGACTCAAACTTAATAAATTACAAATTATTTTAAAATATATCATTGCATTCATACTTGAGTAAAGTTCTTACAATTGTTGGACTCTATCTAATTTTATTTTTTTATTTTTTTATTTTTTTTAAAGATTTTATTTATTTATTTGACAGAGAGAGAGAGAGAGAGAGCACGAGCAGGGGAGTGGCAGGCAGAGGCAGAGGGAGAAGCAGGCTCCCCGCAGAGCAGGGAGAGCCTGATGTGGGACTCGATCCCAGGACCCTGGGATCATGACCTGAGCTGAAGGCAGTCGCTTAACCAACTGAGCCACCCAGGCGCCCGGACTCTATCTAATTTTAAAATACTTAATATTATTTTCCAAATAGTCATTCACATTGAGAATTCTCACAAACTGTAGTTAAGGATAGCAATAGACTGTGTATGTGTGCACACGTGTGCATGTGTAATCATGTTTTAAAATACTCAGTATATCTTTCAACACTGATCACATGTGTATTATATGAAAAAATGAAGAATAATTGGTTTTGACAATATCCCTTATAGTATTCTAGTCTATTTTTCATTATTATATTTTAAAAAGACTACAAGTTTTAAATTACCTAAGGGAAGGTGAAAAATCTTTCACAGTTTGTATCCCCAACTGCATTTCAGTGACCTAAATACCTACTACTTAATAAACCTTGACATTCGTAACATTAAAAATGATGATGGTAAATGATTATGAATAAGTCTATCAGTGGCATTTATTTTTGAAAAGGGATACATATTTTAGCACTCAAATATATTATACACAAGAGATTGATCTCTTCTAGTGTTATTTTGGAAATATGAATACAAGTGCCAAAACACACACTGACCTCTCCCTTTTCTGAACTAATTACACTTATTACACAGAAAGGTAGATTGGGCAGTCATTTATATAATTAGAACCTGATCACAGTTTGCCAATATTTTATATTGTTTTGCATTGATATTTTTCTATTTAGTTATGTTTTGCACCTTAGTTTAGTTTGTTAGATTTATATAATATATATCTAATTTAGTGTGTTTCAGATGGTATGTGTGTATATGTGTAATTACATTATCCTTCTCATATTAGGTTTGCCTCACTGGGAATTGATAAAACATTTGTTTCTAGCAAAGGGAATCCTTCATCCAGATCTTTCCAAGATTTTGTTTTCTTTTAATCAATTTATTCTGTTATTCATTAATCTTCTCCATCTCATGCAAGAGCATAGTCAGCACTGACCCCAATGGAATCTGCTTAAAGCTCATATTTATGTAGAGTCATAACTGTATGTACTTCTTTTTTTTGCTTTAATACTGTGACCCACAATTTGCTGCTTTCTAGACCAAAATACCAGATGAGTCTGAGAAGAACAACCTTGGCCCTGTAAAAGTTGTCTGCAGCATCAAGTAGTAAATGGTCTACTTTTCTCTGCCACAATTAGAGTGAGGGATGTGAGGCCATAACAGAGACGGCCTTAGCTTCAGGTAGGGAGTGAAAAATGTCATTGTGAGCACTAAATCGAACTTTCCCATTCCTTACTGGCAGAGTGGAGAGTGGGGAAATGACTCACTGATAGATCCTACTTGAAGGAGGGGCTGAGAGTTGTTATTGTTTTCCATTTAACTCTTTCATGGCTACATGTATGGCCTTTGGAAACTGGATATGGTTTGATGCTACACATTATATTTTATGGCAGTAGCTTATGCAAGTGATTTATTCATGAGGACATGTGAGTTCTTACAGAAATTATTTTCTTCATTTAACTCTACATTTGCAGAACATCAGTTTATAATGCGTATTTCCCAGTTTAAGAGTTGCACTTGGTAGGTAACTTTGGCTCAAATTATTTTTAGAGTACAAGACCATTGTATATTCTGAGTAAAGATTTCATGTACAGCAAAATAGGAAAACAATCAAAACTTTTAATTGTGAGATGATCCAATTAGTTTAAGAAAGTGCAAGTGCAAATAATCCAATTAGTTTAAGAAATTTCTGTCTTGGTGCCTCACTGAGGCAAAAAAATAGCTAATAGATGATTACCTTAGCAAAATGTAATTTTTACATAATATAGTGACCTTTGAACAACACAGTGGTTAGGAACGCTGACCCCCTGCACAGTTGGAAATTCACGTTTAACTTTTGACTCCCCAAAATCTTAACTACTAATAGCCTACCTTTACCTGGAAGCCTTACCAATAATCAGTCGATTAACACATACTTTGTATGTTATATGTGTTATATACTGTATTCTTACAACAATGAAAGCTAAAGAAAAGAAAATGTTATTAAGAAATCATAAAAAAGAGAAAATACATTTATAGTACTATATTGTTATTTATAGAAAAAATATGCATGTTGTGCTGTTCAAGGGTCAACTGTACATTTTTCTAACTGAAGTATAAGTTTTCAAAAACCTTCTTTACAGGATAATTTAAAACAGCTGATAACTATAGGCAAATTATTTATTAATAACTTTTGCAAGTTGCATAAGAAAAACTACTATTTTACTTAAAAGGTATTAAGGAGGCTGCTTAGACACTGAATCTAATTTTACCTGAGAAATTATAAGAAAAAAAATATTTTATTGGAAAAAAATTGGGGTAGGGTTATATGCATAAAGTTGAAGATATTGGGAAGAAAAAAGTTATCTCTAAGTATTAAAGTGCTGTTTAGTTGGAATCTATGGCTGGCTGTTAATAGGGATTGGGCATGCCAGTATGTATTTCAAATTCGTATTTAGATATTAACTAAATTTTTTACATATTTATTTTTTAAAAATCATTTTACAGAATTTGATTTGATAGATGAAATCACATAGCAGTTATCCCAAAATTGAATAATTTTAAAAATATTAAAGGTTTAGATAATTTTTAATCCATAAAGAAATCTAAATAAATACCTTAGAGTGAACAGAAAGAGAATTTTCATAAATTGTGTTATAAAAGTTAATATTTTTGTTTAAAAGGTATGCTAAGCTTATACATAAATATATGAATGAATATTAGATAATCATATATATGAATAAACATTTAGTTAGAACTAGGTTCAGTCAAAAGCATCCTCTTATCAACCATCAACTATCCTATCTTGCCACCTGGTCATCCCATCTACCCACACACAGTCATTCTAACTCTATTTACTAGTCCTATAAAAGAAAGCCATTTTCTCCCTGCCTTTGAGAAATGTACTGATCTTATGGTTAGAGAATTCTCCCTATTGCAAGAGTCCCATTCCTCCAATTGCAATAGCCCTCCCTCTCCTTATTGCAATACCCTTTCTGAATAAAATATCTCCTTACCAAAGGGGGATTTGTTTACTTGACAATATTTATTACAAGTAATTTTTGAATACCCTTTCTGGTATTTTGTTTTTGGCTTTGCTTCTGGGTATTTTTCTGTATACTGCGTAGGCTATTATGTGAATATAATGGAATCCTCTTTTCTAACAGTTAGACATTATCTTATTTCTGTTTTCTCCTTTATTTTGGTAAAACTATTATTGTTGAAAAAACAGCTCAGTCGGGTGTGGAACTTTTCTGGACAGAAATGTGGAAACCAAGCTAACAAAGTGTAGGTAAGAGCTCTAACAGGTGTTTTTAGGAATTGGGGGTTTTGGAGAGAAAGGAAAGGAGGCAGCAGGAAATTAGAATTTGAAGCAAGAGGCATCAAAAACATATTTGAAAGCAAAGGTGGTTAGAACTTTCCAGTAATGAACAAAGGACCTATGCAGAGAAATGTGTAATTGATTGTTAACTCTTTTTCTTTCTTAAGTGGAAACTATGTTTATGAAGTATCTCAGTGAAGTCTGATTCAGTCACATAATTTTGTTTGTGTGGCAGTGAATTAGGGAGAGAGACATAGAAGGAAAGTGCAATCTCCTTTTACTCATTAGGGCCTATGTAGAAATCACAGATTTACTGTGAGAGGCAGTAAGAAATATGAAGGGCTTCATGGCAGTGAGGGGCTGGGGTGAGGGTCGGGGGCTAGCAGTAAATACAGATATAAGGAGATTAAAATCTAACAGGAGAAACAAAATATTACTCAGGGGAAGTTACTACTAGACAAATTATTGTAGGGGAGGGAAAGCACTTTGTCCTCTACCATTTTAGGTTCTTAGCTGAAATCCCTTTGTAATAAAAGACAGATTAACAAGATAAAAACAAAAGTTTATCAGCATGTATACCTCCTATATATACGGGAAATACCCAGGAAAACTGAGTAACTCCGTGGAAAGGCCCAAGCCACCACCTCTTAAATACCATCTCAGCTAAAGACAAAAGATGTCCGGGAGGGGAGGCCAGTTATAGGAGGTTACCAAGGAAAGCACTGACAAATTTCTAGAGATTTAGTTATTTCCCTCGTCCTGGTACAGCTAGGGAGACACCTTTACAAATGGAGATTTTCCTAATAAATATATATGTCTCTTACAAAAGGGTAACTTCTTAGTTTACAGAACTCCCCTGTCTGCTGGTTTTTCGTTTTTTTTTTTTTTTTTTTTTTTTTAATAATCAGCTCAAAATAATCCTTATTCCAAAGAGGAATAATTCTAAACGAATTGCCATTTCAACCTCCCCCAGAAATGAGTCCTAACAAGTCAGTCAGGAATTTTCTGGTCAACACCAGTGAGGTATTCTGCCACAGGGGCCCTCTCCAGTCTCTGAAGGAAGATGAGGTAGAGGCTCATGGGTGGTTCAATTGGTTAAGCCTCCAACTCTTGATTTCAGCTAAGGTCATGATCTCATGGTGGTGATATTGAGCCCAGTGTGGGGCTCTGGGCTGAGCATGGAGCCTGTTTAAGATTTTCTACCTTCCCCCCCATCTCTAAAAAACAAAAAAAGGAAGATGAGGTAATTCACCTAATAAGACCTCTAAAACCCCGTTCTTACCCCTAAAGGAAGATAACCTTGCCTGAAATAACCCTTTGCTTTGTTTGCTAATTATCCTGCCCTGTTTCTGCCTATAAAATCCTTTCATTTTGTACAACTCTAGAGTTCCCCTCTACTTGCTAGATGAGATGCTGCCTTATTCATGAATTAGTTAATAAAGCCAATTAGATCTTTAAAATTTACTGGGCTGAATTTGTGTTATTTAACACTCCTGTTCATGCCAAAGAGTGTAGACAAAGAAAAGTACTGAGTGGCTAATGACTAATTCTTTAACAAAGAATTTACCAAACAATAAAAAGTTTAATTGTTTTGTAGTTGTTCTGAATTATTTTGTTCACATTTATATTTTTATATTATTTTATTGAAATAATTAAAAAAAATTTAAATAAAACTTATTTTATAAAATAAAAATGTAAATACAAATATTTTTATTACACATTTTATTATGATTTATATATACATATAACACCATCAGATAAATAATGTATAAAAATATTTAGAAAATGCAAAAGTTACTAATTATTAACTTTTGTCTGTTATATTCCAAATAGGATGAGAAAATGTGAGGTCTATACTTTTGAAGTATGAAGATAAAATAAATGTATTTAATGATTAGTTTAGATAAGCAAATAATATCATACTTATTATCTAATCATCGATTCCATCTTAAAGGATCTCATATTCTCTATTGTATAGTATTCTTATTTTAAATTATAAAAATACTGTTGCTATTTACTATTAAGCTACAAAAAATAATAATATTCTAAAAAATATTCTACTAATAACTAATGTAGTATGATCACACTGAATTCAGAATTTATTGACAAAAGCTACTTATAGAAAGAAATGAAATCCTTTCATCATTTGTGGTTATCTACCACAGGTTCTATGTAGCTAATTTGAAGCTAAATTCTATAAACTTGTTTTACTGAATTAAGTTATCAATTATGATATTTTCTGCGATTATCAATATTATGGGAATATGAAAAACTAGAACTAGTCAAAACTTTTAATGGAGCTAAGTCATTTTATATTAACCATAAACTCAGCACAGTACCTCTTGAAAAGATAAAGCAGATTTTTATATTTAAGTTGTTATGGTGATAGGAAACTCTTCAGGGGAAGTCCCCACAACTCTACAATCTGTACCTCTGTCCCCAGTCCATTACCCAAAAATGTAGTATCTGTTTGATTCCAGGCTCTTGGCTCTACCTCTTGTCCACGATTCTACTCCTGCCAGTTTGGACATGATGATTCAAATCTATGCTTTTCTGCACGAATCTCACTTTAATTTTCTGCAGCTGCTGTATAGTATAGGATTTCTTGAGTATTAAACCAACTCTCTGCCACTTTGCCTTAGAATTTGCTCTGGACACAAATACACAGCCAGTCCTCTTAAACCCTGCTCAAAGACAAATACAGTTTTATGCCTGAGAAAGGAAGTACTCTGGATGTTCTGTAGCAGATATTCCTGGACTAATAGACCTTAAAATAATAACCTGGGCCTAATGATGTTATAGGAGGGAAGTTATTAACTAAACCTGGTTCAGAGAAGTAAAGCCACATCACAAAATGCCATGGAGAAAGCTGGAGATCCTGAGAGATTCCATTATAAAATATTTTAAAATATTTTTACTTTACTTTGTTGTGCTCTATATATGGCAAATTGCAACCTGAGACCAAATCTGGCCCCCTGTATGTTTTGGTAAATAAGTTTTATCAGAGTACATACTTGCTTCATTCATTTACTGTAGTCTTCGGTTGCTTTTGTGACAAAGGCATAGTTGAGTTGTTCTTTTTTTTTTTTTTTTTTTTTTTTTTTAGGGCACCTGGGTGGCTCAGTCGGTTAAGCATCTGCCTTCAGCTCAGGTCATGATCCCGGGGTCCTGGAATCGAGTCCCGCATCAGGCTCCTTGCTCTGCGGGGAGCCTGCTTCTCCCTCTCCTCCCCACTTGTGCTCTCTCTCACTATCTCTGTCTCTCTCTCTCAAATAAATAAATAAAATCTAAAAAAAAAAAAAGAGTGTTTTTACAATTTGGGGGAACTTTTTCAGTAGCCCTAAGTAAAAAGGCCCTAACATCGTGAAAAGTAAAACTCCATTAAGCATAAATTTAAGAATTTACATTGTTCTCTTAAGTCATTAAAACATTTTAACAGCTAATTTCTTTTTAAATCATCTAATAATTATACTTCACATAAAAGAAAAATTGGCTTGATGATTCATATTACCTTATAAATAATTTTAATTGCAATTTTCTTTTCAAACTCTATGCGAAGTATCCATGTAGTAGGTAACATCTAAAGGTCTGCAGACTTTCTCATATATCCAAAATAAAACCATACACAAAGATGATGCTGAATAAATAGTCTGAAATTTTTAATTCATTAATCACAGGCAGACACATTCAATAGGCAACTTAATTTATTTAACATTCTAGAAGTGTTGGATAGAATCTAGGAGATTGTTAAGTGTCATATAAATTGGAACTTAGGAGTTCTTTCTCATAAGGGGTTCAAACATTTTTTTTAATTTAAATTATTTTCATAAGGGGTTTCTCTTTCTTTCTCATATGGAGTTCAAACATTTGTATAATTTAAATTATTCCCAAACTGCAATAACTAATATAATTATCTTTTGTATCTTACCTAACATTGAAAATAAAAGCAGTAACCAAAATTGCTAAGCAAGTATATTCATAAGATACAGAATAGCCAGGATGTCTGAGCCACAAATTTAATAGGGAAAAAGTCCTTTCAATTGTAAGGTGCTTATTTAAGGAAATGAAGTCAGATATTGAGGAAGCTGCACTAATAAAAAATATTCCCACATTTTTTGTTTGTTTTAAACAAAGAATTAACTCAAGCCAGCCCTTTGGCTTGAGAAATGTAGTGCTGGAATTAGAATCTCATCTGAATTTGTATAATGCAAGTGAGGAGAGATAAATTCATTATTTTTAAGATTCTGTGTCCACAGCTCTACTGAAGACATTCTGACAGGAATCACTAGAAAAATGTAAAATCATTCCTATAGTCCTATCTTCCCCAAATGATTACCTGATAGGTATATTTTACTAAATGAATTCATCTGAAACAATATATAAGTAGTATGAAAGGGATTCAGTAATCAGAAACAGTTTAAAAATGTCACTGAAGGTAATAAAAAGCAAGAGAAATAGATTACTTTGAGGTTTTTTTCATGGGGTCCTAGATAGATCATAATATTTTGCTCTATGAATAGAAACTTTAAAATAGTACAGAATCATGAAAGCTAAGTGATGAATGGGAGGGTATTTAAAACAAGAATCTGGACTAGACTCATGTCAGTGTTTTTGTCTAAAATGAAGCTAGACATTTCAATGCTTTATATCTTGAAATGATACTAAACTATTGAGAAAAATCATAGTAATGGAAAACATAGTTTACCTATAAGTTTTTGTAGCATTTGATTGATAAAAATTTACCTATTTCCTTCATTAACTAGATTTATGCATTATGAATCTTGCTTTTAAAAGCAAATTAAAACAAAACAAAAATCTCTCTAAAATGTTGTAATCAGCATTTATGAGTTAGTAATGATGAATTATGTGTAGTTGACTTCTGTCAATGGATTAGCACAGGTGATAGTCCCTTCCTTTGAGAAACTGATAATGTCCAAAGCTTAAACTGATTTTAATATTTAGGTTATACAAAGTAAATTGTTATTAAAAACCCATATAAATTAATCAAAATACATAAACCATTGAAAAATATATGTTGATGGAGAGATACCTACCCTTTTCTTCCCCACGTGATTCAGTATCCAAAGGGTATCAGTAAAATCTTTGTCCCCAACCTAGGAATTATTTTACTATATCTTTACCATTGCATTTTTGAACATGCAATTCAACAATCCAAACTTACTTAACTCTTAACTCCCTCTTAACTCCATTTCTTTATTTCTCAGCCTACCTAAAATCAGCCAAGATGTGCCCCCTTTCCTTTGGGGATCCTTCCCCAACTCATCTAGTTTGGGTGAATGCCTTTCCTGCACACTCCCTCTATTACAGCTTCCACAGCTTTGCCACATGATGTCATATTTTCCTATTTATCCATCTGTCTTCCTTTGTAATTACTGTGTTCTTTTCATCTTCTCTGTCCTATTCACCATATTATCTCTGGGACTTAACTCAGTACCTGACCTGGCCTATTGGTGTTACTCAGTTACCTGTTGAACAAATATATGAAGTTCCTAGTTAAAACAGCAATCTCCTACCTAAAAGATAATCAAGTAGGTAAGAGTTGATTGTTACCTGATTTATAAAATGGTATAAAGGCTAAATACAGAAAGCAATATAAGCTGGAAAGAAACAGAAGACTTTAAAGACAACTGAGAGAACATTATAGTCAAACTTGGAAATATTCCAGTTTTGTCCAGTATCAGTCCTGATTCTGGCAAATATGTCACATTAAACCTTTCTAATTTGCACATTTATGCATTAATATGTTGTTTTCCATTTCTGCTTGGTCCTAAAAATATTGATTTTGATTTCTAACTTTGCAAAAAACAAAATGAAACAAAACAAAACAAAAGATTAAATTCAAATTGCATCTAGTGTAATTATATTCCAAAGACAGGTACAGAGCAAATTTCAGAGCACTAGCCCAAGATAGTCATCAGAAAATAGAATTTGATGGTTATAGTCACTATCAATCAAAAGTAATAAAAGTAATTCCTGACTGAATTTTAAAATTTATGTTTTCATTATCTTTACGGTACACCTAAAATGACCATGAAATAAACTAATTCATTCTACTTTATGGAATAAACTGAATTTATTTCACACACCATCACTAGCAATTCCACTTTAATAGATTTATAAATTGCCAAATAACATTCCTGAAAATGTATTCAGAAATAAATTTACCACCTAAGGTTTTATTTCTTCTCTTATCTTGCCATGCCTATTATTGCTTAAATGTTTTATTTGTCTGTTTATTTTGTAAAAGTCTTTAATAATATATTAATTTATATCAATTAGCAATATATTTCCCATTCTCATAAATAATTAATTCAAAAACAAATGATATTTATATATTTAATTTTCACTTTAGTTAAAACTACATTTGATATTTTTATTAAAAGGACCTACATTATAATTTAAAGTAGTTAACCTTTGAACTTGTGATTATCTACAGAAGCTGTTCAAATATTTCCTATTTAATCTTAAAATAGTAATATTTTATTGTTGTCTTGCCAACTTTTATTAAATTAAAAACTGTTTCATATTTTTGTAATGTTTGTGTAAAACATTTTTAACTGAGAAAATCTCTATATTGCATTATAATAAAATAAAAATAACTATAATAAAATAAACACTTTCTGAAAAAAATCTTAGTAATAATAATCCCTTTGTCATTACACATTTCAATACTACCAAATTTCCTTTTACTATCTCTCTAATTTTATCAGATATTTCTTAACCTATTTTGGCAAAAATCACTTGAGGCTACTGCTATTTTGATCTTTTATATTTGTATTCTATTTTTATATGAATTCTGTATAACAATAAATGTAAATCTTTAGAGTGTTTTAAATTTGTGTCTAATATTACACATGCTTATTTAAGGAATTGGGAAGATGATTTGGATAATGAAAGCAAAATAGAAACAGTACATTTTACTACTATAACAATATGTGGTAACAATAAATGCCATATATCTGTCTTCTATACACCAAGACCTGTCTTGGAATCAATCCAAAGAGATTTTAGTTGCTAAAAATATACAGATAGAACAATTCTCATTATGATGAATGGTAAGGTCCCAAAGTAATTTATAACAAGAACAAAAATAACCAGATTTAGCACAAAGAATGGGACTGAAAGAGATTATCTTTCTATTTGACCACAAGATGCACTGCCTGGTCATTCTTCTTGAAAATGCATCAAGCTGGCCTATGTTTGAAGAACAGATGGAAGATAATTCTAGAGATATCAAATCTAGGTTAGACTACTACTGTGTTTTGCTCCATAATTCTAGAAAAGTCACAACTTCACTATACCAAATTCTTCTTATGTATAGTTAAGGATCTTCCAATTCTACAAATGTCATAATTCTTCCAAATCTGTTAAGGAACATCAAAAGCTAATATTAAACAAAGTCCAGAATACTTGAAATAGAGTAAAGGGGAAAGGAGTAATAAATAAAACCCTGTACCTTAATATCTCATTTCCAAACAGAGGAAGAACTCAATCACATTTGACTATTGACCAAACAAATTATTTTCATGATTTTAGTATTTTTTTTAAAGATTTATTTATTTGAGAGAGAGAGAACAAGTAGGAGGAGCAGAGGGAGAGGGAGAATCTCAAGCAGACTCCCCTCTAAGCAAGGAGCCCGACTTAGGGCTCAATCCCAGAATACCGAGATCACAACTTGAGCCAAAACCAAGAGTTGGATGCTTAACAGACTGCGCCACCCAGGTACCCTGGTTTTAGTGTTTTATACAATCAAATAAAGTATACATTTGAGCAATTTAAACACCATCTGTAATTACTTTGTGAAATTTATCTCCACATACTTTGATAGACAAAATAGTTTTATACTTTTTTAATAATTGTTTCCAATTTTTAAATTTATGATACCCCAAATTACTTTCTATCTAACTTTTAAATGCAATTTTAGCTTGCACCTTTTGAGCTACATTGTTTTATGTATGTCACTCTTGACATACATAATCATGTCACTCTTGAAACCTTTAAATTTTAAAAGTCCTTTTACCTTCTCTAAAACATTTCAAACACTTTGATGGCATTTTATCAAATAACATCAAAGAATTTATGTTTTACCAAATTATTTATAATGATAATATCCTATGTTATACCTAAAGTTATCAAAAACTTTGAAAGATAAACTGTAATCTGAATTCAGTGTAATTCTTCCAAAGATATTATTAATCACTACCATAACACTTTTGATAATCACAGGAAATTGTAACATGTATATGTTTGTAGGAACCAAAAAAGATGTTAGACTCTTCTTTGTGTCCATGGTTTTATAATTTCCACTTCAGGGGTGTATGTGTGTATTTAAATAAAACATTTTACCCATTGTATAGAGGATACTGTTCAACATGCACTGAAAGTTATAATTCTTTATCTCTTTCACATTTCTTAGTCTCAAGAATCTGAAAACCTACAACATTATGGCAAAAGGGCATAAAATGAATATATATGGGCATATATAAAAGGGCATAAAATGAATATATAAACACACACACACACACATATATATATAAAATTTGGGGTCCCCTATCTAGTTATTTCTGATTTGGGGTGTGCATTCTTGTTATTGCATTCTTCAAAGCATCCACATGATTCTAAGTGCAGTCAGATTTGAGAAGAACAGGTCTAGCATGGTATTCAAGCCTGAGGATTCTTCTTAAAAAATCTATTAGCCCTTGTGGGTTATTATTATTATTGTTACTACTGTCTCTCATTTGGATGGTTGCTAACTTAGACAATTCATAAACAGTCTCAGATTAGAAGTTATTTTTACTGTGGGATTCACTGTTAGTCTTGCAGACAATATTAATCAAAAAGTTTTGAGAAAGGCCTACAGCATCAATATTCTTTGCTGTTAAGGTCACTGATCATCTTCTGTCACCTTCAGCATTTCCCAAAGGCAAGTTAGAGCCAACAGGCAGCTTAGATTCCCACCCACAGGCAAAGATCATTTATAACTGTATATTGGACATTTTTATGTAAATTGTATTATTAACACTGTACAGTCTATAATCCAAAGTTTGCATAAGCAAACTATCCCCATTCACTAATAAACCTTTAATGTTCCCAACTAACTAAAGAGATTTCTTGATTCACTATTTTATTCTCTTTCACAGTTTCCTTTATCAATTTATTCCTAAAGTATCTCTAGTATATTCCCCTTTCCTTATTTTATCACTTAGTTCATATCTTCATTATTTCTTACATACTTGTTGATCCAGATGTTACCTCCCATTCAACTTGTTTTGTATTTCTAAATGTATAATGGTATGAATTAAATGATTATGTTTTTGATATGTTTAAAAGATAATGTAAGTTTTATTTTAAAGTCTCAATGTTCACAATATTTTGGAAATTATTTACCTTTCAAATATTTAATCTAGTAAGAAACTTTGGATGGCATCTTGGAATTGTGTGGGGTTATGCATAGCTTTCAAAATACTTCTGGAGGTTAGAAATGCAAAAACAAAAATCTCTACCCTAATTCTATTTTAAATCTACTAAAATGCATGTTTTTGTAATCTTCAAAGTGCTAATTCATACCATAAATACTACTTACTTTTTTCATCTTATTTTAACAGTTGTATTGAGATATAATTCACATACCATGAAATTCACCATTTTGGAGTATACAATTCAGTGGTTTTAAATATATCACAATGTTGTGCAACCATTAGCCCTAATTCCAGATCAGTTTCATCACCCAAAAAATCATTCTACTATTTCAGACTGATACTATCAAAAGAGAAACAGAAACTTCCCAGCTTTCTCCTCAAAGTACCTTGCTTTACCAAGCATTAGTAAACAGAATTTTACATAATGTATTGGTACCATTTTCATAGAAAATAATTTCTCAAATTATTTATTAAAATAACCATGAAAGGGCGCCTGGGTGGCTCAGTTGGTTAAGCAACTGCCTTCGGCTCAGGTCATGATCCTGGAGTCCCTGGATCGAGTCCCGCATCGGGCTCCCTGCTCGGCAGGGAGTCTGCTTCTCCCTCTGACCCTCCCCCCTCTCATGTGCTTGCTCTCTCTCATTCTCTCTCAAATAAATAAATAAAATCTTTAAAAAAAATAAAATAAAATAAAATAACCATGAAAAATAGAGGTTTTTTTACATAAATACTTCACATTGCCCTGGTTTTCTAACCAAAATTTCTCATCGTATTTTTTTTTTCTATGCTTTTCTGAGGCACATTAAATCCTTTCAGCAAATATACAAAAAATAATTATATACATCTGCATGCATGTTTATTTTTTTAATTTATTTTTTATTTTTTTAAGATTTTATTTATTTATTTGAGAGAGAGAACAAGCAGTGGGGAGGGGCAGAGGCAGAAAGAGAGAGAAGCAGACTTCCCTCCAAGCAGGAAGCCCAACACGTGGCTCGATCCCAGGATCCTGAGATCATGACCTGAGCCAAAGGCAGATGCTTAATCTACTGAGCCACCCAGGTGCCCCTGCATGCATGTTTATTTGAGACAAAAGAATTATTAGTCTACTAACTGACCACTGATTTCCCTTGGAAGAAGCTATGTTTGTTCAATAGATAATTTCTTTGACATTTTTATTTGTACCAAGTTCTCAGTGAACATCAGAAATGAACAGGATCTGTGAAAGTGAGCTAGCAAGAGAAGAGAAAATGTTGAATCGGAATAAGGCAGCTTGACAGTACATCTCATAGTAGAATAAAATATGACCCCTTGGGGGTCATAGCCAAAGATTTCAGAGGAAGAGTTAATATATTTTAATTGTTACCTGTAACTTATTGCAGTACATTCCATACGGTTGTCTAAAATTCTTACTGAACGTAAAGGCAAAGTGAAAAAGATGAAATAACTGGAAGAACTGATATATTAGAAATATCCAAAATTCAGTAGATAATGGGAATCCTGAATTAAGCCCACTATACTTCCTCACATCCCTATAGAAAGACTATCTGGAAATATTGGATTGGGGTGCTCAATTTCTCAATTTATATATATGTCTGAAGTTTGGGCCTATTTTATTTTAAATTTCAAGGGACAGAGAATTCTCAGCAGATATGATTTAAGGCATAATTTGAATGAAATGAGATGGAATAAATACTATGCTAATTAAGTTACTCTTATTTCTATAGTCAGTTATAAAAGTTTCCTTTGGTAACTGTTAAAAATAAAATGTGTTGTGATTTTAACAATCCTCTGCATCAAGTAGAGTTTAAATACTCAACTTTGTAAAAATATGATATTAATTGGCTAAGATTGCCAAGGCAATTATAATATCTGTGGGTGGTTTGAAGCTTATGCTGATCATTGATGCTTCATCAAGCTTAATAAAATGATACTGGTTTTTGTTTGTTGTTATTGTTGCTTCTCTGAATGAATTCTAAGCAAACGAACCATGTAGTACCACTATTTTGGCAACACTTATGAAAGTCTTACTATGTTAGTTCTGAAAGGACTTAAATATCCTTTATCCACCTCCTTTATTTTATTGATAAAGAAACTGTGGTCTGGAGAATTTGAATAACTTGTTCAAGCATTACTATAACAAGCCCTAGCTTGTGAGAGGGAATTGAATTTATGTCTCCAGCTTCCTGGTTTAATCCATACTTCTTTCATCACAAAATACTGCCTAAGATTCAGTGGAAAAAAATACCAGTAATTCATTACTAACTTTACCACTGGACAGAATTGAATCTATAAAATAGTACTGTAGTAATCTTATTTGGAAAATGCTTTATATCTCAGAAGCTCAATAGAATATCCAATAAGTAATTATTCGTTCATTCACTAAATATATAGTTAAATGATAGAGTATTTGTAGGAAAAAGGTTATTTGAAAATTATGAATATTTCCTTTTTTCAATAAATGTAATGATTTATTTTTTTTAAAGATTTTATTTATTTATTAGAGAGAGAGAGCACACGAGCAGGGGGGAGGGACAGAGGGAGAGGGAGAAGCAGACTCCCCACTGAGCAGGGAGCCTGATGTGGGACTCGATGCCAGGACCCCGGGATCATGACCTGAGCCGAAGGCAGATGCTTAACCAACTGAGCCACCCAGGCGCCCCTAAATGTAATGATTTAAATGTCAACTTCATTTTCATGTATGACTCAAAATTTATTTCTTATAGATCACTTGATTTTAGGAATACTTCATAAAGCACAAAGTATCTCTTTTTGAAATATGCAACAAAATGAAGACTATCTCAAAAAATTAATCTCCTCTAAAGAAAATACTATTTTTAAATAGATGTCCATGATAACAGTATACATGAGGAATATGGAAATTAAGTTAATTAATACATACCATCTAAAATTGTGAATCAGATTCAAGCTTGGCAAATTAGAAAGAACAGACTATTTTAAAAATGACCTCCAGGTTTTAGGTTATCACAGACTAGTTCTATAATCCTAAGACACTACTTAAGCTGTTGGGGTTTAAATTTCATCATTCCCCCAAAAGAGAGAATTACACATAATGATTCCAGAATTTCGTTCTTTTCTAAATTTATATGATTTAATACATTAAAAGATCATAGCCACAGATTTACTTTAGAAATCTTATTTCTAAAGTAAAGGGGAACACTTACTTTAGAAATGACAGGATGGGTATATATTTTTTTTTATCTTTTACAAAGTTAGTTTAACATGGAAACATGGAGTAAATAATGATTCAGCATACATTTTCTAAAATGGTAAACCAAACAAAATAAAGTTCGTTTTTTTGTACTTCTTATTTGTCTGTTTATTGTTTTTGTTTTTGTTTTTAATCCCTTCATCCATTTCTCCTACCACTCTCTCCTGCCCCTGGCAACCACCAATTTGTTCTCAGTATCCATGAGCTGGGTTTCTTCGTTGTTTTTTTTTTTTTTTTCTGGTTTTCTTTTTTAATTTTTTTTTGATTTCACATATATGAGAGGTCATATGGTATTAGTCTTTCTCTGATTTATTTCACTTACATTCAAGGTCCATCCGTGTTGTTGTAAATGGCAAAATATCATTACTTTTTATGTCTAATAGTCCACTGAATATATCTACCACAAATTCTTTATCCATTCATCCACTGAAGAACACTTAGGTGGTTTCCATGTCTTGGCCTTTGTAAAATAATGCAGCAATGAAAATGAGGGTGTGTGTATCGTTTCAAGTTAGTGTTTTCATTTTCTTCAGATAAATATCCAGAAGTGGAATTGCTGGATCACATGGTAATTCTGTTTAATTTTTTGAAGAACCTCCACATTGTTTTCCACGGTGTCTGTACCAACTCTCATTCTCACCAACAACTCACAGGGGTCCCTTTTCTCCACATCCTCACATTTCTTCTTCCTTTCCTAGTTCTTTTAGATGTAAGTTAGATTGTTTATCTGAGATTTGTTTCTTCAGGTAGGCATTTATCACTATGAACCTCCTTCTTAAAACTGCTATTGCTGCATCCAACAAATTTTGGTATATTTCCAATTTTTTGGAACTCAATTTTTTGACTTAAGGTATTTTTTTAGTTTTCTTTTGCTTTCTTCTTTAACCCATTGTTTGTTCAGTAGCATGCTGTTTAACCTCCATATATTTGTCATTTTCTAGTTTTCTTTATGCAATCAATTTCTAGTTTCATACCACTATAGTTGGAAAAGATGCTTAATATTATTTCAATTCTCTTAAATTTTATTAAGACCTGCTTTATGGCCTAATGTATGATCTAACCTGGAAAATGTTTGTTGTGCACTTGAGCAGAAGGCATATTCTACTGATTTTTGATGGAATGTCCTATATATTTTGATGGAATGTTCTGTTAAGTCCACCTGGTCTAATGTGTCATTTAAGGCCCATGTTTTCTTACTGATTTTCTCTCTGAATTATCTATCCATTGATGTCAGAGGGGTATTAAATTCCCCCACTATTACTGTATTGCTGTCTGTTTTCCCCTTTAGGTCTGTTAATATTTGCTTCATATATGTATGTGATCCTATGTTGGGTGCATAAATATTTACTAATATTATATCCTCCTGTTGGATTGATCCCTCAAACACCATTAACACCCAACTTTGTCTCTTATTACACTTTTTGTTTTAAAGTCTATTTTGCTTGTGTAAAGTATAGCTACTCCAGTCTTTTTTTTTTTTTTTTTTTGGTTTTCATTTGCATGGGACATCTTTTTTTCATCCCTTCACTTTCAGTCTCTGTGTGTCTTTATATCTAAAATGAGTCCTTTGTTGTCAGCTTATTGACACATCTTATTTTTTATCCCCTTAGCTACTCTATGTCTTTTGATTGAAGAATTTAGTAAATAGAATAAATAATAAGTAGAATATAATAAAGTGAAAGTATAAACACTTTAAACTTTAAATAGATGTTTCTTAAATATATGTGTATGAATTAGCCAATATCCCATTTAAACTTTAAAATTAGTATGGAAAAAGGATAAGTAATAACTGTTATTAAATTATGTACCATTTAAACATTTAAAATAAGGCCAAAGGATAGCTGCATGTTTTCCTATATTCTACTGAAACATTGCTTATTAAAAGGACCATTTAGGGGCACGTAGTTGGCTCAGTCAGTTGAGCCTTCAGCTCAGGTCATGATCTCAGGACCCTGGGATCGAGCCCCTGCACCCCATCTGGCTCCCTGCTCAGCAGGGAGCTGCTTCCCCCTCTCTCTTTGCCTGCCACTCTCCCTGCTTGTGCACTTGTGGCTCTCTCTCTCTGTGTCAAATAATAAAATAAAAACTTTAAAAATAAATAAATAAATAAAATAAAAAAATAAAAGGACCATTTATTTAAGTTTCTGGGAGACATATTTTTGTTTGATTTGGTATTTTCTATTTACTGAGGCCTCAGACTCAGTGAAGTTGTTAACTTCTAGATTTGGAACAAATTTTTTTTTTTTTTTTTTTTTTTTTTTTTTTTTAAAGATTTTATTTATTTATTTGACAGAGAGAGACACAGCGAGAGAGGGAACACAAGCAGGGGGAGTGGGAGAGGGAGAAGCAGGCTCCCCGCGGAGCAGGGAGCCCAATGTGGGACTCGATCCCAGGACCCTGGGATCATGACCTGAGCCGAAGGCAGTCGCTTAACCAACTGAGCCACCCAGGCGCCCTAGATTTGGAACAAATTAAAATGAATCCTATTCACTAAAAAAGATGCCCCGGAGGTGGCATAATGTTCTACAGGACTTTAACATCTAACCTAGCTATCTTATTCTAATATTCTTTTGAATATTATCCATAAATTTCTGGTCCCTCAAGTGATCTCAGAACTACCTAGCTGGTTTCCTCATTAATTAATGAATAGAATAAATTCTTTGACAAGTTAATGTTTTAAATTTTTGAATATTTATACTTTGGAAAAATATAGAAGATGAGAACAACAACAGCAACAAAGTTGAGCATGATCTTTCAATGGCAAAATTTGGTAGGCTAATTTCTATGTGGTCATATCTTCTAAGTTGCTTTTATTTTACACATGGCTCATCTATTTTTTGTTTTCTAAGGAAAGAGGTTGAGAAAAAGTGTTGTATATTTCCGACAATGTTTTCTCATTGTTGATCATATTTCTTAAGCTTGACAAAAGTTAGTTGATGATTCATCTCAAGAATACTGAGTTGAAGAATTAAAGACAAACATATGAATATAAAACATTGGCTTTGGATGTGGGAGGACAAAGACATTTGGGAGAGGCAAGAGGAGTCAGAAATAGAACATAGATTCAAATATTCTAAGGGTCAAATATTATTCCAACCTCAATGCATGGTATGTTTTAATCACTGAAAAAAAAATAGTTGTTTTTCTTAAGGAAAAAAACTAAAATGGATTTAAGAGGATGGGTTTTCTTCTCCAATTCTGCATATATAGTCGAGATTATTGAACAATTTCCCTACCAGCTAAATGAAATATGGAACAAATGAACAGAATCTAGACCTTTCTTAAAAGTGGCAATGAATTGGCATGATGCTTTATAAATGACCTATGCAGAAAGCATGCTAAATTATGCTTAGCAAATAGTTTTCCCATACCCCTCAATGATTTACTAGGGCCTTTTTTTGGGAACTCATCAGCAAGTCATTTCAAAGTTATCATGCTGTGATTAACTGCTGTGCTACTTCTCCCCTCAAAATTCATGAAAAATGCAGACTTACTACCTATTTCACCCATTGTATGAGCTTTACAACTGATTTTATCATGATCTCTCATGCTGGGTTTATAGATTGCTTGAGCTGGGGGTGAGAACTCCTGCTGATACTGTCACAGAGCAATGTAGTCAGGTTCTTCTAAGTGGATCTGTTAAAACTGTCAACAACTAATAGCCGTTAACTTTGAAGATAAACAGAGATGGACTCTTTCCTTTAATATAGCCAGAAATGGAAGCTGAAAAATAAGGTCTCAAGTATGATAGAGAAGAGTTCTGTTTGTTTTATTTCCTTTCCTTTCATATTATTGTTTAAATTGCCACTGGAAACTTAAGCCTCAGGAATCTATAGTAATCACTGCATTTAATAATGAATGTCTTCAATAGATTACTAGAAGGTAATTGAAGACATTTAGGATATATTTTTTACTTGTTTCTTTGCTTATACTCTAAAATTTGCTTTGGAGACAACATATTTTAAGGAACCAATTACACATATACAGTTGATTCTCATTCACAGCTGTTATATTCTATAAAACTGCTACATACACTGCATTAATAAATACTGAAAACTGCTCTTGGTGGGGAGTATATATAAATAGGTTATAAAGATTAAAAAAATCCTAGATTGTAAATAGATTATATATTATAAATCCTAAAAACTCATCCTGTTAGATTATAATTTATTTTACAAGAGAAAACGAGTTTTCAGAAGTGTTAACTTGCCTGAGGCTGCCCCACTGGGAGGTACAAAGATTGGGATTCATACCCTATCCAGTGGTGCCAACCAGAGCTCCTTGTACCACACAGAGCTGCTGCCAACTGTATCTCCCTCCTCTGGTCATCTCTGTATGAGAACTGAAACAAGAAGGCAGAGTGGCACCTTGTTCAGCTTCAGCTGGGCACGTGCAGATAGGGCTGCTCATTTTTTCATTGCTCTATGCATCTCAGCAAATGACCATGAAAGCACCACAATTATTGATTTAGGGGTTACAAATAAACTTTAGCAAGGAGGCAAATTTGCAAATGAGGAATCTGCAAATAATGAGGATTAACTATAGTTTGTCTAGATGGTCTAGAAAAAAATATATACACACACTAATAGCAGCAACTCTGAAATAATATTGTTTCCCTTCCTAGAATGTGAATTACCTAAGGTCAGGGAAGATGCCATATGAATCTCTGGACACAATACCTATCAAAATGATGGCTAGATTGTCTGTAATTCAATTTAAAATTCTGCAGCATAGACAGCGGTATGTGTGTGTGGGGGTGATATGAGAGAGACAGAGAGAAGAGTTTTACTCTACATCATATGGCAGTGCTGTAATTGAGAATACAAAATCCAGGGTTGCTTGGATAGCATTTTAAAAACTCAAGTTAAATCCCATAATCCAAACGTGATTATTACAAGTGTTGCGGCTATATTTAGTTCTGTTAAATATCAGTTTGTTAATTAACATTAGAAATAGAAGAAATAATTTTGCATTTGTGAGATAAGTAGAGTTCAAAGCACACTAATACACTAGAGATACTCTTATCAGCAAAACTAGTCTTTCATTAACAAGTTTTTATATTGGTCTCCTAGATTTAGGATTTTGACTAGTTTTATGAATAGCTGCATATGAGATCATTTTGTTGCCTGGATCTGAATGGAACTTTAGGTAATTCCTACCTTTTAAACAGTGTTAATAATTCAGATATACATTTCAGACAAATTGATATCAAGATACATAAAAGGAGAAATTATGGGAATTTTTTAGCTTTACATTTGGGTCATCAACTCCAAGATGTTTTATGCAAATATATTCTCCAAGTATTTGGCTTGCCTTTTGTTTTTAGTTACACTCTTCTGAAGAGCAAAAGTTTTGTTTTTATTTTTTTAAAAGTAGGATTTTTTAAAGTTTATGATCTTGGGGTCATATTTTTAAAATATTTGTCAAAATTATTTACAAAGTAAAATTCTAGAAAATTATAAAAAGAGAGGTTGTAGTAGAGAAAAAAGAGCTGGATGAGGGCATAAAAACAAGCTAAAAATTTTATCATATATGGGAAGAGGTTCCAGATATAGCATAACTCTGTACATTACTGGAAGAAAAGATACTACTGAAGATGACTCTGTGTGTGTGTGTGTGTGTGTGTGTGTGTGTGTGTGACAGAGTGTATGTGTGTGCTATCCTCATGTTGAGAGTTTAATGAAACTACTCCATAACACTGCTGCCTCAGCATCCTTTTTGTGTGGAAAAGACACCTGCAGGGGCCTTGAACTGATCCTAGCTCCTTCCACAATCACATGCCCTAGAAAACAGCCCACAGATTCACAAGCAAATATAAGTTCTTGATATGACCCTCTCAAAGTTCCTTGTGATAATCAGCAACCCCCCCAGTGCCTTCTCCTTGTATGCTCCTTAGGTAGGACTCCCTCAAAGCTTACCAAAACCCTGTTTTGCTTTGTTTTGTTTTGTTTTTTGTTTGAATTGACATATCTGACCTTAGCCTGGGAATCCCAAAGCACTCCACCCAGGAACCCTAATAAAAATGTGTGCTTTAGGTCCTGCCACATTCTCTCTACCTGCACTGTTCCTTGACCTCCTTATGTGGCCATTCAAGGTCTGCTTTGTACATACTTCAGGATCTGTGAGTAAAAAACCTCTATTTCAGTTATCCTTGTGGCCCTTCATTGAATGAAGTTTCACCATACCATCAATTCAACATCCTATACCCAAGGATTCTTCTTAACAAATGTTAATCTAACAAAGCCAAAATACTCCATTCAATAGTCCTGGCACTTTTGTCAAAAATTGAATGTAATAATAGTCTTGAAACTAGATAATATAAGACCAATTTGATATTATTTTTTGAAGTTTTTATGTCTATTCCAAGTTTTTTTAATCATATAAATTTAGAAATAGTTTATCAATGTCTTAAAAAATTCCTTGAAATTTAGATTGGGGTTCCATATAGATCAATGTGGGGAGAACTGACCTTTAAAGAATTTGAGTATTCCAATCCATATACATGGTGGACAAATAATTTAACTCTTTCTTAATTTCTCTAAGCAATATTATATAGTTTTCAGTGAAGAGCCCTGGCCTTTTTTGATGTATATTCGTATGTATTTTGTTTGTTAATACTGATGAAAATAGATATTTTTGCATGCTACTCAAATCTTATTTAACTCCATAGACAAAACAAAAACAAATACAATTAGTGTTTGGATAAACAAATTAATAAGCCTATCATCAAATATTTGTTACAGTAACTAGGAAAAAAGGCAGTTAGTTGGTGGTAAAACACTATCACACTGATACATGTAGAAATACTTTAATGACTCTAAAGTGTCAAGTTTACATTTAATGTTACTGTAAATAGATACTCAAATTTCATTTTCTAATGGTTCACTACTACTATATAGAAATAAAAACAATTTTTATATATTGATTTTGTATCTCATGACCTTGTTAATTTTACTTACTATATCTAAGTTGTTTTCTAGACTACTCATGATATTTTAAGTAAACAATCATCACGTTCAAATAAAGGCAATTTTACTTCACTATTTCCCAAAGTTTGCCTCTTATTTATATTAATAGTTTTCCTTATTGTAGGAGATACAACATCCAGGACAATGCTGTATAGTGCCAAAAGATATTCTTGCCTTACTCTCAATCTTAGCTGGAAAACATTTACTAATTTGTCATTGACTGTGATATTAAAGTTTGGTTCTACTAATCCAACCACTAATCTAGTTCCAAATAAATAATCTTAGAGCAATATCTGAAAAATTAAAATTGTTTCTACTACTTCAACTGTGCCTCAGAACAAGTCTCAATAATATGTATAGGAGTAATTAAAAAAAATCATTACTCATTAAAGTAAAATTCACAGTGCCTATCATTCAATCCAAATTACCAATCATGCAAAGAAATAGAAAAATAAAGCCCAAAATCATGTACTGATAACAATCAAAAACAGATCCACACAGATATAAACAAAATTAATAGTTAAGGACAGTAAGAGTTTTTAACTATATCCCCTATATTCAAAAGTCTAAAGGAAAGATTGAATAATAAAAAGACTACAGTAAAAGTCAAGTAAATGCTCAGAGTGAAAAATTCAGACTCAGCAAGAGAAGGATCAAGCACTTGAATGTGAATTCCCCTTTTAGCTTTGCACCCTTGTTACCTTAACTACTCTTTAGACATTCACTAACTCTGGGGTTCATCAGAGCAATCCCCACAAACACATATGCCTGAGAGTGAGTGCGTCCTTTGTTATTGAATGTTTTACTCCTAAACAAGAATTTTGTATGGCAGGGTTTTTAACTAAAGTAGAAATAAAAGTTATGACAATAATTGTACAAAGGTGAGGTGGAGCCTTCTGTGGTCACTTTTCTAAAATCAATACCATACCCAACATTATAAACTTCTCTTCCTTCTTTACTCAAATATTTTGGAGTATCTACTAGAAAAATAATGATAGAAAACATTCTGGGTGAACATGTTAGTCACTAGGTTTTCTGCCTTTCTCTTGTGCTACTAGAAAGGACACTGGGTAGAGGCAATATGACTAGCCAGAAAGAACAAAGACACTCCTATTGAGTTCCTAATTCTTAAGAGGTACAGAAGTTAGATCTCATCTAATTTTCCAGGCCTCAGAGTTGTAGTTGTAGATGGTAGGCAAGAGTGTTAGATGCAGACAAATTAGGGTCAAACAATGTATATGACACAGCACTCAATCCCTATATGAGATGCTTGGATGGGTCAGACCTGTGAGGCCTGTTGGAGGCAGAACTCAGCCATTCCATGTCTATATATGATTAGTTGAATCTGCTATGAAAAGTGAAACAACATTGGCATGAGCAGACATGCAATATCTTTGGGAAGAGGAGCAATGAAGTACATGTGTAGAACACAATCCAAACAGCAAAAGTCACTGCTACTCTCTTAAAGGGGAGTTGAAGGGTATACAAGTAGAGCCTTCAATAACATATGATATTGATGTTTTAAAATAAATGGGACTGTATCCTGAAAACAGAAAAATAAAGACTATTTTAATATCCAACTGTCTAAAAAGTTATGAAACTGAATGACATTTTATAAGGGAAGATAGTCAAATGAATTTCAGCAGAGCATGATCATATCACTTTTTGAAAAGAAACTGAAATTATTCAGTCAAATATAGGCTTTATAAATAAAAACAGGAAATAATACTGTTTTTAAGTACCTACTATTAGGATTTTTAAACTATTTCTGTATTTTAGAGTGGAAAACAAAATTTGCATTTGAGGCACTGCCTTCTTTGCTGTGAGGGACTACTTCTGCCACAGATGTCTTTGGGACTTCAAATAGACCAAAATATTATATAATTCTGCTTCATTGTTTTATTTAAATCAGTTCAATGGCATCTATTCAGAATTAGCATCATGATAAACATCATAATCAAATGTTACATGTGAAAGCTTTGTTATTACTTTGTTTCAAGGCAGAAGCTAATATACAGTATACAGTATACATAAAATTTAAGTCAAGCTTTAAAATATAAGATTTTTTTCAATTTCAGCAAGAAATCACAGGTAGCAATTATTTTCTTCTAAGTCAGTTACAACGTGTCAAACTTACAATGATTGTTCTGTTTTTATGCTTTTCCTTAAGTGAGCTAAATTTCCTCACAATGGAATAATCATTATTCCTAAGGTGAAAATTTTAACAAATATAGAACTAATCCAAAGACAATAATATTCTTAGTAAAAATCGCTAATGGGTCATAAGTATTTTAAATCATATCTTGTTATGTAAAAAGGCTTTAGTTATCAGGGATGCAGCTAACCAGGGAATTGACAGGTGAAATAGTATTCTTCTTAAAATAGATGGAAAAAATTCATAATAACAGCTTTTATTTAAAATATTGTTATGTTGAATATCATCTTAAAATACTACTTTATTTAATAATGATATGTATGTTAATGTGGTCTTTGAATAGACTATCTTAAATAATACTATGAATTCTCTAAATATAGGAGGGATAACAGGTGCTTAGATTACGCTTATGCTATGACGTCCAAAGATTACACAATAAGATCTTCTCAGAATAATGTTATGTATGTATATAACTTATACATATATAATATAAGACCTTACACAGAAAATAAGTTTGGAAGAATAGGTCATATATAAAATTATTTCAAACATTTAAATATATCTATATTGACTAAAAAACAATTATATACTAAAGAAAATGCAAATATTTTACATATGTTATTTATTCCTGATTTGCACTGTGGCTTAGATTTAGATACTGACAATATTTTTTCATGATCTATAATCTTTAATACTGGCACTGATAACAGCTTTAATACAGAAAGAAAATATTTTCGGCTTAAAGATACATGTGAGCCCTCATTTTTCATATTTTAAAAGATTTTCACATTCAGATTAATCAACATTTCATTCTAAAAATAGGGACTTTGGTAGGCTAATTAGCTATTGCTTAAAGAACATGACAGATGATCACAAGAAAGTTTTTTTCTCCATAATTGATTGATCACCTCCTAAGATTTCATTGTACCCATTTATAGTCCTGATATATCATGTGACTCTTATCTGAAAGTTTGCTCTTACTGTGTAATTATGAAGTAGATTTGACTACTATTACCTTGTTTTTAGAACAATATAGAAGAGTTAGCTTAATTAATACATCCTGAAGATTGACTTGTATAGAAGAATGTGTTCCCTTGAAGTAAATTTTGAAATATTTGAACTGGTGATCTTGCCAGTTAATAAGTTTGCTATATGATGCATCAATTTTCAGTGTGTCCTTTGTTGGCATTTTTCTGTAGTTTCTATCCTGTCTGTGGCCGTGGAATGACTTCTCACATGTCCTGTGGCAAGAAAAGGCAATTCTAACTTGGATATGGAGCCTAAAATTCCAAATATCCAATGCTTGATGCCAGGAAGTTCCATTTTGTTCATGCCTTTTCCACACTTAAAAAATGTGTTTCATATTTTCCCCAAATCCCCAGTAGATGGTCTCCTCTTCTACCTCACAGAGAAAATAGAAACCATCAGATGATAATACCATCAATTTCCTGCCACCAAAGACCAATATTCACTCGTCTCCTCGTGCATCTTTATTATAGTTGAAGAAGTATCCTCTGAATCCCAAGTGCTCGTTCTGCCCCAGTAACGTCACTTTTCCAATAATTCTTGCTCTCTTCCCATCCTCAACATTTAAACATGCTCATGTCTCTTATATCCTTGCAGATCCTGTTTTGACCTCATATTTCACTATAGCTGTCTTCTTTACTTCATGATTAAATATCTTGAAAGAGTCTTCTGATTTACCATCTGCTTCTCTTTAACAGTGCTGCACCAACAATTCGGCACTTTTCATGCCAATGCCATTTTTACCTATCTGCTCTAAATTCAATGCTTATTTCTTTATCCTTAACTGATCTTTCTACAATATTCTCTCCATTGTTCATCCACTTATTTGCGAATGTTCTGATACCTGCCAAGACACATTCTCCTGAACTTTCTCCTACTAATTTGCCTGCTACTTCTCACTTAGCATTTCCAGGCTTCACTTTGTCCACTTCTTTTTTAAACATTGAGGTTTCCTAGATTTAGGCCCTATCCCACTGCTGTTCTCATTTGACAAATTTACTTTGGGTGATCCTGCTTACTCCCATGGGTTCAGTTATTATCCATATACTTTTGTGACTATCAAATCTAATTCTCTAACACAAATTTTATTTCTAAATTCCTGATCACTATAACCAATTGCCTCCTGAAAAGTTCTAATTGCTTGAATTGCAGGTATTTACAGTTCACCATCTCCAAATATCACAAAGCAGCCTTCAATATATAAAGCAAAATAAATGACCCTCCAGAAAACTGAAAACTCAAAATGGTAATGGAAAATTTTGATAGCAGAACAGAATTAAGATGATTTGCCAAGTTTGATTTAAAAAGCATAAAAATATTACAAACTTAAAGGGGGACTAATTATATATTCAGAGAAAGAAAGGGAAAATCATATAAAATTATATTTTATGCAAAAATTAAAAGCTACAAAATTTGCTCAATAAGAAATTAAAAAGCAACAATAAAAACCCAAGTGATCTTATAATTTTCAAAATAAATTGAACCAGTAGTTTCATATTCTATGTCCCATAAAATAATATCATAGTCATAAAAACCACTTTTACATAAGTTTTCCAGTTGCCAGGGACATGCTCTAACTCATTTTATAAAGCTTGCATAAACTTGATTCTAAAAGTAATGAGGACAGTATAAGAAAATTTAAAAACTAAACTACATATACTGATGCAAAATTCTAAACAAAATATAAGTCCAAGAGAATAAAGCAAAATAGATTACCATGAAATAGGTTTAGGTTACTAATACTGACCTGGTTTAACACTGGAAAATTATTTTTTTGCTTTTATTATATCTTTTATTTGCAAACTTCCAACAATTTGAAGATTCATGGTTAAAAACATCAATCCTATACCCTTCCAGCTTTAGGAAGTTGCTCTTACTAATAGGACCTTTTTAGCAGGCCTGTTTTCTTCCCTGTCATTTTTTGTTTCCAGTTTTATTGAGGCATAATTGAAAAAAAAACACCTTATTTTTGATGCAAAATAATATCGGTATTACTATAAAGACAAAAAGCACTTATTTTTAGAGGTTAGCATCTATTAAATAATATATAATTCTATATGTTATATGTGTAAATCTGGGTAATACGGGAATAGAAGGGAAATCTCTTAACTGGATAAAGGTTATCTGCAAGAATCCCACAGCAGTATCACTTTACATGGTGAAATATTTCAAAATGGTAACATTAAATTAGGAATAATATAACAGAAATTGCTACCATCACTTCACTTCAAAATTTTATTTCATGACCAATCCAATTATAAAGAGAATGAGAGAAGAAAGTTTTGAGGACTTTCAAGAAAGCATATGATATGTGCCTCTATATAAAATACCAAGGAAGTAAATACACACACACACACACACATAAATAGTATTATAGTATATTTATACATATATAGTATTATAGCTAAAGGAGTTTGGTTAGCGTTCTCGGTACAATTCAACATGCTAAGACCAATTGCCTTTCTACACATCAAGAATAGCTGGGTAGCAGAAATTTTCACATTCTTGAGAAGAATGTATAAATACAAATGTGTACAAGACTTTTATGGAAAAATAAAAACTAATGGAAACAGTAAAGAAGACCTAAATCAATGGAAATATATGCATACTAAATGATTGGAAGACTCATTATATTAAAAATAAAAATTATCTTTAAGCTGATATATCAATTCTAAAAAATTCCAATGAAATTTTCAATAGGTATTTTGTAGAATTTGAAAAGCATGTAATGAAATATATATGGAAAGGCAAACACTCAAGACTAGAAAAAATGATTTTTTAAAAAATACATTACCTGAGATGAACAAGGAAAATATGTCCCAGCAAATATCAAAACATAAAAAAAAAAAAGCTATGTATGTAAGATACGGTGATATTACTTCACTTCTTTTTAAATAACTAGGAACAGAACACAGCTCTATTACTGAATTAATATGGACGGGCAGATTAGTAGGAAAATTACAGAATATTTAATAAGTCATGCTGGGGTAATTGTGTACCCACACAGAGATATAAAATTATATAGAAGTGTTTCACATTCAAAAATCGATTCTTGGTAAATTAAATATGTACATGTGAAATGCAATAAGTTAAAAATCTTTTAAAATATGGGTCTTGGTTCTAGACAGCATAATATTTCTTTAAAAAAACACAATAACCAAAAAGAATAAAAAGCAAAGTTGTTATGCTGCAATGCATAAAAATCAAGGCACAGCTAGAGAAAATTAAATGGCAGTTGTCAAATTGGTAGAAGATACTTTTTATTCACATATAACCAATGGGAGAGGGGGAGGGCAAACTGTATTTATTTTAATTTATTTAGTCATATGTGTGGGGAATAAGGAAATTAAAATATATATTTATTTACTTATCGCCTATTAGTTTTAAGTTTTATACACAAAATTCTATGGAAAAATTGGCAAAGTACATGAATAGGCATTTCAAAAATGGTATCCATGTATGGTCCATAAAAAAATTAAAATCTGCATTTTTCTCCAGGGAACTCATAACTACTCTTTTCGTAGGTGCTCCAAGGCAATGGAGAATTTATTCAATAAGCTGAGGAGAGAAGTTTGTGTGAGCCCTTGAAGATTCAATATGTGTGTTCCTGGCACACATGCAACTTATCTCTTAAGGTTGTTTTAACATAGGCATTAAGGATCAAGAAATTAGATTCAAATCCTACACATTTATTTGACTTTTCTAACAACATAAGCTCATTATAAATTTAAGAGTATATTTAATCCTCTATGGGATCTTCTTGCATATTGCCCATGCTTGTCATTAAAAAAGCAAACATACTTCAACATATCTCATTTTCCTTTGTACATACAGCATTCAGCTGACTGATTAAACTATTTATGCCTATATTTCAAATAATTTTCTAAAGCTATGTAAAAATAAGTCCAATACAATAAACTTATAACTTCAGTTTCTCTTATACTAAACTAACTGGATTACATTTTCATCAAATATGGCTGTCATCTAATCATGACAAACTCAAACTTGACTAATCAGAATTTAGGGGCCATTATTCTTGGATTATATATGTTGTTTCTTGTTGCACCTTCCTTTACCCACTTAAACACAATAAGTTCTATGTACTAAATGTTTATGTCCAAAACTCATGTTGAAGTTCTAATCCCCAAAGTGAGTGTAATTGGAGATAGGGCCTGTGAGAAGATGATAAAAGTTAAATAAGGTCATAAGGTTGAAGCCCTTAATCCAAAAGGGCTGGTGCTCTTGTAATAAGGGGAAGAAACACCAGAGCTCTCTCTGTCATGTGAGGACACAGTGAAAAGGAAGCCATCTGGAAGCTAGGAAGCGTCCTCACTAGGCACAGAATTAGCTGACACGTTGATCTTGAACTTCCCAGCTTCCAGAATTGTGAAAAATAACTACCTATTGTTTAAGATACCCAACGTATGGTATTTTGTTATGACAGCCCAAGAAGACAAATATAGTGAGTACTTAATGGTTTTTCTTTTTTTTTTTTTTTTTTTTAAAGATTTCATTTATTTATTTGAGAGAGCACGAGTAGGGAAAGGGGCAAAGGAAGAGGGAGAAGCAGACCTCCTGTTGAGCAGGGAGCTGCATGTGGGGCTCGATCCCAGGATTCTGGGATCATGACCTGATCTGAAGACAGACGCTTAACCAACTGAGCCATCCAGGTGCCCCACGAGTACTTACTTTTTAAAAAAAGAATAGGTCAGTTATAAGCATCTCCAGAGAGATATAATCATTCTAGCAACTTGAAATAAATATAAGACAAATTTATATGCATTAAAAAGCCTTCCAAAGTACAATTTTAGCAGGAAAAAACAGGGAATGGAAAACAGTGTGTTTGCACAGAAAATTAATACATATATTCATAATATGTCCCTGGAAGGATATCCAGAAACAGTTCCTGTCTCCCGGAAGAGAATCTGCGTAGCCAAGAGACAAAGAAGGAAGTTCTCACTCTCTACTCTTCTGCAACTTTTATTTCTTTTCCATGTGAATGCAGAGTTCACTCAAAAAGGTAAAGCTACATAAAATTAAAAGGATTTTTGTATATATACAACCATGTAAATATTACATATAGCTATCACTATGACATTTTACAAATAAGCCAGAATATAATTAATTCAGTAAGTTCATCTCACGGACATAAGGCAGATGTATCTAACTTGCATAGGTCCTGGAGAATCAAGCACACTAGAAAATCTATATCCTCAGGAAAAAACAGTCCAATAGGAGATTATTTGAAAGCCAACAAGTAAATCCCAATATTAATTCAGCAAATGTGGAATGTATGTGGTAAGACTTCAAATACTCTATTTGGGGAAAAAATATTGGTATGAAATAAAAATGAATTAGACCCCAAAGAACACCATAAATATTAAATACACAATCAATGCAGTGGTATAAAATATGGCTGAGGATGCACTTATTAAAGACTTAGTATCAAAACAAAACTTACTGTGTCTATTAACTGTACTAGTCTGAGGTCAATGGAATTTATGGAAAAAATTATAAAAGTCATTAAGAGACTCATAAGATTTAAGATGATGAATGTAAGAAATCATCTTTTCTTTGAAAGCCTAATTCTATAAAATTTTAAAAATGAAACCATATAGTGGTAGAAAAAATTTTAAATAGTGTTTCTAAAGTCTTCACATTGTATTCTCTAAAGCAATCAAACAAAATCTGATCCTGTTCTGTTGTTTGAATGTTATAGTTTTATATAAAACTAAAGCTAAATGTGACAGTCCATACAAAAATGTATAACAAATGACCAAATACAAAATTAACCTTGATTCCATTACATTATATAGAGCTACTATTTCAAATTAATATAGCTAATGCACTAACCAGAAATTTATAGTATTAAATACTTCAGCCTAAGATTTTAAGTGTCATGTCTCTCCCCAATAGAGATATTAGAGACCATTTTATCCTGAGGTAAGCCTGAACTACAGATAATATATTAATATCCCAATATTTCAACCTGTAAGCATTAAAATGTCATCTAATGAATTTTGTGGTTAAATATAATTGGATATATTTTAATCTATTCAATTGCAATTGAGTAATTTTGGTACTTTATTCCAAATTTTTAAAAAGTAAATTTTTCATGATAGATTACTTAAGGAATTATCTAACAACATAATTAGAAATTAATATATGTTATTAATAGCTTAATCAAAAGGATAGTAAATTGATATGGGACTTCTCTGCAACTTCGCTGTGGGTCTAATCAACAATATTTCATTTAGCCACTGCCTTCTCCCACCCCATCCTTCATATATATGAAGTAGCTCATGTGAACTAGGACTGATTTCAGGAAGAGTTTTAGGGACATGTGATTGAAAAGGTGCTACAGAAAGAAAGACACAAAAGGAGAATCTCTGAGTTTACTCTACTGCAATTATTTTACTACTAGCTACTTACAACTTAACCAATTCAAACAAAAATCAAGGCCATATTAGTCCTGTTTCTCTCCAACAAAAAATTGAATAAATAAAGATCTTTAAACTATATTGGTCAGAATTATTCTTAGTAGGTGTCAGAAATGTCAGAGTAAAATTTCTGCCAAGGAAAGATAATAATTATCAACCTGCAATGCTAGTTGTGCCAGTCAATGAGGGAAACATAGTGTTTCACAAAGCTTTCTTGGAATCTTTAATATTATTGTTAATTACTTTGAATAAATTCTATGAACTTGGTTCTTTAGGGATGCTCCTATTAACCAAAATTATTATTTTTTATTTATACAAGCAAATAACAATTATTTTCACTTAGACAAAGACTCTGTACATATTATGCTCTTATTAGTAAAGTTAGTAAATGTTAAATGTTTATTAAAAATAAGATAAAATGTGTTAAAGTACTTTTATTAGCCAAACAAACTAGTCATATAGCTATTATTATGTATATGGTATATCAGGCTTTTAATGCACTATCTATGCTTCCTCTTGGTGATTTTTTTTCATAAGGCTTTCAAAATCCAAAAGCTTGAGAATACTTGATTTTTTACTAGTATTTCAATGGAAAGTAGCTATGAAATTACTTTATTTGTACAAATACTTTGTTATCTCACAGACTTGTGGAATTACATATTAAGACCTTGCTAATAATGCCTACCAGGGAACTTCATAATTAACAGCACCTCAGTTTTAAGATTCTCCAATAAATTTTTAAATTCTCCTTTAGTGGTTTATAGAGCTTAAGTAGCTTAGCTTTCAAAGAATAAAAAACAAATCTCATGTTAACTGTATTCATTTCTGCATACCAATTTGTGCTATGGAAATGTGTGAAACTAATCTCACTTTAAACTGAGGGAGCTAAATGATTCTTCCCTATCATTGAAAAGAATATTAAAAATGATCTTTCTCCTCCCTCAACAAATGCAAACTCACTCTTCCAGCACCATCAACATACCAGCATGATTATTGCAGAAAGAAAGGACTCCATTTAGGCTATTCCAACAAAGTAATTTCTCATCTTTGGAATATCACAACCAAGGAATTTGGAAGACTCCTATGCAAACAAAGCAGATTACATCTGGAATAAATGGAAGGAAAAAACATCTAGGAAATTTTACATTTATGGACAATTTCTTTCTCTCTCTCTTTTTTGCTTTTCGATGGTACAATTATATAAAAATGTGTACTCCTATTTAACCTGGATACTTGAATTATAGTAACAACAGCTAATATAGCAATAGTGTACTACTTCATTTAAACATAATAATGGGTAAAGGACGGTATTATTGATCCCCATGTTAGAGTTACAAAAATGAAAGAATACTGAGTTTACATAGCTTTTTAAAAAATTAATTAATTAATTATTTGAGAGAGAGCCGAAGCGGGGCGGGGGGGTGGGGAGGGGTAGGACCCTGAGATCATGACCTGAGCCAAAGTCAGATGCTTAACCAACTGAACGACCCAGGTACCCCAAGTTTACACAGCTTTTAAGTGACAAAAAAAAAAAAAAACAGAATCTAAGGTCTCTAACTCAAAAGTGATTGTTTGTTATGGCATACTACCTACAATCACTTTCATTCTTTTTTGCTTCCCTTCTACAAGAAAATCTAGGTTAAAATACTCTAGATGTAAAGTGGAGGCTCAAGTCTATTTATTTTAACATTATTTTCTCTTACACTAATTTGCCGTAAGAGCAATTCTATAAAGGAGTATTAAATATGAAAGTTTAAGGGATAGTTTACATTTGTGATATATTTATGTTATATTTGCAGCGAGGCAACTACTATGCTTCTCCTTCAGTATTGATTGTTTTCTACTAATGGTCAATGCTTCGCTGTTGTGTCACAGTCACCTAAAGGATTCAAAAACCAAAGGAGAAAGGCAATTCTGATCCAGTGTTCACCTATAAAGCCTCATTAGTTCCTTGACTGCTGTTTCACTTGAATAACTTTGGAGTCCTATTTATATTAATCGCTCCACAATTTAAGATTAATAACCACACACAAAAAAAGTGGAACTTCAACTGCCAACAAATCAACCGCCGGTGTATTAATAACATGAACCCACTGCTATAATGGCCTTAAGTGGTCAGTCTGTTCAATAATTAATGCAATTGGGTTTTCCTATTCTTGCCTTTAACTGATGGAGTTACTTACTGTTAAGATACAAGTAGATTTCTATTCATAGTCAACCACACAAGTTAACAATATTATACTTGGTTTTATGTTTTACACAAAAGATAATATTGATGAATTATTAATATCTTGTGAGTATATTACTTAGAAGAAAAGTATAATTTCAGACTGCAGAAGATAGAAATGGGACAAAACTTCTTGATCTTGCTTACATACTAAAAGTAGGAGGTGTATTTCAGCCAGCTGTGTCAAATAGAGAGAAGAATAATAGAGGAACACCAGCCACTTCTGTTGACTACTCCGTCTCTAATTAGCTATGTGGATTTAAATAACTCACACAATATCTCTGCATTACAGTCCTACCACCTGGAATATAAGGTGGTGGTTTTAGATCTTTCGTTCTTTACTAGAACAATTTTGCCCCCATGGGACATCTGGCAATGTCTAAAGACTTTTTTTTTGGTATCACAAAAGGGCTGGGGTGGGGGTGGGGTGGGAGGTAAGGGCTAGAGATGCTGCTAAAGGTTCTATACTACTCAGGATAGCCTCACACAAAAAAGAATTATCCAGTCTGCTGTTCTGAGATTGAGAGACTCCGGTTTAGATGGTGTTTATGATCTCTGTATCAATGATTTTAGGCTGGATTCCTTAAATTCTGCAGCAGAGGGTACAGCAAAGGGCTGGCATGACTCTTTACCAATTAGCTGTGTTTTTATTGCTTCTTGTTTTGTCAAACCAAAGTTTTCTTCTTTTTTTAAATTTAAATTAGCCAACATATTGTACATCATTAATTTCAGATGTAGTGTTCAATAATCGATCAGTTGCATATAACAACGATGTGATGCTCATCACTTCACATGCCCTCCTTAAAAATCAGTGACTTTAAGATCAAAACTTTTCTGCCAGAATCCGTATAAATTAGCTTCAAGTTAATTTTTCTTTGAAAGTACTATCTTAAGGCTAATCTTCCACTTTCCAGTGTGGATTTTTGTGGAAGGTTGTATTCTTTTTTAATTTTTATGATATTTATGCAGTCTTACAAAAAATGTATCTCATATTACCACAGAACTATAATATGAATATTATGGATAATATGTATTATATGTATTTTTTTATAATCTGCTTCAAATTATTTCTAAAGTGTGAATAATATGTATATCTTTCACATACACATACACACAAATACCACTTATTTATAAATATATATTAAGAATTAAGCACTGTAGAAAGATATACATATGCATATCTGTGTATACATATGTAAAATATGAAACTATATTTGTTAAGATATACTGACCTATCAATATCCCTTTGTGGAGATTTTATACAATACACACAATATTTTATTTCATTCCCTTATCTCTATCCCCAAAATATGTGGATTTATAATTTCAATAAAAATAAAATTTTATTCAAATTATATTTGTATCTCATGTTTCTGTTCACAGCTCTTACAGAATATTTTATAAAATGGAAATGTTGCCTGTTGCTATTTCCTTTACTGAAATTCTAAATTTGAAATAGTCCAAAGACCATCAGGAAAAGGGAAAAAAATGCCTCTAATTTCTTAGCAAATGTTTAGAATAAAACATTACTTTCATAATTCAAGATTGCCAAAATGTAAGTACATGAAATGGCTCACAGTGGGAAATAAATGTATAAACACTTAAGTAAGCCATTGCATTTGATCATTTTCTGTATTTACTGGGGTTAGAGCTCTTTTGAATGATTATTACTAATTTATTCATCTCTGACAAAGCACAATTATTTATTTAAATGATGAATAAAGGAAATAACACAGACTGGCTCATTTTCATGGATGACTGAAGGAATTTGGGACTTGCTTCAAAAATCCTCAGTTCATGAATGTAGGTTGTATAAAAATAGATTGATAATGTTAATAATAAACAATGTACATTAGAATATTTACAAAATAAGCAGAATTATTCTTCATGTAAAGAATTTGAAGTTAATAAAACTAATGTTAATTATAGAAGTACATAATACAATGAAATTGAGTATTATTTCAATTACAGTTTTTAATGTACTCTTTGAAGCAGAAATATTACCATATTCTTTCTCATAATGAGAGGACAATTTAAAAATTTTTTCAGAACATTAAGATTACCTTGCATAGAGACTACATTCACATGACTGTATATTATTTCAATGATGAATGTATGTTACCTAGAAAAAAATACTTTATTATATAGGGAGATTTTAATAATACTAAACTTATATAAGAATCTTAATACAATTTTTGTTCCAATAACTAAAATAAAAGCTTATTTTTATTTTGTACTTCACTTACAGGGGAAAATGTTAAAAGATTTAATAACTACTCAATATGAATTAGCCCCTTACTAAAATATTCTTTTAGAAGGAAAATCAATATTTAATTAATAATTCAGTGTTATGCTGCCAATCCATTTTTTGGGGGTTTTTTTGTTGTTTTTGTTTTTGTTTTTTTCAGGCTCTATTTTGGGAAGATCTAGAGTTCCTTGGTGACTCTTCAGGAGGGTCTGCATTAGAAAGAATTAGGAGAGTTTGGTTGGATACAGGGTCCCTATCCTGCTTTAATCCAAACAATTCTTCCTACAACTGTATACATTCTGAAACTCTGAAGAAGATTTTGACTAAATACATTTATAGAACACAAAAAATTGTTGAGAATTTAATATAATGATATGCTCTGCTGTTACACTGATCTCTTGGTAAAGTAATATAAAACAAGCATTAAAAATAAAATTTGTTATTAAATTTTATAATTTCATAACCACAAGAGCCAACTTTTGAAATACTAGAGATAAGGGTGTTCTGTCTTAAGCAACACAGCCAATGTACAATAAAAAGAGTATTCTTCAATGGAGAAAATAACTGCATTTTTAAACTTGCTGTTCTTATCAGAGGTAAAAGTGATTTAAAAGAACTGTCGTACATTTGAGCAGAAATGCACACTTTACAGTGATAGGTTAAAACAACTGAAGCAAATGTGTAGGGAAGTATGGTTATTCCTTCTATAGATAAGAAGTGCATTTAAAAAGTTCAGGAAATATAATTTCGAGAGGAAAATATGTCTTACTAAGGGGAATAAAGAACTTTTAACATAAAAGATAGATCAACTGACATATTGGGTATCCCTGTGTACATTTCCTGTCAAATTTTATTATACAAAAGCCTAAATCGAGGCATTACAATTTCTAATATAGGCAGGTTTTTCTTTAGTGAAGATGCATTTTATTTTCCAATAAAACACTTTGGCAATTTAGTACATTTTTTCCTTAATAATAAGTATCTTTTGGGGCACCTGGATGGCTCAGTTGTTAAGTGTCTGCCTTTGGCTCAGGTCATGATCCCAGGTTCCTGGGATTGAGCCCCGCATAGGGTTCCCTGCAGGGAGCCTGCTCCTCCCTCTCTCTCTACTGTTCCCCCTGCTTGTGCTCTCTCTCTAGCTGTCTCTCTCTCTCTCTCTCTCTGTCAAATAAATAAATAAATAAATAAATAAATAAATAAATAAATCTTTAAAAAAAAGTCTCTTTTAAAATTCAAGTTCTGGATTACTTGACTCTAAATACTTGCTTTTCTGTTTTTTTTTTTAAAGCTTACAAGAAATGATTATTAGAATTGAAGTGTTTAAGTACAAAACAGATTGAAGTTTACAGACAATATTCTACATTATAGATTACTATTGAGAGGATGATTCCGAGGGGAACAATTGGTAAGACTAAGCATCGCCACTTATTTACATTGTAGGGCAATATGTGTGGCTATGTGTTATACTATCATAATCTTCTGTCTTGGAAATAATCCTTGGGCTAATTTCATTATTTGTTGGAGTGTCCCCAAAATTCTAACACGAATTTTAATGTGATGGTTTTAAAGGGCCAAAATAAGCCTTTCTGTTGGGATAACACTATATGGAACTAAGAATTAAAAAGAAGACACAGAGGTACAGGTCTGTGACCCAGCCACCCCATCCCTCCCACCTCCCACCACTCCAGCAACTCTGTTTGTTTCCTGAGATTAAGAAATCCTCATATCAGTGAGAGCATATGATACATGTCTTTCTCTGATTGACTTATTTTGCTTAGCATAATACACTCCAGTTCCATCCACGTCATTGCAAATGGCAAGATTTCATTCCTTTTGATGGCTGCATAATATTCCATTGTGTATATATACCACCAAAAAAAAAAAAAAAAGAAGAAGATAGTAGGAAGGGAAAGATGAAGGAGGGGAATCCCAGTGGGGAGACGAACCATGAGAGACTATGGACTCTGAGAAACAAACTGAGGGCTCTAGAAGGAAGGGGGGTGGGGGGATGGGTTAGCCTGGTGATGGGTATTAAAGAGGGCACGTATTGAATGGAAAAACAAAACAAAACAAAACAAAAAACCTAAAGGAAACTTGTGAAGGTGTTGCCGCCAGAAGGAAGATAACAATGAATTATTATAACATGGGTGTGTTGGTGAGGTCTCCTAGGATCTGATAGTTCTTTACACCAGGGACATAATAAAATAACACTGAGACAGAAAAAAATAAAATAAAAAATAAAAAAAAGACACAGGAAGCCTAACTGTAAACCTCCATTCAAAGGTAAAACTGAGCATATTTTAAATTTTACAAACAATTACATTTTTAAAGTACACTATAAGTTTGTGTCAGATATAACTAACCCATTACATTTGCATTTTTACAAAATAAGAGATGTGGATAAAGTTCCAAAATTTGAAATTACGCAGCTTTCATCATCAAAATTAAAGAAGACAGAATGATGACTTAACCATCTCAAACTTGAAGTGAAAATCATTCAGGGAGTGGTGTCCAGCTGGTTATTTACTTTTTCCCCAAGAAAAGACTGAGAAAATGGTGTTAAAATTCACTATTAAAAAGATGTTCAGAGGAATAATTTTGGGATAATGATTAAACATTGAAAAACCTGATCCAGAAGGGAATTAAAGTTATGAAATTAGATAATGAAATTTCCCATCATGGCATCATCACATACCATGTGCCAAATAGTCAAGCCTCATTTTCTCTAAATTGTACATAATTTGTATTGTCACATTTGTTTTGGTTTTCTTGGCATTTATGTCATAAATCTCTATACAATTCATCTAACATTTTCACTTTTTTGTCTCACAAATCATTATTCTTACTGTGCCACATAGTATAAAATTGAAGATGTTAATGTAAGATGCCTTTTGTCCTTAGAGAGAACTCCAGATCTGGGCCCATCCTTTGGCTGAGAAGGTATCTGCTGAGCCTCTCAGAGTTGTGGAGAGGGTAGAAGCAGTTTTATGCCTTCGAGGTCCTAGCAAATTGGCCTCAATCACACTCACTAGTCTTTTCCTTCACTGATTTCTCTTAAGCTATTTTGGAACCTTCCTCCTGTCTGTACTGTGTCTTGGTATTCAAAACATAGTATTACCAGACACTCAGGGTTGTATGAAAAAAAGAGGAAGGAAGGAAGGAAGGAAGGAAGGAAGGAAGGAAGGAAGGAAGGAAGGAACGAACGAAGGAACGAAGGAAGGAAGGAAGAGGGAGGAACGAATGAACTGTTGATGAGAAAATAATGAGACTCTGTTTCTCAAAGCAAGATCATTCCTGTATTTCTGGCAAAGTGAAAAGCTCTTCCAAGAAGGCCTTCTGAAAACTACATTGACACATTTGTATAAAAAGAAACAAAACTGAACTTATTATAATTATGTGTCCTTTGCAGTATTCTATAACCCTTAAACCTCACAATCTGCAGATGTCATGTTAAAGTACTAAAGAGGGATCTTATATAACTTTGATGTTATTGATACATTGATAGGGTATATATACTAAACTTTCTTTTTAAAGTAAACATACGATCTGGGTGGTAGTAAATTACTTTGTAACTTTAAAAATCACTAAATTAACTTTTTCTTCCAACCATGTGAGCTTCTCAGATGACACTCATTCTCCTATAAAAGTTTCTACTTCCATTTCCTCACTTCCTGGTAAACTTTATTTTCTCCTTTCTCAGATCACTCCAATTTCCAGTAACCTCCTAAGTGCTAAGTGGAATGGCCTCTTGTTCTTCATGCCCTTTGACTTCTAGCAAGGTTTGCTCATACTGACCATCTCTGTATAGAAACTGATCCCTTATCCTTCTACATGGTATTCCAGGCACATTGTGCACTTTTTCCACCATTCAACGCACCAGACTCTCTCCCACAATGTGCTATGAACAGAGAATACTGTTTTGAATTCCTCTCCTGTGACTCACTGTCCTTCTCAGTGCCTGCTCTCAGACTGTTTCTTCAGTCTGCAATTGTTCCTTCCTTCTTTACTTCCAGTTGAAATCCCATTTCTTTTTTTTTTTTTTTTAGTTTAATAAACATTTATTCCTTTAGTTGAACAACCTCTAACACAAAATATATATATGGTTTAGGACCTCTTTTTGAGTGGAAAGGAATTTAGGTCTCAAGAGGTTTTGAGCCAGTTTTCTGAAAATCATTTAACTGAGCCTATGAACCCTGAAAAAAAAAATAATAAAAACTGGCTCAAGGAAACCAGAAATTAGATTTTGAAATCAAACCATGGATTAAGTCAGCAAACTTAAAATTGGGGCAATTCTTCTCCTGTATTTCCTACACACTCAAATTCACCCTGGAAAACAGAAACCTCGTCTACTGGAAGACAGAATGGAAACAGAATAGGTGGTACAATTGATTGGCTGGCAAGTTTATGGAATGGCAAAGATTTTGAGGGGTTTGAGTAAGGATGAGAAAAATGACTGTGGATAACACATGTAAGGATTAGATTGGAAACTATAGACTTGTATTGACACCAACTACATGACTTTTCTCAATGCCTATGGGAATGGATAAGGGGGTTGACCCAAGATGACTTAGGACTTGGAATGAGCAAAGATGTACTTTTAAAGTCAACCCCATCTTTCCCTCTAGAGTGGGTAGTGGATTCATAATGGTCACAAAGACCATAGATAAAGTATTTAAAATTCTGATCAAAGCCAACTTTAATTTTTTATCCTCACACTTAAAAGGTTATCTGATGGCCACCAGTTTCCCAATTCAAGCATTGGTTACTAGCTTACAAGTATTAAAGTCTTCTCATTTACCTAATGTTCAATTACCATCAGTTTTCATACAGACAAGAGTGAATACAATTAACTGACTGCTTTGTAGGAAATTCAGTATCCTACTGATCCCATGAGTCGTGGGATAGAACCAGGAGTCTCCACATTTTATGTTAACTTCAATAGTACTATGGAGACCAAGGCAATTTTGCCTCAAGCAGGATTTATTTCTATTTTTAAGAGAACCCTCCTGTAACAGGTAGGTTTATTCAATTCTCTTAAAAATATGGTGGCATTCTTTTATTTTATTTATTTATTTATTTATTTATTATTATGTTATGTTAATCACTGTACATTACATCATTAGTTTTTGATGTAGTGTTCCATGATTCATTGTTTGCATATAACACCCAGTGCTCCATGCAGTACGTGCCCTCTTTAATACCCATCACCAGGCTAACCCATCTCCCCACACCCCTCCCCTCTAGAAACTTCAGTTTGTTTCTCAGAGTCCATAGTCTCTCATGCTTCGTCTCCCCATCCGATCCCCCCCCCCCACTTCATTCTTCCCCTCTTGCTATCTTCTTCTTCTTTTTTTTTTTTTTTAACATATAATGTATTATTTGTGTCAGAGGTACAGGTCTGTGATTCAACAGTCTTACACAATTCACAGCGCTCACCACAGCACATACCCTCCCCAGTGTCTATCACCCAGCCACCCCATCCCTTCCACCCCCACCACTCCAGCAACTCTCAGTTTGTTTCCTGAGATTAAGAAATCCTCATATCAGTGAGGTCATGTGATACATGTCTTTCTCTGATTGACTTATTTCACTCAGCATAATACCCTCCAGTTCCATCCACGTCGTTGCAAATGGCAAGATTTCATTCCTTTTGATGGCTGCAAAATATTCCATTGTGTATATATACCACCAAAAAAAAAAAAAAAAGAAGAAGATAGTAGGAAGGGAAAGATGAAGGAGGGGAATCCCTCCTTTACATAAAAGGAATACTGGATTCAACCTAAAAATGTGGTTCCTAGTTAACACTTAAAGATTTGGGTATTCTTCTATTTCAGTATCTACTTTAAATACTCTCCTCTTTGACATTTGCCCTCTCACACACTCAAGTACACATACCTGTACACCTACCCACACATATGTACGCACACTCCACATCTTTGGGCAAAAAAATAGTTGATTCTTGTCTTGAGTTCTGCTTGTATTCTCACATAGAAATATGTGTACTTATAAAGTGTATATGTATTTATTTATTTACCATATGTATGTGCATGTGTGCATATTATATGTTATGTATTGTGTACGCAATATATTTGCTACATATATTATACATATTCCCTGCTGAGCAGGGAGCCCTACACCGGGCTCAATCCCAGGACCCTGAGATCATGAAGCTGAAGGCAGACACTTAACTGACTGAGCCACCCAGGCACCCCTGTTTTAGTTGTCTTTATAAAAAGTACATATCAACTGCTTAACACCTGTTACTGTTTTTAAATGATTTCTTAAATATGCAAAAAGGTATCACACATAGAATCATTTCATAGAAATGAGCTATTTAAGTTAATTACATGTAAGGTATGTTGCTTGCTTAACTTTACCAACAATAATCACTGAATTTTCTGTCCAAATAAGGAATGGTGGGTGAAACTTTTAGCAAGGGATGTCTAATTGGATTTATTCTGTCATTATATCCGGATAGCATCCTTCTCTCCCCCCTCCCTCCTGCCCCTGTCTCTTTCATGCCCCTCCGAACTCCCACCTTGGTCCCTGTCTTTCTTTCCCTCTCCCTCTCTCCATTTTCTTTTTCTTAGACTATTTGAATTTAGTTCTGTTGATCATTTCCTGATCAATCAGAACATCCCAAACATGTCTAGCATGGGATACTAATTTTCTGAGCCATAAGCCTTAATAATTGTAAAGCTGTATAATTCTCCTGAAATTTCTCAAAGGTCAGATTAAATAGAGAATGTTTGGGAATTGTATTGTTTATGGGGCTTTGTTTCCCTCCAAATTGCCATGAAAATTTATACCATTGGAGTTTAGTTTGCTTATTACTAGGGAATAGTTTTTCTATTTATGTGGCCCAAACAGTATTATCTCTCTGTATTTTCTAGGCAACTGCCTGGGTGTTTGTCTCAATCATTGATGTGCTTTTTAAAAAATGCTATTTGAGCTGTACACATGGGGGGAAAAAGTTCTAGCTTCTGACTGGGGAATGAAAATGCATTCACCCAATAAGCAAAAGCATACAGCATGACACATTCTGAGTAACATTATGAATTATCCCATGTCTGCAGGCACTGAGGGATTTTCTTGCATGATGATTTCCTGCTCTGTCTTGGTTACTCAGGCAGCACTTATGTATCATGTAGAATTTGAATATGAGTTCCAGTCCCATGACTACCTCATGTTATTGCTGCCTCTGACTTTTTCCCCTCCCCAACTGTCATCTATTGCTTGAGCAAGCTACTGGAGCTAACAAACTTTCTTGCATCTGACTTTGATATATGTCTAAGATATGGAAAAACTCCTTAAACTTTGTAAGCAAACAAACCAAGCTGTAGTTTTACTGAGCTGCCATGTGCTTATGTATTTAAATATCATTAGGAGTAATTTTAATCATCATTTGCAATATTTTAAATTAACATTTATAATACTTTTGAGAAAATATTCAGTACATGTCACTTTCAGTGTCCTTCAATATAATTATTAACAATATTAAAAATGAAATATTAACCCAATAAGAGTTATTTAACTGTTAAAGCTTTTTTTTTCTTTCTTGTCTAGGCATCTATTTCTGTTCTATTGTTGATAGGTCTTAATATAAACTTACAAATCAAGGATTTGCTTGGTTTCTGAAAAAAAAAGTCAAGATTTTTCTCCCAAAGCCAATTATAAATTACATGTAGATTTATTGTCATATTAAAAGCCCACATTATTATTTTTAGGAATTTACTACTGTTCTAGAATGCTTAAGAAACTAAACTAGGCTGTATACTATTTATAATTTTTAAATGAAATCTTTGAAAGTACGTAACGTTAATATGTCTAATGTATCAGAGAAACATGTTAAATTTTCCTTTGATGATCATGGCCCATCTTTAAACTTTAGTTTGAGGTGTTTTTTTTTTTTTTTAATTTATGTCACTTTTGGAGTCAGTTATTTTAAATATATCTCATCAGAAAATTTGAAAAGCATATGGCTGAGAACAAAACATATGGCAAAGTGAACTAAAAGTGTGCTGGGACTTTTTAAGTATATAACAAAGAAAAAATTATGTCACCATGAGTAGAGGCGGAGTTCTATTTTTTCTCTTACATTTCCACTTTGCTGTTAAGTGGGTTCATGAAAATGGTTCTGACCAAAGAGCTGTACGTGAACAAGACAAGTGTCAAATTCAGGCAAAAGCAACAGAAAAGAAGGCTAAAACATTCTAGGTGTCTAGTCTATTGCCACAGCAACCAAGGAAGTAATGTGCTGCATGTGGTAGAAGCTCCATCAACCTGAGGCAAAATCTCCACCCTGCTCACAAAAGACAAGCATGGTCGCAAAGAATCCTTTATTGTGTTTTTACTCAAGTAAACTTAAGACTATCTTGATTTACACAAGGACATATCACAGTTTTTTTTCTTCCCTCAGTCTTGTCAAGAGTACCTCCTAAATCTATCTTGAATCTATTATCTTCTCTTAATCAATTATTCCCTCTAAGTGCCCAGCCCTCTGAGCTCCTAATTTGCACTGAACTGCATATAATGCAACAAAGAATGAGCATCCAAGATTTTTGGAAATAATCATCTTTCTTTTCAAAGAGTAACACTAGAAACAGAATGGTTTGGTAACTATATAACTTATTCCTTTCATTGATGTGAACAGAGTTAAGTGTAAGAACAAGTATCAAGATCACCCTTTTATTTTTTATTTTTTTTTTAAGATTACCCTTTTATAAGACAGGGTACTTATGACATAATTCTTCCTTTCCAGACATCATCCTCTGCCATGTCACATCCTTCCCATACATTCCCCACCCCCCCAGTTTTTCCCACAAAGTGGAACTATGTGATCCTGTTCCTAATGACTATTTACTTCATCTGCGTGTGTGTGTGTACACATATGTGTGCTTTCCTCATTATAATGCCTTTCCATAAGGTGGGGGATCATATTGAAGGGTCCCTAAAATTAGAAGGAGTATAATACATCTTTGATCAAGGTCTTTACCTACAAATCAGATTTATTATGTGCTCTTGGCTACTCTCATTTATAGTATTGAAAGAATGCAAACCATTCCATATTTCTTTTTTCCCTCTTCCCTCTCTATCTCCATCTCCCTCACTCTTGCTTTATATGTTTACTTATTTTGCTTCTTTATTCTAAAGCTCTGATTAGCTTTTTTGAAACTCTGAATAATACAAAGTTTTCTCTTGAATTAACTAGTTTAATCTCTTTGATTATATAGTCCCACACATTAGATGCATATACAGTTCATACTGTCTGAAACAATTTTTCCCCTTGTTTTTTGCCTGGCCGTGTACTACTTACTCATTCTTTAGATCTAATGTGAAATACCCTTTTAGGGTGGAAAAATTCCCTGTATCCCATCTATGTTTGATCTAGCAGTTATATACTCATATTCTGCATTCTTAACACTTAACGCAATTGAAAATATAATTCTTTGTGTATTTTATAAGGAATTCTGGTATCCACCATTAAGTTGTAAGTTACATAAAAATTAATGTCATGTTTCATGGTCACTAACATATCTCCAGTCACTAGCAAGCACAATGCTATGATGAGCACATATTAAGTGCATGTAAACATGTGATATATTATTATAGTACTTCAAACTCAAAATTTTGAAAATTATATGTTAATTATAATAACACCCAGCATGACTGTGCCAATTTGCATAGTCATGCTACTTACTAATTTTGCTCATTGTTTTTCAAAAATACAGATTCTATTCTATAGCTTTCAATTTTTAGGATTAATTTTATTTTTTATTTTTATTTTAACTTTTTTTTATGATTTTATTTTTTTAAGTAATCTCCACCTTCAACATGGGGCCCAATCTCATAACCTTGTGATCAAGAATCACTTGCTCCAGGGACTGAGCCAGCGAGGCACCCCTTTAGGATTAATTTTTTTTAAATTTCTAAAAGAAAAGTCTTTTCATAACTTAAAGAAATAAAATTATATCTGTTTAGAGATAACATGATCATAACGTAGAAAAAAACAAAGATTCAACAACAACAACAACAACCTGTTAAAACTAGTAAACAAATTCAGTAAAGTTGCAGATACAAAAAATCAACATACAGAAATCAGTGGTATTTCTATATACAAACCACTGAAAACATAAGAAGACAATCCCATTTACAATAACAATGAAAAGAATACCTAGGAATAAGCTTAATTAAAGATGTGAAAGACTTATACACTGAAAATTATACACTGATGACTAAAACTTATACACTGAAGACACTGTTGAAGGAAATGTAAAGAAAATCTAGATAAATGGAAAGACAGCTCATGATCATAGATTAGAAGAATCAATATTGTCAAAATGTCTATTCTACCCAAAGTGATCTATAGATTCAATAAACACCCATCAAAATCCCATTGACATTCTTTACAGAAATAGAAGAAAAACAATTCTAAAATTAATATTTAACAACAAAAGACTCCCAATAGCCAAAGTAATCTTGAGAAAGAACAAAGATGGAGGCATCACTCCTCTTTATTTCAAAATACAGTACAGAGACACAGTAATGAAAACAGTATGCTATTGATATAAAAACAGACATACAGACCAATGAAACAAAACAGAGAGCCAGAAATAAATTCACCCATCTACAGTCAACTGATCTTTGACAAGGACGCCACTAACACATGATGGAGAAAGTATAGTTTTTTCAGCAAATGGTGCTCGGAAAATTGAATATCCACTTTCAGAAGAATGAAACTGGACTCTTATACTCTATACAAAAATCAACTCAAAATGAATGGAAGAGTTAAATGTAAGACCTGAAACTGTAAAATTACTAGAATAAAATATAAGGAAAAAGTTTCTTGCCATTGGTCTGGCCAGTAATTTTTTTTGGATATGACACCACAGGTAACAAAAGTAAAAAAAATAGACAAGGGGGGTTGCATCAAACTAATAAGTTTCTGAACAGCATAGAAACTCAATAAAGTGAAACGCAACATATGAAATGTAAGAAAATATTTGCAACCCATATATACAATACCCATATATACAATAACCCATATATATATATATAAGAAAATCAATAAAGTGAAACGCAACATATGAAATGTAAGAAAATATTTGCAACCCAAAATATATAAGGATCTCATACAGCTTGATACATAAAACAAGTAACCCGATTAAAAAATGGACAAAGGACCTGAGTAGCCATTTCTCCAAAGAAAACATACAAATGACCAACAGATATAAGTGATGATGCTAATCACTACACATATGGAAAATGCAAATTAAAACCACAGTGAAATATCACCTCACATCTGTTAGAACAACAATTATCAAAAACACATAGGTAACAAGGGTTGGCAAGGATGTAGAAATGTTGGTGGGAATGTAAACTGGCACAACCATTGTGGAAAACATTATGGAGGTTACTCAAAAAATTAAAAATAGCATTGCCTTGTGATTCAGTGATCCCACTTCTGTATATATTTCTAAAGGAAATAAAATCAGTATTTCAAAGAGATATCTATACTCCTGTGTTCATTGCAGCCTTATTCACAATAGCCAAGATATGAAAACAACTTATATGCCCAATGAATGAGTGGATAAACAAAATATGGTGTATATATACAAGGAGATATTATTCATTATAAGAAGAAATTTTGCCACATGAAATAACATGAATGAACCTGGAGGACATTATCTTAAGTGAAATAAACCAGACACAAAAACAAATACTGCATGATCGTACTTGTACGTGCAATCTAAAATAGTCAAACCCACTGAATCAGAGAATAGCAGGGCGGTTACCACAGACTGGGAGGAGTGGGTTAATGGGGAGATTTTGGTCAAAGAATACAAAATTTCAGTTATGCAAGATTAATGAGTTCTGGAGATGTAATGTACAGCAATGTGACTATAGTTAATAATATTGTATTGTATACTTGAAATTCACTAGGACAGTAGATCTTAAGTGTTCACCACACACACACACACACACACACACACACACAAAGGAAATTGTAAATATGATGGTTTGGTTGTGACAATCATTTCACAATGCATAAATATAAATATATCTTATATCAAAATATCAAGTTGTTCACATTAAATAAATACAAGATTTGTCAATTATATTTCAATATAGATGGGGAAAGGCATTATCAACTATTCTAATAGTACTCAAGGACTTGGGTCAAAAGTGATGCAATGTAATTGATTAATTTTGGATTTATTAAGTTGATGACTGACAAATCATAACAGTCTATGGTTGAATTTTTTATATTTATACTTATTTATAAATTATCACTCAGATATGTACGTGAAATGTGTAAATTTTCTAAAACTTAAGAGTGCAAGTTAATATTTTAGATGAGGTAATTTTTAGGAAACTAGACATTTTAGTACCACCTTCTTAATTTTCTTGTTTTAATGCGTATTATTTACCTGAAATACAGTTACCTTCAGGTGAAGATAATAACAGCAACAAAAAGCACAGTGAACCTTTCTCATTGGCAGGCATGGGGAAGTCATTCGACATTCATTATCTCATTTAATGCTTACAACAACCCAGTTAGTAAATGCATGAGGAAACTATAGTTCTAATTAGGCACTGAGTACTCAATAAAGGGCCAAACTCAAATGACTGAGGTCTTTCCATGATGCACCATTTCCTCACTGAATTAAACCCAAATTAAAATTCATATATCTTTGAAATTTATATACGAAGCCAGGAGAAATAAAACTAAGAAGAATGATTGTTTACTTTTATTAAAACTCTTTTCTCAATGTTATTGACTATGACATGTTCACAGGTAAAATCAGTGAAGCCTCACATGGGCTTTATCACCCTTCTCTACCACACAGCACATTACAACACAATAGCATGAAGACCGAGTCTTAATCCTGCTGATTTACAGTGATTCCAGAGATAGGAGTCAATGTTGGAGATATTATGCAAATGAATCAGAAATGAATGCACTTAAATTAATCCCTAAGTATAATAAGAAAGAACAGGAGTTAATTTAACACAGTCCAGAAAATCCTATTTCTATTTTTGATTTCCGATGCACAACGATTAAACTTGTACCTTATTAAGAAGTCCATATGTAAAGTTTCTAGAGATTAATGTCATCTACCCTTTTAAAAATGAGTTGTTTCAAAAAACCAAATTTGTGTGAACTATTTTCAAATATTTGTGTAGTAATAGCTATTTGTTAGACATAAATGGAGAAAAGTAAGTCCCTATTGTTCTGTTGGTTTGCAACCTTGGAGTTCCCTGAGGGAAATTCAAAACTGGTCTCCATGCACGAAGGGCAAGGAAAGATGGAAGAAAGAGGCAGATCACCCCAGATCAATAGGTGGCAGGTTTAAAAAGCAAAGAACTTACATACGAGGCTTATCTTGGGTAAAAATGGACTAGTAGATCTCCACACCCAGCTGCCAGAATTGTAAAAGATTATACAAAGGGATTAAGAGGCGATAATCATGTACTCAGTCCAGATGGCCTCACAACACATTATTTTTTCAAGGCTACAGCCTTCAAATGACTCCAAATGTGGAAATGGTGAGAGAAGCACATATTCCAAGGCCAAGAACAGAGTAAGGCGGACCATTCAACCAGTGGTCATTACCTCCTGATGACCTCCTCCAACATCTTCAGAGACCATCTTAAAAGACCAAATTGAGACTCATTGCTTCTCTATAATCTTCTACTACTTCTCTAGCTAATAATTTTCTCCTTCCTGACACGCCAATTGAATCATATAAGCTAAGAGTTGGGAAGCAATATCTTAGGGCACTGGTTTTCAATGCTACTACATATTAGAATCACCTGGAAGCTAGCAAATACAGAAAGGCTGAGGCCTCACTTCAGAACATTTAAGTCATAATTAGATGGGGCCAGGATGTGTTTAGTTTGGAAAGTTCGTCATGTGCTTCTATTATGCATACTCTGATTAAAAGTACTCTTGGGGCACCTGGGTGGCTCAGTTGGTTAAGCGACTGCCTTCGGCTCAGGTCATGATCCTGGAGTCCCGGGATCGAGTCCCACGTCGGGCTCCCTGCTCGGCAGGGAGTCTGCTTCTCCCTCTGACCCTCCCCCCTCTCATGTGCTCTCTCTCTCATTCTCTTTCTCAAATAAATAAATGAAATCTTTAAAAAAAAAAGTACTCTTAAGAGTTGAGTAATCATCAACTTCTTGAGTTTCCTTAAAACAAATATGTTCTAGGTCAGTAATTTCAAATGTTAGCATATACTAGAATCACTGGGAAGAAGTGTTAAAACACAAATTGCTGGACCCCACCCATATTTCTGGTTCAGTAGGTTGGTAAAGGGGCCTGAGAATTTGTATGTTGGTAAATTCACAGGTGATGCTGATGCTGTTGGTCCCTAGACCACACTTTGAAAACCCTTGTTCTATGAGATATAATACTCTGTTTAGATAGACTGAATCCAGTTCAGGGAGAGATAAATGAGTCAGTCCTACCTTATCAATATGGTCTGAAAGTGAACTTTTTCTTAGATGGAAATTTAAGTGTTGTTTTAAAAGAAAGAGAAAATGGATGGCAGACAAGCAAGGCTAATATCCACTAAAATTCCATCTGGCAAATCTTGTTCTGTTTCCTCTCACCAAGCACAACATCATAGTGTTATGCTTCAGAGCTTTATGTTTCTGTTATGAGCATGCCAGTGTTTCCTATCTTGAAGATTTTAATTTCGCCATCCTCTCTAAAATACACTTCCCATCTCTGCATATCAAAATCCCATTTATCTACATACTCCTGTATAGGAAATCCCCATGTGTTCCCCAAGAGACCATTTCCTGATTCTCCCTGAAGACATTAGAAAGAGATCATTTGAAACCTCATAATATTTTGTCCTTCTCTTTGGGAAATGCTTTTGTCAGGTGTTATAGTTATTTTACAGTTATTTTACTTTTATAATTATGGTGAAATAATATTTTACATTAAAATTAAACATTTAGAATATACCAGTGTCCCGAGCAGTTTTACAAATACCGGCTCTTTAGAGCACTATTAGTATTGTCATTTTACAAATGAAGAATTTGGGGCACAGTGAAGGTCAAATAACTTGGCCCAAGTAATTCAGCTGTTATGTAGCAGAGCCTGGATATACAACCTCAAAATACTAAGCTGCTTGACTCATAACAAGAAAATACAATTAATAGTTTATAACCCTTAGAACAACTTCAAGCATACTGAAAGTGTTAGATTATTGTTAGCTATTATCATCATGATTGTCATTATCACTGTTATTATTATGTGATTACTAGTGTGCTAAGTACTGTACTATGAATTTTAATAGCTGTATAGTTGTATACAGTTTACTTCATTTTATCATCACAAAATTATATTCTCACAGCAGCCCTTTGAGATGGGAACACTTGTTATCCTAAACAACCTGTTTCAGTCACCTAACCAGTAAGCACATGAGCCTCAAGGGCTGTTTCTTATTCATTTTGTATCCTGTGCAAGATTCAATGTACTGTTTCTCAAACAAGTTCTACTGAATTGAATTGAATTTGTGTATCTGTTTCAAATTTAATTATGTCACTTTATAGAACTTAAAGGCACATTTATTTTCCATTTCTTTCCTTTTGAATTTGTTTTGAATTTGATTTAACATCTCAGCTTGAAGTTATCAAAACAAATCTCAGGTAGTAATCACTCATGAAAAATGTAAGAGAGAAAACTTGTTCTCTCTTTTTTTTTTTTTTTAAATTTTATTTATTTATTTGCCAGAGAGAGACACAGCGAGAGAGGGAACACAAGCAGGGGGAGTGGGAGAGGGAGAAGCAGGCTTCCCGCGGAGCAGGGAGCCCGATGTGGGGCTCGATCCCAGGACCCTGGGATCATGACCTGAGCCGAAGGCAGACGCTTAACGACTGAGCCACCCAGGCGCCCCCAAACTTGTTCTCTCTCGTTAACAATTTAGCATTGAAACGTAACTGTCTTTTCACCAGATACAGAAGGAATATATGTGTGGTAGGCAGTTTCTAGGATGGTCTCCAATGATCTCTGCCTCCTGACATTCACACTGTTGTATAATTTTGTCCCCTTGAATCTGTGCTAGATTGAGACTTGCTTTTCTTTATTTTTTGAATTTCAGTATAGTTAACATACAGTGTTATATGACTTTCAGGTGCACAATATAGTGATTCAACAATTTCAGGGACTTGTTTTTAATGAATGGAATATGGCAGAAGTGATAGGATTTTTACTTCTGAGAATAGGTTATAAAAAGACTGTGGTTTTAGTCTTGGCTGCTCAGTCTGGCTCTCTCTGGAACACCTCCCTCAGTAGAAGCAAGCAGCCGTGTTGAGACCAGCCATGTGAGGAGGCCCATGTTAGAAGCAACTGATAACTGTCACCAACAGCAAGGGAGGACCTGAGGCCTGCCTGCAGTCAAACGAGTCAGTCTGAAAGAGCATCTTCTGAGGCCTACTGTAAGCGCTGTTAGTGAGCTCGGGAGTGGGTTATTCCAGGCTAACACATTCACTCCAACCTCATGAGAGACCTTGAGCTAGAGGAACCCAGATGAACTATACCTACAGCCTGTGAGATAATAAATGGTCTTTGTCTGTTTTTGTTAAGGCACTTAGTATAGGGCCAGCAATAGGTAATTATTCATTTATATTTTGGCTACATAATATATGTAAAATTAATTTTTGGAAGCTTAGGATAAACTTCAAATAGGGACTTATACTGCTAAAATCAAAGAAGAACAAAGGCCTATATAACTGAATATTGAAAAAGACTTGATTTTTGTATAAATATCTCATATGTTTAAACAAACAAATATGGTGACCTACCTAAACTCCCAAATTAAAGATAAGTACAGGCTCTACAAATGACAGGTTTTGATGTGCAGTGATGTTACCCTCACAAGGGCAATTCTCCAAAGCATACACCAGGACTAGTCAGAATAGCAACAGGAATATTTTTATGAAGATGCCTGATAATTTTCCTGAAAATACCACATATGTAAGCTGGTTTTCAATCAAGAATTCAGCAGAGTACCTCACTTTCTTCCTTTTTATTCAGAAAATTATAAATATTCATTTAAATTATTTCATATTTTAAAATTGATATGGATAAAAGAATATTGTTAAGATCTTATTCTATTTAGTGAGATGATAAGATTTTTGTTTCAGTAGTTCTAATAGGACGCAGTCATTAATTAGGGAAATAATAGTCCTTTAAGGACATCATTAGAATGATGAGCTTCTGCTTTCAGCAAAAAGAGAAGTCAGAAAATTGAAGAGGTTTAAATTTGATACGGATTCACAAAGGACCTGAGGTTCAAAATGAAATAACACATACGAACATTATACTAGAAATCATTGTATCCCAAACTAGTATTAAACCTAATAAGATATAAATAGGTATAATATTTTTAAAAACCGGTTCATGCTCAAAAATTCTGGTTAGATAGATTTGTTAACAGTAGGGCTCCCCAGTGCTTTAAATTACTAATACATACAGTTAATCTCCAAGAGGAAGCCAAAAAACAGCACTCCCCGCCCTTCATTTCAGCGTTGAGAATTTATGTGAAGGGTAAACAATTAGCCTTGCCCAGAACAATATTCTACAGAACAGTGCATTAGGAATGCTGTTATATATTTTAAGAAATTCATGGTATGCTATAAGAGGGTATGTATCACCTTCATCCACTTCCATTTTATCCCCCGCACTAGCATAGTACCTAATAGAGGAAGCTTTACTAGCGAATTACTGAGTGAATAGATGGGTAGATAAATAACCCAACAATATAAATTGGGCACACAACAATATAAGTTGTTGAGAAGACATCAGGGCATTCTTGTTCCATCCTTTTCCCTTGATAGTTTCTCACCACTTGAACTACTGGTCTCTGGAATGCCAGTCATCCATCGCCTGTTGGTATTTATTTCAAAGTCAGCATGTCTAAACTGGAAATCAATTCTTCCATGTCCAGGATTTGACAAGCCACAAATCTGAATGTCTGACACCTTCCTCACTCTCCTTAGCTAATTTAGTTACCTAATCCTGTTCAGTTTTTCCTTCATCACTATCTCTCAAATCTGTTCACTTTTCTCCACTTCCTCCACTGCTAACTTTGTGTATAATTTCTTTCTCTGGGTACTTCAGTAGTCACCCTACCTCTACTGTCTTTCTCAGACAATTTTCCCAGATGCCAGAGGGACCTTTCCAAAATGCAAACTAGAATCCTTCCTGCTTTAAATCCTGAAATGTTTTATCCAACTAGAAATTAAAATTTAAATAAAATCCTGAATGGTCAAAAAAAATCAACTACTTGATATTTTCATAGCACATATTATTTTCTTTTTTTTTTTTTTAAGATTTTATTTATTTATTTGACAGAGAGAGACACAGCGAGAGAGGGAACACAAGCAGAGGGAGTGGGAGAGGGAGAAGCAGGCTTCCCGCGGAGCAGGGAGCCCGATGCGGGGCTCGATCCCAGGACCCTGGGATCATGACCTGAGCCGAAGGCAGACACTTAACGACTGAGCAACCCAGGCGCCCCTAGCACATATTATTTTCAATTGTAGTCTCACTTCAAAAAATGATTCTTTTCACCAAAAGTAATTTATTTATTTATTTATTTTAAAGATTTTATTTATTTATTTGAGAGAGAGAGCACATGAGAGGCGGGGAGGGTCAGAGGGAGAAGCAGACTCCCTGCGGAGCAGGCAGCCCGATGCGGGACTCGATCCAGGGACTCCAGGATCATGACCTGAGCCGAAGGCAGTCGCTTAACCAACTGAGCCACCCAGGCGCCCACACCAAAAGCAATTTAAATGTTGAATATAGTTAATAATGAGAAGTGAGTTTGTATGAATCTATTAACTATTATCTATATACATTATGACTCTGTCATTTCAAAAATCTTCCAGATGAAGAAGAAATTAATAGTTCCAAATGTCAAGAAAATATGTAAAATACCCTTTAAACTTCTTTATGTTTAAACCAAATACAGGGACTTTCTGAGATCCAGAAAAAATCTGAACAACTCTATTTAAACAGCAAATTTTAAGGAGCAAAGTGGTAAAAAAAAATTATGTATGTTTTATTCATGTTTGAAGAGCATTAAGTTTGGTCTTCATTATATATAATGTAATTATTTTAATGTCAAAGACCATATGAAAGGACTCCCAGCTTCTGATTAGGATGTAGAAAAATGGAAAGATCAGCACTCCCACTTAAACAATATTAAGTAAAGCTGAAAAATCTACAAAATCAAAGCTTTAATTGAATCTATTGGAAAGCTAAGTTCACAGGACTACTAATATGACCAAAATTAAATAAAAGACAGGGGCCTCCAAAGAGAGATGAGACATAAGCTCTGATTTCATCTTGTGGGCTGATCACAAGAAAAAAACAGGGCCAACATACAAGCCATGGCAAGAAAACTCAGCTAAAATTTGTAATGAATCGCTAAAAGCTGAATGTGGGCTCGAATAACAATATAATACTCTTGGGAATTACAGACACAAGGAGAAGTTGCACTCACTTGCAGGATCATATCTATGGACCCTCACAACATGCTGTGAAGCAAGAAGCACATTGTTATTTGATTGGAGCTTACTTCAGTAACTGTCAAAATTCAGGGACTTCTAATGGCCCTGGGTCCTGATTTAGTCCTATTAGCTTCCATCCTATCACTTCTCAGAGAAGTTTCATATTAATGACAACTGTGGTCTCTCTCCATCTTTCTGCTAGCATCTCAATATACCATCTCATCTGAAGTAACCATATCAAGGTCACTTCATTAAGTTTGGAGGTTCATGTAACAGCACACATGATCAAGGGAAGGGTATTTTAGAACAATCTGTCATGATTGCTGCTACTAGCAACATTAACCAAGATCTTTGGGCTCCTTGAAAGCTGGTGTCTGTACAACTTTCATTCCATGTGCATGGTACTGAAATCATTATAAAGACTGGCATGTGTAATCTCTAAGGCCCAGCAGCCAAGTGTGAAACTCTTTTACTACCTCCACTAGTTTTGTCAGAGGGTGGTGGTCACAGATTCCTGATATTCGGGAGACCACAAAAATCTCTGTTCTCTCCTGGTATTTAAGAATCTCTTCTTTTCTCCTCTTCCAGGAAAACTGGTAAAATATTTTCAATACATTTAGGATTTTTTCAAAGGACAAGGAGATAAAATAATATTAGACATGTCTGAAGAATACAATTCAATGATTTCTAACCAATCTTTATACTAGCTAGTATCCCCTGGGTCTGGGCCAATAAGATAATATAAACCAGGTAGTCACATAACATCTACATAGATGTGCTGCCTACATGCAATAGACCCATCTACCTAACTCACTAAAACATAATTAATATACACCTTGTTTACTCTTTTAGCCAGCATACCTCATTCTAGAGAAATTTTGAATTATATCTTTGCTATTTCACGGAGTTCCCTTTACAAATTGCTTCCTAATTTCTGTTCAGTATATGTGTTTATAGGCTTCCCACCCAGTACATTCTCAACTGAACCAAGATCTGGAGCAAAATAAATAGTATGGTAGTTAGGACATGGTATCTGGAACAGAACTTCTGAGGTTCAAATTTCAGCTCTGCCATTTACTGACTCTGTTACTTTGAATGAATTATTTTATTTTTTTTTTTTTTAAGATTTTATTTATTTGCGAGAGAGAGAATGAGAGACAGAGAGCATGAGAGGGAGGAGGGTCAGAGGGAGAAGTAGACTCCCTGCTGAGCAGGGAGCCCAATGCAGGACTCGCTCCTGGGACTCCAGGATCATGACCTGAGCCGAAGGCAGTCGCTTAACCAACTGAACCACCCAGGCGCCCCTGAATGAATTATTTAACCTTTGTAGGTAGGTGTTCAGTGTCTTCTTAGTAAAAATGTTTAGTCTCTCAAACACCCTTCTCTTCTTTCTGTCTCCCTAAAATAGTACCTCTTCAAAGGGGGGCGGGGGAGAACCTATCTTATGAGATCTCATGGTGGTGGAGAAATTAAAAAAAAAAAAAAAAAGGAGGGAGGTCCTTGAGTGCTTACTACGTCCCCAGCTTCCTACAGTTTCAAACTGTATGTCAAGGACAGTTACGTCTTGCTGACATCTGCTAACAATGACTGCTGATTCTGTATTAGGTGTAAATCTCTCAGCTTAGAAAGAGTGTAAAAGTGATCATGGACTTATTTGGCTTCACCTCAGCTTCTACTATTGCCACTGTCACTTATGTCATCTGGCTATGATCTTATTTTCCTCTAGCTGGAATGGGTGGGTGATTATTTCATAATATTTTGTGTAAGAAACTCTGACCTCCTACAAGCCCCCATAAGCCTCTTGATGAATTCTGTCTCCTAACTCACTCTGGAACCAAGGGTAGTTCAGAAAAACATTCACTTAATGCCTTTTCTGCCTAACCCTATTGCCCTGCCAGGTAAATATGGCTGACCCCCACACCCATCACCAGTTGTTCAGGTAAACCTGCAAGGGGATCTTCATCCCAGACTCTTGGACTCTGGGCAAGTTTTCTGCTCAGTGTTAATCCTTCAGTGTATCTAACATATCTCATGGGTATAAGTGACTCTTATCTTCTTATTTAGTTCTGAACTAAATGTTAACCATTAAGTATTATCTCCAGCATCATATTTGTATTCCCTTTGTAACTTAGTATGCCATGCCAACTCTATTCCCAAACAGATGTGCTGCAATAGCACAAGGCATGTGCTCAGAAATGTAAATGATAAAAGCACATACCCCCCTCATGTATGTGCAGGCCAAGTTCCTGGCAACTTGAAGATCTACCATCATAAACAAATCTCTATCCAAGAAATGAGGTGGGTACCTGGACTCTAGCATTTTAAAATGTTGCATATGAACTTGTCCTCTAACTTTAAAATTAAAAAATAAAATTTATTGGTATTTATATAACTATATTAGTTGCATTATGTATGTTCCTGAAGTAAGACTTAGGATATATAAAGGAAGTATATTAAACAAAACAATGGTGGAAATTCTATCCATATCACTATCCACCCTCACAGACTATTCTATGGAATTTCTCCTTTTTGATAAGCCATCAGAATTTTCGTTTTGCAAAGAAAACAATGACACTGGGATTTCAATATAATTTATATCACTTAATTTTCATTTCTATCTGTGTATATAAATTAGTGATTTCTTCCAAAACCTTATCATTTAGATAAAGTAATAGTAATAAAAACATGTCTAAACACAAGTTGCTTATCATGAATAATAAAGTTACGTAATTCAGAAGTTATAAATTCACATCCCAATTTAAAATTGGAAAGCTAATATAATTTATAAGGTTTCACAGAAACAAATTTATGACGGCTTACCTCTAAAGCATAGTCTAAATACTCTAAGATTCAATAACTTAAAATCAATTCATGATTAGTTTTAATTCCACGGCTGCATACTTGAACCATACATTTTTCTCTTGGCAAAACTGTAACTATAGCAACAACAAAAAAACTAATAATCTCTACAAAGAAAATACATGATATCAGCAATATAAAACAATGTAGTAAACTGTTATCAATCTCTGTACAATTGTCTAAATCCCCACGGCTACAGTCAATTCCGCTTCTTTTTTTTTCCCCACAGAAACACTGGTAGTACCAATAATATTACAGTTTGTTTTACCCCTTGTTGTGAGTTTTGCTAATAACTCAAAATAATAAGAAATGGGCCCTGTCAAAGTATTTGATAGATGGTAATTCCATCCAAGAAACATTATTAACCTTTTTTCACTGTGAGTCTATCAAATTTGTGAGATCTAAGATGGAATAATAGCTTGATATGAATTTCTCCATGAAATAAATATAGAACTGGTTGTTAATCTTCCTTGAAATACAGATTTGTAAAACTGCCGCTGGTTTTGAAAAGTGAACATGTGGCTAAACGTCAATTCTTTCTTGACCAATTAGGAGTAATAACATGTCAACATTGAGAACAATAGTGTGAGAAATAGTGACAGTTTTTAAACTTTCTAATTTATTATTTTTATTTTTTAAATTTTATTTTATTATGTTAATCACCATACATCACATCATTAGTTTTTGATGTAGTGTTCCATGATTCATTGTTTGCATATAACACCCAGTGCTCCATGCAGAACATGCCCTCTTTAATACCGATCATCAGGCGAACCTATCCCCGCAACCCCCTCCCCTCTAGAACCCTCAGTTTGTTTCTCAGAGTCCATAGTTCCTCAAGGTTCATCTCCCCCTCTGCCCCCCCCTTCATTTTTCCCTTCCTACTATCTTCTTCTTCTTTTTTTTTTTAAAACATATAATGTATTATTTGTGTCAGAGGTACAGGTCTGTGATTCAACAGTCTTACACAATTCACAGCGCTCACCATAGCACATACCCTCCCCAGTGTCCATCACCCAGCCACCCCATCCCTCTCACCCCCTACCACTCCAGCAACCCTCAATTTGTTTCCTGAGATTAAGAATTCCTCATATCAGTGAGAAAAATATCAAAACATATCATTATTTTTTTAAAAAGCTGTTTAATTAAACACAAATATCTATTTATTTGTTGTATTCTGCTTTCATTGTAGGCTGTATAATGCTAAGATGAAGAAAATAGCAATAGTTCTGTTCTTACAGCCTATGCAACAACACATGGCAAGAGCACCTAAATGTCAAATCTTTCACTAGTCTGTCTTTAGCTGTGTGGGTGCATAATTTTGGGTATCAAATTAAATGTATATTCTTAAAGGATATAATTACATCTTTCATGGAGAAGTTCAACAATTTTTAAAATTTTGTCAGTGCTTTATTTTTCCATTCCTCCTAAAACTTACAATTAAGTGGCAAGTCACTAATTCAAAAAGACTTGGACAAAAGTATTTCCACTAGTACAAAGTAAAAGAGTACCACTGTAGTTTGGAAAACACCCATCATTAAATTAAGTTATAATAGAAACATGCATTCTGCTCATGAAATGCATTTTAAGTCTTTACTAAAATTTTTTAATGATTTTATTTTATTTATTTGACAGAGAGAGACACAGCAAAAGAGGGAACACAAGCAGGGGGAGTGGGAGAGGGAGAAGCAGGCTTCCTGCTCAGCAGAGAGCCCGATGCAGAGCTTGATCCCAGGACCCTGAGATCATGACCAGAGCCAAAGGCAGACGCTTAACGACTGAGCCACCCAGATGCCCCAATTCTTTACTAAATTTGATCAGCTAAGTCTTTATAAGCAAAAATTTTCATTAATTATTTAAATAATTCATAAGGCAACAAATATTTTCTGCATATCCAACATATGCATGCTATGCAAAAACATTCATTCATTCTTTCAACAAATATTTGATGAGTTTCTGCAATGTGCCAGGCACTGTTTTAGGAAGGAAGAATGTATGAATAAACAAAAACAGTCTAAAGTTTTGGACCCTGTGGTACTTATGTTCATGTGGTTGAATACACTGAACAAGAAAGGGAAGATCACTTTTGTTGTGCAATTTACAGTCCATGGGGAGCGAGACAATAAACTAGGCAACACATAGTAAGCAGGGTAAACACAGGTTGGGATCATCTGAATGAAAAGAAGGATGTGATACAAAGTAACAGGTATAGTTCCATTGTAGGGAAGAGACAGGAAATCCTCTTTGAAGTTAAAACTCTGTGATGTGACACACTGTTCAGTTTTTCCAGAAAAGTTACATTTTATATTTGGTGTGTTGACATTGTGTCTGATTATCCACTGTTCACTCAACAAATAATAAGAATGTCTGGGGGAGAAGCAGGAGATCATTTGGAAGCATTAAAATAGGTTAGGCAAGGGATCACTTTCACTGGGTCTAGGATGATAGCAGACATGGTCAAGGAATGTAGATAGATATGACAAAAATACAGTAAAGAACTTTCCTTTTGGTCTAAATGTTTAAGCCATTTATCCACTTAAAATTATTAATTAACATTCGAAATTCAAATAGAATGATCCACCACTTCCTGCTTCAAGGGTTACAACCCATTAGAAAGGGGCATATGTATAAGACATGCATGCAAATTAGGGTTACAGGAATCCCAGTGTAATTGTCATTGGGAAAGTGGACCACAGAAGAAGGAGAGGTCAGTTCTAGCTATGGAGGATAACAAGATTCACAAAGTGACACTAGATCTTGGATTTAGAAGTAAGTGATGGTCATTTGGGAACAGGGATGATATCTCTGTAGGCTTAGGAGTACTTAACATTGGTGAATAAAAAATATAGTTTCTCTTATAAATCACCTACAGGATATTTTCCTGTAGACAAATATTTTCATAATATCACCTATTAACATTTCTTTGAATCTCATTTAACCTGAGAATGTAATCTATTTTGAAATAAAATAATGTGGGCTCTGTGAATTAACCTGGAAACATTTTAATATATATCATACTGAAGAATATCAATTACTATATAAATAATGCTGTGTGAATTTCAAATTAACCTGAGTTTTATTATCTGTTTCTGGTAAACCCCAGAGGTTTCTCTATGATCATTATTAAAAATCTTCCAAATAGGACATATGCATTTTAGATTGTACTTTTCTTTTTTTGTCTCAGTGTTTTCAAAGAAGTTTGTGAACACAGCTTGTTGAATACAATTATGTTAGCAAATTGTGTTTTGGTTTTGAAGTACATTTTTGTTTTTCACTTTTTAAAATAAAATCTGTGTTTATTTTATTAAAGACAGCAGGTTGAAAAGCTGTCATACATAATGTTACCCATAAACTTTATATTTGTTCAGCTTTTAGATTTGTCCTTGCCAAAACTGACACTCAAGACAAGGACAAATCTAAAAGCTGAATGAATATAAAGTTCATGGTATTTATAGTAATTATAAGTTGAGGTAATTATGTGTGAAGTCTTTTTACACTGTGCTTTTTAAACAACAAACAGGGAAAAACTGGACTACCAATGCACTAAGTTTCCTCTTCAACAAATACCAATGGTTGATTGGGACTGGTTCTGTTTTTAGTTAATAGTTATTAAAAAAAAAGTGTTTCTTTTGGACTTTCTTTAGGTAATTGGTAGGTGTTACTGATGGCAGTTATTATTTCCTTCAGCTTAGCAATAAAACAAGAAGAATCTTATTCAACATATGATTACACTAGAATTATAGTTACCAGAAAACAAATAAGTAATTTTACAGTCTTGCTGTACAGACCATTTTAGGGCAGACTTAAAAGGCAGAAAACATAAAAGGGAAAAAGCCATTTAACTAATTACATTTAAAAAATTCATATAGCAAAATATTAAGAATTTAAAAAGAGAAAAGAAAAAGGTAAAGACATATGAAATATAAAGGGTTAAAGTCATTACTATAATCTTGCTTAGGTTCTGGTTATAGATTTGCATGTATTTGTCAAAACTCAGAAAATACACTTAGGTTTGTACATTTTATTGTAAATTTTAACATTGTAAATTATTTATTTATTTATTTTTAAGATTTTATTTATTCATTTGAGAGAGAGCAAGTGAGAGAGAGAGAGCACGTGCACAAGCAGGGGGGAGGGGCAGAGGGAGAGGGAGAAGCAGACTCCCCACTGAGCTGGGAGCCAGAGGTGCAGCTCAATCCCAGGACCTCAAGATCTTGACCTGAGCCAAAGACAGATGCTTAAGGGACTGAGCCACCCAGGTGCCCTTAACATTGTAACTTAAATTAACATATGGATAGGGTAAAGACTATATGTACTCATTTGTGCTACAGCACATTTAGAAAAATATTAGTGATAAAATCTAGGTGGTAGATCAACACTGTTCATTGTAAAAGACCCTTAACTTTATTGGATTTGAGACTTTCATAATAAATGTTGAAAAAATTCCAAATAATGATCTCTAATAAATATTATAACTGATTCCCAATTATAAAATTGGTGAAGGGTACCACCAGTAAGAAAAAAAAAGCAAAACACAAAATCACAATGGAGAATAAATACATGAAAAAATATACAACTTCATTATTAATCAGAAAACTATAAAATAAAAAAAATAAAATAAATATTAATTTATTCTGCTATCCTAGTAAAAAATTTTAAGTATAATACACAGTGTTTGTGAAGGTGGGGGTAGTTGGAATTATACATAATGTTGGTGTACACGTAAATTGATATAACCTTTTAGAAATACTCCTTTTTGATGTGTCATATAAATAATGAGATTACATAATGATTCAGCAATTCAAAATTTAAAAATGCACTTTAATAAAAAAATTGGACACGAAGATACGCATCCATGCATCTGTGATTATCAAACTGAAAGTATAAATCCTAAATAGTCAACAAAAAGAGTTTGATTGAATAAATTTGAGTGCACCTGGGTGGCTCAGTCAGTTAAGCATCTGACTCTTGATTTCAGCTCAGGTCATGGTCTCAGGGTAGTGAGATCCAGCCCTGTGTCCAGTGTGGAGCCTGCCTAAGATTCTCTCTCTATCCCTGTCACTCGGCCTCTCCTCCCTTCTCTCTCTCCCCTTCTCAAATAAATAAATAAATAAATAAATAAATTTTGTACACAAATAAAATTGAAGTTTATAATCCTGTTAATAGCATTGATATTTATTTCTATTCATTAACATAAAAATATATCTATGCTTATTTTTGTGTGAAAAAAGCAAATTAAGAAAAATTATATTGAACATATATACAAATGTGTATGTATATGAGTATATATATATATACACACACACACACACATAAAGAAATGTCTGAAAATTTAGAGTAAAATAAAATTTGCTCTCTCTGGAATGCTATAGGATTGGCAATGTTTACTTTTTTTTTTTTTTTTTACATTTCTTTTTATGTATTTCAGTATTTTGAAAAGTAAAAATAAACATTATAGACCAGAAACAGAGGAAATGTTTCACATAAACTATGATAATAATATTCTAAATATATACTGAGTCCTTACAATTCAAGGAGAAAACTATTAACATCAATTAACTTTCTAAAAATATTTATTTAGATGACAAAATGGTAGGTTCTACAAGAAACAAAGAGCAAGAAATATGTAGTTCTTGTCTTGCAGTTGCTTCAAACCTGGATTCAAAAACAGTTTTTTAAAAAATTCTGAACCACTCTAGGGGCACCTGGGTGGCTCAGTCAGTGAAGTGTCTGCCTTCAGCTCAGGTCATGATCTCAGGGTCCTGGTATTGAGCCCTGCCTCTGGCTCTTTACTCAGCAGGGAGTCTGCTTCTCCCTCTCCCTCTGCCCCACCATCCCCGCCCCGCCACACAGCTCTTGTGCTCTCTCTCTCTGTCTCAAATAAATAAATAAAATCTTTAAAAAAAATTCTGAACCACTCTAGAAGTTACATTAATTTTCTAAAGTCATAAGTATGAAAATGATAGTGAAGGGAAATTATTTATTGATGTATATTTATATTATTATTCCAAAGTATATTTGAAATTACTTAAAACAGTTATAATAGCCTAAAGGAAGTGTTCAAGTTTATATGAATAGAATACTATTTTCCCAAAGTCAAACTGTGAGGTGTGAGGTTTAATATTGTTGTGAAAGAGATAATAAATAGCATTTAAATGATACCATCTATTGGTTTGAAGAAGAAACTAAATCTCCTTTTAATGCAGTTATTCTATAATTCTACAGCAATTAGATCAATTTTGGACACTGGGCAGTAGAATTAATTGTGCTTAAGATTCAGTATGGTATACCACTCAAAGTACAAAAAAAATTGAATTTCTAAGATAAACACCCTCCCTGGCTGTACAATTTCTGAATGATTTAATGCATTTAAAGATGCTTTGAGTGAATAGCATTTTAAGATAGTATTGACTCATAATTTTAATTAGCTTATTAATACTGCCCAGCTATACCTAAACAATGTGAGTTAAAGTGATACAAAAGCTAGAAATCTAACTACAGAAATGCATGTATAAAATAGACAAGTTTATCTGCTTATTAGTTTCTAATATCTGAGTTGAATCAAGAGTCTCTAAAGTATTTCTTTTTAGCCATTTTGAAACTACTGATTATTTTAAATGATTGAAGAAATAATAATGGGATATAATGTTAAAGCAGAAATAACAGGAATTTACAGCATTCTGAAAATAGGAGTGAAGTAGGAAAGATTCATTAGGATAACTGAATAGCTGATAAAAATGATCTCAACAAATGCAATTATTTTAGATTTTCATTTGTTTAGTATATTGTGGTTTAATTCCTGGTGGAACTCTTGAAATTAATGTTTTCAGGAAATTTAAAACCTCTCCCAACCACTTGCAGTTTAATTAGTTATCAGGCAACAAAGCTATTCAAACTTGCCTCCAGAATCTCATTTATGAGATTTCACCTTGTATCAGATTTTTAGTTTCTCATGAAAATTGGCAGTCTTTGCACAAAATTGTTAAGGTGAAACAGCTGATTTCCATTACTTCTCTTTTCTATTCATTTTTTAAAACACTGTCATAACTGACAGAAACCACAGTAACTTCTTTCCAAACTTATTCCTTCTCAACTTTTTCACCCTTTGTGCTCTTGACAACTCTTCTGCAAATTTCATTGTAACAGATACAACTACTAAGATTCCTCTGTGACTTTCCTCACTCCTCCCTACTTTTTCTGTCTGATTATTTATGCAGGGATTTCTACAATAATAGAATCACCCATGCTATTATTTGCATTCCTTTTTATCACCTATTGAAAATTAAAATTTTGATATTTTAGAGGTCAGATGAATCAAAACTCATCTTAGGTTTATTTTATTTTTCATATCCTAAAATATGCATTTTTCTCTGAGATAATCTATTTGGAATAAAATACAAAAAATGTATCTTTTATTGTTTATATTCTCAGGTTAAAGAATAAAGATAAAAATTAATGCTATTTCATATTCATATTTTATATTCTATATTTACCTCCTTAAATATTAAAAATTTATCATACTATTCTTTAAAAAATCTTGCTTTTGTGGGAGAAACATATTTTATAATATTTAAGATAGGTATATTCAAGATAACTAATAAAATCTAATATCAAAATTGTAAGAATTATATAAAATTGTATTTTAAAATATATGAATCCTTTAAATAAAGAATATTGCTGCATTCTTCTGAATGTCCTAGCAGAGTTTCCTTTTTTTCACATGGAAAAAATATCCCAATTTCCTATCATTCTAACATGAGGTTCTCATTTAGTATAACATCATTTCATTTATACTGAATATCACCTTTCACTTAATCTATTCCATTATCTCGCACACTTGGAAAGATCTGAATTGCCACCTGGCAGAGTGTTATAATTTATATTTTAAAATCACTCTTTATCAGATATCTAATAGGGTGATTCAAGTTCATATTTCTTTGCAGCCAAAACACTGGTGTCAAAAACTGCTTTAAGAAATCAGCTTCTCTGAGGAGATTCTAACTACATCTTGCTTTTCTGAATCAAATGCATAATATAAATATGCTAAATGTTCATAAATAATTTATTTAAAATTAAACTGTTATGCCAGTAAAAATATAAGCCTCATATCATGTATATAAATTCATCTTTTTTGATGAATTACATTTCAAATTTTGAGATGTAAGTTCACACAATTATACACAAAAATAGATTCATGTCTTAAAAAACACAAAACTGTTAACACCTCATTTTTTTCTCTTTTTAATTTAAATTCAATTAGCCAACATATAACACCTCTTAACATTTCTGTGTTTTATTAAATATATACATTCACCACAAAATCCGCAATAATGTTAATTTCTATAGTTGTTTGGCTTTTACAAAATGTTATGGCTAACATTACCATAGCAAATTCTTATGAAAATTCTCTAGTGTAAATTTTCTTATGATTAAATTATATTTTTCCCCAAATCATTCAGTATTTGATAGTAGGGATATAGGTAAAGATATTGATTTTAAACTGTATGCTTTATGTTTTAAAAAGAATGGAGATTAAAGAATGAAATTTTAACTTGAAAATTTGTATACTGGATTCTTAAAGATAGATATTTTTACAGAAAATGTTGTCGAGGCTATGCAAAATAGTACAAACATGGTATCTGGTGGGTAGCTTTTGTTTTGTTTGAGGGAAGAGTTGAGACAACAAAGGATATTTTGAAACAGAGAGGAAGAAGCTCAGCCAATATAAGGATCTAAAATGCAGTAAGGAGAGACAAAGTAGCCAAAAGATTAAAGCATACAGGTCAATGGTTACACCTCACTTCCCACTACTATCAGTTTTATGCTCCCAGTAACACTGGTCCACCTTTTCCTCATACACACCAAAAACATTATCTCAGGGCTTTGTACTTCCTACAAAACACCTTGGTCAGTATGTAGTTTGTTTCCTTACTCTTACTCACTACAGTGTCCCACCGCATAAAAGATAGTAAGTGCTCCATAACTAGCTTCTGAAAGAATAAATGACTTTTCTCAAAATGGAATCAGGGCTCCAAACCAGGACTGTCTGTCTAAGAAGCCATTTTTTTGTTTGTTTTTTAAACTATTTTTTTATTATTATGTTATGTTAATCACCATACATTACATCATTAGTTTTTGATGTAGTGTTCCATGATTCATTGTTTGCATATAACACCCAGTGCTCCATGCAGAACGTGCCCTCTTTAATACCCATCACCAGGCTAACCCATCCTCCCACCCCCCCTCCCCTCTAGAACCCTCAGTTTCTTTTTCAGAGTCCATCCTCTCTCATGGTTCATCTCCCCCACCGATTCCCCCCCTTCATTCTTCCCTTCCTGCTATCTTCTTCTTCTTCTTCTTTTTTTTTAAGAAGCCATTTGTTTTTAATGGGAAGATGGCCAAAGTTCCCTGTTGATTTGAATTTTGTCCCTCCCCACTCCACAAAGCATAAGCTGTTATAAGACTAGGCTGCAGTAGTTTATTAAGAGTTATCATAGAGAGAAGGTGAGTGAAATAAGGAAGGAGGAAAAGCCAAAGTAGTCTAACCTCACACAAACGTGTCTACCAAAGTGAAAAATCCACAGAAGGCCAGGGAATGTGGTACAGGTACCAAACATATCCGCTACATCTTTCTCATTTTCTAGATATATTTTATGTCTTAGAGTTGACCCACAGGAATCCAGGGAAAGCTCTATTTTCCAAATATTAAAACATTCTACAGCCATAAATTTAAGCTTCCAATTTTTTTCACCCTGTTTTGTACAGCTATGACATGCTGTTTCTTTCTCCTTATTCATCTTTATGAATAAAATTATTCTTACAGTTTGACTTCAGTAAATTACATCTGGGCTATGAATAAGTGGATAAACAATCCTATATAAAATTGATACTTAGTTGTCATTTAACTAAAATCAAGTTCAGTTCTTAATATTTAGCTTTTTGAATTAACTTCATATTTATTTACTAATTGTCTACTCTGTGTCAGAGACTACGCTAAATCCTAAGGTTCAGCATGAGTTAAACAGGCACCATTCCAATTTCCAAGAAACCCAGAGCCTATTTTTCAGAATGTATGCACTCAGATTTGCAGGAATGACTTCATTTTTCCAAACACATGTATGTACAGGGATTATTTACCTTCATTAGTACTGATACCAATGCAATCTAAAGTGAGGAGGACACAGAAAGACACAAACTGTGCTCAATAATTTAGTTACATTTTCATGTTTATGTTTTCTTGTTATGAAAATTTAAAAAGTTTCTAGAACTATAAATACCCAGACCTTCTACTTTCTTCTATCAAGTGGTCTTTTTCCATTGTAAGTTTCCTAACCTACATGCTATTAAATAGAGAAGACTACTGTATATATAAAGGAAATCCTTCCATCTCCCCTGTTACTGACAATATCTTAAAATCTTCCTAACTGTATTTTATTTGAAACCTCTATAACTGTTCTAGCTTTATTAAGGGATTAATTTTCACAAAAATTATTTTGATGGCTGCAATATTCAGCTTCCTCATGATCAAAGTCAATTCCAATCTTGCTATTTACTCACAAGCATACTAATTACTTTTTTAAATATAATGCTTATAATAACCAAAATATCTCCCTGTGTAATTTATTCTTTTTTTTTCCTAGCAAAAAGCTCATTAGCAGTCATGGGACTCAATAATGTTAATATTCCCTAGATGAATGATACAAAAGATTCATTATCTTTAAGCCACACTGGAATCATTGAACTGAATCATTTTGTATCATTATAATTATCTTTCAAGCAATGTACTCATATAAATTTAACTAAATGCTTAAGTGGCCTATTGACCCAAAGGGCACTGTTAGTCTCTAGCTTGATAATTTAATACATTAATGCCCAGGAAATAATGCACACATTTTTATTGAAAAGTTTTCCCTGTTCTCTTTTGAATCAAATAGTTGTGTGGGTATAATAAGAATTTTGAAAAAAAAAAAAATTAAAAGCTTCCTTTCTTCTTGGCTACTCTCTCTCGATAGGTAGGTAGTTAGATAGATAGATAGATACAGATAGATATCCTTCATTTATTATTATCAAGAATTGAGATGATTCACTCTATATAAGTCCATTTTCTGTATAATTGCAAATTAACACTTTAAGGATCATGTTTCCAACCAGTTTTGATGAAACTCTTCCTAATATAAAATATTAAATGGATTATTTGAAAAGTCATATCAATTTTCAACCTCCAAATGTTGACTATAACATGTATACATTAACAACTATTTCTAATTTTCTCATGAAATATTTTCTTATTTTTATGTTAATTTTTCTTTATATCAGATAATTCCTTAAAGTCCTAAGTCAGGGTAAGCAGAGAAATACTGTTTTAAAAGATTCAGAATAACAACAACAACAACAAAACAACCTATTTTTTTTTGTAAAAATGACATTGATCAGAAACAGTAAATACTATATTCTCAATACAATAAGAAATGAACAACAAAAAAAACCTTTAAATTCCCTATTAAGACAAAGAAGTTCATGACAGCATGATCTCTATCACCTCGACAGTGTTTCTCCACATCAGCTGCACACAGAAATTACATAGATCTTTAGAAAATATTAATGCATGGACCCTCATACCCAATAATTCTGATTTGCTTAAAATGTTACCTATTCATCAAAATTATCAGAGATTCCCCAAATGGCTCTAATGTGTAGCCAAGAACCACAGTGGGAAATATCTCAGGAAGTATATGAAGAGAGGACTATAGTCTAAACAAATGAAAACTAGACATTTCTTTTAAACTTGTCACATTTATCATAATTCATTGTACTGATGCAGAAAATCTAATAATCATATATGAAGCACTTGATAAAGGTCCTGGCAAAGCTAACTATCTTAATAATTTCACAATGAAAGCAAAAAGGAACACTCATACTATAAAATATATAGAATTATTTAAGTGTATCTTTCCAGTATTATAAACAGCTAATAGAATGATAAAATAATAGAATGTCACTGTGTCTGGATTGGCCTGCCTTTCTGAATGTTGCTTAAACCATGTGCATATGTATATGAGTACATTGTAGGTGTATGTGTGTATGCATATATATTTGTTTATGTTTTTGCTACCTCAGTTTATTTATTTATTTTTATTTTTTAAAAAAGATTTTATTTATTTATTTGAGAGACAGAGAGACAGAGATAGAGAGAGCACAAGCAGGGAGAGAGGCAGAGGTAGAGGGAGAAGCAGACTCCCTGCTAAGCTGGGAGCCTGACATAGGACTCGATGCCAGGACCCTAAGATCATGACCTGAGCCAAAAGGCAGACGCTTAACCACCTGAGCCACCCAGGAGCCCCTATTTTTAAATTTTTTGAGTATAGTTGACATGCATGTGAAATATAGTTATATAGAGTCTTATATACAGTTATATATAAATCTTAGATCACTACAATTTGAATCAAAAAACAGTTTAGAGCTCATGAAATCTGGTGAATTGAATTTCCTTGATACTGATTCAAATTATATGGTCCATCCAGCTGATTACTGCTCAAAAGAAAACCAGAAAAATCCAAAATTTATTATGCACTGACTGAATTGATCCCTTTAAACTAACCTTTATTTAATAACTGTGTAGTGGAAAGAAAATATTTCACTCAAATCTCTGACCCCCTGCAAAAATAACACTGTAATTTAAATGACTGAATTGATGAGTTAACTAAGAAATAACTACACACTCCACAATGTGTTATCATTTAATTAACATGTATTGTGGATGATGATATTACATAATCAATCATCTTTATAGTATTAATCATAAATGTTTTATTTTCATATATATTACAGGAGGTAATTAATCTTTATTCTTGTGTATTATTCATTAGAACTTAAGATATATAAATGATCTCACATAAAATAGTTTGTTATTTTTGTAGGGAAAAAAATTGTTCATTGTATTTCCTTTTCTTTTAAATTCTTTTCTTTACTCAACATTTTCTTGTTAGAAGAAAAGTTTATCAATTTTTACCACAAATATTAGAAATATTTAGATGAGAATTCTTCTTGCGTTTTATGATGTGAACAAGCCCAATATGTAAAGAAAACAGCAATCTTAAAATCTGAAGTTTTCTTTTTTTTTTTTTAAAGATTTTATTTATTTATTTGAGAGAGAGAGAGAGAGAGAGAGAGCATGAGAGGGGGGAGGGTCAGAGGGAGAAGCAGACTCCCTGCCACGCAGGGAGCCCGATGTGGGACTCAATCCTGGAACTCCATGATCAGGACCTGAGCCGAAGACAGTCGCTTTAACCAACTGAGCCACCCAGGCACCCTCTGAAGTTATTTCTAAACATCCCAACAGTCTCTCTAAATGAAATATATAGGGGTGCCTGGGTGGCTCAGTCCGTTAAGCATCTGCCTTCGGCTCAGGTCATGATCCCAGCGTCCTGGGATTGAGTCCCGCATCAGGCTCCCTACTCCGGAGGGAGTCTGCTTCTCCCTGTCCCCCTGCTCATGCTCGCTCTCTCGAAAAAAATAAAATAAAATAAAATAAAATCTTTAAAAAATAAATAAATAAATAAATAAATAAATAAATGGAATATGTATATGTGGGCAGTTCAGTTTATGAACAGATTTGGCTTTGAGGACATTAGGCTATCAGCCATTTACTTCTCTCTCATCAATTCCAATTTCTTAGCTTTATTATCAATATAATAGTACATGTGAGATATTACTTGTGTTTGTGAAGAATAAATATAAATATAATAAATTAGAAGCATCTGGCATATAATAGATATTCAAATATTGGTGTATTTATTGAATGAGTTAGTTTCATTATTTAATATCATGGTGACATCTCAATGGATGGGGTTGGGGGACCTGGTTGAATATTTTCCAAGTAATCTGGTCAGTGACTGACTGTTCACTATAGTGAGTATAAATATTTAAAATGGAGAAAATATCCATGATGTTGGAAATTTGTATTTGAAACATCATTTTAAGTCTGGTGTGCTTGGATGAGATCATTTTTAAGCGGGAAAGTGAGAAAAAAATAAACCCAAGAAGATTCCGTATATGAGTATTAGCAGGAATTCAAATGACTGATCTGATTGCTAGACAATAGACTTTATTTAAATCTGTTCAAGGTAAATAGGTTCACATGATTTAGGAAAGTATTTTACAGGCACTATAAAATATTGGATAACCTGTCTTTGACTGTAAGCTATATATGTACAGTGAAATGTAAGGATCTCGGCAATCCTGTTTCTTAATTGAGTACTGATTTTTTTCTCCAGATCATTATAAACTGATTGAAAAAAAGCACTTCCTTGGCCCCCACCTAACATATTAATACATTTTCACTTATAATTTGATTTCCTACTTTTATATCTTCAAATTTATTTTTTTGATATTTGTTGTTCAGATGGATTATGGTTATTAAGAAAAATTATTTAATATTAACCTAAATTAGTGAAGTCAGTAACTTTTGTGAACCTTTTGATGTAGACAATTTTAAAAAGCAATTTAGTCACTAAAGATGGTGTCACTTGGTGTCCATGATTAGTGCAAATCCAATTGTTAAAGTGCTAGTCTAATAGGATATACATTGAGATACACTTTTTTAAAAAAAATCACTTGTTTCAATTTCCACTGTCTTTAGGTTTATTTCATAGACATTACCTACATTTTCACCATTATCTGAAAACCCACCTAAATGTGTATTATGAACTGTTTTGGGAGATCTGGACCTAAAAAACAGATGGTGAGATACTAAAAAATTAGACTACAATATAAAAAAAAAATTGTTGTAGCTATACCTTACTTCACTAAAACACACAAGCCTATCTAAAAATTTCTGTCTAATTAATGACTCTTATTGTCTGGAATAAAAGTCTGCATCCACTTAATTGCTATATAGTTGGTGAAAATGACAATGTCTACAAGTATTTCTAGAAAAAATTGCCACCTGGCAATATCTATACCTGTGAGATGACCCAGAATAACTTGTACTTACAAATCATATAGGAATTATTGAAGTCCAATGATTGTCACGACTCACAAGAAGCTATATTAAATCATAGATCATCATTGTCTTAGTACAAATGTCTATCTGTGATAAAATGTGTAAAAATGAACTGAGTGTACTTAAAATTGATCCAAATGAGATTTACTCTACCTAGGAAGAAAAACATTTATATTATGAGATAGAGAGAGTGACCATATCAAATGTAGCAAATATGGCAGATTTTGTGTTTTGGTTTTTGGGTTTTTTTTTTTTTTTTTTAATGTCATTAACTAAAATCTTCTAGTGGAAAATGGTTAATAAAATACTTACGGCACACACTAATATACCAGCCTTTTAAATACAATCAGTAATCAAGTATTCTGTAGTAATTTTCAAAGATAATCCAGTAAGGTTTTATACAAATACACATGCTCATACACACACTCACACCAGTCCTTGAAAGAGAGAAGAGAATTAGGCACGATGTTTCTCATTGCTCATTATTTATTCAAGGCCACTAGATCAACTCTGTACTGTGTGGAATCATAAACAAAACTCTCTAGAATATATTAAAGGTGAAATTCATTCATCTTACTAGTTATTTCAAAAACCTGAAAAGTGTTGCTTAGTAACTAGATTGCAAGTAGATATTTTGCTGAATTCAACTAATTATTTTTAAATAAATGCTGGAAAATACTGTCTTTTCATTTTTCTCTACATTATTGATCAATAGCTTTCTTTATTTTAATTTAATTTAATTTTATTATGTTATGTTAGTCACCATACAATACATCATTAGCTTTTGATGTGGTGATCCACGATTCATTGTTTTCAAGACAAGGTGTAGATTACTATCTAGTTTTCATTTCTTGAGCAGGACTAGCAAGTAGTAACTGTTCATGGAATATTAACTAATTTAAATGAATACTTTTACTGAACAAAATAATTTTTTTTTAGTTTGGGATAAAATTCTAGAGAATATATATTTTCAATATATATATTCTGCACATAAACACAAGTTAAACAGTGTTTTCACTGCCATATTTTTTACTGTCCTTTGGATAATAATGATTTTTTAAATGTTTCCCATAGATCAGATATATTCATTTACTTTTTTAAAATCTAATTTTCTTCTAAGATATCCCTACAAATACTTCTCAGGTATCATTATTTAGAGAAAACATGTCCCCAAATAGTATGAACAGAAATTAGTTTCACATTAATTCCTTGACATAAAATTGCTTTGAGTTAGAAAAAGGACAATGTTAATATAGTAGCATCAAGTATTAAAGATTAATTTTTTTTCCAGATGTCAAGCTATATACAAAGCTGCAGTCACCAAAACAGTATGGTACTGGCACAAAAACAGATACATAGATTGGTGGAACAGAATAAAAAACCTGGAAATGGACCCACAACTATATGGTCAACTAATCTTCAACAAAGCAAGAAAGAATATCCACTGGAAAAACGATAGTCTCTTCAACAAATAGTGTTGGAAAAACTTGACAGCAACATGCAGAAGAATGAAACTAGGCCACTTTCTTACACCATACACAAAAATAAATTCAAAATGGATGAAAGACCTAAATGTGAGACAGGAAACCATCAAAATCCTAGGGAGGACACGGGCAACAACCTCTCTGACTTAGGCTGTAGCAACTTCTTACTAGACACATCTTCAGAGGCAAGGGAAACAAAAGCAAAAATGAACTAGTGGGACTTCATCAAGATAAAAATCTTCTGCACAGTGTAGGAAACAATCAAGAAAACTAAAAGGGAGCCTATGGAATGAGAGAAGATATTTGCAAATGACATATCTGATAAAGGGTTAGTATCCAAAATCTATAAAGAACTTACCAAACTCAACACGCAAAAAAACAAATAATCTAGTCAAGAAATGGGCAAAAGACACGAACAGACATTTTTCCAAAGATGACATCCAGATGGCTAACAGGCACATGAAAAGATGCTCAACATCACTCATCATCAGGAAAATACAAATTGAAACCACTATGAGATACAACCTCACATCTGTCAGAATTGCTAAAATTGACAACACAGAAAACAACAGATGTTGGCGAGGACGCAGAGAAAAGGGAACCCTCTTGCACTGGGAATGCAAACTGGTGTAGTCACTCTGGAAAATATGGAGGTTCCTAAAAAAGTTAAAAATAGAACTACTCCATGACCCAGCAATTGCACTACTAGGTATTTACCCAAAGGATACAAAAATACTGATTCAAAGGGGCACCTGCACCATGATGTTTATAGCAGCATTATCAACAATACCCAAATTATGGAAAGAGCCCAACTGTCCATTGACCGATGAATAGATAAAGATGTGGCATATATATGAATGAGATAGAATACTACTCAGCTGTCAAAAATAATGAGATCTTGCCACTTGCAATAATGTGGATGGAGCTAGACTGTATTATGCTAAGGGAAATAAGTCAGAGAAAGACAAGTACCATATTATTTCACTCATATGTGGAATTTAAGAAACAAAACAGATGAACATAGGGGAAGGGAAAAAAAAAGAGAGATGTAAACAAACCATAAAAGACTCAACTATAGAGAACAAACTGAGAATTGATGGAGGGGAGGTAAGCGGGGGATGGGCTAAATGGGTGATGAGTATTAAGGAGGGCAATTGTGTTGAGCACTGGGTGTTATATGTAAGAGATGAAATCACTAAATTCTACTCCTGAAACCAATATTATACCATATGTTAGCCAGCTAGAATTTAAATAAAAATTTGAAAGAAAAAAGATTAACTTACAGTCATTGCATTTTTAAATAGCCAATTTCATGAAATTGTATCATAGTATAATGGAAGGTTAATACCTAGTTTAAAAAGTCGTATTTTACTCTGTATGTTTTCCTCACTTTTCTAATATAATGCAATGGCATTTTTCCAGTGGTAATGATCACATAAAATGTTCCTACTCTTGGGGCGCTTGGGTTGCTCTGTCAGTTAAGTATCTGCCTTCAGCTGAGGGTCCAGTTCAAGCCCTGCATTGGGCTCCCTGTTAAGTGGGGAGTTTGCTTCTCTCTCTCCCTCTGCCCCTCCTCCTACTCATGCTCTCTCTCTCTCTCTCTCAAATAAAAATAAAATCTTTTATTTATTTATTTTTTATTTATTTTTTTTTAAAGATTTTATTTATTTATTTATTTGAGACAGAGAGAATGAGAGAGAGAGAGAGAGCACATGAGAGGGGGGAGGGTCAGAGGGAGAAGCAGGCTCCCTGCCGAGCAGGGAGCCCGATGCGGGACTCGATCCAGGGACTCCAGGATCATGACCTGAGCCGAAGGCAGTCGCTTAACCAACTGAGCCACCCAGGCGCCCAAAAATAAAATCTTTTAAAAAAAAGTTTGTATTCTGAGTTTATTCGTCAATTCATTCCTATGTTTTCATCATCTTTGATTTTGTTTTACTTCACTCATTTATTTACTCTCTAGAAATTCATTACTCTTGCAAATAACTGACCCAGTATTTAAGGCAATTGATGTGTTAATCAACCTTGTTTGCTTCAAATAATGAAGCGACAAGTTAGAACAATTTTGACTAATCTTACTAAGATTCAAAAGTTTTAATATAACATTACTTGCCTCTGTGTTTCAACAAATAGTCCTTCATTTCTTAATAAAACTAAGGGAAAAGAAATATATATTTACTTTAGTTCATATTTTAAATCTAAATGGTTTCTGACCACAATGACTCAGTAATGCATATAGGCTTCTAAAAATGCTATTATTTCATTGGTCTACTTATAATAATTCAATATTGAACATGTACATAAACATTAAAACAAACAAAAAACTAATATACAGTTATAGGAAATGACTTCTAATATTAGAATATGGGTTTTTTAATGAATAGAGACATTTTTATGCTTCGGCCTTCAGTTTAGGTGATTTTGAGTAACTTTAACGAGGTTGATTGTACAGATATTCATTGAACAACAATAGTATTAGAAAACTCTCTGTGACTCAGAAATGTTGACTTGGAGAAAAAGAACTTGTTTTATCACTGATCTAGACTTGATATTAATCCAGCAGTTTGATAATATAACATAAGGATTTAAAAATGAACATATTAATTTCTTTACAAGGGGCTCAAAAATTTCAGTTTGCTAATGACATTCAGAATGCAGAATGAAAAGGAATGAAAGAAAATAATTTGTTATTTTTCAAGAAATATCCCTAGCACATATCTATAGGAAAAATGTTTAATGATATATGAATTTAAATTATATAAAATTAGTAATGCACATCCTATATAAGATCATAGGCTGTTTTTTAGGATTTTCATTTTTAAATGTTTCCTCAAATGTGTCTCCTTTATTGAGTTCAAATATTATGAATCACCAAAATATAGATAATTATAGCATTCTACGCAGAGAAGCTCACTGAGATAGTCACCAGGTATTTATAAAGCTGCGGTGTTAGACTACCACTTATCTCCCCTCGTGCAACTACTATTGCAAGTTGTAGAAGGAATATAAAAAAAAGCAAGTAGTTCCTAAGCTTCTAAGCACAAGAGAGAAAGAGGCCTATAAATTTAACTGAAAAACTTTTAAGGTTTATATCAGCAATAAAGAGATGTCTAAATTGAGATAAGAATGAGGCAGAATCATTTGTCCTTAGTCAACAATCAGGAGGGCCTCTCTCTTTCCCCCAGATGGTTAGTCTATTGTTTTCTTCTTAAAGGTTGGAAACCAAAGGAATCCCTTTAGAGATGAGAAATTCATAGTTTATTTGACTTTTTTTTTTCTTCTCCGTTCCTATAGGCAAGACGGAATACAGCTGCCTTGCATTAAGTTACCTATAAATTAAGTTTCCAACTTAAAATATCTTGAAATACACCAGCTTTTCATTACTTTCCTAATTTAGAGATTTCAAAATTACTTTTGCTATTATATTCAATTGTCCTTAAGAATATCTTCTATTATTGGGGCACCTGGGTGGCTCAGTCAGTTAAGCACCCAGCTCTTGGTTTCCACTCAGATCATGATCTCAGGGTCCTGAGATCCAGCCCCGTCTTGGGCTCTGTGTTCAGCGTGGAGTGTACCTGAGATTCTCTGCCTCTGCCCCAACCCCCGCCCCTCCCTACTCTCTCTCTCAAATAATTAAATCTTTAAAAAATAGAATATCTTTTATTATTATATTATGAAAATAGTAGTAATAACTGCATTTCTTTTAAGTTTATTAAAATACCTTATATACATTATTTCATTGTAGTAATATTTTTTCATTTAGGTTAAGTACAACATTTTTATGAGATGGAGATGTTAGAATTACTTTTCTTTGGAATAGTAATGATAAATATTTATAATGCCTGGTTTGAATCTCTGTATTGGAGAAAAATACATTACTCAATAGATATCTACTGTGAGAATGTTTCAGATTTATTGGTATCTTGAGTAAATCAGGAATTAACTACATTTTTAATGAGTGTCCCTTACTAGTAGGAACCACTGTTCTGTTCTAATACCTTAACTGTGAGATTAACTGTGGCAAGCAGTAGGACTTACTTCTGATTATAGAACTGAGAGGAAAGAAAAGAGTTTGAGTTCTGGGCACATGAGCTGGTGCAGCTGATCTACAATCTTCCCTCTGGATAACATCCTAAAACTTAGCTATATTATTCTCTGTCTTTTCTTTTCATAGGACCTTAATAGAAAGCAAGGGGCAGCTGAGTCATTGTTAAAGAGGAACTAATATGAGAGATATTTTGTAGTATTATTTAAAGATCAATCATATTCATGTTTAAATCCTCCATATGTCAATTAATGTTCAACCCTTGAAACTAGTCACCTTCAAATTTAATGCAGATCTTTCAGGTGCCTCCATAGCTCAAAATAATTTGGATAATTTTTCAAGAATTATTTAAAATAAATTCATTTGTCTTGGTAGCCTAACTCATAGGCATAACTTCTATGAATTGACACTTACAGATTCTTAGTACAGCACTGCTGTGCCTAGGAGAGAGTCTGACACATAATAGGTATTCAGTAAATACCTTTTGAAAGAAGAATTGGAGAGAAAATGGGCTTCGGTGCCAAACAGATATCTAATTTAATCTTGGCTTTGCCACTTAATCAATTTAGGATCTTGAGTCCACTCATTCAATTCACTGTTGACCAAATGTGTAAATATTTGTTTGAATTAAAAGTAATGTTAAAAAAGGAATGCATATAAGTCTCTTATAATATGTCTAGCACACACAGACAATTAAATATACAATGAATATACATTCTGTTTACTTTTGGAGTAGAATGGGATAGAGGAGATCTATCTTTCTTTGTCCACTTCTTGTATAAGCTACATAATTCACCTTTTTTGAACATGGGCTAATGTTGACTGGGAAGCAAGGGAGTGATGACTTGGAAGTATGCTCTCCATTCAAGAATTAATGCTTATTATCTTTATGATATTAACCCACAGATAAACCAGGGATAGAACAGATACATAGATATTCTATAGGCAGATACTCTAATATAGATAGCAGTTGAAGTAAAAAAAAAAAGGCTAATTAAATGCCTCATAGTACAGTTTAAGATTTGAGATAATCTTCTTTTATCAAATCATGATATTAAGCATAGAAGAAAGACAGGTGGCAATATACACATCTCAAATACATACAAAAGCAATGAAAATTCCTTTGAGAGTTGTTGTCAATCATTGTAACATAATGTTTAATTTAAACCCAAACTGTATTTTAGAGTGCCTGGTTTGGCATTTGATACGGCCATGAGACAAGGAATGTCCGCAGTCTCTAGAGGCTAAGGATGACTCCAGGCCTATAGGCAGCAAGAAAATTGAGACCTCAGCTTTAGACACAATAGATTAATGTCTGCTAACAATCTGAAAGAGCAAGAAAACAGAAAGAAACAGATCCTCTCTTAGATACTCCAGTCAGTACCTCGGCTTCCCTGGTGAGACTCAGAGCAGAGTAACCAGCTGAGCCCACCTAACTTCTGACCTATTGAAACAGTGAGATAATAAATTTGTGGGGGTTTTTTGCCACTAAATTTGTGGTAATTTGTTGTGGCAGCAACAGAAAACTCATACAGGCCTAACGGAGAATTCAGACAATTACACATTTCTATACTTTTTAATTGCTTTCTTTCAGATCCTTCGAATATGAAAACAGAAACATGTTAATAACTTTGTGTCTTTTCTCAGTTAACAAAATCAAAACTCTGGTGTAAATATGTTAATATAATACTACATATTTTAAGCAAAAAGAAGTTGTAAAATAGTCTCATATAATTATAACATACATATTTCACATTTTTATGTTTACCTCATAAATAAAATTTGAAAAGTTAGAGGTAAGTTTCTGAAAATTAAATGCAACTGTTTATATGCAAATTAAGAATTTGCATCATTATTTGAATGTCACTATTTTGTTTTAAATTTGAAACTATGCTGACAATGATTTCCATTTAACTCTGAAACTATCAAACAAGACAATTTTCTCAAAAGAAAGTTCTTAACGTATATCCTGAAAGTTAAAAGTAACAATTGTCAATTTGAAACTACACTTAGGAATTCTACTTTGCAGTACTCATTTGCAAATGTAATACTATTTTTCAGTTGCCAAAACTATTTTACATTTATTGAACTTCCCTGGGTATGTTCTAAAATTATTATTTCAGTACCTTTTAATGCAGATTTCTCAAATGCATCTTCCAGGTAGCAGCTGGCTGTCTTACAAGCAATCATGATCAAAATCACTGAGACCTGCACAGTGTGTGCTAGTGCCAAGAGAGTTTCATATGTATCATCTCATGTATGCATTTTATATCTCCTAAAGCTATCACGCAAAGTACTTATAGTCAAGTTGTTCAATTCTGGGAAACTTTTAAGTTCTAAGATCTTTCTGATTCTCTGGTCCTATTAGATGTTGCTCAGCAAGTCACACAATGAATCAAATCCTTTTGGAACATCTATTTCTGGCTCAGACCTTGTCATCTTTTAGGAATTAAAACAGTGTGGCTGGGCGCCTGGGTGGCTCAGTCGTTAAGCGTCTGCCTTCGGCTCAGGTCATGATCCCAGGGTCCTGGGATCCAGCCCCGCATTGGGCTCCCTGTTCGGCGGGAAGCCTGCTTCTCCCTCTCCCACTCCCCCTGCTTGTGTTCCTGCTCTCGCTATCTCTCACTCTGTCAAATAAGTAAATAAAATCTTTAAAAAAAAAAAAAAAAAAAAAAACTGCCTAGAGTTTGCCTGCATCCTAAGGCCAAGACCATACTCTTTGCTTTTTTTGTTTTTATTTTTTTTTCTCCTATATTCATTTAGTAACCTCATATCACTTGGAAGTCTAGAAGGTACAGAAGCCTTGACAAGTACTGTAAAGAATTCACATGGATCCCTTCAACAAGAGTAAGATTGTATATAGGAAGAAACTGAATAAGCATAACTGCAATCTACTCCCTATATACTTGAGTCAATGTTTAAAAGAACTCCTGTTTCCACAATTCTATACTTATCTCAGTGCTCAAGATAAGGCTACTCTAAATCCCCTTTATCTATTTCATATACTCCCACCCACCTCCCCTCTGGCAACTATCAGTCTGTTCTCTGTATTGAAGAGTTTGTTTTTGTTTGTCTCTTTTTTCTTTGTTCATTTGTTTTGTTTCTTAAATTCCATGTATGAGTGAAATCATATGGTATTTGTCTTTCTCTGACTGACTTATTTCACTTTGCATTACACCCTCTAAGTCCATCTATGTTGTTGCAAATGGCAAGAGTTCATTCTTTTTTATGGTTCAGTAATATTTCATTGTATATATATACTACAACCTCCTTATTGTACTGTACACTTGAAAGTATATAACTGTATGTTACACTTCAATAACAAGGTAAATAATAAGTATGTTTAAAAAATAAAATTAATAAAGTTATGTATCCATAAAAATAAATAAAACAAAAAAAAAGCCTTATTTTTTTTCTAAATCTTTTTCCCTTCTAAATATAGAAACCAAGTATTTGGCTAAAGCTACCATAGGCTAGAGGAATACATAGATCTGAATAAGGAGTACATTAAAGCTACAGAACAGGTATGGAGTTCTGAGGACACAAGTTCAGTAAAAGTGAGGAATGACTAATTTAGAAAATAATAAATATAAAGAAACAATAACAAATATCCCAGCCCAAAGGTGAAGTTAACAATAATGGTGGTAATAATAATAACACTACTAACAGGTACATATTGACCATGTATGTGCTCAGTACTGTTCTATGTGCTTTATTGATTCATGAAAGCAGAGCCCCCAGCTGACTGGCAATAAACATATAATATAAAGGAAATAAATGAAACATATAATGTAAAAAAAAAAAAGAAAGAAAGAAAGGAAAAGGAAAACAACCTGGAAATATTTGTTAAAAATCACAAAGATTTCCAAGTTGTTTTCCTTTTTCTTTCCTTCCTTCTTTCTTTTTCTTTCTTTCTTTCTTTCTTTCTTTCTTTCTTTCTTTCTTTCTTTCTTTCTTTCTTTCTTTCTTTTTCTTCTTTCTTTCTTTCTTTTCTTTCTTTCTTTCCTTCCTCAGTTTATCCTAATAATAAATATTATAAGACATTAGTGTTGTTGTAATAACAACAATAAAATGAATAGCATATACTTGAGGGCTGAACAATAAGCAAACAACAAGAGAACTCTTATTAAAGGCTGTAAGGATGGCAACTTGTATTATGCATCAGTGAAACATTTGCTAAAACTGTCACTTGTGGTATCTGGGAAAGCAGAAAACATCCCAATGAGCTTGTAGTGTTAGGCCATAAAGTTGGAGAAACAACAAGTTAGGAAAGCCAGTTGGTAATGATTGTGTTTGTAATGGTGTTACAAGAAAGAGATGAGAAAGAAAGGTATTGACTGATTTTTAAACAGGAATATCATGGAATAGTTTAGAATTTTAGGGATGTGTAATGTCGGACAAAGAAACTTTTAACTGCAAACAGTAGAAGATAAAATTGGGAAATTATTTAACCAAATAAAGTCACTTAAAATTCAGATCCACAATAGAGATAAAATCAAGGGGGTGTCTGTCACACTCACTGTTAAAACTACTGAGTAGGTTAGTTGAATAAATGGCTTAGTGAAAAGGGAATGGTGGTGAGGCTGTTCTCTAGAAGCCTGGAGGGCTCAAGGTACCAAAAACAGAATCAAAAGGTAAGTCATACTATTAAAAGAAGAGTAGGTATGATAACTAGAACTTACTGGAATCACAAAAAAGACTTAAATCTTTAAGGAGGTTGTTCCCTTAAGTGATCCATTTCTCTAAACTAAAAGAGATTGTGACTCTTGAGATTTATAGTGATCCCAATTATCTGAGGATGTGAAAAAGGCTTTAAAAACAAACTATACAACCTTCACAGAAAGCAAAAATCCAAAATTTCTTCTTTTGATGTCATAAAAAAAAAATTAATGGAAAACTAGGGAACCGGAAGAGGTCAAACCCAAGGAGCATAGAGAGCAAGGTATTAGGTTGCTAATTCCCAGAAGTAGAATCAAGGTCTACTTAAGGAACCCACATCAGCTCCAGTTTAAGTGCCCCTCATAACTTCTACACAACTGGATTTCAGAATTGCTACTGACCAATGACCTTGTATCTCCTTTCCTTCTCATATCTGAATGTTCATTGTGGTTATCCTGATTCTGCTTCACCACTCAATATTTGGCAGGAAAGGGTATAATTGACCCCCAGATCAAGAGGTATCACATTCAGACTTCATATACAGACCAGAGTCACTAACTAGAGTTCCTGAACTTTAGTTAGATAGTAAGACTGTTGGAACTTTGCAATCTCTTCCTGGGAAGGCAGGATAAAATATACAGTTATACCTCATGGAACATCTTCCCCATTAACATGTTCTTGAAAGAATATCTCTCTGCTTTTTTATATCCAAAATATATAAGATTTATATACTTCTCAATATAGTTTTTGACTAATATGTATCTGGAAAAAACTTCAAAAATGCAATAATACAGCATAATTTTAACAAAAAATAATATATGGGGAAAAGTCTCAAGGTGTACAACAAATTCAGTTGATGGAACTTCTAAATTATATGCATATATTCTGAAAACATGTACATTAACAACAAAGGAGATGCCATTCTGAGATGAAATGCATCACAGTGTCATACCCAGTTGAAATATTCTCTGTGATTTTGTGCTTGTATTGCACATCTCTGCACATTATTTTTCATAATAACTATAGTATTTATCTAGTGGAGTAAAACAACCTCCCCCCCCAAAAAAAATGAAGAAAATTCTACAGAAGTTTGCAAAGCTATTGAGAAACACTAGATCAACAGAAGAAAAATGTTACTGAATAAAAAACAATTGTTTTTCAACAAGTATAGAAATTGGTAGTTAGGAAACAAAGTTTTGAGCAGTGTGCACACTAACACTGTAGCTCATAATTATACTTAAGTGCATTTTTGAAGTAGTATATTTGTTGTTAATGTTTGATGTATGATTCATTTTAAATTTGCACATTTAAGTTATCAAGAAATAGACTGCTGGTGCTTTCATGCATGACCTCTAATTTACAGGAACAAATCACTGTGATGAACTGGAGATCCCTATAAAAAGGAGAGTGAAACAAATATTGGTGACATTAAAGAGAGATGTGGACATTATTAATATTGTTGGCGAATATCATCTTTTCCTACCCCCATTCTGGGCACAGGGTATGACTGCTTTTCCTGATTCCCTCTGGAGGGTGGGGCTATGTGGTGAGTTCCAGTTAGTGAGGAGTGGAGAAAAGTACATCATTTTTGGACAAAACACTTAATTCCTCTGTGATATACTCTATTTTCCTCTTTCCCTATGATACTATGACTATAGTGTTGTAGCTTGGTCCTGAGTGGGTACGACAAATACTCTGGAATAGTGGCCCCAGCCAAACTGTAATAGAGAAATGACCCTTTCTTATTTCACACATTTGAGATTTTCGGACTGCTTATTTCTGCAACATAACCTAGTCTGCAGAGGCTAATAATAGCCTCAGACCTATTCTTCCAGTTTTTTTGGGTGATGGGGAGATAAGCTTTACTTTCAAAATATATTTCAAATATTTCAAAATATTCTGAATGAACTCTACCATTCATTTCCATCTTTATTATGAATGAATAAGTACAAATATTATCATTTCTGGTATGATTTCCTATAATGGAATTGTAACTGATTTCTCTTTTATTCTTGTTCTCTACCCCTCACAGCCACTCTACATAGAGTGAAATTTTATTGATGTTAGAAGTTCTAATATGTGGTTGTGCCTTTGAGTATGGAAGTAGAAAGTAAAATTTACTAGTAAAGCGTTCAAGGAACAGTGAGGCCAAAGTTTGTAAAGTCCATCATGTGGATGTTGGGAATTTCCAGGCATAAAATAGAATAATGGATGAAAACAAAAGTTATGATTAAGTGAATGGCTAAAATCAGTAAATACTTGCAATGTGGCAGATACTATTCAATTCTCACAACATGGGGACTATCCGTACTTTATATATGAAGAAATGTAGTCATAAAAAAAGATTATGGCAAGCAACACGTCCTAGGTCACAGAACCATTATGTGATGGGTAGAAAGGATGGGACTCAAACTCATTTTAAGGCCTCAATACCTAACTCCTCCGACCTCCACTAAAGAAACAAACACAAAACACCCTGAAATTCCATAGGCAGCAAAAATAAAAAGGGGGCACGATGACCTGTAAGTCAATCATAAAGAGGTTATGAAAGTGCCTGCCACAATGCTGAATATAAAACACATATGTACTTTGTACTTACTTCTCTTGCTTTATAGATACAAGCTTTTCTCTGCTCATTCACCAATAGGCAGATGGATGTTCTTAATTTCCAGCTGGCAAATTAATGCATTCTGGAAGTATAAATAATAGAATAAAATTAAAAATCATTGTCTCCTAATTTTTTTCAGTTGTATTGAAGGGCTTCTTTGGTACAGGTCAGTATATTATTGTTTATATTCAATCATATTCCAGATTTTATTTTATGCTGCAAGTTGGCATATCAAAAGCCAGTCTCAGATTCCATTGAAAAGTCAGTGTTGCTGTTTGTGTCATTTTTGAGGAAGGAATATGCATTCTGAGCAGAGTGGTAGATATATATTAAATTATTTATTAATTACTTGTTATGTTGTCCAGTGACTATAAGGATATAATATATGTCATCTGGTAAATTACATTTTTTTTCTAGAGTAGAAACATAGAACTGAAGAAGTAAAAATATCTTGAGATCTACTTCAACTTCCACATTCTATAGGTGAAGAAATTGAGTCCTAAATAAGTTAAATAATTTGCCTGGAGTTTTAGAGCAGAGTCAGAAATAGGGATAAGTTTAAACCATAACTGAGGGTCCCTAAGTCCATGTTCCATACACCTAATAATTAATAAAATGAAAACATCAATGTTACACAGAAAAGTCTAAGTATGGAAATGCATTAAATGCATAATAGCAAATGAGAGGCCAAAAGATCTGCTAGCTTAAAAATATGATATAATGTATTTTTCTTCCAAACTATAATATAACTATTACATTGTTATAGTTATGTTTTTTTCTCTGAACTATCCATGATAACCCTTATTTTTCTTATTTTTGTATGTCCATTCCTTTATCACTGAGATCTTTCAATAATTCACATCTGAGTTCACATTCCTCTCCTTATTTGTCTCATCAGGGTTAAGGTACAAAGGCAACATTTTACCTTCCTGCAATGTGTTATATTTTATTATGTAATTGTATTAAAAAGATACTTAAAAAAAAAAAGAGGAAAAAAAAAGAAAAAGCTGAATATACCTAACAGAATGAATTTTATGCCCAATCTGTATCATATACTTGTGAATACCAGGCAGTTTTCAAAACCATTTTCATTTCATTTCATTACTTCACTTAATTTTCCCACAAATATGTAGAGGTAAGCAAGATAAATTTTATTATCTTTGATGAGAAAACTTGGCATTATAAGGTTAAGTAATTTGTCCAAGGTCCACATTAAGTGGTGGAGTGAATGTGAAGCTCTCCCCAGAGCTTACTGAAATTGTCATACTCAATATATAGTAGCTACTTGGAACATAGGCTATACAATAGATAATTACCACCCCCCAAAAAAGCCACACACAGGTCCTTTTTCCATTCTTTAAACTTCTATAGAACAACAACAGACAACAAAGAATATATTTCAAACAATAGACAATGTACCAAAATTGAAATGGAGATTGGTAGGATAGTGAAGCAATTAGACAGCAAACCATTTTAGAACAATGTTCTCTTAGTTGTTAAATCCCAGAGGAAAGTAAATAATCTCATGACAGAATATAGAGAACAAAAAAGCTAAAAACTTAGTTAATAAAATAAGGTGATATGAGAAATTACCACATTTAAAATCACTTGTCAGTAGAAGGAAGAGTAGAAAAAGGAGGAAAAGAAGAATCATATTAAGGGAAGTTGCAGCTAGAATTTCCTAATTTGGAAAAATAAGAGAAGTTATTCAGGGAAGTTTGAAAGGGTCATCACTTTCCCTTTCTTTTCCTTCTTTCCTTCCTTCTTTTCTTCTCTTCTCTTTTCATTTTTCTTTCTTGTTTCTATTTTAATTCCAGTTAGTTAACATACAGCGTATATTAGCTTTAAGGGTACAATATTGTAATTCAACAATTCTATACATTACTCGGTGCTCATCACAACAAGTGCACTCTTAATCCCCATCACTTATTTAACCCATCCCTCTATTCCCCTCCCCTCCAGTAATTATCAGTTTGCTCTCTATAATTAAGAGTCTATTTCTTAGTTCGTCTCATGAAGAGCCATTTATAAAGGACAGAACAACCTGTGTATGTTTGTTTATTCACTCAAAAAACATTCATTCAAGTCTTCCATATAGTGAGTATGGATTAGCTAAATGCATCTCTCTTTTTTCCCAAGGCCCCAATAAAAGTCTGGCAAAGTAATAACAGTAACATGAAAACTCAAAGAATTGTGACAACAGCAATTGAGACATTTCAACACATTCTTAGAAGATCTAAAGTGAGTGTAGAGGGTGGTAACCATTTAACAGGGCCAAAGATGATGACACCTGGGATTCTTCAGAGCGCAACACTAATGGACCATGAAACTCTCTGAACCAGGAAGCAATAGTTGCATTGGAAAGCAGGGGATGAAACAGGATTCTGAAAACACAGAATCGGTTTTGTTCCTCAGGACTCTTATCCTTATCACAAGTGTAGAGATTCACTTGTTTTTGAGATCAACGTTTTATTAGCTAAACAGATATGAAGCAGAGGTTTCAGACTTGAGTACACAAGTAGAGCTGAGAATGAGACAAAAGGCTAAAACCAGGGAGGTTTAACGAAAATTGTTTTGTCTTGCTCACTTTCTTCTTTTCACTCATCATCTGTCCATATTAATATGTCTTGTGGAAGAATCTGATCTCCTGCCTCTAAACTAGCAAGTATTCTTCCCTTACTTGGACTTCGATATTTTTTGTCTGTGTAATAAATGAGAGAAATAACAAATGGAGCAGTAATGAACCTTCAAAATTGGCAGCATAACTTTAAGAAACTCCTTCAAAGCCTTCCATAAAAAAAAAAGAGCAAAACAAAACAAAAATCCTAACAGTGATTGACATAATAAACATTCTACAAATGAAAATAAGTGTAAGATCAAATGGTAAAATAGTACATTGCTATTTATAGAATAATTATTTTCCCCATTCCATTGTATTTTAAATATATGAACCCAAATGTCATATTGGGAAGAAATGTTAATGAAATCTCAGCAGTTGAAGCAGTAATGAAAGGGCTTCAACACTCAGGAATCCCCTAAAATTATATTCGATTATATTTGTATTTTCATAGTGATAGCTTTCATAAGAGCATCCCTAAATGAATTTCAAGAATTCCTGGATAAGAATTAGTGTTTTTTTTTTTAGAAAGATTTTAATAACACAGGATATTTATGAACTATGTATATGGTTCCAATTGCCATTAAAGGCAAGATCAGCTACTTTTGTGTCTGTCTGAAAGTATTTTACTGCATTGTCATTCCCAAGGGATATTTTCAAGACATATGCAATTCAATATTGAGAGTTTTGTTGTTGTTTTCCTATTTTTTTGTTTCAGCATGTTCAGAATATGATTTCTCTGCTTTCTAGTTTTCATCCCCTGCTTTCCAATGCAACTGAAACTAGAACTGAAAGTTCTAGTTTTTCTAGTCCTGTATGAACTCCTAGATATGGAGTAACATATCTAGTTTCTAGTTCTGATGCTATTGACAAGTCACCTTTCAATTTAATATTTTCCTTTGTGCTATTAAAAAGATAATAAGACTTTTCATTGTGCATTTAAGAGCTACCGTTTCATTATGATGCTCCAAGTTATGGATTTATTTAAATTTTTTTTAACATTTTATTTATATATTTTACAGAGAGAGAGAGAGCACAAGCAGGGGGAGCAGAAGAGGGAGAGAGAGAAGCAGGCTCCCCGAGGAGCAGGGAGCCTGATGCGGGACTCGATCCCAGAACCCCGGGATCATGACCTGAGCCGAAGGCAGACGCTTAACCAATTGAGCCACCCAGGTGCACCCAAATTTCTTTTTCTTAAAATTACTTATAAACCTTGGTTATGTGGATGTGTCGCTGAACATTTCTGTAAATTATCAGCAGTAATCCTTTCAAATATTATCTCTGACCCATTCTTTCTCTTCTCTCCTTCTGGGACTTCAATTTAAATCATGTTCTATTTTCTCACTCTGTCCTCTCTATTTTTTTTATCCTTTTTTGTACTTTCCATCTTTTTCTCTGCCATGCCTATGGTGGTTTTTCACTGTGTAAACTTGGTTGAACTAGAAATACGCGTCCAACGTATGCCTCCCTGTAGACCTCCCAGTTGTAGCCGACTGAAAGATGAATCGTACACGATTCGGGAGGTAGAAAGAAGCAACAGCTGTCACCTCTGTTGGTTGTTGTGGCTGTAAGCTGTGAGAAACAGAAGCAGCAACTCTCCAAGAAAGAGATTCAACATTGACCACACTTTCCCCTCACTCTCCATTCACAGTTGTCTTCCGTTGGCTTTTTGGCGTTGTTGACCAACAAGGACCTCAGGCCCACCCAGATGCATTAACAGCACCCTGCTACAGACTTCCCAGGGCTCCCTCACTGACTCATCTGGCAGTCAGCCAGAGCTAGTTTCAGAGACGCTCTGGCAAGTTCTGATGTGTCCTCCTGTGCCAGTGTTTCAGAGAGGAGGCTGTTCTGTTGGTGTTATTGTTGTTGCTTTTCTTAATCTTCTACCTTACCCATTCTGACCCTTACTTACCCAGTGTGTTCCATACTTGTGTAGTTTTACTGGGATAACAAATATCCTATTCTCTACTCATAGTGGTTCTGCTTCCCTAACTGAACCCTCACTGTCCCGGGCACTATTTTTCTTCACTCTCTGTAACTTCATTAACTTTCCTTTCTGCTGTATGTAATTTACTATACGGTCTACTCTTTTTTTTTTTTTTTTTTACATTTTACTTATTAAATTTTTGAGATCTATATATTCTTTACATCCTTTTTCACATCAGGAATGTCACTCTTTCATATCTTCCTGTTCTTGTAGATATACTCAACTTTTGTTTTTGATTTAAATCTTTAACCAAAGACACTTAATTTTTGCTGCCCTGACCTTTTGGGTTCTAATGGCCATTCTGGCCTCAGCTGGGTCCTGTATGAACTCCTAGATATGGAGTAACATCATGAAAAGAGCACAAACTTTAGAGTCTGACTCAACTGGGCTAGAATTCAAGCTCTGCCCAGTGCTGTTCACCTGAGAGCTTGGAATATTTTCTAAACAATAAATAAGTTCTAGTCTGTCTTTTTTTTTTTTTTTTTTTAAAGATTTTATCTATTTATTTGAGAGAGAGAGAATGAGAGAGAGCACATGAGAGGGGGGAGGGTCAGAGGGAGAAGCAGACTCCCTGCTGAGCAGGGAGCCCGATGCGGGATTCGATCCAGGGACTCCAGGATCATGACCTGAGCCGAAGGCAGTCGCTCAACCAACTGAGCCACCCAGGCACCCAAGTTCTAGTCTGTCTTATCCCACTAAAATGTAAACTCCTTACGGAAGATATGATTGATTATTTCATCTACCACTGAATTTATAGTGCCTAGAAGAGTTCTGAGCATCTAGCATGTGCTTGATAAGCATTTGTTCAATAAATAAATGACCCAGAAAGGATAGAGCTATTTTGTCCTCTGTATCTGATAATTCCAAGGGGACATATTTCTGGGTTTGTTTCTTTTGTTGCTTCGATTTTTGTTGGTTCATGCTTTTAGTGTGCTTTTCCTTTGTGGACCTGGCTATCTTTGATGTGCTAAACATTGCACTTTAAATATTACATGTAGGGATAACTTGAGGACTATGATAAAAGAGGACCTTTCTCTAAAGAGAATTTCTGATTGCTTTAGTCCATCATTAGGGACATTACCTGTCCTCAGCCACATTAAACACTCTTGAATGCTTCAGGTTACCTAAAGGATTCAGGCTTTTAAAACTAGACCTTAACTCAGCAAGGAGGTCAGTCCTTTTCTTGTTTACCTTTTCCCTGAAGGTATATTCCTTAGTGTAACTTATTGTGGGACATTTTCCTGTTAGATGTCTTCCTTCATATAGTCTGGGCTTTGTTTTAGATTCCATATGCATAGATTTGTCAAAATAAATGTTCACATTTTCTGCATTCAATAAGAACTTCTCTTGGTTCCAGTTTTTCCTTCAATTTTAGCCTAGTAATTGCTTCTTTCCTCATTAGATCGTCAGTGTTTTCAAGACTTTTTTCAACATACACTTTGTCCATAATTTTAGAAATTTTGAGTAGGAAGGGTGGTCCTTATAACCTGACCTGCTATTATGGGAAACACTGAGTCTACAGAAGATATCTGCAAGAAAAACTTAGATTATAAATATTGACATCACTTGCAAGACTCAACATTTTTTACAGATTTCCTGTTATTCTAAAGAGAGGATTTTTTGAAGACCATAGCATAAGTTATATCCTGAAAATGTGCCCAATCTTAAAAAATAAACACATATATATGTAAAAACACACATGTACATACACACACACATATGCACAGCCTCATATATAATAATCAAAGCTAAAAAGAAGCTGATTACTAGGAATTATGAACTTTCTTGTTTACTTTTCACTAAACATACAATTATCATCATATATTTAAGTGATAAATAAAAAAGAAATGATTTTATAAGTTAAAACTGATGCCAGGAGATATAAGGATCATATGCTAGTTTTCGGCAAATACTTATTTGATCCATGAAAAATTTATAAATATACAAAAAACTCTATTTGTGATTCCCTCAAAGTAATACCCCATTCTTTTGTTCATACTATTGATGCGTTCACTCCTTTCTCCTAATTGGAACTATTTAGTTTATCATTGTGAGATTCCAAGAATTCAGGATAAAGGAATGGTTGTTCTTACTCCATTGTTAATAGCTTTGATGTAATGCTGCATTTGAGCCCCACATAATTTCTATCATTAGTGAGAATAAGACAAAAGTAGTGAACCAAAACACCTGCAGATTACAACAGGTAGAAGATAACATGTATTAGTTTACATAGAAAAATGAAGAAAGTCAAAAGGGTTGAAAATATGAAAAAAATCTCATTAAAAAAGTAATTCTAAAATGAAGAGTAATTGCATAAAATATCAGTTAAATATACAGTACTAACTCAAGAATTATTTACAACTAGCGTTAATTATATAGAAGTGAATCCATTTGCCAGAAATAGCATGTTTGTGTTTTCAGTGTTTCATCTGAATATTTTTATGACCTACATAAGTTTTTCTGAATGAAGTGAAGGCAATATTTTATCTGATTATTTTCAGTATTACCTGAGTATTCTCATTGACTGCATAATTTTCTCTGAACGATCAAAGTCAAAATATAGAGGAAAGACTCATTGACTGTGTATATATATTCATACATATATATGCATACAGATATATATGATATAATAATATGCACAGAAAACATAGCCTTTTGTTATAAATTTATAAGATGAATAAGGGCACAAATACAGTTTCTTCCACTCACCACACAAATGATGCCTTTGATGCTTGAAGGATGTAAGTCTATATTCATAACAAAGGCTCAGCCTCACAACTAAACTAAAATCTAAGCTTAAAGAGATCAACACTATTTAGCATGCCAGGCTAGTTTACAGCAGAACAGTCAGATATTTATTTCACTTTGATCCTAGACCTGAAATGTATTATAGATCCTAAGTGAGTTGGAAATACTGTAGGGATTATTGCAGAGTACTTTGTGTGGCTTTACTGTCATTATGTTAAAGGTGAACAGGATCCTCTGTTTCACCACTGACATGGACAGGCAAATATGAATGAAAAATCACTGTTCCTCTGTTCCTGCGTTTTTAGACAATTTTTGTTGAAATCCAAATTTATACAAGTTTGAGGAGAGTATTTCTTCTGGGGAAACCAAGTATATAATAGTCCAGGCTGAGGCTAGGTATAGAGCAAAGACAGCTCTGCATGCTGAGAGCCCCTCATGTCCTCTCATATTTGCCTACCATTCTTACTTATTGTTTCATTTATTTTTTTAAGATTTTAGATCTCTAAAATAGTGCTTTAAAAATGCAAATATAATGCCTAAATGGGGGTGTCACTGACTTCATTATCATTCATTAACACCTTAGCAGGAATCATTTTATCACATTAGTTTGCTTCAGAGAGTTGAGCCAGAAGGAAATGGGACTCAGTTCAGATATGTTTTGAAAATGAGAATGCTGGGCAGCACTATAACAGAGTTCTCAACAAATTTAAATAAACTCCTTTTTATTTAATATGTCTGAGTGACTACGAAAATATGGCAAAAATTATTGAGAATTCAACAATATTTTAAAGCTAGCAACTGCAAATTGTATTGGAGAGAGCCACTCCTGACAGGATGGAAATAGGAGAAACCAATCATTTTCCAAGGAAAGGCTTTGCATGCTTTTACCTAAAGGAACTGTTTTAAATTATATCAGTTAAAAAAAAAAAAAAAAAGCAAAATGGACTAAAATATATTTGCTATTTGCTTTTTTTTTTTTTATGTTATTGCCAGAAAATGCAGGCTTTTAAGTAAGACTGGGTTATTTCTATAGAATAGAGGAACTTAATTTTCTTTGGAGACAATGATTATAAAACTAGTATTTCTGTGCATACGTATATGACACTAACTTCCATTATCTTCCCATATCACATTTCCTGAGTCTCAAATCTATATTTAATTTTATTCTATCTCCATTTGTATGTCCTATAGATATTTCACACTTAAACTTTCAAAAGTAGAATTCATCACTTCCACTCTCCGGTCTCAAACCTATTCATTTGTTGCAGATATAAATGAAAGCTATGATAACCACTAGAGGATACAAGTCAGAAACTTGGAAGTCTTTTTTTCTTTCCTTTTCTCATCAGGTCTTTGCTTTCTAATTCACTCTTGAATCTATCCACCTTTCTCCTTTCCTGTAAAAACTACCAAAGTTCAGGCTCTACTGATACCCAGTTGGGAATGCAGTTGCAGCCCTTTAACCAATCTCTTTAAACATACTCTTAGTTCTCCAAGGTCTATTCTCCATGTTTTATATAAAGAGTAGCTATGGGACAATAAGATATCATTTTTACTTTACTAAGAGTTATATATAAGGAAAAAACAGTTCATTATATCATCATCTAAACATTCTCTGTACTCACAAAATTTAAAAAAAGGGAGGAAATGTGAGATAATGCAAACCACAAAAATATATCAAATGTAAACTGAAAACCTCCCTTGAGCCACTTCTCTCAGTTTTTCTCCATAAATAGGTATCAAATTTTGACATACTATTATCTCATTGTTTTATAATTTCCTGTTTATTTCTAATTGTCTGTGGTATCCAGCTTCTAAAACGGCTCCTGATGATCCCAGCTTCCTAGTATTCACTCTGTATGCTCTCTTTGAGTGTGGGCTTTACCTAGTGACTTGCTTTTAATGCACAGAGTACAGTAAAAATGATGGCGAGCCACTTTAGAGATTAAGATATAAAGGGCCATGAGTTCTGTCTTGCTAGTACACTCTCTCTGGTTCTTTTGTTTGCTTACTCTACAAAAGCCTTCTGTAGAAACCAACATGTGAAGGAACTGAATGAGGGCAGTTTCTGGCCATCAGCCAGTGAAGAGCTAAGGCCTCAATCCAAAAGTCCATAAGGAACTGAATCCTGCAAGCCAGAACATGAATAAACTTGAAGCAGAACCTTGTCCAATTGAGCCTGGACTACAGTCTTGTAAAAGACTTTTAGACAGGATATCCACCTAAGCCAGACCTGGATCCCTGACCTAAAAAGTTACAAAATAATAAATCCTATTGTTAAAATCACTGTGGGTCGGGATAATTTGTTATGCAGCAATAAATAACTAATACATATTGAAAACTCCTATAGAGAAAAAAAAAAAATCTTCCTTTACACTAAATTCCTAGCACCCACCTTATTTGGATGAAATTAGGCAAAACAGATAACTTGTTCTCTTGATATACATAGAATTCAAAGAAGGAGAAGCAAAACCTATAATTAAAATAGCTATTAAACATTTGTGACTTGAACTAAAGAGAACTGGAATGATTTGAGGAAAAATAAATAAATAAGTCATTGTAAAAATTTGATTCATGTGAAATGGAAGAAACAATTTTGCAATATTTTCTGCTCACTAAAGTGTGCAGATCCTACTGAATTTTATATATATATATATACATATATATAATGTCATCTAGATTTTAAGAGCAGGAAGGACTCATATATATATATGTATGTATATATATATATTGCTCACTGAACACCAATATTGAGTTGTAGATGCAAAAGTAGTTTTATACTTGACTCTGGAAATTGTATGGCTTGGGAAAGAGAGGGAAAATAGTTAGTTATTGAAGCAATTTGGGTGGAAATGTACTGAAGATAGAGAGGATAAAGAATGGAAGATAGGAAAAAGAGAAAGATAATTTCCTAGAGAAGCATAATGGGAGTGATATTAGATGGTTTGTTCATATCATTTTCCTAATATTTTGAAGTTTTTTTTTAATGTGTGTACAATTCACAGAATGGCCTGATTCCACTTCTGAGTGGTTAGTACAAATATAGACAGCACCTGTTCAATCGAGAGACGATTAATAAGCTTAAATAATTCAGCAGGAGGTGGAGCTCTGAGCTAGAGGTCACCGCACAAAGAGAACCTCAGAAACTTAAAGACATCCTAGGAAGAATATTGGACTTTTCCCTAATAGTGTAGTAAAACTTTGAGTTAATGTCATCTAGATTTTAAGAGCAGGAAGGACTCAGATATCAGTTACATATATTAACATGAGCCTTGTTAAGTAAATCATAAGACTGTACTGATGATAAATCCCTACATTTTAAATCATTCAAGACTACCAAAATAGTAGAGACCACTATAAGTATTTCCAACAAGAGGACTTTTAATTTGTTCACATAGATGATAGAGAAGCTGAAAATTAAACAACAGAAAGCCACTACCAATCACAATTAGGAAGGATAAAATGAAGAGGAGATTTAACTTAAGCCATTGGTCAGTGTTAACATATATCTCCAAGGGAGGAGCAAGATAGCGGAGGAGTAGGAGACCTAAATTTCGTCTGGTTCCAGGAATTCAGCAAGATAGGAATCAAACCATTCTGAACACCTACGAATGCAACAGGTGATCGAAGAAGAGAATAGCAGCAACTCTGAACAGAAAAGCAACCACTTTCTGGAAGGTCTTTTCTGATTTATTTTCTGGGGTCATTGTTACCCTGTTAGCATTTTGTTCTCATTCATATATTCTCCTCTGGACAAAATGGTAAGACGGAAAAAATCACCTAAAAAAAAGAACAAGAGGCAGTACCGACTGCCAGGGACCTAATCAATATGGACATTAGTAAGATGTCGGAACTAGAGTTCAGAATGACGATGTTAAAGACAGTAGCTGGGCTTGAAAAAAACATGGAAGATATTAGAGAAACCCTTTCTGGAGAAATAAAAGAACTAAAATCTAACCAAGTCAAAATCAAAAAGGCTATTAATGAGGTGCAATCAAAAATGGAGGCTCTAACTGCTAGGATAAATGAGGCAGAAGAGGGAATTAGTGATATAGAACACCAAATGATGGAAAATAAAAAGAAGCTGAGAAAAAGAGAGATAAACAACTACTGGATCACGAGGGCAGAATGCGAGAGTTAAGTGATACCGTAATATGAAACAATATTAGAATAATTGGGATCCCAGAAGAAGAAGAGAGAGAGGGGCAGAAGGTATAATGGAGCAAATTATAGCAGAGAAGTTCCCTAATTTGGGGAAGGAAACAGGCATCAAAATCCAGGAGGCACAGAGAACCCCCCTCAAAATCAATAAAAATAGGTCAACACCCCGACATCTAATAGTAAAACTTACGAGTCTCAGAGACAAGAGAAAATCCTGAAAGCACCTTGGGAGAAGAGATATGTAACCTACAATGGTAGAAACATTAGACTGGCAACAGACCTATCCACAGAGACCTGGCAGACCAGAAAGGACTGGCATGATATATTCAGAGCACTAAATGAGAAAAATATGCAGCCAAGAATACTATATCCAGCTAGGCTGTCATTGAAAATAGAAGGAGAGATAAAAAGCTTCCAGGACAAACAAAAACTAAAGGAATTTGCAAACACAAAACCAGCCCTACAAGAAATACTGAAAGGGGTCCTCTAAGTAAAGAGAGAGCTTAAAAGTAACATAGACCAGAAAGGAACACAGACAATATACAGTAACAGTCACCTTACAGGCAATACAATGGCACTAAATTCCTATCTTTCAATAGTTACCCTGAATGTAAATGGGCTAATTGCCCCAATCAAAAGACACAAGCTATCAGATTGGATAAAAAAAAAAAAAAAACAAGACCCATCAATATGCTGTCTTCAAGAGACTCATTTTAGACCCAAAGACACCTCCAGATTGAATGTGAGGGGGTGGAAAACCATTTACCATGCTAATGGACACCAAAAGAAAGCTGGGGTGGCAATCCTTATATCAGACAAATTAGATTTTAAACCAAAGACTATAATAAGAGATAAGGAAGGACACTATATCCTACTTAAAGGGTCTATCCAACAAGATGATCTAACAATTGTAAATATCTATGCCCCTAACATGGGAGCAGCCAATTATATAAGCCAATTAATAACAAAAGCAAAGAAACACATTGACAACAATACAATAATAGTGGGGGACTTTAACACCCCCCTTACTGAAATGCACAGATCATCTAAGCAAAAGATCAACAAGGAAATAAAGACTTTAAATGACATACTGGACCAAATGGACTTCACAGATATATTCAGAACATTCCATCCCAAAGCAATGGAATACACATTCTTCTCTAGTGCCCATGGAACATTCTCCAGAATACATCATATCCTAGGTCACAAATCAGGTCTCAACTGGTACCAAAAGATTGGGATAATTCCCTGCATATTTTCAGACCACAATGCTTTGAAATTAGAACTCAATCACAAGAGGAAAGTTGGAAAGAACTCAAATACATGGAGGCTAAAGAGCACCCTACTAAAGAATGAATGGGTCAACCAGGAAGTTAAAGAAGAATTAAAAACATTCATGGAAACCAATGAAAATGACAACACAACTGTTCAAAATCTTTGGGATGCAGCAAAGGCAGTCCTAAGAGGAAAGTATATAGCCATACAATCCTTTCTCAAGAAACAAGAAAGGTCTCAAATACACAACCTAACCCTACCCCTAAAGGAGCTGGAGAAAGAACAGCAAATAAAGCCTAAACCCAGCAGGAGAAGAGAAATAATAAAGATCAGAGCAGAAATCAATGAAATAGAAACCAAAAGAACAGTAGAACAGATCAATGAAACTAGGAGCTGGTTCTTTGAAAGAATTAACAAGATTGATAAACCCCTGGCCAGACTTATCAAAAAGAAAAGAGAAATGACCCAAAAAAATAAAATCACGAATGAAAGAGGAGAGATCACAACTAATACTAAAGAAATACAAACAATTATAAGAACATATTATGAGCAACTATATATCAGCAAATTAGATAATCTGGAAGAAATGGATGTATTCTTAGAGATGTATCAACTACCAAAACTGAACCAGGAAGAAATAGAAAACCTGAACAGACCTATAACCACTAAGGAAATTGAAGCAGTCATCAAAAATCTCCCAAAACACAAAAGCCCAGGGCCAGATGGCTTCCCAGGGAAATTCTACCAAACATTTCAAGAAGAATTAATACCTATTCTTCTGAAACTGTTCCAAAAAATAGAAACAGAAGGAAAACTTCCAAACTCGTTTTATGAGGTCACCATTACCTTGATCCCCAAACCAGACAAAGACCCCATCAAAAAGGAGAATTACAGACCAATATCCTTGATGAACATGGATGCAAAAATTCTCACCAAAATACTAGCCAATAGGATCCAACAGTACATTAAAAGGATATTCACCATGACCAAGTGGGATTTATCCCTGGGCTGCAAGGTTGATTCAACATCGGCAAATCAATCCATGTGATACAATACATTAATAAAAGAAAGAACAAGAACTATATGATTCTCTTAATAAATGCAGAAAAAGCATTTGACAAAGTAAAGCATCCTTTCTTGATCAAAACTCTACAAAGCATAGGGATAGAGGGTACATACCTCAATATCATAAAAGCCATCTATGAAAAACACACAGCGAATATCATTCTCTGTGGGGAAAAACTGAGAGCTTTCCCCCTAAGGTCAGGAACATGGCAGGATGTCCACTATCACCACTGCTATTCAATATAGTATTAGAAGTCCTAGCCACAGCAATCAGAGAACAAAAAGAAATAAAAGGCATCGGAATTAGCAAAGAAGAAGTCAAACTCTCACTCTTTGCAGATGATATGATACTTTATGTGGAAAACCCAAAAGACTCCACCCCAAAACTGCTAGAACTCATGTAGGAATTCAGTAAAGTGGCAGGATATAAAATCAAAGCACAGAAATCAGTGGCATTCGTATACACCAACAACAAGACAGAAGAAAGAGAAATTAAGGAGTCGATCCCATTTACAATTGCACCCAAAACCATAAGATACCTAGGAATAAATCTAACCAAAAAGGCAAAGAATCTGTAAACAGAAAACTATAAAATACTCATGAAAGAAACTGAGGAAGACACAAGGAAATGGAAAAACATTCCATGCTCATGGGTTGGAAGAACAAATAGTGTGTAGATGTCAATGCTACCTAGAGCAATCTACACATTTAATGCAATCCCTATCAAAATACCATCCACTTTTTTCAAAGAAATGGAACAAATAATCCTAAAATTTGTATGGAACCAGAAAAGACCCCGAATAGCCAGAGGAATGTTGAAAAAGAAAAGCAAAGCTGGTGGCATCACAATTCCCGACTTCAAGCTCTACTACAAAGCTGTCATCATCAAGACAGTATGGTACTGGCACAAAAACAATCACATAGATCAATGGAACAGAATAGAGAGCCCAGAAATGGACCCTCAACTCTATGGTCAACTAATCTTTGACAAAGCAGGAAAGAATGTCCAATGGAAAAAAGACAGTCTTTTCAACAAATGGTGTTGGGAAAATTGGACAGCCACATGCAGAAGAATGAAACTGGACCATTTCCTTACACCACACACAAAAATAGACACAAAATGGTTGAAAGACCTAAATGTGAGACAGGAGTCCTTCAAAATCCTAAAGGAGAACACAGCCAGCAACCTCTTCAACCTCAGCCGCAGCAACTTCTTCCTAGAAACATCGCAAAAGGTAAGGGAAGCAAGGGCAAAAATGAACTATTGGGACTTCATCAAGATAAGAAGCTTTTGCACAGCAAAAGAAACAGTCAACAAAACCAAAGGACTCTAAAACTAATGATGTAATGTATGGGGATTAACATAACAATAAAAAATTTAAATTTAAAAAAAAAAAAAGGACAACCGACAGAATGGGAGAAGATATATGCAAATGACATATCAAATAAAGGGCTAGTATCCAAAATTTATAAAGAACTTATTAAACTCAACACCCAAAGAACAAATGATCCAATCAAGAAATGGGCAGAAGACATGAACAGATATTTTTCCAAAGAAGACATCCAAATGGCCAACAGACACATGGAGAAGTGCTCAACATCACTCAGCATCAGGGAAATCCAAATCAAAACTTCAGTGGGATACCACCTCACACCTAAAATTAACAAGTCAGGAAATGACAGATGTTGGCGGGGATGTGGAGAAAGGGGAACCCTCCTACACTGTTGGTGGGAATGCAAGCTGGTGTAGCCACTCTGGAAAACAGTGTGGAGGTTCTTCAAAAAGTTGAAAATAGAGCTATCCTATGACCCAGCAATTGCACTACTGGGTATTTACCCCAAAGATACAAATGTAGGGATCCAAAGGGGGACGTGCACCCTGATGTTTATAGCAGGAATGTCCACAATAGCCAAACTGTGAAAAGAGCCAAGATGTCCATCAACAGATGAATGGATAAAGAAGATGTGGTATATATATACGATGGAATATTATGCAGCCATCAAAAAGAATAAAATCTTGCCATTTGCAACGACGTGGATGGCACTGGAGGCTGAATGCTGAGCGAAATAAGTCAATCAGAGAAAGACATGTATCATATGACCTCACTGATATGAGGAATTCTTAATCTCAGGAAACAAAATGAGTGTTGCTGGAGTGGTGGGGGGGTGGGATGGGATGGGGTGGATGGGTGATAGACATTGGGGAGGGTATGTGCTATGATGAGCGCTGTGAATTGTGTAAGACTGTTGAATCACAGACCTGTACCTCTGAAACAAATAATACATTATATGTTAAAAAAAAAAAAAAAAAGAAGAAGAAGATAGCAGGAAGGGAAAAATGAAGGGGGGGAATTCAGAGGGGGAGACGAACCATGAGAGACTATAGACTCTGAGAAACAAACTGAGGGTTCTAGAGGGGAGGGGGGTGGGGATGGGTTAGCTTGGTGATGGGTATTAAAGAGGGCACATACTGAATGGAGCAACGGGTGTTATACGCAAACAGTGAATCATGGAACACTACATCAAAAACTAATGATGTAATGTATGGTGATTAACATAACATAATAAAAAAAAAAAAAACTATAATGTGAACATATCCTGAAGGAGCTGAAGATGTTGGACACTGCTCAATGCAAAGAGGAAGGTATGTGGGTGGGTATCCTATATTTTTTATTTCTTTCATTCTTTCCTATCTGTGTTTTCCATTGTTCCAAACCACCAGAACCAGATGACTGGGTTGCCTGGGAAATACAGAATTAGCACTCCTGTCAAATAGAGCAGAGTAGGGGAAAAACAAAGAACAAATCAAGTACATCCAGGTTGGACATAATTTATATATAAGGAGGATATGTCACTAAAAAACTTCCAGAAAAAAAGTGAATCTAAAAGTATGAATTAGCAATTAAGATAAAATTGCCACCAAACAATTTCTCCCAGCAGTAGCTGTGATATACACTGATTTCAGAGTTCACTTAGGATGCCAGCTCTTTTAAGGAAATTACATTTGGAGAGCCATTTAATTCTATGTAAATACCCACTTCATCTCATATCCCAACTGCATTGCTATATCCCTAATCTTTAATCTGATTCTGGAGCAGTCTAACTTTTAAATTTAACTTAATTGTATGAATCTTCCAGATATAAAGCAACCCAGTATTGAACTTCATTGTTGACTTGGCCTTCCCATTCCAAGATCTGTTCATGCTCAGCACTATATATCAGAGACAGGTGAACAGAGTCAGATTTTTGAGGTAGATGAAGACTGGTGAATTTAAAACTTCCTATCCCTTGTTCTAAACATCTTGCTAAGGAATAACTAACTACAATTATATTAAGTGCTTTGGTAAAGTTAAAAAACAAAAACAAAAACAACCCCACTTCCACCTCCTCATCTTTTCTGTAAGGACTAGGAAGATAACTTCCGGTGTAAAGACAGAACTGTACCTTCCTCCTTCACATTTGAGGTCAATATAGTCACTACAATCTAAGAGTTTTCATCTTCATTTTCCACGATGGATATCTGACAATTCCTCACACTTAAGAAAAACAAGTTTCACTGGTATTAAAGTCACAAGATGATTAGAAATATTTCTATTTATTTTTGTTTTTAACATTCCACTAAAATACAAGTTAGTAATAAGTTGACAGGACAGCCATTTGACTTTATTAGCTTCATTACTTATTATTTCTCAAAATAATTTCTTTATAATGTAGAAGTTTCTATAACAAAGGCAGCATGAAAATTCTTTCAGCTGGGAACAGGCTATGAATTGATGGTATGTGTGTGAGTTTGTTTTATTTTTTTTTTACCTTCTGTCATAGTTACATGTATATCTGAGTTTCAGTGATTGGATTATTTTATTAGAATAAATACGATTTTATTTATGACATCCTTTATGAGAAAAAACTACAGCTCTTGGGTTTGGATATTATTTTTTTGGATATTATTTTTTGAAAACCCAAAGTTTTCCCTAATGATTAAATAGGTTATGATTTTATTTACTCTTGGGTAAAAAATATTTTCCTGAATTTGAGGTAATGACTTCCTAGTTTTAGACTTGCCACCACAGGCTTGAATTCAGTTTTCCTCACAACTGATAGATATCAGAAAATCTATCAAAATGTTAAGGATTCTGAGCTCCATAGTATTGGATGTTAAAAAGTTATAGGGCATCTCTGTACCAGGTGATAGGCCATTAGAAAGGCCACCCAATTCTGTTCTTGCAAGTGCTGTTCATTAAATTGAGTCAAAAAATGCTCAATAAAAGGAAAAAAATAAATAAAGCCATTCCTGATAAAAGTAGATCACCAAAGGGAATGATTTAGGACCACAGCACTGAGAGACACAAAATAGTCTCAGGGACCAACTCACTAAGTGTACAGTATAGCACTATGGCTATTTGTTTTGAAAAGAAATTATAAGTCAAGGAAACTTCCACACATATACCTATGTCCAAATTAAAATATGCTTGTCCAAACTGATAGAGCAGGGATTAAATATTTCCACTCCCAGGAGATGATTTCCTCTCTCTCTCTGTCTCTATCTTTTTTTTCTCAGCCCACCTGGCTGCAATTCCTTTCACTCTTGGTCCATCAAGATCCTAATGTTTTTATAGCTAATTTAAATCTGTCTTGACTTCCTTAATTTATAGCCTCACAGTCATCAATCTGCTGAGAAATTTGAAAATATTCTTTTAGATCTGTGTTTTAAAGAAGGAAGTAAGTTGTGTGGATAACTATTTTTTTTTTCCTCTGTCACATCCAACATATATTCAGTTTTCTATGTGTTTTTGAGGATTATAAAAATAAAGCAAACTTTGTTTTCAACAGTCAGCATCTATTGTGCAGAAGTGCTCTTTGGTAAACAGAAGCTTCCTGAAATCAAACTTGGTAACATTCAGACATTCAGCACACTATGAGGTAAAAAATAATAAAATACCAGAAAGGGAAGTGTTGAAATTTAAGACCAGGTATCCCACTTTAAGTCCTTGCCTGTGGTGATCCCAGTGATTGAAGTTGTGAACTTGGATTTCCATTAAAATTAAGAACAAAACAAAACAAAACAAAAAAAACTTACTAAGTTGTTGAAGAATTTTATTACTGGTGTAACTATACTGTTTCTGGAAATTTTAGAAATATCTGAGATGCTAGAGATAAAAGGTTATAATGAGAACTAGAAATGATCATTTCCTTGAATTTATATACCATGAAAAATATTTCACCATCTTTTCAGCTACTATTTTTTTTTGTTTTTTGTTTTTTACTACTAATGTAATGTCCACAGGATTTTTCTTATAAACATTTTTGCTAATTCATTATTCTGTGTGCTCTGGTCCATTACTATGCAACAAAATATATATATATATATATATTTCCTTTGTTTTTTTTTTAGTTAATGAAATAATGCACACAGGTTATTATTAATCAAATTAATATAGCCAAAATATTCAAATTTTATAGGATGTAAGGGTTTTTCAGGACCCCATCCCAGAGAATGAAGGTTGTTTGAATTTTGAGGAATTTCTGTGAATTGGCCAACCACACAAATAGGTATCTCCTATAATTGTGGATAGGACTATCCACATAATTTGCAGGGCCTGCTACAAAATGAAAATGTGAAGCCTCTTGTTAAAAACATTTTCAGACATTTAAGATGGTACCAGCAAAGCATGAAACCAAGAGTGGGAACTTTCTAAGCTAGGAGTCCTATAAAATTGCACAGGTCACAGGCCAATGGAGCTGGCCCTATGTGTGGACAGTTAGAATTATGAAATAATACTCCTGTTTATTTGGTAACTTTCCGATCTTCTGTTTTAAATATTTATCCGTAAACTATTTTCTATTTTTTATTATCCCATCTATTATCTTTTCTTTTGAACTTTTCTGTTTCTTCTCCCCCTTTTTTTTTTCCTCCAAAGCCTTAAGTGAATGAAATGTGAAGAGAGGGTAGTTCAGAGTTGTAGTATATAGTCATAACTAAGGAATGGAAAAGTCCTCCATGGCTTTGTTTTCTCCACTTTAATTTTTAATTTACCTAACTCTATGTACTTTTATGAAGTTTCTCCATAGAGAGATTTCAAACAATTGAACATCTACAGGCAGATTTTATATATATGTGTGTGTGTGTGTGTCTGTATATATAGGCGTTGAATTTCAAATTTGGAAAAAGAATCGTGTTTTCTTTTAATGTTGAGGGATGTACACATACCCACATACATGTATATATATATGATTATATACTTTTAATTTCCTATTATGGTGGAATATAAGAAATACAAAAATAAACAATGTTTACAGAAAATCGACATATTGATTTTCTGATACTGCAGTTACCTTGATTTCTTGATAATTATTTCTTTTTGCATGTGAAGCTTTGTAAACCTTTAATTGAACTTTGGAACTCAAAAGTCAACTAGAAAGAACATTAGGACTCATAGTGCCCCTATTTATTGCTTTGTATGCAACACACTGCTCTGGTCTAATTGCTTTAATTCTCTACTATCAAGTACTAGTGTGATGATAATTACAATGATAATGATGAGGGTGGAAGAGATATTTAATAACATGAAATTGTACCTTGAAACAAGCTGACAGTAAATACAGTCCACGGAGCATAAATGCTAAATACTTGAAAGGACTCACATTCTGTTAATGGGTAGTCTTTTACTTGATGTTTGGCTGAAGCTCCTAAATACCTTTCAAAATGTATTCTGAAAGGGCTTATAATGGAAAGACTGTCTGCCTTACCAAAGAAATGACTAGATCCTTTTCCAGACCTAGGAAATATATCTCTATTCCCAAGAGCTACACTTATTTAGGTATGTATGACCACCATACATAGAGTGTAAGATACTAAATGATTAAACCAATTGACATTTTTTGAAAACTTTTTCCCAGGCTCTATCAAAAACACTTTAAAAGGGTTTTTTTGGGGGTGGGGGGCAGCGGTGCCTGGGTGGTGCAGTCAGTTAAGGGTCCAACTCTTGGTTTCAGCTCAGGTCTTGATCTCAGGGTCCTGGGATGGAGCCCTGACTCGGGCTCTGTGCTCACCATGGAGTCTGCTTGAGATTCTCTTTTTCCCTCCCCCCCCCAACTCTCTCTCTGTCTCAAATAAATCTTTAAAATTTTGTTTTGTTCAGTGTTTTGCTTTTGCTTTATTTTCTACTACACCCCTTGGAGAAAATGGTCATAATTATACTTACAATGAAGGAACTGAGGCTTAAAGAAGTTACATAAAATTTAAAAAAGTAAATTTACACAAGATGTTAAAATATTTTTGTAGCACTTTATAATTTACAACGTTTCTTCCTATTTAACCTGCTATAATAAATACCTCTTTGGCAGTCACTCTTATATTCTAATAATAACACAATTTTTGATAAGGTATTCTCCTTGCCATCATGAAGCTTACACTTCAGTGGAAAGAGAAAAAAATTATAGTATGTACTATATTTCTATAATTGACATGTAAATAAGTTGCTATCAGAGAATAAAGGAGGGTAAGGCAAACCAGGATGGTTTCATAAGGGAAATGCCATTTGTATCACTTCTTCCAGGCAATATTAGCATTATACAAGAAAAGGAAGGAAGGTGGTAAAGTTTGTGTATGCACAAGAAATAACAGAGTGTTGGGGTGCCTGGGTGCCAGTAGTTAAGCGTCTGCCTTCAGCTCAGGTCATGATCCCAGGGTCCTGAGATCGAGCCCTGTGTTGGGCTCCCTACTCAGTGGGAAACCTGTTTCTCCCTCTCCCACTCCCCCTCTTGTGTTCTCTCTCTCGCTGTCTCTCTCTCTCTGTCAAAATAAATAAATAAAATCTTAAAAAACAAAAAGCTGTTATAAGCCTCTAAAATTAAAAAAAAAAAAAGAAATAATAGAGTGTAGTTTGGTTAAAGACTTGAATACAAACAAATGAAAGTGGGAACTGAACCTGGAAAATGTTAATTATGTGTATTAGGCAAATTTATAAAGGCCTTTAATTCCTAGTTATGTATATGGGATCTCTCTGTAGTAATGGTGAATGGAGGCATAGTAAAAGCTAGGATAGGCAAAAAGGACATTACTTAAAAGGCAAAAGCTAAGTACCAGAAATAAAGCAGTACTGTACAGTGTAGTATTGTGTATAAATTACATGCTGGAAGGCATATTAATTTTAGTTTTTAGAGCATCTATAAGTTTCACGCTGGTTTTTTTAAGAGTATGCCTATGTCCCAGTATCTAAAGGACAGCTAGAAATTTGGAGATGATGCTTAGGAGAAAAAACAGTTCTAAAAGTATAAGACACAGTAGTTATCCTCTTAGAAATGATTGCTAAAGCCATGGATTAGAAGACACCATAGAAAAATAATAGAATGCCATCGGTTTTACCTCTATTTAGTAAACAGGAAGAATATTAGCAAAATTAAGAGTAGTCAAGGAGTAGAAGCAAAAGATAAAAAAAGAAAGGACAAAATAGCAAATCCCACGAAAAACATCTTGGATGTCAGACTCACACCTATGGGACATTCTAGCTGATTGGTCAAAGTAGACAAAAAGATAGTTTTTAAATGTATCTGCCATGGTTTGGATCCTGGTCCAAAAGCAAGTTGAACCCACATAGATACATGATGAGTAGATATACGATGAGCAAAGCCAGGTTCCTTATATATTTTAACTAAAGAGTGTATATAAAACTAATAACAATGGAAGAACCAGAGAATGGTCACCTTCACCAAAAGTTCGGGCCCAAATGTTATGGCTGAAGGCTTACTTTGTCTACAAGAAGAAAGGCGGGGACTGAGATATAACTAGTTTCTAAGGATTCATGGAGTGCTATGGGAATGAAGGCAGTAGAAAGAAAGAAGAAAATCAGTCCTGGGTCTAAAACACCGAGGACATTTCAGACAATGCATTTTTCAAGCTGTGAATATTTTAGTATGCTAGCTGAGTGAAACAAACATTGTGGAAAGTATAAGAGAAGAATTTCTGAAGAACATCTGAGAGGAGTTTGGAAGGAAAAAAAATTACTTTGACAGAAAAAAAAAGAAGATAACAATGTGAATAAAACCTAATATGTACCACCACAAATATGCTAGGGAGGATAATGGGCACAGATAGATTTCTCCCTCCCTTCCTTCCTTCTTTCTTTCTCTCTCTCTCTCTTTTTTTAGAGAGAGAGAAAATGACAGTGAGTGACCTGAGTTGAAATCAAGAGATCAAGAGTCGATGCTTAACCAATTGAGCCACCCATGCGCCCTGGGGCAGAGATAGATTTTCTTGGTTCAATATGAAGCTTACTTACAAGTTATTTAACCATAGGCAAGTTATTTACCCTTCATTTACTCATGAGTAAATAGGTAGAAGAATAATTTGTTGTTCAAATTATATGTTTCAGAAAGAGTAAACAGGGAACCTATTAATAATTATGATGTAATAACAGATACATAACTTAGACAAACTAGGGCATCTAGTCACCCTATTTAGTAGGCAAACTATTGAAGTTAAGAAGATTTGTGTTTGCTGTTTCCTCTCTTCAGTATTTTCAGTGTTCTTTTTATCCCAATAGGTAGCTCAAAGTCTGTGATAAGGTGCAGCATAACTGTTCTCTCTGTATTCTGCCCACCAAAAAATGAGCTCCTAATACTCTAGGCCAACCTTTTCTGTAATCAAACCTATCCAGTTTCCTCCTTCAGGATTGTGACCTCAGCCATCAGCTTTTTATTTGTTTTTCTTCAAAGAGGGGTTAATAATATAAAATAACTCAATCTAATAGTTCTATGGTTATCCTTCAATTATAACTAAACACACAAGTCATAATGTCTTAAATCCAAAGATCTAAAAATCTATAGGAAGAAGTTAAGGTATGAGAACTGGATGATAAGGAAGAAATCTTGTTTGTGCTGGAGGATGTCCTTAAATCCCTCAGGTCTTTAAATCCCTTAGCACAGACAAGCATACTTCCCTACTTTGCGTACCTTTTAAAACTTGCTTGGAAGACCCTGGGGATAATAGCCTGAGTTTCAAATTCAGGATCTGTTCATAAAAGCTGTGACTCCTCAAGAAACAGTGAATAATCTTTGGTAAATTACACTTACCTCAACAATAAAATGAGGTTATTTCCTTAAAAATAGCACTATGTTTTCATGAAGATTAAAGGAAATAGAAATGTTGAGTGTTTAGCATATTTGCTGACATACTAAATATTCAGTATAAGCTATCATTGACATTACATCATGGAATTCTGGGTATTTATGCTGTTTCCTAATAAATAGCTTAAATAATGTAAAATGCCTTCTAGGAAGCAATTCCTAGATATTTTTTGTTGTATTTCATTCTTCTCTCCATTATTTGTATAAAGGATTCAGAAAATGAAACAAAACTCTGGGGTTGCTACTCTTTAAATTAACCACTGTAATCCCAGTTATAAAATTATATAACCATGGTGAACAAGTCTCCAAATAAATAAGTATGGATAAACTCAAGACGTTCTATTCCCAAGATACAAATAACACTCATACTATAATGTGAGCCATTTCTTCATCAATCATATACACTCTCCGTTGCTAGTGTTAGTATTCTCTCTTGTACCTGATGTTTCCCAATTTAAAACATGGTAATATTTTTTTCAGTTTCCAAAGGGAATTCTAATTTGTCAGCCTATAGAATTTTACTTCTCTGAGCATATTTCTTGATGTGTTTTAACTTAATAATCCAAATCCCCTTTTTACAGTGGACAATGGTGCAGATTCATGTTTCTTTAAATGTAATTAATATTCGGGGCGCCTGGGTGGCTCAGTCGTTAAGCGTCTGCCTTCGGCTCAGGTCATGATCCCAGGGTCCTGGGATCGAGCCCCGCATCGGGCTCCCTGCTCAGCGGGAAGCCTGCTCCTCCCTCTCCCACTCCCCCTGCTTGTGTTCCCTCTCTCGCTGTGTCTCTCTCTGTCAAATAAATAAAATCTTTAAAAAAAAAAAAAATGTAATTAATATTCTATTACTCCAAAGCAAAAAAAAAAAAAAAAGAAATATAAATTATGTGCATGCATTTAGAAAAAAATGAGAAATAACCACTGGAAGCAATATAACAGACCATCAAACATCATTCTCATAACATCTATAAACACATTTGCTAGTTTCCATTTCCAATTCTTATTTGCTGTGGTCTCAGCAAGACATAATTTCTTTCAGTCTTGGTTTTCTCAATTTTAATATGGTGTTAATTATATATACTTTACATAGTTATATATGCTTTACATAGTTATGTATACTTTATGTAGTTAGGGTAGTAATTAAATGAGTTAGTCTAATTAAAGTTTCTAGCAAAATTCCTGCCACACAGCAAAAGCTCCATAAATTGAGGCTGTTAATAATAATATTTTTGATATGTTCTTCATTGCTTTCTGTGGGTGTTGATTAAAGTGAAGATTTTGAGTATTTAAAAATTTGATTCTCACGGATGTATTAAAATGTTCTAAAAGAGTTTGTGGGTTCATACTAATGCAGGAACCATGCATGAAAATAAAGCAATCTCAATATTCCATAGCCATTTTTCTTCTGGAATCCTAGATAAAGGAGGCTCTTTGTGTATTGTTTTTTAGTTCATTTCATTAAGCTGAGAAAGATTTAGGAGAAATGCTCTTGAAAATACACAGAATTAATAGGAAAAAAAGTTAAGACTGCAGGTAAGGTAAAGTGATTATAAAAAGGCTAATATATATAATCAATCTCTTGTTTGGGTTATTGCCACTACCTCTAATCCATTGTCCTGTCTTGGTTTTTGCTCTTCTATATTCCACTCTCCCCATAGCAGCCAGAGTGATTTTTGTGAAACATGAAATAAATTATGTGACTGTTCGTTAAAATCCTCAAGTGCTTCCATTACATTTAAAATACAATCTAAATTCTTCATCTTGGTTTACAAAACCTACATGATCTATTCCTTGACTAACACTCTCACGTGAATGCATCCCATTCTCTTCCTAGCTCCTTAGACTTCACCCTTCACTTTCTTTCTATTCTTGGAATACATTTATGTTCATTCCCAGAAAAGATACTTTGTACTTGCCATTTCCTCTTCCTGGAAAGCTCTGGGTCTGGATTTCAGCACCACTGTGATATTTTTATAATTCAGATCTTAACTCAATGATGTCTCTTTTCAGACGCATTCCACAACCACTAAATCAAATGTAGTTTAAACCCCTTTCCTAGCACCAACTCCTTCAATCACTGTCCACAATATCACTCTTGCATTGTCTTAACATTTATTCCTCTCTGAAATTCCTATTCATTCACTTTCGTACCTGTTGATTGCAAGCTCCTTGAGGCCTAGGATTTTGTTGCCTTTTCCACTGTTGTATTTCTAGCATGCAGAACATTATTTCCTAAATGATAGTAACACAACACATATTAGTTTAATGACCTGGTAAAAAGATATTAATTGAAAGAGAAGTTTATTTATAGAATTTCATCAGTAAATTTGAAAAAAAATTGAGGGAAAAATATTCAATGGCAATAAGCAGGGCGGAGGCTGTCACACCCTTCACAAACTGAAAAGTATTGTACAACAACAGCCATTTAAAAACAGTAAGTATGGACAGAAGTATCAATAAATACACCATTGAAGTATTGTAACTGGTACAACCAAACCAATTCATCACTAAATTGTGTATAGTCTAATTCTTCCATTTGGCCCTTCCTCTGGATCCCCTTTGACATGCTTTATTTTAGGCTCTCATCATCCCACCCTGTCTTTTAATTAGATAATGTCTTTAAAATATGAATTTTATTCTTGTTTGGATCAAGGATCAGTGGAAAATCACTCTGTTGTAATCAAACTTGCTTATTCACATATATGTATTAAACAGTGCTATAAAAAAATTCTTTAAAGTGAAAGCCTCCCTTTGTTTTTTACAATGTCTTTTAAAAAGTACTGTATCATCACCTTAATGCTCAACAACTTAACAATATTCTATTTGATAACAGGGCTTGGCAAACTATGGCTTATAGACCCAATCCAGCCAGCCATATGTTTTTGCAAATAAAATTTTAGTTAATCACAGCCACACCCATTCGTTTATGCATCATCTATGGTTACTTTAATGCTACAAGGATAGAATAACTATAGAGGACTATATGGCCTACAAAGCCAAATTATGCATCATGTGTCCCTTTACAGAAAAAGTTTCATTGTTCCTGCTTTATACCATTGCTTTGTAGCAATTAGAAGCCATACACCCTTCAAATCATGTTCCTGCAGCAGCTTTATAGATGTATACCTCTCTTTCTTTTCCCATGCAATGTAAAGATTACCTCTCAAGAACCCTTATTAGCCTTTAAACATTGATGACATTGGCAAACAGACATTACTTCATTTTGACTAGCTTCTTAATAAAACTGTTTATCGACAAGTTACCTTGTTTAGCAGAAAGCCAATAAAACACAGTATAAGTCGGTAGATTATGTTATTTTAAGCTTTCAAATAAATGATTAGTTTCTCTGAATGGGTGGGAGATTACTGCCATTGCTAAATAACTTTGTATCTAGAAACAAAGATCTTCAATTTGTTGCACAGAGCGGTACACACAGCCTGTTGACACAGTGTATATACAATGAAAACTGCAGATTATAAGAACGTTTAAGATCATGATGTTTATATAAAAATATAAGGTTTTGATGGTTTTCTAAACTTTCATTATTAATTTCTTGGCATATTATTCATGGTCATACGAAGAGCTCTCATTTGGCAAAGAAAGGTAATTTTTGACAACCCACACCAGGTAAAGGAATGCTCTTGAAGTCCCTGTTACCAAACAATATCTACAGACAATGAAAAGTGTACACTCAATGGCAAATCCCCATATATTAATAAAGTGGCCGATACAGTTAAAATGAATTTTATTTGGAATTAAGGTCCTTTCCAGAAGCATAGAACTTATTCATATAAAATTTTTTTTTTTTTTTTAATTTAAAGGCTTCAAGTTCTCTTTATGGTGGGGATAATAAAAGATGGAAATTTTTCCCTTCTGTAATAGAGTTTCTGGCCTCTTTAGCTCTTCAAAAATATTAGCTATGGCTTAGGATCAGAGAAAAATAATACCAATTGCCAGAGATTGCTTTGTCCTTCATGATGTCAATAGCCATCCCTCACTGGTCATTCTGATCTCTTCTTTAAACTTATTTGCATTTTCTCTGCCTACACAGTTATGATTCATAGGACACAAATTTCAGAGCTAGGCATGTCAGTACCACATTAAATTCATGCTCATCACTATCAAATAGTCTTTAATATGGCAAGACAACCTTGCTTCATTTTCCAGTCAAAGTGTTCTTTCCCTCAGTGCTATAGTTATTTGAAAACTATGCAGCAAAACAGAGTTATTGATAACTTCCACGGTTGGGCACATGAGAGTCAACTATGGCTTTGAAACACAGGTGACCTGAGGAAAAGGGGTTAAACTCTTTACCTCTCAGTTTTCTTTTTTGCAAAATGATGATACTAATAAGCCTATAACATACACTTGTAATAGCATTAATGGCACCTGGTATATAGTTAGCCCTAATGAAAAACATTATTGTCACCATGATGCCCCTCTTCCTCCTTCTCCTCCTCCTCATTTTCAAATATCTAACTCATTTGCTACTCTTCCACCTGAGAAAATAGAACCAATTCAATAAGATTGGCCCTATACCTGTCTCCCCTTTTATCATGTGTCTTCCTATCTAAGGCCTATCTATCTCAATCCCCCAGTCTCTATGCCTTCCTATAGGATGCTATTCATTGTTCAACTACTTACTCTTTTATGGATCTGTCCTGAAAGATGTAAACATTTTCTCATCAAAAAATAAATTATGGAACTACAGAACTTCTGTTTTATGACTCCTTTTGCATGAATTCAGCTTTTAGTTCCCCTTGCTTTATAGGGGGGGTAGTAAGTAAGGGCTTTTCACTGTTGCTAATCACGGGGTGCTTCACCATCTGTATAGATTCCCTTACCCTGATCACACTTCTGTAAACAGCTCCTTCATTGAAATGTCATATTTAAACCCTCTGTGTGTTCTGCTTTGTGCCAAGGTCATGACTGACACCAATACCTGTGAGCTTCATGGAGTCAGCAGGAGGGCTAGGCTAACAGTTTCAAGATGCTTTAATCATTCAGACTCTGTTGGTGGCTTAGTACATGCAAGCTACTAAGAATATTGAACAATCAACAATGAATAGTGACTGAAGACTAATAGGAAGTATACAATCTATATTTCATGTATTTATGTATTTCATGGAGAAAAAAAAAGCTTGCTTCTTATCTCAGGAACTAATTTCTCTTCTTTTCCAAAATAAACACCATTTCCAATCCTCATTTTACCTTCAACGCTATAATATTTACTCTTCATCATTACATATTTAGAAGCAATATTCATTTAACGTAAAAAAAGAAGCAAGTGAATCACTATCCTTGTTTCCTTGGCCACAGTTGCAGCTGTCCCACAGAGGAAAAAGCACAGTACATGTAAGAGGCACCTGTATTTCTTTTCACTAAGACACATTTAACAACTCATCTTTTGAAGCACAAAGGAAGCATAAAACTTTATGAAACACACCTTTTCAAATGTTAAAAATCAATTTGTCTGATAATTACATTGTGGGATAGTCCTTATTATAGTAATTATATACTTAAGATTCTATGCTATGTTATATTTGAATTCTATGCATCTACTTTAAGTTTTTTTTGTTCCTGCCTCCCACATCCTATGGCATTTGTGGAGATTACAAAATTGCAAATGCCAGATGGCAATATGATCATTAAATTTAAGCCAATTTCATTTCTTTTTCAATCATGAAACAGAATGATCAAATTTGTAAATGTTTCTATTCTGATTATTATTTCTTTCTACATGAGAACAAAGAGTTGGACTATTGAAAAACAGATTATATCTGTAGACTATAGTATTTTCTTTTCTCAACTAAAGTTACCTTGTATGGTTCTTAGGTTTGATTGGCTAAACCTCTTCTTTTGCAGATTAATGTACCAAAAAAGATGCATAAATAATAATCTACCCTCTGAACAGAGAAAGTAATACAAAATATTATATTCTACATAGCTTATTGAAAAACAATTTTGATAGCATTTCTTGATATACAAATAAGAATAAAAAATCCAGGAAAATAATCATTCCTCACACAAGATAGTGGAATAGGAAGCCCCGTGCCCTTCTTCACACACCAACATACCCATTCAATAATATATGGACCAATTTCCATTATGAGAAATCCAGAAATCATTTAAGAGGCTCCTGTATCCCAAGTGAACATAAAAGCAAGCACATTAAAGCTGCGGTACCCACTTGCCACAGCCGCCACCCCCCCCCCCCCGCCCCCACCAGCCTCAGCAAGGTACAGTCAGAAGGAAACTACCAACTATTAGATTCTCCTTTGGGAGGGAAAGAGAAGACTGGAACATACATTGAACGTTCAGACTTTTTAAGGGGCAAGTTGATGCATTGTTTTTTTTGTTTGTTTGTTTTTTTAATTTTATTATGTTATGTTAGTCACCATACAACACATCATTAGTTTTTGATGTAGTGATCCATGATCCATTGTTTTCTTTATAATACCCAGTGCTCCATGCAATACGTGCTCTCCTTAATACCCATCACCGGGCTAACACATCCACCCACCCCTCTCCCCTCTAAAACCCTCAGTTTGTTTCTCAGAGTCCATAGTCTCTCATGGTTCATCTCTCCCTCCAATCCCCCCCCATTTCTCCCTTCCTTCTCCTAATGTCCTCCATGTTATTCCTTATGTTCCACAAATAAGTGAAACCATATGATGCATTGGTTTTTGTCTTATCTGATCTAAGTACTACAGAAAAGGGCATCACTTGGGAGGGCACTGAGAACAAAAGTAACGGTTTGAATTAACATGAAATGCACTTGCCATTGGCTCTCCCGCTGGCCTAGCATAGAGTCTTGTCCAGCTCAGAGCACTGATGGGAACCAGCATACTCTAGATCCCTTGGTGGCTGTTGAACACACAAAAAGTGAGCTCCAGAGGACTGTAGTACAGAAAACACAGGCCAATAGTTTGGTGCTTCTCCCAGGGGTGTGGGTGTGGAAGAAGAGTGGAACATATGTCCAATGTTCCAACTTTTTGGTATGTTGCCTAAGGGACTAGTTTCTGTCTTACCATCTTGAAGTGTTGATGAAACCCAGCATAGTCTAGATGCCTGGAAGCTACTGAGAACAAAAAAGAACTGGGCAGCTTATGGAAGTCCAAAGAACCTGCAGTACTGCAGATAAACACCACATAGAACAAGGTATTATAAGCTCCTGGAAGCAGTAAATTGAGAAAACCTCTCTAATTGGGAATTTACACACATACACAAGTCCAGAGAAGGCTCATCCAAATAAAAGGTTTGAGAGGCCCCTAGAATCTCCAGCTGGGCTGACTGGTAGAGATCTTCCTATGAAGCCAGCCCATAAGGACTGGGAGATGGCGCCTGTTTGATCAAATGTATGGATCCTAACACAAAGTAAAAATGCACAAGAAAAACTGAGAGAAAATGAGGCAGAAAGCTTATTTGAAGAAATAATGGCTGAAAACGTCCCAAACTGTGCAAGGAAATGGACATTCAGGTTCAAGAAACCCAATAGACCCAATTAGGATAAATTAAACTAAAATCAATCGATCATTGACACATTACAATAAAATTGTTGAAAGTTGAAGACAAACAGATAATTTTGAAAGCAACAAGAGAAAAGAAATTTATCACATAAAGGGAGCTCCCACAAGCTTATCACAAAATCAGAAGAAACCTTACAGACCAGGGGCACCTGGGTGGCTCAGTCAGCTAAGCATCTGCCTTTGGCTCAGGTCATGATCCCAGGGTCCTCAGATCAAGCCCCACGTAGGGCTCTCTGCTCAGTGGGGAGCCTGCTTCTCCCTCTCTTCCCTGCCCCTGCTTGTGTTCTCTCTTTCTTTCTCTAAAGTAAATAGATAAATCTTTAGGGGGGGAAAAAAAAGAAAGAAAAGAAACCTTACAGACCAGGAGTGGGATAACATATTGAAAGTGCTGAAAGCAAAGCAAAGCAAAACAAAACAAAAACTCTTCAAACAAGAACACTATACATGCAGAAAAACTGTTCTTGAAAAAGAAGTAAAAATAAAGATGCCCCCAGATAAGGGCTGAGGGAGTTTATGACTACTAGATCTGCTTTACAAAAAATGCTAAAGGGAGTCCTTCAAATTGAAGTGGAAGTTCACTCGATAGTAACATAAAAGCATATGAAAATATAAAGTTCACTGGTAAGGGTAAATATATACACAAATACAGAACACTGTATTAATGCACAAATTATTTTCGTGGTATAGAATTTAAAAGACAGTATAAAACATAACTGTAACTATAAAATATGTTAATAGATATACAATATAAATGCATGTGATTTTTTACATCAATAACAAAAAGTGTGTGAAGGGAAGAAACAGAAGAGTACAGCTTTTTGTACATGTTTAAAATTAAATTTTTACATCGAATGCAAACCTCACAGTAATCACAAAAGCACATGCCCAAGAAAGATACACACAAAAAAAAAAAAAAAAATGAAAAAGGAATCAAAGCATGTAATTAGTTTTAAAAAATCAATGAAACACAAAAGAAGATAGTAAGAAAGGAAAACAGGGTCATAAAACAAAAAACAAAAACCCTGCAAAACAGAAACAACAAGATAGCAATAGCAAATCCTTCCCTATGGGTGATTACTTTAAATATAATATATTAAGCTCCTCAGTTAAAAGACAGAGTGGCTGAATGGATGAAAAAACAAGATCCAACCATACGTTACCTATAAAAGACTCACTTTAGATTTAAAGATACACAAAGGCTGAAAGAGAAAGGATAGAAAAAGATATTTTATGGAAATGTTAACCAAAAGAGAACAGGATTCACTGTACTTATATCAGACAAAAGAGACTTTAAGTCAGAAACTTTCACAAGACACAAAGATGGACATTATATAATGATAAAAAGGTCAATTCACCAGGAAGATAAAACAACTGTTAAGTAGATATGCAGCCATTATCAAAGCACCCAAACATATAAAGCGAACATTGATAGAACTGAATGGAGAAATAGCAACAAAATAATAGGAGATTTCAGCATGCTACTTTCAACTGTTGACAGAACCACCAGACAGAAGATCAATAAGAAAACAGAGCACTTGAACAACATCACAGACTGAGTGGACCTAATTCCACCCAACAGCAGCAGAACACACATTCTTCTCTAGCACACATATTCAGTCACATATCACATATTCAGTCACAAAACAAGTCTTAAATTATGAAGGTTAAAATCAGGTCAAATATATTTTCTGACCACATGGGATGAAAATAGGAATCAATACCAGAAGAAAAACTAAAAAAGTCACATGGGGAAATTAACACATTTTTGAACAACCAATGGGTCAAAAAGGAAATCAAAAGAAAAAAAAAAGTTTTTTTTTCTAATTTCTTGAGAAAACATCTTGAGACAAATGAAAGTGTAAATACAACATCAAAACTAATGAAATGAATCAAAAGCAGTAGTAAATGAGTCTATAATGATAAATGCCTGGATTTAAAAAGAAGAGAGTTCTCAAATAAACAACCTAACTTTACACCCTAAGGAACTAAAAACAAAACAAAACAAAACAAAACAAAACAAAACAAACAAACAAAAAAAACCAGACTAAGCTGAAAGTTAGAAGGAAGGAAACAAAATAGGAAATAGAAAAATAATAGGGAAAAAAAAGAGTTGGTTATTTGAAAAGATAAAAACAAAGACATAACCTTAGTTAAATTAACTAGGGCAAAAAAAAGAGTCTCAAAATCAGAAATGAAAGAGGATACATTGCACTGATGCTACAGAAATAAAAAGAATCATAAGAGACTACTATGAAAAATTATGCACCAGCAATATGAATAACCTAGAAGAAGTGGATTCCTAGAAACACATATCCTACCAAGACTAAATCATGGAAATAACAGAAAATCTGAACAGATCAATAACTAGAAAGGAGATTGAATCAGTGATCAAAAACCTCCAAGGAAAAGCCCAGGACCAAATATCTTCACTGGAGAATTCTACCAATGATTTAAAGAAAACTTAATGCCAATCCTTCTCAAACTCTGCCAAATACTTGGAGAAGAGGAAACACTTCCAATCTCATTTTATGAGGTCAGTGTTATTGTGATAGCAAAGCCTGACAAAGACACTGCAAGAAAAAAACAAAAACAAAACCTAAACTAAAGCCCAATATTCTTCATAAAAACAGATGAAAAATTCTCAACAAAATACTAGCAAACCAAATCAGATAGCACATTAAAAATATCCTGAGTTATGAACAACTGGAATTTATTCATGAGATGCAATAACCATTTAACCTACAAAAAATTCATCATTATGACATACCATATTAATGGAAGGATAAAAATCATATGATCATCTCAATAGATGTAGAAAAAGCATCTGCCAAAATTCAACACCCTTTTATATTAAAAACATTAAACTTACTACTAATAGAAGGAAATTACATTGATACTATAAAGAGCATATGTAAAAAGCCCAAAGCTAGCAATCATAGTCCATAGGGAAAGACCCAAAACTTTTCTGCTAAGATAAGGAACAAGACAAGAATACCAAATCTCATCAACTGTATTTCAAATAATATTGGATGTCCTAGTCAGAACAATTAAACAAGAGAAAGAAATAAGCATCCAGTCAGGGGAAAAAAAAAGTAAAATTATCTCTGTTCAAAAATGATATAGGGGCACCTGGGTGGCTCAGTTGATTAACAAACATTGGATGGGTTCAGCTCAGATCATGATCTCAGGGTCTTAGGATCAAGCCCCGCCTCCAGCTCTAAACTCAGCACAGAATCTGTTTAGGATTCTCTGTCTCCTCTCCGAGCTCTGCCCCTCCCCAGACTTGCATGCACACTGTCTCTCTCTCTCTTTCTCTTTCTCTCTCTCTCTCAAATAAATAAATATTTTTTTAAGATGACATAATGTTATCTACAGAAAACCCTAAAGATTGCACCCACAAAAAATGTTAGCACTAATAAGCAAATTCAGCTAAGTTGCAGGATACAAAATCAACATAGAAAAAATCATCTGTGTTTTTGTTTTTTTTTAAAGATTTTATTTATTTATTTGACAGAGACACAGTGAGAGAGGGAACACAAGCAGGGGGAATGGGAGAGGGAGAAGCAGGCTTCCCGCCAAGCAGGGAGCCTGATGTGGGGCTCGATCCCAGGACCCTGGGACCATGACCTGAGCTGAAGGCAGATGCTTAATGACTGAGCCACCCAGGTGCCCCTCATCTGTGTTTCTATATACTAATAAAGATCAGTCTGAAAAGGAAATTAAGGAAACAGCCTCATTTACAATAGCACAAAAAGAATAAATTACTTCGGAGTAGACATAAGCAAAGAAGTGAAAGATTTATACATTGAAAACTATAAAACATTGCTAAAACAAATTAAAGAAGACACAAATAAATGGAAAGACATCCCATGGTCATGGATAGTAAGAACTGATATTGCTAAAATATCAATTCCACCCAAAGTGATGTACAGATTCAGTGTAATCTTTCACATCTCTTAGCACAGCCACTAAGAAACCCCTCCAAAGCAAAAACAAACAAATAACAACAATAACAACAAAAAAGAAACCCAGAAAATAACAAGTGATGATGAGGATTTGGAAAAATTAAACCCTGTACACTGTTAATGGGGATGTAAAATGGTGTAACCACTATGTAAAACTGTATGGAGTCTCACCAAACTACCATATGATCCAGCAATGCCACAACTGGGTATTTATCCAATAGAATTGAAAACAGGATCTCAAAGAATTATCTGCACTCTCATGTTTACTGTAGCATTACCCACAATATACAGGATGTGAAAACAACCTAAATGTCCATCAATGGATGAATGGATAATAAAAATGAATAGACAGACAATGGAATATTATTCAGCCTTAAAGAAGAAGAAATCCTGTCATATGCTACAATATGGACAAAATTTGAAGACATCATACTAAGCGTAATCAGCCAATAACGGAAGTACAAATACTACATGACTTCACTTACATACCATATTCAAAGCAGTCAAACACAAGAAGCAGAAATTGAAATCATGGTTGCCAGGAGTTGAGGGAGGGGTTATGGGATGTTGTGCAATGAGTTTGGAGTTTCAGTCGTGCAAGATGAAAATGCTCTAGAGATCTGTTCTACAAAACAACACATAGATAGTTAACAATACTATATTATACACTTAAAAATTTTACCACAATAAAAACATATATTTCCTTGTGACTAAATTAGAAGCAAGGAAATTTTCAATCTCTGATTACTGTAATTTTGAGATTATTGTGTTAACTGTTTAATAAAATGTTAAGCATCCAATCACTATCACCTTGAAATACCTCATTATACACATATTTGAATTAAAATAAAGTCTAATGTAAATCAAAACCTAAAATAAAACAAAAACATGAGACTGAGCATTAGGAGACCTAAATTCTAATTCCAGTTTCAGCAACCTCGGAATCATTAGGTTTCAGTGTTTTGATCTATCAGACGGGGACAAACTGTCCTATTTCATAGCACTCTCCTAATAATGAAATATTAATTATAAAATACAATATACTAAAACAAAGGAAAATTACACAAATGAACAATAGTATTTGAGCTATGGTTTTCAAGTAGGCCCTATAATTTAAAGAGTAAAGACTACATAAGGATACTTTTCTTAAAAAAAAAAAAGTTCCTTTTCTTGCCTATGTCACTGGCTGCCTTGAGCAAGTAATTTACTTCTTTGTTTTGTACCACGGCATCAACAGAGGGCCAGCTCTTACCGAGGTTTAAAACTGAAACCTTCCACTACCTACATGACTCTGTATCAGCCACAACCACATTTGAAATTTCACTATTGACAGGAGATAGGTAGAGAGGGTGATGCAAGATTAACTTCATTGTAACTACCTGGGGTTAGCTGATAAAGGAAAAACACACAAAAACTATCTCATAACAACCATTTTGTGCTCACCCTAAATTACTTTTTTATTATAATGTAATTGTTCATTATGTATCGTCATATCACTAAACATTGTCCAAAACTGGCCTAGTGGCTGCACCAGATTTTTATGTGGTAGAGGGTAAAGACCAGAGGTCACTATAAGCAGCCCATGGGTAGTTTTTTTGTTTGTTTGTTTTGTTTTGTTTTCAAAGTATACATACTTTTCCTAGTCCAAATCCACTCCCAGTTTGTAGAACAATTTCTGGACTGATTTGGGGGCAGGGAAAGAAGGGTAGGGATAAAAACATTCTTGGTTTGAAAAATCTCTTTAGTAGATTCTGATACATGCCCCTTTCCAATTTGAAAAGAACCAAGTGCAGCAGAGGAAGCTGGATCCTGAAATATATATGAATTTTTTGTGAATATGTTGAAATCTTGTATTTAATCCCAAGTCTTACTGTAGTGGTTTGCCTTTTCTACCAATTTCTCTCAAAGTATGCCCTATACGACCCCTCTATCAGAATAAAAATTCTAATTCTAAAAATATCTACAGATCTACTGAACCAGAGTCCTGGTGAATGGTTCCTAGGAATCTCTCATTTTAAATGGTCTCCAGTGGTAAAATTTACACAAAAACTTGAAAATCATTGCTTTATATGAAAATTTGTATTTATATTTATTGTTTGAGCTATCCATTCAAAAAAGGCAAATATTGTTAGTTGAAACTATATATATTGAAGTTAATGTCATATTTTAGATTTGGATTTTGATTTAAAAATGTGGGTCATGTGTCTTCACTGAACTCTTCTAATCTTACTGATCATACTTGATAATCAATACTACCTTCAGTTCTAGGCAATGAAGTACAGTTACTTATAGGACAGTCACATTGTAAAGTAGATTGAAAGTCCCAAGTCCAACATTAAGTATGATCCTGATGATCATACTCTGTTTCTTTTATATCTCAGAAAAGAAATCAATTTAAAAAGCAAAAAATGGGGCGCCTGGGTGGCTCAGTTGGTTAAGCGACTGCCTTCGGCTCAGGTCATGATCCTGGAGTCCCTGGATCGAGTCCCGCATCGGGCTCCCTGCTCAGCAGGGAGCCTGCTTCTCCCTCTGACCCTCCCCCCTCTCATGTGCTCTCTCTCTCTCATTCTCTCTGTCTCAAATAAATAAATAAAACCTTTAAAAAAAAATAAAAATAAAAAAATAAAAAGCAAAAAATGTTGGTTTTGAACATTATTAAAGACATCATAATCATTTTATTCATCCAAAATACAGAAAAGAATCTAAAAGCTTTAAAGTCTACTAGCAGCAGTATAATAGACTGACTTATTCTGTTTTCTAATATATAAGAAAAATGGATTATTTCTATGGCTAAACTAATAGTTTGAGGTCCCTTTATTATAGACTTAAAAGGAGCAAATATGGTTTAGAGACCATATCCTAAGAAAAATATAATTTTTTTTAGGACAGCTCTATGATAGACTCAAGTTCATAAGATAAGCTCAATTTCAGTCTTCTATTATACATGACCTAATAATAAATACTTGTCAAATTGTAAATACTAATCCATATTTTATTCTTTATAGCATAACTTTTGTTTTACAAAGTTTAATTTTACTGACAATATGAAATATGACAGTAATTTCATTATTAGTTTAATCTATTATTGCAATGCCAAATACATTAATTTACTCTCTCTACATAAAAGAACAGTCTTTGAAGAAAAATTTACTCAAATTAAATCAACATTAAGATTTCCAGCCAAACATGAGTGAGGAAGGGAATTTAATAAGAGGACCTTTTTTTTTTTCTTTATGTTATGATTTTCATGCTATAGCATAGCTGAATTTCAATGGCAGACTTCAAACCTTTATCCAAACCAGACATGAACAATGTACTGGCAGAAGACATCACAGACAAAGACTTATTTTTCCTAGCATAACAAGCCACAAGAACATTGATTCTCCTTGTCCTCTGATCAAGATGGCCTTAACATTACCCTCAGCTTGACTAAAGTAGACAGTTTTCTTCCTGACTAGAGGTCCTGACCTCCCTTTCCTTAGAGCATTTACTTTAGAAAACTTGCAATTATAAATTATTTCTCTGCCCCTTTCAGATGTAAATCTTCTCCCAGCCTCTTACCAGTTTTACAACCCAGGAATGTCTTCTCAATGACCTGGGAGCCAACCCTTTGAAATGTAATCACCATGAAAGATAGTGCTCTTATCTCCCAGTCTCTGTGAAGACAGTAGAAGCCTAACTTTCATAAACATGAATTAGGAAAGATGACCTAATCTCATTGACCAACCTCCCCCACTAAATTTCTCCAGTACTTTTCCACTAGCTCACACCAATGCTTAAAAACTCTCCTGCCTTTTATTTCAGTTAGGTTGAGTTCAATCTTGTTCTCCTTGATTACAACAGTCCTGACCCCACCACAGTTTTCCTGAATAGTCTTCCTTGACTGCTTAATTCTATCCAGTGCAATTTTTTTTTTTTTCATACCTCCTAGATCCCTTGGAAGCAACGAGAGGCCCCGGTGGATACTTCACTAATAGTGGGATTATGCCATTTCTGAGGAAACACAAATTTCGGAAATCTTAATCTCATAAAGGGATTGCTAGCAAATCTAACTTGCTCCCCAAAGTGAGAGGGAAACATTATCTTTACTATCCTGGTCAAGAGACAAATTTCTCTATCCTACAGGGAGATGCTATCTCTATCTTCCAAGGCTTTTGCTATCCCAACACATATCTGATAAATGACTTTATATCTAAGCAAGAATACTCACGATGTACGTAACCAACAGTTAATTCATTTGGTGTATAATCATTTAAAAGTATTATAATCAAATTTTATAATGAAGTCAATTTTTTTCACTTATTATTCAATCACTTATTTGTTTATTCAACCATGAATTCAACAAACTTTTTTTTGATTGCCTAAAATCTGCTATATACACTGAATAAGGGTTATGAGTTTAGAGTACAGTAAGTTCATGTTCTCCAGGAGCTCCAATATAGTAACTAGTGAACTTGCTAATTATGTACCACATTCAAAGAAGTCAGAGACAGAATGACAAAGATAGACCCAGAATTTCAAAGAATGAGGTTAAGTTTGTCAGGCAAAGAGAGAGGAAGGGCATAACTACAGGGAAGAATAAAGGGAAATAAACAAACAAACAAAAGGTGGAATGGCTTTTGGGTGGAGTGTTTGGGAAAACAGCAAGTACCGTCTGGCAGTGGCTAGAGTTACCTGGAAAAGTAAATGAGGTCCGATCAGGAAGGAAAATGTAGGCTACCATAAAGAATCTGGAGCTTTATTTGTAGATGATGGGGTACCCTTTAAGCATTTTGAGAAGGGGAGTACTATAATCAGATTTGGATTTCAAAAAGTTATTTGACTGTGGAATTAACTGGATTACAGAGAGGCAATATTCTAAAGAGAATATAAATTTAAACAATCTTAATCTTGAAAAAACTATGGGATGTAAACTTTCAAGCTTCCCTAAACTCATAGTACATTCATTCCAAAAATATATTTGGTGTATTTTTATGACTCTTGATATATAGTGCCAAATTGTTTCCCAAAAAGATTGTATAGCAGCATATCTTAATCAGAGTTTAAAGTCAACACATTTAATGAAAAATAACCTAATGTCAAAATCACTCTTAACAGTTTCTGAGAAAGTGTCATTTTGAAGATTTACATTCTGTCTTCAAAATGTACACAACTTGTTTTCTCTTTTTTCCTTAATCTTGAAATAGATTACTATTCTACAGTAAAATAGCAGATGAAGTAGTGGTCTGTATTAGGGTCTATATTTTATTAAAATAAGTACTGTGCTCTTAAAAGCTAGCAGCACATTCAGTGCAGAGTAAAGCTCACACTATGAGGGACATGAACTGGAACTGACAAGGGTTGAAGGAACAACTGATTCATATTTTCTTCCATGATCCATGGGGTCTGGGACATTATTCAGTAGAATGGTAAGTAATATCCCCAGTACTATTTAAATTGGTCTACTCTCTCTCAACCATGTGTATTTGAAACCACTTAAGTTAAATGAGAGTAGTGAAAATAAACTAGAAAAAGTTTTCAATTCCTTTTCTTTGCAATAATGGCAATTTTAGTACATAATTTTTGGCAAAGTGTATTACCAGCATTAAAAAGGGAGGAAAAGGTTGTTTAGTTTTTGAGTTGTATTTATTCTTCACTGGTGAGTTACCTATTGAAATCCATTGCCTTTGAATTTATTAAAGTCATGACATTGGCAAATCAAATTTTATACAAGGAATTTGTTTGGTGGAAATGTAACAGGATGCTGAGGGAAACTAGCATACTTCCATTCTAAGGTATAATACAAGACACATTCATGCAGAATTTATTTAAAAATAGCAAATTCTCTTGAGTGACTCCTATCTCCCTAAACTATATAATACTGGAATTTCTGGAGAGGTTATTTGAAGGGAATTTATAGACTTAGAGAATGCTGTGGCATTTTTTTCTGGGGATAGGAGAGGCCTTCTCTTCCTCTTCAAAGAAGAAAAACTTGTAGAGAATGAAGGTGCCTGTAAGAAGGGCACTTTCTTCCTCATCCAAATGCTCGCATAACCTGCAGAAACTTACAGGTTCTATACTTCACAGGAATATAGTATGATGTGAAGGCTCCTGAGAGAGCTTGATATATGCTCTAGGGAATTTGAAAATGTATATGAACCTTGAGACTGTTTTCTGCTAGAGAAGTCAAAAGGCAGGAGTCTGGAGAAGCTTTCCATGGCAAAGTGAGGAGAGAGGGGTCAGCAATTAAGCAAGTGCCTCTACATCATTTGGCAGTATATGTATAGATTTCCAAGGACCCTGGGCACAGTGCAAATGACAGTCCCTGTCATGAGAGGGTCAGAGTGGGGATAATGAAAGATGGAGTTGGGGCTTTTGCACAAGTCACTGGATGAGGACATAGCCTGTATCAGGCAACAGTGTAAAGTCAAAGTCCCTCTAACACCTCCAAAGAAGAGCAAGCATCATCCATGAAGGAAAGTCTCCATTTGGTGGTGGCCACACAGAGGCATCAGTGGCCACATTTCAACAGCATCCGTTCTATAAACTCTGAAATCTGCCTTCTCTAATCCTTTTGTTCCTCTTCTCTACAGGTCCATAAGCCAGAAACAAGGGTCAAGCCTGTGCTGGAGGAGAGAGAAGCTGTGAATTTGATATTAGATTGAAGTTTTGTTTAGTTGAACTAAACATTTTAATAACTATATGTCAGAGTTGCTTTAATAAAATTTTTCTTACAACTGAAATTGATTGGAAAGCTATTGGATATACTTAGAGTTAAGCAAAGGGAATTTAATAAAGTATGATTGAAGGCAGAGTCTGGAAAAAAATAAAGGCAGTTTCCTATTCATATCCCGTAAAGTTCAACCTCTTTTTCCATTTCAATAATCCAGTTGCAAGAGTATTAATCATCTTACATATTTGCTTCAATACTTTCTTCTTGCCCTTTCTCTAACCTCTTTATTTTGGTTATATCAGAAGAATATGCTTGTCCATATGCATGTAAGAGGTGGCAAATAATACGTTCAAATTTTATATTTCCTTTGTAATCTCTTCTATATGTTTTATATACTGAGTCATTCACATTGTAAAAGGTACAACAATGTTTACAGTACATTTTCTTTATGTTTTAATGTTTAATATTTTAATCTTTGAATTACTATTGAATATTTTTTGTCACTGCTCTAAGTGTGCTGGACCCTGTGATGTGTTTTCCCATTCCCTCAGGATTAAAGAACTTATTTCCCAGCACCCAGAAGTGCTTCAATAGATAGTCTTTAACTATTATTCAACTCCAGGAATTATTTCTGTTGAAGAGTGCTATGCTGCCTTGGCAAAAAGTGTTGACCTTTTGGGCAACAGCCTGCATCTAATGATAGGTGGATGCAGAATTAGAAAAAATCTGGCTCCCTCTCTTCTATTTGAAACAATCTGAGGATTGGGACATCTTTAGAGGTCAATATTTAGAGATATCAGAGCCCATCTTCTCTGGCTACCCAATTCTGTTTCTTTCCCTGACCTTCCACAGGTATAGACCTCAAGAGCCGTTGATTAATACTAAAATCCACCTCTGCCTCTTGTATCTACCCTACTTAAATTGAATCCTCCCCCATAAGTAACCATTTATTACAACACCATTTATTGAATAATTTTTTATCATCTCTGTGGGTGTGTAGTGGCCCCTTGGTCACTCAGTAAGGAAGTCTATGTAGTAAATTCAGAGTGATTGTATAGGTGTGTCTGTGTGTGTGTGCTTGTACACACACACACACACACACACACACACACAAAGGAAAGGTAGTAGAATTCGTGTGTTTGTTAAAGAAACTTAAGGAGAAATTTAAGAAAATAAAGGTTGGATCCATATTATAAACTTTTTAAATGTCATTCTAAGGAATTTTGACTTACCTATTAGGTAATGCGGTGTTTTTAAAGCAGGAAAGTATGGCATCTGATTTTTAGTAGGAAAATAGTGTAGCAGTGTGGTGTATGTATCACTAGGACCAATTTAGAGATTATTATAGAGGCTGAGGTAAAAGATGATGAATATCTGAAGCAGGATGTTGACACTGGCAAATGTTACAAGGAACTCACTGAAAGATTTTGAAGCTAGAATTTCTGGGACTTGGTGACAATATTATAAAATTGAAAGAGAGCTTTCATTAATGGTATAAACTATTTAAATACATTTATTAGAGTCCAATGATACATTATTTTTAATTTAAAATATTAGAAATATAATTATTCTATAGAGAAAAAGGGCTAATTTATTCTTTAGTCACACACTTATACCTAGGCTGATACCATAGATCAGTGATAAATGATGCATTAACTATATTACTGTTGTTCTTGTGCTGTTGAAACTAAGGAATATTCAGATTTAATTTTACACATCTTTAAAGCATAAAAATTGCAACTGAATAATTTATAAGCAGTAGCACTGAGATTACTTAAAAAGAATACAGCACAATTTGAAAAAATAACTGACTAAAAAAATTGCAAGGTTATGTACACAAGGTAAAAAATAAACTCAAGATGTTATTTCAGGATGTTGTAAAAGGTACAACAGAAATAACTGGACATAACAGTCCAGTTGAAAATTTCCAACTTTAAGTATGATATATGCTGAAGGGAATAACAGTGGAAAATGTGAATAACTTAGGTATATCAAGGTCAAGACCCCACAACTTTTTAACTTTTTGTAATAAATCACCAACTTATTTTCCCAGCACTAAATAAACCTGTTTCTGGGAAAAACAAACATAAGGATTATTTTTTAAAATGAAGTGGAATTTAAAAATAGGAAAGCTTACTCTATTTTACTTTGGCTTGCTATGATATATATACATATATATACATATATATGTGTATGTGTGTATATATATATATGTGTATATAAATCTTTGGTAATACATTAGTATTTTATTAGTTTATCCTGTTTCAAACCTCATATGAGCTGTTACTGATCTTTCTTTAGAAAATTGATTTCTAAAAAATGAAATATACAGAAATTAAAAAAATCATAGAAAATATTAAATATAAATTAGAGATAATTTGTTAAAAGAAGAGCCTATCAGACTTGTGACCTAGTATCAAGCAGAAGGGGATATATATTCTTCTTTGTCATATTATAGTTATGAGACATCAATATAATAAATATGCAAACAAAAGTATGAATTACCAATGAATTATGCATAAGTTCTTTTTTCCGTAAAGAATTACAAAGGAACTGAATGTGATTATTCAGTGCTTACAAAACCTATAATATTTATAATCATGTAGAAGTATCCAGTTCTGGGGATACATAAAGCCTGATTTAAAATGAGTCTACAAACTGCTACAAACTTTAAAAAAATAAGCAGAAGGACTATTTTCAATGCTTTGCATAATGATGAGAGTTTAAAAGAAATATAATCTAGGCTAAGTTCCAATTATAGGGAAGCTTTATGTTTTACATTTTAGATTTTAGATATAATAATCATGTTGTTATGGTGTAAGTTTTTTTCCCCCCTCCTTTCATGGGCAGATTCTTAGACATCTATTAAATGAGATGGTAAATATTAGCAGAATATATAGCATGTCAAATGATCCTCTATAAACAGCACCATGAAAAAGAGAATATAAAGTAACTTTTCCTTACTTTCCAATAATAACAAGAAGTCAAATGGTAATGAAAAAGTCAAATAATAACAAGAAGTCAAATTTCTTTCCTCCCCCATCCCTGCTCCCTCTGTCCCTTCCTTCTGTTAAAAAAGAGTTATTTGTGAAAAGTTCTGAGTCAGCAAACCAAGACTTAATACCTAAAGTAAGTGCAGTTTCCAGCCTCTGCTAGGAATGTGATCTCAACCAACTAGTCTAGAATTTTCTGACCAGCATGAGTGAGGAAATCCACCTGAAAGACCCCCAAAGGAAAGTGACCTTGCCTGAAATAATCCTTTCTTCTGTTTATGACTTCCTTGTCTCTCCCCACTTCCTGCCTATAAACGTCTTCCATTTTCTATAGCTCCTTGGAGCTCTTTCTATTTGCTAGAAGGGATGCTGACTGATTCATGAATAGTTCAATAAAAGTAATAAAGTCTTTAAATTTCACTTGGTTAAATTTTGTTTATTAGCACTTCCTTCTGTTAGAGGCAGTTAGTTAGTTTCTAACAAGATGCCTGGAGGCCTACAAAGAGGAAGTCAAGGCCAGCTATCTGGAAAGTCAGGGGCCTATCCTGGCAACATTCCAAAACAAAGCCAGAAGAAGCTGGATCAAACCAGACAGGCCGAAGATGGCAGGTGCCACACTGGAAACCCCTGGCCAAATAAGGAAGAAAAGGCAAGAAACACTGCTTTTAAGAGATTCCTACACCAAGTAATGAATATGCCACTCCCTCATTAACAACTGTCAATAAAAGATAAAAACCCAAACTGTAGGGCTTGCAGTTCTCTCTCTCTTGAGGTCGCTGGCTCTCATATCTTGAGTGTACTTTTGCTTTAATAGACTTTCCGACTTGCGTCACTCATCTGCTGTGCTGTGTCTGTCCTTGAATTCTCTCTCTTGTGAGGAGAACAAGAGCCTCTAGCGACATCTTCAGGACAGGCTCAGTTGAGGCCTCAGGGCTCAGGGTCTCCCCAATTCAACCAGCAACACTTCCTTCTTCCCTTCTCTTTCCTTTCCTTCCCTCCTTCCCTTCTGCTTTTCTTTTCTCCTTCCTGTCTTCTTTCTTATACCTCCTTTCTTCCTTTCCTTCTTTCTCCTTCCCTCCATCCTCCAATTCTTCTTTCCTTTTTGTTCTTTGTATATTCTACAATGAATATATGTTATCTGCATAATCTTGAGTTTTTATATATCCCTGTAACCTTATGAAAATAAGGAACATATGGTGGAATTGAGAGCTCTGGTTGAGGCACAGCCTTCAAAAGTAAGCACCCTTCTGTTTTCTTTCTTTCTTTTTCCCTTCATTTCCCTTCTCTCCCCTCTTCCCTTCCCTTTCCTTTCTTCTTTCTTTGTATTTCTTCTTCTTCCTCCTCCTTCTCCTTTTTCTTTTCTCTTAAGTCTTGAGCTTTAGAGTTTTATTATTAGAAGAGTATCAGAATTCGGAAAATTGTAGAATTTTAAGTTCAAAGATGATGAGAGATAAAATTAGGAAAGACTAATAGGGGCCATAAGGATTTGCTTTTATGCATTTGATGTTGGAAAACCCATTTACACTTGAAAAAAAAGGGGACTGAAAAAATGCAGAGATCTAGGAGATTCTATGTTTCTTGTGTAATACTGGCTCACAGGACACTAAGAAAATGGTCAATGCATAAGGTGACAACTCCTCCCAGCTTGTCCAGTGCAGTCCTGGTTTATGCTAGTTGTCCTATAGATTTGTCTTTGTTTTAACTGCTTTAGTGTTTATTACTTTCAAGAATGTCCTGATTTGGATGCTATGGTCACCAATCAACAGGGAACCCTTTAGGGAGGCTGAGGGAAGACACAATCTAAGACAGATACAAGGATTGAAGCTTTTGTTCTACAGCTAAAAAGGATTATTTAAAAAGCATGTACAATAAAACATATATATGCACTTTGCATACAATGGTACTTAAGTATTTTTAAATGTATTAAATCTTTATGGAATTTAACCTCATTGCTATTTGATTCTTCACAATTTGTTTTGTCTTTTGAGGTTATGATGTAAATTTAATCTCTTCGGTTATTATTAAAAGAGACCTCTTCAGTTATTTTCAAAAAGAGAAATGTTTTGAAAGAAGTGGAGACCAAAATGGTTGTCAGGGGCTGATGGTAGTGGTGGTGAGGGGAAGAAATAAGGAGGTATTGATTGAAAGGTACAAAGTTTCAATCATGCAAAATGAGTAAGTCCTAGAGATCTACTATATACCATAGTGCCTACAGTCAACAATACTATACAATATACTTAAAAAAAATTGCTAAAAGGGATGAAGAAAACTTTTGGAGGTGATTGATATGTTTATCACATTGATGGTGGTGACAATTTCACCTGTGTATACACATCTACAGACTCGTCAAGTTGTATACGTTAGCTGTGTATGGCTTTTTGTATGCTAGTCATACCTCAATAAAGTAGTTTTAAAAAGAGAGAAAAATATTGGGGCGCCTGGGTGGCTCAGTTGGTTAAGCGACTGCCTTCGGTTCAGGTCATGATCCTGGAGTCCCGGGATCGAGTCCCGCATTGGGCTCCCTGCTCAGCAGGGAGTCTGCTTCTCCCTCTGACCCTCATGATCTCTCTACCTCATTCTCTCTCTCAAATAAATAAATAAAAATCTTTAAAAAAAAAAAAAAGAGAGAGAGAAAAATATTTGCACTTAGACAAACGAATATTTATTCCTTCTTGGTCTTAGTTTCTAGGCAGAGACAGCCCTTGGGTAATCAGCAGCAATGAGGCAGTATAGTTCAGGTAACCATAACTCTAAATGTCATTAAGAGGTCATACTCTGGAGTCAGCCTGTCTGACTTGGAATCCCAGTTCTAATACTGACTGGTTATTTGGCCTTCTGTAAATTGATGAACTTATACAGAAAGATGTTAACCACCAACTAGATAAATCATTGGGTTGTTGTGAAATTTTTCTAAAAATATACTTTGCATAGCCCTTAGACATTCATAATTTATCAATATTTTTCCTATTATGTCATGCTGAGAATACAAAGGAGAAAATGTGTATTCCTTTCTCTGAAAGTCTGGATAATCTCAGGAAGTAATAAGTTGCATGGGAAAAATTATAATAAAGTATAAAATTTGCCATCATGACTAAAATTTTGGTATAGTGATGAAATCTTTCTAGTAAAGTTGGAAAAGATTTCAAAGTGAGGGAGAATTAGACGTAAGATCTGAAAACTTAGAAGGAATTGAGAAAGAGAAGAGGAAATAACTTTCACAAAATCTCGGTTTTACATGGAAGCTATGTATTTTTCAGTAATACTGGAATATAATATGTAAGGGCAAAGAAGTTGGCCAGGTACTTAGAAAAAAGTATATATTTTGGTCCTGAAATGATTGGGTACCATGAAATAGAAATTTCAATAAGGGAATTATGTGCATATTTTAAAAATACCCTCATGGTAACATTAAGTATTGACTTCAAAATTAGAAGAAAAGAGACAACTCATGATATTTATTTTGCGTGGTGAGCATACAACAAATAATCTTAGAGTAATATTAATTACTGAAAAATCTCAAAAGGTATATAGCTTGCAAGGAATGGAGGAGTTAGACACAATTCTAATGGTCTTTATTTATCATTTATCATTCCATATAGTCAGCCTCAATTCAGGGACCCTAAGAAATTCTACTTCATTTGCTGTATTCTGATTTAGAATCCATATACTTCAGATCCAATGTAATATTTTTTTCTTTCTTCATTTGATAGTATCACATATCATGTGATATCATGTGGTAATAGACTTTTCAGTAGGAAAACAAGAGAGAGTCAGTGAGAGAAAGAGAGAGGAAGTTAGGTAATAGACATAATCAAATTTGTACCTATTAAAAAATGAAGGATTCAATAATTATTATTTTTTATGCCTTACCTTCCAATCTCAGCAATGTTATGTTTAAGTGTGACAATGTCTGTTTTATAAGGACACATCTACATAGGTGGATAAGGCTCTATCAGAAAATCGATTTTCTATTGATTTTTATGGAAAACTGTTTTTACTCTATAGTCAAGTATGGAGCTATATAAACATAATTATATAATTATAAAGCATTACTTTGGCTAGTCTATGCTTTGTGCATATTCAAACACACATACACACATAGCTTTGTATTTATACAAAATGTTTAGAACTGGCCAGTTAACTACAGTTTGGGCATTTTGTCCTTAAATTTTGTCTAAAATATTTACTATAAACCTGCATAAAATCCTAGATTTCCACTGGGATTAATCACATAAAGGGTCTATTTTATAATGCATGGTGTTTATACTGTAAGGGAATTATCAATCCTATTTGGACAGCAAAATTTTAAAAAGATGACCTAATAGATCTCTTTCCAACTCAGATCCTATAAAACAAAGGATATTTCTGCCTGCACCAGTGAATATTGAGATGGAAGTTAAAGATTCTACTGTATTATTCAAAACTTCTGACCTTGGCTGCCTGGCCAACATCCCTGATCTCATTAAACTCTCAGTCCAATTCTCAGAGATGTATTAAAATATGCCATGCCACTGTAAAAGGAAAAAAAAAAAACAACTATATCATTTATCAGAATAACTTTAGTTATTACTATATTTGGCTTAGAATGCAAACTGGTACTAAAGTATCATTCATTGATTTCTAAATACTGCATAAATGCTATATGATTATTAGAAAATTTTGAATTAGATCAGCGGAGCAAGATGGCGGAGGAGTAGGAGACCTGGATTTCGTCTCCTCTCAGGAATTCAGCTGGATAGGGATCAAACCATTCTGAACACCTACAAACTCAACAGGAGATCGAAGAAAAGAATAGCAACAACTCTCTGAACAGAAAAGCGACCACTTTCTGGAAGGTAGGACGTGCGGAGAAGTGAATCCCAGGGGATATTCGGGAGGATAGACGGCGGGGGAGGGGCCTCTGTCGGCCGCTTCTGGCAAGTGATAGAGCCGCGGAGCACAAAATCGGAACTTTTAGAAGTCTGCTCCGCTGAGGGACGTCACTCTGGTGGCTAAGCGGGGGGTGGAACCCTCGCGGGACAGTGTGGTCTCAGGACCCTCGGGGTCACAGAAAGACTGGGGGTGCCTGAGTGCGGCAGAGCTCCCAGGTATCGTAGCAGGGAAGCTGGCTGCAGAGACGGAGCCCAGGCGCAGGCTCTCAGCTCGGGGTTGCCATAAACCGTGATCCGCGGCACAGTCGGGCCACTGCTCCTCCAGCAGGGACCCAACAAGCAGCAGATCCGGGGAGACTCACCTTCTTCCCCCGGGAGGAGCGGTGCGGGAGCGCACCGCAGGGATCTGCTGGGTTTGGAGACTCCACACCGAGTTGGGTGCCAGAGATAGAAACGCGCGGTCACAGGCTGGGTGAGCACGGAGTGCGGCCGGAGACCAGGGAGACGGGAGTGACTGACTGCTTTTCTCTGGGGGCGCACTGAGGAGCGGGGCCCCGAGTTCTCGGCTCCTCCGGGGTGGAGATTGGGAGGCCGCCATTTTCACTCTCCGCCTCCAAAGCTGTACGGAAAGCTTGCAGGGAACAAAAGCTCCCGAGAGCAAACCCAAGAAGATTACTTAGCCCAGATCGGGCAAGGGCAGGGCAATTCCGCCTCCGGGAAAGACATTTGGGAACCATGGCAACAGGCCCCTCCCCCAGAAGATCAGCGAGAACAGCCAGCCAAGACCAAGTTTACCGATCAATGAGAACGGCAGAACTCCAGCGCTAGGGGAATACTGCACATAGAATTCATGGCTTTTTTACCATGATTCTTTAGTCTTTCAAAGTAAATTTTTTTTTTTTTTTTTTAAAGATTTTATTTATTTTTTTGACAGAGAGAGACATAGCGAGAGACGGAACACAAGCAGGGGGAGTGGGAGAGGGAGAAGCAGGCCTCCCGCAGAGCAGGGAACCCGATGTGGGACTCGATCCCAGGACCCTGGGATCATGACCTGAGCCGAAGGCAGACGCTCAACGACTGAGCCACCCAGGCGCCCAGTAAATTATTTTTTTTAACTGTCTTTTTTTCTTTTTTGTTTTTTTCTTTTTTTTTCAATTTTTCTTTTTCCCTTTTTCAACCAACATCTTATCAATCCCTCTTTAAAAAAAAAAAACATTTTTATTTTTCATTTTTAGAGTCATATTCTATCCCTTCATAGTAGTTACCCGTATTTTTGGCATATATATATAAGTTGTTCTCTCTTTAAAATCTTGAGATAGTTTCTTCTAACAGATCAAAATATACTCTAAATCTCTAGTGTATGGTTTTTTTCTACTCCCCTGCCTGATCACATTCTCTCCCTTTTTTCCTTTTTTTTTTAAATCCTCTTCTTTCTTTTTTCAAACAACTTATCAATTCCTTTTATAAAATTTTTTATAATTTCCATCTTTACAGTCATATTCCATCCCTTCATCATATCAACCCTTATTTTTGTACATATATAAGTTTTTCTTTCTTTAAAATTTTGGGAGACACTTTCTTTTAACAGACCAAAATACACCCAAAATCTAGTGTGTGGCACTGATCTATAAACCAGCCTGATCATATTTGATCACATTCTGTTTTTGTTTTGTTTTGTTTTGTTCTGTTTTTGTTTGTTTTTATCTTTATCTTTATCTTTTTCTTTTTTCTTTTTTTCCACTGCTTCAGGTCTTTTCTGGTTTGTTTAGAGTATATTTTCTGGGGACGTTGTTACCCTGCTAGCATTTTGTTCTCTCATTAATCTATTCTCCTCTGCACAAAATGACAAGACGGAAAAAATCACCTCAAAAAAAGGAACAAGAGGTAGTACCGACTGCCAGGGACCTACTCAATATGGACATTAGTACGATGTCAGATCTAGAGTTCAGAATCATCACTTTAAAGATACTAGCTGGGCTTGAAAAAAGCATGGAAGTTATTAGAGAAACCCTTTCTGGAGAAGTAAAAGAACTAAAATCGAACCAAGTAGAAATCAAAAAGGCTATTAATGAGGTGCAATCAAATATGGGGGCACTAACTGCTAGGATAAATGAGGCAGAAGAAAGAATCAGTGAGATAGAAGACCAAATGATGGAAAATAAAGAAGCTGAGAAAAAGAGAGATAAACAACTACTGGATCACGAGGGCAGAATTCGAGAGATAAATGATACCATAAGACGAAACAACATTAGAATAATTGGGATCCCAGAAGAAGAAGAAAGAGAGAGAGGGGCAGAAGGTATAATGGAGCAAATTATAGCAGAGAACTTCCCTAATTTGGGGAAGGAAACAGGCATCAAAATCCAGGAAGCACAGAAAACCCCTCTCAAAATCAATAAAAATAGGTCAACACCCTGACATCTAATAGTAAAACTTACGAGTCTCAGAGACAAAGAGAAAATCCTGAAAGCAGCTCGGGAGAAGAGATATGTAACCTACAATGGTAGAAACATTAGATTGGCAACAGACTTATCCACAGAGACCTGGCAGGCCAGAAAGGACTGGCAGGATATATTCAGAGCACTAAATGAGAAAAATATGCAGCCAAGAATACTATATCCAGCTAGGCTGTCATTGAAAATTGAAGGAGAGATAAAAAGCTTCCAGGACAAACAAAAACTAAAGGAATTTGCAAACACGAAACCAGCCCTACAAGAAATATTGAAAGAGGTCCTCTAAGCAAAGAGAGAGCATAAAAGCAACATAGACTGGAAAGGAACACAAACAATATACAGTAACAGTCACTTTACAGGCAATACAATGGCACTAAATTCCTATCTTTCAATAGTTACCCTGAATGTAAATGGGCTAAATGCCCCAATCAAAAGACACAGGCTATCAGATTGGATTAAAAAACAAGACCCATCGATATGCTGTCTTCAAGAGACTCATTTTAGAACCAAAGACACCCCCAGATTGAACGTGAGGGGGTGGAAAACCATTTACCATGCTAATGGACACCAAAAGAAAGCTGGGGTGGCAATCCTTATATCAGACAAATTAGATTTTAAACCAAAGACTGTAATAAGAGATGAGGAAGGACACTATATCCTACTTAAAGGGTCTATCCAACAAGAAGATCTAACAATTGTAAATATCTATGTCCCTAACATGGGAGCAGCCAATTATATAAGGCAATTAATAACAAAAGCAAAGAAACACATCGACAACAATACAATAATAGTGGGGGACTTTAACACCCCCCTCACTGAAATGGACAGATCGTCTAAGCAAAAGATCAACAAGGAAATAAAGACTTTAAATGACACCCTGGACCAAATGGACTTCACAGACATATTCAGAACATTCCATCCCAAAGCAACGGAATACACATTCTTCTCTAGTGCCCATGGAACATTCTCCAGAATAGATCACATCCTAGGTCATAAATCAGGTCTCAACCAGTATCAAGATTGGGATCATTCCCTCCATATTTTCAGACCACAATGCTTTGAAACTAGAACTCAATCACAAGAGGAAAGTCGGAATGAACTCAAATACATGGAGGCTAAAGAGCATCCTACTGAAGAATGAATGGGTCAACCAGGAAACTAAAGAAGAATTAAAAAAATTCATGGAAACCAATGAAAATGAAAACACAACCATTCAAAATCTTTGGGATACAGCAAAGGCAGTCCTAAGAGGAAACTATATAGGAACACAAGCCTTTCTCAAGAAACAAGAAAGGTCTCAAGTACAGAACCTAACCCTACACCTAAAGGAGCTGGAGAAAGAACAGCAAATAAAGCCTAAACCCAGCAGGAGAAGAGAAATAATAAAGATCAGAGCAGAAATCAATGAAATAGAAACCAAAAGAACAGTAGAACAAATCAACGAAACTAGGAGCTGGTTCTTTGAAAGAATTAACAAGATTGATAAACCCCTGGCCAGACTTATCAAAAAGAAAAGAGAAATGACCCAAATCAACAAAATCATGAATGAAAGAGGAGAGATCACAACCAACACCAAAGAAATACAAACAATTATAAGAGCATATTATGAGCAACTCTATGCCAGCAAATTAGATAACCTGGAAGAAATGGATGCATTCCTAGAGATGTATCAACTACCAAAACTGAACCAGGAAGAAATAGAAAACCTGAACAGACCTATAACCACTAAGGAAATTGAAGCAGTCATCAAAAATCTCCCAAAACACAAAAGCCCAGGGCCAGATGGCTTCCCAGGGGAATTCTACCAAACATTTCAAGAAAAATTAATACCTATTCTTCTGAAACTGTTCCAAAAAATAGAAATGGAAGGAAAACTTCCAAACTCATTTTATGAGGCCAGCATTACCTTGATCCCAAAACCAGACAAAGACCCCATAAAAAGGAGAATTACAGACCAATATCCCTGATGAACATGGATGCAAAAATTCTCACCAAAATACTAGCCAATAGGATCCAACAGTACATTAAACGGATTATTCACCACGACCAAGTCGAATTTATCCCTGGGCTGCAAGGTTGGTTCAACATCCACAAATCAATCAACATGATACAATACATTAACAAAAGAAAGAACAAGAATCATATGATCCTCTCAATAGATGCAGAAAAAGCATTTGACAAAGTACAGCATCCTTTCTTGATCAAAACACTTCAGAGCATAGGGATAGAGGGTACATACCTCAATATCATAAAAGCCATCTATGAAAAACCTACAGCGAATATCATTCTCAATGGGGAAAAACTGAGAGCTTTCCCCCTAAGGTCAGGAACGCGGCAGGGATGTCCACTATCACCACTGCTATTCAACATAGTATTGGAAGTCCTAGCCACAGCAATCAGACAACAAAAAGAAATCAAAGGCATCCAAATTGGCAAAGAAGAAGTAAAACTCTCACTCTTTGCAGATGATATGATACTTTATGTGGAAAATCCCAAAGACTCCACCCCAAAACTGCTAGAACTCATACAGGAATTCAGTAAAGTGGCAGGATATAAAATCAATGCACAGAAGTCAGTGGCATTCCTATACATCAACAACAAGTCAGAAGAAAGAGAATTTAAGGAGTCGATCCCATTTACAATTGCACCCAAAACCATAAGATACCTAGGCATAAATCTAACCAAAGAGGCAAAGGATCTGTACTCAGAAAACTATAAAATACTCATGAAAGAAATTGAGGAAGACACAAAGAAATGGAAAAACATTCCATGCTCATGGATTGGAAGAACAAATACTGTGAAGATGTCAATCCTACCTAGAGCAATCTACACATTCAATGCAATCCCCATCAAAATACCATCAACTTTTTTCAAAGAAATGGAACAAATAATCCTAAAATTTGTATGGAACCAGAAAAGACCCCGAATAGCCAGAGGAATGTTGAAAAAGAAAAGCAAAGCTGGTGGCATCACAATTCCCGACTTCAAGCTCTACTACAAAGCTGTCATCATCAAGACAGTATGGTACTGGCACAAAAACAGACGCAGAGATCAATGGAACAGAATAGAGAGCCCAGAAATGGACCTTCAACTCTATGGTCAACTAATCTTTGACAAAGCAGGAAAGAATGTCCAATGGAAAAAAGACAGTCTCTTCAACAAATGGTGTTGGGAAAATTGGACAGCCACATGCAGAAGAATGAATCTGGACCATTTCCTTACACCACACACAAAAATAGACTCCAAATGGTTGAAAGACCTCTATGTGAGACAGGAGTCCATCAAAATCCTAAAGGAGAACACAGGCAGCAACCTCTTCGACCTCAGCCGCAGCAACTTCTTCCTAGAAACATCGCCAAAGGCAAGGGAAGCAAGGGCAAAAATGAACTATTGGGACTTCATCAAGATAAAAAGCTTTTGCAAAGTAAAGGAAACAATCAACAGAACCAAAAGACAACTGACAGAATGGGACAAGATATTTGCAAATGACATATCAGATAAAGGGCTAGTATGCAAAATCTATATAGAACTCATCAAACTCAACACCAAAAGAACAAAGAATCCAATCAAGAAATGGGCAGAAGACATGAACAGACATTTTTCCAAAGAAGACATCCAAATGGCCAACAGACACATGAAAAAGTGTTCAATATCGCTCGGCATCAGGGAAATCCAAATCAAAACCTCAATGAGATATCACCTCACACCAGTCAGAATGGCTAAAATTAACAAGTCAGGAAAGGACAGATGTTGGTGGGGATGCGGAGAAAGGGGAACCCTCCTACACTGTTGGTGGGAATGCAAGCTGGTGCAACCACTCTGGAAAACAGTATGGAGGTTCCTCAAAAAGTTGCAAATAGAGCTAACATATGATCCAGCAATTGCACTACTGGCTATTTACCCCAAAGATACAAAAGTAGGGACCCGAAAGGGTACGTGCACCCCGATATTTATAGCAGCAATGTCCACAATAGCCAAACTGTGGAAAGAGCCAAGATGTCCATCAACAGATGAATGGATAAAGAAGAGGTGGTATATATACACAATGGAATATTATGCAGCCATCAAAAGGAATGAGATCTTGCCACTTGCAACGACGTGGATGGAACTGGAGGGTATTATGCTGAGCGAAATAAGTCAAACAGAGAAAGACATTATCATATGACCTCACTGATATGAGGAATTCTTAATCTCAGGAAACAAACTGAGGCTTGCTGGAGTGGGGGGGTGGGGTGGGAGGGATGGGGTGACTGGGTGATGGACACTGGGGAGGGTATGTGCTCTGGTAAGTGCTGTGAATTGTGGAAGACTGTTAAATCTCAGATCTGTAGCTCTGAAACAAATAATGCAATATATGTTAAGAAAGAAAAAAAGAAGAAGAAGAATGTAGCAGGAGGGGAAGAATGAAGGGGGGGAAATTGGAGGGGGAGAAGAACCATGAGAGACGATGGACTCTGAAAAACAAATTGAGGGTTCTAGAGGGGAGGGGGGTGGGAGGATGGGTTAGCCTGGTGATGGGTATTGAGGAGGGCACGTTCTGCATGGAGCACTGGGTGTTATGCACAAACAATGAATCATGGAACACTATATCTAAAACTAATGATGTAATGTATGGGGATTAACATAACAATAAAAAAAATTTAAAAAAAATAAGAAAATTTTGAATTAAAGTTGGTAATTTAGATCTGACTTCTATCATTTATTTTGAAAGTAATCTAGTTGCACATTTATGCATTTTGCACAATGTATTTTATTTTATTTTACTTTTTATTAACTTTTAAATTTTAATTCCAATACAGTTAACATACAGTGTTATATTAATTTCAAGTGTGCAATATAGTGATTCAACAATTCTATACACCATTAGTGCTCATCATAAGTATACTCTAAATCTCTTTCACCTATATTACCCATCTCCCCACCTGCCCTCTGATATACTTTATTTTAATTAAGTACCGTCAAAGTTATTATTTTTTTCAACAAGAACATTTTTTCACTTGAAGAATACAGAGTACATGGTTCTAAAAGATAAATAGAATACACATTTTCTTCAAGTACACATAGAAGAATCCCCTGGTAAAATCACATAAAAATAGACATAACAAATATTACAAATTTAAAAAGCCTGAAATCATACGAAGTATATTTTCCAACCACAGTCACATAAAACTAAAGATCAGCAATAAAACAAAGCTGGAAAATCTACACGGTAAATATTAACTATTTAACATGTAAATATTAAACAACTTACTACTGCACAACCAATAGGCCAAATAAGAAATCAAACAACAAATCAAAATATGTCTCAAAACAAAAGAAAGAAGAAAATATAAAATCCAAAGTCTACGATATGCAGCAAAAGCAGATGTTAGAGTGAAATTTATGCTATAAAAAAAGAAATGCTTGTATTAAGAAAAAATGCTTGTATTAAGAAAAATGCTTGTATTAAGAAATGTTTATATTAAGAAAAAAATTTCAAATAAACAACTTAACCTTAGATCACAAGGAACTAGAAAAATAAGAAAGCTAAAATTTAGTGGAGGAAGGAAATAACAAAGAAAAATCAGAAATAAATAAAATGGAGAGCAGAATAAACAATAACAACATTGAAAGTAATGACCACTTTAAAAAAAATAAATTGGCAATACTTTAACTACATTAACTAAGAAAAAAGAGAGAGAGAAAGAGAGAAGACTCAAAACCCAAAATGAGAAATGGAAGAGAAAACAATACAACAGATAACTATAGAAATATATAGTCTGATAACAGATTACTATAAACAAGTGTATACTAACAAATCAGATAACTTAGAAAAGATAATTCCTAAAATTGTACAAGTTACCATGATTGAATCATGAATCTTGAATACAAGAAATAGGAAATCATCTTAGACCAATAACAAGAATGAAAGTTGAAGTAGGAATCAAAAATCTCCCAGCATAGAAAAGAACAAGACCGCATGGTTTCATTGGTAAATTCTACCAAAACTTTTAAAAAATAATGACAAAATCTTACAAATAATGGAATAGAGAAAACATATTCAAAATCATTCTACCACCTGATGTCAGAACAGGATAAAAATAATACAGGAACAAAAATCTAGTTTGTCCAATGGAAGTATTGCTACTCTAATTCTCTTTTGACATCCATTTGAGTGATAAGTGTTTTGCCACACCCTCACGTTCAATCTGCAGGTGCCTTGAGGTCTAAAATGAGTTTTGCAGGAGCTCAGTTCTGGTGGCGCTGGTGTTAAGTCTCATTTCACAAGCAGACCGGAGCACACCTAGTTAAAACTCACCACATTCAGGCCAGGGACCAAATATTGCCCATGGCAGGGAAGGAAAGTCTCTGCAGATGACTGACCTGAGAGAGCAGTCAAGATATAACAGCAAAGTGCATGCAGCACATACTGGAGACCCTCCCTGAAGCACCAGGCCCTGGGCACTACATGACCTCTTCTTCATAAGGCCATTAGTTTCAGGAGGAGGAGACATAACTGGCTTTTCTAACACAGAGAAGAAGGCAGAAACCTAGATGAAATGCCAAGACAGAGGAATTTATCTCAAATGGAAGAACAAGATAAGGCTATGGCCAGAGATCTAAGCAATATGTAAATAAGTAATGTCTGATGGAGCATTTAAAGCAACAACCATAAAAATACTCACAAGGTTTGAAAAAAGAATAGAATACATCAGTGAAACCCTTACCACATAGATAAAAGAGTTAAAAAGAATCAATCAGAAGTGAAGAATGCAATAAACAAGATTGGAAATAAGCTTGATGCAATAAGCAGCAGGCTAGAAGAAGCAGAGGAATGAATTAGTGACTTAGAAGAAAAAGTAGTGGAAAATATGAAACTGAACAAAAGAGAGAAAGAAGAACATGAGAATAGATTTAGGGAACTCACTGACTCCATCAAATGTAGTAACATTCGTATTATAGGAGTCCCAGAAGAAGAAGAGAGAGAAAAGGGGATAGAAAATTTATTTCAAGAAATAATAGCAGAACACTTTCCTAATCTGGGGAAGGAAATAGACTTCCAGATCCAGGAGGCCCAGAGAACTCCCACCAAAATCAACAAAAGCAGGCCAACACCAACATATATTGTAATTAAATTTGTAAACTGTAGTGATAAAAGAAAAATCTTAAAAGCAGCAAGCACCAAGACAAAAGAAGTCCTTAACTTACAAGGGAAAACCCATAAGGCTAGCTGGAGATTTCTCAACAGAAACTTGGCAGGACCAAAGGGAGTGGCATGACATGGTCAAAGTACTGAATGGAAAAAATCTGCAGCCAAGAATATTCTATCCAGCAAGGCTGTCATTCAGAGTAGAAGGAGAGATAAAGAGTTTTCCAAACAGGTGCACCTGGGTGGCTTAGTCGGTTAAGCATCTGCCTTCAGCTCAGGTCATGATCCCAGAATCCTGGGATCAAGCCCCGCATAAGGCTCCCTGCTCAGTGGAGAGTCTGCTTCTCCTTCTCCCTCTCCTTCTGTCCCTCCCCTCCACTCATGTGCACCACTCCCATCTCTCTCTCTCTCTTGCTTGCTCTCACTCTATCTCAAAAAAATAAAATCTAAAAAAAAAAAAAAAGAGTTTCCCAAACAAACAAAAGCTAAAGGAGTTTGTAACTAAACCAGCCCTGCAAAAAATAGTAAAGGGGACCCTGGGAGTGTAATGGAGAAACCATGATAAGGACAAGAAAAGATCAGAGAAAATCTCCAGAAATGACAAAACAAGTAATAAAATAGTAATAAATACCCTATCTATCAATAACTGCTTTGAATGTAAATGGACTAAACACTCCAATCAAAAAACATAGGGTGTCAGAATAGATAAAAAAACAAGACCATCTATATGCTGAATTTTGTATAATGTATTTTAACAGTAGTCTTGATTTTTCTTATCCACTGTCACTACTGAAACTCACTGCCTCTGTTTCTGATAAATGGAATAATTAAATGACTAAAAGTTAATGGAAGTCATGTGGACAACTAAGAATGCAAAAGTTTTTATAAAATTTTAATTATTTGGAAAATATATAGAAATATGGTATAAGTTACCTCATGGACAAGTGTAAAGTGGTACATGAATCTTGCATATCATAAAAGTAGATGAGTAATTTTCACAATAAAATAATTCTAGGATAATTTTAAAGACTTTGTAAATAAATTTTACAATTTATTTTAGCATGTATTTCTTATAATAAAAAATGATTTGGGAATTTAAAATGTATCACAAAAACAAGAAGAAAAACCAAAATGCAGAATTTCTTAGAATGCTTAAAACACAGAATTCCTAATTATTCTATATTTTTTTCCCATTATAAAGTTAACATCTAATAAAGAATGTTTGTCTTTACTTTTAAAATAGACCAAATTGAATTCGTTAAGCTCGCCATGGTTTGTATTAGGATCACAAAAGCATGAAATTACTGGATAGCTAAAAAATGCTAACAGTAGCCAGAATGTATATACATCTACCTCAATGAATTCAGTTTGGATAAAAATGTATCTTTAACATCTTAGTTTTAAAATTACTATGATTAACAATTGCTAATAATTAAAATGATTCATAAAAAATTCAATCTTCTAAGTATATTTGTCATTATGAATAGCTGCTTCATGATGTACTTTAGATATTTTTTTAAAAACTGTCTTTCACCAGCTAATGTGAAATTCACATTAAGTGCATTTTCACACCAAGGTGACTTTTACAGTAAGTTTTTACCACAGGCATGCTTTACAATGTACATATGATCATCAGGGCTTGAGTGACCCACTGGGGTCTGATCTGGTATTCTGTTTGCACAGGCAGTTTCTCAATAGACTTGACATTGATCATCTGTCAATTTGATTTGCTAAATTTATGAGACTCATTGTAAACAAAATAAGTAAATGTTTGCAAGCCCATGGAGAAAACACTACAGCTATACATTTTATTTCTGTTTGACATAATCATTCTGTTCCAAGTTTAAAAACAGAAGTAAAGAACAACAACAATATTTTTTCTCTTTTTGAGTTCTTACCAGATGATTAGGTCTTAGGCATTTGAATTTAAAAACAACTAATCTAAATGGTGGAAAAGCCTGGCTTGTGAAGTAAAATAATTAGACAATGTAGCCAATAACAAGCACGTATCAATGAGGACCTGAAATCATGTCATTTCACCTATCTTAGTCACAAACTGTCAGTATGCCAGCTGCCTAATAAATCATATGCCTACCACAGTTTATAAGCCAAAATAACACATTTTCAGAATCTGCAAATCAAGCCAATATGTGACATTTTAAAGAAACTGCACTACCACAACTGATGCATGAGATAAGGAACACATATGACTTATATTTTACAAAGGGCTACTTAAAGACTTGTTTATCACATGAGCTTCTTGTACCAACACAGCAACATAATATTTGTGTGTGTCAGAAAAGGAAGATGGTGTGTAAGCTGGGGGAGGGACTCTAGTATTACAAATAGTGTATCTAGATAATACCCACCTGTGTGACAAAGATACAAAAACATCGTCAGTTATACATTAAAAAAGTAGTTGCCCTCTTAAGCAGTGAGGCAAAGAGATACTCATCTTTTATATATAGTTAAGTGTTTGTATTCAAATTTCTGAGTTCTTGGGCGCCTGGGTGGCTCAGTTGGTTAAGCGACTGCCTTCGGCTCAGGTCATGATCCTGGAGTCCCGGGATCGAGTCCCGCATTGGGCTCCCTGCTCGGCAGGGAGTCTGCTTCTCCCTCTGACCCTCCCCCATCTCATGCTCTCTCTCTGTCTCATTCTCTCTCTTAAATAAATAAATAAAATCTTTAAAAAAAAACAAAAACAAATTTCTGAGTTCTTTTATTGCTTCAACAAAAAGGTACAATCTCTGAATATAAACAGTGAGCATGCAGATTTAAAGAAATATTCGTCATAATGGAATAAATAGCTCCAACATCTTCTAACAACCAGATTTGTAGTTAACTCAAAAATATCTGTGGGCTTATATAATTAATACTTGCTTTAAAAATAAATAAAATCAAAAATAAATTAACATCCTGTTTTATCAGTAATAGATAACTTTTTCTCTGATTATAAACCAAAAGGAGATATAAACTAATGAAAACTAACCATAATTATTTTTAATATTCCAAAAGTAATTAAGAAAGCACCTATCATTTGTATTCCCTCTAACCAACATTAAGTCACATGATGTTGGTCTCAGATATTCCTCTGAGGGTATTCTCACAACTGCTGTGGTGTGCACTATCGCTTTGTGAATTTCATTGCACATACTGGTTCCTATTACCTGGAGTGCTAACACATTTACCAAGCTGCAGATGTCTATATGTTATTCTTTGATTCACTCATACACATTTCCTTAGTGAAATTCTATGACCTTTGTATCAGCACAGTTTATACTAGTTCATTCCGGAATTTGATTTTTTTATTTTTTTAAAAGAATTTTTGTTTTATTTTATTTCACTTTACTTTGTAGTTTCAAGTTTTTATTTAAATTCCAGTTAGTTAATATATAGTATAATATTGGTTTCAGAGTAGAATTTAGTAGAATTCATCACTTACATACAACACCCAGTGCTCATTACAAGTGCCCTCCTTAACCCGTATCACCCATTTCACCCATCTCCCTGCCCACCTCCCCTCCAGCAACCTTCAGTTTTTCTCTTTTGTTATGAGTCTGTTTATGGTTTGCCTCTCTTTTTCTTTTTTTTTTTTTCCAAATCTCCCACATAAAGCATTAAATATGGATTGTTTTATCCTAAGGAGCACTAAGGAATAAATCTCCTTGCTAGTGTTCAAAATAGATTACTTTTTATAACTAATTTCCTAAACTGAGACACCAACATAACATGTAGCTTTTTAAACTAGTCAAGTAGGTAAAACAAAATCATCTAGAGCTCTCATCTTTGCTCAGTCCTGGGTCTTATATTTTATTCATGGATTAAATTTACTTCTTACTTAAATTTTTCTTCCAATTTTTCTTAGCTTTTCTTTAATATTAACAATGCCACTTGATTTAAGTCAGGTAAAAATAATTTGATTATATTTCACTTGCATGCTTATTCATTTGACATCATGTTTGTATTTTTGTTGTTGTTACTGCTGTAAACGTGGGTTGGTATGGTTTTTTGGATGCTTATTTATATTATTATGAAGTTGAACCCTCACAATTTTATTCCTCCTGTAATTTATGTATTTTCAAAACTTTCCAAAGTTGTACAAGATATTTTACAAGTCATTTTTCTTTTACATTTTGAAAATTTATTTACTTTTAATTGAAAATAATTATGAATTCCCTTTACTGAATATTTACTGAATTCTACTTTATATTTTACATCATATTAGACACGTGATTGCAAGAAAAAATTAGATGCAGACTTTGTTTTGAAGGAGTTCTCAACATGTTTGAGAAACAAATGAGCAAGTAGATGTGAGCATTAGTAAGATACCCAATTTAATAGATACAGAGTGTCTGGCATGAATGTGTAGAATAGCTGCTAAACAACCTGATCTGTGATATCCATTCATCTTGAGGCATTGAGATTTTAACTTGATTAGGTGATAGTCAATGAAGGGTTAGAAAAATAAATATTGGCATTCAGTAAAATGACAAAAACTATAATACAGCTGGAATGGCTGGAGAAAGGGAGACTGGGGGAGATAAATGGTTAGATACCAGAAAGAATGGTAATCAAACACTAGATAATGAAGGTCATGTACTAACTAACCTGAGTTTCAATTTTACTCTTGAGGCAATGTATAAACATCAAAAGAATTTAAGAAAGAGTTATAATCACATTTGCATTTTTGGAAAGATCACAGAGCATTCTAGCTGCCAACAAGATCAGACCCTATGAGACCAATTAGGAAAACCATGGCAATGATCCAAAGAAGAGACAATAAGAATTTGTACTAAGGCTGTGCCAGAGATATGGACAAAGGAGGGAAGATATTTTAGTGATGTATATTAGGAGACAGAGTCTGCAAAAGCTTACAACTGGAAAACAACAAGGTCCAGGTTAAAACAGATATCTCCTAAGGTTAAATAGGGAGACCATGGCTAAATACATGCTACATATTCCATGTCACATAATTAATTATCTTAACTTTTAAAACATGTATTTAATTTTTATGATAGTATTGATTGAAATGCTATTTCTTATCTTGTTTCTTTCACATTTTTAATCAAACCTCCTGTACATAAAGTTGAGCCATAATATTTACCATATTTCATCAAATCCAGGGCACACTTTTCCACATTTGTCATGCCTGACATTGGGAGTGCATCTTACATTTCTCTTTATGGTTAACATATCACTGTCACTACTGAGCACAAGACCCATTTCATGTTTTACTTTGTCCATTCTTTCTTTCTTTTTAAATTTTATTTTATTATGTTATGTTAGTCATCATACATTACATCATTAGTTTTTGATGTAGTGTTCCATGATTCATTGTTTGTCCATTCTTTCTTATTCCCCATCCCATTGCCTTACTCTCAAAAGAAACCATTTAGAATGTGCTTGATATATGTTCTCAAGCATAGATGTATCTTTGTAAAATATGTTGTGTTTTTTGTGTGCTTCAATTCCATTAAGGGTTTTGTAAATCCCACCTCTGTCCTAGTTTTCTCAACCAGTCCTGTTTAGGGACCAATCCATGCCACATATCAGGTTTATTGCTTCTTGTTGTATGTCATTTCATAGTGTGATTTACTACATTTTATTTTTCCATTATTCTAGGGATGGATACACAGGTTGCTTCCAACTCCCTGTTGCCATATACACCATCCTTGTTTGGATCTTTGCAAGATTTACCCAAATCTCTTCCCATACTTTTTAATTTATTTTTTCCTCAGAGCACTGAATAATTTCTTCAGTTATAGGTATACAAATATTTAAAATTATCCTTCCATTATTCAACAAATGGCATTGAGGAAACAGGCTACCTATGTGCAAAAAAAAATAAGATGTGTTTTTATTTTGCTCCTTATACAAACATAAATTCCACATGGATAAAAACTCAAACATTAAGGGGAAATGAAGTAATAGTAATACTGGGAGAAAATATAGAAATCAAAAAAGATCTGCCCACTTTTCTAGCTCCCTTGCCATCCTCCTTCATTCTTGTCCATCTCTCTGCAATCCATTTACCTCACAACTGCCAGAACGATTTTTAAGAGACTAATAATACACACCCTCAGTTAAAAAAAAAAAAAAAATCTCTAAAAATTCCCTTTGCCATATAATACATTGCCCATTTCCCACCGTGGTTTAGCATAGGCTCTGACTCCTGTTTTCTCTTCAAATGCATCCAGTACTGCTTGTTCTTTTGCAGACTGTGCTACAGCTACACAGCATTCTCCTTTGATTATGCCAAACTCTCTTCTGCTTCGGGGTATTTGACTATTTCTGCCATTTGCCTGGAGTGCTCTTTTTTCGGCTATTTGGATAGGTGATATACCTCCTTGTTATTAAGATGTCAGTTTAAATGTCAACTTCTGAGGCCTTCCTGACTATCCAATCTAAAGTAACTATCCAAGAAATGGCTCTTCACTCAATCTGAATTCTCTTCTTGGCATTTATTATTGATTATTTTCTTTCTTATTTGTATTGATTTCTCTGCTCTTCCTTGGAAATAAAAGTTTAACAAGATCAGGAACCTTTGTTGTCAAGTTAATTATTTTCTCAAAATCTAGAACAGTGGAAGGAACATAACAGATACTTAGAACTATTTACTGACTAGGTAAATAAATGAATAAAAGGATACATACATATCTGGAATTTTTTTAACAGAAAGCTTTGTAATTTCATCACAGTTTAGGAATTCTTATAATGTAGTGGTTCCATTCTTTTGATACTTAAACATTTTTCTGGCTGCACTGTTAATCCACAAAGGCAATATTGAACATCCAAATATCAAGCTGAGACCAAATTCAAATTTAACAAGCTAATCGCAACATGTTGTGCCCTATAGGCTAATGACTGACATGTGTTTAAGAAATCATCATCTCCACAGGTTAGTGAGAAGATTTAGAAACAGTTTTCTCTCCCACCATGCACACTGGCTTTCAGTTGTTCACTCTGTGTTTTGGAGGGAGTATTTCTCTATCTTGTCTCTGATTTTTTTTTTTTTTCTCCAAAAGGCAAAGGTACTTACTTTTCCCCATTACATTTATTTGTATTTACTGGAGCTAATTAATTTTATATTAAATTTCAACCAGTTTCAAAATACAGTGTAATTTATAAACAAATTTTCATTAATTTGAGCTTACTGAGAGAGTATTTATGCTGATTTGATGTGATTGACTTTATTATTGTCTATAAAAACCAAGGAAACAGATTAGCTCATCAAATATATAAGGCAATGTGTGTATATATATATATATATATATATATATATATACACATATATATTCTTGTGTGTGTGTATGTGCTTGTATATTAATTTTATATGTTAAATTGGCTAGACCATGGTACCCAATTTTTGGGCAAACGCCAGTGTAGATGTAGCAGTAAGCATTATTTTTTAAATGGGATTACAAGTATATCTCATTTTATTGCCCTTCAGTTTATTGTGCTTTGTAGATATTCCATTTTTTACAAATTGAAGGCTTGTGGCAACCTGGTCTCAAACACGTCTATTGGTGCCATTTTTCCAACAGCATTCATTCACTTCGTGTCTCTGTGTCACATTTTGGTAGTTCTTGGACTATTTGAAACTTTCTCATCATAGCTATATTTGGTACAGTGACCTATAATCAGTGATCTTTGATGTTACTATTGTTATTTGTTTGGGGGCATCACAAATCATGCTTATTTAAGACAGCAGATTCAGGGCACCTGGGTGGCTCAGTCGTTAAGCGTCTGCCTTCAGATCAGGTCATGATCCCAGGGTCCTGGGATGGAGCACCACATCAGGCTCCCTGCTTGGAGAGGAGCCTGCTTCTCCCTCTGCCTGCTGCTCCCCCTGCTGTGCTCTCTCTCTCTTTCAAATAAATAAATAAAATCTTAGAAAAAAAAGACAGCAGATTCAATCAATAAATGTTATATGTGTTATGACTGCTTCACTGACTGTCCATTCCCCCATCTCTTTCCCTCTCCTTGGGCCTCCCTATTCTCCAAGACATGGCAATATTGAAATTAGGCCAATTAAGAACCCTACAATGGACTCTCAGTGTTCAAATGAAAGGAAGAGTTGCATATCTCTCACTTTAAATTAAAAGCCAGAAATGATTAAGCTTAGTGAGGAAGGCATTTCGAAAGCTGAGATAGGCCAAAACCTAGGCTTTTTGTGCCAGCTAGCCAACTTGTGAATGCAAAGGAAAAGTTCTTGAAGGAGATTAAAAGTACTACTCCAGTGAACACACAGATGATAAGAAAGCAAAACAGCATTATTGCTGAAAGTTCTAGTGATCAGGACAGAAGACCACACCAGCCACAACATTCCCTTAGCTAAAACTAAATCCATAGCAAGGCCCTAACTCTCTTCAATTCAGTGAAGGCTGACAAAGGTGAAGAAACTACAGAGGAAAAGTCTGAAACTAGCAGAGGTTGGTTCATGAGGTTTAAGGAGAGAAGCTGTCTCCATAACATCAAAATGCAAGGTGAAGCAGCAAGTGTTAATGCAGAAGTTGCAGCAAGTTATCTAGATCTAGCTAAGATATTAATGAAGGGACTACACTAAACAACAGATTTTCAATGTAGGTGAAAGAGCCTTCCACTGGATGAAGATGTCATCTAGGACTTTCATAGCTTAAGAGAAGTCATTGCCTGGCTTCGAAGCTTCAAAAGACAGGCTGAGTCTTTTGTTAGGGGCTAATGCATCTGGTGACCTTAAGTTGAAGCCAAGACTCACTTACCATTCTGAAAAAGCCCTTAAGACTGATACCAACTCTACTTTGGCTGTGCTCTATAAATGAAACAACAAAGCCTGGATGACAGCCTGTTTACAGTATGGTTTATTGACTATTTTAAGCCTGCTGTTGAGAACTTCTACTCAGAAAAAAAGATTCTCTTCAAAATATTACTGCTCATTGACAATGCACTTGACCAACCAAGAGTTCTGATGGAGATGTACAATGAGATGAATGCTGTTTTCATACCTGCTAACAAAACATCCATTCTGAAGCCCATAGATCAAGGAGCAATTTTGACTTTCAAGTCTTATTATTTAAGAATTACATTTTTTTTAAGGCTATAGCTGCCATAGATAATGATTCCTGTGATAGATCTAGGCAAAGTAAATTGAAAGCCTTCTGGAAAGGATACCATTAAAAACATTCATAATTCATGGAAAAAGGTCAACATATCAACAATAGCAGGAGTTTGGAAGAAGTTGATTTCATTCCTCATGGATGACTTTGAGGGGCTCAAGAGTTAAGTGGGGGAAGTAACTACAGAAATGAAAATAGCAAGAGAAGTAGAATTAGAAGTGGAGTCTGAAGATGTGACTGAATTGCTGCAATCTCTTGATAAAACTTTAACAGATGAGGAGTTGCTTCTTATATATATAAGCAAATTAAGTGATTTCTTGAGGTGGAATCTACTAGTGAAGATGCTGTGAAGACTGTTGAAATGACAACAAGGGATTCAGAATATTACATAAATTTAGTTGATAAAGCAGCAGCAGGGTTTGAGAAGATTCCAGTTCTGAAAGATGTTCTACTATGGGTAAAATGATATCAAATAGAATAGCAAGGCATGATATAAAAACATCATTCATGAAGAGAAGAATCAGTTGATGCAGCAAACTTCACTGTTGTCTTATTTTAAGAAATCATCACAGCCACCCCAACTTTCAGCAACTACCACTCTGATCAGTCAGCAGTCATCAGCATGGAAGCAAGACCCTCCAACAGCAAAGAGATTGTGACTTGATGAAAGCTCAGTAGATAGATAGCATTTTTTAAGAAATAGCAATAAAGTATTATTTTTTTATTTTTTAAGATTTACTCATTTATTTTAGAGAGAGAGACAGAGCACATGGAGGTGGGGAGGGATAAAAGGAGAGGGAGAGAGAGAAGCTCAAGCAGATTCCCCACTGAGAGCAGAGCCTGAAGTGGGGCTCAATCCCACCACCCCGAGATCATGATCTGAGCCGAGATCAAGAGACAGATGCTTAACTGACTGAACTGAGCCACCCAGGTGCCCACAATAAAGTATTTTTAAATTAAGATATGGACATTGTTTTGTTGTTATTGTTAGATATAATGCTATTGCACACTTAATAGACTGCAGCAGAGTGTAAACATAACTTTTACTCTATGCAAATCAATTCATTTAATTTGGTTTATTGTGATATTCTCTTTATTGCATCATCCTGGACCTGAACCTGGGATATCTCTGAGGTATGCCTGTACATTTAAATCAGTAGACTTTGACTGTAGCAGTTTACCATCCATAACGTTGGTGGGTTTCATCCAATCATTTGAAGGCCTTAAGAGAAAAGACTGAGATTCCCCAAGGAAGAAGGAATTCTGCCTGCGTTAAGACACAAAGCTGCCACATTAACTATCCCATGCATCTCCAGCCTGCAAACTGCCTTACAAATTTATATAAGAAATTATTTAGCTTATTTGAGGGAATATTTTTATAAATTTAATTATGTTAGTTGATGACATTCAAATTTATATCCTAAAATGTGAATGATACATTTAAAAAACCATTTTAATAATTATATATTAACTATAAATAGACATAATATTAAAATTTTATTAAGAATATATTAAAAATTTGAATTAGCAAAATGTATTGGTTCCATATATATTTACTTTATCCAAATAAAAAATTGAGTTTCTATTCATATTGAAAAATATCAAAATTGTCCATTTATTATCCCCATTTATATTTAACTTATAATTCTAAGAACACCAAATTATTACTTTGGAGAAAGCTCTCTGAGTTCTGATAAATATGTTTTTCTAAAATTGTGAGATGCTGACATTATCATGAATAAAGTGTGCTACTGATATTTGGAAAGTCTAATAAGGTTCTCCCCAAGGTTTGAGAAGAGAGAAATAAATTGCCTTCCGAACATTAAGTGTAAATCTATCATGTAATAGATTGCCATGGAGCTACAAATCACTTTAAAGATGTCTGCTAATGCTGTCAGATCTGGCTGTAATCTCATAACAGCACTCTTAGCATGTCTGGAGAATGACTGAGTGAATTAGAAGTGAGGGTCCTTGAGAAGGAAGCTGAAAAGAAGCCATAGAGGCAATAGAATTCTTTTTTTTTTTATGTTATGTTAATCACCATACATTACACCATTAGTTTTTGATGTAGTGTTCCATGATTCATTGTTTGCGTATAACACCCAGTGCTCCATGCAGAACGTGCCCTCTTTAATACCGATCACCAGGCCAACCCTTGAAGCAATAGAATTCTAAGGTGAAGCAAATTCTCACATAAAAACTCCACTGGTACAATCCCAGTGTTAAATATACCTCCATTGTACACATAGAAACTTTGGGCATTTTTTTTTGGTGTGTTATAAAGCATGTAAATCACCTAATAATGCATAATCCCTAACATGAGTTGAATTCTTAATTCATAGATACTGCAATAAGCATATCACATGCAATATTATATTTAATACTCAACTCAACCAGATAAGATATGTACTTTTACCTCAATTTCATGAATGAACAAAATTAATTTGTTCAAATTTGCAAACTAATGAGTGACAAAGAGTTTTCAGCCATATGTGTCTGACTTCAGAGCCCATACTCAACTACCATGCTAATCTACTATTTCCCTACTCAAATTCTAAATTCAACAAGTACAGTTAAAATTATAATTCAGGTTTACATATTTTGTTTCAAAGGAAAAAGCATGTTTTGATGAAGAAGGTATCTCTCCAGATTCTGATGCTGTTTTATTTCTTGATGTAAAATAACATATTGGTATAAATTTATAATTTATGCTTCAATTATATTTGATTTCTGAGTAGCTTTTCAAAATATAGAGTGTAAAACCAAAGGGTAGATACCTTATATTTCTTCAGGATTGTTAGCACTATAAATCTAATAGCTACTGTTTCGATCATCTACATTAGAAAATTCACTTCGTTAAAATGAGTATGACCTGGAAAGTAGGAACCACCATGCAAAGCTCTCAAATCAGTTTTCTGAGAACATCAGGAGCCTGTTAAACCTTCTAAGACAATGATACAATTAAAGTTCTCTCTCTTTTTTTTAAGATTTTATTTATTTATTTGAGAGAGAGAGAATGAGAGAGAGAGAGAGAGCACAAGAGGGGGGAGGGTCAGAGGGAGAAGCAGACTCCCTGCTAAGCAGGGAGCCCGATGTGGGACTTGATCCCGGGACTCCAGGATCATGACCTGAGCCGAAGGCAGTCGCTTAACCAACTGAGCCACCCAGGCACCCACACTTAAAGTTCTCTTTAAGCAAAATCCAATATATAGCCTGAGGTGTAATTTAATAATTTTCATTTCTTCTAGTTTATTCAAAGATAAAGATTGTTTCTTCAGCATTATTTTCAGGAAAGACCTTCAGAAATGTTAGCTTTATTATCTTTAAAACAGAATATCCTCTGAAACACACGTTTACGTGAGGTGGTACACTTTAATTTTTCACTTTTTGGTTCTCACTATAGAGACAAGTGAAATAAAGCATTTATTTAGGTCAGTTGGGATAGAAAGTAGCAAGAAGACTTAAATTTGTTTAGAGTGCCTCTTCCAAAGATGTGTGGACACCACTGAAGTTTCTGTAAGCCTCAACAAGCATATAAAATTTTTATTAAGATTATTAAATGATTAGCCTGACAACTTGAGGGACACATGGGGAACACTGAATAGTCTAGATGCTACCTTTTAGGGCAAGAACCTGGCAGATGTCAAAGAACCTGAGTCGTATAAAATGAAAATTTATACTGTAATTGCTAATAAGGGCTTGTTGACAACCAGAAATGTTTTACTTCCTTTATTTCTTTCCCCTTTTCCTTTTTCCCCTAAGCAACTTACTATTGCTTTGAGGCAACTGTAGAAATGGAAAGCGAGACAAGTTATGCAATGCAGGTGCTGGGTTTTTTTGTTGTTGTTTGTTTGTTTGTTTGTTTTTAATTTACTCAATATTTGTTGAATGCCTCCAAATGACAGTCAGTGCTGAGTTTGAGGATTTAGTTGAAAAGAGAAATTACGTCTTCCTTGTCCTCACAAAACCTATTCTCTAGTTGTAAGGCAGAAAATCTTTGAAATTTGCTCCTTCACTTTGTGTGTGTGTGTTTATGTTTTCTGTCTGCTACAACATGGAAGTTTCTTCACATTTAGGTGTTTGAGTTCTTGAATACTGAGTAAAACTTATTATTAATAATTATAAAATTATTTTAGGGGCACCTGGATGGCTCAGTTGGTTGAGTGTCTGCCTTCAGCTCAGGTCACAGTCCCAGAGTTCTGGGATTGAGCCACGTTGGACTCCCTGCTCAGTGGGGAGGCTGCTTCTCCCTCTGCCTCTGATCCTCCCCCCACACCCCACTCATGCTCTCTCTCTCATATAAATAAAGTTTTTAAAAATAAATAAAATGAAACTAATCAAGATAAAATTAAGATCACTTCTTTTGCATTTCTATATAAAGTGGCCTAAGTATCTTCTTAGTTTTTAAAAGCAATCTTTTATAAAGATTTATTCATTTATTTTAGAGAGAGAGAAAAAACATGAACAGGAGGGGCAGAAGGAGAGGGAGAGAGTCCCAAGCAGACTCCACGCTGAGCATGGAGCCCAACACGAAGCTTGATCCCAGGACCCCAAGATCACAACCCAGGCGGAAACCAAGAGGTGGACGCTCAAACAACTGTGCCACCCAGGTGTCCCTTTAAAAGCAATTTTAAGCCAATTAAAATTGTAATAGTAACTTAACATTCCAGAAAGTTAAAGACTAAAATAATTTCTTAATAATTTCTTAAAAATCTGAATTATTAACAACCGCAATTTTGGTTGAGAATATAAACACACTTAATCTACTAGTAATATTGTATTTCCTGAATCCTCTTATAATATAAATTGACATCCTTACTACCCGAATATTAACTTTTAAATTAAAAAAAATCCATTAGAGATAGTAATGTCAATGTAGCATAACAAATATTACAAATTTATATGCACACATATAATAATATATATTTTATGAAATTCAGCATTTAGTAATTTTTAGGCAGAAGGATAGAAAGACATATACTCATATTAGTACCTATGACAATATTTCATAGTACTACTTGATTAATTTTTAAAATAAAGTTAACCCTTAGTTTAAGAAATAGTCTGTCATTTCGAAATCATATACTAAGTAAATATAAGTGGTTCAAAACACATAATTTATGAATATTTCAATAATTAACCAAATATTTTTAAGATAATAAAAATCTTAATATTTAAATAGTACTGATGAATCCTATTGAGGCATAAATCATCTAAATAATAAAATAAGACTGATAGGATGTTAATAAGGTAAGGCTGTTTGACACATAAAGCATCTTTACATTTTCTTTTTAAAAATAAATCATCATATCTGATAAGATATGAAGTTAAATTGACAACAATATCAAAAGGAAATGCTGCCTTTAGAGTGTCATTGAGGAGGAACATATTAAGTGCATATTAACATGAAAATAAAAGGCACTTCCAAAAAACTTAGTTAAGTATTTCCAGATTTATGGTTAACATTTTTTGTAAAACTAAATGTAAAAATTATATAATTTATTTTGCAATTGACATTTCATAGCACTATATATGCTAGTGGACAATGGGGGAAAACTTTAAAAATCTCAAGCAATCGTAAGTACTTTATGATTAAATAAAGCCTGGTGTTCCCCTAGATCCTATTCCTCAGGGGAGACAAACATTATATTCTTTGTTTTCAGATCCAAAGAATACAAAGCATTTATTTTTCTTGATTCAAACAGAATGAATATTCTTAAGCATATGACAAAAAAGATTTTGCAAAAAGATTTTGTAGAGAACAGGTAAAATACTTGGTTAAAGAAGCACTTATCATGACTAATAGAGATCTTTGTGGTTGTATTCAATTCAGTTATGCAGTTTTGTAATCTTGTAATAAACAATAATTTCTAGGTGGAATCAAGTATAACTTACCCCTGATTTTCAACCATTAGCCAAGGAAGCTTGCAACTCTGGGACGCTTGTGATTACTGTTAATGTCTGCACATGCCTAGTGTGTTTCACTTTGTTTCTCAGAACCCTAATCAAATAAAGCTTCTTTTATATGTGGCTTCTGAAACAAGGCGCTAAAAGCCCTAACCTGTTGTAGTATAAAGGTAAACTCATTAAAGCCATGTGCAGGCTGACATAAGGCTTGGCCTTTATTTAGCTAATCTGGAGATGAATACCGAAAGCCATCTGGAGCTTTGTATAAATCCATAAGCAAAATACTTCTCTATAATTTAATTATTTCCAATTTCATTTGTTACCCACCATTTTCATTGCTAACTTCATACGTCTCAGAACTGAATGTTTTCTTGTGTTTTCAGGGATTATTACAAATAGATTGTTTTTTTTTTTTTTTAATTCAGATACAGACAGTGGGAGAAAGAAAAAAGCCTTACGTTGCTAGGGAAACCTGATGCTGAAGGTTTAGTGACAACCTCAGATGGTATTGTACAGCAAAAGCTGTCAGGATAAGAGAACAGAAAGAGAGCCTGCTGATGCGAAGAATGAATTTAGAATGTTGCTTATCGATTCTACGATGATCTTTATAAAAGAAGTAATGCAGACTCTGTCTTTTTCTAAAGAAGAATTATGGAACTATAATAAAGAAGGCCTCAAGGAATTTATATCATTGAAAGGCAGAATAAATGAAATCTCACCTCCATCTGTGAGTTTTTAGAGAGAACAGGAATTACTGGATATTCTAGATTTTTTATCAAATTAAGATTCTATTAGTATATCCTGATCCTGCAGTTCTATTAGAATATTTGCCTTACTTTTATCTTTATGTTTTAAAATTACTGAATTAAATATAAATCCTTGTATTATACTTGATCCTGCAGTTAGTATGTGAAAAATATATTTCATTAATCTTTTAATGAAAAAACTAATACCATTTTAAAATAGTAAAACTATGCCATAGACAAAAAGTTCATTTTTATTTGTAGCAATAAATAAAATTATATGTATAAGTTTTATATAAGTTGTATTCTTTATTATATATAGCTTATATACTATTATATTTGCATATTTTAATGAATTAAAATGCTATTAAAATTTTGCAATAGAAAGAGAGGAAATGTTGAGTGTTGACTCAAGGAAATCAGTCACTCATGACTATATGGAAGTCTCCCTAAACATTGACACATCTACAAATATGACATTACAAAGATTATGAGACACATATCCATTGATATCTGGGAAAAATTTACCTTCTATATCTTGCTTTTCATAAGACTAGTAGAAATTTATTTCCTAAATTCCTTTGATAAAGAGTTATGCCTTTGGCTCATCTATTTTCCATCTTCCCTTTTCTCTCCTTCCTTTCTTCCTTCCTTCCTTCCTTCCTTTTAAATGATTAGGGAATTCTCTGATATAGTGACATTTGATTAAAGGTAAAGGGAAATATGAGAGCAATTCAACTTTGCAGACATCTGTGGAGGAGATATCTAGGTAGAAGAAACAGTAAGTATAAATACTCTAGAATGGACTACAGAAGAGTAGAGTAGAAACCTGGGAGAGAGGCAGGAGAGATGAATGAGGTAAATGATGAGTCAAATCATATATGTCTCTGTTGGTCATTTTATGGACTAGCTTTTACTCTGAATATAAGGTAAAGCTCCAGGAAATTTTGAAGAGAAGACATGACTTTACTTATGTGTTAAGGAATCACTCTAATTGTTGTACGGTGACTGCAGTGAGGGTGGGGGTGGGAGTGGGAATAAGTGAAACCAGATAGGAGGTTATTGTATTAATTTAGGTGCAGCTATGAGTCACTCAGATCAAGAAGATAGTAGATGAAAAAAAAAAAAAACTTCTAGAAGAAAACAGAGAAAAAATTCATTGTTATTGGTTGTAACAATGAGTTTTTGGATATGACATGAAAAACATAAGCAACAAAAACAAAAACAGAACAGTATAAGACTACATCAAACTAGAAAGCTTCTGTACATCAAAGAAAGTGACCAACAAAATAAAAAGGCAATCTATAGAATGGGAGAAAATATTTGCAAACCATGTATCTGATAAGGGATTAATATCTGATATATATAAAGAACTCATATAATTCAATAGCAAACAAACAAAAACAAATAATCCAATTAAAAAATGGGCAAGGATCTAAATAGACATTTTTTTTGTTTTTGTTTTGAAAAAAGACATACAAATGGCCAACAGGGACATGAAAAGGTGCTCAACATCACTAATAATCATAGAAATGCAAATCAAACCACAATGAGAGAGCACTTCACTCTGGTAGGATGGCTATTATCAACAAGACAAGAGATAACAGATGCTGTTGAAGATACCCAGAAAAGGGAATCACTTTGTATACTGCTCTGGGAATGTAAATTGGTACTACTGAAAGCATTATGAAGGTTCCTCAAAACAATTAAAACTAGAACTACCACAGGGCACCTGGGTGGCTCAGTCCCTTAAGCATTTGACTCTTGATTTCAGCTCAGGTCATGAGCTCAGGGTCGTGAGATTGAGCTCCATGTTGGGTTCCATGCTCAGTGAGGAGTCTGCTTAGCATTCTCTCTGTCCCTCTCCCTCTGTCCCTCCCTCCCTCTCTCAAATAAATAAATAAATATTTAAAAAATAGAACTATGACATGATTCATCAATCCCACTTCTGGGTATATAACCAAAGGAGATGAAATCACTATCTTGAAGAGTTATCTGCACTCCCATATTCACTGCAGAATTATTCATCATAGCCAAGATATGGAAACAATTTAGATGTCCATGAATGGATAATGTCATATATAATGGAATATTATTCAGCCATAAAAGGAAATCCTGCCATTTGCAACAACATGGATAAATCTGGACATTATGCTCACTGACATAAACTAGACAGAGAAAGACAAATACTGCATGATCTCACTTATATGTGGAATCTAAAAAAGGGTGAACTCATAGTAACAGAGAACAGAATAATGGCTTCCAGAAAATGAGAGTGGGGTGGGGCCAGGGTGAATGGGAAGGTATTGGTCAAAAGTTACACACTTTCACTTTTTTTTAAATTTTATTATGTTATGTGAATCACCATACATCATTAGTTTTTGATGTAGTGTTCCATGATTCATTGTTTGTGTATAACACCCAGTGCTCCATTTAGTATGTGCCCTCTTTAATACCCATCACCAGGCTAACCCATCCCCCAACCCCCACCCCCAGAACCCTCAGTTTCTCAGAGTCCATAGTCTCTCATGGTTCGTCTTTCACTTTTAAGATGAATGAGTTCATGGGATCTAATGTACAGCATGGCAAATACAGTTAATGTATTGTATACCTGAAATTTGCTAAGAGAGTAGATCTTAACTGTTCTTACCATACGTTAAAAAAAAAAAAAAAAAAAAACACCATACATGTGAGGTGATGGATGTGTTAACTTGATTTTGGTAATCATTTCACAATGCATATATATATTAAATCATCATGTTGTACACCTTTAAAAATATAAACAAATAAATGGTCCACAAAAGAGTGTTCATTTCTCTAATTACATTTTTTACTTATTAATGCAATATAAGGAAAATAATTAGAATTACTTGTCTATTTTCATTAGACAGCTTATACATTTTAAATGAGAACTGGGTATAATATGTAATTTTACCCCACTTGAAATCTATGTAGAACGCATACATCTGGGATTTCTCAGCCATGTAAATACCAGTCACAATATTTACAAGCTTCTAGGGAGAACCTTCTTCTCTCAACACTTCCTTCTATCAAAAACAGAAGCAACTTCTATTTCTTGTGTTAACGATTATGGAACTTACATTTTCCCATTGTGTCAAGAAGGCATAACTTACACAGCCCATTGTTCTTGTTTTGTCCTTTGCTTTAAGATACTATTTATTTATTTTAGAGAGAGAGAGCACAGAGGGAGAATGAGAGGGAGAAGCAGACTCCCTGCCAAGCAGAGAGCCCAATGCTGAATTTGATCCCAGGACCCTGAGATCACGACCCATGCCGAAGGCAAAAGCTTAAACAACTGAGCCACCCAGGTGTCCCACAGCCCATTGTTCTTAATCTGCTTGATAACCTACATATTCTTTCCCAAGAAGAATATACTAACATAAACAAAAAAGTTAAAAACGATTAAACAGATAATAATCCAGGAAAATGATTAAGCTTTTTTAGTCACTCAAGTTTATCTGTGAACCCCACTTTCATTTCGTTTTGTGAGTCAGTTCAATCTTCCCAAGCCACTGCCTCCTTCCTGTCCTAAGTGTCACTTACCTTTAGGTGACTCCTTGATATTGAGTCCCCGACTGAGGCGCATGTATTCACAGCAATTCTCCATACTCTAAATCTGTCCTTCCTTCCCTGCATTAAAACTTACATGATAAGACTTAGATTATCTATCAATGCTTGGTCTGTGTACAACTAATGCAATCTAGAAAATCAATTCTTTTAAAATAATGCAATACAGAGCCAATTTTTTGGTTATAACTTAATATTTCAAGAAGAATTTTTGAAAGTTTTAAAAAGTACTGTAGACAATATACAAGGGAGATCTTTATGATTGGCATTTTAGCACATTTTAATTTAAACTAAATATGCAACAAATTGCCAACATCTAACAAGATAACAACTTTGAGAGATTTAACAGGGGCAACCAAAGAACATTAAATTCTTTTACTTTTCCCATCTATACATATCTTTTGTATTTAGTTTTACCTGATCAAGAGAAGATCTGTTAAAACTTATTTTTAATTTACTTTGATGATTTCTTTAGTATATCCTGAATACTTTCTTTCCTTTAATAGCACCCAACCTGATTTTGATGTATATTTAAATTTTATTTAAGTACCACAGCACAAACTATGTAAGGCATAAACTTTGAACAAAGTTTCTCCATTAAAATTTAATTCAAGGAAGTTCTCAGAAAAGAGCCAATTAAACACACCATATTTGTAGGCATATTAGCCTATATAAATGCCTAATTTTAGTTTTTACCAGGTCTTTCTACTCTTGTCATAGATGCAAAAATTGAATTATGATTATCACTGTCACGCAGATAAAATGTACATTTATTTTTCCACTCTTCGGTGATACATGAGATAAATCATTAGAACTACAGAAATATATGTTAGATATTAAATAACCGATGTCAGCTACCAAGTCATCTCATTTAACTCAAAAGGAGAAAACTTTGGCTCCTGACCCTGTATATTTTTGTTTTTTTAGCTAATGTCAACTGAATCTCAACTGCCTGGGTGTGCAAGATGATGGATACTATTCCAAGGCTTGATTCTTTTTTGTAAAACGCTGAAATTAGCTTACCCATTATCACTCAGTCTATAAGGTATGGATGTGCATTTTTTTTTCTTCTCTGGGCTTAAAAAGTTAGATGTAGGAAGTCTCTCTCAAAGCACAAATTAATGTGCTTTTTGTCTATTGTGTGAATAGGGTCTAATATATATGGTAATTTGGCTCAAACTGGTTGATAGAATTCATTTTAAGTGAAGATAATAAGCATGAATTTCACAATTAAATTTCCCTATTGGCTACTTGTTGGACAAATGCATTGATTTAAAATTGCTCCCATCACTTGCAAATACTTTATTACCAGGCTAGCATAATTTACACAGCATATTTCCAGTATTTTTTGGTGTACATTGACATCTAGGGAGGTTTTTTTTTTTTTTAATTTTTCCTCATAAACTGCATATATGCAGTCAACTGTCAAGATCTTTCTGAATTTTTTTTTTTTTTTTTGGTTTTCATTTTTTGTCAGACATTATTTAGTTTTTAATCATTCTCGGGAATTTTCTCATCTTATTTTAGACAATGCAGACTTCTGAACTTTTTCTCCATAAATTTCAGATATTGACTGATTTCAGATATTGTTCCTACTGATACTGCTTTCAACATGTTTTACACACTTACATACCCATACATACTCATATATTCACTTTCCCCCCTTCTTTAAATAATTACATTAAAATCCTCAACAAAATTACATTTCTTTAATCATCTATAAATTGTACTATAGCTTTATGTAGTTATATCAAAGAAAAAATTGCACCAGATACATTTCAACTGGTTAGGAAAACTTTACTAAGACTGCAGCAATATAAAAGAAAGACCAGAACACCATTTAAACTCAACTCTGTTGAAACAAAAAGCAAGAATGTTTTAAATGCTGGGCGGTAGTGGTTAAGTACTAGAGAATGTATGGAGGAGGTTAGTCAATGGGCTTTGTGGTGAACATTGAGTTATTACTAAGTTTGCAAATGTTTTCTCTGTGATGAAGCCATCTGTGTTTGCTAATTGGTGCCCATCAAAAACTAGGCTATTACCCTCCTATTCTGACTGGGATGTGGGGACACAATCTTTCTTGATGATTACATTTCAAAGGAATGGCTCCTAGGTCCTTGAGAAAGACATTCCTGGGTCAAAAAATTGGCAAGAGACTTGTATGAAGATGTATATCTAAAAGGGGCAGAGAAAGATTTTAAAATGACAAGTTTTCTAAAGAAAATGTTCTAAGAGAGGGCAGGTCCTAGTGTCAGAAAGAAACCCATCTAAAGTTTAGTCAAGCTGAGGGAAATGTTAATACACTAACTAGAATATTTAATATTTATTAATATTTATTTTATAGTTTTGAGCACCTATCTCTCAGGCATAGAATTTTCAACTATGTCAGGTCACTGACTTTGCCTTACCAAAAACAATGTAAATGTCATAAGGCAGGCTTTTGTTCTACATTCTAAACAACTAGAAGAATGTCTGACATATAATTAGTGTTCAATAAATGTCTGCTGAACAAATGAATTAATTAGGAACAACTTTATTTCCAATTTTTCAGTTTAGTAAAATAAATTCTAGTCTTTACAGTTCTTCAAGAGATGACATAGCTATTCAAAATAATTTTTGCCACTACATTATTATTATGACATATGACCTTCATACTAAATGTTCAAGCAAGTTAAAAGTATTCAAAGAGAGAAGGGTAACAGAAAAAAGGAGAGTACAAAGTAGAATATGTTGCAGAATCAGTGAATAACATTTAATGTCAAAATAGTTTATTAAGACCCTACAATTAAATTTTTTTATCCTCTCCATATCAGTTCTTCATTTTCTTACCTATCCTCCATCAACAGTAGTTTTGTTATATCTTTAAAATACAACTCTTATCATACCACTCCTCTGGTTAAAAGTACCTCTCTCTTTCTCTCATACTCCTCTGATTAAAAGTACCTCTCTCTTTCTCTCATACTACTTCACATTTACTAATTCCAATATTCCTCAAAACTATCCCCATATTTACAGGTAAAAAATCTGAAGTACAGAAAAGTTAAGTAACTTCCCCAAAACCACACAGCTACTAAATGCTAAGAGCTAGATTCTATGAACAAAGTCTGGTTTCAGTCTGTGCTCCTAACTACCACCCCAAGTGAATCTAACAACTTCATCTTGGCCTCCAAGGCTCTCCATGATCTAGACCCTACCCCCTATATTTCCATCTTCATCTTTTTGCTCTCCTCCCTGTCTAGTATGCTTTAGCACCACAGGATACCTTACTGTCCTCAAAAACACTAAACCCTTTCCTGTCTTAGACCTTTAATTTAACCTAATCCTTACCCCTGCAGCCATCATTCTCTCCCCTTACATGGTTTGTGGGCCCTTATCCTTTAGATCTCAGCCTAAAGATCACTTCCCTAATACTTATTCAAATACCTCCTTACCTTCCTCCATCACCACTGCTCCACCTTCTCGAATTTCTTTCCTACATTTGTCTTACCACAACTTTTAATTAATATTTGCTTGTTTATTTTCTCTCTGATTCTTTTCTAAACATTAATCTCAATAAAGACAGAGAACATATCACCAATGTGCACTTGGTTTTTAGCACAGGACTTCAATAATGTTTATTGCATAAATAAATGAAATACAGTTACGATTCCAACAATTTATAAAACATATGTAACTAAATATAAAAATAAAAAATGCATATAAACATAATCAGCAGCAGTAATGGGTTTTGTTCTGTCTTCTGTCAGGCTACAACAAACTGAAGGTAAAGTTGAGGTAGCAAATAACAATACTTTTCTACCCTACTACAGTATTAATTAGACCTAGTCTAGTTCAAATTCTACCTCCAAAAAAGAGGGGGTGAAGGAGGTAAATTCAGGATCCTTCACAACCTAGTCTCTTAGTTTCCAGTGTTTTTAAGTGGATTACAGCAGCTTCAAAGTAGCTGGAGGCCTCTTAACTCTGATGTTGCCACTACCAAGGATGAATGTCACATTTCTGAAATACCACTGCCACCAAGCAAATGCTTCTCCAGGGCTACTGTTTTCACTAAGTCTACGGATTTACTATTGCTGTCTGCACTGTGCATATGCACTGCTGTCCTGGGGGCACATGGCTTATACTCAATTTTTTTCTTCCAAATTTTTCCTTTAAATTCTAATTAGGTGACATAGAGTGTAATACTGGTTTCAGGAGTAGAATTTAGTGATTGCTCACTTACATATAATACCCAGTGCTCATCATAACAAAGTGCCCTCCTTTATACCCATCACCCATTTAGCCCATCCCCCCACCTACCTCCCTCCATCAATGCTCAGTTTGTTTTCTATCGTTAAGCGTCTCTTATGGTTTTCCTCCCCACTCTCCTTCACTTCCCCCCTCCCTGACAGGTCCATCTGCTTTGTTTCCTATATTCCCCATATGAGTGAAATCATGGTATTCGTCTTTCTCTGACTGACCTATTTCGCTTAGCATAATACATTCTAGCTCCATCCATATCATTGCAAATGGCAAGATTCCATTTTTTTTTGGATGGCTGAGTAATATTCCTGAGATATAAATATATATATAATATATATTATATATATATTATATATATATATATATTACTCTACATCTTTATCCATTTATCAGTCAATGGACACTTGGGCTCTTCCCATAGTTTGGCTATTGTTGATAATGCTGCTATAAACATCAGGGTGCATATGCCCCTTCAATCAGTAATTTTGTTTCCTTTGGGTAAATACCTAGCAGTGCAATTGCTGGGTTATAGGGTAGTTCTATTTTTAACTTTTGAGGAAACTCCATAGCGTTTTCATTTGCATTCCCATCAATAGTATAAAAGGGTTCCCCTTTCTGCACACCCTTGCTAACATTTGTTTTCTTCTGTTATTAATTTTAGCCATTCTGACAGGTGTAAGGTATTATCACATCATGGTTTTGATTTGTATTTCACCGATAATGTGTTATGTTGAGCATCTTTTCATGTGTCTGTTAGCCATCCTTATGTCTTTTTTTTTTTTAAAAAATGCCTATTCATATCTTCTGCCCATTTCTTAACTGGGTTCTTTGTTTTTTGGGTGTTGAGTTTGGTAAGTTCTTTATAGATTTTGGATACTAACCCTTTATCAGGTATGTCATTTGCAAATATCTTCAACCATTCTATAGGCTGCCTTTTAGTTTTTTGATTATTTCCTTCACTGTGCAGAAGCATTTATCTTGACGAAGTCCCAATATTTCATTTTTGCTTTTGTTTGCCTTGCCTCCAATGACATGTCTAGTACGAAGATGCTGTGGCTGAGGTCAAAGAGGTTGCTGCCTGTGTTCTCCTCTAGGATTTTGATGGTTTCCTACCCTACATTTAGGTCTTTTCTCCATTTTGAATTTATTTTTGTGCCTGGTGTAAGGAAGTGGTCTAGTTTCATTCTTCTGCATGTTGCTGTCTAGTTTGCCCAATACCATTTGTTGAAGAGACTGTCTTTTTTCCATTGGATAGTCTTTCCTGCTTTGTTGAAGATTAGTTGACCATGTAGTTGTGTACCTTATACCCAATTTGTCTGTTCCTTTAACATTCCAACCCTTCCCCCTCCTTTGACAGTGAAACTGCAGCTGTTTTCATCCCTTTTGTACCCTAGATCCTATGGAAAACCTTCTTGACCAAAACCTTCTTGACCAGTTAAATAGTTCAAACCAAACAAACAATATCTCACTATAGCCCAACAGTTTTTTTATAGATCCTTTTGTTCTCCTTCTTCTTTTAGCCTGGGGAATTGACAGACAGCAAATCCATCCTCCTGCCTTTGTTTCCCAGTAGAATAAAGCTGAGTAAGCTCTGAAAAGGGAGGATCTGGGCAGGGTTAGTACACCCCCTGCTGGAAGTCCATTTTCTTATCCCTTTCTCCTGATTGGCTCCTTAACTCTGAGTTTGAGCGGCAGACTTAAAGGATTTCCCCCCTTTCTTTAAATCTCTTGCTATACAATCATAAACTAAGTGTTTGGGAATTGGAAAATAATCAGAACTTGAAAATTTAAAGCTTCTTGGAAGAGATAAGATTTAAGAGAGGGAAAAACAAAAAGAAGAAGAAAGTTTCAAGGCATAGAAAATGACAGATTTTGTAATTCAAAAAAGTGAGTGCATGTTATATTCATGTCACTAGAGTGGGGCTGGTAGAAAAGTGAGACAAACATAATGGGATCAAGTGAAACAGATGCATTTACAGGACATGAAAGGAGTTTGAAATTACAGATGTAGTTTCATAGAAGTTGAAGATTTAGCTTTGGAGTCAAAACAGCTTGAATTTGGATTTTAACTCTGTGGCTAACTGACTTTGTGACTTTGGCAAGATACTTAACCCTGTGAGGTTCAGTATGCTTATATTAGTAATATTATATATGCCTCAGATTGATAGAAATACATATAATTACATGCCAAAGCACTTACCGATTGTTTGGTGCCTCTTTATGCTCCTCACCATTGCTATCATTATCAGTGTTATTATGTGATCCAAAAGGTGACTAGGGACAACTACATTTGGCTGAATAGGAGGAGCACTCATCATAAAGCCTCCAGTATTACAGTGTATTACATAGAAGGTATTCAATAAACATTTAATGGGTAAATAAATAAAAGTTGTAGCATATAGACTACTTAGGGAAAGTTTGTTAAGAACATGTCCATTGTGTGATATATAATATTAAAAAATATGCAAAGGATATTGTACTAAGCAACATCGCAGTGGAATTAAACAGAGATTCAGAATTACTTTCTATCATATCCCTTGCCATAGAGGAGTGGTGGACAAGGATTTAAATATGGCTGAAGATGGTCATTGCTGGCTTTTGCTGTTCCCACGCTCACCAATTAAAAAGTATAAGCACTGCCTTAAGAAGTCAAATATATATATATATATGTGTGTGTGTGTGTATATGTAACATATGTGTGTATATATATATATATATATATACACATACACACATACATGTATATATAATTCTCTCACTGCACCCAGTATTTTTATAAGGAAAACTTTGAATTAAGGAACAATTTAAGAATCTGTACACATTTTTAAATGAAAAAAATGAATAATCAGACTTTATGGGCTTCATATTTCCCAGAATAAGCCTGAATAAACTAAAGGAGACTTCCCTATACTCCAAGTTCCAAAAATCACTGGGAAGGACTTTTCTCGTTCTTTGATCTTCATTATACTGTGTAGGTGAGATGGAAGAAACAGCTTCAGAAGCTGAATGGAATGGGCTGTAGCACTTTGTGTAATGATGCCACAAACACATATGATTCCCCAAGCCTACTACATTAGGGATTTTTAGCTTGAAGGCTGACACATGAAGTGATAATAGCCTTTCAACTCTTTCCAAAGCATGCTCAGTCTCCCTGTTTTTAGAGCTCTATGACTCTACCAGCAGATAATTTTGCAGGCTTATGCTTAGGGAAAAGGATTCATGGACAGTATTAGACTCTGCAACTGTAATAAAATGCTCTTTGAATGAACATAAAGTTTCCTTGACACATATTAGAGTCTGACCTTTAAAATATTTTTTAAACTCTAAACTGAATGTGAATTATTTGACCTCTATATTTTGTCTTTTGGCCCCCAGGAATTTGAAGTATGTATATCAGGTAGCAGAAGATGTCTGTTCAAAGAAGGGAAAGTAATTTTTTTCCCGTAAAGGAAATTGAGTTTGAATGGCCCAAATTTCCTGGAAGCTCAAACAGAATCCCCATATAAAATTGATTCAAAACCATAATAACTTTCACAATGAAAAGATTATACTGGATTTGGGGGTATTGCAATGAGCATTCCCACATATGCCAATGTATAATGTAAGCCTGGCCTTCTATGTAAGAGATTTTTCAGACTTCCTTTCAAATTCCCCTGCACAGGCTTTTCCTTCCTCCTCTTTTTTTGTCACTGAACCTTTCATTCATGGATCCTATTATCCTGATTTCTCCTCATGCAGATCTTATAATAGCTTATACTAGATAACACATTACATATAACAACAATAAAATGTCAGTGCATTATTGGATTGCTGACTTTGCTGGGATATGGCTTCTGAATAACCATTTACAGCCACAGTGCTTGTTCTTGGACACTTGTTATTTGGTATTATGTATTTCAAATTCAGGTGGCTAAAGATTACTATTATTCTATCTGTACGTGGAGACACAGCTCTATTTTTTTCAATATCATTATAGTCATAGAGATATGTACAGTTATATCTAGACCTATCACTCATCTGACTTTGAACTCTAAGTAAGTAAATAAAAATAATATATACTGTTTTAATCTCTTTCCAGAAAATTGAAGGTGAAAATCCACCGTACAAGAATAGGATATAAGCTCAAAACACCAATTAGATTGTGATTCTCAGATTTTGAAATCAATGTCTGCCACTGACTAATTTGTAATCATGGTTAAATACTTTAACCTCTCTGTGCCCTAATTCTTTCAGCTGAGAGAATAATAACAAATACTTTTCAGGGATAATTCAAGTGAGAAACAGAACACTGTGTCTGGCACATAGTAGATATTCAGGAAATATTAACTATTACCATAACCAGAAAAAACATAATTTCCTGCTGATAGGGTACAAGTCTACTGTTAGAAATATTCTAGAGTAGCCATATTTACCAGACATAGTGTGATTTTTAGTTCATACATGTCAGGTACTGTGTTCCACATTGATAATGAAAATAGAAATGATATAGTTTTCCCAGAAAGGTATGATCACTACTAGAAGGGGAGGGGCATACATAAACAGAAATTTCTATGTGTAGTTGGTAGAGCCTTTATCATTATCTGGGTTTGCAGGCAAAACGTCCTAAGGGGGTGTTACTTGAGTTGAGTAATGAAGAATGAAAGTTAGCCAAGTAAAATAATTTAGAGAGATCCTTCCAGGAACTGGGAGACATGACTAAGGATATATAGTAATGAAAAATGGTACGTGAATGAATTGCATATAATTCAGTATCATTGGAGCAGAAATTATAAGAAATGTGCAGAAAGAGAGAAATAGGGGCCAGGTTATAGAAGCATTGCCTTCCCTGTTAAGAACTTAGCTTTACTCTCTTTACAGCAACTTTGTTGAACTTTTTTATAGTGTAGTAAAATAATAATTTAAATGTTCTGGAAGGGATTTGATAAGATATGAACAAGAACAGTGAAAATAGGAATAGAGTGAAAAAATCAAACATTCAAATACACATTCAGAAAACATTTCTGTCACAATATATTAGGTGTTAGATACTTGGGAAAAGGATACAAAATCTCATGGGTATCCTTAACATTTCTGGTTTATGTTACTAGATAGTTATACCACCAACAGAGCTATATATTATGACAAGTTAAGAAAATTATGAATTCTGAGCTCTTCAAACTCATCTATGCAGAAAACATTTGTGTACATGTCTCAAGAACAAGGAGGAACACTGGAGATATATTTCAAATCTTCGGGAGTTAAAATAATTCAGTGCAAAGGATGGCCAAGATGAGTATGAAGAGAGAAAAGCAGTAGACCAGGATCAAACATGAAGGACTACAAAGCTAAAAAAAAAAAAAAAAAAAAAAAAATGATATCCACAAAGGATGATAATAGATGGCCAGAAAGGTAGAAGAAGAACTTGGTGAATGAGGATCCATGACTAAAAGGAAGAAATTAGTTTAAAGTAGACATGAGCATTCTCAGAAAAATCAAAGGATTCTAGTAACCTAAGAGACTAAAAATTACCCATTAGATTTATGACTAGAAGGAATCTCATGGGATTGATAAAGTAGCATTGGTAGATGAAAGAAGTAGAAGACATGTACTGGGTTGATGTCTAAATAAGTAGTGGGAGAGATGGAGGATGTGTGAGTAAAATCATAATAAAAAATATATATCTTTCATGAAACTTGGCTAAAAATGGGAAGGAAAGAGTAAAGGGATTTTGACAGAGAAGGAAATGAGAAAGACTTGATCATTTTTATTGATGGAAGAGTAAAGTTCATGGAGAGAAGGCTACTGTTAGAGAATAGATGAGGTGACTGATGTAAGCAGTTCTTAGACAGGAAATACGATTTCCTTTGGCTAGGAGGAAAGTCATTTTATTCTATGATATTGGAGTAAAGTATATACTTACAGTAAAATTTGTAGGTTGAGTGGTGGAAAGTTGGAAGAAAAATGAAAAATTAAAGAATAGGGTGTTTCCTTAAGGAGGGTAGAATGGATGATATGGTAACAGGAGAAGAGAGAGCAAACATATAGGGAGATGTGACCAAGAATAAAATATCAGGGGTGCCTGCACGATTCAGTCAGTTAAGTGTCTAACTCTTTGTTTCCACTCAGGTTATGATCTTGCTGTCATGAGACTGAGCTGAGTCCCATGTGGGGCTCCACGCTCCCAGCGGAATCTGCTTCAGATTCTCTCTTCCTCTGCCGCTCCCTCCCCCTCCCCTTCTGCCCCTCTTCCAACTCATGCTCTCTCTCTCTAAAATAAATAAATATAATCTTTTAAAAAAAGAATAAAATATCAGAATTTAATACAGCAAAATGGATTGAGAGGAGAATACATACATACATATATACATGCATATCAGCAATATGCCTGCTAAATTGGTTTTTGTTTAGTGTTTGAGGAAGTTTGGGAAGCAATGAAATAACCATAAGATCTAACTCTAGAGAAGCTGCAATGTTTAAGTTTAATACAAAATCACACGTAGAGATGACTCCCTGATATTGTCACTAGCATCACAGTGATCAGAAGGCCAGCAGAAGGCCAGGATCAGGGACAGTGAGGTAAAAAGTCAAGTGAGAGTTCCACTAATATTCTTAGAGACTGAAGACTAGAATTTCTATTCAACAAATTTTCAAAACAAATCAGATATATAAACCCTTGACCTTGCCACCTTTTTTATCACCCATCGTTCACCTCATATCATTTCCCTCTTTACTCAACTCATGGTCTAGAGCACACCATTATAATTGCTCTCTTGCAGCCATTCTTAATCCCTTTTTCTTCTCTTTCCATTTTTATTTTTATTACATTAAGTATTCCAACATGGCAAACCTCCATTTTCTGCCTGCTCTATACCTGAACTGTGAAACTGAATTTGTCTGATAAAAACAGTCAACATTGCTAAATAGCTTAGTTTTATATTTATGATGATGACCTTGAGTTTTCAGCTATACTTCATTATTGGATTATATATCCATAGACAAGTTACTTTCCAGTTCTCTAAAAAACTGTTTCATGCTTTCCCCTCTCTTCTTGTGTAACTTTGAAATAAAAGCTGTAACACAAGAGCTTCCACATACCCCCACTATTGTTTATACAAAACTACAAGAATGCAGACACCCATACTTTGTCTTCCCTCCAGTGACAATGAAAACCACATATCTGTGTTCCTGTGGCCAGCCCTTCCACTCGGACACTAGATTTACTTGCTTTCTCATGGACTTTGTCCTTTCTCTTGGACTTTCCTTCCTGTGTCATCAATTTATTCTCTTTACTAGACTATCTCCGGAGCATATAAACATTCTTTAATGCATCCCATATTAAAAAGCAAACAAACCTAATTTATCTCTATCTCCCATAGCTACTTACCTATTTCTTTGCTTTAAGCAAAACTCCTCATGAAAATGTTTTATATTTTACCTCCATTTCCTATCCTCCTATTTTCCATATAGCCCACTTCAATCAGTTTTTGCTTCCAACTTTCTACTGAAACCTTCCGTATAATGGGATCTCCATGTAGCAAAGCAAGATGAACTCTCAAAACAACATTTGACACCATTTTTCCCTCTTTCAGTATTGAAATATTTTCCTTGATACTCTGCCAGGATACCTCTTACTTCATTCTTCTTTGCTGATTCTACATGCTCTCACCTTCTTCTGACTAAATTTCAGAAATTCCAAATTTAGCTATAATTTCTCCTTATAATAAAAACTCTTACTTAGCACTTGTACTTTGTTTTAATTCAAATTAGAACACTGCAAGGTAGGTGATATTATTAATTTCCTTTTATAGATACAGAAAATGAATCATAAGAAAATTACATAAACACTAACTTTATCACTTATGTACTTTTATTTTCCCTATTAATAAGTCCGATCTCTACCTCACTAATGAACTCCAGTTTTTTTGTTTGTTTTTACCAACTCCCTTTCAACATGTCTACCCTGATGACTAATAGATATTACAAAATCAGTATTCCCTACTATTGTAAACAGAATAATGGATGGCCTCATTCTCTGTCCATTCAGGCTGCTATAACAAAATACTACAGACTAGGTACCTTATGAACAACAAAAACTTCTTTCTCACAGTTCTGAAGGCTGAATATCCAAGATCAGTGTGACAGCATGGTTGGGATTTCTTCCAGGTTGCAGACTGCCTACTTCTCTCACTCTGTCTTCACATGATGGAAAGGGCAAGTAAGCAGTCTGAGGCCTCTTTTATAAAGACACTAATCCCATTCATGAGGGCTCCACCCTCATGATCTAAGAACCTACCAAAGGCCCACCTCCTAATGGGCATTAGGATTTCAGCATATGGATTTTGGAGAGATACAAACATTCAGACCATAGCAGCTTCCAAAGATGTCTACATCCTAACCCACAAAACCTGTAAATGTCACCTTATGTGGCAAAAGGGATTCTGCAGATGTGATTAAGATAAGGATCTTGATATGGAGAGATTATCCTGGATTATCCAGGTGGACCCAATGTAATCACAAGGCTCTTTATAAAAGGGAACTGGATAGACAAAGTCAGAGATGGAGATATGATGAAGCAGAGGTCAGAATGATGCTATTGCTGGAAAAGTACCCCTGAAACAACAAATGAAGGTAATCTCTAAAAGCTAGAAAAAAGCAAAGAACAGATTCTCTTCTAATCTGCAGAAGTAATGTAGTCCTTCTGAAACATTCATTTTAGAACATAGGGCCTCCAGAATTGCAATATAACACATTTTCATTGTTTTAAGCAACTAAGTTTTGAATTTGTTAGAGTAGCAAGAAACTGATAAATCCAGAATAGACTCATAACAATCAAACTTTTCCTTCTACAGTGTTTACCATTTTAATAAATTAAATTACATATAAATGTAGTTGGATAGTCACAATTTGGTAGCGAGTTACCCTGAGGAGGAAAACTAGAGAATCCTATTCCTAAGGCTTTATTCTCACTGAGAGTTTAGTGCAATAATAATCCACTAAAAAGCATCAGGTTTGTCCCAAAGAGTTGAGGAAGAAAGTCTTCAATGGGAAAATAATCACACTGAACACATACACCTGAGAAATGTAGTTGTATGGATCTTGCTTTATAAATAAACTCCAATGAAAACTCTGATATAGTAGAGGCAAACAAGATGAACTAAGAAAAGCAAATAGGTTTTGTGATAAGGGGAATAGTCTATGGGAGGGAAGCAGTGCCTCAGTTTGCACTAGGAAATAGCTATAAAATTTGATCCAAAATAACTTGAGGATGTGCTCTTGAGGAGTGATAGAAGTACCTGAAAATCCAGGGCAGGTAAGTATCTGTTCACAATGTGCTAAGCACAGTTTTGTAAAACATTTACTCACTGTCCTAGCCTGTTTAGGCTGTTATAACAAAGCATCATAGACTGGATGGCTTATAAACAACAGAAATTTATTCCTCACAGTTGGAGGCTGGAAGTCCAAAATCAGGGTTCCAGCAAGGTTCAGTTCTAGTAAGGGTCTTCTTCTAGGCTGCAGAGTTCTAATTGTATCCTCACATGGTGGAGAATAGAGAGAGGAAGCAATCTCTCTTATGACTTGTCATAAGAGTATCAATCCCATTCATGAGAGTTTCTTCCTTATGACCTCACCTAATGCTAATTACCTCCCAAAGACCCCAACTCCTAATAGTACCACATCAAGGGATAGGGTTACAACACATGAATTCTGAGAGAACACAAATATTCAGTCCATAACACACATCAAAATGAAACAAGAAAAGGGTAGGTCATTTCCAATATATTACAAAAGAGGAAAGTGAAGGAGAAATAAAGCTGCTTCAAACCTTCAAGGATAAACACTCCTCCAAAACTTCCTGGGCTTTATACAGGAGATGTTTAACTATGGCAGACTTTGGTGAAAGATGAAGAGCATATCATGGTGAGTTTTATTTCACAGAAATACAACCTCCTACCCCAAAGCAAGTATGTACAGAAATTCTGAAGCCTTCATGAGAATGGTAAAATCAAAACAACTGTTGGTTCCTATTTGGTTTTCAATATGGCTAGCATTTTTTCTGATACATAAAATATATGAGGACTAAATTAACGTTTTGTTAAGAAAATACTTTCCTTATTTGGTTAAAACCATTTGCATGTATCATTTAGTAACATACATATAAACTGAAGACCCAAAGTATCACTTGCTTCACTTGTTTTTTGTATTTTTGTGGTGAGCATTATTTAGCCTCAAAGAAGTTAAGCGTTTTTGTTTGTTTGTTTGTTTGTTTGTTTCCTGTCTGGTACCATTTTTTAAATTATATTTAGAGCATCTTCTCCGAAGATACTTTGTGTGTGTGTGTGTGTGTGTGTGTGTGTGTGTGTGTGTGTGTGTGGTAGGGGTACCTCATTTATTTAATTGGTAATAATTTCTGTTCTTTATTGTTTTGGGGGTTTTGTTTCTGTTTTCTCCTAGAAATTATGATGATATTATTAACTGTTCTTTAAATATAAATAAAATAGAGCTGAAGAAACTGGATACTGCAAATGGAATACATTAAAGTATACTTTGTCCAAATAATTGAGAATATCTGGCTTTTTTGGGATAGTTAAATTTCTACTGATATTGACAAGTAAATTAGAATGGAAATGCCTATCCCTAAAAAACAGGGAAGTGACTATTTGCCAAGCAAGTTATAACTGTTATCACCTGGAGGGGAAGAGTCCCACTCTACCACAAACAGCAGTCAACCCACGACATGGTTCAGGGTCACACCAAGAAAGTTATGACATAGGCATTAGATGGAACAACACATTATTCATGTAGAAAAGAGGCAGAGCAAGATCAGCTTCAATAGTGGGCATTGGTCCCCCATGATCTGCAGATCTTCCCATGAGCCATGCAAGGTGATGCCCTGCACAAACTCCTCTTATGCTGTAGGGAAAGAACCCCATTTCCTCCCATCTAGGAGTTGAATATAGTAGTGGGGTTGGTCAGATGTCATATTATGCACATGCTTAAGCAGGATAAAAGAGTACATATTGAGTGTGAAAAGAGAAATATATTCTGACACGAAATGATAAGCCCAGTATAGGCTGTGTGGGCTTCCTATCTCTTGGTAAGCTTATAAGCCCAAGAACCATTCTTATATGGCCAAATGGATATGTGAAGACCACATGCACATGACCACCTTTCCCAACAGTCCTCATACAAATAGTCCCATCTACATGATCAGTATTGGCATCTATATATATACGTGTGTGTGTATACATATTCATACACACATACATACATATATATACATATATATATATAGAGAGAGAGAGAGAGAGACAGACGGACAGACACTGGTAAAGCTGTTCATGTGTATGTACGCACACACACAAACATATACATCCAGAGTCACAAGTACAAGGACATTGAAAAAGAAGATGTTTAAATTAACTGTATCTTCATATTAAAACGGAAAGTAATGATTTGGTTCTTAGTATATACTTTTTATCACAACAACTTGATAATTGTTTTTATACCCTTCAAGATCTTCCAGAATGACTCCAAGATCTTCAAGAAGGACTGAGTAAGATCTTCAAGAAGGACTGAGTAAGATCTAAGCAAATTAAATGAGGTCACCAAACCTCTCATCATATTATAATGATCATACAAGGAGATATTGGCTATGCAAGGACAGGATATGCAAATGGCAGCAGGTCTAACTAGAAAAAAGTTTGGATAGACTGAGTGAGGTACTGGATGGGAGACAACAGAAGGTAGTTTGGGAGATGTCTATGAGCCCAAGACTAAAGGTGGTCATGTGCACATATTTTCTTCTCAATCACTATTGGCCAAACCTTAGTCAAATGGCCCCATCTATGTGCAAAGCTTGGAAATGTGTCTTCCCAGCACAACTCTATCATGGGAAAGGCTACTCTTTCCTATAATAATTCATAAACATCCTAGGGTCTCATAAGATGAAAAGGAACTTCTGAAATACAAACATCAAGTTCTGTACAGTTTGATAAATATTCAAGTCTTCCAGGATTTATGTGTCATTTATTTACCTAGCATTCTACAAGCTATTAACTCTTTCAGATTGATCCAGATGCATTTTGGGATACTGATGGATGTACCACTTGGGCAAGAGTGTTAAAGTGGGAACAGAGAACCCTTACCTAATCAGCATTGTATTGAAAACATTAATTAATGAGAACAAATGCAAGAATATTTTGATATATGATATCCCTGGCTCCAGTTCCCTCTTTCCATACTGAGATCATGTTTCTAAAACGTATCTGAGGTGATCTGATGTTCAAAAACATTTAACAGAAAGTTGCTAAATTTTTTTCACACCATGATTTTGTTTACTAAATTTAGAAAAAAAATGAAAGGGAATATTTGAACTATAAAACACAAATCATGATCCTTGTCCTGAGCCTAATATTATGCGTATCTTATTATTATTAGGATCTTAATATTAATAAGTGGATATTCTATGTTGACTCCAACAGTCAGGAAAGTAAGTAGATATGTAAGCAGATAAATAATTACCTACTCGAAGATCACAACGGAATCATCTTCATGACTTTCTCTTCATTTTTAACCTGTGATGCAGAAATCTTTGATCATATTAAAGATGCATCTGGATTTTCACTTTCAATTGAAACTAATAGGTTGTCATTTTCTGTTACACAGAGAAATAAAAAGGTCATATTCCAACTTCAAATTCAAAAAAGTATAGAAATGGCCATTTTTCAATAGAACAAGCTATAATTAAATGTAGATTAAATATCCACCTCTAACTCTGGTTTTTAAAAATATTATAGGAATAGAAGAAACACCCTATAGCATTATTTCTTATAGAAAACAGACAGTGCTGCATGGCATGGAACACTAGTGGAGATATGTGTTGCTTCCATAAATTATAAATCAGTCAGCAGAACACTTACAGAAAAAATATGAAACAGAAAATGATACAATTCATAGATGAGAGAAAGCACAAATAACACACTACAAGTTTGGCTTCGAAAATCTGTCAGCTATTTTCTCATAGTGTGTTAACTGAAGGAGAAAAATAGAGCTCCAGGATATGTGACCATGTAGCATTTCAACTGGAGTCTCCTAATTGTAGAATTTGAAAAGCCATTCTCCCTTTTCAGCTCAAAAAAGTGAAACTTTGTGGCTAGAGGGCAACTTGTTTAGATTTCAGATCTCAGTCTTCTTTATCTTGTATGATTATATTATACTTGGTTTGTAGTTGCCTATAACTTTTATTTACCCAGAAGAATCAAATGCCACTTTTTCTCAACACTAAATGTTTCAAAATTTGAACCTTTGCACCAACATTTTTTTCTTATAGTTTGTATTTTGTCTAGCCTGTTTTAGATTATGTACAATATATTTTGAAAATTCCATATATATATATACACACTCTACTAGAGAAATGATATATATGAAATTTAGTTGAATTAGGTAAATTAAGATTATAAAATAAAATTCACCTTTTTTTTTTTCCTTAAAGATTTTTATTTATTTGACAGAGAGAGCAAGAGAGCACAAGCAGGGGGAACAGTAGAGGGAGAGGGAGAAGCAGGCTCCCGGCTGAGCAGGGAGCCCGACATGGGGCTCGATCCCAAGACCCTGGGATAATGACCCAAGCCGAAGGCAGACTCTTAACCATCTGAGCCACCCAGGCACCCCAAAATTCACCTTTCTATTGAATTAAATACTAAAGGAAGGTCTAGGGCAAATAATTTACTATTTCAAAATGATTTATATATAATAATTGTCATAGTAAAGGGATTTGAATATTTTAAAATTCAAATGGAACATGCATATGGTAAGAATTCCTTCCTAAAAAACTGAAGTATATGTGATGTTGCAGATAAATGAGATAAGCTAACCATAAAACATTTCCAAAAGAAAATTTTTTTCCTGAATTTTTTGAACATTTCAGCACATATGCCTTTGATTTTTTTGTAGTTTGACATTTTCGATCATAGATTGTATCCATGTCTTCCAGAAACAAGTGTAAGTTTCTACAAATTTTCCCATATTCAATTTTAAATGTGGATAGCATATAAGCATTTTAAACTGCAGAAAATATTTTGGGTGACTCTGCCTTAGAGATGTTTTAGAAGACTCATCCAATGCTCTTCTATAGAATCCAAGAAGGTGTGTACGCTCATCATGTTCTGAGTCAATTGCAGTTCTAGATCTAAATATGATTAATGCAATTCAAAATATTTTAGAAGCCCATTGCTACTATAAATGTAAAAATATGCGGTTTTATGTCTTGCTACAGGTTTATTAATTTTGTCAATTTTTTTAAAGAACCAGTTTTTTTGTTTTACTCACTTTCTTTGATGTTTTCCTATTTTCAATTTCAATGATTTCTGCTCTTTATTATTCTCTTCCTTCTTGCTTTGGGTTTATTTTGCTTTACTTTTTTTTTAGTTTCTTGGGTAAACTATTTATTTGAAACCTTTCCTCATTTCTCATATAAGCATTTAGTATTACACATTTACCTCCTGGCAATACTTTCATTGTATCCCATATATTTCGATATGCTGAATTTTCATTTTTATTCTATTCTATGTAATTTTTAAAAACTTTCTTTGAGACTCATTCTTTGACACCTGGATTATCTAAATCTGTATTATTTAATTTCCACATGTTTGGAAATGTGCCTGTTGTCTTTCTGTTACTAATTTCTAGTTACTACCCACTATGGGCAGAGGACATACTCTGTATAACTTAAATTACTTAAATTTGTTGAGATTTGTTTTATGATACTAGATTTGGTTTACTTTGGTGAATATTCCATGGATGCTTGGGAAAAAAATGTGGAAAAAAAGAGAAAAAAATATGTATCCTGCTTTTGTTAGGAAGAATGTTCAGTGTATGTCAATTAGATCTTGTTAATTGGAAATTCTGCCTCCATAACTGTGTGTGAGCCAACTCTTTACAATAGATCTCTTTCTATCTACTTCTCTCTCTCTGTGTATCCTATTGGTTCTGTTTCCTTAAAGAACCCTAAATAATAATCTTTCAGAGTTCTCTTGTGCTTGCTTCTTTTGATATTTAAAATTTATTGGTGTACTTACTGGGGAGAAAAACAGAGAAACAAGTTTACATTATCCTGTCTAGGCCAGAAGTTCTAAAAATATACTGTAGTAAAACCGTGATCATAAGAAAAATATTTCATAAAATTCCTGTAAAATTATATACTATATCTAGGAAATCTCAATTTCTTCCTTTTCTCTTCTTCATTTAACATACTGTAATTTGCTAGAGGATAACTTGTCACAATACCCAGTATAAATGTATCCTTTCTGAGGTCCCACTGCTGTTTGGCAGTCATTTTTAGTCATCTGATAGAGACTTTGTTGCATTTACCACAGCTGTTATCTAAGATCTACTCTCTTTCCTCAAATCTATAAGCAGGCTACTGCAGCTGTCATCCTTATCTGTAGAATGCAGCTTCTACTTCATTTGTGAAAACCCAAGTCATTTGACCCAAAATACCTGCATAGTCTTCCTCTTTACTCCAAAATCGATCTCTCCCTATTCTGCCCCATCTCAGAAAAAAGTATGTCCCTCTTTTCTTGCCACTATTCATTTCATTGATATTATCTTTGGGCCTGAGTCTATCCCTTATTTCTTCCATAATTGAATTTTTTTAAAAAAAATATTTATTTTGAGAGAGAGAGAGCACATATGCACAACCAGGGGGAGGGGCAGAGGGAGAAAGAGAGAATCTGGAGTAGACCCCCAGCTGAGCACGGAGCCCAACAAAGGGCTTGATCTCACGACCCTGAGATCATGACCTGAGCAGAAACCAAGAGCCAGATACTTAACAGAGCCACCCAGGTGCCCCATATAATTGGAATTTTTAACCTGTCACTCACTCTTGTCACTCAATTCAATGAAATTAGTGTTCCCTAGTATTCTGCAATGTGGTGGCCCTGCAACATAGAACCAGAATCTATATAAGATCCCTTTCACAGTTCAATGGTGAATTCTCTAGAAATCTTTTTTGTATTGAAATCCACTTCCAGTAATTGTAATATTTGAAAGGATGACTGACTAATTCACATTAAAATATCACTGAAAGATACCATTTTTTTATTTTATTTTATTTTATTTTTAAGATTTTATTTATTTATTTGACAGAGAGAGACACAGCGAGAGAGGGAACATAAGCAGGGGGAGTGGGAGAGGGAGAAGCAGGCTTCCCGCTGAGCAGGGAGCCCAACACGGGGCTCGATCCCAGGACCCTGGGATCATGACCTGAGCCGAAGGCAGACGCTTAATGACTGAGCCACCCAGGCGCCCCGATACCATTTTTTTTTTTTTATAGTTGACTGTGTCTTAACAAGTGACAATGCTAGCATTAACGAAATGTAATCTCAAGAAAGATATAGATAATTTGAAAGTTATTATTCAGAGAAGTTGGACCCATCTTATAAAATATTACAAAAACTAAAGAGAAATAGACTTGAAATGAGAAACTGGAGAGAAGAGGTAGACAATCATTTCCCTCTTCAAAAACCTTTGATCTCATTTCAAGAGGAAGAGAGATAAGGTGTTTTCTATATTTTCCAAAGGATAATGCTAGGATACAAGGAAAAGATTGGAAGAGAAACAGATTTTGGCACAGTATCAGTAAAAATTAACCTAAAAAATAAAATTTAGCAGTATTAAAGATAAATTAGTTTCCTTCAGTAATTTGAGTTATCAGTGGAGTAATTCTTATGGTTGGAATCCATGAGACTGGGCAATATTTCTGCAAAGATATTGAAAGAGGATTTAAACATCTAAAGGAACTTTAGATCAAATGTCCTCTAATGACCTTTCCAACCCTGAGATTATAAAACCGAAGCTTTGACATTTCTCCAGAGAGAAAGTAGAGCTTATATTTTGGGCTGAAGAGATCTTTCTAATACTCATAAACAGCAACAGAAGAAAAAATCTTTTAAAATCATTCACAGAACTACTGACACATGTAATAAATGTGAAAAAAAAAAAGAGAACAGTGGTTTATCCCAGGACTACCAGCATAATGTCTTTGTTCTCCATGTAATTTACCATCTTTATGTGAAGATTTAAATGTTTTTGATGCGGATAGATCTAATTTAACCACATTGTATTTTCCAAAAGAATAGGATTACATTTGAGATTTCTACCACTATAAGTCAAATGCTTCCTTCACTAAGCATATGCTTATTTGTCCTGCACTACTTAGAGTCAATCATAGCATTTGCTCTAAATTTATTAAGAAGATATAGATTGAAGTTTTCTGATTTTAAATTTTCATATGGAGGAGCACCAAAGTGGTAGGGGGTGGGAGGGATAGGGTGGCTGGGTGATAGACATTGGGGAGGGTATGTGCTATGGTGAGCACTGTGAATTGTGTAGGACTGTTGAATCACAGACCTGTACCTCTGAAACAAATAATACATTATATGTTAAAAAAAAAAGAAGATAGTAGGAAGGGAAAAATGAAGGGGAGGAATCGGAGGGGGAGACGAACCATGAGAGATTATGGACTCTGAGAAACAAACTGAGGGTTCTAGAGGGGAGGGGGGTTGGGGGATGGGTGAGCCTGGTGATGGGTATTAAAGAGGGCACATATTGAATGGAGCACTGGGTGTTATATGCAAACAATGAATCATGGAACACTACATTAAAAACTAATGATGTAATGTATGGTGATTAACATAGCATAATAAAAAAAAACTAATGATGTAATGTATGATGATTAACATAACATACTAGAATTAAATTAAAAACAAAAAAGAAAAAATCTCAAAATATTTGCTGCTTAAAAAAAAAAAGAACATTTATAACTCTGCTTGCAAAATGAGTTCATTTTGTTATTGTTTTTTTAGAAACTCATCCTAAAAAATGAAAACACTGATTTGCTTATTTGTGATTTTTAATTTACAAACTTTTATAAAAAACGTTGGCTTAATAATAGTCATTTTATAATGTCTTCAGAAAGATTATCAATTCATTGGCTTGGGAACCTACTATTGCATAATTGGTACTAATGTTACTACAATATACTTATGACTTTAAGTGAATCATTCTGATTTCAGTATACTTTATTTTTTTTATTTTTTTTTAAAGATTTTATTTATTTATTTGACAGAGAGAGACACAGCGAGAGAGGGAACACAAGCAGGGGGAGTGGGAGAGGGAGAAGCAGGCTTCCCGCCGAGCAGGGAGCCCGATGTGGGGCTTGATCCCAGGACCCCGGGATCATGACCTGAGCCGAAGGCAGATGCTTAACGACTGAGCCACCCAGCAGCCCCTCAGTATACTTTAAAGTGTGTTACCTAAATCATGATTACCTGGGGGAAGAAGGGCTGTTGATAGACCCAGTCCTAGCCTTTCAGAACCAGATTTCTGAGAATAGAGTCTGATAATTTGCATTTAAATAAAGACACAGGGGCACCTGGGTGGCTCAGTCAGTTAAGCATCTGTCTTCAGCTCGGGTCCTGATCTCAGGGTCTTGGGATCCAGCCAACAGGAGCCCCAACACCTTCTCGCTCTGCCCCTCCCTCTGCTCCTGCTCTCTCTGTTTCTCTCTCTCTCTCACAAATAAATAAAATCTTAAAAAAAAAATAAAATGACACATTCAAGTCTCATGACAGAGACAATAAGCAAAATAAAATAGTAAAAAAAATAAACTCCTAATGAAGCGAGAAAATCAGTTTAAATTATTTTGAAGGTCTATGAATTTATGTATAAAACAAAAACTTTGCCTTGTTTCATATATATGTATATATGAAAATATATACCTCCATCAGAAGATTAGCTTCTCATCTGTGTTAGTCAACAGAATCTACTTTAAAAATTCTATCAATTGTATAGGGAAAAGCAGGCTGAAACATATGAAAAACCTAGTATTTGAGAATATAATTTTCACAAATTGAAAAGTGGTTGAGATTTAGATAAAAAGTTCCTAAAGGTCTATCCTTAATGAGAGAAAAAACTTTGTTCTTAATATTTTAATCTAAGGAATTACTAAACAAAGAACATGATAGGGTAGGGGCAGGGGGCTCCAGGTAGGATGGCTGAAGGAGAGTTGACCTAATCTGGCTGTGGGTTGATTTATTGCTGAGTCAGCACAACTCATCAGCAAGGCACTGCTGTGTGGGGTGGGCAGATGGAGCTTTTCCTTCTTTTGTTTTGTTCATGTGTACTCCAGTATCCATATGTTGTCTCAGATTTTGTGTGTATTTGTGTGTGTGTGTATTTGTGCGTGTGTGTATTCGTGCGTGTGTGTGTACGTGTGTGTGTGGGGGAGTGTGAAACCCAGATCCAAAGCTTAGTCCTATCATTGTTTTTCATGACAATGAGCCTATGCATATAGAAACATTCCATGATTTTGTACTTCATTAAATATTGAAGAGGTCTTAAGGATAATAGACAATCTTCAACAAAATCTGTTATTTTCCTTTGCTTCATCTCCCTCAGTTCACAGTACTTGGATATATCTACAATATACTTTCTACTCTAAAAGAAATATCAAGAAATGTATTTCCAATGCAAATAATTGTATCTATGAAAGATGTCCTTAAGATATTTTTTTCCCACATGATAATGTAAGTTCTCATCAGGCATGAATTTTTGCTTGTTTGTTTTTGTTGCTCTTTGTCAAATCCCCAAGGCCTAGAAAAAAATTCCTGGATCATAGCAGATCCTCAATAATTAATTGTTGATTGAATGAATAAGTGAGATATTTTGTCTGCTGGGTTTTTTCTTATATGGGGTCAGAATCACATGTCTTACTCATCTTGCCTTAACTTTTCTTCTGTAGGACAGGAAAGAATTCTCACTAGTACAGACTACCTTGTGATATCCATCTTCACTCTAACCAATTAAGCTAGGAGAGACTCCTGGTCTTCTGACCTGCCCAAATAATTATGAGTCCATATCTATTTACACACACACACACACACACACACACACACACACACACACATATCCCAGAATACTGGTATAAGTTTAAGGGGCATTCTGATAATAGGGGGAAACACTGTTCCTAGGAGGGCTGAGGATAAGATAGACTGAGTCATATGTACATCAACTTCAGCTCCTTAAATGAGGCTAACGCTGATGGTTCCAACCTGGCTCTCTGGTCTTGCTTCATGAGGCTACTTTATGGTTTCTCACTCTCACTCTTTCTCCTTAGAATTAGTCACACATGCACTTTTCTGTAAACTACTCCCACAGTAACTCAGGTAGACTTGGATAAATTTCTCAGGCAGTACCTCATTTATCTTACTGTTTCAATGCAATATACAGTATCTCTCTTCTTTCATGTTTTCTAACAACAAATATTTAATATTGTCTTATTTAGTCTGGTACAAGTTTCTAGTTTTGGAAACATGTAGAACTTCTACTTCTCCAATTGAGGCTCCTCTCCCTCTTCATGAATCACTCTGTGTTTTCTAGAATTAGGGACTTTTTGTTTAATCTATGGTTTCTAGGCTACAAAGATGGATGGAGAATTATTCTCTTGGCCACGGGATTAGGGTAGGCAAAATGGCACAATCTGAAGATGTGCAATAGTCTAGTTGGTGCTTTAAATATGTCAGCCTCTAAGTTGCAGCATCTCTAGTTCTTATAAGCATCATAAACTGCCAGAATAAAAAAAAAAAAAATGAGGTAAGTGGGGAAAAAAGGATGTTGGCAGCAGCCATTGAGGAATCATTTGAAAGGTGATGTTAAGAAGCAGAGGACTACTTTTTAAAACTACACTAAGACTTGTTTGTAAGTGTCTTTTATTATCATAAAATACCATCCTGCTGCATAGCAGAGAGAATTTGATTTTTACTCCCTGAAAATAATCACTTGACATGCAATATAAGTCTCTGCACTTTAAAAATTGTTTTACCACTTGTCTCCAGGATAGTTCTTTTACAATCCAATATAAATGCAATAATCTGAATAAGAATGTGTGGGCCTCTCACAGTTTTAGAAACAAGGGCTCATAAGGATATTCTTTCATTAATATTAATGCAGTAACTCTTTTAGTATCGAAGGTAACAAATCTTTAGTAGTAGAAAAATATTAGGCCTCTCATTTTTGTTTACCAAGCAGCATTTCATGAGATTTCGTGCCTGTGCCATTATCCATGGAGGAAACATTAGTGTCATAATGGAAAAGCTATACAGCAAACCTGCAATCACCAGATTGTCTACATAAGTAACACCGATGTGGATTTCCATTCAATAATTCACACTCCTTCAGCTCCACTGGATCACAGTAGGAACAGGTATTATATATATGTCTTACCCAAATAAACTCCTAAATTACAAATAGTCATCTTCAACCATGATTTATAACATGCCCTCTTCCTCACTCTTCATGTCAGAGATGTTGCTGCCACCTTTGTCATGATAAATGTGAAAACACAGCAATGACTCACACATGAACTCCAGTTTTTTTAGAAAATACGTTAGTTCTGAAATAACAGCCAGGAAATGTTAAAAAACTGAAAAATTAATTTGGAATATTAAATCAGGTACAGATTCAAAGGTACAGTTGACCTCCCTATGTATTTAAATCCAAACAAGTACTTCTACCCAACTGTGTGTGCCTGATGGGCATCCATCTCTGTCTGGCAAAGCCTTAAAATGTGTACTTTTGATATATTGCCAAATCCAAAGAACAAGATATTAAGGTGGGTGCACACATCTTCAAAAAGTTTGTTACTCAGGCAAACTGCACCCAAATAGCTGTGCCCAGTACGAATGTTAAGAACAATGTAAGAGGCTGAAATTTAGACAATCTGATTGCCTGGAGATGAGAAATGCATGCATGCGTATAGTTGGGAGGGTGCCCCATAAACTTTATTTATGAAACTAATGTCTAGCCCATTGGCATTATTTGTCAATCTGATGTATTTTTTAATAAAAATGTTACATTAAATCATTAAATTACATAATTTGGTTCCTGAGTTTTTCATACCTTCCTACATTTAATGCCCAAGCTCTGAATGCCAAAGATGAGTTGCCAGATATTATTTACGGACACAGGTAAATCAAGATACATGCCTTGCAAAAAAAAAAAAAAAAAAGATACACGTCTTGCATTTTGCTATTAATTTTAATAACATTGTCTCTATTAGAAAAGCATTTTGACCTCCAATTAATTATTTTTAAGAATTTTATTTTGGAAGATGTAGAAAGGAGAGATTGATGTTCACACACACACACACACACACACACACACACACTTCCAGGTTTTTCCCTGAGGGATCAGGGGTAATTTATTGCATTTCATTTCAGAGAGATCTCCACAATCATCTGAAGAATGCATGGTGTTTTGTTAAACACATGGAAGTCTCTTATGACCACCCCTAAAGTGCACTATGTTTTGGGGACGAAAGCAAGTTAATACCTGGCTACACACAGAGAATACAGTAACAAAAGTGTACATAATTCCACTGGGAAGAAGACAGTGACAATTTTGGGGGACCCCCAAGGGAGGTCGATATCAATCAGGGCAGTTGATAGTGCCTCCAATGTGCCTCTCCAGTCAGCTGGTAAACCTCACAGCTCCCATTTAAGACAAAATGACTTGAGTCTAGTCCTTGTTTATAGAATGACTACCTGAGAGCTTTCATTTCAACCTGTCCTGCTTATCCCCATTACTGGTAATATGGCACTTTTTCTCTTTATAGAGTGTTGCAGGGATAATGATGGGAATAAGGGTGAGGAATACAACTAGAGGTATTGACAAGTATTTCACATGGGATGTACAGGATCTAAGGCCATCTCTTGCTGTTTCCAATGATTAAAGGAAATAGTGATCAATTCTTGTCAGAGTTGTCTATTTGGAGATATCAGACCCAATAGTCAGTTACATTTAAGGATCTAACATTGGTTTGGGAGAGTTGCACTAGGGTGTTTTCCTTAGTGGGTAAAATTCCAGGGATGACTGTAAAAGACAAAGATCATTAATTCCCCCTCACTCTTCTGTATCTCCAGGAGGTGTTCCCTTTCCAGATATCAGAGCTGTTGCTCTTCTGCTGCCAAATCTATATGTCCCATTCCAGTAGCCATAGTTTTACCTATTTCTAATCAGCACTTACTGGAAACCAGCTCTTCCATCTGAAAACATGAGTGTATAAAGAAAAGTGGAATGTTACAAAATGTACAGACATCTATTTGTCCCTTACTTTGTGGGCCAATGTAGGGGGACTTGGAAATCACTGCATGTAAGTAAGTGTTCGTTTTCCTTATGATCTATTATCACATCAACCCATCAAGAGAATACAGGTAGCTGAAACAAAATTGTTTGCCATCATTCGGCTGCCTTACTAAGGTGTGTAGACTGGAGAGGGGAAGGGAAATAGAGTTATAAATTATTTGAATGGATTTTTGAGGAGGGTATTTCAATACATTATACCAAATGCTTGTGGATATTAGGGTGTGTGGAAAGTCTATCAAAACATTAATTACCAGCCATCGTTGAGTGGCTTTTGTGAAAAAAATGTGCATCATTACCACATGGGAAATTGTCCAGAAAGCTGAAAACATAACACAGTTTAGTTCCAAGAGCTATAATTATATGGCCAAAATCAGCTGATTATACCTTGAAAAAGTACCAACTTTGTTGTGGTCCCACCAGATAGTCTTGACAGTGGTCAAAGTTCTGGTACAGTCAGTACGTCAGGAGTGAGCAGGAGCCATAATCTGCACCACACTGTTATGCGACAAATGAACCAACTTTTGTCAGGAGTCACAAATCTGGCACATAGTGCTGGCCCCTGCATCAGAACTAGATTTACTTTGTGCCCAGCCTAGAATAGTGGTTCAGTGCCATGTCTGGTACAATTATGAATACAGGCAGTAGTGCTGATAATCTAGATGTTGAAATATCTTAATTAGAGCTTGACTTTGTTTGGTCTCTTCAGATAAAGGGCCCTTACTGTGTGCCTCTTATGTGAATGATCCATAGAGTCTGATTAGTAGCCATGATTTGTTTCCACCATATACATTCCCCAAGAGCAGTGTCTTTAATCTATCAGTCTGTAGTTTTGCAATGGGAGACAAAACAAGAACCCAACCTCTTGAGCAATAGCTCAAGACTCAGTGAAGATAGAACAAGTTAAATCAAGGGGAGTATCCAGATAAATGACAACAGCCTTGGGTTCAGCCCACTAAACAGAGAGACCATGTCATTTTCAGTTCTGCATAGCTGATGCTGAGATGGAACAGCTGCCACCAGTGGGTGCCATGAGGTTTGGCCTCAGCCAAACTATCAGTGAACCTGGCCAGATATTTAGGGGAAGCTCTGTGAATTGAGGACCCCATTGAGTCAGTAGCTTCGCTTCAGTCCATGGAGTAGAAAATGGAGTTTTCCCTAATGAGATAGTTGACACTTTTTCATATAAAACTCAAGAGCTCCTGGGGCCAAGTCAGCTCTGTTCTTGAATCTAACTTTTCCATTTGACTAGCTAGGTTTCTGGACCCTATCTTCTTTGTTAATCATTGAGTGTGAGTTGATGCACACCTTAATAGGAATATTAGATTTGGGAGTCAGAGGACTTTCATAGGTCATGTGCTTGGTTTATACAAGAGTCGAATAATAAGCAAATAGCTGCTTTTGAAAATAAATGTGCCTGGTAGCCATTCCAGGGAGATAATGAATATAAATCCCCAAGGAGAAGGCTGCTTCTCATTGCCAGAGGTTCCAATTTTCAAAATCATCAGTCACAAAAACTCATGTTTAACAGGATTATTAGAATGGTGGGACCCTGAAGTTCTTAGCACTTCTCTACATGTGTTTTTTTGTTTGTTTGTTTTTTCCATTAGGGGAATCCCTTCTGGAACTTATGAGAAGAGAAGTAGAAGCATTTAACACACTGATTCCAACTACATATTCAGGTGTAAAAGTAATGACAACAGTTGCACAGAACTGGCTGTAGAGGTTCCAATAATATCTTCCATGAGCAAGGGTATATATTTTCTTCTTTTGGGCAGATAGTGTGAAGGGCCAATCATCTCAATAAAATAGGGGATTGAGCTGGGTTGAGAATGGTTTATAGGTATAGTTAGACTCAGGGCAATTCTGCTTAACCCCAGTTCCACAGATGGATTCTGCTATGGTCTGAATGTTTGTGACTCCTTCACATTCATATGTTAAAAATCTAATGCCCAAGGTAATGGTATTAGGAGGCGGGGCCTTTGGGAGGTGATTACGTCATGAGGGTGGACCCTTCATGAACAGGATTAGTGCACTTATAAAAGAGCCCACAGAGAGCTAGCTTGTCTCTTCCACTATAAGGGGACACAGCAAGAAGCCAGCAGTCTGAAAGCTGGAAGAGGGTTTTCACCAGAACCTGACCATGCTGGTACTTTCATCCTGGATTTCCAGACTCCAGAACTGTGAGAAATAAATGTTTGTTGTTTATAAGCCACCCAGTCTGTGGTATTTTGTCATAGCAGCTTTAATGGACTAAGTCTCCTTACAAACTTTTAATTGAACCCAAGGTTCCTTTCCCTCAACCTTGAGAGTTCTATCCTCCAGAAGTCTTGAGCTGAATTTTTAACCTCATTCCAAGGAGATTAAAAATTGCTGAGTGAATTAAGGGGAGACCAACCTTGGCTTTGTTGCAGACCCTTCATTCTAGCTAGACCTTGTATCCAAAGCACTGTGAAACTATGGGTGAATGCACTCCACTTTTCTGGCCTAGTCCACTGACCCAGAACTCAGAAAATACCTCATAGTGAAAAGGCCTCTTGTGTCTGGGTCAGGTGCATAATGTGGTGAGGCAGATTGTACTTGCCATAGATGGCCATCACAATAACTCTCATGCTGCATATTCTTCATGTAATGTGACTTGTGATATTCTTCCAGTGAGGGGTGGAATCTATGTTCTCTCTCCTTCAAATTGGTCAGGATTTTGTTTCAAAAGTATGATGGAAGGAACACAACGTCAGCTCTAGCTCATAAAATATGACTCAGCTTCAGCCTTTCTTGTTGGATTCTTTCACTCTTACAGCCTTCTGAGGCAATGTTAACAATTCAACTGCCCTGAGGCCACCACACTGTGAAGAATCCCAAACTATTCCATAGGGATTATATGACAAGCTCTGGGACCACATGGACAGAGAGAGAAAGAGAAACCAAGACAGAAAGAGCCACTTAGCCCTCAGCTATTCCATCGTTCCACCATTCCAGCTCCAGTCACACCTGAACGCAACCACTTGAGAGACTCTAGGCCAGAATCACCCAGCTGATATTTCCTGGAATTCTTGTCCCACAGAAACTATGAGAAACTAAGATTGTTGTTGTTTTGAGTCAAAGTTTAAGCCTAAATTTTGAAGTGCTTTTTTTTTTTTTTTCCAGACAAATGTATAACTGGAACATCCAGTTTCCGGTCTGAGATGCTAGCACTATAAGATGGTCAAAATTTCTGCTGTTTCTTTATTCCCCTATAAAATTTGTCTAGTAGGGCCAATAGAAACACAACTTATGCCAGGATCTGGCAAATTCCCAGAGGGAATGAAATAGCTGGCAATCATTAAATCATTTTAAAAGGCTTTTTTTCTCTGGAATTTTAGTGCATCTGGTCCTTGTTGCTTCAACTGGTCTCTGATATATTTAAAAACACATTTATTTATTCATTTATTTATTTGCAGTTTATTCTTTTATTTCCTAGTTACCATGGAGGAATTCTTGGCCTGCTAAGACATAATCCATTCTGTTCCAGTTCTGTTTAAAGGCAAATATCCCCTTTACTCACTATACCTACTTCCAGCTAAGTTTTACCATTGCATCTGTCACTATTTAGAAGACACACACATACACATACACAAATGTTTTGCTCAGTTTGTTATAATACCTGTGTACTAATCAATATACTAATCTATACTACTCAGTATAGAATCCAGGATTTTCTGACTCCAAAATAAAGTTACAGATATGCTATTCCTTATCTTGAATGATGGATAATTTTTTTCTAACATTCACCATTTCAGAGTGTTATAGAAATAAATAGTAAAGGCAGTCATACCCAGAACAAAACAGATGCCTTCTGAAAAAGCTGCCCCACTTCTCAATGGCCCAGATTGGATCACACAACCATATACTAACCAACCACCACAGTACATCCGGGATGTAATAATTGATACAAGTCAATTAAGGCTCACTCCTGTACTTGGGGGGCAGAATGATCACTAAGAATTTTGAGGTTCTGGTTAGGAGGGGAGAGGAAATATACTAGTTGGTATTCTTAATACCAAACAATATAGAATTATTTCTGTAATTTGTGCTAAAAAATATTAGACAGCTATCAGAGGGTCCATTGTATATACAACCTAGCTAATCACTGTAGAAATGGAATGGCATACAATTTAAAGAAATACCATAAATCCAAGAATCTGTTTAGTAAAATTCCACCTACAATAAATTTGCTGTCATGCCACAGGATCTAGACATTCCAGAACACTCACCATTGCACTGCTTGCCTATGGCTTCCTAGGTTCCTATTCATTCCAAAATGATGATTCTGAGAAGAGGCATATTGTCCTCATTTAGTGTTTAAGCCAGGCCCCATATCCAACTTCTCCTGGATTTATCTGAAATATTCAGATGCTGCCTAGTAAAAGAAGAACAACAACAACAAAGAAAAACAAATGTCCACGTTATGTCTTTTCTTTTTCCTTGCAATGCTAGTCACACATTTCCAACACAGGTAAAGTACAGTTTAGGGTTTCTCAAGTACATCCATTGCATTAGAGGTCAAATTCAATTGTGCTCCAGACCTTCATGACCATGACTAAATTATATCTATTGCTTCGGTAATAAATTACCACAAATTTAGTGGTTTTAAATAACTAAAATTTATAATCTTCCAGTTCTATATGCATGGGTCTCACTGAGCTGAAATCAAGGTGTTGGCAGGGCTGCACTCCTTTCTGGAGGCTCTAGGGAGAATCCTTCAAAGAGAGTAACTAACTTTTTTTTTTTTTTTTCCTGTGGTGTCACATTTTTGTCTGGCTGACTACACCAGGAGTTTCTCCCATTTTGATTATATTGAACCCATTTTAACAATACAAGATAATCTCCCCATATCAAGGACCTTAACCCTAATTATGCCTCCAAAGTCCCTCTTGCCATGTAGGGTAACATACTCACAGGATCTGTGGACATTGGCGGGGGGAGGGGGAGTGTTTGAATGGAGTACCTAGTTTATTTCTGACGTAGATGAATCCCAGCACAGTGGTAGATTCTGGGACGAAGGTGTGGGTGTCACGGTCTGAGCTAGCACTCCATCTTGCAGGTGCAGAAGGCGTTGACCTGTGTGGACGCTGTGCTGTTGCCCGCAGCACTGTGATGCCCAGCACCTGGTGCAAGCGTACGTTGCCTCGTATTACTTGTGCGTCGTCACGTAAATGAAGGTGAGTATTGGGGTCATGGAGGTCACGGCCCCACTTCTGCTTGTGGGTCAATAGCCTGACCAGGACTGCACCCTCGCCCTCTTCCTTGCACTGGTCTTGGACGCTGATGACGTAGCAGGGCATGCACACCCGCAAAAAAAACCCTCATGCACCAGGTGGGCGCTGCCCAGATGTGCAGGTAGGCCAGGTTGAGGTAGACCCAGGGCAGGGCAGGGGAAAACGGAGGGAGCCGGCTGCCGGATGACCCGGATAAGGACCTGGGCCCCTTGTCACTGGCTTCGCTCCAGACTCTGAGTTGCCCACTGGCCTTGCCCTCAACATCCACCCTCCTTGGATTGGCAGTTACCAGAGTGGCTTTGAGGGAGGTAGTACCAGCGTTGGGGTGAACCAGGGACTTCCTCATATTGCTGAGGCCCTCATATTGCTGACAGCCGGGGCTGCTGCGGGGAGGGTGAACAGCACATTCACCCTCGCAGAGGGTGAGGTCCACGATGCAGATGTTGGGCCGAAGAACGCCGAAGTCCTTCTTACCCTCGTCGGAGTCCATGGTGCCAGGGGACGGTGGGTAGGGACTCGCCCCTGGAGCACCCGCCCGCCCCTGCCATTGGAGCTGCAAGGGGAGAGGGGTGTCGGTACCATGGGTACAGCCTTGTAGTGCTCAAGCTCTCCCGACCACTCCAGACACAAGCCCTCGTGGTGCGAGGAAGTAGAGAACCGCGCATGCGGCCCGGGTGCGCGAGCCTCAGCCAGTCCCCCTTCGCCTTAGTGCAGTGGTGCGCTTCAACGCAACGCATGCTCAAAGGAAGCCGAGAGGCATCTCTGTGTGGCGCGGAGAGCGTAGCCGCCCTCGGCAGGCAGCGAGGGAGTGGTCACCGTGGGTGAACCACCTGGTCTCGCGTCCATGTCCAGCAGGGGACTCAGCGACAGCCACCTCCTGACCTCAGCCTGGTGGGCTCCGGCGGGCGAGAGAGTGCGAGGGCAGGAGCTGCTGCTGACCAAAAACAGCTCCAGCGTTTTCTCCTCCAAACTATTGCTGTCTGACCCGAGGGCCTTAGCCCCACTGGCAGGCTGCTCTCCAGGCTGGGCGTGGCCACCATTTCGGGGCGCCTGGAAGTTGCTTGGCTGATTCTTCCACACCGGCAGCTGGAACAGGGTAGGAGCTACTGGGCACTTTCTCCGTGGATGGGACACCTGGGCGGGATGAGCTGTGCGCTCTGCTGGGCTTGAGGGCTACCTGGAGATCCGCCTTCCTGACACCAACCACAGGGGAGGCTGCCCTGTGTACCTCCCGGGGATGGTTCTGAGGGGCTCCTGGGTTTACCTCCTAAGGGACCTGGCTGCAACCGGGGAACAGCACCTTTCTTGGTGGGGCCATGGGGTGCCACACCAGCCAGGCACACATGGAGGCCAGCGTGCAGTCGGTGTAGGCTGAGTTGGGTGCAGCTGGCCATAACTGTCTTCTAGAAGGATTTGTCAGGCTGGGCTGGCAGTAGCCAGTGGCTCAGGGGTAGGGGTGTGATGCTCCGCCAGTCCAGAAGGCTCTGGGCTAGCTCCGCCTAGTACTCACAGGGCACCAGCTGTGAGGCACACTGGCATTGAGAAGCAGGACACCCAGGTTGGGTGAGATAAGCCTGCAAAACCTGCCTTCCCTAGAGCCTTCACCGATGGCCGCCTCATCATACTAGTCCAACTTTTGTTTTAGGAGACTAGTGAGGCCACAGAGGCTGTCAAGGCTCAGGTGGGTCACCAGGATGGCTCCTACCTGGTCCAGGTGCCTCATTAACTTCTATAAGCTCATTGGGATTATAGCTGCCTTTGAGCAGCACTGTGAAGCCGCTGATGGTGAAGAAGGTGGCATCACCAAGGCCTTAGGGGAAGATGTAGCAGCAGGGCCCTTGAGCCTGAGAAAGCCCACTGAGGCTGGTGGCTCCCGCAACTCCACCACTTACCCTAAGAACCCTCCCGGGCCCTTGGAGGCTGACAGCTTCATGCTTCCTGCCCAGGGTGTAGAGTATTAGTCTGGTGTGGACTTGGGTAGTTAGCTACCCTTTTTGCACTAGGGGTAGCAAGGAGTGAGGGGTGGGGATCACTTTCTTTTTCTCATAGAAGAAGTTTTATCGCAGGTTTTATCCTTCTCACTTCCACCCCCACTCAGTACCTCAGAGCCCCTTCTCTCCCCACCTATTATCATGAGTCTCTGGATTACTTGATAGTGCTTTTTGGGATCACCACTGCGGCCACCTGAGAGGTCCAGCTGGGCTCCAATGAGAAGGAGCCGATCCTGCTGTTATGGAAAGTTGTGGATCTGGCCAACAACAATTACACAAAGTAACTGGCACAAAGTACTAGTTAGACTGGATCAGTTGGAACTGATGGAAAATTGTAAAGAAACTAAATCCATGCCAAAAACCTCCCAGCAGCAGGTGGGCCCAGCCCTGAGACAGTTTAACCAGTCAGTGAGCAAGGAACTGAACATTGGGGTAGGAACCTCCTTCTGTCTCTATACTAATAGGCAACCTCATGTCAGGCAAATCCTACATCCCATGGCTTCCAGGAAGAATGTATTATTGCCTGAATACTTCTTCTTCATCTTCTTTTTTTTTTTCTATCTTTGAAGAGAATTCAAGAAGTGTTACTCTGGTTCATCTGATATTGATAAACTGGATATTGCAGCAATGACATAGTGTTTAAATTTTGAGAATAGTTCAGTCTCCCAGTATGGAACCTCTCAAGTTAGATGTGGGGAATATAATTTTAGCAATGATTTCAGAGCCCTATAATCACAGGTTTTCAGATCCAGAGATAGTAAGTTCCAAATTTCAAAGTGGCACTTGCAGCAAAATGGAACTTATTGATAACACTGTAGTCAGAACTCAAGGTTTACTATGGCAGTCCAGATCAAGATGTTGCATGATTCCTCAAATGACCTGATATTGCTGTGGGAAGTACAGCACTTTGAATGCCCAGGGGGAAGGAATAGAGAAGCCCCAGTTAGGTTTGTAAGTGAGGAGCACAGAGACCTAGCACTGCAGAGGCTCAAATATCACATGGAGACCCAGTACATTGAGCTTTACAAAGCAACAGGTGATGATTTTCTTTTAAACTTACTTGTGGTACATGCAAAGAAGTAGCCCAGTTCCTCTCTAACGTCATCATCTGCATGTGAGTTCTCACAACTGATGAAGTGGTGGTCTTTCATTACTGGAAGGAAGACATCTTCTTTGTTACTTCCCTGGACAGTAGGCCAACAGGAAATGCTTTTGTCTTCTTTGTTCATGAGGAATATGTACAGAATACATTGAGGAAGCATAAGGACTTGTTGGGTAAAAGATACATTGAACTCTTCAAGAGCAGAGCAGCTGAAGTTTAGCAGGTAATGAATCAATTCTCAGTCCCTCTCATTTCTCTTCTAACCATTATTCCAGTGCTGCCTTAGCAGTTTGTACTCTTATAAATGTTAAAGACCATATACACCTTTGAGATCTTTCCTATGCAGCCTCAATTGAGGGCATCCTGGACTTTCTTGGGGGAGTTTTCTACAGATACTCAAACTCACAGGATTCACATGGTATAGAATCATCAGGGCTACCCATAAGGAGATGCCATTATCCAGATGTAGTCTACAGACAAAGTATTTATGGCAGCACAGAAGTGTCCTTAAAAACAAAACAAAACAAACAACAACAACAACAACAACAACAACACACACACACAAACTGTGAAGGAAGAGATCAGAAGTCTTTTAGTATTCAGATGAGGAATTGAACTTTGTGTTCATGGGATGGGGTACATTTTGTTTTTTTGTTTTTTGTTTTTACATTTACCAGTTTATTATATAATAAAACCTATGATAAAGGATACAGATGAACAGCCAGGTGAAAATGTACATAGAGTGAGGTCCCAAGCACAGGAACTTCTGTCTCTGTGGAGTTGGGGTGTGCCACCCTCCTGGCGTGTGAATGTGCTCACCAACCCATAAGCTCTCTGAACCGCATTCTAATTGAGATTTTTTTTTTTTTTTTTTTTTATGGAGGCTTCATCACATAGGCATGGTTGATAATTAACTCCATTTATAGTCCCTCTCCTCTCTAGGGCGAATGAGAGGTAGGGCTGAAAGTCCCAAGATTCTAGTCATGGCTTGGTCTTTCTGTGACCAGCCCCCATTGAAGAACCCACCAAAAGTCACTTCATTAGAACAAAAGACACTTCAGGATATTCCAAAGGATTTAGAAATCCAACATTGGATGTTGCTATTACTCAGGAAATTGCAAAGGACTTAGGAGCTCTGTGTCAGCAATTGGGATCAAAGATGAAATGTTAGGAAAAAAGATTCACCTAACACCTCTATTACAAGAGGTTTTAGGAGCTCTGCATCAGGAATCAGGAGCAGATAGATATATACACACACACATTATTTCACACCAGGTAATCTGAGTTTCTTTTTTTCCTCCCACACCTCACCTTCACTCCCCCCACCAACTATACAATTAATCTGGTTAAGCCAAAATCCTGCTATTGAGATTTTCTTAGATTAAGCCACAGCCCTAGTGCCAAGAGGCAGTGATAGGATGTCTGTATTAGTTTTCAATTGTTGCCTAACGAATTTAACCCAACTTAGTGACTTAAAGAACACCCATTTATTCACAGTTCTGTAGGTCAGAAGTTAGTCATGCTTGACTGTGTAGGGTCTCACAAGGTCAAAAAGTATGGGCCAGGCTGAGCTCTTACCTAAAGGTCATTGTTTTTTGCCCTAGCCGAATAGCCAGAGGTGGGCCAGTGAGCCCCAGATAGACCACCTTACCATGATTGCTCCTCACCCTTGTTGGGAGAGATACATGCTGACTCTGCTCTGAAAGCTCCCAACTGCAAAGTTTTCTCCTTCAGCTGTTGTGGTTGAAGGAAGCTTGGGGACCCCACCTGCACAGGGGCTTTTTCTTTCTGAAATCCACCTGTGCTTTGCCAGGTGAGGGCCTGTGGTTGTAGAACTTTTTAATCTTCCCTAGCACAGAAGCTAGCTAGATGCTTGGACCAAAAGACAACAAGTAAACTAAGAAGATGTGGGTGGAGCCATTTCTGTTCTTCGTCTCAGAAAGCACATCACTCTGGATTCTGGTAGAAGGAGTTAGCATGGTCTGGCCAGAAGGTCATATTATGATTTCAGGTATGGAAGATGGCATGGTGACCCCAGGTGCCTATGAAAAGCCCTATGAGTCTGGAGCCTTGATAGCTCTGGTGCGAACAATTACAGAGAGTATGACATTCACATAGAGGGTCTGCCAACTCCAGAAAGCACATTCATGCCTAAGAAGAAAGAGTACTACAACCCTGCATGTGGCAACTATTTACTCCATGGAGAAAGAGGATGGAGGGACACAGACAACAATTGAGAAAGATGGCTTGGTGACAGTGATCTTGGTTGGAATCAGAGTTGAGGGTCTTATTAGCCATTGCATTCATTAGTGGGATCATCTTTGCAGTTGAGTAAAAAATGTTGGAAGGACACCCTGAAGAGCTAAAGAATTGTGCCATTCTACCCATATGTTTAAAAAAGAGAGTTTACTGGGGCACCTGGGTGGCTCAGTCATTAAGTGTCTGCCTTCGGTTCAGGTCATGATCCCAGGGTCCTGGGATGGAGCCCCGCATCGGGCTCCCTGCTTGGCGGGAAGCCTGCTTCTCCCTCTCCCACTCCCCCTGCTTGTGTTCCCTCTCTCGCCTGCATTGGGCTCCCTGCTCAGCGGGAAGCCGGCTTCTCCCTCTCCCACTCCCCCTGCTTGTGTTCCTGCTCTTGCTGTGTCTCTCTCTGTCAAATAAATAAATAAAATCTTTAAAAAAGAGCTAAGGAGGCAGACTTCTTTCTTGTCTATGGCACAGGTCCTTCAGATTGGCTACTTTGTTCAGGAATATGGGGATCTCTGTCCTGTATTCAGAGGAAGCTGCTAGACGCTCAATGTTGATGCAGGCTCAAGTGTTCTAGAAAGTAAGAACCACGATGGTTCCCAAACTGAAAGAAACCCTGTGTGTGCCCCTAGCATGAGAAATAGAACCTGTCCATTTTCTAACGCTTACTTCTGCTTCAGAGGACAAATGTGGGAAGCAAAAAATAATCTTGCAAATACTAATTTTAAATATGTAGCTTAAAAATAAAAGATACTCCCAGTCAGGGCACCTGGGTGGCTCAGTCGATTAAGCATCCGACTCTTGATTTCGGCTCAGGTTGTGATCTCAGGGTTGTGAGAGCAAGTCCCGCCCTGGGCTCTGTGCTAGGTGTGGAGTCTGTTTAACATTCTCTCTCTCCCTCTGCCCCTACCCTCCCTGCTCACACACACATACTCTTTCTCTCTCAATAAATAAATAAATACAGACATACATACATACAGAAAACAGATGAGTACATATTTTTTAAATGTAGATACCTTGCTTGAGCCAAGAAAATTGCTAACTAAAAGTAATTGTTAATGATTTAAATGCAAAGCCAAGAGTAGGTTAACCTTTAATTGGGAATATTGGTAAGTATAGGTTCTTGTTATTTTTTTCTAAGTATTTTTTAGCTATACTAAAAATTATTGTACCCAAAAATAGTGTTAATGTTAAAAACAAAAACATAACCCAGGTTACTCACTGTCAGAGAATGAAATTGCAAATAAGCAAAGGAAAAACACTAAAAGAAACCCTGTGGTATTGGAACAAGGTGGGAAGGATTAATGTGCACTTGTGGATTAAAAAATAAAACGAAACAAAACAAAAATGATAGATGAATAGAGATAGGAAAGGAGGGAACAAGTTATACATGGAAATAAAATATAGATGAATATGTGTACATGGGTTAGTATACATATATATATTTGTATATATACACACATATTTCTTGCCACTGTCTACTAAGTAGGAGGACTAGAAGTGTGGCATTCGGGTAGCAAGGAGCATACTTGATACCCAATCTTGGTTTCTAACTACCATCATTCAATAAAAGTTGCCAACACTCCTTGGAGAGCTCTATGACTCCAGCCCTGGTGTAGGAAAAAAATGCAAAATAAATCTTCCCTAGATTTCATGGTGTTATCATAGAAACCTTAGCCTCCTGAGCTATGGAAAATATTATGCTATAAAGACAGAATGTTTGCCTTCACTTCCTTTAAAATAGTTTTTATATTTCACATGCAATGAGGAACAGATGAATGGCCATTTGTTTTTTCATTTTGTTTGTTATTTTTTTGTTTTTTGGGGTTTTTTAGTGATGAAACTAATTGATTCCACCCATAACCCTTCTCTCTCATCTCCCAAAGACCCAGGTACTTGCATTCTATGATGGACATTTGGATTAGAGTATTATCTTCCTACATATTTATATTTCAAAAGGGATGGGATCCTGGACAGTGGTGACATCTTTAGATTGTGAAAAAGCTTATCTTCCCTTAGAAAGATAAATTTATATGCCAAAGTGTTAACCTAAAGATTCTTTCCTATCTGTTTCTAAGGCAACTCAGAAAAAAAGAGGTAGGAGTGAATAAGAGCAATGAATGGTCTTTTTCTCCTTTTTAAGTAGAGTAAATTCCTCTTTATCCCTTGCTTAGAGAGTGAGACTGCCACTTGCATAGGATAGTTTTCTACCTAGCTCTTCTTGGGTTGCTTTTGAGGAGACTGATGCTGCAATATTATTTTGGCTGTTGATTTTGCTATAAGGAAAATGAAGTTTTTTTTTTTCTTTTGTTGGATGTTCATGCCTCTTCATATTAAGAAAAATATATACATCTCAACAACTATATATGTTGGGGTGTGTGTGTGTATGTGTGTGTGTATATATAGCCCTTATATATATATATATATTGCCCTTAACATATGAATTCTGGAACATCTGTGGTACCAGAAACTGATAAGGTTCATAATAGAAAAAAAGGGTAAGTCTAAAGGTCAAAGCTATAACCATTTGTGGAGGAAGAGAAGGAAGAATGATGATGGTGATGATGAGTTATTATTGGATTATAACCTTATCCAAGTGATTAAGCTCTCCAGCAGTAAGAGTCATGATAGAGGATGATCCAAGATGGTGGCATAGGAAAATCCTGAACACACCTCTTCCCACAGCACACCAAATCTACAGCTGCACATGGAACAATTCCTTCTGAAAAAGACCTGAAAACTAGGTGAAAAGCTTCTTTATAACAAATGATAAAAGGCCCACATCAGGATGGGTAGAAGAGGCTGGAATCTGGTTTCACCAAAAACTCCATTCCTGGCAGAGTAACCCACAGTCGGGAAAGGTGTCACAAATGAGAATCTTCTCCCTGAGGAGTGAGAGGTTTGTGCCCCACATCAGGCACCCCAACCCTTGGGACTTAGACCAGAGACAAACCCCCCAAACATCTGGCTTTGTAGGGGACTGAGATACTGCTCTTAAAAGGCGTGCACACAGACTCACTCCAGGGGCCCAGTGCAAAAGCAGCAGTTTGAAAATTCCTAAACTGTATGTGAAGAGGATCATTTTGCCAATTTAAAATGTTTGCCAGAAGGGCAGTTGCTTGTTGGTACTCTCTCCAGGGACAAAGGTGCTGGTGGGCACCATTTTCATTTTCCTTCTACCTTGTGTCATTGGGTCCATGCAGTCCCTGCTCTTTCCCACTGCCCTACTAAAACCTGGTCCTGTACTCTTCCACTGCCCTGCTAAAGCTGGAGGATGTGCCCTGACTCTGTACTCTCCCTCTGCCTCACTAAATCCAGCAGGCATGCATGGTCTGCAGAGGGGGCCCTCCTTGATCACCTGGCTCTGATGGCCAGGGAGACTTAGGTTCCTAGATCCCATGGGACTGTAATGATTGGCGAGACAATTCTTGTCAGGCTACCACTCCCAGGGCACTGCACAGGCAGCAGACTGAAACACATCTTGACTCCTTCTGTGGAAAAGGGCTATTTACTTGTCTTAAGAGCTTCATCTTGAAGAGCAGGTTTCAGGCTTTCTATATATTTAGAGGCTATAGAGTTGGTCTCAGGGAAGGTAGGCCCAGTAATACCATCTTTGCACTCCACCTTTGCCTCACTAGCTCACTGGTACTTGCTGGAAAGGAGCTTATGTACTTGTCCAGAGTCCTGATTTTTGTAACTGCCACCCAGTGAACACCTTCAGATCACCTGGTGTGGAGGTCAGCAGGGTTTACAATTGAGGCCCCACAGGACTGTATATATTTATATACTTTAAAAACTCCTGCCTGAGGGTCTGGCTTTAAGTCACCCTGAAAATATGTGCTGACTGTGATCCCTCCCTTTGGAAGACTGACACACCCTAACAACTGAGACCTATCAAGGACAAGTCAGGCTGCTTAGACAAACACAAAGGTTTGAGAGACAACCAAGAGCTAGGTCAATGTTAAACAATAATGTTTATCTCCTCCACAAGGCCATTCTTAAAAGGCTGGAAGAGATAGCTGTTTCACCTAATAGATGAAAAGAAATAAAGAGTCAAGCAGAAAAAGGAAACAGAACAATATATCCCAAATGAAAGAACAAGATAAAATCTCAGGAAAAAAATAAATCATAATGAAACAGAGAAAACTGATTGACCTAATAAAGAGTTCATAGTAATGGTCATAAGGAGGCTCACCGAACTTGGGAGAATGGATAAACACAGAGAGAACTTCCACAGAGATAGAAAATATAAGAAAGTACCAAACAGAAGTCATAGAGCCAAATTCAATAACTGAACTGAAAAATACACTAGGATGTACAACTGCAGACTACATGAAGTAAAGAAAGGATCAGTCATCTCAAAAAAATGGGGCAGTGGAACTCATGCAAACAGAACAAAAAGGAAAAAAAATTAAGACGTGAAGACAGCTTAAGGGACTTATAGATCGACATCAAATAGAATAAATAACATTCACATTATAGGGGTCCCATAAGGACAACAGCTTGTGAAAGGGACAGAAAACTTTATTTGAAGGACAACAGCTGATAATTTACTTAACTTGTTGCAGGAAAGAGACACTCAGATTCAGAAAACATGGTAAGTTCTAAGTAAAATGAACCTTGAGCAAGTCACTTCCCTTCAGTTGCTTTTGCCATAAAATAATGGACATTAACTAGATGTTCTCTGGGTCCGTTTGACAGTCACAATGTTATAAATTTATTTCTGCATTTTGTCTCAGTGGATGCACACACTGGTTCAAGCCACGTGGCTGGTGGCCTGCAAGAAGGGTGTACTTTTGTTCTGCTTCTAGTCACTGTTGTTTTTGCTCTACTGTGCCCCATCAGCAGATTTTTCAGAAGAAACTGCAAGTCAGAAGGAATTGGCATGATATATTCAAAGTACTGAAAGGAAGAAACTTCCAACCAAGAATACCTAGCAAGTTTACTATTCAGAATTGAAGGAGAGATAAAGAGTTTTCCAAACAAGCAAAAGCTAAAGGAATTCATTGCTGGTTCTTGTTCCTGATCTTAGAAGAAAAGCTTCCAGGAACAAAATCGGGAACAAGACAAGAATAACCACTCTCCTCACATTATTCAACACAGTTTTGGAAGTCCTAGCAAGGGCAATTAGGCAAGAAAATGAAGTAAAAGACATCAAAATTGGGAAGGATGAAGTAGGACTGGTCACTCTTTGCAGATAACATGATTTTATATATAGAAAATCCTAAAGATGCCACCAAAAAAATGTTAGAACTAATAAAGAAATTCAGTAAAGTTTCAGGGTACAAAATCAATATACAAAAATCAGTTGGGTTTCTGTACACTAACAACAAATTATCAGAAAGAGAAATTAAGGAAATAATATTATTTACTATTACATGAAAATAATAAAATACCTAGGAATAAATTTAAGGAATGAGGTGAAAGACCTCTACACTGAACACTATAAGACATTGATGAAAGAAAATGAAGAATACACAAATAAATGTAAAGATACCATTGCTCATGGATTGAAAGAATTATTTTTTTTAAATGTTCATCTTACCCAAAACAATCTATAGATTCAATGCACTCCCTATGAAAATTGCAAAGACATTTTTCACAGAACAATTCTAAAATTTTATGGAAACACAAAAGACCCCAGGTAGCCAAAACAATCTTGAGAAAGAAGAACAGAGCTGGAGGCATCACACTTCCTTATTTCAAACTATAATACAAAGCTATAGTAATCTAAACAATATGATATTGGCATGAAAATAGACACGTGGATCAATGGAACAGAATAGACAGCCCAGAAATAAACCAACACATATACAATTAGTTTATGACAAAGGAGGCAAGAATATGGGGAAAAGACAGTCTCTTCAATAAATGGTGTTGGGAAAACTGGGCAGCTACATGCAAAAAACAAAACAAAGCACCTATCTTATATAATATATAAAAATTAACATAATGGATGAAAGATTCTAGTATAAGTCCTTAAATTATAGAATTCTTAGAAGAAAACATAGGCCATAAGGTCCTTGACATCAATTTTGTTGGTGATTTTTTTAGATCTGACTCCAAAAGCAAAGGCAACAAAAGCAAAAATGAACATGTGGTACTACATCAAACTAAAAAGCTTCTGCACAACAAAGAAATCATTAACATAATGAAAATGCAAACTACTGAATGGGAGAAAATATTTGTAAATTGTATATCTGATAAGGTGTTAACATTCAAAATATATAAAGAACTCATATAACTCAATAGCAAAGAAAAAAATCCCATTAAAAAATGGGTAGGGGCGCCTGGGTGGCTCAGTTGGTTGAGCAGCTGCCTTCGGCTCAGGCTCAGGTCATGATCCCAGGGTCCTGGGATCGAGCCCCGCATCGGGCTCCCTGCTCGCTGGGGAGCCTGCTTCTCCCTCTCCCTCCGCCTGCCTCTCTGCCTACTTGTTCTCTCTCTCTATCTCTCTGTCAAATAAATAAATAAAATATTTAAAAAAAAAATTTAAAAAATAAATAAAAAAATAAAAAATGGGTAGAAGAGGGGCGCCTAGGTGGCTCAGTTGGTTGAGGTCTGCCTTCAGCTCGGGTCATGATCCCGGGGTCCTGGGATCGAGCCCCACATCGGGCTCCCTGCTTGACAGGGAGTCAGCTTCTCCCTCTCCTCCTTGCTCATGCTCTCTCTCACTATCTCTGTCTCTTTTGAATAAATAATATCTTAAAAAAAAAATGGGTAGAAGATCTGAATAGATAATTTTCCAAAGACACACAGATGGCTAACAGGCACATGAAAATATGCTCAACATCAGTAATGATCAGGGAAATGAAAATCAAAACCACTGTGAGATATTACTTCACACCTGTGAAAATATTATCAAAAAGATAAGAAATAACAAGTGTTGGTGAGGATATGGAGAAAAGGGAATGCTTGTGCACTATTGGTGGGAATGTAAATTAGTGTAGCCACTATGGAAAACAGAAGGGAGGTCCCTCAAAAATAAAAAATAAGAACTACCATACAATCCACCAATTCTACTTCTGTGTATTTATCCCCAAAAAATGAAAAAAAAAATCCTAATTGAAAGAAACATATACACACACCTATGTTCATTGAGACATTATTTACAATAGCAAAGTATGGAAATGACCTAAGTTTGCATTGATGGGTGCATGCATAAAGATGATGTGGTATATATACAAAGGAATACTACTCAGACATAAATTACAACATGGATGGACCATATGGGTATTGTGCTAAGTGAAATAAGTCAGACAGAGAAAGACAAATGCTGTATTATTTTACTTATATGTGGAATCTAAAAACAGACAAAACCCCAAAAGGAAATGAGCAAACATATCTCATAGAGAACGGAATGGCAGTAGGCAGAAGGGAGAGGGCTTAGAGGTGGGTGAAAGGGGTAAAGGAGGTCAAGAGGTACAATTTTCCAGCTATAAAATATATAAGCCATGGGAATGTGATGTACAGCATGGTGACTGTAGTCAATAATATTGTAGTTCATATTTGAAAGTTTCCAAGAGAGTAAATTTTCCATGTTCTCATCACAAGAAGAGGAAGGAGAAAAGAAGAAGAAAGACTCATTGATATCTTGAACCCCCATTCAGTCACATCATCTCTGTGGTGTTTATGCCCCCAATTTAAAACTTCAATCTAATTTTATGGAAACGTTAAACAAGCACAAATTGAGGAACATCCTACAGAATCAATATATGACTAAATTTTTGCAAAAATATTAAGGTCTTGGAAGACATTGACTGACTGTCAAATATATTGGAGGAATCCAAGAGACATAGCAATTAATGCAATGTTGTATCCTTAATAGATCCAGAAATAGAGAAAAAGGACATTTGTGGAAAAACTGGTGAAATTAGAATAAAGTAATAATTTAATTAACATTATCATATGAATGTTAATTGCACTGTGGTTATATAAGATGTTAACATCAGGAGAATCTGGGCAAGGATGTATGAGAACACTATTTTTGCAAATCGTCTGTAATTCTAAAATTATTTAAAAATGAAAATTAAAAAAAATATGGCTAGGAAACACATTATGAGAAAATAAACTAAAAATGTGTTGTTCGAACCTGGTAGTATAACTAATATTTTACACTGCATTTTATATTTATTTACATTTCCATATCTCAAGAAGACATTTAAGATATAGAAATGTACATATAGTATTTATGACCACAAAACTATTTAAAATATAAGCAGGGAAAAAGCTGGAATGAGCACACAAAAGTATCAGCAGTTGTCATTTGTTCAACTATATGTTCAAAAGCCATTTAGTGAGAATCTATTATGCAATAGGTACTATGGTGGACTCTAGAGGAGCATGAATGAACAAGATAGAAATAATCTTTGCCTTCAGGGAACTTACATTCAATTTTGGGAATAGATTAAAATAATCCTATAACATAAGTATTTAGTAACTAAAATAAATGCTATAAAAGCAACAAAAAAGTGGGCAAGATGGAGGTTAACGGGTATTGACAGACCCACTGTAGAAAGAATGGTCAGGATGGTTCTGGGAACAAGTCAGGTAGGGCAAGTGCTGGACAATGAGGAAAAACTGGCCCAGCAGAGAAAGAGAGAGAAAAAATTCCAGGAGAAAAGAGGAAAAAAAAAAAAAAAAGAATAAAAAAGGTATGTATAGCAGTCTTCAAACAGCTAAGGCTGTGATGTCCTGGATGAATTAAATAATTGAACTTAGTATGTGATGAATGTAGAGAGACAAAAAGTATTCAGATATGCAGGACCTAAAAGACAGTGAAAATGTGTTCGGGTTGTTATTTTTTGAACAAAATGGGAAGTTACTGAATTGTTGTAAGTAGGGAAGTGGAAGTCGAATTGGAGGGGATAGGAAGGTGTGGTCTTTCAGGAAGTATTTCTTTTCAAAATTCAGATAATATAGAACGGTTCTTGGGCTGAGGGCTTACACTGGAATGTAGAAAAATAGCTTGAAAAAGCTTTGCAGATAGAATGTTATGGTGACCTGGATATGGAGTGAGGAAAAGGAAGAAATTGAGACTGACTTGGATTGTTGTATTGAGTAATACTGTGAGAAGAAGTAGAAGGAAAAGAAAAAGAAAAGAGGGTTTGTTTGCTTTCTTAGCAAGGGCATGCTAACCCTCCCAGAATTATTTTGTTGTTAGCCATGATGGGAAGGTTAGAGTCAAGAGTGAACAGGAGCTAGGAGAAGGTAGGGATTACCATACATTTATTTTTAAGAATGCTATTTGAAAGGTATGCTAGTAGCACAGAGGTAACAGTGTTTATCCAGTAGAATATTAGAGATGTACTGTTTTTTTTTTTTAAACTTTAACCTTCTAATTGCTGAAATACAATATTATTCCATTATAACAATGTTGATATCCCCTTAAGTAATTGTGTACATGTGGTAATATTTCTGACATGGATAAGAGGTAAAGGAAGAAAAGATTATTCCTGGGTAGCTCTGAAATGTATTTTTTACATCTTCTACTTTAAAATATTTCACAGAGTGAATATATATTACTTTACAACTTAAAGCAATGGTAGTTATAATGTATTAACTAAAGAAAGTGTTCCAAAATATGCTGGCTTGGTGGAAAAGTAAACTACCACCAAATAATTGTTATAGATGGATATCAATTGATTTCAGAATCAAATAGTGATATTTCACTTTGCAAGTGAATTAATATATTAAATATAAAAGCAAATGGATATTGGTACTCGCAAGTCTTGTAGACTGAAATTTTATTTTTATTAATGCACATGTGAGTCTTAGAAGTTTCCTAAATTTTACTTATTAAATCAGAATGTAGTTAGTATAAAGAGAAGTTGACCAATATGATTTTTCTTCCTACTCTAAGTGTAATGCACATAATTCACATGAGTGGTTGACCTTGACTTGGCTTAAGTAAGTTAAATGAAGCTTTCATGCTTAAAAATCTGTTAAGAAGAATTATATTATCCCATCCCATGCTCTTAAAGTGCTTTGAAGTAAGATAACTGATATCTAGATTTTAAAATCACATGATTTATTTTTTCAGTCACATCTTCCCCAAGTGTGAAAAACTAATATGTCCTACTGAATATATATATTTTACATTTCAGTGGCAAAGAAATTTCATACCTCTATTGAAACATAAGTACCTTTTACTTTTATATGGGTTTAGTTCATTTCAATAAATATAAAATTTTGTCTTTTTCATAGCATGTTTGGTAGCAAGGAAAAGGAAACCTACTCAAATTAGTTGATAGAAAAAATGATTTTAACAATGAATAAAACACCCATATGCAAGAAATGGCACCCACAAATAAGAAATGGAGTATAATATGTATAGTCAAGTCATAGAATGACTGGAACTGGTGGCTTGTCACTCACATTTGCATTTTTTTTTTAATATTTCCGCTTCCCTATAGAGACTTGTTTCTGCTCACAATACACTTAGTATCTCTTGCCTGTAACTGTTTTGCACATGATCCTGGATTTTCAAAGTCCTGACCCTGTTCTTAATTTTCTGTAAATCTGGACCTTCAGTGTCCAACACTGCCTATTCACAGACTCAGAGACTTGTTTTCAATTAAGAGTAAAGAGAATTTAGTTGATAACTGACTAGGGCTGTTTTAATTAGCTAAGGCTCAACATTTAGGCTAGGGGTAAATGTTCTTTTATTACCAAGAAAGAAAACACAAATTAGACCTTTACCCATTTTCTTCAGTTTGGAGACTATTAAGGAGTTTCAGACTTGCATCCTTGACCAAGTGTATGTAAGTACAGTAGTAATTCTATTAAACCAAAGTCTATCAATATTTATTGAAAATTAGCATCAAGTTGACAGGTGTCATGCCAGTTGATAAGTCTTGCTGAGTATAGAGTTGAGAAGGATCCTAAGGCTTAATCTGGGTTCAGTAGTCAAGGGCACCTTGTTAATAATTAGGGATATAGTCAACTGGCATGGGAGAGTGAGAAAGAGACTAAAATGCAACACATTTGCCATCATAAAAAGCAATGAACAAGAAATAGAAGAATGTCAGTCCTCAATACCAACATTTTTCAGTTGTTTGTGTACAAAGAATTGTCTTGTGAACTCATAAAAAGTTTCAGGTGTCCACTCTGGAGATTATTATTTAGTAGGTTTGAGATAGGGTTCCTTAATCAGCATTTCTTTCAAACACCCACGTAAGTTTGATTACACTGGAATGATATTCATACTTTGAAAGCAGTGTTCTCTTTAACAAACTTTCTGTTCTCCCTACAGCCCTCCAAATGCCAATCAACTAGATAGTTCATCGAAATGATAAAATATCTGAACTAGTGAAAATGTGAGAGGCTAGCCCAAATATCTAATCTTTCACATGAATTCTTGCTATAAACAAATAAGCAAACAAATAAATACAATATATTTTATTCAGATTGTTTATGCAGCCCCAGGATGGAGTATCCTTGATGTCCTAGAGTATCTATGATGATTTTATGGGTCAAGTCAATTTATTTGTAGATTCCAGCAACTAGACCTTGTTCTGACTTTTGGAATGTGCTCAAGTGATTCTAATCACTTTTTCCACAAGTAGTCCTCCTATATACTCTTTTCCAAGAAACCTCCTGCTTTTAATATTTCCCTGTATTTGTGGCTTAAGTCCCTTTTCCATCTGAGTTGCCTAGCAGTTTGCTAATGACAGTCATAGTGATTTTTGCCCAGGTTTAAATGTAGTTTCCCATGTGCTTTCATGCATGAATAAGTGCAGTTTGATCCCTGTTCATCATCCAGGCACTTTATATCCATTAAAATTGCAGTTCAGCAAAGTCCTAGAGAAATTACAGTATAGTGGTTAAATACTTGAAAGTTGGCCTGAGACAGAAGTAGGTTTGAATTCTGACTCTGTTTACTTAGATGTCTGAAATCATGCAAGATTGTTACATATGGATGGATGGTAAATAATTTTTGAGGAAATGTGTTTAATTCATTTTCTTCTCATAATGCTGAAAAAAATAATAGAAAATTTGTTAATTTGACTCTTGGATGAAAAACTCATTTTTAAAGTAATTTTCACTGGAGGAAAAATTTAAATGAAAAAAAAGTTAGATATATAATTGTGACTGGTAAGATCCTAGCTGTACAGAGAATTTGATTATATGACCAGATTCTTATCATTCGAAATTGAACTAAACCCAATTAGCACTGCAGACATGATCTTTTCTAGAGCCAATATTTCCATTGCCAAGATGTCTTGTTTGCTTGGATCATAACAACAAACTGGCAGACCTGCCCAGTCATGGCAATTGCCCGCCTGCATTCCTCCTGGCATTCAGAGACCTGAGCTCCATGCCAGGTGACCCATCTCCCTTACCCGATTCCACAGTTCCTTTTTTTTTTTTAAAACTCATCTACTCAGAACTATCTAATCACTGTCCTTAATCCTTGTGACAGAAACTGCTGTTTGCCTATTCTTTATCAATTCTCATCTTTTTCACCAACAGAAAGTTGATTTTGCTGGGAGTGGAATGTGCCTGGCAAAGAATGTACAAATAGGCTGTACAAATGGTGTGTACAAATAGGGCTAGCTTGTAACTAAGACCTGGTCGATGAGCTTTAACAGTAGTTTTTATTCATGAAAATCAGGAATTTAAAAAGCGGAGAGAGTTTAAGTCAAACTGACATATGTCATTTTATCTTTCTTCTTTCTTACTGCCTGAAAAGCAAATGCGATGGTGAGAATCCTAGGGATCATCTTGTAAGCATGAGGTTACTTTGAGTATGGAAACCCAAGGATGGCAAAGCACATATATGGAAGCAAGTAGGAAATCAATAACATCATTGAGGTGGCCTGAAAAAGCCAACTGTGCATTTCATTATTTGAGAGTAACTTCCTCTCTTATTTTAAGCATTATTTTCTAATTTCTGTTACTCACAGCCTAACACATTTATACATCACTCTGAGAGAGGTAACACAGGTAAAAATGATGCCAACAATGGTTGCATAGAATGCTGCAATTTTCCAATGGGACCTTTAAAGGTTTGTACACATATTTCTTTCTTTCAAGTACAGAGGAGTTATTAGGAAAGAAGGGATTGCCAATTCTTTGAGTTGTCAGAAGTTTAGAGGAAATTAAATTCTAAGCTAAATATTTCCTACTTGCTTGTGAAAAGTATTAGTGAATAATGCAGAACTATAAAGATTTTGAAGAACATAATAATTAAGCATGTATGGTAAAATACTTTCTATAAAATTCCTAATCCACAAAATATTCACATTCCTTAAATCTGTTAGAAAAAAAAAATGATCAATTTTGAAGAATTATTGGAACTTCGGGTGAGGCAATAATTTGTAGTTAAGAGTTGCCCTATTTATTGCAGAAAGCTTAACATTTCTGGATTCTACCCACTAAAACGATATTCTGCCCTCATTCAATATAAGGGTCAAAAAATGAGTCCTGAGGAGATATTAATTCTTTGTCCCTCCTTCCCTCAACTCTTCTTCCCTCACCTCCCTTGTTGAAAACTACTGCATCAGCTGGAATCTGAGACAATTTTGTTTTGAGAACCTATTTCATTTATTCCTTTATTTACTTCACTTGTTCCACAATTAAGTCTCCATCTCCATTAATTTAAAATATTGAAGTCAGGTAACCTTTATTTTTCTCTAATTAAATTTTGTCTATCCATGCCTCCCTCCTCTCTTGATTCCCATGCAAAATGTTGGAAGACTGTAATCAACATAATTTTAGGAAGTACATATTAATGAAATAGTTAAGGGTCTATAATGGAAACAATAGAGAATTTTAGTCTAGATCCACTCCTAATTTGCTACAACCTTTTAGAGTTTTTATTCATCAGTGAAATATGGTTAACAATATTTTCAATTTCAACCACCTGTTTGTGTTATTAAAATCATATGGAATAATGTGTAATCATTTTACATGAAACACTGGGATAGTGATATTTCTTTGAAATGTAGAAAAGTTAAAGTGACTATATATTTATATATTTATGAATTTATATTTTGAGGCTCAGAGAGTCAGATTATTAGATATATCAGTTTTAGGTTAGTTGTATCAGACATACAACTATATATATAAAAAATTGTGAATGTGCCATTGTCTCTTATTTATATTTAAATTTATGTTTATAGTGATAGTGGAAGAATCACAGATAATTATAACCATTCCCCATAACTCACATGTCCTTTATACTGATAGTACCGAAGTATGCTTGGTATGATATCTATTTTCCAAAAAAAAATTATACATATATATATTTAATAAACACTCATATAGCATATGCTTTGTGCCAAACTCTGTTTACAAGTATTATGTCATTTAATCCACCTTAAAAACTTAAAAACTACTCTATTTTAAAGATGACAAAACTAGGTCACAGAGAGCCTAAAGAACTTTTGAAAGGTCATATGGTTATTACTATTGGGATGCAGACTGCAATTCAGGTAGTCTGACTGAGGGGTTCACATTCTTAACCATTGACAATACAAAGAATTTATATATTTTATGTACAGATTATTTTGATACAATAGTCATTCCATTTTGAATTCTTTTTTTTTAAGATTTTATTTATTTGAGAGAGAGAGAGAGAGTGAGCACAAGAGCAGGGTGAGGGGCAGGGGGGAAGCAGACTCCCCACTGAGCAGGGAGCCCGATTTGGGGATCAATCCCAGGGCTCCATCCCAGGGCTTGATCCTAGGGCTCTATCTCAGGGTTCCAGGATCATGACCTGAGCTGAAGGCAGATGCTTAACCCTTGAACAATGCAGGGGGGTAGGGGTACTGACCCCTGCATAGTCAAAAATCCCCATATAACTTTTGACTCTCCAAAAACTACTTAATAGCTTACTGTTGACTGGAAACCTTATTGATAACATAAACAGTTGTTTAGCACACATTTTGTATATGTATTATCTACTGCAATATTACAATAAAATAAACTAGAGAAAAAATGTTAAAATCATAAGATAAAGTACATTTATAGTACTGTATTGTATTTATTGAAAAAAATCTGCATATAAGTGGAACCACATACTTCAAATTTGTGTTGTTCAAGGGTCAACTATATTTGTTTTCCTCTTGCTGTTTTTGGCAATAATGGAATTGAGCTTTTTGTGTATACTTGGCAGCATTGTGACAGGAGAGGGTATGGCAGAAAGAAAAGATGGGAAATATTAATCAACTATAAGGTATCAGTATACTTTTAAATAGAAACTATATAAAATGCTATAGATATTCTTAATCTTTCCTTAATGACTCATGACACAAAAATAGGGAGGGAAAAGATAATATTAAATTGTGAAAATATTCTGCTAACATTTTAAGTAACACATTATTCCATATTTTTATATATCACATATTTAAATGAAATTTTATATAAAAAACCATCTCATAAAGTAGAATCATTAATAAATTTGATAAACTCTCAAAAATGACTTAAAATCCCTCCCTCATGCACAGAGTGGAAATAAAATATTATATCATAATATTTCAAACTATTTCCTAGTAAAAAGAACTGTAAGAATCCTAAAAGATATTTAATTTATTTATTTTTCATGATGTTAAATATATTTCATGATTATGAATTATTAATGAATATAATGAAATATAGATGATGTCAGAAAAGGAAATTTTCAGGCTTTTTTGTTGCATTTTAAAGATAATGAAATTGTTCTTATAGTCATCTTGGTTTACTTCCTGAGAAAATTCTATTATCAATAGGAATATATTTTCTTTTCAAACTGTCATATTTGGCAAACATTTTAAAAAATGAAGCCTATAAATAATTACTATTTTATGTCTGTGAATTAGGTGATATATAAATGGAAATAAGTATGAAATATAGAATTTGTTACTGAATTTATAATTTCCAGATTTACAAACTCATGACCTACAGTTCCATGTTTTCCATTTGGTAGTAGGTTTTGGTAATGTCTGACGATTTAATAACTTGTATGGCACAGGCACAGAACAGACACTAAGAGCTTTAAGAAAAGACAACCATATTGCACAAACGAAATGTCAGCCCTCGTATGTCACACTGCAGTTCAACAATTAACAGATTTATTTGTACATGTTCTTTGCCCTCTGGGCCATTTTTTTGGATATCCAGGTGACTTACTCTCTTACCTTTTTAAAATTTGCTCAAATATTACCTTCAAAGTGAAGATCATTTGACTACCTTATTTATTCATTTTTATTTAATTAATTAATTTATTTATTTGAGAGAGAGACAGAGAGAGCACAAGCAGGGGCAGAGGCAGAGGGAGAAGCAGACTTCCTGCTAAGCAAGGTGCCAGATGTGGGACTTGATCCCAGGACCCTGGGATCATGACCTGAGCCGAAGGCAGACACTTAACTGACTGAGCCACTCAGGTGCCCCTTGACTACCTTATTTAAAACTGCACACACACTCACTATCACCCTTATCCTACTTAGTTTTTCTCCATAGCACTTTTTTGTAAATAAGATTTTATTGGCATGCAACTATGCCTACTAATCTGTGTATTGTCTATGGTTGCTTTGCCCCTACAGTGACAGATTAGTGTAGTTATGAGAAAGACAATATGGACAAAAAAAGCTAAAGCATTTACTATTTGGCTCTTTACAGAAAAAAAAAAAAAAAGTTTGCCTGTCTGTACCCTAAATAATTGGCTTATTTATTATGTTTGTCATCTGTGTCACTTCACAAGATTATAAATTCCTTGGAAGCAGAGATTTTTCTATGTTCTTTTTTTCTTTTTTTTTTTCTCTTTATCACTTTGGTATCCCCAATGCCTATAATAGCAGCTAACACATAGTAGGAAGTTAACAAATATTGATGTATAAAGGGTAAATAAAAAATAAAGGAATGAAATGTTGATCACTTTTTCTATAAATTTGCTCTGTTCATTCAATAATCCATTAATATATTTTAAGACAGTTTTGCATTTCTTAAAAAATAGCAGTCATATATAAACTTAAAAGAAATGAAGCAGTATATAAGATTGTTTACAGCAAACATTATAATTGTGGCAAACTGACCACAATAAAAATAAAATAATAAATTATTAAATGATTTATAACATGGCTTTTTTAATATTATAAATATGTCATGTATTCTGATTTTTATATCGAATAGATATAAACCACTGGCAGAGAGAAATGTCAAGGTGCTTTCATCTCTTTGAAAGTAGAATTGACAATAGATATTGCTACTTTGCTTTTAATGTGACCAGAAATAAAAAATGAATTTATGATGTGGAAAGAACCTAAAAAGAAGAGGCTGCTTCATTTTAGTGTTCATAATAGGCAAGGAAAGTAATGTGAAGAATTGTCAGACTTGAACAAAAGATATTAGGAAAGTAGATTTCAAAAAGGTCATGGAAAATATAACATACAATTCCAACAGCCTTTAGGTGTGACCATAGCTTAAAATGAATGGAAAATATGTTAAGGAAATTCTGATAAAACAGTATGAGGCACTATCAGTGAGGAAGAAAAGAATAAAAACCTAAGAAATCTGAGTAATTGCTCAAGGTACTGGTTATGCTAAAAGCTTATATACATGAAAATGTTGAACATTTTCAGTCAGGAAAACCTGAGACAAACTGAGACTTGAAAAGTGATGAAGGCCAAAAAATGCATGCTCCCCCTTCTAAGAACCAAAGATGAAATGGAAAGTACTTGTGCCTACCGATGGGAGAAGATGGTGTACAGATCTACACTGAAAATGAGAAAAAAGAATCGCTCACCTTACTATAGCAGGTTGGGTTCCCAGGTGCTAGGAAACAGATTCTGAGACAGAGATTACCCTGCAGGATGTTTATTGGGGGGTTCTCTTGAGATTAACACATGTGGAAGGGAGCAAAATAAAGAACTGGGCAAAGGGAGAAGATGAGTCCCACTCCCCAAAAATAGGGCACACTTGGGGTGCTCTGGAGCGCTGATGGCCCATCAGAATTGCTCCCAGTTGGGAAGAGATAACCAGGGCATTTTATGCCCATGTTGATCAGTCATTGAGTGAGGCTGCCACTGGAAGAAATACTAATATTTGTCAACATAGTTTTCTTTAACAAAGCAATCGCAAATAGGGCTTAAAACTGAAAATGTCTTTTGGCAGCACTCAGAATTGTGTCAGTGAAGGGCCAGGTGCAGGGGAGTTCATTCTTGAAAGGAGATCTGGGCAGTGCATTATAATGTAAACTACAGTCCACTTATTTGGATAGGATCTGGGAGTAGTTCCTTATGGATCCCAAAGGAATCTCCTTAGCTAAGATACTTAGAAGATGAAGGTTAGTGGATTAAGTATGAGCCATTGCAACTGTAGCTAATGTCAGGACCATAATAAGACAACTCCATCTAATGCTATACATTCTTAATTCTTGTGACTTGATGCTTTATTTTGTGTCGTGGAACCTAATCCCTGAGGGTTCTAAAACATTGGTTACCATGCCCTTCTTAGCCTGAGGTTGCTTCATTCTTCCATTTATTCTTATTTACCATGTCTTCTATATCTTTGCTGATTTTTGGTCCAGTAAATTTATACATCATTGAGAGTGAGGTATTAAAGTTTCCAACTCTTACTGGTCATTTGCCTGTTTCTCCCTTCAGTTCTCTCACTGTTTGCTTCTTATATTCCTATATTGTTTTTATGTGTGTATATTTTTACAAAATTGTATCTTCATAACAATGAACACTTCTATCATTATGAAATATTTGTCTCTAGTAGCATAATTTGTTTTAAAACTCATTTGATAGTCTTTTCAGCTCTTCCATGTTTTATTCTTATGCATTGTATTTTATTTTACCTTCATTATCAGCCTATTTTTGTCTTGATCGGGGATAGAATTTCGAGTTGTGATTGACAGCCCTCTCTCCATCAGTTTATTGATATCATTCTATTGTCTTCTAACTTTCATAATTTTACACTAGGAGTTTTCTGTATGTCTTTTTTTTTTTTCCCCCTCTAAGTATAATGTCTCTTTTCTCTGGTTTCTTTCAAGATTTTTTCTTTATCTTTTCCTTGAAGGATTTGAATGTGATCTATCTTATCGGTGATTTTGCTGGGGAAGCATTTATCCCGCTTAGTTTTCTCTGAGATTCTTGGATCTGTGGCTTGTTCTTTGTTATTAATTTTGGAAAATTTTCATCCATTATGTCTTGACATATTTTTTTTTTCTCTTTTTGGGATTCAATTGCATGTATATTACAGTATTTGATGTTGATTTATAGCTCTTGGTGATCTTTTTCTAGTTTTGCTTCTTCTTTTTCCTCATGGTGTTTCAGTATGGATAATTTTTAATGAATGCTCTGTAAATTCATTAATCCTTTCCTTGAATGTGTTGAATATACTGAAGTACCTTCTTTCATAGCTTTTTCATAGCTTTAAAGACATTTTTCATAGCTTTAAAAGTATTTTATATCATTTCCATTTAACTTTCCTTTTAGTTTTCATCTCCTCTCTGAAATTTCCCATCTGATTTTACACCTTTTCCACTATAATCATTAACATATTAACTATAGGTATTTAAATTCTGTCAGTTTAATGTCAGTGTCACATAATGCCTGTGTGTGGTTCTGATGATTGCTTTGTTATCGTCTGAGTGACCTTTTTCTTGCCTTTTATTATCTCTTTTTGTTGTTGTTATTAAAAGCCAGACATCTGTGTAGGTATAGACTGAGATAGTTTTATGTCTGGAAATATGCACTCCTTTCCTTCTATTAAGTTAGTATAATTAGAGTATGAATAGGTTTGATTTTTTTTTTTTTTTTTGGTTGCTATGACTACTCTCAGGGAGTCACTGATTTCAAATTTCTGTAGATGTATCTTATGTTTAGTGTATAGGTTGATTTTTCAGAGTAATCCTGTTGAAGTGTGAAATTTAAGTTTTTCTTTGTGCTATGCCCCACGGAAAGTTGTTTGCATTCTCAGGTTCCATTCCTGTGCTTCATCCAGGAGTAATCTGCTATTGCTTATTATTCAAAGTTAGTTGGCTTAACAGTTAGAAGGATAGTTGGAGGAGTTAATTCTCTGTTGTTCTAATTAAACCTCACCCTTAGGGATGTACTATATTCCTGAGTCTCAAGACTGTGCCCTTATTTTTTCTCACACTTTAATGATTGTAGTTGTGGGCAAATGTGTATTCTTGTCCTTTCCTTAGGAAAAGTTTTCTTTGTACTTTTTTCCTTCCCCCAGATGCACTGAGTCTTCACTGATGACTTAAAGGCAGCAATACTTTGTGTCCTTAAACCCATATACTAAGGCTTTGTTTCATAGTGGAGGTAGGAAAGAAAGATCCTGGTGAAATTTCTTGTACTTTCTGCACAGCTACTATTTCCCTACCCCAGTTTTGTACCTCAATGAATACTTCTTAGAGCTTTTTCTGATCTTTTCTGTGAGTGCTCAGTGAAGTTTGTGATTGTGGTTATTTCTTCAAGAGGATGTAGATTTCCTCAATTTTTATAGTCCCAGGTCTCAGATTTATACTGCCTGTAAATATTTAAAGGTCATTTTCGGGTGCCTGGGTGCCTCAGTCATTAAGTGTCTGCCTCCAGTTCAGGTCATGATCCCAGGGTGCTGGGATCGAGCCCTGCATTGGGCTCCCTGCTCAGTGGGAAGCCTGCTTCTCCCTCTCCCACTCCCCCTGCTTGTGTTCCCTCTCTCTCTGTGTCTCTCTCTGTCAAATACATAAATCTATTAAAAAAAAATTAAAGATCATTTTCAACCTTTACTAATTTGTCAACTATCCTATTGGAACTCTTTTTACTCATGCCCACTTGTATCTACCCAGTTGAGCAAGTACTCACATCGACTGTCTTTCAGCAGAAATCATCTATCCTTGTATTTGCCCAATTTGTTGTCCTACAACCTCAGCTATGCAGTGAGTTTGAAAAAAAAAAATGCTCTTTTCAGTTATTTATATCCAGGTATAAAATTATACTTAATTTTTAATTGGTAAGTAATTATTCTCAGCTTTTTCTTTTCCAGATTATATTAGCAATACAAGCCTAGGGGGCGGGCGCCTAGGTGGCTCAGTTGATTAAGCGTCTGCTCTGGCTCAGGGCATGATCCAGGCGTCCTGGGATTGAGCCCTACATTGGACTCCCGGCTCAGGGGAGCCTTCTCCCTCTCCGGCTCCCCCTGCCTGTGCTCTTTCTCTGTCAAATAAATAAATAAAATCTTAAAAAAAAAAAAAAATACAAGAATAGAAAAAAACATCCAATTCCATTTTTTTTTTTTAAGATTTTATTTATTTTTTTGACAGAGAGAGACACAGCGAGAGAGGTAACACAAGCAGGGGGAGTGGGGGAGGGAGAAGCAGACTCCCCACTGAGCAAGGAGCCGAATGTGGGGCTCAATCCCAGGATGCTGGGATCATGACCTGAGTCAAAGGCAGAAGCTTAATGACTGAGCCACCCAGGCACCCCCAATTCCATGTCTTAATAGCTACTATTTCTCCTTCATTATATTTCTCATCTAAACATTGCATAATTTGTGTCAGTGAATGTATGCATTTCATAATATACTATATTGATTGACCACCAATGAAAATTTTATAAATTACATACCTACATTTTAGGTAATATCTATGCTTTATCCACCTCCAAAGGATTCTTGTTGTTTTCAAGGTAGAAAGTGTTACAACTCCAAAATTTCATCTTAAATTTGTTTTTTGACTATTCCTGTCCCCCACACATTCAAATTTGGTTCTATAAGAAACAGAATACAATCCACAGCTAACCATGAAGAACATTTATGGAAGAGTGCTCTTAGAATGAACATTTTTGGGAGACAAGGAAAGGAAGGAAGATTGGACATATGGAGAATTTTAGCCAATGCAGTCCCAATAAAGACTTCAGCTGACCTCCACAGGGACATCTGGAATTAGGATGGTATGTGAGAGAGCCCTGAGTTGGGATAAGGGGTTTTATACTCCTGTATGATAGATCACTGGAGGAAGCTTTTCACAGAAGGAACATGACATTGAGAAAAGTAGTTTTCTTGGGCTGGGGCTTATAACTAAGACTTGCCAATTGGCAACACTGTCAGTAGGTAGGGGGATAACATCTTTATTCTAGAGGAGAGATTTGGGTGGCATATTACAGTAGCCACCATGGTTACTTTTACTTACCTTTTTTTTCCTATCAAATAAAAATACCTTAAAAGTAATAGCCATAATTATTACAGATCTGGAAATTAAAATATTCACATTTTCAGTTCCACAGAATCCACTGACTAGTTGGGGATAGAGAAGTAAGCAGGCAATAATTACTATAGGGTGAGCATCTAGATCATTTGGTCGGCACTTTTTCTGTTCTGAAAAGTATTCCTGTATCCTTCTACCTTACGAATAGGAGCATCTGTGTCAATATAACTTAAATATTTGTTCCAAGAAATCCTCACCCAGGAAGTTAAGACTGGAAACCAATAAATAACTTTACTGTTTGCTTCAGGAGATTGTTGTAACAAAAGTATCTGAGAAAACAGTTTGCTCATCTGAGCAAAGAGCTGTCAGACAGTATTTTTCATACCTGGAGAAACGGCTCATTTATCATGACAATAGTTCCATCAAAACTTACCTTAAAATCCTCACCCTACTTTGTCTACTGACCCTATACTATTATGTAAACTAATGAACAAAAAAACACTTTTAATTCTAAAAGGTTGCCCACCTCAAAAGACCCAATTTAAAAGCACTTGAAGTGAGACTTATAATCCTATAAATATTCTTCACTAAATTATTCTGAGACTTTACTAAGACTGTATCAAGGTACTGTTCTCTGTTGTTGCAGCATATTTAATCAATTCAGATTGATTTAGTCAACAGGTTTTTTTGTTTTGTTTTGTTTTTGGTCTTTGTGGGAGACTATAACTGTCAGTTCTGAAGATCACACTAAGGGCCTTCCACTATCTTCTTTCTGGCACAGTTTACTATATTCTACTTAGAAGCAGTGCCTTCCTCTAAGGCCTTATATCCCATCTAAGGATCTCTCTGACCACAGTAGTAAATTAAGCCCCACATTTAGTCTGAATTCTGATTTGTGTTTGTCTTGATCAAGGATTATCAAAGTATGGCCTCCAGGCTATATTTTTTCATTTATGTCTATGGCTTCTTCCCTGCTGCAATAGCAGAATTGTATAGCTGGGACTGAGACAATATGGTTTCCATAGCTGAAAATATTTGCTATCTACTTTTTTAAAGAACAAGATTATTGATTTATTGTCTAGATCCTAAATGCTAAGTTTATCTCCTGAGAATGAGGATCTCTCTTTTTAAGTCATTTAATTATATGCTCATGAATTGATACCATATATACATATATATATAGTATACAGTTATATATACATTGTGTGTGTGTGTATATATATATATATATATACACACACTTTTTTTTCTCTAGCTGTTCTTTTCATCTTTGTTTTGAATCTGTAAAAAGAGTGCGTAAGACAGAGTGGGCATCGGTCCAAGAAATCTGTTCTTCAAGGTAGTTCCAAGGGCTGCAAAGATCAGAAAGTCTTATCATATCTATATTGTTATAGGATAAACTTTCCCATGGTCAACTTTTCAAAACATTGTAAGAAGCTCCCTATGTCTTGTCTTTGTCTGTCTGTTTTCTGTTTGTCTAGATCCATTATCACTAAATGATGTTCTGTTGGCCACACTCTATTTTTGTGAATAGCTAGGAATTGCTTTATTTGGTTGCTTCTATCTAACACTGGATGTTTTTTGCACTACAATTGGCAGTAGTCTTCGGCCAGATTATGGAGACATTTGGTTTTATAAACACCACTCTTACCAAACCATTGACATTCTTTTAAGGCCTTATCATTTCCATTGGACCTCTGAGTCAAATACAACTTTATTTATGTTTTAATTCATATGTGTATCTGACTGGCATAATTTCACCAAGAACAATTTGAAAATTCACTAGCATTTTTAGGAATCTTTTGACCTGAAGACAGTTGTTCAATTTAGAACACAAAGGAGAGAACCTCCTTGAGGAAATTCTCTTTCTTGTCTGTCTAAAGGGAGATTCCGGGACGCCTGGGTGGCTCAGTCAGTTAAGCGGCTGCCTTCAGCTCAGGTCATGATCCCAGTGCTCTGGGATCGAGTCCCGCATCGGGCTCCTTGCTCAGCAGGGAGCCTGCTTCTCCCTCTGCCTGCAGCTACCCCTGCTTGTACTCTCGCTCACTCTCTCTCGCCCACGCTCTCTCTCTCTAACAAATAAATAAAATCTTTAAAAAAAAAAAAAAAAAAAAAAAATAAAGGGAGATTCCTTGGAGTAACATAGGAAACACCCTTCTTTGTTTCCATGCTTCAGAGATTAATAATCTCTCACAGTTTAATCTGTATGTCTTTATTTATTATTTTTCCATCTATTTTATTTCCTCTTTGTTGGATTAAGTTTCTAGTCTGTGGACAGATATCTATTAACTATGATACCCATAAGGTCCCTATCATTAATACTTTGCATCCATAGTCACTTCTTGGTAACAATATAATACTTGACTAAATTAACTTTTGATTTTGCTAAAATATGGAATGAAAATGACTGTTAGGTTTGTTCTCACTTTGTTCTGGGTGAATCCAGCTCCCTCTGATACCACTTCAATGGATCATTTGATTTGTGGGGTAATTGCCTTCAATCACTAAACAACTTCTATAATGTAAAATCCATTACAGGCCAGAAATCTCTAATCCACTATAATGTTCTATCTACAATGAGATATTTCTGTCCCCATCTTCCCCCCCCAAAAAAAAATACCCAGGAAATCTTACATAGGAACTAGGCTTGTAATTAAGAGTTTATAGAATTAGATCATGAAAAAGATCATGGAAGACATGTTAAATATATAGAAGAAGTATCTTTTATAGAGCTTATAGGAAAGAGTCATTATAAGTTAACATTCTATTCACTTATATTCCTATCTCTAATAATCTCTTTCCTATATAAATATAACTATTTAGTATTTGATTATTCTCAATAAATAGCACTGAAACAGAAAATATTGTTCGACAAACCAAAAGGATATTTGGGCCCCAAAAGACCCCTGGATGGTCCATAATGACTGCATTGATGAGTGGATTATATGGGAGAGAGCCAGTATTTGGAAAATTAGTTTGAAAACTTTTAATTGAAACAGAAAGTTATGAAGTTTTGAACTAAATATTAAAAGAGTAGGGATATAAGAAGATGGATGAATCACCAGGACTTAGAAATTTATTGATTTTTAGATTCCTAACTAAAAATATGGAAAATACCTAAGTAATTTATCTGTGATGATATTTTCAAACTAATTTGTTCATGAACCAACACTGGATGATTGAAAATATTGTCAGAATGGTTATCCTTCACATCATAATTCAGGGCCATGGGCTTACAGAGATTCTTCCATCTTCAAAACCATGTTTCTAAAGTAACTCACTGAAAAGAGGAGAGTGGCAATTATCATTCTAGTGGTGACAAGACATGGGGAAATAGGTATAGGAAGATTTTATGGGTTAACTTTATATATGTCACATATCATTTTTATTAACTTTGCATTGGCTATAAGTCAGTCCCAGAAAAGGAAAATATATTTTGGTGAGTAGATAGTAGCCACTTCCAAAGTTATTAACAAAATTTAATCTTAGAAATCTTTGGAATCATAGAGAATAGACAAGCACTATATATAGTATTATAAATCTAAATCTAGATATAGAAAATATTACACTGATCACTAAAATGAGGAAATATTAATATCAAAAAAAAAGAGTTTGAACCTGAAGCTAATTTCTAAATATATTGTAGGATAGATTCTTAAAAAGGTAGTTTGTGAATTTTATAAAGAAATTAATGACCACTAAGTGCGATTTGCATTCTTCAACAAAAAATCAGGCCAAACTAAAATAATAATATTATAAAATGTTGATACTTTTTTTTTTTTTTTTTACCATGGCATTACCTTCAGCACTATGTACCTAGAATTCAGCTTACATTTAACATGAGAAAAAAATTTGGATAAACAATGGACTAAGACATATGCCAGAGAACTTGAAACTAGACACACACTATGAAAGGGCAGATCTCAGCAACAGACACAATGAAGTTCCCTCAGAGATAAATAACTGTAAATAAAAATGGGGTACATCTTAAAAGGTATATAATATGATGTATAAGGCTGAGGTCCAGGCAAACAGAAGTCAGTGAAGAGTCTGGAATCAGGCTGTAAGTACCTAAGAATGGGGGCTGGGTTAGAATGTACCAAATCTCTGGATTTCAATATTCCTGGTAAGAGTTGGAGAGAATAATAATCCTGTTGTATCTGAGGTATTGGAAATGTCTTTCTCATGGCAAGCCAAAGGTTACTTCTCAGGCTAAGAATGGCACGCTCTCTCTCTCTCTTTTTCCCCCCTTGCTGCAGGTTCTTTACTCATTGGATAGGTGGCATTATTCACATGATTTCTTGAAGTTCTGCTACCATGAAGATGGGATGCAGATCAAGAGACAAACCCCCAATTTATCTTGTATTTAGTGGCTGCTATAGTTTACCACTTAGACCCCTCATCATGACTGAGGGCACTCATTCCACACATGCTAAGATCATTGGCAGCTGATGGCTCAAAGCTGGGCCTGTTTTTGGGAATTGTTCTCAGCCAAGGAGAGATGCTACACCCAAACTCATAAGCTTCCCCTAAGGTCAGGCCATATCCAATAAAGTCTAAAAACTTGGGTTTCTTGCATCAAAGACAGAACATCTCTAAAGGGTCATTCAAAGCTTAGCATTCCAGTGAGATTAACTGAGTCATTTGTTGCCACTGAACATTCTGAAAATAATTTAGAAAAATAATTTAACAATTGAAAAATTTATGAATTACACTATCACAGTGCTAAGTCTGGGTCTCTTTAAGAGAAAAGGACTGTGTGTCTTAAATGCCTCCTGTTTAGCTACGTTCCTAAATTTACTTAGACAATAGTCTTTACAGAATTCATTGACAGGACAGCCTGATTATCAGGTCTGTTTTGTATTCTACTAATTTCAAAAGATATATAGCTCAAGTGCAAACATTCTATTGCAGATGAAAGTGTCCAGTTAAGTACAGAGATATTTAATAAGCTCAATAAACTTACATTACAATTTATTAATAACTGTAAAAATGGAAAAGAATATTCTGTTTGTCTACCGTTTTCATTCTGCAATTTTCCAACCATCTAAAACTATTAAAAATGAAGAAATTTCTCTGAAAGAAATTTCTAAAGTTTTGCATTTTATTGAGCATCTTACTTTAGTGCTTCATTAAATTGTGAGGAGGCCATTTTAGCTGATATTTTGGCATAGTTGGAAGATGAATTTGTGATACTCCACTTTTCCTATTTCACTTACTGGCCATATTGTCATGTATAGATCAGTTAATCTCTCCTCGAAAATAAAAGTTTTAAGTAATTTTTAATGCAGCAAGTTGATGCATTTTGCTTCATTGTCTTAAAAAGAACACTACATTATTTCAAGAGTGGTGGTAGATAACTTTATTTTTTTTAGGATTTATTTATTTTAGGATTTTTAAATATTTTTAAATTATTTACTAAGATAAAATGAAAATTCAGCCTGGTTATGCAAAAATCATATGAATTTTATCATGCTTTACTTCCACAAAAAGTTATATATATATATTTTAAATAAATGATATGTGGAGATGCTACACAACTCTTTCTCCATAAATTCTAGTGAAATGTGCCTTTTTGAAAACAATTTACAAATATTTAAAAACTGGTCTTTTGTGTTGTTGGAATATAAATAAAACATGGGAAGACAGGGGCTTCAGTAATGTGGTGATTGAGTTAAATCTTTATCTTCAAAATCAAATTCAAGGCTGCTAAAGAGTATGGGAAGCTATGAATAAGTTATAAATAAATAAGAGAAATTAAGAGATACAGTATCTGCCCTCAGGAACAAAGTACATTGGCCTTTGAACAACATGGGTTTGAACTATGTGGGTCCACTTATATGTGGGTTTTTTCAATACATACAATAATGTAATGTATTTTCCTTATGATTTTTTAGCATTTTATTTCTTCTAGCTTACTTTATTGTAAGAATATAGTATATAATTCATAGAACATGAAAAATATGTGACAATTGACTATTTATGTTATCAGTATGGTTTCTGGTCAGCAGTCGCCAATTAGTAGTTAAGTTTTGGGGGAGTCAAAAATTATACACAGATTTTCAATTGCATGGAATTTGGCATACCTAACCTACCACTTTATTCAAATGTCAGCTATATAATGACATAGTCAAGAATATGTAAAATATAACAAAAATTAAAAGACTATCTGAGCCATTATGCAATTAGTTAACAAATAAAAATTTCAAGTAATAGTTCCCGGAGTTCAGTGGATATAGATGGCTCAAGTCACTGAACAGTTTTGGGATGACTTCATGGAAAGTGGCAGGACTTGAATTAAGCCTTGAAAAGATGTATAGGATTTGAAGGATGAAAATGAATGGTGGCAATATGACATGCAAAAGTGATTAAAAGAGCAGAAGTGAAAAGTCAAAAGGGTGGGAAATACTTTGGGGGTTCAAAAAAAAAGACATCGATTAAATCAGGTGTTTTATGGGGGAGTAGTAGAGGATATAGCTTAAAAATAAGTTGGGGCAAAATTCCAGTGTTTTTTTTTTTTTTTTAAGATTTTATTTGACAGTTTGAGAGAGAGAGCATAAGCAGGGGGAGCAGCAGAGGGAGAGGGAGGGGCAGGCTCCCCACTGAGCAAAGGAGCCCGATGCATGGCTCAATTCCAGAACCCCAGGGTCATGACCTGAGCTGAAGGCAGATACTTAACTGACTGAGCCACCCAGGTACCCCAATTCCAGTGTTTTGAATAATTAACTCATTTGGGCATGCCATTAGATGTAAATAGTAATTTAAAATATTTGAGTAGGTGAATGGCATGATAAAGAAACATACTTCTTTAGGAGAATTGGAAAACAATCAGTTGCATAGGAAGAACTGAGTGTTGCAATCATCATATATTGTTTTTCTGTGCTGTGAATCCTATCTCATTGATTGTTATTCTCTAGAGACATGGCAAAACTATTTTATTTTTGAACATCTACCATTTAGAAGTTGGTATTTTTATATTCTGGAAGTCTAGCCTAAGAATATTCAACTGTTGGCCAAAACCCAGCACAAGTATGGCATAATTAATTAACTTCATAATTTTTATCCCACCTTATTCTAGATATTTTTAAACAGCTATAAAAAATGAAATTTTATTTTATTTTATTTTTTTACTCTCCAACTTTTGTTTTTATAAAAAATGAATTTTAAATAAGATTCTCAGTCCATTGGTTGGGTGGGGAGCAAAGTAATATTGGTTAGAAGACTGTGGAGGCAACTCCAAAGAGATAGGCAAGATCAGTGAGAGTGTTCATTAAATCAGTGGTACACTAGGATGGGGAGCAAAGAACTAAAATTGTGGAGACAAAGAGGGCAGGATTTTGTATTCAATGTATGCAAGAAAGGAAGAAGGATAAGTTAAAGGTGAACTGAAGTATTTCAGCTTGAGTAGCAGACTGAATGACCTGACACCAAATGAGAGGTCAATCACTAAAAGAAGTTTAGTTTTAGGAAAAATGATGATACTTCCTGCATATTCCATGCTTGGAAAGAATTATGGTGAGGAGAAAATTATGGGGGCCCTGAGTAAAGAAGTGGCTAAGGAAAAAGCCATGAGGAAGACTGAGGAGGAAAGTTTAGAAAGTTTTGAGGAGAAAAAGAAGAGCAAAGATGTCATGAAAGCCAAAAGGAGGAGTGTTTCAAAATGCAGTGAGTGATCAATGATGTCAAATGTGGCAGAGATGTCCCATAACATAAAGTCTGCCAAGATAATGAAGCATTCTAGTAAAGTATTAATCTAATGAGGCCCTAGGTACAGTTTATAAAGAATTGGTGAGTGTTTTTCTTTGTGGAAAAAAAAAAATCCTTGATTTATATTCATTACAATGCACTGCAAGGATAAGATGCTCTATTTATTGTAATAAATTGTCTCTAGAGCACATTGAACTTCCCAGTTAATTAAATAAGGCCATAATTTATTTCTATTTATGTTTTATTATTTTTCCCTGGTGGAATCTAAAGCATTCTTAACATCTTGGGTCAGAATGTACAGTGCATTTTTGGAGCTACATTAACTCTTTCCTCTTCATTCAATGCATTGAAGACAATAATATATCGGTATACCCATACAAATGTAGGCAAATTGGCTTCATTCATCTGTGTGATCAGGGACAGTTTCACATTAATCCTAGAAATGATCTCTTAATGTAGGCAGTCCTCTTAATGTATAAATTACTTTCTGTGAGAAGTGAATCATTTTTGAGTCAACACTAATGTTTGCAGATCATGATTAGTTACTGACATAGTAAGTTTACATAACAGTTTATATAACAGCTACAAAAGCAATGTTGAGAAGGAGATTGTGGACCTTTAATTTATACGGACACATAAGTATGTATAAATGCACATACACACAGACAGACAGATATAATCAGAATATAAGATAACAGCCTTCTAATTTATCCTGGTTTTTTTTCTGAACAAGTTCCTTGCTCATTTGCTGATTGAATGGTAGATAAATTGATTTAACAAATATTCACTGATTGTGTACTAGGAGCCAACACTGATATCTAGGGACATAGCAGGGAACATAGCATATATTTTCCTTCTTGTCATGAGGCTTACAATTATTTATTTTATGATAAATAAAATAAGTAAGTGAATAAAAGTATTAGTAAGTGGTATGAAGAACCTAAAATGAAGGAATTCAATAGAAAGTGATAGGTTAGGAATGTCCAACATAAATTGAATGATGTCATTTTTGGTTTTCCATGGAACATCCATTCTTCTCTTACTCCATTTCACCATAACCACAGTCATTATGTATCCAACCTCCTAACACCATGCAAAAAACTGGTCTTAAGATAAGATGATTCCATTCAGAGCTCCAGTATGAGTCTTAATTAACCATACTCAGTCAGAGCATGCATACCTTGCTAACTGCAGGTGTCCCATGGTGGCCACATGACCTAAATTTCTCCAATCAGGTGGAAAGAAAGGACTTTATTTCATGGATGACTGAAAGGTTGAAAGATTCTTTGTCTTACAGGTAATGATGTGACGGGAAAACATTTCCCTTAAAGCCATTCTATAACCACAAGGGTTAAAGCTAGTTTGTTGATGGTGGAGTGGAAAGACTGAATATAGATTTCTGCTAATATCATTAAGCCACTCAACCAACCAATTCTGAAACCTATCTGTATCTGAAGATTTGCTTTTATGTAAAATACATTTCTTTGTTAGTTAGGCCAGTCTGATTTTAAGTGAATGTTACTTGCATCTCATACATGTTAGTACTAACTAATACATCTAGCATACTAACTAATACAGAGATATCTTCTCTGAGAAACACATTTATTTATTTATTTTTAAAGATTTTATTTATGTATTTATTTATTTGACAGAGAGAGAGATAGCAAGAGCAGGAACACAAGCAGGGGGAGTGGGAGAGGGAGAAGCAGGCCTCCTGCGGAGCGGGGAGCCCGATGTGGGGCTCAATCCCAGGACCCTGGGACCATGACCTGAGCCAAAGGCAGACGCTTAACGACTGAGCCACCCAGGTGCCCCTGAGAAACACCTTCAATTTGAACAGTAAATTCAGGAAGGAGACAACTATGCAAACATCAGCAGAAGAAACATTCCATATAGTAGGAGCAGTGCAAAAACATATGGAATAAATAAATCCAAAGTATTAGAGCACAATAGAAAGAATCCTAATATGGATGCAGTTTATTGAATGAGGGGAACAGATCTTTGAAGATGTTGTAAAAGTAAGTGGGGCAGATCATTTATAGCCTTGTAATGATAGTTCATCATATATAGAAGTCATGGATATATACACAGTGTGTGTTAAGTATTCTATATCTTATATACAACTCAAGGAAGAAGGATAATGCATCAAACATTCTGTGAGACTTGCTGTATTTCCTTTTTAAATAGGGAAGCATTACATAAGGAATTGATGCCATTTTTTGCCATTTTTTTAAAAAATTGAATCATTAATGAAACATCAAACTACTTGCATAGCTAAAATGATATAAGGTCCTTGAAAGAGAGAAAGAATCCAGAGTATGTCAGTTTGACTATTCACTGCAGATATAGTTTCATAAATAGGTGGTAGGAAATTATAAGAACTTAACCAGTTTATTGCATATCTCTCTGAGAATAAGCTCTATAAGACCTTATTTCTACAAGAAATAAATGAACTTTCTTTTGTCCTTTCTTCCTTTATTCACAGTCTCAAAATCAAAATCTTCATATTATTGGTAATAATGATGCTATTAATTTTGACTATCATTTAATTCTTATAATTCATCAAGTACCTTGTGTTAGGCCTTCATTAATATTTTAAGAATATTCTTTCTACATTTTTTACACATTTTATTGAGAAAATATGTATTGGCTATCTACTATTTGTCATTCATAGAAATAATGAGGTCACAGTTGATTAAAATTCATTCTACTGTATTGTCAGAGCTTCCATCCAGTAAGAAAGGCTAAAACTAACAATGATTGAGAGATGACACTTTATTTCCCCATTTTTGTGAGAAGGCAGCTTTCCATCTGTTCTATTTTGTTCGTGTGTGTTTTTCTGCAAGCCCTGTAGTGGAGTGTTTATACTACTCCTTTTTTTAGTGAGAAAGGTAATTTCCACTTGTTAGCTGGATAGATATATTAACCTTATGGCACTTTCTGGGGAATATTTTCCAATATTCTCTCTGACTGCAGTGAGTTGTGAATTTGCTATTTATTCATTTCTAATACCACAGAGAATACTAAGCTCTAGAATAAAGTACAGGTAACTTGAGAATGAGGCAGCTATGAACCGCTGTACACATCAACAGAGAAAGTGCCGGTCTTTACAGATTTCATATAAATGCTTTTAAATCTGTCTGTAAAACTAACAGAGGTGTGTGTGTGTGTGTGTGTGTGTGTGTGTGTGTGTGTGTGTTAGTGTGTGTGTGTGTGTGTATGCATGTTTGTGTGTATGTGTGTCTTTATATCTGTGATTTGGCATGTGGTCCTGGCAGTATTAACTCTACAAGCTCTCCTTGATTCTGTCTTGTTAGTAGATTCTACTCCCAAGACCACAGGGGTGAGCATGAATCTCAGTGAAGACATTTATTGTTCCCTTCCGTAGATGGCTTTACTGGCTTCAATGTTTTTAGTCCTTTCTGATCTGTACTCTTTGCCTTGTGATCTGTCTTACAGAGGGGACTTGAAGAAGTATGTGATTTTTACATCTTTGTTTCTTAACTTTGGGCTTGGCCATGTGAACTGCTTTGATCAATAAAAATAAGACAGAAGGCATAGTGTACTATATCTAAACTTAGGCCCAAAGAAGGCTTGCAGGTGTCTTCTTGCCATCTTGTGCTTCTGCCGTCCCCATAAAAAGAACACGTTTAGGCTAAGAGGATGAGAGACATGGAGCAGAGTTGATCTGACCAGACCTGATGAGCTGGCCTTCAGAATTGCAAGCTAAATAAAAGGTTATTGTTTATTGGGATCTTATGGGGCTTTTGTTTTATGCAGCATTAGTTGGGCTACTGTTAAATTATATATGTCTCCAATATACCAGGTCTCAATGATAAATAAAGGTGTAAGCAACAGACCTGAACTAAGTAAATCTGAGTCCTTCCCAGACATTTGATATTCTAACACATGGGAAAATAATCCTTTATCATCTAGGATCACCACGATGTATGGATAAATTCCAAAACTGCACATTTTCTTGTTTTTTGGCAAAAAGAGAGAGACCCACAGTAAAAGAAAATGAGGTTGACACAAAGGGATAAGCAGACATTAGAGATCGGAAAAAAGAGAGCACTAACAGTGCTTTAGTCCCTGGAGTCTGTTATTCTTAACATCATCATCTCCACTCTTTGATTTCAGTTGTGTTAAAGCTTGAGTAATATTACAAGAGGCAGACTTTAAAATGTGAGACTGGTTGGGTTGAGGCCCTGAGAGGGGCAAGATCCTGCGGTAGGAAGATGGACTCCTTGCTATAGGCACTGGCAAGTGTTCTGTTTTTTTTGTTTTTGTTTTTTTTGTTTTTTATTTCCCCTAAGGGGATCCAAGCAGGGACTACACAGGCTTAAACTCTGCCCCCTTCCTTTATATATTTTAATAATATATTATTTCTAGCTCTTTAGAGCAACTAGAATTATATCTAGGTTTTATTTATATTCATATTATATTTTCATATATAAGATAAAATTTTACTTTTATTAGTAGATAGACAATTGTCCTAACATCATTTGTTAGTCTGTCCTGTCTTTGAAATGTCAACTTTGTTATGTATATATATATATTTTTTTTTTAAAGATTTTTTATTTATTTATTTGAGAGAGAGAATGAGAGACAGAGAGCACGAGAGGGAAGAGGGTCAGAGGGAGAAGCAGACCCCCCGCTGAGTGGGGAGCCCGATGCGGGACTCGATCCGGGACTCCAGGATCATGACCTGAGCCGAAGGCAGTTGCTTAACCAACTGAGCCACCCAGGCGCCCGACTTTGTTATATATTATGTATCACATATGCTTGGATCTGTTTTGATTTTCAGTCTTCTGGTTTATTTATCCCTTTACCTTTCCTTCAATTGATACCAATTGTTTTAATTACTGTGTACTTTAAATTGATATTATATAAATATTTATACCCAGTATGATTATTCCACCACCATTCTTCTTTTCCATGATTTTTTTTTAAAGATTTCATTTATTTGACAGAGAGAGATACAGCAAGAGAGAGAACACAAGCAGGGGAAGTGGGAGAGGGAGAAGCAGACTTCCCAGCAAGCAGGGGGCCCAATGCAGGACTCGATCCCAGGACCTTGGGATCATGACCTGAGCCGAAGGCAGATGCTTAATGACTGAGGCACCCAGGCGCTCCTCCATGATTTTTTAAATATTCTTAAAACATTTTTTTCAGCGAAATTTTAGAGTCAGCTTGAAAATTTATTTAAAATGCATTTTGGGTTGAATTTATAAATTAATATGGGGAAAACAGATGCCTTATAACATTCAATCTTCTCATCCAGGAATATGGTTTTTCTCTCCATTTCTTCAGTTCCTCTTTATTTACTTTGGTAGAGCTTTACAGATTTATTTTTGTCATTATTACACATCTTTTTTTAAAAGAATGTATGTTTACAAGATTTAGTAGAAAAGTGTCTGGTTATCGAATCTTGTTTGCTATTCTTTGTGAACTGCAGTAATGTACTATAGAAATGTAACAGACTTCAACTTAAGGAGGCCATCTGAAAGCAAAAAATAAGAGAGTTACATAGTTTTTTCTAATAAAGATTCTTTATGCCTCTGGTTAATGCTTCTAGACAGCTGACAAGTGGGCAGACCAGAAATGGTGATATTTGAGAAAGCCAGAGGGACGGATGGAAACTATTCTTACAGACTTATTTTTAAACCTTCCTCTTGTGAATTTCTCTCCCAATAAAGAAAATCAACTTTGATGGGTTTTGGGGATCAGAAAGCCAATTAGCCCTGCTGCTCAAAGGAGTATGTCTTTTCATGTTGTCTAAGGTAGAGAGACCAAGGCAGAAAGAAGTCTTTGATCTGAGGGCTGGATGGTTGACTGGAAAGAAGGAGACCACAAGTTCAGTGTGCAGACTCCAATATCACTGCCTTAACAAGTCTAATACTGACTATGTGGCAGTGAAGTTGTTGGAGGAGGTAGAGAGTACATGACAGTTGTTTGACCCCTGAGCTGGACCCAGGCAATCAGAGGCTACTCACCCCCCACTTTCTTTAGAATGTGCATTCCTCTTCCCTTCCCTGATTCCAGAAGGTGCCCCAAGGATACAGCCTTAAGATAGAAAGGTGGTGTTAAGACTGTTTGGACAGTATATGTGGCTGAACCCAGTTAAAGCCTTTATATAAACTTTTAAGATTTGGTGGGCAAGGGGCGCCTGGGTGGCTCAGTCGGTTAAGATTTGGTGGGCAGGTATGGAAATCTACTCATCTTGTGGCAGCCCAAAACAAGCCACTGCCTTCAGTGTATGGGAAAGGTGTGTGTGTGTTTGTTTGTGTGTGTGTGTTTGCGGGGGGGAAGGGGGACTGCTTTCAGGTTAAACAGAAGCTCCTAAGGAGGTTGTAAACCAGTAAGAGTCCTTCAAATTGAAAATGATAGATGGCCACCGAGAGTGTTAAGAAACTGGTATTGAGAAACCCTAATTTTGGCAAAAAGGAGCCCAATATTTCTCAACATTTACAGTATCCCCTAGGTGCTTATAACTAGTCCAATAGGAAACATGCATCTAAATGGAACCACCTTCAAAATAAAAATCTGCTGTTATATTTACTGTCATTTGGACAGTGCATAAAAGAACACCATAGCTAGTAGGGAAAACTGGAATCATCAGCATAGGTGTTTTCTCCACTTCCAGGAACATAACAGATGCAACATAATTGATTAAAAAATTGATGCACTTCGTCATATCTCTGTCAGTGTATGAAATATGCTTCTTGCTGGTGACCACTATGCATTGCTTCCTATTTTTTCATCTTATATATAGAATTTTTATTGTCTTTATGATTGCATTTGTCATTTATGGATAGTTTGTCATGTCTAAAGAAATTGTGGGTCCAAAAATAGAATGCTGAGAAAAAGTTTTACTATTAAGGGGAAAATCCGGGTTAGACCCTGTATCAAAGAATGAAGGATGGAAAAGTAAATATTTGGTTTTTAAGCAGAAAATAACAATCTTTGTTTCATATTTAGAAATAAAGTCTCTGAGTGATGCTAATTGGTGGATAATATCTAGACCAAATGGTGAGCATTAGATAAGTTTTTACTTGATTGTGATTTTCCAGAAAATGAGCTTTGCTGCTTACATGAAGTAACCAATCCAAGTTTATGTAACTCTCCTTGCCATTTTAGTAGAAGTCAGGTTTGTACTCTTTACCAGTAGATTAGGCAGCCATGTGAAGATTTGTTGGATATATAACAAGGTAACACATCTAAATCTTATTGAATAGAAGGTTCTTCATCTAGAGGTTCTCTACTCTGAGCTATACACATTAGTTAGGCATGGGTATATCCTTTAGGGAGAATAAGGCATTATTTGCAGTTTTATGTGGGGCTGTTATTTTATGTGAGATGTTGGGATTTTTTTGGGGAAATGTATAAGAATTCTATCATGAAATTCAATTCCAAAGAGACAACTAGAGAGCTAATTTTTTTGGGGGGGGGGCTGCTATTTTTTGTTTGTTGCTTCTTGCTTGCTTGTATATATATATATATATATATATATTTATTTATTTATTATTTATTTATTATTATGTTATGTTAATCACCATACATTACATCATTAGTTTTTGATACAGTGTTCCATGATTCATTGTTTGCATATAACCCCCAGTGCTCCATGAAGAACGTGCCCTCCTTAACACCCATCACAGGCTAACACATCCCCCCAACCCCCTCCCCTCTAGAACCCTCTTGGGACTTCATCAAGATAAAAAACTTTTGCACAGCAAAAGAAACAGTCAACAAAACCAAAAGACAACCGACAGAATGGGAGAAGATATTTGAAAATGACATATCAGATAAAGGGCTAGTATCCAAAATCTATAAAGAACTTATCAAACTCAACACCCAAAGAACAAATGATCCAATCAAGAAATGGGCAGAAGTCATGAACAGACATTTTTCCAAAGAAGACATCCAAATGGCCAACAGACACATGAAAACGTGCTCAACATCGCTCGGCATCAGGGAAATCCAGATCAAAACCTCAATGAGATATCACCTCACACTGATCAGAATGGCTAAAATTAATAAGTCAGGAAACGATAGATGTTGGCGGGGATGCGGAGAAAGGAGAACCCTCCTACACTGTTGGTGGGAATGGAAGCTGGCACAGCCACTCTGGAAAACAGTATGGAGGTTCGTCAAAAAGTCGAAAATAGAGCTACCATATGATCCAGCAATTGCACTAGTGGGTATTTACCCCAAAGATACAAATGTAGGAATCTGAAGGGGTACGTGCACCCCGATGTTTATAGCAGCAATGTCCACAATAGCCAAACTGTGGAAAGAGCCAAGATGTCCATCGACAGATGAATGGATAAAGAAGATGTGGTATATATACACAATGGAATATTATGCAGCCATCAAAAGGAATGAAATCGTGCCATTTGCAATGACGTGGATAGAACTGGAGAGTGTTATGCTGAGCGAAATAAGTCAATCGGACAAGGACATGTATCATATGACCTCACTGATATGAGGAATTCTTAATCTCAGGAAACAAACTGAGGGTTGCTGGAATGGTGGGAGGTGGGAGGGATGGGGTGGCTGGGTGATAGACATTGGGGAGGGTATGTGCTATGGTGAGCACTGTGAATTGTGCAAGACTGTTGAATCACAGATCTTTACCTCTGAAACAAATAATACATTATATGTTAAAAAAAAAAAAAAAGAAGAAGATAGCAGGAGGGGAAGAATGAAGGGGGGAAACGGAGGGGGAGATGAACCATGAGAGACGATGGACTCTGAAAAACAAACTGAGGGTTCTAGAGGGGAGGGAGGTGGGAGGATGGGTTAGCCTGGTGATGGGTATTAAAGAGGGCACGTTCTGCATGGAGCACTGGGTGTTATATGCAAACAATGAATTGTGGAACACTACATCAAAAACTAATGATGTAATGTATGGTGATTAACATAACATAATTAAAAAAATAATAAAAAATAAATAAAATGAGTCTCTTGCAGACAGCATATTGATGGGTCTTGTTTTTTTATCCAATCTGATAGCCTGTGTCTTTTGATTGGGGCATTTAGCCCATTTACATTTAGGGTAACTATTGAAAGATACGAATTTAGTGCCATTGTATTGCCTGTAAGGTGACTGTTACTGTATATTGTCTGTGTTCCTTTCTGGTCTATGTTGCTTTTAGGCTCTCTCTTTGCTTAGAGGACCTCTTTCAATATTTCTTGTAGGGCTGGTTTCGTGTTTGCAAATTCCTTTAGGTTTTGTTTGTCCTGGAAGCTTTTTATCTCTCCTATTTTCAATGATAGGCTAGCTGGATATAGTATTCCCTGGCTGCATATTTTTCTCATTTAGTGCTCTGAATATATCATGCCAGTCCTTTCTGGCCTGCCAGGTCTCTGTGGATAGGTCTGTTGCCAATCTAATGTTTCTACCATTGTAGGTTACATATCTCTTCTCCCGAGCTGCTTTCAGGATTTTCTCTTTGTCTCTGAGACTTGTAAGTTTTACTATTAGATGTCAGGGTGTTCACCTATTTTTATTGATTTTGAGGAGGGGTTCTCTGTGCCTCCTGGATTTTGATGCCTGTTCCCTTCCCCCAATTAGGGAAGTTTTCTGCTATAATTTGCTCCAATATACCTTCTGCCCTTCTCTCTCTTTCTTCTTCTGGGATCCCAATTCTAATGTTGTTTTGTCTTATGGTATCACTTATCTCTCGAATTCTGCCCTCATGATACAGTAGTTGTTTATCTCTCTTTTTCTCAGCTCCTTTATTTTCCATCATTTGGTCTTCTATATCGCTAATTCTCTCTTCTGCCTCATTTATCCTAGCAGTTAGAGCCTCCATTTTTGATTGCACCTCATTAATAGCCTTTTTGATTTCGATTTGATTAGGTTTTTGTTCTTTTATTTCTCCAGAAAGGGATTCTCTAATATCTTCCATGCTTTTTACAAGCCCAGGTAGTATCTTTAAAATTGTCATTCTGAACTCTAGTTCTGACATCTTACTAATGTCCGTATTGATTAGGTCCCTGGCAGTTGGTACTGCCTCTTGTTCTTTTTTTTGAGGTGATTTTTTCCATCTTGTCATTTTGTCCAGAGGAGAATAGATGAATGAGAGAACAAAATGCTAACAGGGTAACAACGACCCCAGAAAAATATACACTAAACAAATTAGAAGAGACCTGAAACCGGAGGAAAAGAAAGGGAAAGAAAGAAAAAGAAAAGAAAAAGATAAAAACAAACAAACAAAGAAAAAACAGAATATGATCATATATGATCAGGCTGGTGCATAGATCAGTGCGACACACTAGATTTTGGGCATATTTTGGTCTGTTAGAAGAAAGTGCCTCCCAAAATTTTAAAGAAAGAAAAACTTATATATGTACAAAATTAAGGGTAAATACGATGAAGGGATGGAATATGACTGTAAAGATGAAGATTATAAAAGATTTTATAAGAGGAATTGATAAGTTGGTTGAAAAACGAAAGAAAAGAAAATAAAAAAGAAAAGGGAAGGAATGTGATCAGGCAGTAGACTAGAACAAAGCCATACACTAGAGATTTAGGGTATATTTTGGTCTGTTAGAAGAAACTGTATCCCAAAATTTTAAAGAGAGAACAACTTATATATACATATATATACCAAAAATAAGGTTAACTACTATGAAGGGATAGAATATGACTCTAAAAATGAAAAATAAAGATTTTTAAAAAAGGGATTTATAAGATGTTGGTTGAAAAAGGGAAAAAGAAAAATTCAAAAAAAAAAAAAAGAAAGTTAAAAAAAATTAACTTTGAAAGACTAAAGAATCATGGGAAAAAAGCCATGAATTCTATGTGCAGTATTCCCTGAGCGCTGGGGTTCTGCCATTCTCATTGATCGGTAAACTTGGTCTTGGGGGGGCTGTTCTTGCTGACCTTCTGGGGGAGTGGCCTGTTGCCGTGGTTCTCAAATGTCTTTGCCAGAGGCGGAATTGCCCCACCCTTGCCCTGTCCAGGCTACGTAATCTGCCCAGGTTTGCTCTCGGGAGGTTTTGTTCCCTGCAAGCTTTCCATACAGCTTTGGAGGATGAGAGTGAAAATGGCGGCCTCCCAATCTCTGCCCCGGAGGAGCTGAGAACTCGGGGCCCCACTCCTCAGTGTGCCCCCAGAGAGAAGCAGTCAATTACTCCTGTCTCCTCGGTCTCGGCTGCACTCCGTGCTCCCCCGGCCTGTGACTGAGCGTTTCTATCTCTGGCACACGACCCCGTTTGGAGTCTCCAAACTCAGCAGATGCCTGTGTTGTGCTCCTGTGCTGCTCCTCCTGGGGGAGGAAGGAGAGTCTCCCTGGATCTGCCACTTGTTGGGTCCCTGCTGGAAGAGCAGTGGCCCAACTATGCCGTGGATCACAGTTTATGGCAACCCCATGCTGAGATCCCTCTCGTCGGCTCCGTCTCTGCAGCCGGCTTCCCCGCTCCAATACCTGGGAGCTCTGCCACACTCAGGCACCCCCAGTCTTTCTGTGACCCCAAGGTTCCTGAGACCACACTGTCCCAGCGAGGGTTCCACCCCCCGCTTACCCACTGGAGCGACGTCCCTGAGCAGAGCAGACTTCTAAAAGTTCTGATTTTGTGCTCCGCTGCTCTATCACTTGCCAGTAGCGGCTGACAGAGGCTCCCTCCCCCCACTGTCTATCTTCCTGAATATCTCCTCGGATTCACTTCTCCGCACATCCTACCTTCCAGAAAGTGGTCGCTTTTCTGTTCAGAGAGTTGCTGCTATTCTTTTCTTAGATCTCCTGTTGAGTTCGTAGGTATTCGGAATGGTTTGATCCCTATCTAGCTGAATTCCTGGGACCAGAAGAAATTTAGGTCTCCTACACCTCTGCCATCTTGCTCCTCCTCAATAAATGTTTTTGAGTTTCAACTCTATTAGTGTTTTTGATACACTAGGAACACTATATGTCTTATGAAAAATTAATCAGGAAATAGGGATAGGGATTTTGAAGAGGAATAGAAAGTTACAAATTTAAAGGGAGTGTCTGCCATATTGAGAAGGTGAAATATGAGCAAAACTTTGAAGAGAAAGAAGGGCAAGAAACTTTTTGGATATTTGAATCTGGGTGAAGTAAATCAATCTTCTTTAGTATTCAATGCCAAGAAATGTGACAGGTCTGCGATTTTACCCTATTTGTAAGCTAATGCAGTAGCCTCCCATGACTTTATGAACACTGGTTCAAGATACAGGATTTCTGAGTCAGAGATGAAGGACAATTTGTTACTCCTAGCACTAGCAATAGGCAGAGAATCATCATTTTTGCACCCTTTCTTAAAGCCCCAGCCCCCATATGGTGACAGAAGAGGGCCAGATTACATGTGTATACAAGTAGGCTGTGTTACATGAGTGGAACTCTGACTTAAGGGAAACCAATCATTTTATGATATTGGGAAGCATGCTTGACCCTTGTTATGGAGGAAGATATTATTTCCATCTCCCAAGGCTGTCAACTATGAAAATATCCTTGAAAAGATTGTCCAAAACAAAGAGTAGTTAGTACTTCACTTTGCAAGACATACAGAAACAAAAGGCCAGATTCATACCTGACTTTACATGATTTTAAGATATGAAAGAATAAAGTCTCCTCCTTTACTCAAACTAGCTGAAGCAATTTGCCTTACACTTTCAAACAAATTAGCCTTGACTAATATATACGTGCATATATATTTACATATGTGTCTTGAGTAGATGTGTTGAGAGGCTCTTTTTTAGTGTAAACTTGTGATATTCCCTCATTTCCTATGGCGTATCACTGGACATCTTTCTATCATCCTAAAAATATCCAATTGGATTATTATGTGAATTGTTTTAGTGTTTATTAAAACTTCCCTGATTCATATTTTGTATCATACATCCTAACATTAGGCTTTTTAGAAAAATATTAGTAACTGTGAAATGTAAGCTTTAGTTATTGCTTTTATCACATTTTAAGTGACTCAAATCCTATAAAGCTAGTAACTTCACATTATAGTCAACTTTTTTTAGATACATGAAGTTGAGATTGATCATAAAATTTTAATAAATTGCGTTTCTCTTGTATTTTCCAAATAACAACATTGAGAAATACCTTTTATTTGTTTTGCATACTTTAAGATATTAATGAATACTTAAAATGTCAAATTGGTGGAAAGTGGTTATATAGGTTTTTCAAGGTTATTTATGTACTGGTCTTCATATAGAAAGTTCATAGGCATCATTATTAGGGAATATGCTAAATACATATTTTGCACTATCTTAGCCAAACTGCCTGGGTTAAAATCCCAGTTGTGCAACTTACTAACCATGTGGCCTAAGACAGTTTATTTAACTTCTCTGTTTCTCTGGGTTTTTTTAAAGATTTATTTATTTATTTATTTATTTGAGAGAGAGAGAGAGAGAGAGAGAGAGGAGGGTCAGAAGGAGAGGGAGAGGAGAGAGAAAATCTCAAGTAGACTCCCCACAGAGTGCAGAGCCCACAGCAGGGCTCAGTACCACAGCCTTGAGGTCATGACCTGAGCTGAAATCAAGAGTGGGTCGCTCAACTGACTGAGCCACCCAGGCGCCCCTCTCTCCATTTCTGTATATATATAAAAGGGATAATTATATTACCTGCCTCCAATGGCTTCAGTAAGGACTACATGAGCTTTTTTGTGTGTGTGTGTGTGTGTAAATCAGAACAGAGCTTGGCACATAGCAGTAATGTGGTGTTTCAGTTGCAATTCTCGTATTTTATCTCATTTCCTTGCGACCATATGCATGTATCTATAAGATGGTTGGCTGCTGTTATAGTACAACTTACGGGTGTGGAAGGCTTTCTCTGGGCATAGCTAAGTAGCCCACATGGAAATCAAACCTGCCATTCACTTTATTTGAACCAAGCTAAAACCAGATGAGCAAATTAGCCTGGATACAGAGTTGGCTGCAGTGGGTAAGTCATAAAATAAGAGAATTGATTTGGAACAACAGTCTCATCTGTTCCTGAACTCAAAGTAAACACATGCATACTACTCTGTGTCACTGTTTTACATCAGATATTTCTATGTGGAATTATTGGTATTCTAGGGAGTCCTTTTCTGTGAAAGAACAGATTTATTTATGTTGCAAAGATAATAGGCCTATAATGGGAAGGGTAATGGAGATCTGTACTGAGGGCATAATGCTGTGATTCTTGTGGCTTGTTAAGATCAGTGGGTGCACACAGAGACAATAGCACTAAGGAAATGATGAGATGAGCATTATGTGTTTTAAACCACAGTTAATTACACAAATTACACATATTAAGTGAAAGAGAATTAACCACTCACTTTGTACGTGCCTATTTGTAACAATAGGTGGCCTTATGAATATAAGAAAACAAGAAGTTAAAAGAATACCCATTCTCTCAAAAACCATCACAAGAACCAGAACAATATTGTTTGGTTCCTGCTAGTGTTAGGTTATACTCAATGTCTAAGTTCACTGTAAAAAAAAAAAAAAAAAAAAATGGGAAAACTAGTGGGTGTCTATAAAATACAGCAACACACACCTTTAAGTCTTCAAAGTCCCAGAATTTAATACTGATTGGATCATTCTCCCACATTTATAAATGCTGCTAAAACATCTCTAGAATTAAGTTCTGGACTCTACAGCCTATGTAATAACATGGATTAAAGAGAAGTATTGCAAAAATAATCAAAAATTTCAAAGTTTGAGTAAGAATTTATAGGGAGAAGGGTATGGAGAATTTTTGCTTCTTAGGGGAAGAAAAAGGAGGATTAAATAACAGATTTCAACTATGCAAACTATTACTTTCTACACATATTTCCTATACTTTATGGACTGTGAGAATTTTGAGATATTAGGTTAACTACCATTTTGAGTAATTTTTTTTTTTTTTGTAACCTGGAACCAGAATGTAGAAATCTTCAGATACCATATATATGTGCAAAATAGGCAATCTTACCACAAATATTGTGCCACTATTCTTAAAATTTCAACTTTTCTGTATTTTGGGAGTCAGCAAACTTTATGGATTCCATAAGTAAAAGATGCTGAACTCAAGAAAGCTGGAAATTTTAGACAAATGAGTGCTATGGAAGAATAATCACAGGATTTTAAAGAGGGTAAACCTACATTAACTAATTTCCTCATATTTTAAGTCTAATTTTATCTGTGTCTTGGGTGTGATAGCATATAATATTTTCCCTGAGTGGCTTGAGGCTTTTTTCCCTTTTGGTTACTCAAGGCTTTATGCCTTCCCCATAGCTGTGCCACTCCTCTTTTCCAAGTGCACCATTAAAGAAAGAGTTATCCTTTCAAAGCATAAATTAAGTCTCATTTCTACTGTACTCAGAATTTTCTCACTTAAATCAGTGAAAAGTTTGGGGCACCTGGTGGCTCAGTCGGTTGAGCCTCAGGCTCTTGGTTTTGGCTCAGATCATGATATCATGGGCCCTGGGATTGAGCCCTCAGTTCAGGTTCTGTGTTCTGTGTTCAGTCGGGAGTCTGCTTGAAGATTCTCTTCCTCTGCCCCTCCCCTGACTCGGGCATGCTCTCTCACTCTCTCTCTCAAATAAATAAATAAATCTTTGAAAAAATCAGTGAAAAAGTCAAATTTTTATGTGTCTATTACTGTCTGTATATTCAGTCAGGCCCCATTACCTTTCTGAAGTTTTCTATTAGTCACCCCAACTCCTGTTCTCTAGCCAGAGGTCTTCTTGATACTAAACAAGCCAAATGTGTTCTCACCTTTGCACATGCTTTCTCAATACCTACAATGTTCTTCCTTCTCAAATCCAAAAATTTCATTCCCTTTATTCTCTAAGCTCCTGATCAATGTTCCCCATCAATTAAGACTTTTGCATATCAGCCTACGTGAAATAGGAAAATATCAACTCTGTGTGTTCGATACCTTGACCTTCTATACATATATCTATAGAGCTTGTCATCATTTGAGTTGTGTATTTATTTATGTTCTGTTTCTTTCTGCTATACATTATATGAATGCTGGCATTTTGTATGTTTTTTTTTTAATTCTATGTATCTATCTATCTAATCTATCTATCTGCCTCTGTATCCCTAGCACTTAAAACAATGATGGGCACAGTATGTCTTCAATATTTATCTGTTAAATGAATGAAAAGGTGGAAGCATGAATGAATGGCATTGTCACTATTGATGTACTTGCCCCATTTTCCTTACTAAAATTTAACTCTGAGGGCAGTTCCTTCTGTAGTTATTTAAAAGATAATCACTGAATTAGCAGTGACTGATTAATATGTGTTTGTTGACATTTAAATAGCTAACAGAAAATGGTGGTAATTCATTAAGGAACAGCATGAAAGAAGAAATGGTTTGATTGCCTTTTAAGATGTTTCAGATGAGAATAACTCTGGTCCTAATAAATAGAATGAAGAGCACATTAAAATTGTTGTGGGTCAATGTTTGCATCATAGTATAATCATTCAACAATTAACAAATGGTTATTGAGTGCCTTTGTTATGCTAGATATTGTGCCAGGACTTAAGGATATAACAGGAAGAATGCTCTCCAAGGATATAACAGGAAGAATGCTCTCCAAGGACTTGCATTCAACTGGGGAAACAGAAAAGTAAGCAGATGGTGAATAGAGTCTGATAAAATATTATGTACGATGACACCTAACTCAGTCATGGGATAAAAGGAATATTACTGAAGCACGTTATACAACTTACCACACAATTTAAGAATGAATAGCATGGCTTTAGTTAAGCATAACCTTAGTTAAGCATGGAAGATTAATATATATATATATCACTTTACTAAGATGAAGTTTAAAATAAACCAATGTGGTGGGAGAATACAGTGAAAAAAATATTGAAAAACCATAAAACTAGAAAAGGGGTAATAGACGAAGGAGACCAGATAAAGCTAAAAATTAAGCCAGGAGTTGGGAGAAATTCTCAAGCAGTCTAACTTGAACAATAGAAGTCCAGAAAGACAGGAATTAGAAGTAATAGGAATTAGAAGTACAGTTAAAATGGAAAATAGGAGACTTGGCTAAAATTCTCTATATAAAAAAATTAGACTTCCTTATTCTCTCCCTAGCCTGAAAGGTTGGGAAACTTCCCCTCTTCCAACCCAAAAGGACAAGATAGAATTGAAACTCAGGAAAACTAGGCTTAGCTGAAGAAAGTATGGGTACTCTACTATAAAGAAAAGATGGATTGAATTAAAGTCTATTTAGAAAGTGGTGAAACTATTAGTCCTTTCCCCTAGTTGACTCTGAGAACATTAGCAACTAGACCTATACATTTTATGAGGGATTTGATGGCTTTCTCTTTGGGAAACTGTCTATGACAAAATTAAAACAAACAAACAAACAAAAAACCTTAGATATAATAAATTGGCCCAGTCATAATAACCAAGAGTAAAGCATTGACTCAGAAAGGCTTTCTCAACAGCAATCAGAAGACAACCATGAAAATGTCTTCAAAATTCAAAATAGGGGTGCCTGGGTGGCTCAGATGGTTAAGTGTCTGCCTTCGGCTCAGGTCATGATCCCAGGGTCCTGGGATCGAGCCCCACATTGGGCTCCTGGCTCAGCAGGGAGCCTGCTTCTCCTTCTCCCTCTGCCTCTCTCCCTGCTCATACTCTCTCTCTCTCTCTCTGTATCTGTGTCTCAAATGAATAAATAAAATCTTTAAAAGAAAATTCAAAATAAAAGCTATTTCTACATAAAATTATACCAAGACAAACTATTATTCATGGGTGAGATTAGAAGGACATTCTCAGGCATGCAGGTTGTGAGAAACTAACATTCCATTGTATGACTGGCACCTGTGGGATGTGTTCCACCAAACTGAGGAAGACATCTAATAAAGAAGAAGATCTGGGATCCATGAAATAGTGGATTCAACTCAGAAAATAGATAAAGTCCTCAGGAGTATTGAGAATAAAGAAAAGTCTGAGAATAAGATCTTTGTAGCAGGCTGGTGGAGAACATAGCGAAGACTGGAGCAGGAAGACAGAACTTCAGAAGGGGCATTTTTGAAGAAGATAAGACTGAGATTATCTTATAGGCTTGGGTGTATTTCAAGGAGATGCATGTTTCTGGGGGAGAATTAGTTCATAGGGACAATGAAAATACGCAAATGAATAAATATAACATCTATGTTAACATAATCTTTATCAGTTTACTTTCCTTCCTTTCTTTGTTCTACAATCCCCTACATTTGTTTTTTTGTTTTGTTTTGTTTTGGTAAAACCTCCCCAGTAAGCTACTTGCATGTAAATTCTTATTTTAGGTTCTGTTTTGGGAGAATCCGAAGTAAGCAAAAATATATATACATAGTGAAATATTACATTAAGACAGAGTGGCAATTTGATATTGTATAAAAATCACTCCTTAATTCGGCAAAAGTTTTGAAAGAGATGCATGGAGAAGACCAAGTACAAAACTGTTGTAGTAATCCAGATTAGAAAGGAAGATGTATTAAAACAAAATAATGAGATTGTAGAAGGAGACAAGTAGATGAATATGAAAGCTAAGTCAAAGGTAGAATCAAAAGGAATTAGCATTTGAGACAAACCGGACCGCGAGGCTTCGCGTTTTCTCTTTTGCAGCCAGCGTCGGAGAGCGATGGGCATCTCTCGGGACAACTGGCACAAGCACCGCCAAGACCGGGGGCAAGAGAAAGCCCTACCACAAGCAGGGGAAGTATGAGCTGGGACCCCCCTGCCGCATACACACAGTCTGAGTCCTGGGAGGCAATAAGAAGTACCATGCCTTGAGGCTAGACGTGGGGAACTTCTCCTCGGGCCCTGAGTGTTGTACGCGAAAAACAAGGATTATTGGTGTTGTCTACAAAGCATCCAACAACGAACTGGTCTGCACCAAGACCCTGGTGAAGAACTGTATTGTGCTCATTGACAGCACACCGTACCAGCAGTGGTATGAGTCCCACTATGCACTACCCCTGGGCCGCAAGAAGGGGGCCAAGCTGATGCCCGAGGAGGAAGAGATTTTAAACAAACAAACCAAAAAAACAAAAAAAAAAACAAAAAAAAAAAACAAAAACGATCAAAGAAAATTCAGAAGAAATATGATGAAAGGAAAAAGAATGCCCAAATCAGCAGTCTTCTGGAGGAGCAATTCCAGCAGGGCAAGCTTCTTGCGTGCATCGCTTCAAGACCAGGCCATTGTGGCCAAGCAGATGGCTACGTGCTAGAGGGCAAGGAGCTAGAGTTCTGTCTGAGGAAAATCAAAGCCTGGAAAGGCAAATAATCTTCCTCCCATCTTTGGTCATGCAATAAAGGTGTTTATTGTCCTGGAAAAAAAAAGGAATTAGCATTTGTTTTGGATATTGGTGGTAAGTGAAAGTAAAAAGTCAAGGGAATCATCCTTCCTTAGGCAACTGAATAAATGGGTAGGGAATACAGGAGGAAAGTCAGATTTAGTGAGTAGTTTCATAAATTGAATTTTTTCAAATTTGAATATATTCAGTTGAACTACCTGTGTGATGCCCAGGTAGGCGCTTGTACATATGTGATTAAAATTTAGGATTGGGGTTGCAGAGTGTGATACACTGGAAATAATCAATTAGAGATTATGATAATTTAAATGATAATTGGGTACTGATTTAGTATAAAATATCTCAGTATAATAATAATAATGTTGTGTAGTAACATAACTTACCTAATATTTTCCCATATCAATTTTAGTTATAAATTGCTGAATATAATGCATAAAAATGTCATTAGAACTCCTTTTAGATTGTGTAGTAGGATGTCAACAGATAATACTTTTAAGCTATTGAGACTCCCTAAGCTAAATCTGAATTATCTCAATAATCCTGCTACGTTTGGTTTGTTCAAAGTGACTGTTCTTTTTAGTATTGCTAAATAAGCAAAACCTATATTAGTATATAGAAAAACATACAAATTAAAAACTCATAAAAACAGGTAACAAAAGGTAATTTCAACTATACTTGCAACATACCATGATTATGAATTTGAAGACCAAAGCTTTTAATCTTATAGCAGTTTGATGATTTGGCTTAGGAGTGCTATTTCAGCTTGGAGGTGAACTAGAACTACCTAAGGAAATTCACTTTCTTTTGGAAGAATGATTAGGGTCCATATTATGCTACTTTCAACTACAAATTTCTCTGAAAGAAGCCTCTACTGAGGATGAAAGTCACCAATGGAAACAAAGATTCCTGAACTGCCATCTCCCATTCCTGTCTTTCAAATCAGGAAATCAAGACACTTATCTAGAGCCGGTCTAGCTAGCTCAAATCAGTTCGGACATAGACTGATTCTATAGATCATGACCCTAATTTTGTGTAGTCACTTTGAAAAGAATGGACTCTCCCTGAATTTGACTGAGCAACTTCTTTTCATTGAATTGCTTTGAAAGCTACTTCTGTGTGTAGCACATTTTCCACAATAGAAATTCAAGGATTTTTCTATCTCAATACTGTCAGCCCAAATGACTTCAAGCAGTTTCAGTTCTGCCATCTGTAAGAGATGAATTTGCTCAATCAAGTTAAATCACTGTACCAGCTCAGTCACTGCACCAGAAAACATTCTAGTTTTGTCTAACTGTTCTTATTCCAAGGTTAAATTAATGTCTAAAGTTTCACAATTTGCCCCTAACCAGTCACTTATATATTAGTAAAAATATATTTATAAAAAATCATTTAGGTAATTTAAGGAGTCTCATGGAATGAAATATATATTTGGGTTTCTAATAAAAACTTTAAGATTTGTTTTAAAAAAATATTTCTCTATTAGCTGAATTTTAACCTACATACTTTATAACTTTATATATAGTGTATTCTGCCTTCTTAATACATGTACACACACACATGAACACATACAGGCTCATAGGCAGAAGTCTCAAGTTCAGCTTACCTTTAAAATTTCTTGCTCTTCTTTGCCCTATTCAGGTTATATCAAATCTTTTTACACATCCAACTTTCATCATCTTCATTTTTTTTTTTCCACCTACAACTACCTTCACCTGTCTTGAGTCCCTATCTAAACATAGGAGCTCATTTCTTTTTCTTTGTTTTATTATTTTCCCAGGGGCTGTACTAAAATTATTTAACAAAGCTCTGATAATACAATAAGAAGACATGTTTTAAAATTGCAGAACAGACTGTTTAATGTAGCTATGGGGAGTAATTGGCACCTCGAGTATGCAGTGTACAAAAGCAGCCATCTTACTTTTCCAAGGTCCCAACTTATGGTCCTGCTAATTCTAGCACTCTCAATTGCCTTCAGTCCTTTCTTTACACATGCTCTTCCCACCAGCTGTTATAAATCTTTCTTCTCCCTCCATTCCCTTGATTTATTCCTAAATAGGTTTCTGTTCTCAGTTTAGAAATTGTTTCTTCTGCTTAGATTCCCCAAACTGGGTAAGTGTCAATAATATGTGATCTCAGAGCATATTTCGTACAGAACTAAGAATAAGCAAGAGTCTTTGTTTTTGTTTTCTCATTCTTCTGGCTTATTTTGCCATTTATTCTTAAAACTTTCTTTCATTGTTTTTGAAATATTGCATTTTTCAAAGGAAGTTTTTCTTTCTTGTAATTATAATATACATCCCCCCTGCAAACTTTGGAAAATTACACAAAATAAAATAACTCACTTCTATGAATTTTTTTTAGGCTCAAAAGTGACTCGTCATCAGCATGCACAGGGATAGACACAAAGTGACATAATTAAATATGTTTATCATTTTGAAATTACAAAATACATTCCTATGTATTACCTGATTTAGACTTCAGGACCTTCCAATGAGGTGACCAGGATAGATAGTGTAATCTAAACTTAGAAATGAGGGTTTTGTGATTTCCATCAGTGATTACATTGCTTTTTAGGAATCATTGCTAATCCCTATAAGTGTCCCTTGCATTTCCTACCCAGAGCTGCTCACTCAAGGGTAACATGAGTTTGATCAGTGTGTGTATAACGGTTTTATTCCCATTTTACATATGAGGCATTATGTTGCAGAGAAATTCAATTGCACAGCTAATGAAAAAGTCAATAATACAACTCTAGTTTTCACATTCAGATTCCTGAATTATTTACATTAATTGCTGAGTAACATAATAAATGGAAAACATTTAGTACCCTGCCTGGAAAATAGCAAACGTTCATTTACTATAAGCAATTATCATTAGTTTCCTTATTTTAAAAAGTTTAAGAGACTTTGTACTATTCTTACAACTTCTCTTTAAATTTGGAATTATATTAAAATAAAAAGTTACCCAAAATGTCCTTATTTTTGTAGACACCAACCAAAATATTTATAAACATAAAGGTAAGTAAAATATTATGATGACTGGATTTGCTTTAAAATGCTCTGCTAAAAATGAACTATTGGGACTTCATCAAGATAAAAAGCTTTTGCACAGCAAAGGAAACAGTCAACAAAACCAAAAGACAACCAACAGAATGGGAGAAGATATTTGCAAATGATATATCAGATAAAGGGCTAGTATCCAAAATCTATAAAGAACTTATCAAACTCAACACCCAAAGAACAAATAATCCAATCAAGAAATGGGCAGAAGATATGAACAGACATTTCTGCAAAGAAGACATCCAAATGGCCAATAGACATATGAAAAAGTGCTCAACATCAGGGGTGCCTGGGTGGCTCAGTTGTTAAGTGTCTGCCTTCGCTCAGGTCATGATCCCAGGGTCCTGGGATTGAGCCCTGCATCAATCTCCCTGCTCAGCAGGAAGCCTGCTTCTCCCTCTCCCACTCCCCTGCTTGTGTTCCCTCTCTTGCTGTGTCTCTCTCTGTCAAATAAATGAATAAATCTAAAAAAAAAAAAAAAAGTGCTCAACATCACTTGGCATCAGGGAAATACAAATCAAACCCTCAATGAGATACCACCTCACACCAGTTGGAATGGCTAAAATTAACAAGTCAGGAAATGACAGATGTTGCTGGGGATGCGGAGAAAAGGGGACCCTCCTACACTGTTGGTGGGAATGCAAGCTGGTGCAGCCGCTCTGGAAAACAGTGTGAAGGTTCCTCAAAAAGTTGAAAATAGAGCTACCCTATGACCCAGCAATTGCACTAGTGGGTATTTACCCCAAAGATACAAATGTAAGGATCTGAAGGGGCACGTGCACCCCAATGTTTATAGCAGCAATGTCCACAATAGCCAAACTATGGAAAGAGCCTAGATGTCCATTAACAGATGAATGGATAAAGATGTAGTATATATATACAATGGAATATTATGCAGCCATCAAAAATTGAAATCTTGCCATTTGCAACAACATGGATGGAACTAGAGGGTATTATGCTAAGCAAAGTAAGTCAATCCGAAAAAGACAGTTATCATATGATCTCACTGATATGTGGAATTTGAGAAACAAGGCAGAGGATCACAGGGGAAGGGAGGGAAAAATGAAACAAGATGAAACCAGAGAGGGAGACAAACCATAAGACACTCTTAATCTCAGGAAAGAAACTGAGGGTTGCTGGAGTGGAGTGGGGTGGGAGGGATGTGGTGGCTGGGTGATGGACACTGGGGAGGGTATGTGCTATGGTGAGTACTGTGAATTGTGTAAGACTGATAAATCACAGAGCTTTATCCCTGAAACAAATAATACATTATATGTTAATAAAAAAATAATAATAATAAAATAAAAATACTCTGCTAAACACAACAACAAGTGAAGGGGTTTAGATAAGACAACAGTAATAAAAGGCACAATATGAATACGTGTTGATCTGGGAAATGATGACTTGGAAGTCCATTATACTTTCTCTCTACTATGTATATGTTTGTACTTTAGCAAAATAAAAAGTTAAAATGAAATATACATGTATATGCTAGAACCACCTACATAATTGTCAAGGTACAGAGTAAAAATATATGTGCTAACAATAAAAAGGAAGAAGAGCTATTTTAAAAATATTTGCATGTAAATGCATTGAATATCTGTGATACAACTACCAGAAATCAGTAAGATAAATTGTCTCCTGAGAGGAAAACTGAGTGTCTGGGTACCTGGCATGAGTGAGGGGCTATTCATTGCACCAAATAAAATATTAGGAACCATGTAAATGTGTTCCCTATTCAAAAACACATTAAAAATTTAGTTTCTGATAAAACAAGCATAGGGATGGGGTGCCTGGGTGGCTCAGTCGTTAAGCATCTGCCTTCAGCTCAGGTCATGGGATCAAGCCCAGCATCAGGCTCCCTGCTCTGCGGGAAGCCTGCTTTTCCCTCTCACACTCCCCCTGCTTGTGTTCCCTCTCTCACTGTGTCTCTCTCTGTCAAATAAATAAATAAAATCTTAAAAAAAAAAAAAAAAGCATAGGGAATTCTTTGAAATGCCCACGGAAGTCTGCTCTTTAATGTAATAGGGATTTTGAACTTAAAATAGAAAACTTAGGTATAAAGTCATTGATTGGACTGACAGCCTTCTTTATCTTAAGCAGTTATATAATGCAAATACAAAGCAAAACACTTGATAATTGTTGCTAATTTAGTCAAATTTTTTGTTGTTTCGAGAATATTATTATGTTTAATTAAATATCGTCTCTGACCACATATGTCATATAAACTAGTGGGGAAAAATATATTTATTTAAAAAACAAAATCAAATTCATAATTATATTATAATGATACATTAAAATGAAATTCTAAGAGAAAATTATAATAAAGGGAGGGAGCTTAGTGAAGATCTGATGAAATTACATTGGGTTTCATAAAATTAGGCAAGAAAGGGGGAAAAGAGTGTTCAATACCAATCAAAGGGGCAAACTTAGAAATGCAGATTGAAAGCCAATGATGCTGGACCTTGTAAATCAAGCTATAGATTATCTGTTTTCTTAAATGCAGAAGAAATTCCTAAAAGAATTTTTGAAGCCAGTTGATTTTGACAGATGCACATTAAAACTATGCTTCCAAGTGATAAGAAGTCCAGCTCTGTTTAATATATATTAAGGCAATAATTGAAGTGATATATTAGATTGCAGGGAGTGAAGATAACTAAATTTGAAATATATTCGTAGGTAAAATCAGTAGGATCTAGTGATGATTGACACAGTGTTAAAATAAAATACAGTTCGGTGGCTATGACAATGACTGTTTTGTGGCTTGGGCAATTACCCAATTGCCTGAAGGTAGCCTACCCAAAAGAAGTAGGCTGTTATTAGAGATAGGGAAGACTAGAAGAAACAGGTTGGTGGAAATTATAACTAACTTTTGAAACTTTTGTCATCAATTTGGGTGTTTTGGTATCAAAATTTGGGTGTTTTGGTATCAAAACTTCACACTAAGAACAAATCCAACAGCAAAGAATGTTCCTACTCTTTTTTTTTCTCTCCTGCAGGAGCAGTAGATCTTGGTTTCATTTCTGTCTGGCATGGACCTATCTCTTCATTTAGAATTATCTGATATGAAAATGAGCTCAGTGCACAGAAGGAGAGATTCAGACTAGGAAAATTGCCTCCCATATGGCAGGGTAGTGAATACTGTTAAGGAAAAAATGAGGAATATTATCACCTTTATCAGAAAATGACACACAAAATGTCTCAAATTCCCAACATCAATTAACCTGTTTGTTCAATGTCATTAGCAATTATAATTTACTAAGCAATTCTCATTGTTCATTTGGAACATTTCTTTATTTAGACCTTTAGAAGTCAATTTTGAATTGGCATGTCACTTTGCCCCAGTAGATACCATGGAAACTGGGATAGGCGGGCTAAAAGAAGATTATTTTAAAATTACCTCTAAACATAATTCTCTTTTATAAAAGTGTATATATTTCTCCTTTAAACTGACACAAAACTGCTGACTGTTTTCTAAATTATTTTGTAAAAATGGCATTTTCATTTCAAATGACTTTAACACTTAAGTAAGGTCACCTAAGAAATTTGATTTAATGATTTAATATTAATATTTAAATTGATTCTAGCCTCAGATCAAGTTTTGACTTACGTTTAACTTTTTAAATGATAAAAACTTTAATTTATTATCATACTTCTTGCTGCAGTTTATTGTCAGATACTCTGTGCTAAAAACCACTCAGAGACAAAAAAGAGAAGTTCCAGTGTCACTGAGTCCTGAGCTAAACTGCAGGACTTTATTGTTAGGTTTCATTTCTCAGACCTCCAGAAAAGGGGTGTCTCAGGACTATGTTGGAAATTTTATGTTCAGAGACAATCCCTTTTGTCCATTCTAGGCAGCTATGGTTAGAACCCTACAGATATGGTCTGCTTTCATAAATGCTGGATTTAGCTGTACAGTTAAGCTTGTTATTAATAATTACTGGCATAAATTCTGAAAGGAAATTGTTCTTCAGACTTGGGAAAAGGATATTTTAGGAATAATGACAAATGAGCTGTTGTGGATCAAAACTATGCCAGCCAATTTGAAAATACTCATTCTGTGATTTTCATGTATTTCTAAGTGTGTTGTGTGTGTGTGTGTGTGTGTGTGTATTACAAATGAAAACTTTTAATCTGAGATTCATATTGTATAATATGAATGTATTCTTTTCTATTAGAGGATGGTAATAGTGCATATCAAGGTCAAATATTCCTGGCCAATTGCATGAGGTACTAGAACAATGAAATAAATTATTAATGTTGGTTAATCTTCTACTCTCTGCTTCTCTTGGCTAGTATCTGGTAATCATGTGTGTCTTATCTTAGATATCTTTTATTTTAAGAAGATATCCCTAAACGCACATATATATACACTAAAAGTTACACACTTTTAGTGAGTACAGCTATTACAGAACTCTATATTATAATGGCCTATTTTATTTTTTGGTTCTTTCTTTCTCATTAAGACTATTATAATATTGAAGGCAAGAAACATATCTTCTTTCCACTCAAAATATGGTACAATGCTATGGGTACACCAAAGCTTATTCTATATTTTCTTCCTGGACACACAAAAAATTATAGCTCTCATGTTGTAGAATGCATCCATGTGAATGATTCTGGGCAAGGATAGCTCAGTGACATTTTTCACTTCTGGTCTGGATCAGCGAATACCCTCCACATTTCCTGAAACAGCCACCATGAGAGATGTGTTGAGAAAACAGAACATTCATTAATCTAGGTTACTAAGTAAACATGTAGAATGAGGGATTATATTACTTTTGTTTGCTAGTCACTGATATTTGGGGTTAATTTGGTTACCACAGCTCATTTTTACCTATCTTGAGTAATAGTGGCCTAAAAGCCTAGAAAAATGCTTGGCTTACAATATGTTAAAAAAAATGAATTGTCTGAATAAATGAACATATTTCTTCTTCTCAGCTGAAATTCCAAATATCACTAACTTTGAAAATAGATATTCACGTTGCATTGTTCCTATGGATCAAAGAAGCACCCTTTTCATTCATATTCTTCATGATTTACTACACACAGTGCATACTGATGTCAAGGACATTGAAGGATCTGAAATGTTAGCCTACTAAAAAGCTAACAACTTAGGCTGCTACAGTTTCATAAATGCTAGGAGAAGACATGAGACTTCTGGGTCAGAGACAGATGACTTATTAATCACAACAGCGAGCAACATGTGTTTCAGGTTTGCCTTGGTTCTACTTAACCTCAGTTCCCACAGAGTGATGCAGAGTGACACAGGGGTTGCTGTAAAAGCAGTCAAATTGCATTACTTAGAGCTAAGAATAACCTAACCCTTTAAAATGGCTGCAAGCAAATCTGCTCGGATGTTGTTCCTGTCAACAAACAAATCTATCCTCTGCTTTTGAAGGAGACGCTGCATCTGTCTTCTAAGAATGCGCAATATGCAAGCATCCTTGAAAATGTAACTTGGAACAAGAGTTATCAAAATGCCTCTGCATGGAAGAAACATAGAAAGAAACACAAGAGAGTTATAGAAATTTGTCTGCCAGTAATTGAGAATACACATAATTAAGGAGTTAATCTTTTCAAGGGATTGGTGGACTATGTATTCCCATCAAAACATATTTCACATTCTCATTTAGTTGTTCAATAGTTATTTCTTGAGACACTTTTATATTAACAAGTACAGGGTTTGGTGGTTAATATACTTATAACTACTCAAAATATGTAATGCTTTCATAGATGATATTCTTAGAAGAAAGATTAAGAATTCCAAATATGTCAGATTGAGGACAGGCAAAGATAGGCAGGATTGAGAAAGTTATAAAAAGAAAAACAAAAATAACAATACCTAATGTTATTGACACTTTCTGGGTTCCAAGTGGACTTTAATAGATTATGCCTTTCATAAACAACAGTTTAGTGATGAATACACTGTCATTCTCTATATTTTATTTGTGATGGATTTAGTAGTTTGACTTAGGGCTGGAATTAGGCTGATACAAGTGAGGCAAGGTCAGCAAGCAGAGGTTGGATTCTGCCTTTAATTAAAAATTTGATATTTTGTCCATATTGGATTCTTATTGGCACTATTATGTCAGATGTCAAAGAACGCTAACATATTTTGGTTGAGACTTACTTATTTGGATTCTGATAAAGGAGGTATTTGATGAACATTTTTATCCATTTTATCCTAAGCTTGGATATATATAGTAATCTTCATAATTGGATTTTGTAGATGGCCCGTGAAGTAAAACATGTATTTGAGAATACTTACTGTATTTAAATTTTTGCTAAATAGTAAATTTTCAATGATCCTTATGTTGACCTACACATTTAAACATTTTTTTCTACACAATCATAGCTAAGGATACTCTTCTTGCTGAATAAGAAATTACTGCAGAAAGAAAACAGCCAGGTGGCTTAGAAAGGCTACCTAGCAGGCAATATGATCCTGCTGGTGCTCAGGATTAATTGGATGTTTCATTCTATTCCTTTATTAAGGCCATGCCCTAGAAAGTTTTCTTAAATATTCAAGAGGCTTAATATCCCCACTGCTTCCAAAGTAGTTTAACAATGGACCTCTCTCCCCAAGATGTAGGGGGACATTTCTTTCTAATAGCAATTGATGCCTACATTTGGGGAGTTAAAGTCATATTAATGCAGCCTCTGATTCTATAAGGAAAAGAAATGAAAGAGCCTTGTAGAAAGGTTCATACCACTTAAAATTTTTCTACTTTGAAAGGCTACTCACTTTCTTAATAACTTTTTCTACTCTAATCCAGTACTTGGTCATTCTGTTAAAGCTTGGGGGCAGGATCAGAATGATGGAGCACGAGAAAGTTTGGGACTGGGAAGATGCTGGAAAACAAGGAGGAACCTATACAAGGGCAGGCATAAGAGCAGAGGACAGGAGAGCAGAAACGATTGTAATGTCTTCTCTTTCATTTATAATTTTATTTGAGTATTCTCTTTTTTTATTAAGTCTTTTTTTCATTGATCTTTTTCATTGCTTTTCTATTGCCTATTTATTTATCTGTGCCCTTGCCTTTGTTATTTCCTTCTTTCTGCTAACTTTGGGCTGAGTTATTTATCTTTTTCTAGTTTCTTGAGATGTAGTGTTAGATTGTTTATTTAAGATCTTTTTTTTTTTTAACATAGCCATTTAGTGCTATAATCTTTCTTTTTAGAATTGCTTTGCTGCATCCTGTAAGTTTTCATATGTTCTATTTCCATTTTCATTTGTTTCAAGATATTTTTTGATGTCCACTTTGATTTTTTCTTTAACTCATTGGTTGGTCATGGATGTGTTACTTAATTTCCACACATTTGGGAACTTTCCAGTTTCCCTCCTATTATTGATTTCTAGTTTCATATTATTGTGGTCAGAAAATGTATTTGGTATGATTTCAATATTTTCAAAGTCACTAAGATTTGTTTTGTGACCTGAAAAGGTTCTATTCTGGAGAATATTTCCTGTGTGTTTGAGAAGAATATGTATTCTGCTGCTGTTTGATGGAATGTTCTATATATGTCTGTTAAATCTATTAGGCCCATTTGGGCTAAACTATAGTTCAAGTCCAATGTTATACAACTGATACCACAGAAACATAAAGGATTATAAGAGACAACTATGAATAAATATATGCAAACAAACTGGACAACCTAGAAGTGAATATATTCCTAGAAACATACAATTTACTAAGGCTGAATCATGAAGAAGTAGAAAATATGAATAGGTTAATAACAATTAAGATTGAAGCAGTAATCAAAAACCTCCCAACTAAGAAAAGCCTAGGACCAGGTGGCTTCATAAGTGAGTTCTACCATTTAAAGAAAAATTAATGCCAATATTTCTCAATTCTTCCAAAAAATTAACTCATTTCATGAGTCCAGCATTACTCCGATACCAAAACCAGATAAGGACATTACAAGAAAAGAATATTATAGGCCAAAATCTCTGATGAATATAGATGAAAAATTCTTAACAAAATGCTAGCAAACTAAATTTAGAAGCACATTAGTATGAATTATACACCATAATCAAGTGTATCTGTTCCTGGGATGCAAGGATTAACAGAAGGAAATTAATAAAAGTGATATACCATAGTAATAGAATAAAATTAAAAAATCATATAATCATATGAATAGATAGAGGAAAAAAAACATAAGACTCGACATCCTTTGGTGCCAAAAATATTCAACAGAGTCAGTATAGAAGGAACATACCTCAATATAACAAAGGGCATATATGTTAAGCCCATAGCTAACATCATACTCAATGGTGAAAGATTGAAAGTTTTCCCTCTAAGATCAGGAACAAGAAAGACAAATGTGCCCACTATCACCACTAATATTCAATAGAGTACCGTAAGTTCTAGTCACAGCAATAGGCAAGACAAAGAAATAAAATGCATCCATCTTGGAAAGAAAGAAGTAAAATTGTCTCTGCTTTCTGACAACATTACTTTGTATTTGGAAAATTCTAAAGACCACCAAAAACTGTTAGATTTAGTCAATGAGTTCAGTAAATTTGCATTATACAAAATCAATATGCAAAAATCAGTTGTGTTTCTACACATTAACACTAAACTATCTGAAAAAGAAATAAAACAATCCCATTTATAAGCACATCAAAAACAATAAAATACTAAGAAATAAATTTAATCAAGTAAGTGAAAACTTTATACACCAAAAATTATACGTCATTGATAAAAAAAAAAATGAAGAAGATGCAAATAAATGGATATCTAATTGTCATGGAACATAAGAGTTAATATTGTTAAAACATCCATACTACCCAAAGTTACTTACAGATTCAATGTAATCCCTATCAAAATCCCAATGACATTTTTCACAGAAATAGAAAAAAAATTCTAATATTTGTATGAAACCACAACTCTAAATAGGCAAAGCAATTTTGAGAAAAAGCAAAGTACAGGAGGCATCACACTTCCTGATTTCAAATTATACTTACAAAGCTGTAGTAATCAGATCTGTATGGTATTGGCATAAAAACAGACACATAGACCAATAGGACAGAATAGAGACCCCATAAATAACCCCAAAATCTGTCAACTAATATTTGACAAAGGAGTCAAGAATACTTAATGGAGAAAGGATAGTCTATTCAATAAGTGGTACTGGGAAAACTAGATATTTGCATGCAAAAGAGTGAAAAAGAATGAAATTCTTAAACCATTAATGATTCTGCACCCAATTCTAATCACCAGCATATTTTTTTTCTTCCTCAAACCACCAAGGAATTCTAACACACTAGGTGGGTGTCTTACAATTCAACTCAATTCTGACCTTATTTAACTGGATATAGCATCACATTGCACAAGTTAAGGTCTCAGTGCCACAAGACTGCTCTGACTTCAGGTGACAATTTCAGGTCCAGGTTGTTATCTATGCTTCTGACTGATGAACTATTAATCAGAGGTTCCTATGACCCCCCTCCTTGGGTTTGATTAATTTGCTAGAGTGTCTCATAGAACTCAGGAAATGAGTTTACTCACTATATTGCCAGTTTATTACAAAGGATATTAAAGGATATGAGTCATAGTCAGATTAAGAGATCCATAGGATGAGGTCCCTTGACCTGGCACAGTAGCATGTGGAGGCATATTGGTTGACCTGGAAGCTCTCCAAATCTCATCCTTTTGGTTCTTTCTGGAGGCTTCATTATATAAGCATGATTGATTAAATCATTGACCATTTGTGATTGATTCAAACTCCAACCTCTTTCATCTGGAAATCAGGGGATGGGACTGAAATTTCCAACCCTCTATAAATGGGTTCCCACTGGCAACCAGACCCCACTCCTTTCAAGGATTTCCAAAAGCTACCTCACTAGCATAAACTCATTTGTGGTTGAAAGGCACTTGTTATAAATACTAAGATATCCCTCTCACCTTATAGTTCTGAAGTGATTTCAGTAGCTGAGGACAGGAGACAAAATATTTTAATGAAAGATATTCTCATTGCTCTTATCACTTAGGAAATTCCAAGGGTTTAGTGAGCTGTGAGCTAGGAACTATGAACAAAGACCAAAACATATAATTATTGTAAATCACTATATCATATAATTAAAAAACAAACAAACAAACTTGAAATGGATTAAGCATTTAAATGTAAGACCAGAAAATGTAAAACTCCTAGAAGAAAACAGAGGAAAAAGCTCCTTGACATTGGTCATGGCATGGATTTTTTTGGTTATGACACCAAAAGCACAAACAACAAAAGCAAAAATCAATAAGCAAGACCACATCAAACTAAAAAAGCTTCTGTACAGCAAAGGAAACAATCAATTAACTGAAAAACAGTCTATGGAATGGGATAAAATATTTGAAAACCATGTCTCTGATAAAGGGTTAATTTCCAAAAAATATAAAGAACTACTACAACTCAATAGCAAATATATATTTATATATATATATATGTATATATGTATTTATATATATATATATATATGATATAAAAAAATGGTCAAAATACCTGAATTGACTTTTTTCCCCCAAAGGAGATGAACAAATGACCAACAAGTACATGAAAAAGTGCTCAACATCACTAATCATCAGGAAAATGCAAATCAAAGCCACCATGATATAACATCTCACATTTGTTAGAATGGATATTATCAAAAAGGCAAGAAATAACAAATGCTGGTGAGGATGTAGAGAAAAAGACGTACTCATACATTGTTGGTAAGAATGTAAATTGGTATCACCCCTAGGGAAAACAGTGTAGAGATCCCTCAAAAAGTTCAAAATGGAACTACCATATGATCTAGTAATTCCACTTCTGGATATATAGCCAAAGGAAATGAAATCAGGATATTTTAGTAGAAGAATTTCCCATTTAATTAGATAAATAAGTGATCAAGACTATTACATTATAAGATATTACTTAATTTAAATTTCTGTTACTGAAATTTTGAAAAAAGAAGGAAACTGAAGATTTTTGATGAAGTAACATGACTGATATTTGATTATTTGGTTAAGGATGTTTTGTAAATATTTTTATTATATGTATTAGCCATAATTAATGTAATAAACAGTGGAAATTTTATATTCATGGTAGATTTGAAAAAATTAATTACAACTTTGTTTCAGTATCTATTACTAACTAGATAATAGCAGAAATAAGCTGATATAAAGTATATACAGAAAGTATCTTAAAAAATACTAGTGGATTATAACCAATTCTTGTTGCCAAGTGAATAATAGAAATGAAATTATAGAAAAGTATGTAAAAATTTATTCAAAGAATACTAGTCATTATAACCCCCCAAATAAAATAAATATCCATGAGTCCATACTGATAGTCATTAGGAATGATTAAATGTATAAATAAATTGTGTGGAAAGACCAACTTTTCCTTACAGAAAGTTTCCAATAAAGAATTGTCCAAGTAAGGAGAGAAATAGATCAATATTATAAAATTAATGTAATAATTACTATAGGCAAGATCCACTGATGAATATTAAAATTAGTGGGTAAAAATTTAAAGATGATATTTGCATAACCTAAAGTGTCCCCCCAAATATTTATACATTACTATGATGGTTTTAACATATGTCGAAATATTCTTTTATTTTCCTTGCTCCAGGAAGTTGAGCTGACTTTTCCTCTTCTTGAGTATAGTTTAGATGTAGCCACTTGCCTCTAATGAATAGAGGGGTATAGAAAGGGGAAAGTTGTAAATTTCCACTGAAATAGCTTGGTGGACACTATCTTAATTAGATGATCAAGCTGAACATCACCTGTAATGAGACATATTAGTATCATGTATCCCCAGATATGATGTCATGAGAAAGGTGTATCTCATTACTGGTATTTTCCCCAAAATTCATAATTTCAGTGTATTCATGAAAAGTATCAAAGAAAAAACCCAAGTTGAGAGACATTCTAAAAAATACCTGATCAGTATTCTTCAAAAGTGTCCTGGTCATGAAATGCAAGAAAAGACTGAGTAACTTTCACAGACAGAAGGACACTAAGGAGAAATGAAGACTAAATGCAATGTGGGATCCTAGATTGAATACTCAAAAAGAAATAAGTTATGTAAAATAAATAGGTTCTAGTGTTCTAGTATACAGCACAGTGTCTATAGTATACTTAGAATTTGCTAAGAAGGCAGATCTTATGTTAAATGTCCTACCACACATTTAAAAAATACATACATACATACTTAAAAACAATAACAATAACAATAATAAAGGGGATGGGAGGTAACTTTGGGAGATGGTAGATATATATATGACCTTGATGGTGGTGATGGTTTTATGGGTGTATATTATGCCCAAACTCATTAAATTGTATATATTATAATTATGTACAATTTTTTACATGTCAATCATACATCAGTAAAGTGGTCTATTAAAAAAATGGGAAAATCTTAATAAAGTATGTAGTTTGGTTGATAGTATTGTGCCAATAATAATTATTTATTTATTTTTGCTTATTATACCATGGTTATGTAAGATTTTACCACGAGGGGAAACTCAGTGAAGAATATTTGAAACTCTGTGCTAGCTTTGCTAGTCTTCTGGAAGATTAACATTATTTCAAAATAAATCCTATTCAGAATTAATGTTATATTAAATATGAAATGACCTCTTTTGCTTCACTGATACCATTATCTCACCTCATACCACAGAAAGATACTCTTGCTATATGTTCCTATATCTTATCTGCTTTCTCCCATCATAATGCTTATAATAATAATCTGTTATGTTTTCTTCAAAGTGGTATACAATATCTTGGGCAATTACTGAATCCTGAAAGCACCCAGTATATAAAGAATTTATATATATGCATATCTGAAATCCATTTTTAAGTATTTAAAAAAGAGCTCAGATTAGGTTTATCACACTTAATGTTATACTCAATACCAAATCTGTTTTATTTGGTTCCAGTGTATGAAAGAACTATATCAAAATCAAAATGATTCCATTAGATTACTAATTGACTTGAATTAATTTTCCATATATTATTTCATATACAAAACAATTTGAGAAAGTTTTTCTTTGTAATTTAGTAAAGTAGGATCTTTGATTTCACAATCTCAAAAAATTTTATTGAAGATATATAATATGTCCTCTATCTTAAAAATTTGCCTCTTAAACTTACTACTATTTCAAGAGCATAATAAACTTTTACACATATACCTTTTTTTCTCAATTCCAGGAAAACTAATCAAAGTCTTTCAATATAAATCCCTAACCCTCTAGGCACTTCTAACAACTCATTTTATTGTAACATGGAAATAATACAGCAATTTCAATTATTTCTAAACCTACTGAGTACTATTACAATTATTTTTAAGTAAGCCACATGACAGTGTACCAATTGTCCTGAGAAATGCAGGTTCATTAATTTTAGTGAATGAAGTTGTTTAACAATAGACTCATTTTTGCCTCACAGGGAATCTCAGGAAATAGATATAGAAATTACTCATAGATTCTAGAAATATTCATAAAATTACATATAATTATGCAAAAATACTGAAGTTTGGCTTTATAAATATTAAATTATAAACTTCATTATTAGCTATACCCTCTGGAAACTTGATTTGTATGTTTTTTAAGTGCAAATAATTTTTCCATCATTTCTTTCAGATTTTTCTATGTTCAGGAACTATACTTCTCACATGTATTAAGTTGTGCTATTTAGATACATTATTTATAGTATATGTCTTGTTTATTTATAATAGAAACAAACTTCTACATAATGTAAAGAATCAAGTTTATGAAAAGGAAATGTTTTATTTTAATTTGTAGGAAATATAGAGAAGATAATTTATTAGAAGGAAAGTGATACTGATTTCCCAGTACTTCTGAAGCATGCTATAAAGTTGTTCATGATGCTGATACTGATGCTGATGGTCTTGAAAAACATGATAATAACATGTGCACTTTGCCCAATACCCCATTTTTGGACAATAATTTGTACCCTAGATAATGTTGATGCTCTATGTCTACACAGAGTATGTATTCAATATTTGCTATAGAATCATTAATTTAGTGACTAGTGGACAGAGAAAAACCTTATTATTATTTATTTAAATGTATTTAAATTTGAGGTTTATTATTGGTTTTATGGTATTTTCAATTATGCTAATTGTAGCAAATCTAAGGTAAGATTATGAAAAAGTGATTTTTGATGAATAATACAAATCTGAATGCTGGAATTTGTTGTTAAGGCTGCAGAAATGAGTTGTAACTGACTTATATCATCCAATGGCAGGGACATTCATTCAATGATATCTGCATGCTGGAGAGAATTATCTGTATGACAAAGACCCTAAAGATTATAAAAACAGGAGAGTGTCATGAACTTAAGCTTTTTCATTATCAGAACTAGTTACTATCTTAGTATGTTTAGGAATTTACTTTCTTCTTAATGAAAGAAAATGTTAAGTACCTATTTTGTATGAGGAACTGCATAAGAACTTTTGCATATTTTATCAATAGTTTGGGAAAGATCTTTTATTTTATTTGAAATACTCATGACCTAGTAAAACTATAATGTTAACACTGTGCCCCATCCAGGGTTAACTACCCTGATATTTTCTAAAGATATCAAGACTTTTTTTGCACCTTTGGAAACACATTCTTGGTCATATATCCTTAAAAACTATATCCAGTAAACTTAACAGATGCTACTATGATCATGGAATTTAACACATTATTCCCTTAGTAAGCTTCCCTGATCATTTTCTGCTTAGACTTTCACAGAATGTAGCAACTTAAAAAGAAGAAAAGAAAAGAAAAAGAAAAAGAATATATGTAACTTTCAAGCATAAGAATACTAATAAACTTTAATAAATGTGATGAAGGATCTCTGTAAAGAGAGAACCAAAGTGAAGAGTACGAAAGTTAAAAAAAAATTAGGTAGTAAAAAACCTTGTAAGAGCAAGATCATAAATTCTGATCCATCATTTCCTTATCCTATGTTATGATCAATTTCTCTGCTACAGCAGTCTTCTATAATTCTGTTTTCATCTCTCCTTCTCAGGAGAAAAGCCAGGAGAAATGCAGAGGAGAAGAGAGTAAGTTTAATAACCCTTTATCTGATTAGTGTGCTGAAGCAGCATGATTCAGTGGGAAGAGCACAGCATTGGAATCAGATATACCTGTCTGTGAATCCTAACTAAAGTCCCTTCCTTAAACAAAATTCTTAATTGTAAGCTTCTAAATGGTATTGCAAACCAGTCTCATCATGCAAACATAGTGCATGCATACACTGAGGTCAAACTTATGGAAAGGACACTAGAGTATGTCAAAGGTCTTAGAAAATATTGATCGGTAAAGATTCACGAAGTAAGGCAGATGGAATTTGTTAACCTTTATTTATCCACTTGACATTGATCTAACTTGGGTCTTCTTTCAGTGTCTCTCAAATTGTTGAACAAGAGAACATATTTGATTCTACTTATATGTACACTTATCTATTCATGTGTAGTTAGATGTGTGTAATGCAGAAGTGGTTTTCATTGCCATAGCAAAGGGTTTTTTTTTTTTTTTTTTTTGTAAAACAGATTAGTATTTTATTAAAGCCAGTGAATACAGAAAATGGTCTAAAGAATCATAAAACAAACATACACCTGAGAGAGAAAGAGAGGGAGAGAGAAAAGAAAAGTTAGCATCTTCAAGTTCTGGATACACTGCACTGTTTCAGGAAATTGTGATAATCAAAGAGTGGACTGCACTGGCCTGCAAAAAGCTTTCTTTTACAAAGAAGTACATACCCCGCAAATTCTCTAAAAGAAATCTGCTCATTTGACTTATTAGCTGCTTGGCAAACAAGTCTCTTTTCATGTGTATAAAGCTCAAAGAGGACCATTTAACATGTTCTATTTCAACTGTGTTAGATTATTTCAGGAATGACTACCAATTTGTCCCTGCCTCTTTGTATCCATATCCCTATACAACATGACTTTGATTTTCTTTTCGTTAAAAGATAGAGTCTGATTCTCCACCACTTGAATAGAAATTGGCTTTTGATTTGATTTTTCCAACTGCAAATAGCAAGTATGATACGTACCAGGACTTGAAACGTTGTTTTGCACTGGTATGTGCCTCCCCTTGATGATGGAATCTCTTCTCAAGTCTGAGCTAGGAGGGAGAGAGAGAGGTCTTCAGTCTTCTCAGATATCCCAGCCTCCAACTCCCACAGACATGACTGAGGTACCTGAGTCATTCAGCCTCAGCTGACTTTGTATCAGGGTTGAAGAACCACCACAATCTACAGATCATGAGAAAATAATAAATGTTTGTGTTTTAACTTTCTTGGTATTAGGGTATTTTTTTTTTATGTAGCATATGTTGACTGATACAGAATTGGAAGTGGGGTGTTACATAATAAATTTCTAAAAACATTTGGAAAAGGTAGCTGGAATCTTGAAAAACAATGAGGAAACATTAAAAGGCTGGAAAATGGTACAAAATCTGTTAATAGATGGAAAATTAGTGAGGAAACTGCCATAGCAGGCTAAAAATAGTGTCTCATATTGTGTAATGGTGAAACAATTAGAAAATCATCTCTGTTAATAAAATGGAAGATGGAAAATTACATCTAATGGACTTAACGGATTTGGCTATGGCTATTTCTAGGTATAAAATTGAAATTTTCAATTGTCTTCTGTTTGACATTCATAGTAAGGTATATGAAGAGAGAGATGAACTAAAGAATACAGTTTGCAAGCTGCCTTTAGAGAAAATAGAGAGGATCCAGAATTTACATGATCAGAGAGTAATACCCTTTTACATTTTGTTCTTTTGAAAACAAAATATTCTCACAGTAAGGAAATGTAAGATAAAGATCAAATCAAAAGAATGGCTCTAGGACCTTTTTCAAGTATCTTTGAAAGATTTAAAGGAGTAAGTTCTAGACCTTTTAAGTTCGACAAAAAAGAGTTTTCAAGAATGTTAATTAGGGGTTGTCTCATAGCAACCTGACATATGAATGGATATGTATATTAATAATATCTATATATATAATATATGTATATATACATGTATAAATCATTTGGAGGAAACAAAGGAAAAAAGATGAGAGACAAAAGAGATGAAAGTTAGACAATAGATAGAGCTATAAAAATTTTTACTTTAAAAGGGAGAAAAGTAAAATAGAAAAAGGATGATCACCAAATCTTAGGATAATTCTAGAGCAAGTTATTAAATACAGGCTATATTGCAGCTATCTTTTGAAACATAAAAAAATTACCCTAAACCTTAAAAGTTTAAAGTAACCATTTCAGTTAGTTCACCATTTTGTGGGATATCAATTTAGGAAGGGTTTGACTGGAAGTTCTCACTTAGAGTCTTTCATGCAATTAAAGCCAGATGTTGGCTGTGATAAAAGCTCAACATGTTTGTGCATTCAAGATAGCTCTCACTCTTGCCATTTACAGTGGTTTTCAACTGTAAGTTCAGCCAGAACTGTCTACTGAAGCATCTACATATGGTTTAGTCAGCATGGCAATCTCAGGGTTATCAGTCATGCTACACAGAGATATAGCATTTCAAAATAGAGTGTTCCAAAAGAAGTAGGGAGAAGACAAATGACATTTTATGGCCTATTCTCAGCATAAATGATTTCAACCATCACAGTATGAGTTTTGTGCTATGGCTTGCTAATCATGATCAGGTTAAAAAAATCCAGATGAGGGATACTGTTCTTGTGTATGGAAGCAATTGACATATATATGTGTGTGTGTGTGTGTGTGTGTGTGTGTGTGTATGTATTCTGGGACTCTATTTTGCACTGGTGAACATTAATCTTTATACAAATATCACACTGCCTCATTTAATATAGTCTTATTAAAGCTAGCTTTTCTTAAAATCAGAAAATGTAAGGCATCTAACTTTGTTCTTTTTTTTAATTTTTTTTCTGTGTTTTTTTGTTGTTCTTTTAAAAAAATTTTGTTTTAAACAACTGTTTTGGTATTCTAAATCTTTTGCATTTCTGTATGGATATTTGTTGGGGTTAATGTAGAGCGTGAAATCATCCATAATACTTAGCTTGCTAAAATGTAACACGGAGGCTGCTGGGGGCGATGGAAGGTTTAGGAGAAGGGGGTAGACCTTTGGAATGCCAAGGCCTATGTGACCACTCTGCCCTTGGAATGCAGCGAGGAGTTACCTTCCCTGAAGCTGACTTAGCCCAAACAGGGGCCTGGGACCTAAGAGATGTATGCATTGTCCCTTAGGCTATGTTTAGCAGAACTCCTAGAACAGGCAGATTAGCATATTGTATCTTTCCTATAAACAGATCCTTCTAGTTTCAGTAAGACCCCTTGTCACACATTACCTGCTTGAGAAACAGTGATAAGGATTTGTGATTATCCTGAAGGACCAATAAAGGCAGGGGCAAAGAAGAGCAAAGGGTCTTCGTCTCTGAGCATTGACCCCCTTGCCTTCTCGTCTCTTACACAGCAAAGTTTGGGGTAATCTTTCATCTGTCCATACAGGGATTGCTGGCCATTCCTGGCAGATATTTGAATCAGCTTGTCATTTTCTGCAAGAAAAGGCTGCTTCCATTTTGACTGAAATTGTGTTGAATACATAGATCAACTTTCAGAGAATTTTTTTAACAATATTGAATCTCCTAGCCAATGAATACAGTATATCTCCATTTATTTAGATTTTCCTAAAATTTGTCTCAGCATTAGTCTATATATTTCAATGCACAGATAGTGTATATGTTTTGTCAGATATGTCCTGTAGTATTTCATATTTTTGATGCTTTCCAAGTATTTTAATTTCTTATTATCTAATGCTACCACATAGAAATACAATTGAATTTTTATATTAACCTAGTTGACTACAATTTTGCTAAATTTGCTAAATGTGAGTTTATTAGTTTTAATGAGTTTTTTTGTAGATTCTGTAAGATATTTTAGTATATATTATCTCCACAGAGACAGTTTTAATTTTTCCTTCTAATCTAGATGTTTTTACTTCTTTTACTTGACCTGTTACACCAGCCAGAACCTCTAGAACAATGTTGAATAGAAGCAATGAAAGGGGATGTTTTTGCCTTGACCTAATTTTAGAAGCATTCAGTCTTTCAGCATTATGTATCTTGTTAATCATTCATTTTACATAAATGTATATTTATGAGAATAAGGGAGTTACATTCTATTTCTAATTTGCTGTGATTATTAATATAAACCAGATATTGGATTTTGTCAAGTATTTTTACACTTTTTTTTTTTTTTTTTTTAGATTTTATTGATTTATTTGACAGAGAGAGACACAGCAAGAGAGGGAACACAAGCAGGGGGAGTGGGAGAGAGAGAAGCAGGCTTCCCGCCGAGCAGGGAGCCCGATGCGGGGCTCGATCCCAGGACCCTGAGACCATGACCCGAGCGAAAGGCAGACGCTTAACGACTGAGCCACCCAGGCGCCCCATTTTTACACTTTCTGATTGTATGTTTTTTTGTTTTCAGTCTGTTTATATAGTGAAATATACACATTGGATTTCAAATGTTGAACCAATTTTTCATTTTAGGAATGAAATCCACTTCGTTGCAGCTTATTATCCCTTTATATATGGCTAGATTCTATTTGCTAGAATTTGTTGAAAAATTTAAATCAGGCGCCTGGGTGGCTCAATTGGTTAGGCGACTGCCTTCAGCTCAAGTCATGATCCTGGAGTCCCGGGATCGAGTTCCACATCAGGCTCCCTGCTCGGCGGGGAGTCTGCTTCTCCCTCTGACCCTCCCCCATCTCATGCTCTCTCTCTCTCTCTCTATCTCATTCTCTCTCTCAAATAAATAAATAAAAAATCTAAAAAAAAAAAAAAAAAGAAAAATTTAAATCTATGTTCATAATGGATATTGACTGACCTGTAGTTTGCTTTTCTTGTAATGCCATTGTTTTATTTTGGTATTAGTACAGGTAATTCTGGTCTTAGAGAATGAGTGGGGAAGTAGCTTCTCCTCTTTAGATTTCTGGAAGTGTTTATGCAGACTTTGCATTATTTTATCCTTATATATTTCATTGTATTTACCCATGAAGCCATCTGGCCCTGAAGTTTTGTTAATTAGCTTTGGTAATTTTTATCTTTTAAGGGATTGGTTTATTTCATCTAAATTGTTGAATTTATTGGCATAAACCTGTATATGATATTCTTTTAATATCCTATACTATTAGAATATTTAGTGAAGTCGTCTCTCTTATTCCTACACTTGGTTATCTGTGTGTTGTTCATCTTTTCTTGGTCACTCTAGCTAGAGGTTTGTCAGTTTTATTGTTCTTCTCTAAAAACTATGTTTTTGTTTAATTGATAACAGCCGTTCTGACAGGTGTGATATGATATCTTATTGTGGTTTTGATTTACATTTCTCTGATGATAAATGATATGGAGCATCTTTTCATGTACCTTTTGGCCACCTATATGTCTTCTTTGCAAAAATGTCTATTCAGGTCTTCTGCTCATTTTTAATCAAATTATTTATTTTTTTCTTTTCTACTTGTTTAATTTCTACTCTCATCTTTTTTTCTTCTGCTTAGTTTAATACTTTAAAATGTTTCATTATGTTCTAACTTAAATTGTTTCCAATGAGAAATCTGCTGTCATTTTTGCCTTTGTTTTTCTGTATCTAATATATTTTACCCATTCTGGCTGCTTTGAAAATTTTTTCTTTTATCACCAGTTTTAAGCAATTTGACAGTTACATGCCATGATGTAATTTTTGTCATGTTTGTTGTGTTCGAAATTCAATGAGACTCCTGGATTTGTGGGTTTGTGTTTGTCATAAAAATTTCAAGACTGCAGACATTTCTTCAAATATTTTCCTACCCCCTCATTCCTCTTCTGCTTTGCTGACTCCACTTGCATATAAATAAGACTTCTTGAAGTTTCCTTATATCACTTATACTTTGTTCCATTTTTCCCCAATCTTTTTTCTGTTTTGTTTTGTGTATTTCCATCATTACTCTTTCCTGTTGCCAGGTCTAATATTCTGTTAATCACATCCAGTGTATTTTTTAAATTAAATTAAATTATAGTTTTAATCTTTAGAAGTTCAATTTTAGTCTGTTTCTGTATTTACAGTATTCTACAATCTACTCAGGTTTAATCTTCTAGCTTTTTGAACATTTGGAGCAGTTGTAATATTTTAAAAATATTTTAAATATTTTCATTTCAGGGTTAGTATTGATTTTTTTTTCTACTCATTATGGGTTCTGTTATCTTAATGCTCAGAAACACTTATATGATTTTTTAATATAATTTTATTTTCCAAAAATCAAACATAGTACTCTATTGAAGTATATTTTTCTATAGCAATGACTTCTGAGGACTTTTCCCTCTATAGCAATATTGTATGTTCAATTTCCTTTTTTAAGGACATAGTTAATCTAATTAAAGTATACTGATTATTATGTACACTATATGTTATTGTTGTTATTAATTATAATTTATTATAATTCTTTATTATTTTGATAAAATAGTAGGAAAATTATATTTAATTTAAAAAATATTTCTATCCTCAAATTGGCATGTTTTGTCTTTACAATAAAATTTGAAGTCAGATAATAAGCAATTGTAAAGAAAAAGCCAATTTCCTGACTGAAAATTTGATTTACACCTCCAAAATCAATCAGAAATAGTAAAGGCTTCTGTTCATGTGCTTTTTTGTTAGCCATATATTCATAATTGTCACTTCAATCATTATTGATCTGAATGACTAGATTAATATTCAGTCAAGTCTGATTCATGGATAGCATCCAAGAATCTTAGGGTCACAATGTGTTTAAATATCGTCTAGACCTATTATCAACACATGCTGATATGCTTTATATAGATTGGTTGAAATTCTTTGGAAGAAATAATCAGTTTTCTCTGGTGTCATATTTTTTTTTTTTAACTTTACATCACCTAAGATGAACTACCTGATTTCCTTGACTATGACCTTTTTTTTTCTTTTCTTGGAAATTTTTAGACTTACTAAAAATGTATTTTAAAGATAATTTCTGTCATCCTTATTTCATTAAAATTTCCTGTACTAAAAAATTTGTGACTTCCTGATGTATATCAGTATGTTTCCTCAAAACCTGGGAGGCATAGAAGAGTGGGATACTGTTCCTACAATTAATTTCCTACATATAATTTAAATTTCTACATTTGTTTTGGCTTTTCATATGTCCTGGCCCTTGCTCAGAAGATCACAGATTGCGTAGTCAATTTTATGAACTTTTAACTACAGACAGTCCCCAATTTAAGATGGTTTGACTCCTGGTCTTTTTTGTCTTACTATGGTGCATAAGGGATACACATTCAGTAGAAACTGTACTTCAAATTTTGAATTTTGATATTTTCCTGGGGTAGCAATATGTGGGAGGAGACTCTCTTGTGATGCTGGGCAGTGTTAGTGTGCCCTAGCTCCCAGCCAACCATGTGGTAAGAGTAAACAGCTGATATCCTTGCAACCATTCTGTAGCCATACAGTTGTTCTATGTTTCACTTTCAGTATGCTGTTCAATAAATTACATGAGATAGTCAACATTTTGTTATAAAATAGGCTTTGTGTTAGATGATTTTGCCCAACTGTAAGCTAATGTGTTTTGAGCATATTTAAGGTAGGCTATGCTAAGCTACGATGTTTGGTAGGTTAGGTGTATTAAATGAATTTTTGATTCACGATATATTTTCAACTTAAAATTGGTTTATCAGAATGTAACCGCACTCTAAGTTGAGAACGATCTGTATTCCTTTAACAGCATGTCTCATGGCTCCTTCTCTCTCTATTTTGTGGAGAGAAATATACTCATGGTGTTCTGTTTTTCTTTTATTTAGATAATTTCTGCATAGGCCTTTTCTGTTGTTGTTGTTCCTTTTGGTTGAACTTGTTTTTCTATAGCAGTAGTTCAAAATGTGATTCAAAGATCCCAGTAGTCCTCAAAACTCTTTCTGTAGGTCTCTAAGATCAAACTACTTTTGTGTTCACAGTTGACTCTTGAACAGTGCAAGGGTTGAGGTCACTGACCCCCTTGCAGTTGAAAATCTGTGTATAACTTTTGACTCCCCAAAAGCTTTACTAATAGCCTACTGTTGACCAGAAGCCTTCCTGATAACATAAACAGTCAATTAACACAATGTGCATTTTATATGTAGTGTATATTGTATTCTTACAATAAAGCAAGCTAGAGAAAAGAAAATATTAAGAATATCATAAAGGAGGGACACCTGGGTGGCTCAGTTGGTTAAGCATCTGCCTTCGTCTCAGGTCATGGTCTCAGGGTCCTAGGATCGAGCCCCGCATCAAGGTCCCTGTCTACCTTCTCTTCTAGGAGCCTGCTTCTCCTTCTCCCTGCCACACCCCCCCATGCTCTCTCTTGCTATTTCTCTCTCTCTCTCAAATAAATAAATAAAGTCTTAAATCATAAAGGAGAAAAATACATTTACAGTAATATGCTGTATTTATTGAAAAAAATCTGAGTATAAGTGGATAAGGGCAGTTCAGACATGTTATTCCAAGATCAATTGTATTTGTTTTTTTTTTTTTTTTTTTTTTTGCCTCAATCTTTTACTGACTATGTAAGGTGTGATGTTGCAGCAGATTGTATACTTTATCAGATAAGAGAATCCAGTTTTCTTTTATTAAGTCACACACTAAAGAATTATGAGAAAATGTAAAAACAATTCTACTATACCTGTAATATTTTTGTTTGGAAAATAGAGTTAATTTTCATAAAGATCCTGTTATTTATGTGAACAGATAACAGATTGATTATTCTTTTAAAATGAATTTATGAATTTTTTTTTAACTCTGTTTTCACTTCTACTATGGTAAATACATATCTACCTAGATGTAGATCTAGGGGTGTGCTGGAACTGGTTTGCACAGGCTTGTGAGGGTTGATTTTGCACATTTGTTTCCAATTGTGTGTTCAGTGATATCACATTGGTAGCTTGAGATTGAACATGGTAGAAGTATTAACACCATGGAAATCAGCAAATGCTACAAATCAGGGTTTGCTCACACCATCCACTTCCCATCCCTGAAAGTCTGTTATTAAATATTTATCAGATCACTGGAAAAAACCCACACGATCAAAAGATTTTTGGGTTCTTAAGACCAAAAAGTTTGGAAACCATGGCTCCATTGAATCCTTTAATGCATTGCTACCTAAAATCAATTTGGAAAATAAAAAATGTTTTAGTAAAAAAATATTCTGATTTCCAACTTCCAAACCTCTTTAGCAATGTTGTAGAAATATGTAGAGTACAAGCAGGCACTGTTCCTGATTTTGCTTCAATTTCTATATATTGGATTGATCAGATAGTGGGGAAATTTGACAACTAAAACTGTGGCTCTTCCGATAAAATTTTTAGGTGTTTAATTCTTGATAGAACAAAAAAAAAACAAAAGCCATAAAACTATTATATATCACTTTTTTTAAAAAAAAGGAAACCTATCTTGTTTAACCTTTTCAAAGAATATAGAGATTTTTTGTTTGTTCCAATACAATGGAATGCACTCAATGCATGCATTGTTAGTTTGGCGGAGTGCTCCACTAGAAATTAGAGAACTATGAGTCTTGGTTGTGGTCCCATTGACTACTAGAAATTTGAACTATTTGATGCTTAGTAGTTAAATGACCTTATCCAAGTTATCTTCACTAGTTGAAAGTTGAGATAATTATATCAGTACTATCCAAATTATAGAGCTATTTTAAATGTCAAATGAGAAGACTAACATTAAAATGCTCTCTATAGACTATGGACTCTGAGAAACAAACTTGAGGGTTCTAGAGGGGAGGGTGGTGGGGAGGTGGGTTAGCCTGGTGATGGGTATTAAAGAGGGCACGTTCTGCATGGAGCACTGGGTGTTAATGCAAACAATGAATCATGGAACACTGCATCAAAAACTAATGATGTAATGTATGGTGATTAACATAACATAATAAAAAAAATGCTCTCTATATAGAACAGCTCAAAGCAAATATAAAATAAAACAGCATATGTATAATATTATTATAGAAACATAATGGAAAAATAGAAATTATGTAAATGTACCTTTAAAGATCTATGAAAGCAGTATTATTCATAGCTCTTTATTAATACATGTAAGATCACTTTTTATTAACATAAAATTAACTTAGTATATTCAGCATGAAGCACCTCTTTTTCTTTGCAAATAAAATATGAAATTCTGAATATTTTCTATTTCTGTTACAAAATACTAAAATGTGAGTGATTATATAGCTTTCTATACCTACAAGTATTAATAGAAAATAATTTATGGACATAAATTTATATATTTCATATGTAATTTACACATTTATAAACTTATTATTATGAAATATTTTTCATTACAAAAGTAGTCAAAGAGTTAAGATAAAATTGCAATCAAATTGTCCTATTGTGCATTTTAGTAAATAGTTTTAAATATTCTATATTTAAATGGGCATATAGACGTAAGGTTTGAAATATTCTTTGAAATTAATTCAATTTTATTATCAGAAACTAGCACAGTGGGAAATTGGGAAACTGGAAAATTATAGATTCGGTTAATATTTGTTGAACTCAGGAATGGATCTGGTTATACTAATGTGTTATCATTTTTAAAATGAAAATTTTGAAGTATGGAAACTATATTTTTAGGATGCCAAATAAACATGCATTTTGAAATGGTAAGCTAAGGTTTACAACACTTTCCATAATAAACCTCATTTTTCATGGGATGACAGGGCAGGAAATTGAAATCTGCTGCTCATTTTATAGCTGAGCAAACTTCTAAGAGGTAAAGTTATTCATGTATTTCATGTGATTCTCTTTATAAATAACTTCTTTGAGTCTTACGGGATTTAGCCATTTGTATCAATGAATATGCATCCTTTATGAAGCAATTTTATTTTATTGTGATCTACATAAATATTGTTTAACTTTAAACTGTTTTTCTTCTGTGTTTGTGTTATAGCTCATTCAGTTGATTTTTTTAGGTACTGATAAACACTTGGACAAATCATTAAAATGTCACCAAAATTATAGTTCCAAATATTTATTATTAAGCATCAAACACACAAATTGTCTTTAATTATTTCATAAACATATCACATTTTGACAAAATATGTATTGATAATCTTCTTACTCTAGTCCTTTATCTTTGCTTTTATTTTTCTATGAGAACTAACTAATTTAATTTAAAATGTCTTGGAAGGATGGCTCTTGGGTGGCTCAGTCGGATAAGCATCTGCCTTCAGCTCCAGTCCTGTTCCCGGGGTCCTGGGATCGAGTCCTGCTTTGGGCTCCTTGCTCAGCAGGGAGCCTGCTTCTCTCTCTACCTGCTGCTCCCCCTGCTTGTGCTCTCTCTCTCTCTCTTTGACAAAAAATAAATAAAATCTTTAAAAAATAATAAAAATAAAATAAATGTCTTGGGAAAAAAAGGAAAAAATATTTTGGAATTCAAATGATATGGAATTCCCATTATATAAGTCAAAATAATTCTTTAGAAACAATTTCAAACTAACATAATTATATATACAAAATATATATTCATACACATATCTGTGTATACAAAATATATACAAAATATATATTCATACACATATATGTGTATACAGATGTATATGCAGATGTATATACAGATATGTGTATGAATATATATTTAAATCAAAATTATATTAAAATTGTAAAAAATGACTTATTTGCTACTTGCTTTTATTACCAATTTTCAAAAATAATTGGTTTCCTAAATCTAGTCTTTAATGTAAGATTATAACATTATTATCTTTTACTGGTGGTATTTAAATTGATTTTTTTTTTTACATTAGGAAAATCACTGGTGAGAATAATACAAGTGAATCACAACTATTTGTCATAAATGGTTTACATTTTATGAGTCAAATTTTAATTTTCATTCTATTAATTGATTTACACTTTCACAAGTAAATCTTATAATAGTCAGAAGCATTTACTTGAATCAGATTACAGCAGCTCTTGTCTCCCAACATACTTGTTATTTTTATTACAGTTTTACAGTCATCATTATTTAGACTACATTGATTGCAGCCTCCGTCCTGCCACATTATTGCTGTCAATTACTCCTACACTTCAGTTTACTAATTAGTCTACTCAACCCATTCATCTCTTTCTCACCCTCCTGTCCAATTGCTATTTTGTGGAGTGCACATTAATGATCTGTATCCATTATAGATTGCATATCACAGTATTACTTTTTGTACTTGCTAATCTTGCTGTTGACTAAAGTATGTAAATAAATTTAAAAATTATTGATCATCAATTTATCTAATTTTTCTAATACAAATTTATCTGATAGTGCAAAATGCCTATAATTCTACATTTGAGTTTGTGTTTCAGTATTTTTCAAGTGTTTATTGGAAAATGTAGTCCTTAACGGATTTTTTTTTTTTAATGTATAGGTTCAGATCCAGACTTCTTCAATTTCTAAGTGTATGATCTTGAACAAATTAACCAATAAACTACAGTCCCTCTTTCTAACAACTGAACTCAATAAGGCCACTTCTTTCACTGTATTTAAGTGAAATAGTATACTAGAGCTTTTTACTATCCAGGTTGGCAAATTTCAAGTTCAAAATATGCTATTAATTATTTTTATTTTGAGTACAATGAAAACAACACAAAATTTTCTTTTGTGCATTAATAAAATAGAATTCCTTTAGCTCTTATTAAGTGATTTTAAAGGTTTTTTGATAAAACATCTAAGGAAAATTTATACCTTTTTTTTTCTAAATTAGATAACAATACAAATGAAGTTAATATGCCTAGTCTTTATGTATTCATTAATTTATTAACTTCAAAAAAATTTATTGGGATTCTACCACATGTCAGATATTACACTCTGTACTGTGAAGACAAAACATCATTTGGGCCCTAAGAAGTCTACTGGGAGGGGCACTTGGGTGGCTCATTTGGTTAAGCATCCAACTTTTGGTTTAGGCTCAGGTTGTGATCTCAGGGTTGTGAGACAGAGCCCTACGACCAGCTACACACTCAGTGAGGAGTCTGCTTGATATACTCTCTCCCTCTTCTTCTGTCCCTCCCGCTCATGCACTCTTTCATTCTCTGTCTCAAATAAATAAATAAAATGTAAAAAAAAAAAAAAAAAAAAAAGAAGCCTACTGGGAAATTTATAATATAGCAAAGTAACACATTCCTTTTAATAAAACTTGTGTTTTCCATATTAATAAGAAATGACTAGTCCTAGGATAAGAATAATAGTAATCTGGAGTAATGAGTCAACTGAAAGTGTTTACTTTTATCTTTAACATAACCATTTCATATCAATAAAAGGATAGACAGAAGTAAACAAATATTTGGGATATATCACTATGTTATTGTTGACTTTCAATCTGAATAAAGATGTCCTAAAAATGTTTCTAACATGTCATTCAATAAAATACATTTTAGCTACCCCATGTTAATAAATTCTGAACTGATACCCTGTGCATTAATTTATACTTAAAAATACTTTGGTTTCCTTTTAGAAAAATCTTGATTCAATTGTAAGGAATTATACTTTTTTTTTTTTTTTTAATAAATGTGCATCATCTATTGCATTGGAGACTAGTATTTACTAAGTTTACATTTTAGTTTGAAGGAATCCATGGTAAAATTTAATTACCATTTGGTGTAACATAGGTTGGCCTCTAACAATGTCCCAAAATATTAATTATTTGAAATACTAGAGTTTCCTTTTTGAAATTCTATTTTCTAGTAACAGTGTTCCTAAATGATAACTGAAAACCAAATCATATTATTATGTTTTTTATCCTGTTGATCTGAGACAAGAAGTTCACTGAACAGGGATGCACATTGTACTTCATTTTACATATTAGTCAGTGAATTATCAGAGGCCATGCAAAGCCTGTGTTGGAGACATATGAGGTAGAGTCTAGAGTCAATAGCAGAAACATTGTTCTGGGCAATCAGTGATGTTGGCCACAGTGCTGGCTGTAACCTATAAAATAGATGTACAACTTTTGTCAATCCTGGTACACATCTTTCAATTCTTTATTACAAAAACTAAAACCAGACAGCAGAGATTAATTAACCCCCATGTACTCAACATCCAGTTTCAAAAATTATCAACTCAGGACCAGTCTTTTGAATATTTGAATATTACTTCATCTCCTTCTTTTCTCTGTATATCTTGGAGCAAATCCTAAATATAATTTCATTTCATTTCAGCTTATATCTGAAAAGGACTCATTCATTGCAACATAACCATAATTCCATTATCACTTGTAAAAAATAATTATTAGTTTTATATATTTATATATATATATATAATCTTATATATATAATTTATATATATAATCTTATTAGTGTTAAATTAAATTAGTATTAAGCATTCTAAATATTGGTCAATGTTACATTGGTGATTTTTTTTTATCATGATCCAAATAAAGTCTGTATATTACAAGTGGTTGATAAATATTTTTAAATTTCTCTAAATTTATGTCTCTCTCTCTTTTTGACTCTTTGTAATATATTTATTAATGAAGCTTTGTTATTTTTTTTCCTATGGAGTTTGCCAAAGTCTGGATTTGGAAATTGTATCCCCATGGTGCAGTTCTCTTGTTCTTTTTTCATTTGTATTTCTTGTAAATTAGTAGCTATAGGCAGAGAACTAATTAAAGTTAGATTTTTTTCATAGGCATTCCATTTCTTCCATCTGGAAGCAAATTATCATTTTGATATTTCTGTTGTGATGTCAGCAGTCCTTCATGTTCAGTGGCTGGATCCATTAATTCATTTCAGTTTGCAAAAGACTGGCATTCAAATTCTATTATTGCTTCTTAATTTATTAGCTAAGATTATTCTATACAGAAAAAACTTCCTTCCTCTCATTAGATATTTGCGTATCCAGTTATACAGATTTTAAAGGAAACACAGGATACATGCTTGATTATTTTCCTTTATTTACTTATTTTTTAAAGTTGGTTCACTAGCATATTTTAAAATTATTAAAATAATTTTTTTTTTAAAGATTTATTTATTTTGAGAGAGAGAGAGAGCATGAGCTGGGGAATGGGCAGAGGGAGAGAATCTTCAAGCAGACCCCCCCCCCCCGAGTGTGGAGCTCCATCCCACTACCCATGAGATCATGCCCTAAACCAAAACCAAAAGTAGGTTGCTTAACCGATTGAGCGACCCAGGAGCCCCTAGATTTTAATTTTTTTAAATGACATTTTGAACTTATGTAAATTTGATATAATTCAGTAGACTGCAGTTATGATCCCTATTTATGTCCCTGACAGATATAGTTCTCTGGATGCAGATATTTAGATGGAGTTTGAGATGCAAATTATTCTTTAAGGATCAACACTTCTGAAAGAAACTGGGAGAAAGAAAGATTAGGTGAAAGGAGAAGCAATCTGCAATGTAGGCACATCAAAATTTGCTCAACCCAATGGAAAACTTTGAAGCAAATATTGCCTGTCAGAGTTGTCCCACATCCTGGCAAACAGGCTGAGCTTGTGTATCCTCATTTCATGCTGGCACATTATGCAAACTGCTCTAGGAAAGAATGATGTGACCTTGGACAAGGCATATCTATGCTGCTAAGGAAAATTCTAAAAGAGCTGACTGCTAAAGACTGCTAATTATACTGCTTGAAGTTGGGCAACAAGTCCTTCCTTGAAGGAAGATACAGGCATTAAGCCCATAATATATATTTATTATTGAGCCACTATCTCTAAATTTAAATTCTTTGCCAATTGTTTTTTTGAGGAATTGGAAGAAAATTTCTATGTTTCTTTTTTATTGTTTCCTTAAATCCAGATTATCTCAGAAAGAGTTCCGGTAAGAAAAATTAACAAGAGGATGCATTAAAGATCTAAGAAAGAAATATCCCTTGGTATGTATATTTTATAATTCATTGTTTCTCTATATCTCTGTACTACTGTGGTAATGAATTTTAACCTCTTGTTTAACTTCACAGATAATATACCCCCTATATTCTTTCTACTAGGGACTACTATAATTTCTCTTTATCCAAAATTTCAGAAGTATGGTACACATATGTTGAAGGACTTTGCTATACTTTGCATCTCTTTGGAACATGCGGTTGTCCTGTTATCTTTTGCATGAATGTCTATACCTTAAAGATTCTTTTTTTGAATTTTTAAGTAATCTCTCCACCCAATGTGGGGCTCGAACTCACAACCCTGAGATCAAGAGTCACATGATCCACCGCCTGAGCAAGCCAGGTGCCCCTGTCCTTTATAGATTTCTAAGAAGTACTATTTCCTGGAGAGTCACAACCTCACATCCCTGATATCCAATCCTGTAACATCTCACAGTGCCATGAAACTTGGTCTCAATGTTTTCCATACTAGTACCATAGAAATCTGCAAAACAGAAGCCATAAAATGCACCGCAGTTCAGTTAAATTAAGGATAACCATCAAACATACATCCAATGTTCTCCCATATTTTACTGTAGTTTTCTGACTTTGTATATTTGTACAAATAAAAGTCAACTATGATATTAAATTTTTATGGAAGTACAACATATAACAATATGTTTCAGTTCTCCAACATAATGATTCAATATTTGTATATATTGCAAATGATCACCACAATAAATCTAGTAAATATTCATCACCACTCATCAACTGTGGTATTTTTAAAATTTTTTCTATACTGTTACTCACTCACAAAAATTATACAATACACACATGTACAAACATACACAGACACACTATCATATACATATGCACTCCTTTTAACACTTCAGATACTGTAGAACGTATCAGAAACTGTATTATATACCGTATCAGATCAGATACTATGAAACTATAAAACTAAAACATTTATTTAAAAAAAAAACTAAAACATTTCTTAGATTCCTCTGCTGCTGGAGCACTGGATATCAATTAAATTGTGATAATTAATTGTAATTTGAGGCGATTTGGGGGACAAAAGTGAAGCTGCTTTGGCTTTTTTCAGTCCTACTGACATCCACAGCCCTTTTTTTTTCCCCCTGAAGGAATATTTTAATGTTCTGGTGTCACCTCTATGGAGAGCAAGATGATATTGTGGTAGTTTTAGTAACTTTCTAAATCCTGGATTTTTCTTGAAGTCATCAATGCCCAAGGTAGACTTCTATTTTCCTGGCTTCCTGACTGTGTGGTATGATTGGGAGTCAAACCCCAGCCCAAAGTCTACTCCTCGAAGCTTCTAAAGCTCATTTGCTAAAATAGCTAAAATAATTTGTAACTTCCACAACTAAATCCTTACTGATGAGCCAACTGTTGTAAAGAAAACAAACAAACAAAACTTCTAAGAAAACAGTAGATACTGCATTACAGAACACACCTATTATATAGAAACCAATGCACTAAAAAGTACAATATTAAAAAACAAATTATAGATATTGGCTATCAAGAATTTTAAAAACTTCTCTAAACTTCTGTCCTTGAGCTTCACCCTCTATTTGAATATGTTCCCTTTCCAGTTCTGATGTTTATTCTTTAGTTTTATATCAAGTTTTATACTTTTTTAGAGGTATTTTTTTGGCTGAAACTTTTTTTTTTAAATTTTAATTCAAATATAGTTTAATATAGTGTTATATTAGTTTCAGGTGTTAACAGTGATGATGATCCAACAATTCCATACATCACCCAGTGCTCATTCGACAAGTACATTCCTTAATCTCCATCACTGATTTCACCCATCCCTTCACCCACCTCTCCTCTGGTAACCATCAGTTTGTTCTCTAAAGTTCAAAGTCTGTTTCTTGGTTTGCTCTCTCCCTCTTTCTTTTCCCCTTTATTTGATTGTTTTGTTTCTTAAGTTCCACATATGAGTGAAATCATATGGTATTTGTCTTTCTCTGACTTATTTCACTTAACATTATGCTCTCCAGCTCCATCCATGTCATTGCAAATGGTAAGATTTCATTCTTTTTTATGGCCTAATAATATTCCTGTGTGTGTGTGTGTGTGTGTGTGTGTATAATATCTTCTTTATATATTCATCTATCTATTGATGGACACTTGAGCTGCTTCCATAATTTAGCTATTGTAGATAATGGTGCTATAAACATCAGGGTGCATGTATCCCTTTGAATTAGTGTTTTTGTATTTTGGGAATAGATACCCAGTAGTGTGATTACTGGATTCTAGGGTAGTTCTATTTTTAACTTTTTGAGGAAACTCCATACTGTTTCCCACAGTGGCTGCACCAGTTTCCCTTCCCACCAACAGTACATGAGGGTTGCTTTTCCTCTACATCCTTGCCAACACCTTTTGTTTCTTGTGTTGCTGATTTTAGCCGTTCTGACTGGTGATATCTCATTGTGGTTTTGATTTGCATTTCCCTAATGATGAGTGATTCTTTTCATATATCTGTTGGCCATCTGTATGTCTTCTTTGGAGAAATATCCGTTCATGTCCTCTGCCCATTTTTAAATGGGATTATTTGTTTTTTGGGTGTTGACTTGCATCAGATCTTTATATATTTTGGATACTAACCCTTTACCAGATATGTCATTTGCAAATATCTTTTCCCATTTCATAAGTTGCCTTTTAGTTTTGTTGATTGTTTCCTTTTCTCTGCAGAAGGTTTTTATTTTGCTGTAGTCCCAATACTTTATTTTTACGTTTATTTCCCTTGCCTCAGGAGATATATCTAGAAAAAAAATGTTGCTATGGCTGATGTCAGAGACACTACTGCCTATGCTCTCTTCTAGGATTTTTAAAGGTTTCAGGTTTCACATTTAGGTCTTTAATCCATTTTGAGTTTATTTTTGTGTATGGTGTAAGAGAAAATTTGAACAGACCAATTACCAGCAAGGAGATTGAATCAGTAATCAAAAACTCCCAACAAAAAAGTCCAGAACTGGGGCGCCTGGGTGGCTCAGATGGTTGGGCATCTGCCTTTGACTCAGGTCATGATCCCAGGGTCCTGGGATCAAGTCCCGCATCAGGCTCCCTGCTCAGCGGGGGGCCTGCTTCTCCCTCTGCCTCTCTCTCTCTCTGTCTCTTATGAATAAAATAAAATCTTTAAAAAAAAAAAAAAAAAGTCCAGAACCAAATGGCTTCACAGACAAATTCTACCCAACATTTCAAGAAGTTAATACCTGGGACGCCTGCATGGCTCAGTCGTTAAGCGTCTGCCTTCAGCTCAGGTCATGATCCCAGGGTCCTGGGATCGAGTCCCGCATCGGGTACCCTGCTCAGCGGGAAGCCTGCTTCTCCCTCTCTCACTCCCCCTGCTTGTGTTCCCTCTACACTGTCTCTCTCTATCAAAAAATAAATAAAATCTTTAAAAAAAAAAAAAAGAAGTTAATACCTATTCTTCTCAAACTTTTACAAAAAATAGAAGAGGGAGGACAATTTCCAGATTCATTCTATGAGGCAAGCATCACCTTGACACCAAAACCAGTAAAGACACCACAAAAAAAAAAATAAAGAAAGAAAAAAAGAACTACAGCCCAATATTTCAGATGAACATAGATGCAAAAATCCACAAAAAAATACTAGCAAGCTGAATTCAACAATACATTTAAAAAATCATTCACCACAATCAAGTGGGATTTATTCCTAGGATGCAAGGGTGGTTCAGTATTCTCAAATCAATCAATGTGATATATCAAATAAATAAGAGAAAGGATAAAAACCATATGATCATTTCAATAGACACAGGAAAACCATTTGACAAAGGACAACATCCATTCATGATAAAAGCCCTCAACAAGTCGGTGGGGTTTTTTTGTGTGTGTTTTTAATTTTCACTAGTGATAGTCCAATTTTTAAAATTTAGTCATAGGAAATTTTTGTGTTAAACCCCAAATTCTCAATGGCATGGAGGTATATAACCATTAAGTTATTTTTGTACCATTACAATTACACAAAATCAATCAAAATATTTCCAAATTAATACATGAAGTTAGGTAAAGAATATGTAAATATTATAGATTTGAAACCACTCCAAAAATGCATATAGTATGTAGAGAAAACGGCCACCCCCTCTATTTATTCTACTCTTTTTCCCATCAGCTGTATCATTCATCTACTAAGCCCCATTAATGCATCTTACAGATGAGGAAGGGGAGTCCCTATTGGACAAGGACAGGAATGAAAGAGGATTGCTGCTGAAGTGAGGAAAAAGGAAAAAAAAGAAACAAACAAAATGATAGTGTTAATGTGCTATATCCCAAGGAAGATTTTTAACTCAACTTTAAGGATCTGAGGACTAGAAAGAGAAATTAAATAGACAAATAAACACATTTTGATACCATACAAGGGACTTTTGGAACTTCATGAGAAACAGTACCGTTCAAAAAGATATTTACAATTTAGTATGGAAAATAGTATTTGACATACTATTTGAACACTTGCAAATTTAATGCACACATTTAATGCACAATTAGTATGCACACAAATATTTTGAAAATGATAACAGAAATAAATATAAATGTTAGTTTAAAGAGAAATGTATGGTGTCTGTCATGGCTTCATTTTTTCTTTTGTCTGGGCATTTATCCATCTGTTTTTCTTTGTTATCAGACTATCAGTATACAATGTAGTGGTAAAATGCTTTTCTACTTCCTTTTTTTTTTTCTTTTTTGCTCTTTTTTTTCCCCTCAGAGATTTGAAATTATTCTGTTACTAAAATAAACTAATAACTTGGTTTAAATAATTTTTTTAGAACTTTTTTTTTCTTTAGTTGAAACAAAAACAGAGACAATGCTGATTTCTCTTTTTCTTCTAATACTCTTCACTGTCTCATTTTTTTTCAACCCTTAGGAACTTGGGGAAACAAAAACAGCAACAACAAAAACATTCCTTCCTTTTAAAAAGACAGTTTGGTTCTCCTTCCCTTTGGAGCTCTGGGAGGAAAGCTCAGTCTCCGTTTACCCAGTCTCCATTTACCACATGACATTCTTCTCACTACATTGGAATATGGAAACCTGTAAAACACAAAATCTTTTTTTGCCAACCACATATATTAAATTTTATATCACTTGATTGAAAGGACTTAATGGAAAGACAAACTTCCATGAATTGACTAATATTTTAAATGATCTAACACACCTCACATGTAATAGCATTAGCATGTACCTAAAAAAAAAAAGCAAAAAAAAAACTTTGCATAGATACATAAAATGAAAATCAATCAATGTTTGATACACATATCATCAACCATCTAGCATTCACTATACAGAACGACAAAAGATTTCTAACAAGGGAATTTTTTAGATCTTCCCCTTTTTAAGTGGGAATGGAGGGAAATACATGCATATTTATTGCATTGGGCCATTTTTACTACCTACTGCATTTACTGTTTTGATAGTTGTTTTTAATTATTAATTTTCTAAACTTCACTAAATGATAAGTTAAACAACAATGTCAGATTTAGAGAATATCCAACTTCCCTTGTAATCCTCAGTGGAATTCAATATATAGCTGTATGTGTCCTAAATCTAGTTGTTCTAAAGTAAGAATGTAAAGGAAGCTCTGGTTGTTGGAATGTTGGAAGCCAATGGGACAAGGAATGACATTTGCTAACACAAAAGAGAGAATAAACTAAGTTCAGTGACTTCTGAACAGATGGCTACTTCTCTCTCTAACAGGATGGCAAAGAGTCATGTAAAACCCCTTCTTCACAGCCAAATAGCACAGGTCACAGGCAGAAAGATGGAATCCCTGAGTCACATGGGCAAAGCACCAAAGAATAGATGTCATTATGGATAGAGTGAACTTAGTCCAACATATCTGCCAAAACAATAAGGGAATGAAAATACTTATGCTTCAGATTTAGATAGATCTCCGTATTCATAAATTGAGAATAAGAGTTGCATAGACTAAAAAATTTCTTCAATAGGTATGAAATCACAGGTTCAAAAAACAATCCAATGAATCCATTCTTTTGCAGCCTGCCTGATACTTGGAAGAATATGGAGATTATCAAGGAAACATAATGTGGTAAGAATAAGTTTAGAATCACTATATTTCCCTTTAAAAATTCCTTAGGCAAGGTTATCTGCAATTGTCTAGTAAAATCTGGAAGAAAATAGCTGAATGATTCTTATAGTATTTATAGTTTTATACATACATGTATGTGTATGTGTTCCATATACATGGGACAATTTTATATATTTCAATTAATACTTTAATAACAATAGTTGATATTTACATTCCATTTTGGAAAATTAAATGTACCTAATTTAATTCAAATATGAGTCTGGGTCACAAGATGGTTCCTTACAAGAATTATTACTATCTGAATATACTAATATATACTTTGATAAAAGACATAGCAGAAAGCATTGGGTCAAATAGAGATTGAAACGTGTTTAATGAGTCAATGTGTGAATGAATGAAAAAAAGGCAAAAGGAAACATAATTTGTCACAATAAAAAAATCATTGCTCAGATTTCATTTATTCTTTCAGAAATATTTGTTGAGTTCCCAATTATATACTTTAAAAAATCACCTTCAATATTTCTTTCAAGGTAAAGTGGACATTTTAATAATGAATGAACTCTTGGTTTCGGCTCAGGTCATGATCTCAACTCAGGTCATGATCTCAGGGTCATGGGATCAAGTCCCATGTTGGGCTCTAGGCTGCTCAGTGTGGAGTCTGCTTGTCCCTCTCTCTCTGCTCCTCCTCCTCCCTCTCTCTCTCTCAAATAAATAAATAAAATAAAAAAAAAATTGTACTTAGGTCATGTCTCTATTGTTACATGATTTACAACTGGAGACAGAAGTTTCTACCTCTATATCGTTCTCACTGAAACCATGAATTTAAACCAACTGAACAGACACTATTGTTCTCACTATAATTATTATTCCAACTACAAATATTTTCTAGTATAAGCAAAGACAGGAATCTTGAATTATAAAATAAGAGTATTTTGAAATACATGTATTATTTATAATATTCTCTTCACTTTTTAGGCATGTTGTACAATGTGTATAATGTTTGTGTACATGTATATATACATTATAGAATTACATAAATAAAGATATATTTGGATTCATGCTAGAAAATGAATTTATTGATAGGGGTAAGTAACCAAAAACTTTGGTGATTACAGAACTAATATGTAACCCAAGTCTTTTTAGGAGTCAAATTCATGTAAGTTGTGTACTAATTCCTATACAGTGAAAAAGTGGGACGTTTTCAACAGCCAAATATCCTAAGTGCCTTCGATAAACTAATTGAGGAAACAGAATAGGAGGTCAGATAAAAGCTTCAAGGACGCTGTGTCAGCCAGCCTGAAGCAATGGGATATCAAGGCAGACAGCTGGGAAACAATGGTAGTTGACAGTACCAGCTGGCATTTAACAACCAGGAAAAGAATGGTTTATACATTTTAAGAAGCAAACAAACTGAAAGTATTAACATGGAGAGCAAATGAAAGGCATGTAGGCAAGGTCTGGCCTTTAATGGAGTCTCACTGAGTAGGGAAAGATTAAAAATTACATAGATTCAGTTTTTGCCTTTTTAAACTCAGTTTAAATAAGAAACCTGTAATATATAATTATAGTTTTAATTTAACTTGCAGTAAGAGAAGAGTTGTCAATAGCTTCTTAGAAATATTGTCAAATAGTAGTAAAAATATAAATTAAATAAAATTTTCCCTTGTTCCCTTTATATAAAAATGCATATTAATTTCCTATGATGGCCAAATTTAATGCTGTTTTATAGAAATCCATTTTTTTGATAAAAAAAAATCGGTAACCATCAAGCAGCATCAACAACTAATTGTCATCTTTTTTATCTAATGCTGGATAGTTTGTGGAGAAAATACTTCAGGTGTTTTCTCGATCCCAGGTATGGATCATCTAAAAAGAAACACGATTTTATTACAGTATGAAATAATAGAGATAATGCTAGATGCTAAACTTTCTAATCTCAATAGATTACAAAAATAAGGTTTATGCATTGTGCATGCAAGAGTCCAGCGTGGGTGTTCCTTGTTGGACAGTTCTCCTTCAAGTGATGATATGGGAACCCGGATTGCTGTCATTTGGGGTTCTACAAAATTCAACACATATATCCCAATATTACTCAGGGAAGAGTAATCCATTCAGTCGGAAATAAGTGAAAAAAAATGGAGAAATGTGTTTGGGAATGTTTCTGGGACAGTCTTGAAGTAGAGTTCATTCTTTCTAGCCACATTTCTCTGGCTAGAAATCAATAATCTTACCATATCTAACTTCAGGTGACTGGAACATGTCTACATTATGCATAGGCAAAAAAAATTAAAAAATGGACTTGTCTACCATTTAGCTGTTTTTTCTTCATATTTTTAGAATTTCCTATTTCAAACAGATTTATTTTTCTATAACTTATTACATATTTTGATTCTTACTAAATAGTAAAATTTATGGTAAGGATTCTGAAGATCCTATGTTTTCTTATCCAATAAGTCTTAATTTATAATATTTGAATTGATGTATTCTACCATTTTAACCACAAACTTACTTAATTTCTTTCACTCCAGGAACTTCTCTGTTTTGCAAATTTGTAAATATATCTTAATCATCTTAAAATGTGTATTTCTTATATAAATTTTTATACTGAAACAATGTACATGCCTTGAATTTTCACAAACCTAAAAAGTTCTTGTATTAGTCTATTTGAACTGGTTATCAAAATACCACAGACCAAGGTTTACACAACAGAAATTTATCTTGTCACAGTTCTGGAGGATAGACATCTATGACCAAGTTTCTGGTCAATTCAATTTCTGATGAGAGTTCTCTTGCTGGCTTTTAGATGACTGCTTTCTTGCTATGTCCTCCCATGACCTTTCCTATATACACAAAGAGTGTTTTAAAAGAGAGGGAGACAGAGAGTGTAGGGGGCATTCTGGTGTCTCTTCTTATAAAGACACTGGTCCTAATGGATTAGGGCCCCACCTTTATAGCTTCATTTAACTTTAATGAATGAAAGCCCCCTATACCAAATGCCAGCCCCACTGGGAGCTAGGGCTTCAACATATGAATTTGGGGGAGACAATCAATCCATAACAATCCTGGATTCATATAAAATGACCTTCTTAAAAACTTACATATATCCTTATTTTTCTTAAAAGGAATTTTAATGGGAAACCATTTTATACAAAATTCATAGTTGGAATTACTGGATATTTTAAAATGAGCAAAACACATTATGCTTTTGATACCTTTATAACATTTACCTTAACTTTTGTAATTATTTCATTACATCTTAATAATTTTCTATATTTAAAAATGTGTAAAAATGTATAAATTACTTCTTCATTTCTCTAGAATCACCAATGCACTATTCTAGTGAAAAAGGAAAGATTGTTACTTTATTTTCAAATTTCCCTTAAAATGTACATTTATTTTTCTGCTTTTGGAAAAATAAAGTGCTTGAAAAGAATAGGCAAATATTATACTTATTGATTCTTGTACCATGGTCACCATACCTTACTTAATCTTCCAGAAGCTGTATTTTCTCATTTTAAAATTGGGGTTTTGCTTACATGGTCTCTGATGCACCACCAGCTCTTAAAATACTGGTTAAGAGCAGCACTTTTTGTACCATAGTACCATATCCAACCAATATTAAAATTAAAATAAGTAATTTATCAGAGAAATACTTAAATAAGAAGGTGTGTGTAAAGATGATAAGGAAACTTCTTGAAATACTTCAATTTAGTATTAAGTCTCTAATTAAGCTTCTGAAAATTTAGTTTGATGTTAATGCCTTGGCCAGTATCTTTTTCTGCTAGCAGGAAATGCATGTCTCCCCAAACAGGTTAGAGGCAGAGCTAATAGAAGGGGCAGAACCACTACAGAAATTCACCTTTTGTTTCTCTACATCAAAAAGTTGGAGTAAGGGTTGTCCTTTTTTTCTCACCTGTAGTCCCCCTTCCCCCAAAAGTAACACTTACTTAGTTCTTTATAGAAATAAAACTGGGGCACCTGGGTGGCTCAGTCAGTTAAGCATCTAACTCCTGATTCTGGCTCAGATCGTGATTTCAGGGTCCTGGGATGGAGCCCTGCATCAAGCTGCGTCAGTCTGCTTGAGATTCTTTCCCTTTCCCCTTGCCCCTCCCCACCTCTAAAATAAATAAATAAATCTTTTTTTAAAAAAAATAAATAAAACTAATACCTGCAACTTGTATAAAATTAACTTTCTTATGTAATTGGTAAACTCTAAGGTAAAAGAAGCATCACAGCTTATAGGTAAAAGAAACTTTAATGTAAAATATTAGTTAAACTAAATCACAATAAAACTACAGACAATTAACAGAAATATACTGTGTAAGTGAATTTATTTAGTTTTCCAGTCTGAATTAAAAAACAAAGTGAAGTAAATTTAAAATAATTGCCTTGTGAAGTAATGCCTAGTTTATTTAGAATCATTTAACCACTAAAACCAAAGCTTTGATCAATAAAAAGTCTTTTCCCATGAATTGTCTGAACAGTGACCTTAACTCTTTCTTCCATTTGACTGTGAGGAAAAAAAAAAAAAGAAAGAAAGAAAAGAAAAGAAAAAAAGAACAAAAGTTTCATATTGTGAGGGATATTTCCTGATGCCAAATTGGTTGCCTGGGGAAATAGATGGGAGCATATTGCTTTTAACTAGAATGGATTTCTGTCTATTTTTAGGTGATTTTAGATTAATGAGAGCTTGTTCTTTATATCAGTACCCGTATGAGCTTTTGAGATAAACATGATGGTCTAATGTGAGCGTTTGAGCAAGTTTTACCAACTGATCATTGAGAGGTTTAGCAACTTTTGTTGGTAGCTGTCCTGATTATTATGGATAGTGATATAGAGCCTTATGAATTTTTAGAAAACTATAGTAAATCAGGATCCACATAACAGTGTTTGTGCCTGTTAATTATGTCTTCAGGGATATCAAAGTGCCAGCAAAATTTAATATGTGGTTGAAGACATAAACTCCATTCTTAGATGCCTACTTTGGCAGTTTTATCCAGGATCTATGCTTCTATATTCTGTTCTTTAGAAAAGAGAAAAAAAAATACATATAGTGAATTAAAAAATGGTTATTTCTGTTCTGTAGACTATCCTATAGCCTGTACATATCTCTTATATTTAATATTAAGGCTCAGTCTCTGGTATGTCAACAGGCATATGACAAAAATAGAATACTTGAATAAATAGGAATAAGTTAGCTGATAACTTTGTATATAACAATATGAATTCTGCTTCCTAAATATAACTTTTGTTACATAACTTCACTATCTAATTAAAAAGGAAATTATAATGGCACTATCTCTACCACATGCAAGGATGTAATTTTTTTCCCTACAAAGCCTTAATAAGCTATCCCACACATTAACACATTAACCTATATATACTACCCCTTTAGACAGAATAGCATTGGATTTTTAAAATGTCTATTAGCATCAGGTTATGAATGATGGTTGATTTAAGCCAACTGAAGGCTTTATTTTCAAATATAATCTATAAGACTGAATCAGAAACAAAGTGTCATTTTAATAATAGTGTAATAATATATAAAATTTGAAAGAAGTTCAAGTTCAATTCTAAAATAATTAATCACGTGAACTTAGATAAGTCTTCTATCATGTTTAAAATTATGTTATCTATTTTTTATTGATTGTTGTCATTACTGTTTTTATTGTAATGATTTTTAATCATCACCATGTTCATCATCATAATCACTATCAAATATTTTATTATGCTCTTTCTGTGAAATTAGAACAGAGACAGGTGCTTTGCGTATGGTAAGTCGTGAAATTGTCCCAACCACCTTCAAATGTGTATTATTTACAGGGTAGAGAACATGAAAATAATACCCATAAAAAATGAATAATTTATTAATTCATGGGAGACCTTGGATTTAAACTGTTTTTCTTAATCCAGTATCAAATTACTTTTTACTACATCATGTTGCATGTAAATGGTATTGATATCTAATACTATTGGAGTTCTAAAGGTATGTAACATGTCAAAATTAAATTTAGTGTTTTTGTTTCCTTGTGAGATTTTTATCTCTGTCAAAGCCTTCATCACCTCCTTATCTCCTTTGACTTCCCCATTCCACAGTCTACTTTGTAAAATTTGACCACACATCTTATCTGACTAAATTGTCCACAGAAAACTTTAAGGTCTAGGGGCTCCTGGGTGGCTCAGTTGGCTAATTTTCTGACTCTTGATTTTGGCTTAGATCATGAGATCCAGCCCCGCCTTGGGCATGAAACCTGCTTAAGATTCTCTCTCTCCCTCTTCCCCTCCCTACCCTGTTTGCTTGCTCTTTCTCTCTCTCTCTCAAATAAATAAATAAATCTTAAAAAAAAAAAAAAAAAAGCTTTAAGGTTTTTAGTCTTTCATTACTTCTCTAATTGTGTAATCTTGGGAAAATAATTAATATTGCCAAGCTTTGGTTTCCTCATTATTAAAATGCTATCTGCTCTGTACCACTCATAGCAGCCACAATTCCTTCTCTTGCTTCCCATTGGAGAGCCTGGATTGATAGGATGAAATTGAAGGAACTGTGAGGATATCTCTGCCTTCAGTTTCACTCTCAGACCTTCTCAAAAATTTTTATCATATCCAAGCTCAGCTAAGGAATCTATCTTCCAAGTTCTCAATATATAACATAAATAATATGTAATGTGTATTAGATATATACTTTATTAATATATGCTATTATAAAATATAACATTCTCTCCTTCACTAGTCCTTTTTATTTATATAAATCAATTTCTCCTTATCTAGTTAATGCTCTATATCAACCCCATTTTGATGTTTAAGCATGAAAAAAATAACTAAAATTCAAAAGCAATATAAATTCATTATTGGCTAGGTCCCTTGCAGGAGATGCTTCTTGGTTGTACTAATGAAGTGAGTAGTGAATGAAATGGTATATATAAAATATTTTTTAAAATAATTTATAAATTAAAAAAATTATAAATAAAAAGGACTAGTGAAGGACAGAATGTTCTACTATTGTAGAATATTACTATTGTAATAGTATATATTAATAAAATTATTATTATATGATGTATTAATACATTAATATTTATCTAATATACATTATATACTATCTATGTTATATATTGAGAACTTGGAAGATGTAGATTCCTTAGCTGAGCTTAGATATGATACCTCAAAGTTTTGTTTTTTAATTTTTATTCAAATCGCAGTTATCATACAGTGTAATATGTTTCTAGTGTACAATATAGTGATTCAACACTTCCATACAATACCCAGTGCTCATCATAACAACTGCACTCCTTAATTCCCATCACCTGTTTATTTTTTTTAAAGATTTTATTTATTTATTTATTTGAGAGAGAGAGCAAGCAGGGGGAGGAGCAGAGGGAGAGGAACAAGCAGACACCATGCTGAGTGAAGGGCCTGATGCGGGGCTCCATCTCACGACCCCAAGGTCATGACCTAAACTGAAATCAAGAGTTGGACACTTAACCAACTGGCCACCCAGGCGCCCCCCCATTTTTAAACCATCCCCCACCTACCTCCCCCCTCATAACCATTAGTTTGTTTTCTATAGTTAAGGGTCTGTTTCTCAGTTTGCCTTTCTCTCCTTTTTTTTTCTTTGCTCATTTGTTTTGTTTCTTAAATCGTATCACATGAGTGAAATCATATGGTATTTGTCTTTCTCTGATTGACTTATTTCTCTTAGCATAATACTCTCTAGCTCCGTCCATGTCATTGCAACTGGCAAGATTTAATTCTTATTGATGGCTGAGTAGTAATATTCCATGGTGTGTGTGTGTATGTGTGTGTGTATATATATGTGTGTGTGTGTATATATATATATATATATATATATATATATATCTCACATCTTCTTTATTTATCAGTCAATAGACAGCTGCACTGTTTCCATAATTTGGCTATTGCAGATAATGCTATAAACATCAGGGTGCATATATGCCTTTGAATTAGTATTTTTGTATTCTTTGGGTAAATACCTAGAAGTGCAATTGCTGGATGGTAGGATAGTTCTATTTTTAACTTTTTGAAGAAACTCTATACTGTTTTTCATAGTGGCTGCATGGGTTGGCATTCCCACCAACAGTGCAAATGGGTTCCCTTTTCTACACATCCTTACCAACAGCTGTTGTTTCTTGCATTACTGATTTTAGTCATTCTGACATTAAAAGTTTTGATCACTTTGATTCCATTTGGGTAAATTTTGCAAATTGACTAAAATTATACATTTATTTAATATCAAAAGTAATATGAACATTTAGGGGTGCCTGGATGGTTCAGTCAGTTAAGCAGCCTGCTCTTGATTTCAGCTCAGGTCATGATCTCAGGGTCATGAGATGGAGCCACCTGTCAGGCTCCATGCTCAGCAGGGAGTCTGCTTGAGATTCTCTCTTTCCCTCTTCCTCTATCCCACTCTCACATGTTCTCTTTCTCTCTCTCTAAAATAAATAAACGAATCCTTGAATAAATAGTAATCTGAATATTTTGAGAAACTACTTCAAGAACATAATGAAAAAAAAAAAAGCCCATAATGTACATGAATCAAAAATCCAGATCTTTAGAGAAGACTGGAAAATTCAAGTTAAAGTATGGTAGAGGTTTAGATTTTATCAGTAAGGAGCTCAGACACAAAATGTAGCTAATGGCATTATTTGCATGCCATGTCCATCTTGCAAAAGGACACAATACTTACATACTTGTGCTTGCACTATTTTATATTGCCACCGACAGTGTCAAGGTTCTAATTTCTCCAAAATTTTCTGCCCATTTTTTAATTAGGTTATGTGTCTCTTTGCTATTGGGTTGTAGGTGTTCTTTGTGTATTTTGGATATTAATTTGGTCTTAGTTTGGGCTACTACTATAACAGAATAGCATAATGTGAGTGGTTTATAAACAACAGAAATTTACTTTTCACAGTTCGGGAGGCTAGAAGTACAATATCAGATTGACAGGATGATCTGGTTCTGGTGAACTATGGATTATATAGTGCCCACTCCTCATTGTATCTCCCCATGGTAGACTGCAGAGAGGAGCAAGCTCTCTCTGGACTCTTAAAAGCATCAAATCCATTAGTAAGGGCTCCCAGCTCATGAACTCATCTAATTCTAATTACCTCTCAAAGGCCCCACCTCCTAATACTATCACATCAGGGAGAGGTTTTCAACATATAAATTTTGCGGGGATACATTCAGTTTATAACAAATCCCTTACCAGATATATGGTTTGCAGATATTTTTTCTCACTCTGTAGGTCATTTTTTTCACTCTGATGATTATTTCCTTTGCTGTGCACAGACTTTTTAGTTTAATGGAAGTCCTACTTGTCTGATTTTTCTTTTGTTGCCTGTGTTTTTGGTGTCCTATCCAAGAAATCATTGTGAAGTCCAATATCATGAATCTTGTCACCTGTTTTCCTCCAAGAGTTTCACAGTTCCAGGTCTTGCATTGAAATATTTAATTCATTTTTAAGTTCACTTTTATGTATGGTATAAGAAAAGGTTCTCATTTCATTCTTTTGCATGTGGATATCTAGTTTTCCCAACACTACTTGTTGAAGAGACTATCCTTTTCCTGTTGTGTCTTCTTGGTTCCTTTTTCAAAAATCAATTGACTGTATGTGTGGGGGTTTATTTTTAGGCTCTCTATTCTGCCCTGTTGGTCTATGTATCTGTTTTTATGCCAGTACCATACTGTTTTAATTATAATGGCTTGTATTATATTTTGAAATCAAGAAATGTGATGCCTCCTCCTTTGTTATTCTTAAGTTTGCCTTGGCTATCTGGGGTCTTTTGTGATTCCATATTAATTTTAGGATTGTTTTTTTCTATTTTTGTAAAATAAATGTCATTGGGATTTTGATAGGGATTGCATTGACTCTGTAGATTATTTTGGGTAATACAGACATTTTAACAAAGTTAAGTATTCCAGTCCATGAATATGAAATGTCTTTTCATTTATTTTTGCCTTTAATTTCTTTCATCAATGATTTGTTGTTATCAGTGTGCAAGTCTTTCATCTCCTTGGTTAAATTTATTGCTAAGTATTTTATTCTTTGTGATGCCATTGTAAATGGGGCTGTTTTCCTAATTTCCTTCTCAGGGAGTTTATTGTTAGTGTATAGAAATATAACTGATTTTTATATGTTATTGTATTATACAACTTCACTGTATTTGTTTATTAGTTTTAATGGCTTTTCTTCCCATGTCAAAGTTAATCTTACATTGAGAAAATACCCAGGGTAGAATAGGTTTTATATTTTGTCCAATTATATTTTTTCAGAATTGATTTTCTTAAGAAAGGACAAGATACTTCTGTGTTTTCTAAATTGCATTATTTTCTGAAGCTAGTTGTGTTTGACTGATTAATTCAACTGGGCTTCCACCTCAGTAATCTAATTGAATTTCAGATCTGAATCATAGCTGAGTTAGTTCTAAATCAGAGCTCTTTTTATTACAATGCTAACACACAGACCAAATCTTTACAATCTCCACTTCACTGACTTCAGTCCTGTTCTACATGGATATGCATTGTACAAACAATACATGGTGATCTGTCTGAAGTGAAGACCTGCCATTGTCTGGAAATTGCTTTTTGAATATCCTATTTATTGAACATGAAAGTTGTATTTGAACTCAACATTAAATCTACTGGTTACCCTTTCCTCCAATGCACATACCTAAATTTCAGCATTTCTAAAACCTGAGTGCCCTCACCATGGTTTCCTTCCCTATCCAAGTATTGCTGCATCCCAATTTGCTCTGTATTTGGGCCTGAACACCCAGGTTCAATATGTATAAAATGATTCTCTTTCATATTTAACTTTCATATTATATATATATATATATATGCGTGCACACACATACATACAAATATGTATATATAAATTTTATAATAGCACATCAAAGGGATCAACAAATTATTAATGTGACTGAAATATTATTATTTTGATATTTATTGAACATATTTAAAGATAATGTAGTATAGATATTCTTTAATAGTCAATATTTGAAAACTTAATGGACAAAAAGAACATTTTTTTGAAAACCATGGCAATTTAAGAAAGTCATGCTACACTATATGGTGCGAAGGATATTTATTCTTGTTGTGAAAAGCCAGCTATTAAGATTAGGAAATTGTATTTACAGTTAGGAATGGAAATTTCACTTAAATAGCTGTCCTTAAACATTTTGACCATAATCATCAAATCAATTATTGTTCAGTTACTATTTTTTGGGATAAAGAAATCAATATATTAACTAAAATTAATGGTAGGCATAGTTTCTTAAGTTAATCCAATATGCTAAATTTTTTAAAAAATGTATTCTTTCAGAAAATATCTTATGTGTTGAAATTTTCAAATGTGGATTTTTACCAGACTTGACATTTTTGAACTGATTTTAATGCTTAAGAAACTTGTTTTTCTCCTTATATTCATTTACTGCATTTTTATTTTTATTTTATTTTATATTATTTTATTTAGCCCAAGGTTTTCTTTGTGCTTGGAAAAATACGATCTTGCTCTGGACACCATTCTTCCCTTGCTCTAAAAAAAGCAAAGGTCATGAGTTTACCATTTCTTCCTGTGGTGAGATGGTTTTGCAGTATCCAACAAATACATCCAGCTTCCATTTCAAGTGGGTAGACTCTGGGTCTCAGAGTCCTCAGATATGGAAACTGTGAGGAAATGTCATTTCAGATTACAAAACTGACATAAGACTTTTATTCCTAACTTGACCATTCCATCTACCAGAATTCTATAAAATATATATGTACATGTACACAGACACCCAATGTTATTAAGATGTACTTCACGTAGAATTCACCATTTCAATGTGTGAAATTCACTGGTTTTTAGTATAGACACAAAGTTGATGATCATCACCAATATCTAATTTCCCAACATTTTTATCACCCCCAAAAGGAGCCCTATACCCATTAGCAGATTTTTTTTTCCTCCCTTTCCCTCCCTCATTCCATGGCAATCATTAATCTACTTTCTGTGTCTGTGGAATTGCCTATTATGGACATTGCATATAAATAGTATCATATTGTATGTGGCCTATTGTGACTGGCTTCTTTTACTTAGCATAATGTGAGCACATAATTTAGTAAAGAAAACAAGAAATAATTTTTATGCCAGAAAATTAAGGATGAAAATGATTTTATTTGGATAAAATAAAATGGGAGGGTGGCCAAGATGAAAGTTGTAAAGTAAAAGATTCTTGAGATTAGGAAAAAAGATATAAATTCACTAAATTTAAAAGTAAAGATTTGAAATGAAATAAAGTAAGCTGGTGAAATCGAAGGAAAAGTATTCCCATTTTTAAAAATGCAAATTATAAAGACAAAGAATGAATCTGAATCTGAAAAAATGATACCGAATGAAGAGTGAAAACCTATTTTCATAAAAGAGATTTCAGTTGGAAAAATGCATTACATCAAGCAAATTTTAACAGGGAAAATTTTACTAATTAAATTTATACTTGCATATATGTGTTCCAGGCAAAATTGACATAAAGAGAATAATTCTTAGGTCCTTTTAAATATTTCAAACTATTTGAAACATATCCTCATAATATTTAAAATATTTAAATATTTCCTTATATTATTTTTTATTTTATTTAATTAATTTATTTTTTTATTATGTTCAGTTAGCCATTGTGTATTACATCATTAGTTTTTGATGTAGTGTTCATTAGTTGTGTAGTATTTCCTTATATTAAAATATGAGGGAAAAAACTCTAACAATATGTAAATAATGGTGATAAAATGAAGTTGGCTTCAGTCCAAAAAATAATGGAATTGGGACTTAAAAATTCTGATGTGTTAATTTTGAGGCACCAAATGCTTTATGTTCAGGTCTTGATGGATATTACCATTTTAGAGGTATCAAGATTATTTTGTCTTATTATTCTAGCATATAGTTAGAAAAGTATGTCATATTCTCCCACTATGATTCTGGCTTTATGATTTCTTCATGTATATCTGTTAATTTTAATTTCTATATCTACTTGCTTACATTACATAGTGAAATTTTTATCCTAAATCATTTGTTTTGCCTGAATATCTACTATGTCTGATATTAACATATCAGGTTCTTATGTTTATCATTTTGACACCATATCCTATTCTTTTTATTCTCCCCTTTTTTGTTTCCTTGTGTTTGAGGTATTTTTCTTATAAATTACATGTAACTGTTTAATAATGGAAAAATGTATTGCATACATTTCCTTTGATTATAGTGCTCCAAAATATTTTACAATTACAGTTTTTATTTCCTCTTTGATAGAAGCTGAAAGAAAAAAATATATAGCTAAATCATAGTGAGTTAGAAAATATAGAGATACCAGAATTGATAAATTTAGCAAGCTTATTCTTTTAAAAAGAGATTAATTTCCAGCCATTGTTTCCAACAGGATCACAAAGACAACACATGAATCCTAAAATTTGAACTATAAAAAAAATCTATTAAATTTGCATATCAGAAAATAAAAATTTTAAGAGAATACAGTGCAACTCAGTACTCCCTAAAGGATTTAAAACTTTAATGTAATAAATTATTTTCTTCTTTGCATTTTTTCTATCACCCAATAGTTTTTTTTAAATAAAAGGCTTTTCGATTTCTAGATGGAAAGCTTTCCAGTTTTTTGTTTGTTTGTTTGCTTGCTTTTCTTTTTTATTTTAAGATTTTATTTTTAAGTAGTCTCTACACCCAGGGTGGGGCTAGAACTCACAACTCAGAGATCAAGAGTTTCATGCTCTACTGACTGAGCCAGACAGGTACCCATGTTTGCTTGCTTTTGTTAACAATTTCTAGTATTACTACTTTATTACAGGACAACTCTGTACTATTTCTTTCTTATGAAATGTGTGTGTGTGCGTGTGTGTGTGTGTGTGTGTATGCATGTGACCTGTATGTGGTCAATTTTCTTAAATGTACTATGCACATTTATAGATATGTTGCCCATTATTACAGCTTTAAAATTTGATATGTATGACAATAGGTATAGGTTATTGGTTTTGATATTCACTCTCCTTATTTTTTCTTTGTTTAATTAATCTTTCTGGGCCAGAGAGTAGTATGTTTAATCTCATTACTTTTGTGTTCCTTCTATTTTACCCCTTACATCTATATGAAGATGGTGGCTGTGCAATTAACCAAGAAAGTACCATAAATATTATAGTTCCCCCTATGAATTTTCATCTTCAGAAACATAATTTTTTTTTAAATAAAGACTTTTTTTAAAATCAGTTTTAGGTTTACAACAAAATTGAGAGAAAAGTACAGAGATTTCCCACATACTCCCATTGCTTCCTCCATTATCAACATCACTTATTAGAATGAGAATTTATTTTTATTTTTTTTATTATGTTATGTTAATCACATACATTACATCATTAGTTTTTGATGTAGTGTTCCATGATTCATTGTTTGCGTATAACACCCAGCGCTCCATTCAGTACGTGCCCTCTTTAATACCTATCACCAGTCTAACCCATTCCCCCACACCCCTCCCCTCTAGAACTCTCAGTTTGTTTCTCAGAGTCCATAGTGTCTCATGGTTTGTCTCCCCCTCTGATTCTCTCCCCTTCATTTTTCCCTTGCTGCTATCTTCTTTTTTTTTTAAACATATAATGTATTATTTGTTTCAGAGGTACAGGTCTGTGATTCAACAGTCTTACACAATTCACAGCGCTCACCATAGCACATACCCTCCCCAATGTCTATCACCCAGCCACCCCATCCCTCCCTCCCCCCACCACTCCAGCAACCCTCAGTTTGTTTCCTGAGATTAAGAATTCCTCATATCAGTGAGATCATATGATACATGTCTTTCTCTGATTGACTTATTTCGCTCAGCATAATACCCTCCAGTTCCATCCATGTCGTTGCAAATGGCAAGATTTCATTCCTTTTGATGGCTGCATAATATTCCATTGTATATATATACCACCTCTTCTTTATCCATTCATCTGTCGATGGACATCTTGGCTCTTTTCACAGTTTGGCTATTGTGGACATTGCTGCTATAAACATTGGGGTGCACATACCCCTTCAGATCGCTACATTTGTATCTTTGGGGTAAATACCCAGTAGTGCAATTGCTGGGTCATATGGTAACTCTATTTTCAACTTTTTGAGGAACCTCCATACTGTTTTCCAGAGTGGCTGTACCAGCTTGCATTCCCACCAACAGTGTAGGAGGGTTCCGCTTTCTCCGCATCCCCGCCAACATCTGTCCTTTCCTGACTTGTTAATTTTAGCCGTTCTGACTGGTGTGAGGTGGTATCTCATTGAGGTTTTATTGATTTGGATTTCCCTGATGCCAAGCAATGTTGAGCACTTTTTCATGTGTCTGTTGGCCATTTGGATGTCTTCTTTGGAAAAATGTCTGTTCATGTCTTCTGCCCATTTCTTGATTGGATCATTTGTTCTTTGGGTGTTGAATTTAATAAATTCTTTATAGATTTTGGATACTAGCCCTTTATCTGATATGTCATTTGCAAATGTCTTCTCCCATTCTGTCAGTTGTCTTTTTGTTTTGTTGACTGTTTCTTTTGCTGTGCAAAAGCTTTTTATCTTGATGAAGTCCCAATAGAATGAGAATTTTTACCAGGAATGGACCTTCATTGACACATCATAATCACCCAAAGTCCATAGTTTATATTAGAGTTCACTCTTGCTATTGTATATTCTATGTGTTTGGACAAATGTATAATGACATATATCCATCACTATAGTATCATACAGTGTATTTTTCACTGCTCTAAAGTTCCTTTGTGCTCTGCCTATTCATCTCTCTTCCCACATCCCACCACCCTGAATACACCTCTGGCAACCACTGATTTTTTTTTATTGACTCCATAGTTTTTGCTTTTCTAAATGTCATATATTGGAATCATACTGTATATGGCCTTTTCAAATTGGCTTCTTTCATTTAGTAATATGCATTTAAGGATCCTTTATGTCTTTTCATGACTTGGTAGCTCGTTTCTTTGTAATGCTGAATAAGATTCTTTGGTTATACTAGCATTTATTTAACCATTCACCTACTGAAGGACATGTGTTGCTTTCAACCTCTGGTAATCATGAATAAAGCTGCTATAACATCCATGCAGAGGTTTTTGTTTTGTTTTGTTTTGTTTTGTTTTGTTTGTTTTATGTTAGTCACCATACATTACATCATTAGTTTTTGATGTAGTGTTCCACGATTCATTGTTTGCGTATACATGCATAGGTTTTTATGCGGACAAGTTTTCAGCTTCTTTGGGTAAATACAAAGAAGCAAAATTGTTGGATCATAAATAAGAGTATTTTTAGTTTCAGAAGAAACTGCCAAACTGTCTTCTAAAATGGCTGTACTATTTGCATTCCCACCAGCAACATATGAGATTCCCTGTTGTTCCACGTCCTTGCCAGTGTTTTGTTTGTCACTGTTCTGGATAACAGCCATTCTAATAGGTGCGTAGTGGTATCTTGTAATTTGCATTTCCCTGATGACATAAGATATGGAGCATGTTTCCATATGCTTATTTGCCACCTATATATCTTCCTTGGTGAGGTGTTAGAGTCAGCCATCCACAGCCTCTGCTTGTCCTCTCTGTTCTGGCTACAACCCCATAGGGTCCTGAATGCCATCTTTGTTCTTAATAGGCTGGGAGTAAATGTGATTAATAAACTGCTGTTGGATTTATCTGTTCAGTATTAGATTGTGTGTCTGGCCATCCCCATATCCCTATATCAGTAATCTCTCCTTCATCAAAGGGCTGATTAATACAATATGTGTGTATACTAAACAGCTTTGAATGATAATGTGTCTGTTTCTGGAACAAAAGATTGGTCGGCTTACGGTCTAGTATAATGAATATGTCTCTTTACAAGGCAAATGACAGACAGGTTTGCTTGCAGCTCGTGATAACAGTGTCAGATTCCTAAATTCAGGGTTCATAATACACAGGTACTGCATATGTAGCATCCACCTCAGTTGCTTTACCAAACCTCTGTGGGGCTTGAGAGGCCAGGAAAATCAGTGTAAAGTTAAGTTTGTGCTGCCTGCTGACTTGTGAATAATAATATCCTTTGTCTGTGACCCAGGGGTATTGCATCTTCTTCCAGCATGCATGAGACTGGCAAAATAATTTGTTAACTTTCAAGTGAAGTAAAATTGAATTCTTCATATTTCTTGACAACCTTGCTTCTTACAATTTGTATTTGCTGATATACTTTTGCCCATCCCCTTGTTTTTAGTCTTTCTCAATAACTTTGTTTCAGTTTGTTTGTGTACCTTGTATATAGCCTTGAGTTGTTTTGCTTTGTGGTGTTTTAAAATTATCTTAGTAAGTGATTATATCTATTTACATTTATTGATGTGATTACTATATTTGGCCTCAGTTCTGTGATATTATTTTAGATTATATTTACTATATAGATTATTGTATCAGTCTGACTCTGCTTTGTTGATTTTTTAAATTACTTTTATATTGCTTTTTTCATTACTTTCCACTTTTCTGGTGATTTCCTTAATAATTATACTTTTTATGATTTTTATATTAATTTATTTGTTTACTTAGGTTTCTCTTTATTAGCTTTAAATGCTAACAATTTATTCCTTGTCCCATTTATTTTCTTAGCATTTTATCAACAAGCTTCTTCTGCTTTGTCCGTTCTCCCTTTTCCAATTTATTTGTGTTATTTTTACTTCGGTAGAGCAAAAAATGTTGACATACTATTCTTGCACTTATTTTTACTTTTGCTTTAGTTTTAGCTGTACAATTAAATATTTCCAATGCTCATTATGAGACCTTCTGCAAAAGTCTCACCAGCATATTTTATTTGGGTGAAGTTTTCTAGTAGATTTTCTGGAAGATCTGTATATATGATATTCCCTAAATTTTTGTGTTTTTATAATTCTAGTACAATAGCTTTGCACCTAAGGATAGCTTTACTTGATATAAAACTTTTGGCTCAAAATTTATTTCCTTGAGAATTTTGAAATCTCAAATTGTTCTCTTGTCTCATTTATATGTTGTTGTGGTTTTCTTTCCATTTCAATTTCTTGATCTTTTTGCCCAGATTGAAGAAATTTTATAATATGTCTTACTATTGGTATTTGGGATCAGGATTTTCAGTTACATGATGAGTCTGTTTTATTGGTAGATTCAAGTGTTATATGTATTTCTGAAAATTTATCATGTTATATTTTAAATACCATTTCTGTCTTATTTTTTTTTTCTTTTCCAGAGATGTTAACTGTACATATGTTGGAATTTCTTCATCAATTATCTAAGTCCACCACTAATACTCTAATTTCATATACTTCTTAATTCCAATATTTCCGACATTTTCTTTTTTGGTTTTTGGCTATTTTCTTTTATCAATATCTTTCATCAATCGATGCTTTATTGTATTTTTAGTGGGAACTCCTCTCCCTTATGCACTTTGAATTTAATCTCATTTCTGGGATGAGTTTGTTCTACTTTCCATGCCCCAATTTCTTTCATGAATTTAGTCAACTCTTGTTTTCATATATTCCTGTATTTTGTCCATTCCTATCTTGATATTGAGTCTCTGTTTTTTATTCAGCTAATTAAGTGTTGTGTTTCACGATTGCTCTTTTTAATGATTACTTTTCCTTTTTTTAAGATTTATTTAATTATTTTAGAGAGAGAGAGAGAGAAATAGAGAGGGGGAAGGGTAGAACGGAGGGAGAGAGATTTCCAAGAGACTCCCTGCTGAGCGTGGAGCCTAATGTGAGGCTCGATCTCACAGTCCTGAGATCATGATCTGAGCCAAAATCAAGAATCTGACACTCAACTGACTGAGCCACCCAGGTGCTCCAATGATTGCTTTTCTTATGAGTATTTTTGTCAGCTGAAATGTTTTGATCTTTTTTTCATTTAGTATCTTCTTATAGACATTGCCTAATATGTTCTCTTTATTGTGAAATGTCATATACTTTCCTTAATCAACAATAGTTGGTATTGGCATGTATTATGATGAGCATTTCAACTAATAAATTAGTAATTTTGGAGAGGAGGGGATTAGTCTTTTCTGCTTTTCTGATTTTCTTTGATTACTTTGAGATCCTTAATTTTCACTCATTTCTTCCTTTTCATCCTTTACCAGCAAGCCTCCAGAGGATGCCATCTCCTCCACAGTCATCTCCCTTCTGTCCAGAAGGTAGTGCTTTTCTTAAAATTACTATTCCTTCTTACAGCATTTGGTGTTTTAACCACCATATCTCAGACCTGTTTTTAACAATTTTCCACTCAGGGAAATTTTGGGGTTATTTTCATGTGTGTTCTGCATTGTTGATTCCACTGTTCTTTCCTCTTTTTTATGAAATCTATACAAGGCTCTCTGCTCCAGTAATGGTCTTTGAATGGCTCTGCCTTGTTTCCAATATTTTATTACCTATGAATTGAAAGTAATAGTGATTTCTATCTTCTCTTTAATTTGTAGATATGGGCAATGGTGGTTCATTTACTCTCCTTTATAATATGTGTGATATTTGTAGGATGTGTGCCGTAACTGAGATTTAGACAAAAAAGAATTCATTATATCAGTCTATATTATTTTCTCAAAAAATACATTAACAGAAATGATTTAATGATTTTAAAGAAAACAAACCTAATAGGATAATAATTATGGGAGAAATTAGAGAAAATGTTTTAAAAAGCTAATATGTTATGTCCGTATTTAAATGAATTTTTGAATCTCTAAAATTCTAAAAGAACTGTTACTGAAAATTATTACTCACCACTGATAGTGTTGGAAAATTTCTCCATAGATTTTGTACTGTTGGCCCAACACTGAAACTCAAAGATTAAAAAATTTAATATAAAAATTTTATATACCAATGACATAGTAATATGAATATAAAAATTTCTTAAGTCTAACAATAGGAAATATACTCTAGAAATATTGTGTTGCAATAGATCTTAGAAAAGCAAGGTTTAATTCAAGAATACAGGAATACGATAAGACTAAGAAATGACCTGAATGTGTCAAGCAGAAATCAATATAAACAATTAAGTATGTGTTTAAAAGGTGGTAGTCACATGTGGATTTAAGAAACAAAATAGCTGAACATAGGGGGAAAAAAATAAGAGGCAAACCATAAAACAGTCTCTTAACTATAGAGAACAACCTGAGGGTTGCTGGGGGGGGGAGTGGCTAGGGGGATGGGATAAATGGGTGATGGGTATTAAGGAGGGCACTTGTGATGAGCACTGGTGTTGTATGTAAGTGAGGAATCGTCAAATCCTACACCTGAAACAACAACAACAAACACAAACAAAAAAGGCGGTAGATAAAACACATCTATATCTGTCTTTAAGTCCATTAATATTTTTTAAATATCTTATTTCGTCCCTTTGAACTGCCATAACAAAATACCATACTCTGGGTTGTTTATAAACACCAGAAATTAATTTCTCCACAGTTCTAGAAACTGGGAAATCCAAGATCATGGTGCCAGAAGATTTAGTGTTTGGTATGGCCCGTGTCCTAGATGGCACCTTTTCATTGGGTCCTCACATGGTAGAAGGGACTAGCGAGCTCTGTAGGGTCTCTTTTATAAGGATATTAGTCCCATTCATGAGGGTTCTACCATCATAACCTAAGCACCTTTTAAAGTCCCCACTTCCTAATCCTATTACCTGGGACATCAGGATTTTAACATATGACTTTTGCAAGGATGCGAAAATACAGACCATAGCCACCTCTTAACAACTTGAATATGGAATATTTTCTCAACATCAAAATTAATACCTATCAGGGAAAAAAATTCAACTTCATATTAAAGAATGGATTCTTAGTTTCAAGAAAAGTTGTAGCACTCTTAGAAAATCTGTTCTTTTAGGATTCTTGAAGCATCATTCTAACCTCTTTTATTATCAAAATTCACAGTAGTATGATTAGAGTGCCAGAGTACCAATTTCCAATTTTATAATATTGAGGAAAATAAATGCATGTTCCCTGGTGAAGATACACCATTACTAGTATCAAGATAACTCTGAAAATGCAACATAGTTCACAAGGTTTGAGTGAAGGTATTGGGATAGAATTAGGCAATATTTTCCTTAAATTCCAGATCAATTCTTCTTTTTTGTGGAAAGTTAAGAAACCCAGTCATTATTCATTAGGTTCTCTCAAGGGAAAGATCATATTTTGTTTCCAACGCAGTCCAAAGTATAAACAATAAACTCAGGCAATACCTACAAGAGAAATCTTTCCTGATTCCTAGTCTACTCCTCTGTCTGTGAAAGATTAAAACTCTCTTCTTGGTTCTGTCAAAGAGAAATTGCACTGGACCAGTTAAGCAGGCAAGGAAGACTATTGCAATTGCAATCAGAGAGAGAGAGATTGAACTCTACTGAAACAAAAGACAGGAATTTTTTAGTGCTGAGGAGAACAGTGAAAAAGTACTAGATGACGTTAAGGGGAAGGTTGGTTAATGTCATTAGGTCATGTGTGTTATGCTAATTGGTGCTTATAGAATTTAGGCTCCTACTCTTCCATAGAGACCAGAAGATAGGAGCGCTACTTTTTTTTTTTTTTTCTTTTGATGATTACATTTCAAAGTGATGTCCTTGAGAAAGACAGTCCTGTGTTGTAAAACTGGCAAGAGACTGAGAGAAGATTGATATCTGAAAGGATCAGAGTAAGAATTTACAACTGCAAGTTTTCTAAAGTAAATGCTCTAAGGAAAGGGAGGTTAGGAGCCTATAGTCAGAAAGAAACCTGTCTAAAGTTTAGTCAAGCTATGGAGAATGATATGGCCATCTTGGTCAGTTTCAATAATTTTACTATGACATAACTTTTGAAAGTTATGATTTGTTCATGTCTCTTTCCCTTCCACTACACTGTGAGCTTCTTGAGAATAGGTATTTTATGGAATTATATAGTATGGCATTTTATAATATTTTATTCCCTTCCTGCTATTCATCTTCTTTAGTTGCACCATCTCACACTGATGTTGGGCTGGCTTTGTGACTTGTCTTGTTCAATAGAACGATAGCAATTAACGACAGAAGCTGAGGCATGAAAAGTCTGTATGAACTGGGACTTTCTCTCTTGCTGCTTTTTGGGACATTGATGCTACCAAGTAAACAGCATGGATTATATATTATACACTGAATCATTATATTGTTTACCTGAAATTAACATAACACTGTATATTAATTACACTTGAATAAAAAATAAATTTAAAAAACCTATTATAGTTAGCAATATAGATATGTACTAGAAAAAATACTGATGTATTCAAAAAGTTAACATTGGTTATCTCTTCACAGTATTAAGTCCACACTTTTCTGACTTTCCTTATCTATATTTTCTAGTCTTTATGAAAAAAAAATGATTATTATTCTGTTATTTTAATAAAATGTATATGATCTTGGGGTGCCTGGGTGGCTCAGTTGGTTAAGCATCTGACTTTTGATTTCAGTTTAGGTCATGATCTCAGGGTTGTGAGATTGAGCCCCACGTAGGGCTTTGTGCTAGACATGGAGCCTGCTTAAAATTCTCTCTCTCCCTCTCCCTATGCCCCTCCCGCTCCCCGCCATTCGTGCATGCTCTCTGTCCCTAAAAAGAAGAAAGAAAAAGAAATAAATGAAATGTATATGATCTTAAAGCTTTTTGAGTAATGAAACTTTTCATCAAACTCAGTTTTTAAAAAAAAAATGTAAAATTAGCTTCAATGACTATTACCTAGTTTTATATTTTAAAATCCTTGGGTGATTTGAAAAAGAAAAAAAAAAAGGCATTTATAGCAGATGCAGTCATTGTTGCAGCATCTGACTACTTCCATGTATGTCAGCCTGACTTCCAAGAGCCAGCATCTACACCTTTTCTTTTCTTTTTTTTTTTTTTTTTAAGATTTTATTTTTATTTATTTATTTGACAGAGACAGAGACAGCGAGAGCAGGAACACAAGCAGGGGGAGAGGGAGAGGGAGAAGCAGGCTTCCCGCGGAGCAGGGAGCCCGATGCGGGGCTCGATCCCAGGACCCTGGGATCATGACCTGAGCCAAAGGCAGACGATTAACGGCTGAGCCACCCAGGCGCCCCTACACCTTTTCTATTGATCTGTCCTCAGGATGCTGGATGTGTTTGGAAATGTTCCCGATGTGGTGAAGCCTTAATCACTGAGCAGTCAGTGAATGGATTTAAATACACCAGCTTCCTTACCACTTGGTTAGTAATACTGAGGCTTGTATTTGTGGGAGTATTCTCCATATTCCACTGTGTAGCCAACCATTATCACTGCCTTTCCTTCCCTGCATTTTGGTTCCTCACCTACTCTGGCCCCTCCCATAAATTGCTTGAACTGAATCCTTGATTTAGAGTCTAGTTCTGAAGGTACCCAAACTAACAAAGGGTTTTTAAAAATTTTATCAATATGAATAACTTCTGTTTGACCTCATATTACTACCAGGTGGAATATATAACAAATAAAACAATTTTGTTGTGAATTGCTTCACTAGCATAAAAAATTACATATTTATCTATTCTAAATAAAATTTTCTTTTTTCTTTCTGAATAAAATTTTCAATTGAAGAATAAGTAAAATAATTTAATGAGATATTAGGAACTCTTTTTATTTTCAAAACTAAAGGAAAATTCTATGCATCAGTTCTATTAGAGTGCAAATTATATACTAGAATTCCAAAAGATGCTTCTTGAGTAAATGAATGTTAATACAGAAACAGAAGAAAAACTGGCAGTTAATGAGCAGACATTGTCAGAGACACAGTTCTCTTATTTAATATTTACAACAGCTTTATAATAAGATGTATGTGGATACAGAGGCTTAGCAATGGATACATGATTAGATCTTCGGCTATCTATCTTGAAAATTTACCCTTATTCTGTTATATGCTGTTCTACGTAAACTGAAATTAAAATGAAACCATGCTGAGAATATTCTACTATATATTCATAAAATTCATATTCTAGTTATCTAAAGATGTATCTACATATGTAAACACATATATATTAAAACTGTAGAAAAGTTATATATATATGAAAATTTATAGAAACATAGCCTCAAACCTTCCTGCTTTTAAATGAGGCTAGTTTTCAAACACTACTTATAAGTTCTTCAAACAGTAATTCCTAAAAATGTCTCCCTTCAAAGAAATTATCCTTAGATGTCTAATATTTTAATTACTTCTTTTTTATACACTATAAATTATAAATTCAAAAGCACTACTTTTTTCATGGTTGTTATATCCAGAAGTAAAGTTATTATCCAGGTAACATTTTATTTATTTATTTATTTTTTAAAAGATTTTATTTATTTATCTGACAGAGAGAGAGAGACAGCAAGAGAGGGAACACAAGCAGGGGAGTGGGTGAGGGAAGCAGGCTTCCCGCCAAGCAGGGAGCCCGATGCGGGGCTTGATCCCGGGACCCTGGGATCATGACCTGAGCCGAAGGCAGATGCTTAACAGCTGAGCCACCAGGCGCCCCTCCAGGTAACATTTTAGATGGTTTTATAACAAAGTAGAGTTTATTTCAGTTATAAAATAGGAAGAACAGGTGCTATCAAAACATTTTATATCTTTGCATGACATAAAAGCTCTATTCCGTGAATAAAACTTCAGTTTTTCTTCAAACATTAAAATAGTGGAGAATTTTTAGAATGATATTTTCAAGGTTTAAGAAGGCATGACGTTTTACTAGAAAAACAGAGGTAAAAATTATCATCAATTACTAAATGGAAAAAAGAAACACAAAGGTTTTTTTTTTTTTTAATTCTACCAACTTAGGTAATATTAAAAAGTGACATCAATATGATTACCACATTGAATTGCAGAACTACAGCTAAAATGTTACTCTGATATTTAAATTAGATTTTAAAAAACACCTCACGTATATTAGACATATTATGCAATTTGAGCTAAACTGTAGTATATCCTTTCCTTATACATGGCTATTATTTTCTGCTTTAATGGAGGATTTTTATGAATATTGTGATTAAGCACCTAATATTAATTCAAATTATGAAACATGGTTCTTTAGAACTCCTCCTAGAAATGTAAAAATTGTGTGTCTTAGTTTGAGCACTTTATTCATCACTACAAAAAAATGCTATTGTTGATTAGTTTATAATTTAAAAATAGCTATATAATTTAGCAACTCTTGATTCTGGGAAATTTTGGTTTCTTTTGAGAATTTTTCTTTTGTTAAGTAAGACAACTTAAAAGAGAATTTTAAAGAATTTTAGAAGATTTTTTTTTTAAATAAGGAAACAACCACTCGAGAAAACTAAATAAAATCCTAACAGAATCAACTGGATTTATAGTTCATAAAAACATGAAGCCAAGTATCAGTTTGATTGGGGGTGGGGAGAATCTTAGCCACTATAGCACCACCCTTGCGTCTTATGTAAGTTTCACTTTAATCTAGTGATAAGGACACTGAGGACCCTAATTTTTCATTTAATACTTCCAATTTCTGTACAACTTCTGCCCCCTTTTTCATACCACTCACAGCCTTCCGTTTCTCAAGACAATGTATATAAGGAGTTAGGGTCTTGTGACGATGATGATTCTTTAGATTGCGTTATTTTGTCCAAATATAGGCACTTTATTGCACAAGCAGAGTAACCATGTGCTGTAGGTCCCAAGGTTTAATTTAAGATGATATTTCAAATCTAGGTCATTTTAGCTTTAAATATCTGAGAAATAGAAATCTCTTTACACAGAAGTTTTTCTCTTGATAAGTGTATTTATACTCCCAGTCATAGTCCCTCAGTCCTTCAGTGAGTTTCTGCTAATACGGTTGAAATCACAGTCTCCATAACATTGTGAGTGTGCATTGTATGGGGACTACTTCTTAATTTCTTTTTGTTGTCAGTGTTCTGTAACAAAAAAGGGGTGAGGAATATACAACTTCTTCATTAAGTTTCTCTCTCTTAAAAATTGATTAGACTGTAGCTTAGAGTCTGCACACAAACATTCATTACACACACAATACTCAGTGCATTCTCAAAATCATACAAGATGATGTTTACATTTGAATAAAAGCATTCTTATTAAATGACAAATTTAATTCTGAGTTTACTCACTTGGAATTTTAATTCTGGAGGGTACTCAGTAAATTTGGAAACTGAAATTAAAAAAAAAATAAAGGAAAACTACTTTTATATGTATCTCTTCCATATTATAAAAGTGATAATAGGTAGTTCAAACCACAAAAAGATTCATTTAAGATCAAATAAACTTAAAAATAGGTTAAAAAATAAGAAAGAAAAGCATGCCAGAAAGCATTATATACCTATCAAAATTAGGTTAATTCAAATACATGTTTTCAGGCCTTTTATACTTTCTATATCTGGGGACAAAATTTTGATTATGTTTGCATTAGCTAATGTGAAGAGGGAAATAAAATCAGTTATAGATTCCATAAGGTTCATAAGACAAACAGATGCTCAAGAGTATAATTATTCTCAGGATTGAGGCCAGGGCAATGTTTCATTCAAAGGTCCTAAACATGAGCAGTGCCTGGCTGGCTCGGTCAGAGGAAATGTGACTTTTGATCTTTGTGAGTTCAAGTCCCACTTTGGGTGTAGATATTACTAAAAAAAAAAAAAAAAAGAAAAAGAAAAAGTCTTAAACATGAAAATACTATGTAATGTAATGAATGGTTTCCCTCAAAATAACCCATCCAGTAAAAACAGCAGGGGGGGTTGTAGGACTATTTCTTGTTGTAAAATAAACAGTTTGTCCTGCAAAATCTGTCAGGGTGAGTGAACAGTTTAATAATTAGAACCATATTCAGTGATGAGAGCAAGTGCATTCCTTTTTTTTTTTTTTTTAAAGATGTTATTTATTTGAGAGAGAAAGAGAGCACACAAGTGTGGGGGAGGGGCAGAAGGAGGGAGAGAAGCAGATGCCCCACTGAGCGGAGAGCCCCACGTGGGACTCAGTCCCAAGATCCCTGGGATCATGACATGAGCTGAAGGCAGATGCTTAACCGACTGAGCCACCCAGGCACCCTGAGAGCAAGTGCATTCTTCAAGTTATGATTCCCTATACTCCTCAAGAGTTTAGTTGTTTAGATTATTCAGGGTTAAGCATTCATTAGAATAGTGTTTTCCACCCTTCCATTTGCATTATTGCCCCCCATTGAAAGTTTTAATTACACAGATGTGCTGTATATCTCTTTATGTACTATATGTATATCTCTGATTTATATATAAAATAGTAAGATTCTTTTTTTTTTTTTTTTGCCTCTCTTCCCCCAGAACAAATTTTCACCCTTTTGTGGACAATATCACTTCCATTGTGAAATCATATATTAGAGAAATAGAATTTCTTCCTGCCAAAATTAATGATTCCTACTACTATAATTTCTATACTATATTAGCTCTAGTCCTAGGTCTATGTAGTCTAAAATAAGGAGTTGGAAGGTGCTTCCTTCTACCATACCTAGGGATAACTTTCCAAAACACAGTTTGGTAAAGACCACCCAATAGCTGACCAATAAAGCACCGATTTTCCATGTACACATTTCTCCGATTAATTCTAGAAGGATATTTTAGAATATGTAAAAAAAAAAAAAAAAAGACCAAAACAAAACAAAACAAACAAACAAAAAAGACAACTCCACATTCTTCTCAGCAGGCTTTTGAAATATATTAGCAATAGTTTTCAATATTGTGCTAATAAATTATTCTTGTGCAGCTAAATATTCTGTATTACAGTAAAATACAGAGATTTTATGCACTGTTATTAAAAGTGAAAAGCAAGGCAGAGCTTTTTTTGTTTGTTTTTTGCATGAAAATTGAGAATCTAACAATAGGACCCATGGAGAGGACTCAGGGCTTCTGCCAAACTTTCCTGGTTCTTAAATTGAGAAACATCTAAAAGGGAAGGTCCTACTGAAGCCACTTGTTTCTTGTACAATGAATATATCCTCTAAATGAAATGGCAGGGCAGTCCATTTTATACTTTCCATAAAGTTTTGTCTTTGAAATAAAGGACAACCACATACCCCACATATACATAGACTTTGTATTTATGGACATTTTATATTTTACTACTTAATTTTATATACTAAACTTAAAGAGACAACACAAACCAACTTTTTTCAAAATTAATTTTATGTTTTATACTTCCATTTCTGAGGATTTTATATCTAACTGCTTAATTCTATGAATTAAAAGTCAAACCAAATAAACCCTCAGGTTATCTGCCTATTCTTCATGATGTGTATGGACTAGATGACCATGTTGTTCAAAAGAAATTAATTCTCTCCTAAGTTTTGAATATATATATATAGTGGTCCAGGAATTGAATTCAGAAGGAGAGATTAGAAGGAAGTAATCTGATATGAACAATAAAATCAAAAAAATTAGTAGTTTTCTGGGTAATTGCATTTTGGACAATGGGTAGGGAATAAGAAAGAGGAAGAAAAAGTCTCAATAAGATTTAGAGATGGGGCACCTGGTTGCTCAGTTCATTGAGCATGTGACTCTAAATCTCAGGTCCATTACTTCAAGCCCCATGTTGGGCATGGAGCCTACTTAAAAAAAAAAAAAAAAAAAAAATTTAGAGATGGACAAAGATACTACAATATGTGATTTGGTCTACAGAATTCTCTGGCAGCTCAGTGGTCAAAATAAATTTGTAGCTGTAATTAAATTTTAAGCTATTTAGATCGGCTTAATGTAAACTCTCTATTTCTCCAATTTAATAAGTTTTGTCAGATATTCAAAACTATTCAGTGCCCTCAGTTTTAAAACAAGTGAGATGATCCGTAAACTGAAATAATGTAATAAAATTAAAAACTGAAAGAGATAAGTAAGATAAATTTAGCTCAGTATTCTCAAATATTTTCAAGCCTTGACTAGAAGTTTGTGTTAACTTTAAAAGTACATCCTAATTAGTAAGATGAGATATAGGTTAACGATGAGATATAGGTAAAGATGTATTTAAAGTGCCATACATATTATAAAATTCATCAAGAGTTCTTATGGATGTTATCTCAAAAACACCTCAATTATGTTCATATTTTATTTACACCTTTGTTCCAAACCACCGTCAATTCTTACTGCATGGTTGCTGTTACCACCTTTCAGCTTATAATTATTTTTTAAAAATCTAAAACAGATCATTATCAAGCACTTTGCAAGAAATCATTTGATAGATTTCATTGAATTTAGAAGAGAATCTAGTCTCCATATCCTGCATATTAGTACATTTCCCCACCTCCCCAGCCCCATCTTCTGTACATATGGAAGTCTTGTCTTTCAATTCTCTACACTAACGTTCAAACCTACCAACCTCATAGCTGCTTCATCACTTTCTTATTTCCCACTGGAAAGGAGGTACTTCCTCAAGAACATACTTTGTCTCTCATCTCTTTGGTTCCTGCCCAAATCTACTCTAAAACATTTGCTGCTCATCAGGTACTCTCTATCTTATACTGTATGTTTTATATGTTTCTGTATATGTTGTTAGCCTGCCTCCATTTTCAGAGGTGCACAAATCTTGATGGTTCTATTCATCATTCTATTCTATGACATAGGGAATTAAGAAAAGGTAGTCTTTATTAACTTGATAATATAGACAGTCGAGCTCTTTGTAAGAATATTTTTGTTCTGGTCTTCTTGTTATAATTTTTGAAGAAAAGAAATCTAAATTTAACTATAGAATATTGTTTCTTTATGGAGACCTTTTTTTGATATTTTAAAAAGGCAAATGTACCTGATGAGAATGTATAAGACCGCAGGATTTAATATCAGGAATAAAGGAAATTTGATTTTTCTCATAACTCTAACCCTAACAAAACTGGTAATATTGGTTACCTCATTTTTCATCTTAGAATTTTTTTTTTTTAACCTGTAGACAAGGCTATATGATTTCCTGAGTTATTTCTCAAGTTTGTTTTTAAGCATCCAGGTCTTTTTTTCTTTCCAAACCATATCTGTGACCATCTCCAAAACATAAGATGGGGTTCTCTTAAGTTGGAACAGTGGTGAGGAGAAATGTCTGCTCTGCTTGCTGCATCCTTCAAATTTGGCAAGGGCCACAGATTCAAACAACTGAATTTGAACATCTGAAGAAGACATCCTACACTCTTATTTTTCTATTTAAGGTCTGATTTAAGGGATCTTTTTACCAAAAGACAGAGAAGTGCCTAGGTGGCTTTTCCAAATCTGAATAGCATGTATAGCTCATATTTTACATACACACAGAATCATTCATATATTTTTAATTAAATTTTGAAAGTTGGGAATATTGATATGGATCTTACCTGACTAAAGTATAAACACAGGGAATTGCTATGTTCAGTCTATCAGTCAAAATACTGGAAACCAGTCTGAGACAAGTTACTAATCTCTCCATATTCCATATGATGGTCAGAAAGCTCATGTTTTAAAACTGAATTGATATTTTTGACCAATATAAATGTCTCCCAGTAAATGTGTCACATATTTTTCAAGGACCAATAAGTCTGACTTCTTCAGCAAATATAAGATGAAGCGTAACATGTTGACATGATATGAATTTAATCTCTTCCTATAAGCACATAACCCATCATTCAGTAGATTAGGAGCCTGAAGCAAACATTTTTTTTAAAAAATCTGTACCTGGGAAGCAACCTGTCTCAACTTACAACTGTATCTTAGAGTCTAAAAAGTATATTCTTCCTATGACTTGATTACTCCTGAGGAAGAAAAGAACAATTATTTTATAATATTAAAATTAAAACTAAGAAAAATATATTTAAATATTTTACAGTACATGGAAAATTAGGTAAGAGTGTAAAGTATATGGGCACTTTTAAGTTTGTCATTGTTTTGTAAGAACTGAAAAAAATGAGCTTGATCACTGCTTATCACACTTAATGTTGTTTTTATGTATGACTGGATTCCCTAATAAATGTAAAGTTCAATTATATATATATATATATATATACATATTTTTTAAGGGATAAATATTTAGACTTTATTTTTAATACTGAAAATAAGTCTGAGTGTCCTAGTACTACCACTGTGGACCTTTAGGCATTCAAAAATCCTTGGCACTAGTTAAAATGCCCCAGATGGAACCTAGGAAACATGTGGCTCTACACCTGAACTGCCTCTGTGGCCCTGAGCCAGTCACTTGAGCTCTGTGGGTCTCAGGTCTTTTTGTGTGTGTGTGTGTTATGTTAGTCACCATGCAGTACATCATTAGTTTTTGATGTAGTGATCCATGATTCATTGTTTTCATATAACACCCAATGCTCCATGCAATACGTGCCCTCCTTAATACCCATCACGAGGCTAACCCAGCCCTCTAACACCCTCACGAGGCCAGCCGCCTGCCCTCTAACACCCTCAGTTTGTTTCTCAGAGTCCACAGTCTCTCATGGTTCGTCTCCCCCTCCGATTTCCCCCCCTTCATTTTTCCCTTCCTTCTCCTAATGTCCTCCATGCTATTCCTTATGTTCCACAAATAAGGGAAACCATATGATAATTGACTTTCTCTGCTTGACTTATTTCACTTAGCATAATCTCCTCCAGTCCCATCCTTGTTGATGTAAAAGTTGGGTATTCATTCTTTCTGATGGCTGAGTGATATTCCATTGTATATATGGACCACATCTTCTTTATCCATTCATCTGTTGATGGACATCTCAGCTCTTTCCACAGTTTGGCTATTGCAGACATTGCTGCTATGAACACTGGGGTGCATATGGCCCTTCTTTTCACTACATCTGTGTCTTTGGGGTAAATACCCAGGAGTGCAATTGCTGGGTCATAGGGTAGCTCTATTTTTAATTTTTTGAGGCACCTCCACACTGTTTTCCAAAGTGGCTGTACCAACTTGCATTATATATTTTTTAAAGATTTTATTTATTTATTTGTCAGAGAGAGAGAGAGAGAGCACAAGCAGGGGGAGCAGCAGGCAGAGGGAAAGGGAGAAGCAGGCTCCCCGCTGAGCAAGGAGCCCGATGCGGGACTCGATCCCAGGACCCTGAGATCATGACCTGAGCTGAAGGCAGACACTTAACTGACTGAGCCACCCATGTGTCCCTCAGTTATATTTTTAATATAAATTTCTGAATAGTGAAAGTTTTAGCATGTTACTAACAAAGTATTTTATTGTAGATTCTTAATAAATCTAATTAAATTGAATTGTGCACCTAGACAGGCAAGGTCATTTATGATCTTGAAAGCATGGGGTTTTTGCTATTAAATTTTCTGAAACTCAGTTTGTTGAAATGAGTTTCTACTTCACTTACTGCATAAATTAAAAAACAAAAAAGACTAGGTTATAATCATCCATAAACTTTAGGCCATAATAATACCCTGACTCTAAAATATTAGATAATGATCTCATGTGGAATTATTTTCTGTTGTATATAGTTCGTTGTCACTATGGACTGCATTCTTTGTTTTTTGACCCATTGTGCTAATACTACTGACATTAAGCATTTTTATTGGACATTATAGGCACTCTTTGATTTCATACATGTTGCTGTTATTTACCTGCAAACATACTGAGTGTGCTTAGAATCAAATCTTAACATAGCTATGTTCTGTTACACATGTATCAAGAAAAACAACATTAGCAACTGCTTTAGATTTTAAATCAGGAGATTTTGAGAGAAATTAAACATATTTTCAGGTATTGTTATTTTTTCCAGTCACCAGGAGCTTTTTTGCTTACCTGAAATAAGTAAAGTAGCCTGCAAGTTGAAGGTTTCCACAGAGAATAAAAATTCAATTGTTTTTGAAAATGAAAACTATCACTGACCACACTAATCAATTTAAAAACACGAACAACTGAGAAAGTAAGCTTAACCATAAGCATAAAGCAGACACTGGGACTATCAGGAAACAACACTGAGTTGCATATTTGCTCTTTCCATAGAAGCAAAAAATGTATATTTTTAATAAATTGGAAATAAAGATTTTCTGTTATTTTAACAGCATGAGGAACCTTATGAGAAATTTGAGGTTACACCATATTCTCTACTATCCCCTGCATCAGAATCAGTGTCCAGTAACAGGTGTACTGCAAGTCAGCCTTAGGTTCTTTTTCAATATGCCTGAGTATGACTTCACTTCTGCCTGAGCAATAATACAAAAATATGACAGTATTGATTTGAATACATGGAAATGATTCTAGGTGAGTTATTAGCCTCCTTTTCACATATTGATGGTCAGAAATACGAAGTTTGTGGAGTTCACAATAAATGAATTTATTCCATTTGTTCCAAATAACCAACTATTGCTTTATGAAGGAAATTAGGGCCCTATACAATGTCTATATCTCCTAACAAATTCTGATCATAATAACCAAGAATCTTACATATTTTGGTGTATGGATAGAAGAAAGAGGGTTAGAAAAAAATGGCATAAGTGAATAATAAAAGAGAAAAGAAAGAAAAGAGAGAAGGTGAAAGTTAGAAATGAAAATCCAAAGGATATTAAAATGATATTTTCTTCATCTTAATAGTAAAGAACAATATTAAAACTTTAAATGAAAATTCAGTGTGCTCTGAATTGATTCTTGAATCAATTTTACTCCCCTTAATATGTTCATATATTATCTAATCTGATTATTAGTTACTCAATAATGAGCTATCAAATTCCTGATGTATGCATTTGCTAATTTGTTAAGATGGAGACGTGAATTTGGTAAGATGTAGAATTAGGGATATGGGGGGAGAAAGAGAGTAATGTAGCAAAAAGATTAGTTAGAAACTAACAATCCACAATCTGAAAAGGGAGAGACTTAACATAGTGTTCTGAAAGCTAAAGCTAGAGAGAGGTTTAAAGAACGGTAAGGTTATTTGGGGTAAAAATGTATTACCAATAATTTACATTTTTACCTGAATTACCAGGACCTATCCCTGGAGTATCTATGACTCTTAGCATCCTGGGAACTTGGAGCAAATCAAAACCTGTTGGATAAAAATACTTCAGATTTAGTTAAATATAACTATTCTGTGGAAAATAGGCAATAGCACAAAATCTGACTCTGGGTACAAACGTGTCCATATCTTTTAAGTTCCAATATTACATTGTTCACTTCGTGTTAAAGATGGTCCCTATTATTAATATAACAACAAACATAGCACAATTTGTATGATAAGTTTTTGTTGTAATTTCCTATTTCCTACAAGGGCCCTGAAGTCTATCACTGATATTTGATTCCTTTTTATTCCTATAAGTTTTGTCCTTATCTTAAAAATATGGAAAATATGGAAAATATGGGGCACCTGGGTGGCTCAGTCATTAAGCGTGTGCCTTCGGCTCAGGTCATGATCCCAGGGTCCTGGGATTGAGCCCCGCATCAGGCTCCCTGCTCAGTGGGGATCCTGCTTCTCCCTCTCCCACTCCCCCTGCTTGTGTTCCCTCTCTCACTTTCTCTCTCTCTGTCAAATAAGTAAATAAAAATCTAAAAAAAAAAATATGGAAAATACAAGGGATTGTTTTTTTAATAATTAATAGGAACAATGCAAGGAAGAAAGGATTAACAGGGAAAATATTATGTAAACTAAAGCCTATTCAAAGTCATTCACAAAGATTTAGAGAATAAAATGAGGGATAAATTCAAGTGTTCTATCTCAATTGAGCTCACTCTAATTCGACTTTAAATAAGCTTTTAAACATTAAGTCTTCAATCTTAAGCAACTTTTTGTTTATTCATTTATTTAAGAGAGAGAGAGTGAGAGTGTGTGTTGGAGCAGGGGGGAAGGGTCAGAGGGAGAGAGAGAGAATCTTAAACAGACTCCATGCCCAGAGCAGAGCACACACGGGTCTCAGTTTCAGGACCCTGAGATCATGACCTGAGCCAAAATCAAGGGTGGGACACTTAACTGACTAAGCCAGTCAGGCACCCACCCCTTCAGCAATTCATTTAGGTGATCAATCACAGAAAATAAATAAAAATAAATTTTATTGAAGCTATCAATTTCAGATTTCTTTCCAAAAATCAGATAAGCTTAGGGTTTTTGTTTGTTATCTATTTAACACTTGTAAGAGAGTATATTTAAAGAGTATCTAAATAATACATTTTATTCTCAATTTATATAAATTATAACACACTGAATGAAAGATTACCTGATAAAGTAGGCTATCTGAAAGCTTTTTAATAGACTTTAATCTAAAGATCTATAAAAGTAAGTGAAGACTAGTAAAATAAAAACAAGCAAAAGCTATTTATTCAGAGCTTGCTGTAGCAAGGGAGTTAGTCGCTGTCATCTGAGTTTGGTAGAGACTCACAAGTAAGGCAGAGGAGTGGGAAAACTTTGTAGTAAGAAAAAAAGGAAGCTTTCAGCTATGCCTTGATTGGAGGATGTTGACATGGACAAGTTTCAATAAGACTAACAGTGGGGCATTACATGTGATTGGCTGTCTCTAGTCGATCCTAAGTTTGAAGTGGAGGCAAAAATTAGGGAAGCTGACACTTATTAATTAAGCCCTGGTCATTCTGACCTGAGGGTAGCCATGGTTATTGTTTGTCTTCCTGGATTGGTTCCTTGGGAAAATAGTCTGACTTCTTGGATTGGTTACTACAGACAGTACGTTGGCTTCCTGGGCTGGTTGCTGCAGGTTGTATTCTATTTTTATATATCATCTGGCAATTGTCCATTTGTATATTCTGTCAGATCTTAGATATTTATCTGAAATCCTGATTTTTTTATTACAATGTATTTTTCTACAGGAAAAGTAAAACCATTAGACTATGTGAAATTAATATAATCCTAAAATATTCCTAATATAATTATAAGCATATGATGCTTCCCCTATGAGCTTCCAAACTATTCCAAATAGTATATGTTTTTGTCAATAGATATAACTGAAAAAATCTAATTACAAATTTAATTTCCACAGTTTATTCAGGCTTTGAGAGAGCTGAGCAGTGTCTCCATTCTTTTTTTTTTTTTTTAGGTTTTATTTATTTATTTGAGAGAGAGAGAGTGAGCAATAGAGACAACACAAGCAGGGGCAGCGGTAGAGGGAAAGGGAGAAGCAGGCTCCCTGCTGGGCAGGGGATCAATAATGCGGAGCTCAATCCCAGGACCCTGGGATCATGACCTGAGCCAAAGGCAGAAGCTTAACTGACTGAGCCACGCAGGCACCCCCAGTGTGTCCATTCTTAATAATAATTTAAGAAACAGTTATGAGTTCCTTTAAAAAACGGTAAAATATTTTGGGAAAATTGTTTGATTAACTTGAATGTTTCTAACTTTGTAAAATCACTTAAGACATTAGCAATCTATTCATATTATTGGATTCATTCACTCAGTCTTCCTCACATCATCATCATCACCATTGTCATCTCATCATAAATAACAGATACACTGTGAGCAGCTACAAAGTGTTAGGCACTTAACTGAAAGCAAAGATAGAAGAATGAGAGAGAGTACACATAATAGTTAAGAGTTCAGATCCTGGAACAAGATTGGTCTTACTAGTTACTAATTAAATGGCCTGGGCAATATTTAAAAGGAAAAAAAACAAAAAACAAAAACAACTGTATATCTCAGTTTTGCTGAGCATTGTGTTGCTTTGTTAATTAGAAAATTTATATTAGGGGTGTGCCTGGGTGGCTCAGTTGGTTAAGCATATACCTTCAGCTCAGTTTATGATCTCTGGATCCAGGAATAGAGCCCTGTGTCTGGCTCCCTACTCAGTGGGGAGTCTGCTTCTCCCTCTCCCTCTGCCCCTACAGCCTCCCAAGCCCATGCTCTCTCTCTCTCTGTCTCAAATAAATAAATAAAATCTTTTTTAAAAAAGAAAGGAAATTTATATGAGGTAATAGGTATTATTACTATATTTAAAATCTTTACAAAACCCTATGAGGAATGTAATTCTTTATTAAGAGTTAACTGCTTAATAAGGTTGGATTTTTGTTAAATATCTTGACCAAGATCACATTGTTAGGAAGTAGTAGTGTAAATACTCTGTATACTCTGTTACAGCATGAGTAAAGTACAAAACCTGGGTTAACTGCTGAGTAATTCAGGACCTATGAATTGAAGGTATAGTAATTTGATTAGAATAAAGTTTAGCAAAAGAAAGTGGTCATAATATTAGGAATACTTCGTGGAGCTAAAGTATTAAAAAACCTCAGACATATTGAAACCTAAGGTTTAAGTATTTTTCAGTATCCCAGAAAGCCAGTAAATGTTTTTAAGCAATGACATTATGTATTAAAATATATTTTACAAAGTTTGAAGGATATCAATCTTCCTTATAAAATAGATTTTGGAAGAGCCTGATGGAGATGAGACTGTTTCATTCCTGAAAAAAACAGTTGAAATGCTAATTTAAAAGAAACATTTCATTGGAAGTAAAAAAATGAGAGAGAAAAAAGAACCTGAGAGATAAACAATAAAATGAATTAATAAGATTTTGAATCTAAGTTAAAATGAATACATTAATGTATATATATAGTTATGAAAAAAGACTATATCTTTTTATCTTATTGAACTGGGAAATGATGTATCAGTATTCAACTTTTAGAGTAACTTATTTTTATTTTTATTTTTTTAAGATTTTATTTATTTGACAGAGAGAGACACAGTGAGAGAGGGAACACCAGCAGGGGGAGTGGGAGAGGGAGAAGTAGGCTTCCCGCGGAGCAGGGAGCCCAACGCAGGGCTCGATCCCAGGACCCTGGGATCATGACCTGAGCGGAAGGCAGATGCTTAACGACTGAGCCACCCAGGCGCCCAAAAGTAATTTATTTTTAAAGTGGACATTTCTTTCAATTAATATTACATTTTCTTTATGTAGATTGGTTTTTATAAATATTTATTCACTTTAAACAGAGATTTACTATTCCATCTCTCACTAAATTAAAAGCTGGTTCAACATTCAAAAATCAATTAATGTAATCTATCACATCAACAGTCTAAAAAAAGAAACATCACATGATCACCATATGGTTCATGTTAACCTCAAAAGGGGAGTGTTTGGATCTCCATCGCTTTTCTCTTAGAACATTGCTTTGCCCCTCTACCAAACTATGGTACTCTCTAGAGAGAATAGCTTATAAATTTTAAATCAAAGTTTCCCTCATTAGGGGGGAAAAAAAAGGATAATGTTAAGACAGAATTAAAGGAAATAAATCCATAGAACTTGAGCAGAAAGCAGACGGATGGGTTTTAAGATAAGAGAGTATAAACACAAGTGATAATTGTGCATACGACATAGTATGTTTATTATATTGAAAGTTAGCGTTATGAATTTAGAAGACATTCACATGAATTTTGTTGTTGTTGTTGTTTTAGAAACTTAAACCCAGAAAATATGTGAAAGTTATCAAGGGGAACCCCTGAAATTTTTAATGGTATGGGAAGATTGATGTTAAACTTCAAAATAGCACACCAAGAAAGGAGTCTAGCTTGAAAAAGACAAATATTATAATTATGTGGGACGCCTGGGTGGCTCATTTGGTTAAGCATCTGCTTTCGGCTGGGGTCATGATCCCAGCTTCATGGGATCGAGCCCCGCATCAGGCTCCCTGCTTGGCGGGAAGCCTACTTCTCCCTCTGCCTGCTGCTCCCCCTGCTTGTGCGCACTTCCTCTCTCTCTCTCTGACAAGTGAATAAATCTTTAAAAAAAAAAAAAATGTGTATATAACTACATCTTTTTCTATTCAATAAAGACATTTTAGGTTATTTCATTATCAGATAATTGAGCAGTAGCTTCATGTATTTATCTCAGGAAAAAAAAATAAGAAAGAAAAATGTTTAACGAGTATATACCTGATAAACTTTTCTGGTTATTCCAACATATATTTATGATTACTTAGCATATCAAGGAAATCATTAGAATACTTTTGTTTAACATGGTAGGTCATAAACAGAATATATACACTATGTATATTAAATTATGATCTAATATCCATAACATTGAAGTCAAGTAAGAGAATCATACAGTATTCTGCATTTTACACTTTTAAAATAATCATATGTCTGCTTACCTAAGAGTTATTGTTTATAACTGACCATTATTAAGTGAAGGTATTCTCTTATTTCCTAAGCATATTGAAATTTTATGTTCTACTTACATTTTATGTTTCTACTTACATTTCTCACCAGGAACAAGCTCAGTCAACGTTTTGATATAGTGATACATACAATTAAAGCAAAAATCATACTTTATAAGACTAAAATTTAGCATATCAAGGTAATTTAAAAATAAAATATCTAATAATTATTTGCCAAGGTAAATTAAGATTTTACACTAAGCATTCATATTCTGTGGTTATAGCTCTCTATCTGTGCCTATTTAAATATAATGATCTGGAGTAATTGGTGGCTATTTCTATAAAATATGTGAAATGATTGTAGCTTCATAACCTTGGCAATTTATTCAAGTCAGTAGTTGCTATTAAATAAAGTTCGCTTAAGCTTTTCTTCAACATTTGATTAGGTTTTCCACAGCTGTTTTTCAGTCAAATATGAAATTTCATTACTATAAATCTTTGGTTCAATGACTTTCATTTATTTAAGCCACTATTTTCTGTCAAAGAAATTTCACATCAATGGAGAAACATTTCTGATTTTAGATTGCAGTTATTGCTTTGAAAGAACATTTAAGGGACGCCTGGGTGGCTCAGTCAGTTAAGCGTCTGCCTTCGGCTCAGGTCATGATCCCAGGGTCCTGGGATCGAGTCCCGCATCAGACTCCCTGCTCTGCAGGGAGCCTGCTTCTCCCTCTGCCTCTCTCTCTGTCTCTCATGAATAAATAAAATCTTTAAAAAAAAAAAGAAAGAAAGAAAGAACGTTTAAATGTTTATGTTATTATACCATTTTTAAAAAATAAAATATAATTCACCCATAGGAAATTCAATTTTAGGAGTGGATCTTCAACTATTTTAGTAGTATAAAATTTACATCTAAGATGTTTTAGAAATGTTTAGCTTATACTAAAACAATGTTTAAAAATAGACATTTTTACAAGTCTCTTTGTAAATATGATCTTTTTGTTTTTTAAAAGTCAGTTTCTATGTTATTAACAATGGATAAACTGGGATGCTAAGAGTAACTGCAATGCTGGTGATTTTCTCTCCTTGCTCCTTCTTAATTTAACTCACAGAAATTTGGGAAAAAATCAAACTCAAATTTTTAATTAAAATTGCATCTTTTCAGTGTAAAGGATAGGCATGTTCAGGGACCTGGGTTTAGGTTCTGACTCTCCCATTGACCTAGGGCAAAACATTTAAGCTCATTCATGATTGCTCCACATTATTTATAAATGATGTATTAAATTAGTATATTTATTAAAAAACTCTTCAAATAAAAGTCTAAAATACTGTTATTGTAAACATAGATCTTTCGTATTTTCTGAAGCATTAATTTTTTTTTATCCTTAAGTATTTTTCCATATATAAATAAATACTATTTAGAATTTTTTCTTCCTCATCTTTTAATCACTTAATCTTAATAGATTTATTAAAAAAGGTTTTATTTTTTAAGAGTGGTTTTAGATTTATAATAAAATTGATTTTTTTCACATACACGTGTGCACATACATATACACAGTCAATTACCAGCAATAGATGCCACAATTATTGTCAGTAACACCAACAATAGTATTACTATATTTGGCCCTTTGAGGACAGGTAACTTGAAACCTTAGTTAAAAGCTAAGTGAAATTTTTTTTTTTTTTTTAATTTTAACCAACCAAAGCCTTTATCTTTATTGTTTTTCCATTTTTTTCATTACGATAAGTGTACCTTTTAATCCCCATCCCCTATTCCCCCCAGCACCCACCCACCTCCCTTCTGGTAACTATCAGTTTAATCTGTCTAGTTGAGTCTGTTTCTTGGTTTCTTTCTTTCTCTTCTCTATCTTTTCTCCCCTTTGCTTGCTTGCTTGCTTTTTTCTTAAATTCCACAGATGAGTGAGATCATATGGTATTTGTCTTTCTCTGACTGACTTATTTTGTTTAACATTATATGCTCTACGTCTATCCATGTTATTACAAATAAGATTTCAATCTTTTTTAACAGCTGAATAATATTCCATTGTATATATATTCCATTGTGTGTGTGTATATATATATATATATATATATATATATATATATATATATACCACCTCTTCTTTATCCACTCATCTACTGATGGACACATGGACACTTGGGCTGCTTCCATAGTCTGACTTTTCTAAATAACGCTACAATAGATATAAGGGTGCATGTATCCATATGAATCAGTGTTTTTGTATTCTTTGGATAGATACCCAGTGGTGTGATCCCTGGATCATAAGGTAGATATATTTTTAATTTTTTGAGGAACCTGCATACTGTCTTACACAGTGGCTACACCAGTTTGCATTCCCACAGGGCACGAGGGTTCCTTTTTCTCCACATCCTTGCTAACACTTGTTGTTTCTTGTGTTTTTAATTTTAGACATTCTGACGGGTGTGAGGTGATATCTCATTGTAGTTTTGATTTGCATTTCCTTGATGATGAGTGATATTGATCATGTTTTCATGTGTCCATTCGCCATCTGTATGTCTTCTTCGGAGAAATGTCTGTTCATGTCTTCTGCCCATTTTTTTTTAGTAGGATTATTTGTGTTTTGGGCATTGAGTTGTATCAGTTCATCATATACTTTGGATACTAACCCTTTGTCAGATACATCATTTGCAAAAATCTCTCATTCAGTAGTTTGCCTTTTAGTTTTGCTGATTTTTTCCTTTGCTGTGCAGAAACTATTTATTTTGATGCAGTCCCAATCACTTACTTTTGCTTTTATTTCCCTTCCTTTAGGAGAAATATGTTGAAAAATATTGTTATAGCTGATGTCAGAGAGATTACTGACTATACTCTTTTCAAGGATTTTTATAGTTTCAGTTCTTACATATAGGTCTTTAATCTATTTTGAGTTTATTTTTGTGTATGGTGAAAGAAAATGGTCCTGGAGCGCCTGGGTAGCTCAGCTGGTTAAGTGTCTGACTCTTGGTTTCGTCTCAGGTCCCAATCTCAGGGTGTGGGATCGAGCCCCACATCAGGCTCTGTGCTCAGCATGGAATCTTCTTCACATTCTCTCTACATCTCCTTCCTGCGCTCTCTCTCTCTCTCAAATAAATAAAATAAATCTAGAAAGAAAGAAAGATAGAAAGAAAGAAAGAAAGAAAGAAAGAAAGAAAGAAAGAAAGAAAGAAAGAAAAAGAAAGAGAGGGAGGGAGGGAGGGAGGGAGAGAGAGAGAGAGAGAGAAAGAAAGAAAGAAAGAAAGAAAGAAAGAAAGAAAGAAAGAAAGAAAGAAAGAAAGAAAGAAAGAAAGAAAGAAAGAGGTCCAGTTTTGGGGTAATGAATTCACAGATTGAAGCCCTAAACTCAGTCACAGTTTAAAAATATTTCACATAGGGTGCCTGGGTGGCTCAGGTCATGATCCGTATCCCACAAAACTTCATGATGTACTTACTCATTTGAAGATTACTTTTATAGATTTTTAAAAGTGTTTCTACATATATAATTATATCACCTACATATATTAAAATTTTGCGTCTGTTTTTCCCAAATCTCTTTGCCTTTTATTTATTTTCACCACCTTATTGCAGTGCTTAGGACCTATAGTTAAACAGTAAATAGAAATGATGATAGCAGAAACTCACTTTGTTGCTAAGCTGTAAGGGAAAATTTAATATTTTATGATTCAGAATGATGTTAGTTATAGGATGTTTTAGATAGTCTTTATGAGATTCAAGAAGTTCCCTTTAGTATCTTGATTGCTGATTTTTTTTTTTTTTTTGTCATGAATATGTTTGTTTAAAAAATTTTGTTGTTGTTGTGATATGTGAGTAGGTGTGATGTATTTACCTCTCTTGAGCTGGTCGTAGGATTTTTCTTGTCTTTTTTTTTTTTTTAAGATTTTATTTTATTTATTTGACAGAGAAAGAGAGAGAGAGCTAGAGAGGGAACACAACCTGGGGGAGTGGGAGAGGGAGAAGCAGGCTCCTGGCCGAGCAGGGAGCCCGATGCAGGGCTCGATCCCAGGACCCTGGGATCATGACCTGAGCTGAAGGCAGACGCTTAACGACTGAGCCACCCAGGCGCCCCTTTTCCTTTTAACCTGTTAATATGTTGAATTAAATTGATAGTTTTTCCTGATTCCTATCACTTTAGACTAAATTTTCCAGAGATCGTATAAGTGGAATCATTTAGTGAACAAGAACTTCAACTACCTCCATTTCGACCTCAGTCTGTACTTTCTAATTGATTAAGGTCTTCTTTCCAGCTTATCTCTTAACTTAGACAAAAAAACTGTGGGCAAACATTACCTAAGAGGAACCAAAACTACCCCCTAAAGCAAAACAGACTGCCCTGAGCCAGCAAGACCAACGTGAATGACCCAAAGACAATGATCAACATGACCTTTACTGCCCAACTGCATGTGCCCACTGACGTTTGTCCCATGTTTTCCTTATATAAACCTAGAAGTATTTTCAGCACTTTGGAGATAGATAGACTTCGATACATTAGTCCTCAGTCTTCCTGGTGTTGACCTTGCTGAAATAAATACCTTTGTTATTTCACCACTGCTTGTCTCTCTGCCTTCAGCTTTTGTCAGTGGCAAGTAGCCAACCCTGATCTGATTGGAATTCCAGGAGCCAGGTGCTCTTGCACCCCTGGGCCCCAGTTACAGTAGCATATACTCTTATTTCTGCTTTAATTCCTGAACATATGGTGAGATATTCATCCTTATTTTTGTGGTTAACAGTAGTTTGTTTCATTTGGTTGCTACTTAGTATATTATTGTATGAATATTGCACAACCTCCCCCGCCCCCCAGTATTTTATGGATATATATAGGCTTATTCTAGTTTAGGGATATTAAGAATAAAGCTGCACTGAACATTCTTTAATGTGTCTCTTTGTAGACACATGTTTTCATTTTTCTTGGGTAAATATCAAGGACAGGAATTGCTAGATCATAGGTTTATGTTTAAATTTATTTGAAACTGTCAAAGAGATTCCTAAATTGGATGCACAATTTTTTTATTTCTACCAGCAATATTTGATAGTTCCACTTGTTTAACATTCTTGTCAAACCTTTCTGTTGTTAGTTTTTGTTTGTTGTTTTTTTTTTAATTTTAGCATTTTTTGTGTATATAATTACTCTCTGATTTTCACTTTAGGTTGCATTTCACAAATAACTAAAGATGTGGATGATATTTCCATGTGCTTGTGAAGCTTCACATATCTTCTTTCTGAATTTGCATTTTTTTTTAATGTAGCTGTTTGTCTTTTTGTTATTGATTTTAAGAGGTTTTTGTTTGTTTGCATTTTGGATATAATGACATTGTTAAATGTGTTTGTTGCAAATAGTTTCTCCCGGTCTGTGGTTTCCCTTTTACTTTCCTTTTTGTGTAGTGGCATAACATACAAATTTTTGTATTTGAGTGCATTATAAAATATAAATCTATTTCTCAATTACACTAATTGTTCATACTGGACAGGCCACAACATTGTTCCTACGTCCCAGACCTGGCTAGAATGGTTTCCTTGGCTTTGATTATAAGTATTTTCCCTTTGGCCTACAGTTTCTTAGCTTCTGCCATCTTTAATCTGTATGAAAGATTGCCTAAAGTGGAAAAAGGAGAATATGGAATTCAGCAGATTAAAGAAACCATGGGGACCAGAAGTTTCCTCCCTCATTACAAGCTATGGGAGTTGTAAAATCAGTACATTTTATATTGTATACTATTTTGTATTATCCATCCTTTTGGAAGTTTTGATTTTTTAAAAAACTGATCAATTCCAAACACCCACTATATAGAGCTTTTTTTTTTTTTCTATCCTTAAATTGTTCTCAGATCCAAGACTTAAGGTGATACCTTAAAATAAGCTGCTTTTATGGTCTGCTTAAAACCACAGTTTCTAAAATCTCAGAAGAATGACAGGTTATAAGATCCCTACTAAGAAAATTTGGTAAGTCTAAATCCAAGGGTAATAGAGTGCTCGTACATGTTATGCTACTAGAAAATGCCATATTCTACCACATAATTTTTAATAAATTCTGCTAAACATAAAATTTGTTATTTAAGATTTTATCTTTGAATTGATGGGGGGAAAAAAAAAACTGATGGGAATTCTTTCCTGGGGAGAATTGATAATAGCCATTCTAGATTCAACTTAAAATGAGCACAGACTTCTGATGTAAGTCAAGATACAGTAAGATCAGTATAACCTATCTTCCCAGCTTACGACTACAACTCTAAACAAAATACAAAAAGCAACTACATGAAGACTCTTTTGAAAAGTAAATAAAAGTTGGCAGATTTGGAGGTGAAGCGGGAGAGCTAGTTTCTTGTCTCATGGAATTGAAGAATGAATCTCGTGGACAAAGGGGAGTGAGTAAAGTGACAGAGGTTTATTAAGCAAGGATACAGAAAAAGCTCTCAGGAGTGAAAGGGGTCCAGACAGGTTGCCACTGGGGGCTTTTAGGGATGGTCTTTTATAGAAAGCTAACCAGGGAACTTAAATCATTTTAACATCTCTATTGATATCACCATTGAGCAAGGATTAGTGATAACACCTTCAATGGCTTATTTCCTTTTTAGGGTACAGTAATTTTGTTAGTCATAAGTAGCTGTTACAACAAGACCCCACCTAGGACAGGATCGTCTGGTTTGTTCCTTTATCTCTGGTTTCCTTTCATCTCCCATATTTTTTTAATTTTGTGAGCCTGATCACAGAGTCCCCTATCTATCTCTCCCTACCTAGCCCCACCTGTCCCTTACTCAGAGGGAAACCAAAATTTGAGAACCAATCCAGGAGTGGCACAGGCGCTATGGAGATCCAAAACAGCATAGCAGAAGTTTTCAGAAATTGAGATCACTGTACAAGTTTCAAACTCACATTTAAGTGGCAAAGGGACAGAACATATCCAAGGCATCATAACAAAGACATTGAAAACAGAGTTGATGTTAGAAACACCAAGAGTTCGATAAGTTCTTTATATATTTTGGATACTAACCCTTTATCAGATATGTCCTTTGCAAATATCTTCTCCCATTCCATAGGTTGTCTTTTACTTTTGTTGATTGTTTCCTTCACTGTGCAGTGGCTTTTAATATTGATGAAGTCCCAATAGTTCATTTTTGCTTTTGTTTCCCTTGCCGTTGGAGACGTGTTGCTATGGCCTAGGTCAAAGAGATTGCTCCCTCTGTTCTCTAGGATTTTGATGGTTTCCTATCTCACATTTAGGTCTTTGAATTTATTTTTGTATATGGTGTAAGAAAGTGGTCCAGTTTCATTCTTTTGCATGTTGCTGTCCAGTTTTCCCAACACTATTTGTCGAAAAGACTTTTTCTATTGGATATTCTTTTCTGCTTCATCGAAGATTAGTTGACCATAGGGTTGTGGGTCTATTTCTGGGTTTTCTATTGTTCCATTGTTCTATATTTCTGTTTTTTTTTTTTTTTTAAGATTTTATTTATTTGACAGAGAGAGACACAGCGAGAGAGGGAACACAAGCAGGGTGAGTGGGAGAGGGAGAAGCAGGCTTCCTGCCGAGCAAGGAGCCCGATGTGGGGCTTGATCCCAGGACCCTGGGATCATGACCTGAGCTGAAGGCAGATGCTTAACGACTGAGCCACCCAGGCACCTATATTTCTGTTCTTGTGCCAGTACCATACAGTCTTGATGACTGCAGCATAGTAATATAGCTTGGAAATCTGGACTATGATGCCTCCAACTTTGCTTTGCTTTTTCAAGATTGCTTTGGCTGCTTGGGGTCATTGAAATAAGAGAAAGAGAAGAGAAGAGGAGAAGAGAAAGAGAAGAGAAGAGAAGAGAAGAGAAGAGAAGAGAAGAGAAGAGAAGAGAAGAGAAGAGAAAGAAGAGAAGAGAAGAAAGAAGAGAGAGAGAGGGAGGAAGGGAGAGAGGAAAGGAGGAAGGGAGGGAGGGAGAGGAAGGAAGGAAGGAAAGAAGGAAGGAAGGAAGGAAGGATGGGAGGAAGGAAAGAAGGAAGGAAGGAAGGGAGGAAGGAAAAGAAACACCAAAAGTTAAGTTAGAACTTATGGTCTCAACCTGGCTGTGTTGTTTGACTGCTAAGACAAAAACATCAATATTCTTCAGAGGATTTTAAAGAAAAGTCAGGATCTAAATAGCATAATATTCAAATGTCCAGGATGCAATTAAAAATTACAAAATATACAAAGAATAAGAAAAATATGACCAATTCATAAGAGAAAAGAGAATTAATAGATACACACCTCTAAATCACACTGATAAAGGAATTATCAGAAAAAGATTTTTAGACACCTATTGCAACTATTATCTGTGAGGTAAAGTAAAAACACTAATGGAAAGATATACTGTTAGCAGAGAAATAGAAATGATGAAATAGAACTAAATGAATATTAGAAAATTTAAAAATTTAGTTGAAGAAATCACTGAATAGCAGAATAGAAATGACAGACACATCAATGAACTTAGATATATAAAATTAGATAAATATTGAGATTTTACAAATAAAAATTATTTACTCTGAGGAAGTGAGAAAAAAGTGGTAAAGATAAATAAACAGAGCTTTATTTCAAACATCAAATCTCTAAGTAGTATATTAGAGACCGAAATAAAGGAAGTAGAGCACCAAAATGCATGCAGTAACTAAACAATGCACTGCTAAATAACCAATGTGTTTATGAGGAAACCACAAGAGAAATTAGAAAATACTTTGAGTTGAGTGAAAAGAAGATACAACATACCAAAATATAAGGATACTGAAAAGCCGTGCTTTGAGGGGAATTTATGACCTTAAAGGCTTACACTAAAAAATAAAAAAGAGGTCAAACCAATAATATTACCTTACACCTTAAGAAAATGGAAAAAAAAGAAGACAGCAAACTAAACCCAAAGCAGAAGAAAGGACATTTTAGAGATGAAAGTGGAAATAAATGAAATAGATAATAGTAAAATAATAGAGAAATCAGTCAAACCAAAAGTTGGTTCTTTGAAAGATCAACCAAACTGGAATACCCTTATCTAGACAAATCAAGAAAAGAGAAGTGACTCATTGTAATGTAAGTGCCTGACATTAAGTTTTGATTGCCAAAACATCCATTTCAAAGACATCCGTCTCATGTAAACATATGGTCAGTTGTATGACACAGCTACTAGTAAAACAACTAGGTAAGAAACCAGGCTACTTCCACCCAGGAAAGTCCCCTTTTAGAGTGCCCTAGATAGGCTTAGTAAGTGACCCTTTGAGTAACCTTGCTTTTTTCTTCTAGGTCTTAATTCTTGCTTTTATGTTTTAAATTCACCAATAAGAGGGTATCAAGGAAACCCTGGGCACTCCACCTTCTTACCATTTATCCAGGTTGGCACTCCCTCCCTCTCTCTGCCGAGATCTCTCTGGCTTGCACTGTACCCTCCAGGAGTTGTAAGAAACCTTTTTCTTTCCAAGTTCCAGATCATTGTTGCTTAAGTGTGTCTTGCAGTCAAAAAGAACCACAAGGGGGGCGCCTGGGTGGCTCAGTCCTTAAGCGTCTGCCTTGGGCTCAGGTCATGATCATGGGGTCCTGGGATCGAGCCCCGCATCGGCTCCCTGCTCAACGGGAAGCCTGCTTCTCCCTCTCCCACTCCCCCTGCTTGTGTTCCCTCTCTCGCTGTCTCTCTCTCAAATAAATAAATAAACTCTTAAAAAAAAAAAAAAAAAAGAACCACAAGGGCTGGTCCAACCACAATGTTGCCTGTGGTGAGGGAAATGTTTGTGGGGGATTGCCATAAGTATTATGGGCCCAGGGTAGTGTGTGAGGCATTTTTAGCTGATACTGTCACTATGAATAAGCTGAGACCAACAAAACAACCACCTTACATAAATAAGGAATGAAATAGGTGCAATCAATTCTGAAATTATAGGTAAAAAGAAGGAATATACAAGTATACTATAAACAATGATATGCTAACAAATCAGATAATCTAGACAAAACTGACAGATTTCTAGATTTCTAGAAAGTCATATGCTTCCAAGACTCAAGATTCAGGAACAAATAATAAAGTCAAATAGACCCATAAGAAGTAAAGGAATTTAAATTATAATAATAATAATAAATTCTCCCAGTAAAATCCAGCATTAGATGGCTTCACTGCTGAATGTTAACTAAAAATTTAAAGAAAAATTAAGAGTAGTCCTTCATAAACTCTTCCAAAAAATAGATGAGGGATTATTTCTTAACTCATCCTATGAAAATAGGCTTATCTTGACACCAAAACTAGACAGACATTATAAGAAAATAAATAAATAAATAAATAAATAAATAAATAAATAAATAAATAAATTTTTTGAATATAGATCCAAAAAATCTTTAAAACATTACTTTGTAACAAGTGATGCTATATCAATTATCTATATGAAAACAATGAAACTTGACTTATAGTTCACATCAAACACAAGATCAGTTCCAGGGAATTTCAGATCTAAATGTGAAAAGTATAATAGTAGCACAGCGGAATATTTTCACGAATTTTTGTTAGAAAAAATGTTTAACAGATAGTACTACAAGTCCTAGCCTAAGCAATCAGACAACAAAAAGAAATAAAAGGCAACCCAATCGGCAAAGAAGTCTTTGCAGATGACATGATACTCTATGTGGAAAACCTTAAAAGATTCCACCCAAAAATTGCTAGAACTCATACAGAAATTCAGCAAAGTGGCAGGATATAAAATCAATGCACAGAAATCATTTGCATTTCTATACACTAGCAATGAGACAGAAGAAAGAGAAATTAAGGAGTCAATCCCATTTACAATTGTACCTAAAACCATAAGATACCTAGGAATAAACCTAATGGAAGAGGCAAAGAATCTGTACTCAGAAAACTATAGAACATTCATGAAAGAAATTGAGGAAGACGCACACAAAAAAGGAAAAACATTCCATGCTCATGGATTGGAAGAACAAATATTGTTAAAATGTCTATGCTACCCAAAGCAAATCTACACATTCAGAGCAATCCCTATCAAAATACCATCAACTTTTTTCACAGAGCTAGAACAAATAATCCTAAAATTTGTATGGAACTGGAAAAGACCCCAAATAACCAAAGGAATGTTGAAAAAGAAAACCAAAGCTGGTGGCATCACAATTCTGGACTTCAAGCTCTATTACAAAACTGTAATCATTAAGACAGTATGGCACTGGCACAAAAACCGAGACATAGATCAATGGAACAGAATAGAGAACCCAGAAATGGACCTTCAACTCTATGGTCAACAATGTTTATAGCAGCAATGTCCACAATAGCTATGGAAACTATGGAAAGAGCCCAGATGTCCACTGACAGATGAATGGATAAAGAAGATGTGATATATAGTATTATTCCATCATATATATGATGGGCTACTACTCAGCCATCAAAAAAAAGAAATCTTGCCATTTGCAACAATGTGGATGGAACTAGTGTATTATGCTAAGTGAAATAAGTCAATCACAGAAAGATAATTATCATATAATCTCACTCATATGTGAAATTTAAGAAACAAAACAGAGTATCATAGGGGAAGAGAGGAAAAAGTAAAACAAGATGAAACCAGAGAGGAAGACAAACCATAAGGGACTCTTAATCACAGGAAAGAAACTGAGGGTTGCTGGAGGGGAGAAGGGTGGGGGGTTGGGGTAACTGGGCAATATACGTTAAGGGGGACATGTGATGTAATGAGCACTGGGTATTATATAAGACTGATGAATCACTGACCTCTACCTCTGAAACCAAATTTAAATTTTAAAAATGGAAAAAAAAAAGGAAAATATTCAATAGGACCAAAAATTGCTAGCATAAAGTAAATGGGGAAAATGTTCAGTAGGACCAAAAAATTGCTTGCATAAAGTAAATGGTTAATAAATTATACTCTGATATATTCTGGAGTACTCTTTTTTCCTCCTCAAAGACACTATTAAGAAAGTATAAAGTAAAGCCACAGTGTGCATGAAGATATATGCAACAAAAACTGACAAAAGTATTATAGCCTGAATACATAAATAATTCTTAGTAAATGCCCGTATCATTAAGACCCTATGTGACTTTATGGACAAAAAAATAAATAAATAAATGTAGTCTAAATCTTCATAGAACTTAGTTCAACCTGAATGATGAACAAAACCAACTATTTATCACATCAATTAGAAAATTGTTCATTATTAGTAGAGATTAAGAGGAGCAGGACCTTACCTGAATCCAAGAATCTTTGTTTCCTTGAAGTCCTCTGCTCAACCTTGTTTTATATTTCTTGTTTGTCACTGTGTAAATCATAACATTATTTATGCTTTCAACAACTGCTCATCGAGTACCTTCTGTATGCCAACACTGGGCCAGGAAATTGAGGGACATAATGACTAAATGATACTGAATCCTTTTTCTATAAAGAGTCTACATTCCATAAACACATAAATACATGTATGCATGTGACATGCTTAAAATTTTAAAAAAAAGTTCCATGAGAAAAATGAAATACTGTAATGTATTGTTTTGATAACCTCAGTAGCTGGCATTTTTGGATTCCTATTCCTCTGTCAATCCACATTTTCTTTCCTTTCAGCTAATCTCTGAATTTGAACAGGGTATTCACCCTAACCACAAGATTCTCTAAATATTGACATTATCCCAATCTGAAGGTTAAATCCCTGTAAGTCTACTCTAATTAATATAGTCCTTTTAATTCCATTTCTCTTGTCAGTGAATGATGTAGCTTTCTGACATAATTATCTCATGGGAAAGGAGGTCACAGAAGTTTACAAGTTTATTTGGAGGATTTGGAAAATGTTTTTGTTTATCAGTTTGCTTGTGATTTTTCTTATAAAATGATACACACATTGGACAATGTCTCTTTTATTTTTGTGAACATTATATTTGCACATGCACTCTTAGAAGAGGGCAACTTTCTAGGGAGAGGCCTGAGGGCAAAATTAACACACTGAGGGAAGATTGGGAGGCTAAAAAGAATTGGAGGTACTAATAATGCTGTTGAGCAGCTGGATTTATCAATTTAGATATACTCTGGAATCAAGGTTTCTTTTTAAGAGAAATAATATTTTTCTCCAAAGCATTGTTTATGCCAGTTCAGTTGAGGCTTACAATATTTACTTGAATGATACACATTCCAATAAAAAATGCAGTCAAGGGGAGCCTGGGTGGCTCAGTTGGTTGAGTGACTGCCTTCGGCTCAGGTCATGATCCTGGAGTCCCTGGATCGAGTCCCGCATCGGGCTCCCTGCTCGGCGAGGAGTCTGCTTCTCCCTCTAACCCTCCCCCCGTCATGTACTCTCTCTCTCTCTCTCATTCTCGCTCTCTCAAATAAATAAATCTTTAAAAAAAAAAAATGCAGTCAATTTTTTATTTTCTTAAATAGCACTAATTTATCTGGAAGTAAAAAGTTCTTTGCAAATATAAACTTCCAAATAAACTAAATGTTTTTGAAATGTAGAATTCTGATGGAGAACAAGAGCAAATATTAAAATGATTTATGAAATGACTAAAAAACATCATAGGATGATTATCTCAAACTTGAAATAGAAGAAATTTAGTATGATAAATAAATCAAAATTAGTCTCTACAGTTGATTTCAAAAGTAGAGATATGATTTAAAGCAAAAGAAAGGCACTATTTATCAATGGAGAAATATTTCTAATATAGAATTAAAATCTTTGGTAGACAGTTAAGAAAAAATTAGTTCGGAACCATTCTTTTCATATACAACAAGCTAAAATCTAGAAAGACTAGAGTTGATCATTTTTAAAGAATTAAAGATGTACTTAGAAGAAAATAGAGGTTAATATTATCAGATATCTGAAATGAACATGTCTCCATATATAAGCCAGGAAACAGCAGGAATAAAGGGACTGGAAGGATGAATCTGGTATGTAAAGAACTTAACCTGGAAATGTGTGGTGCATCAGCTTCCATGAGTCATTTAGGAGGGGTGGATATAGTACCAAAACATCAGAGCTGTGCTGGAGAGAAAAAAGTGTCCAAAAAAAATATTAATATATTATTAAAATTTTAAAATTATATGAAATATTTAAAAAGAAACAATAGAGAAAGATATTTACAGTGCACTTAATATATCAAATACTTAAGCTCTGCAAAAAATCATTATATAAATCAAGTTATACAACATATCCTTTACCCAGAAACTTCCTTTGTGCCCCTTTCTAGTCAATATGCCAATTAAGATCCCAATAACTAAGTCAACAAAAGGTAACGATTACCAATTAAATTATTGTATTTCAAACAAGAGAGTATTTTAAATGCATTAGAAAATATCGTTATAAAGCTAGGTGGAAATATGGATGTCCATTTTTTGTTAATTTTGAGTAAGCACTTGGTATTCATTGAAAACAACTGAAAGAGAACATATACACATGCATACACAAACACATAGTGTTAGTATTTGTGTGTGTTATGATCAATCCATCATAGCCACTAACTTGGGAAATGAATGGATAAACCCTGGCATGCTGCTGCCGCCAACTTCTCCATCCAGGGAATCCTGAGGGGGCTGGACAAATCAAAAGCATAGTCTTTAGTTGAATCTACCAATGCTGTTGCGGAACAAACTCGGATAAACCCATTGAGAGAGAAGCCAATAACTGGAGAGATGAGCGTTTGGAGAAGAGAAAGGGGTAAGTTTATTTTGGGTACGGGCAGCTGGGGAAGGTGGCAGATAAAAGACTTAGCAACCGACCTCTCCACTGACAAGATGGACACCTAGAGTTTGATGAAGAGATATTGGGCAGGGTGGTTGGGGGAGTACATGCAAGAGAGCAGGCAGAGAACACATCATCATGGGTGGGAGCCGGTATGTGATCAGCCTGTGATCATGGCAGTGAAAGAGACGTATGGAGTGTGGTATCCTAGGCATTCTATAGCTATCAGGGATTTTCTGGTCTGGTAGTTGGGATATTCCATTTATTGCAAGACACCTTTGTCAATGCCTCAAGAAAGTGGGCTAAGAAATAAGTACAATGGGTTTTAGTTAGATCATGAGTTAAGCGATCTCTATTTCTGGTTTTGATGTTGCGGTGTATAGTTTGAGCAAGTGGGCTCAGTAACAAGGTTTATAGAATTATAGATTGATCATTTTCTTCCTTCCTCCCTCCTCCCTCTACCCCTCCTCTTCCTTCTTCTTTTTTAACTTTCTGATATCTTGTTACATTATTTTATGCATAATGATTCCCAAACATGGTATGTGCACATCCACCAATATTATGTAATCCATAGTTCCCTATATAAAAATTGAAAGCAGAAACACATTTATATTTATCATATACTAGCTTCATTGCAGCAAAAGGTTAATGATGATTTTTAAATGTTTGTTTTCCTTGAAGGCCTAAAAAATGTTTAAAATGTTTAATGAAATAATTTCAAAATTTCCACAATAATTTTCCACTTTAATCTACTTAACTTGACATGTCTCTGTGAATGACAATTTCTGGTTACTACATAGACAAGAAAAGTTCCCCTAAATTTGTACTAATACTTAAATGTAGTGAAATTGCACCAAACTACCACATGGATCCCTCTGCTAGTACAATCCTCTTTTTCAACTGTTCCTTTGTCAGGATAATTGATGAGAAATCATCTGAATATATGACATAAATGCCTATGTGAAATATTTTTAAACTGCAACTGAGTTTAGGGCTTCAATCTGTGAATGCATTACTTTATCCCCACAACAAAAGTACTCAGTGTATTCTTGAATCAACTTGTATTCTAACCTGCCCCAATCCCTGTGAAATGGTAAAAATTTGCAAATTCTCATTGGAGTGTGCATGGAAATTTTTTGTGATACAGCTAAAAGAAGTTGAGTTGGGAAAATATTCAATTGAATTTAATGGGCTGCATTTATGAGTTTTGTAAATCACTTCTGTGTAAAAACACATTATCACTAGCTGTCCTATTAGAGAAATATTCATGCAAATAGACCAATTTGACCTTAATAATGTTAATTTCCATGATTTTATTTATTGCCTAAGGGTACAGGTGTGGGGTTCCAAACTGCTTTTTTCTAGAAAAGCTAATAGACAATATATTTATCATGCTATTATAACTTCTTAGAAATCATTCCTGAGAGAAGATGGAGATTGAATTCTATTGTATTTATGTAGATTGTGTTTATTTTTCTTTTATTTGCTATAAGCAATAAAGTAGAATATCAGTATATCATTTCTTGTTAGTGTTCATAATCATAATGTATTTTAATAATTTGTCCTATTAAATGGGAAGAATGTAAATGAGGTGGATGGTATTGTTTTTTCTTACATTAATATTTTGAGGTAGAAATTATATAATGTCAATCTCCAAGATCTGAAGTGTCCACTTCAATGAGTAGTTTTGACTATTGTACAAATCCATAAAATTACCATGTAAATCAAGGTATATACATCCCCATTACCCAGAAACTTGCCTCATGTCTTTTTCTAGGCAATGTACTACCTCTCTTCCTGCCACCATTACTAGGGAACTTTTTTTCTTTTTTTAATTTTAATATCCTAGATAGATTATTACTGCCTACTCTTAGAAGAAGAATCATGATGAACATTCTCTCTTTGCAACTTTTTTCTTGCTCTTAACATAATGTCTGTGAGATCAAAGCTTGATAGGTGCACATGTCAGTATTTTGTCCCTTTTTTGTTGCTGAGTAGTATTCCATTATATGAATGTAAAATAATTTGTTTAGCCATTCTCTTCTTGGTGGTTATTGGCTCTTTTGCATAGGGCTGTTGTGACTTAACAGTATTTTCTGGGGGAAGTGGCAGGGCAGGGAGGAATATTTAGGGTGGAAATGCAATAGACATTTGAGTTGTTTCCAGTTTGGTGCTATTATGAATAGTTTCTATGACCATTTTGAACTAGTACTTTGTGGAAATGAGTATGTTGTTGTTATTTTGGTAAATACCTGGGGGTGGAATTGTTCATCATGGTATAAGTAGGTGTATGTTTAATTTTATAAGAAAGCACCAAACAATTATCCAAAACAACTGTAACATTATACACTTTTGCCAGCAAGGCATGAAAATTCCAGTTGCTCCACAACTGCACAAATACTTGCTTGTAATAAATTTAATTTTAACAATTGTAATGGATGTATGGTACTGTTTAATTTGCATTTTTCTGAAGAGTAAAGGTATTTTGATCATTTTTCCATATGATCATAGTTATCCCAATATCGTCTGTTCAGTATCCAAGTCTTTTGTTTCATGTCCAGTTGTAAAGATTTTTATCCTACTCTTGTTAAAGTATTTTGTAAATGTCCATTATGTGGATTGAAAGTGTTCCTTCAATCTTCTAAACCCTTATCAAGTTTCTAATTCCTTTATCAGTGATGGACAGAGGAATGTTAAAATTTCTAAATATAATTACAGATTTATTATTTCTTTCCCCTCACTCACTCTATGTGAGTTCTCAGTTCCATAAGATATTGTTGTTTTTTTGCTTTGCATGCTAATTGTTCCTTAAATAAATTGAAAAAAATGTAAATAATTTGTTTTTTATATTTCTCCATATATTCATCATTTATAATGTTCTTCATTCCTTCCTAGATAAAGTTGACATGTGGTATTATTTCTTTAGCATTAAGAAAAATTTTAAAGCTATTTTTGCAATATGAATCTACTGGTGACAAATTCACTGACTTTAATTTATGATTCATTTATTTTCTTTATTACTGAAGGGTATTTTATTAGCAATAGACTAATAGGTGGCTGTTTTCCTCTCAGTATTTAAACATCTAATTTTATTATCCTCTGGCTTCTGTTATCTTTTGGCTAACATTATTCTTAATATTTGTTTATTATTGCACACAAAACTAGTCACAGGGCAGTATCACATTTAAGGGGTAGAAAAATAGACTCCCCTTGATAGGAGATGCTGAAAAATATTGTGGCCATGATTTCCAGTCTAAAAAAGTCCATATACCCTTGATGTAATTGTTTATATTAGTTCCATGCACAAATGTGCTCACTGTCTTCTCCAAAATTTTTATCACAATACTGCATGAAAACATTACTAGCATTCAGTATCTTATTATCTAAAACACTTCCAAAAGTAGATGAGGCAACTCAAGTTTTGTCCAAGATTTACAGTTTCTTAGTAAGCCTCATAACTTAGAGGCCTAAAAAATACAAATACCACCATACTCCAAAATCACAAGGGTGAGGCAGGGACATGATAATAGCAAGAGCCATTTTCATTTAATAAAGAGAAGAATGAGAGCACATAGTAGTCATTATTCCTCAGAAATTTTGAAATTTGTCCAGACCTACTTCTGGCCAAGGAATGTAGATCCTGTAGATCAGAATGTAGATTCTGATCCAAGGAATGCAGAATAGGTCTTACTAGTACCCAGTTTGGCAACCTGGGGTTGTCCATCCTCTTGTTCTTGCGTCACCATCTAAGTCATCCATATTTCTTTTCCATAAACTACGTTTCATGTTTGCAGCTGGGAGGATTTATCAGCCTGATTCCTGCTTGAAGGTATTTGGTGAATTTTGGTAAAAGTTTCCCGTTTGATTGAAATGAATATATGTTGCAGTTTGGGTTGAAATGTGATTAAGTTTTAATTGTATTGTTCAAAATATTTACACACTTACCAATTTGCATTTGAGTTTGTGTGTGTGTGTGTGTGTGTAATTACTTAAAAAAAGGTAATTTTACTTAAAAAGACATTTTCAGATTATTTTAAAATCACTAACTATAGGGGCGCCTGGGTGGCTCGGTCGGTTAAGCATCTGCCTTCGGCTCAGGTCATGATGCCAGGTCCTGGGATCAAGCCCTGCATTGGACTCCCTGCTCAGCAGGGAGCCTGCTTCTCCCTTTCCCTCTGCTGCTCCCCCCACTTGTGTTCTCTCGCTCTCTCTCTCTCTGTCAAATAAATAAATAAAATCTTTAAAAATAAATAAATAAAATCACTAACTATAATTGAAGTTTTTTTATGTATCTTATATTAGTTTCTGCAACATTTTGTTCCAGAAATATGTAGACTATGTTACTAGGCAGTTAGTTTTATGATGGTTATATTTCCTGTTAAATTGTTTGTTTTATAGTTACAAACTGCCCCTTCTCATCTCTACTAGTATTTGCCTTAAATATAGACTTAAGACATCAATAATTCTTTTAGTTAGAATTTGACTAGAATTTTATTTCCATCCTTTTTCTTTAACAATGCATTTGTCCGTAAAAGTGTTTCTTGTGAGCAGCATATAGTTTTTAAGTTTTTAAAAGTTTCCAAAAGTCAATTCTGACATTCTCTTAATTATAATTGGAATATTATTTTGTGTACATTGAATGCAGTTACTTATATATGTGGGTTTAATAATACCAGCTTACTCTTGTTTTTTGTTTGTTTGTTTCTCTCTTCATTGACCTTTTTTCTTCTTCTCTTGTTAACCCATGTTTTTTTTTAATTTATTTTTCCTTTCAGCTCATTAGTATACATGCTTTTATTTATTTGATGGTTACTCTAGAATTTTATGTGTACCCAGTGAAAAATATACCTCCTTACTTTATTATTTTTGCCACTTCCTAGGCAATGCAAAAAAGTATTCCACTTCATCTCCTTTTCCCTCTTATCTTCTGTGAAATAATTGTTGTGTTTCTTCAAATCTACATATACTTTTTACCTCACCACATTATCATAAGTCTTGACAAAGCCAATCATCATTTCAGGTTATAAGCATGCTTTTATTTCTTTCTGAGCTACCATGCTTTCATATAGAATAATTATCATTCTACCTGAAGAGCCCCTTTTATAATTTTCTTATAGTGCATATATGCTGATGTTAAATTCTCTCATTATTGTGAAAAAAATATACATTATTTTTTAACCATTTTTACTGGAGGCTATTTTTACTGGATATAGAATTCTACATTGACAGTAATTTTCTTATAACCTTTAAAGGTACTCTCTGATTGCTTTATGCTGTTATGATTATTATTATATTTTTCTGGTCAGAGGTTAGTTCTCAGGCATATTGTGGGGCCTTTGAAATGAATATATAGAGAGATATGAATGTAATATATATTATATATATTTGTTTTCCTACACATTTACTATGATATATAATTTTCTTCATGTCATCCCTTTTTAAAAAAAAATCAGTTTTGGAAAATTTGTTTGCTAGTAATCTATCAAATGTTAATGTGGCAGCCTTTTTCTCCTCTCATATTAGAACTCTATTTATTTTAATTAAGTAGGCTCCACGTCCAACATGGGGCTTGAACTCCTAAGAGTCACACGCTCCACCAACTGAGCCAGCCAGATGCCCCTGGAAGTCCAGTTATAAGAATATCTGAATTTTAGGGGCACCTGGGTGGCTCAGTTGGTTAGGTGACTGCCTTCGGCTCGGGTCATGATCCCAGGGTCCTGGGATCGGGCCCCTCATCGGGCTCTCTGCTCGGCGGGAAGCCTGCTTCTTCCTCTCCCACTCCCTGTGCTTGTGTTCCCTCTCATGCTGTCTCTCTCTCTCTCCCTGTCAATTAAATAAATAGATAAAATCTTTAAAAAAAAAAAAAGAATATCTGAATTTTGCATCATTTCACACATCTACAATTTATGAATTTATTTTTATCTATAACTCTTTGTTTCAGTCTGGATAATTTATTCTTATATTTTTCCAGTTCACTTATATTTGTTTTACTGTATTCACTCTGCTTCTAACTTTTGTTTTTGCATTTTTTTTAATTCTGGCATTTCCATTAGATTTTTTTAAAATTCTGGTTCTCTAGCAAAATTCATTATTTTATAAAAAATATACTTCCTTAAAATATTAGATAGTTGTTTTAGTTTTTGTCTAATAAGTTGGATTACTTATTTGTAGATCTGTTTCTATCATCTTTTCTTTATGATTCTAGCCATTTGGCTCAATATTCTGGTAAATCTAGTAATTTATTTTTTTATTTAATGTAAGACTTTGTGTATGATAAATTGTAGTTACTTTGGATGAAGTTATCTTCCTTCAGAGAAGATTTAATTCCTTTGGCAGATGGGTGCAAAAGTGAGGGAAGGTTAGCTTGAGGCTCTCACTAATTTTTCCTTTACTTGTATGGTATCTTCAGTTACCCCAGACATCTCAGCTGAAAGCCTGAAGTGTTACTGGGGCCCTTCCTACTTCCAGGATTTGTTGTCCTCTTAGAACTGTATTAATGCTATAATCTAAACTTGATTACATCTGGTTAGCAAATACTGTAGAGGCCACTTTTAGGCAACAACGGAAACCAGAATAAGGTAAAAGGACCCACAGTGAACACCAAGCTGAATGCAAACAGGCTCATTATGTGACCCACTTCGAAATAACCATAGGCCTAACCGACCAATTACATCCAGGCACAGTTCCTAAGATTACCAAAAAAAAAAAAAAGGAAAATTCCCTATGTTCCCATCTCACACTCCACCCTACAACTGTGGCCTCACTGCCTCATCACAGGCACTCTCTTCTTTGCTGTCCTGCGCGCCACTTTCTTGGAGTGTGTTCAATAAACTTCTATCTTCTTTGTTCTGCCTTGAGTGAATTCCTTCACTGCCCATACCACAGGCTTCCACCCAGTTGGGTTGCCCCACATTTGGGGGCTCCCATCCAATCAGGAGAGACACCACAAATGTGTTTTGTTAACTTTCTCAGAGATTTGACCATTTATGTGCAGCTTATAATTTGCCATATGCATCAAAGAGAAATCTACTGCAGAACATTGGGTTCATTTCTCAGTGGCCACTTTTTCTCTGAAATTCTTGTCTCTGGAATCTTTGCTGCCAAAGATTCAAACTCCATTTTTTTTTTTCCTCCCAAGTTTAATGAAACTGCAGAAAATAATATGTAGATTTATTTTTCTGTTAGGTCTCTATGCCTCTGGGTGTGAATTAGCAAATATTCTGAGGACAAAATGCTGAAGAGAAGTCTGGTTTGGATAAATGCACTTCCCTTATCACAAAGGTCTTGGCCTCTTAAGTCCTGACTGCATTTGAAGGCTATTTGATATTTTCAAACCTATGTTTTATATTTTCTCCAAGTTTATAGATGTTCTTTGTGGGGAGATCAGTCTGAAACCAGTGATGGAGTTCTATATACAGAGTGCTGCATATGAAATATTAGCTAGAGGGGAAGAGACTCAAACAAACTAAAAAAAATGTATTTTTACTGCTAAAATCAAAAATACAGAAGTTTCTGTGCTATATTTCCATGTTTCATTGCTACAAAATGTATACGTTAGCTTTATTTCCTTATATTTATGTTATTCTTATCTAAATTTTCACTGCATAACTAATTAAACAAAGAGATAAGAAAATGTACCCAAACGGTCCCAGATTCTAAGGACCTTACAGAGACTCTCCACAGCAGTCACTTCAATACCTGATTTATACTCTTTTAAAATGTTCTTTTAAAAATGATAACTACATGATAATTATTTATGTGTAGTATATTTATACCCTTTCAAAGAAAACTGGCAAGGAGATGACCATCTATTCTTTAAAGAGTCTTAAAGCATTCTTCCATAACTGTTTATTAATTATGTCTATGGAAAGTTAATTCTATACTTACATGGACTTTTGGATTATCTATAAAGTGTGTGTGTGTGTGTGTGTGTGTAAATGTTTTATATTGGATGGGATTAGAAATGTCTGGATTTACATTTCTATGAATTTCTCCAATTTACTATAACTAAAATATGTCAAGAAAATGTACCACATGAACAAAAGAATTGTAGAAACTAATGGTGAGTATATATAGATTTAAAAATATATATTGCCATATTATTCTTGCCCCTGAACTCACAAAATATTTTGGATGCAGTTTATGGGAGAAAATTACTTCTTACATCTGATATTAGATGCAATAGTTATGGAAATTTTCTCCCTGGATAGTTCCTTTCTCATTCAGCACCAAATTACCATTATCATAACAGCTGTGTCAGCTAGCCAACGTTCTTCTTTAAGCAAATGGGAGTTATGCAATCTTTCACTCACTGTCATGCAAGATAAACTGCAATCTCATAATAATGCTGGAGTTCTACATAAAAACCAATTACATAGCAGTGGCCCATCTATTGATGAAGATTGTATTAAAACCTAACAAGAAATAGTCAAGCTTTACATTTCCAGGTTGGAATGAATGTGAACTAACAACATGATGCAAATTAAAAAGTACATTTAAGTAGCATGGAAAGGCAAAGCATGCTATGCTAGAGGAATATTTTAGAAAAATTGAAAATAATTATATAAAATGGTGAGCTAATTAAAATTAGGAGTATGGTACAAAAACACGCATAATACAAAACAGGTCATCTGTGGTTATCAGTATTATTTAAAATTGTTGATTACAGGGCGCCTGGGTGGCTCAGTTGGTTAGGCGACTGCCTTTGGCTCAGGTCATGATCCTGGAGTCCCGGGATCGAGTCCCACATCTGGCTCCCTGCTCGGCAGGGAGTCTGCTTCTCCCTCTGACCCTCCCCCCTCTCATGCTCTCTGTCTCTCATTCTCTCTCTCGCAAATAAATAAAATCTTAAAAAAAAATTAAAATTGTTGATTACAAATTGATCAGATATAATACATAATTATAGTAGCTTGCAAAATAAGTCTATATTTATCACTTCATTTAGTCTTCAGAGAGAAAAAGAGTAATATAATTTTCTAAACCCTAAATATGCTTTATATCAAATTTAAAATACTAATATGATATTAGCATACCATCATGATTTGTGAAAATAAGTAATTTCATATGTTGTTCGTCTTAATGTTCAATGAGTGAAAATATTTTAGAAATTTGCAAGATCTCCTCAATATTAGAACATTTAACTTGTGGCTTTTTACATATGTTGCAAACAGGATTTCTTCTAATTTTATTTTGTCTTCTTTTAATATTTATTGATAATGATTTTTACTACTTTGCTTTTAAAGGAACAAATATGGAGTTTTTCTCTTGAAATGGCAACATAAATAAATACCCTGTTCCACAATCCTGCTTAAATTTTTTTAAATGTAGAGATGAGCTTACAAATATATACAAATTAATTAAATGGCAAGAACAAAGAGAAAATAGGTATCTGAATAGAGAGAAATGCCTTGCAGACATCTATACACCTGGTGATTTGGGCTTGGTTTTCAATACTTATGTTCAGAGACAAAGCTCAGGACTTGTTCTAGTGGAAGTTCCAAAGAATACCTTCAAATAATGCTGAACTGCAAATAACTATAGTTTGTACAAGTAAACTAGAAATAAATTCATTCCTCTAAGAGACAGCAAAGAAAATTACCCATCTAAAAGCTTGATACTGAGCTTAAATAGAAAAAATACCTTCACAGAATTTATAAAATTTATAAAAATGGCATTTTCCTAAGCGATCTACTTATTCTATAAATTTATTATAGATAAAATTGTATATATATATATTTTTTGTTAAAGATATACTTTAAAAATTTTTTTGCAGTATTTTCCCTAAATTTTTACTGTATGGCTATTATCTTTGCTTGTTTTCTTAGAAACCCTTTCCCCACTCCAGAGGAAGACTAATATTTACATTTTAAAGTGTAATTCTGGTCTCTCTTTAATTTTTTAATCCACTGGAATACCAATTAAAGTTTGGGATGAAGAAGGAGTTGAACTTTACTTTCCACAGTTATTTTTTTTCTAGATTATTATGCTTCCAAAGGCTATTAAAGTTAATGTGTGGGTGAGTTTAAGGAGTATTACCATGCAAATATTTAGAGTTCTCTCTAATAGGTTCTATCTATTTTTGTAAATTTTATCCATAGGTATTTGTTTGTATTTATGGCTAATGTCATATTTCTTTTTTTAACCTAGATTTTGGAGGTTTATTGCAAAACATTTGTTTGGCTGTCTGTTTATTGTAACCTCATATGATAGAGTATAATACTTTTATTTCTTGGTTTATTTCTCTGTTTTTTGGAGGGTAAAATAAATATATCTCTGGTTATTTTTTTTTAAAGATATTTAATGCTAGACTTTTAACACATAGATTTATTACTGTTTCATTGTCATTTAGGTTGTATTTAACAATATAAAATAAAAGTTTTTTGCTGTTTTGTTTTGTTTTTCTATCTTTATTTCTCCTTTCCCTGATGATAATGTCATTGATGTAGCTTTGGAGTATAGGTGAGGTTTGGTTGGGTGAGGTCCAGAGCCAACGACCAAGAAAAAATTCTTGAGATGTTTTTGCTGCTAATTGGTGGTTTTATTAAAGCATGGGGACAGGACCCATGGGCAGAAAGAGCTGCTGCCCAGGGTTGTGAGGGGTGGCTAATTATATACTTCAGAGTTGGGAGAGGTAAGGAAAAGGGAGGTTTCCGAAAGGTTTTTCATGTGTTAAAGAAGACTCACAAGATACCAGAGACCTTGCCAATGTCAAGTGAAGGTTGTTTTTCCCTCTAGCAAGGCATCAACATTAGGACAGTTGGGAGCTTCCTGGAGGAATGTCATGAATATCCCATCCAGGAGTGTGTGTGTGTTGGGGGAGAGGGGGGAGTTGCAGGGTGTCAACTTGTACTTTGTCCTTAGCTAGCCTTCTGCTCCTTCATCATCGTGACACTTTTTTTTTTTTTCTTTTTGGTTGATATATAATTGGTCATCATTTCCATTTATTTTTGTGTGCATAGTTGTTTATCCATTTGTTGTACTTTGAGTATATTGTAGACAAAGTATAGTTGATTTTTTTTTTTTTTAAGATTTTATTTATTTATGTGACAGAGAGAGACACAGTGAGAGAGGGAACATAAGCAAGAGGAGAGGGAGAGGGAGAAGCAGGCTTCCCACCAAGCAGGGAACCTGATGCGGAGCTCACTCCCAGGAACCTGGGATCATGACCTGAGCCGAAGGCAGACACTTAACAACTGAGCCACCCAGGAGCCCCTGACTTTTTTTTTTTTAACTCAATCTATGAATCTTGTATCTGGTGAGCCTGTTTCATTATCTTTCTTCTACTAATGTTTCATAGTTGTTTCCCTTAGCTTCCATGTCTTACAATAAGCAAAATCATGTATAATTTATTTAAAAAAATACATGTAGTATAGTCTAGATTAGAATATCAAGGAGAAGATGATGTACAGATACCTTAAGGAAAATGTGAGCTACTTTCATTGACTATTATTTGAGTATTTGTAAATTCCTTAGAGACTATTTTTACATTTTAGATTATAGCTAGCTGATTAACTGCATAATATTTAATACCTCTTTTAATTATATTTACATATACAATATGTCTTATAATTTTCTGTTGGCAACTAAGGGACATGGTATTTTCATGGCAAAATACTCACTCCATGGCTGAATGTGAATATCAGTTGTCAGGGAAGCAGAACTTCCTCTGCCCTATGGTCTTTCTAGCTGGATTTAGAATCAAATTTGACATAAGATAGATTAATAGGAGGAAAATCAAATTTAATAGGCAAAGTACAAGGATCCACACTGACATGAAATTCCAAAGACAAGGAGTCAACATGAAGCCTATATGAACTAAAAGAAGAGTAGGGGGCTGAGGACACAAAGTGGAGAAAACTCATTAGCAAGAAGGTAATAAAGAATATTTGGGGGAAAGCAAGGTTGCTCTATTAAGTAGTTAAGTTCCTTGGTAAAGAGGAGCTTCTATAAATAAGTTCTCTTCCTGTTTCAGGCTCTCCTTTCCAATGTAGATTTAGGCAGTTATGGCGGGGGGGGGGGGGGCGGTGCAGAGAGCTTTTATTTCATCTACTGGGTTTTGATTATTATTATTATTTTTTAAAGATTTTATTTATTTGACAGAGAGAGAGATAGCGAGAGCAGGAACACAAGCAGGGGGGAGTGGGAGAGGGAGAAGCAGGCTTCCCGCCGAGCAGGGAGCCCGATGTGGGACTCGATCCTGGGACCCCGGGATCATGACCTGAGCCGAAAGCAGACGCTTAATGACTGAGCCACCCAGGCGCCTGGGTTTTTATTATTTTTTAAAAGACTTATTTATGAGAGAGAGTGTGCACATGTGGGGGGAGGGGTAGAGGGAGAGAATCTTCAAGTAGACTTCCCACTGAGCGTGGAGCCCAACATGGGGCTCGATGGCATGACCCGTGAGAGCATGACCTGAGCTGAAATCAAGAGTCGAACGCTTACGTGACTGAATCACCCAGGCGCCCTGAGTTTTTATTACTTTTAACTTGAAATAATCTTTATGCCAAAGTGGCATATTTTGGGGCATCTCATCCTGTACCCCTTCACAATCAATGAGGGTCTATTTTGTATTTTATAAGTAGTTTTTTTTTTTTAAAGATTTTATTTATTTACTTGACAGAGACACAGCGAGAGAGGGAACACAAGCCAGGGGAGTGGGAGAGAGAGAAACAGGCTCCCGGCTGAGCAGGGAGCCTGATGCGGGACTCGATCCCAGGACCCTGGGATCATGACCTGAGCCGAAGGCAGACGCTTAACGGCTGAGCCACCCAGGCGCCCCTATAAGCAGTTTCTGATGTAGGAAAGATGTTAGGGTTTGAAGCCTATGGCCAAGAAAGAATTCTTGAGATGTCTTTGGTGCAAAAAGGTGTTTTGTTTTTATTTTTTGTTTTTTTTTTCAAAGCTCGGGGACAGGACCCATGGGCCGAAAGAGCTGTACTGGGGTCATGAGGAGTGACCCACTATATACTTTCAAGTTGGGTGGGGGTTTGGGATAGCATAAGTCTCTAAGGAATTTTGGAAGCAAGGTTTCCAGGACCTTGAGGGGGCTAGCAATTGTTGGGAAAAGGTCATTTATTACCGTCTAATAAAACCTTAGTCATGAGACCCTTCAGATGTATATCGGTGGGCCATATGCTTGGAAATCATCCAACAAGTATCTTGGGGGTAGTTAAAGGAAATTTCTAAAGGAATTTTTATATGTTAAAGTAGGCTTACAGGATCCAGGATTGGGGGGTGGGGGATCTGGCTAGGATTGCCTTTTGCTCTTAGCAAAGTATTAACATCAAGGCAGTTGAGTCCCTAAAGGAATGTCACTCTGCCTCTTTCAAGGACTTGTCAATGGGCTGTAGGTAGTAAGAAAATTTAAAAGTTTTTATTCTGCCTTTGTTTCCCACATCAAAAGGACAGGTTCAGAGCAGGTGCTTTTTTTTAATAACACCTTTGAGTTATTTATTACACTATTCTTTTTTTAAGATTTTATTTATTTATTTGACAGAGAGAGACACAGCGAGAGCAGGAACACAAGCAGGAGGAGTGGGAGAGGGAGAAGCAGGCTTCCCGCCGAGCAGGGAGCCCGATGTGGGGCTCGATCCCAGGACCCTGGGATCATGACCTGAGCCAAAGACAGACGCTTAACGACTGAACCACTCAGGCGCCCCTACACTATTCTTTAAACAGCTTTTCTTTGTCTATATGAGCTCCTTTGAGAGCAGAAAGGACATTCCTTTACCCTTGTATACCATAAAATACCATCCCTTTATCCTTGTATACCTTTGTTTGGAGAACAAAGGCAAAAGGAAATGTAGATAAAATTAAATCTCCTTACAACTTGCAGCCCATTGACAAATACTTGAGGAAGGCAGAGTATGACATTCCTTCAAGAACTCCCAACTGTCTTAATGTTAATGCTTTGCTAGAGGAAAAAAGAAACAATCTTAGCTTGACAGTAGCCAGGCTTTCAGGATCCTCTAAGTCTTATTTAACATATGAAAATCCTTTTGGAAACTTCCTTGGCCTCTACCCCTTCCAACTTAAAATTATATAATCAATCCTGCCTCACAGTCCCAGTGCAGCTCTTTCTGTCCAAGGGTCCTGTTCCTGTGTTTTAATAAAACCACCTTTTTTGCACCAAAGATGTCTCAAGAATTCTTTCCTGACCTCACATCAAATCACATCATAAAGACTACAATAATATTGAAAGGACAATGACATCAATACTAAAAATTAGGCATTAAAAATAAAATCAGTTAAAAATTCTAATATTCTTTTTGTATTTTTTTTATTATCATCCACAATACTCTAAAATGGCATGAAAATAGCTGCAGGCAACATATCTTGACCTTTATTTATATTAATGGTTCTGTCCTTCAGTAAAATTATACCCATCTTGATGAGAAATTATTCCTTAACATTCTTACAATTCACATATACCATAGCTTAAAATACCAACAGTAATATACTCTCCTTATTAAGAACAGAGTGTCTGATTTATTCCAAAATGATTGGTGTTGGTAATTGACACAAATTAAAATTGTTTCTTCTTTAAATGTCTTTGGCCGGATGGTTGTGGGGAAGTTTAGAAGAACATGATCATCTGTTACCCTTATGAAAATATGAAAACAGCAAAAACACATCTGATGTTGAAGGAAAAAATTGCATTTTCAATCAGTGTCTTGTGAAAGTAATTAGAAGTTCTGTCTGAGAAAGCGAATCAATAAAAACAAGCACACAAGCAGTGGGGAAAGGCAGAGGGAGAAGCAGAATCCCTGCTAAGCTGGGATCCCTACCTGGGGCTCTATCCCAGGACCCTGAGATCATGACCTTAGCTGAAGGCAGGCACTTAACTGACTGAACCACCCAGGGGGCCCTAGGTTCAACTTCTATAGTTCATTTTTGTATCCCAGTGCTTCTCAAAGTGCCTGGCAGAGAGTTGAGTGTTCAATAATTGTCTTTAAAATTATACTGAGGGGCGCCTGGGTGGCTCAGCCGTTAAGCGTCTGCCTTCGGCTCAGGTCATGATCCCAGGGTCCTGGGATCGAGCCCCACATCGGGCTCCCTGCTCGGCGGGAAGCCTGCTTCTCCCTCTCCCACTCTTCCTGCTTGTGTTCCTGCTCTCGCTGTGTCTCTCTCTGTCAAATAAATAAATAAAATCTTTTTAAAAAATAAAATAAAATAATAAAATAAAATTATACTGAACTGCAAGTAGAGAAATATTAGGAATAATGTATTAAAATATAGCCATTCTATGATTACATTGTTATGATTAATGGACAACCATATGGTATTATTATAGAACTGAAATGAGTAAAATCTGAGGACTGAACAAGATTATCTGTTTAATCTTTCATCCATAATCTGACTTGATCCATTACTTATTTATGGCAATTTAAATATAAATAATGTGCTATTATGATTGTGGAAGATATAAATAAGGATAGGAGATGTAGCTTTGAAGAGATAACTTTCTAGTGCCAATAACCTTCTTTTAATTAAAACTTAAATCCACTTTCTTTTACATCACTGAAAATTGTTCCACAATTAAATGACTGATGAATAAAAGTTGCCATTTTGGAGGCTCTTGGGTGGCTCAGTAGGGTAAGTATTCAACTGTTGATTTCAGCTCAGGTCTTGATCTCAAGGTCATGAGTTCAAGCCCCATGTTGGGTTCCACGCTAGGCATGGAGCCTACTTAAATTAAAAAAAAAGAAGTTGCCATTTGTTTTTATCTATAACATGGATCTTTAATCAATAATTGTTTTTATGTTTGTTCAAATCCTATTTTGTAATATGCTACCAACAAAACCTGACACTTTAGATTCAATCTGAACCTATTAACTAGATCCAGGAAAGCTTAATAGTCATTCTATAGTTTCATTTTTATATTTTTAAATCAAATTCAGAAATAATGCAGAAAATAGAAAATACATTAAAAATGAAAAAAATTATCACACGAGGTACATATTTACTAACCATTTGACTTCAACAGAAACAAATTCTTAGTTTCAATTACAAAGCCTCTAATTTTGTAATATCTGATTAGTTTCCTAAGAGTGAGGAAAGAGTATTTTTCTCCTGCAAGTAGGTTATATGTCAATGGAATAAATGTGATATATGTCACATGTATATTTTAAGTAAAAGTGGCACAAATTTCAATTTATGATTGTACTAGATCAAGTGTTCATGATATAATATTAAAATATATTTTAATACAAGAGGAGAAATCTGATATAATTTGAAACTGTATTTTTAAATAAAATTTATCTCTTAGAGTAGTTTTAAGTTCACAGCAAACTTGTGGGGACAATACAGAAATTTCCCCCTCCCCGCATGTATGCATAGCCTCCTCACTATCAAAACACTGCACCAGAGTGGTACATTTGTTATAATCAATAAACCTATATTGATAGATCATTATTACTCAAAGTCCAGTTTATCTTAGTCTTTGCTCTTGGAGTTGCCCATTCTGTAGATTTTGATAAATGTATAATGACATGTATCCACAATTATACTACAGCATAGATTGACTACCCTAAAAATCCTCTGTGCTTTACTTCTATATTTCTCCCTTTCCCACAACCTCTGACAAACACTGATCCTTTTACTATCTCCATAATTTTTCCTTTTACAGAATGCCATTTATTTTGAATCATGCAGTGTATAACCTTTTGAGGTTGGCTTCTTTAACTTAGTAATAGGTATTTAAGTTTCCTCTATGTTTTTTCATGGCTTAAAAGCTCTGTTTTTTTTAGCACAAATAATATACTGTTGTCTGGATGTACCATTGTTTATTTATCCATTTACCTACTGAAGGACATATTTGTTACTTTCAGGTTTTGACAATTATGTATAAAGCTGTTATAAACATCTGTGTGAAGGTTTTGTGTGGATCCAAGGTTTCAAATCCTTTGGGTAAATACCAAGGAGCAGAATTGCTGGATTATAGGTTTAGTTTTGTTTTTCAAAGTGATTCTGTTGTTTTGTATTCCCTCAGAAATGTATGAGAGTTCCTATTGCTCCTCATCCTCACCAGCCTTTGGTGTTGACAAGTATTCCAGGATTTGGCCATTCTAATAGGTGTGGAGTGGTATCTCATTGTTGTTTTAACTTGCATTTTCTGATGGCATAGGAGGTAGAGCATATTTCCATATGCTTATCTGGCATGTGTGTATCTTTGGTGAGATATCTGTTCAAATTTGGGGCCCATTTAATGAGGTTGTTTGTTTTCTTACTGTTGAGTTTTAAGCTTTCTTTGTATACTTTGGATAACAGTCCTTTATCGGATAAGTCTTTTGCAAATATTTTCTCCCAGTCTGTGGCTTATCTTCTCATTCCCTTGACATTGTCTTTCATAGAGGAGAATTTTTTAATTGTAATGAAATCCTGATTATCCATTATTTCTTTCATGAATTGTGTCTTTGGTGTTGTATTGATCATATATTTTATATGTGATTCATATACATAATCATGTGCAATCATATATGCTAAATTTATGAAATTTCTACTTTTAAATGTCACAGTATTTTAAATGTACAATGATATATGCTAATATAAAACATAATTTAGGATGCACTATCCTGAAAACAATGCACATAAAATGTATATTATATATATTTTATATAATTACTATAGACTGCATAATATAACATGTAATAAACATCAATATAATATAAATGATAAAATATTAAACTATGTAAATGTATTTTGATATAAAATTAAATATATAAAATAAATATAATAAATATAAATATAATAAATGTAATATGTAATATCAATTGATATAGTGTGTAGTATCAGTTAATATAAAATAATACATTATAATACATGTAAAATATTTAACAAAGATTTTATGCATTTATAGCTTAGCACAAATCAAACAGACATAATATATATTATTTTGAGACTTCACTTTATCCAGCCATTCAGTATTTAAATTTGGCTTTCTGTGACGTGAATAAGGGGGTTGCTATTCATTTACTATAGGTTGTTTCTCTCTGTCTGCCCTGGAAAAATCTAATCTTAGTCTTTCAGAGATCACTTAAACAAATATTTGTCTATTTTGAAATTTCTAGCACCTCAAGCATTATTAAAAGTTTTTTTTTTTTCCTATGCATCACTGTAGTAATCATGCAAAATACTAAACACCAATGTAACCTTTAACACTTTAATATTCAGTAGTAAAATCATTTGTGAATTTCTCATACAAGATTAGGCCATATTGAGTAAAAAATCAAGAACTTACTGTTTTACTCCTAAAAATGAGGGCTTTGACTTTGACTTTGAAAAGGTGCTGAAAGAAGTTTAATTAATTAATTAATACAATACTTTTTGGGCATAGTAGCTGTAAGTAATGGATGGCTGTGTTTCCTGTACAGCTGTTCCATTACACATCTTGTTTCCTGTTGTCATATTTATGGACAATTTTTTTCTACTTTTTAATTCTCTCCCATTCAAAACACATGATACTACCTTAATAAATAATCATTAATGATTTTTGGCTTAATATAACTTTATAAGGAAATTATGCTCACTGTGTGGATTTCACTGTAATAATTTGTCATCCCTAGAAGATCCTAGGATGCCAACCGTCCTTCTCCAAATGGGGAAAAGCCTTTGAAAAAGTTTGGTGGTGATAGAGAACTATAAATAATGTTTGTAAGAAAAAGGGAAGAGAAAGAACAGGAATGGAGGAAAAGAAAGTAAATTGTAGTGAGATAGTTATTCAGGTCACAAAACATTTCTATTTTAAAAAAGAAAACTTGTTTAGTTGCGTTTTTAGAGCATACATTTCAACAAATAATAAAGAAAATCTAAGAACAATGTTTAATGTGCTATGAATTATTTAATTTGTATCCTGTACTCTATGGTAGATATGTTTTAAGTAGGATGTCAAAAGGTTAGTACTGTAATCTAAAAAAAAAGCCAATGTGTGGTTTTTGTTAATGTGAATATTCATACTATTTTTTCACTTAACTTTAATAGCATTCACTTAACTTCACAAAACATCTCCACTACAAAATATTAACTCCTATCTTCCATGTAAAAACCAATTTTCTATCTCTCACTCCTTTCTCACCACTGTTTCTTGATTTCACAGTCATCTAGAATTATTACCTCACTGTCTTTCTCATAATTCTAATTAGCTCCATACTACTGTTATTTTCCAGCAAGATATTCAACTCTCTTTACACAACTTTCAACCCTCTTGCTTTCCAGGTAAACCATTGAGTGAAGGCATACCCTGGATTAATCCACTACTACACCCAGGTTTTTTACCTGGAAGTATAAAATCAGTTGTTTACTCATGATTTGGACCAATGTAAATTCATCCCCTTCACCATTTTGTAGGTGCTTCAGAAAATTCCTATGGGACCTAAGTTTGCTTCTTTGCCCATTCTCCATAGTAGGATATTTGGAGATTTGCCAATTTCCTCAAATCTCTGGTATTTATTGCCTCTTACTCTGAGATCTAATAGGATATTTTGTAAGATCATCAACATTCAAAGAATAATATTAAAGGAGTAAAACTAGACTAAAATCTACAAGTATCCCTTAGGTCCCTTTTGCACATTAGTCATGACTATCCTTAATATTTGTAAAATTTAACATTTTACCAAATTTTAATGAAGAAACAATAGTAAATTCAGGCTACTGTGATAAGAAAGATACTTTGCAAGACCAAAATTTAATACTTTTCAATATGTTATGTGAAGTAGCTACTAGAAATAGGTTATGGTACTTTTATGATTAAGAATTGTGAATTGAACTGATTTTATTCAAAATATTTACTTTTTCTTTTTTTGTGTGTGATGCTTATCCTAAAGTCACATCAGTTTTCCCTTGAAAAATTAAATATAAATATTTTATATCTATAGAGCATTTAAAACCTTTATTGGTGTTTAAAGATGTTGGCTATTCAAAAATTTACATTGGCTTGTTTCTCAAATTATAGAACTATTAATAAAGCTCTAAAGAAATGTATTATAGTTTAACTTTAAAAAATGTATAGCAGTCTCATAAGAAAAGAGAAATAAATCTATACATAAGTAGCTGAATTTGAATGTTGACTGCTAAAATACTCAAATGTTTTTAGCTAGAAATTCTGTTTTGCAAATGCTAAGGGTTAGTAGAAATTCATGGGGATGGTTTTGATGTGTAAGCATTTTGTAAATATAGTGCAAATCACTATGATTCATTGTACTATCTATAAAACATTTTGATTCTCCAATCTCATAGGGAGTAAAAGTATTTATAAAGGACTATAAAATGGTTTGAATGTTCTCACAGAGAGTATTACTATTAAATTTCACCAGAAATTGTACATAGTGGACATTGAATTGAAACTGAAATTTTGAAGGCATCATAATTCCTGGGTGATTCTTTGTTTGGGGAAAATTGTATAACATTTTTATGCTTACCTATCTTGATCAATAAAATAAGAGTAGAACATTGTTATCCAGAGCTCCTTGACTGTCTCATAAAAGTGCTATGTAAAATATTGAAGATGATTTGAGCTTTAGGAAATCCAAAGATTTGATTTCTTTCCATAGTGAAAAATATTTGAAAAATTAGTGAGAAGAAACTATTCAAAATTCAGTAATATTCTCAATGCACACAGAGCAAAGCGGTGCATATACCTTAAAATATACCTTACTTTAAAATGTTCGCTTTGGTCATACATAGAAGTTTTAGGGACTTTCTTTGGAAATCATCAACATCAGATAGTAAAATTGCTAAAAGATCTGTGAAAGTCATCACACCATTTGTGTAAAGGGAAGATTTTTTTTTTTTTTAACTTCAAGATTCTACTCCTCCCCCAATCTGCTGGTAAAACTTGATTTTCAGAATCGAAAGCCTCATAAATGCTAGGAGAATTGGCATAACATAAAATTATTTTGAAATTGATTTGTGAATGAAAAGACAGAGTGAGTGAGTGAGAAAGAAGAAGAGAGAGAACAAGTTAGCTATTGCTGTTTAACAAATTACTTCCCAAAGTCACTGGTTTAAAATAGCAATCATCTTGCTCACACATCTGCAGATTGATAGGTGTTAACAGATTTAGGTTGCCTTGGCTGGGCTCAACTGGTCTTTGCTCCAAGATTTAGCTGGGGTGCAAATCTACACCATGAGGCCTTTATGTTTATTTGTTCAGTGGACTAGCTGGGGCATATTCCTCTCATGACAATAGCAGGGCATAAGAGAGCGAGTGGAAACATACACGTTTTTCTAAGTCCTAGGCTTGGAATTGGTACAATCTTAGTTTCTGTGCACATTCCTTAGATCAAGGTAGATCTCATGGATGAACACAATGTCAAATGAAAAGAAAGTATATTCTACATTTTTGGAAAAAAAAAAAAGAATTCTGGGTGGAAGATGCAGAAGCAGAGTTAATAATTCAGTGTTTCACAGGTTCTAATCATGAGAATGAGAGCAATAAATAAAAAGGTCATTATTATTATATTACTGTACAATATTAATGTATATTAATATGTTATTGTATAGGTATTACTATTACCACTACTCTCTATACTGATAGACCAGTGGCAAGAAGCATATACATCATAATAATGAGGGTTGACTAACACAAATGTTAGATTTTTCCTTCCTACTTTAGTTATCACATTAAAGATTCTCTTAAAGAAACACATATAATTGAACAATGCTACATAATGCAGGTATCAAGTCTAGCCTCTATGCTGGATTATGAACCAGACAAAAGTAGGTTGATTGGGAAAGGTAGCAAGTGTTTCCTTAGTCTGGGATACCAGCTTTGGAACTACTTGGCATGGAAATTCTCCCTTCCCAAGCCAGAAACCTGGCTTTGGGCTTTGTGAAACCTCCCAAGAAGGTAGACTCTTGGTGGAAATGTCCAGACATTCTTGATATAAGATATATCATATGAGTAGGGCATGGTAAGATGATGGATGGGATTATATCCTGGTAGGAGAAAGGTCAGATTATTCTGAGGGATTTCAGCTGTCTGTTCTACACATCTATGTTGATTTAATTGTTCATGTTGAACAACTGCTGATGAAGTAGTTTTTGCTCTTCATATTCTTTGTCTACCAGATTAAAAAATTACATTTACCCTAAAAAAACAGTAAGTTGACCGTGTCCACCTATAAATGTTTGCCATAATTATGCCTGATCTTAGAAAACTGGAAACAAAATAGCAACATGGACATCTTGTATTTGACTTCTCTATGTACTTTCTGGGGAATTCCTATGACTAAGGTCCTAATTTGTCCCTTATATAAATTTAAATGTAACATATAGCAAAAATACCTCCTATTCTCTCTATTAAAGAAAAAAAAAGTTCAATTAAGCACATTTCTTAAGAAAACACTTATTCTCTGCATCCACATTGTAGACTAAAGAAAATACTGAAATAATTATTAAATTAAATGATCATTAGAATTTTTGTGTGAATTTTAATTTCTTAAAAGAATCTTAATTTCTCTCATGTTTTTTCACTATATGAACTGCTGAGAATAATAAATTTGAATGATAATGCCAGTGTGAAGTTATATCTTGCAGGTAATTTTAGTGAAGAGGCAAAAAGAATGTGCTTTATAAAGATGCTAATAAATTATGAGGGGTATAAAATGTGGCAGGTTTTCCCTTGTGGTGCTTAGGCCTTACCTTGAAGTAATATTACCTCTATTTAAGATTCTGAGTTTTTGAAGAATAATAACTCTACCCCCCAAAATAATAAGTATATTGTGGGATAGCCAGGATAATTTTTATCCATTTTATCTTTCTTTGACAATTTACCTACAATTATAATAATTCAGTTAAAAACAGATAGTAGAGAAAGCAGGTATATTTGATGCTTTACTTTAGAAAAATGGAAGAACTTGAGTTGAGCCCAGTGTTCAAATCATAATTCAACTTACATAATAATTGAAATCCAAGCAATTCTATGGGGTGACCCTATCATTTCTTACTCATCCCTCATCACACATAAGGCAGAAATTAACCAAGTGCCATGTCTGATATGGCCCACATGAATAAGTTTAGGTAACTGTTGAAACAGATTTGCAACCTACTGATAGTAGATGAATTCATGTGGTACCTACATAAACACTTTACCTACATGAATTCTTTAAATTTCCCTATGAGAAATGCCTGAGAAAAACTGATCATGGTTGGAATTTTATAACAATCCTGGTTGACTTAGCTATCATGGTAGCTTCTAAATTATGTTATAAAACTTGACCAGTTAGCTGGTCAAAATGCTATTTTAGACACAGCGTTATGCCGAATTAGTTCTGCTATAGATTAAGACACACTGGGGGGTGGGGGGTGCCGCCTGGGTGGCTCAGTCGTTAAGCGTCTGCCTTTAGCTCAGGTTATGATGTCCCAGGGTCCTGGGATCGAGCCCTGCATTGGGCTCCCTGCTCTGTAGGAAGCCTGCTTCTTTCTCTTCCGCTCCCCTGCTTGTGTTCTCTCACTGACTCTCTGTCAAAAAATAAATAAAACATTAAAAAAAAAAAAAAAAGACACACCAGAGGGGAAAACATTATTTAATAACTTTAAATACTCTAATCATAAACTGAAAAGACAAATACCATATTATATTACAACACGAATACATTATTATCATATGATATTGAAAATAAGAGGCATAAAATGACCATTTGCTAAGTTCACCTGCATTGACTTACATGAAAGATCTAAAAGTGGGTTAAATATACTCAATTCTTCAAATATGTTTTATAAATATGTCATCTATTACCAAATTGTCCATAGTGTTATATGCTATAGATATGGATATAGATAGGGATAGTGATATATATCCATCCCTAGGCTATAATTTAAACTATGCCATACCATCCCCAAGCAGCTTCTAAATTACTGTTTCCATCCAACTCAATTTGTTCCTCAGACACTAAATAAGATTGTTGGGGAAAATTGTGCCCTTTCAAACATCAGTAGTAGTCACTCAGTGGTCCTTTCTCTACAATTAGGTATATGCGGCTAAGAAGTTTATCTTATTGATCACCTCATGGAAGATGCAGTTACAATTCAGATTTTTTCCAGGAGGTTTTCCTTACTTTAACACTAAACAGTCCAATTATCATTATTATTATTATTATTATTTAGATCTTTTACTCTTTTATGTGAGGCTTTATTCTCTATCCTTTGCATTGACTATTCAAAAGAAAACTAGACTCATTTACATTTTAGACAAAGAATATATTGGGCGCCTGGGTGGCTCAGTTGGTTAGACAAAGAATATATTCACTACGTATTTTTATTCAAAATCCAAGATGCTTCATTTTAAGCAGCTCTATAAAAGTTTCCCCAAGTCATTTTCAAATTTCCTGAAATCTGCTTATATGTTTTTATCCTGAGCTAAATCTTGAATATTAAGTATATTTTAATCTATTCTCTTTTTAGTTTAAGGAATTACATAATTCCCTTAAACATAATTAATTTCAATTTGATTTATTTTATAAATGCTTTTGTTAATTTGCACAAAATTTTACAAAGTTCAAAGATGTGTTTTCAAAATAACTAGTTTTGCTATATTCATAAAAATATTTTTAAATTAACTCCTTAAAATTAAGCCTGTTTTAGACAATCCAAAAACTATATATGTGTGCACATAGAATGTAGATGTATAGCTCTCTTCTTCCTTGGTAATCACTGCATTATTTTTAATGTTATAATTCAGGATCAAATTTCATCTATTAATAACAGAAAACCTTTCTCAATGGCTTTCACAGTCAATCATTATCTCATGCAATAACAAATTCAGAGTTTTAAAGTCCAAGGATATTATGACAAAACAAGCCATTTACATAACACTTGTGTACCAGGCATTATTCAGAGTTCTTTGCATACTAATCCTCAGAACCAAACAAATGTATACTGTCATTATCTTCATTTTATTGATGAGAACACACAGATAAAGAGAATGTTAGTATTTTGCTTAAATCACACAGCTACTAAGTACTGGATTTGAGGTTAGGCATCCCTGTGCTAGAATCTATGTTCTTAATAGTTACAGTGTATCTATGCATTAATTAACAATGTTATCAAGGCTACAGGTCACCATCATCCTTGGGCAGTAAGTCACCTTTCCCACATGACCTTTTTTTTTCGTGGTGGTAAGACCACCATGCAAGACATTGAACATCAAAGCATAAGGCCCATGTTCTAAGCAAGAAGTAAAGAGCAGAGGTATGCTCCATAGTTGTGACAATATCAAGTGTTCCCAGCCTTTATTCAAGGGGCTTTCTATCTATGAGTGGGTATTAGCTCTGTTGCCATGACTCAATTAGACCTCTGTTCACCAGACGTGGACATTTTTTTAGCTTTATAAATTAAGTATGTATTTGATAGGCTGATCATCTCATTTGGTCTGAGCAACCCCAAGATAAATTAGACACCATTAGGGATTCCTCTGTGTTGCACCATTCTGATTACCTCCCTGATCTTGTTTTCTATTAAGGTAGCTTTGGCTCACCTTACCTTTTGCTTCCATCATTTACATTGAAAAAGAAAAAAAATCGTAAAGCAGCAACAGCTGTTCTGGTTCTCTTAGAAACCAGCAATTTCTATGATGTTCATACTTCCCTTATTAATGATTCTTTCATTGAAGAAATAAATATATTCTGGGAGCTCTTGGGTTGCATAAGCTGGAGCATATAATACATCTGCTACAAAATTACTTTTTGTGAAGTTTTTTTAATTGACAGCCTATTCTAGAAAAAAAATTCTGTCTTGATTAGGGTTTTTTGTTATATGCAAAAGAACTGACCCTAGCTGATTAAGCAGGTTATATATAATAATGAGCAAGAGACAGATATGTTTAGAGCTAGAGAACGAGGCTCAGGACTAAACTACCAGAAAAAAAAAAAAAAGGCTATAAATGTAATTTTATAGAATTGGCCTGAAGAACTCCATATGCGATAGTTGTCCTGTTGTTAGGACTTTAATTTATTGTCAGGACTTGGATTTACTGCTTCTACTAACAAAAATGTCTCTTCTGTGCCTAAAACTCAAATTTGTAACGATTAATATCCTCAAATTTGGACATCCTCTGCCACAAACACCAGCAAAATGGAATCCACAAGGAATCTCCTTCATAAGTCTCATTTTTCTGAATTTAAGACCTTGAGCAAGTGATTGTGATTGAATCTCCTGATTGTATCAATATTGCTATGCTGTGCAGTTCAGATGTCTTCCTTCCTTCTTCCTTCTTCCTTCTTTCCTTCTTCTTTTTTTTTTTTTTTAATTTAAATCTGGAGCACTCCAGGAGGAGATTGGATTAAAGTCATGAATAAGCAATTCACACCAAAAATACATTTGATTAATTTACTTTAGAAAATCAAGCTTCACAGTATTCAAAAAATGCAAATTACAAAACAAATTCCTATTGAATCTATATCTGTGCTAATACAGTCACTACTAGCCACATGTAACTATTTAAATTAAAATTAATTATGGGGCGCCTGGGTGGCTCAGTCGCTAAGCGTCTGCCTTCAGCTCAGGGTCCTGGGATCAAACCCCGCATCGGGCTCCCTGCTCCACAGGAAGCCTGCCTCTCCCTCTCCCTCTCCCACTCCCCCTGCTTGTGTTCCCTCTCTCACCGTGTCTCTCTCTCTGTCAAATAAATAAATAAAATATTTAAAAAATAAAATTAATTAAAATTAATTATTCTTAAATAAAATTAAAAATTCAATTTCTCTGTCACACTAGCCACATTTCAAATACTCAGTAGCCACATGTGGTCATATATTGGACAGAAAATATCTAGAATGTTTTCATCTTTGTAGAAACTTCTATAGGAAATACTGGTTTATAGTTGGCAGATAATTTTTAAAAAAGTGTCAGAGGACATTTTATTATTTTACTTATAATAAAAATGTTTATACATTTAATTCAGTTTGTCCAATTTCAGAAGTTAATGATGAAGAAATACTTTGAATTATGCACCAAAATATATGTTTTCAAATATTTATCATTTTGCACTATATGCATATATGATTTTAAAAAGCTGAATCTATATGGAAGGCTGCTTTAATAAATTTTGATCAAATAGAGTAGTCTTATATGAAGGTACAAAATTAACTTAATGACATTTGATTATAATGGAATATATTTGTGGCATATACAAATGAAAAATATATGTCATAAAATAGTATGTATGTAATAATATATATATATATATATATATATATATAAGAGTATATGTTGTAAAATAGTATGCAGCACATGATAACACTTTCAAGTACTTATGTATCCTTAGATGATAGACCAGAAGAAAAGCATTAAATATATGCAATGATTTTGCCTCTGTGATTGGATTAAGGGTGATTGTCATATATATATATATATATATATATATATATATATATATATATATATATACACACACATATATATGTCATATATATATACACACATAGAGTACTTCTGAAAAAAATGGTTATAATTTTAAAATCTGGTTAATATATTCTCATAGAATGGACTTTTAGAAATATAAGCTATAAATGTTTGTTTCCTGTTAAACAGAAATGCTCATGAAATTTTTTGTTCTCATTTGTTACTGTGATTAATTCTAGCTTCAGGAGTAAACCTTACTCTGAAGTGGTAGATGTCACTAACTATAAATAGTTAGTCCCCTGAGTAAAATAATAACAAGATAAATGACAACAAAATCTACTGAAGAGAAGCTTATTACAGTTTATTAACTCACAAATCACAACCAAAATATACTGCTTTTTGGACTATTACAATGTATTGTAAAGGGTTGCATAACCTTGGATTAATAGTTGCTCCTTTTTCTTGAAAGACGTTAGTTTATCCTTCTAGACTGAATTTCTCTTTCAATACAGACTTTCAAAAATCTCTGTTTCTCTGGAGAAGACCTGGCCTGACCTTTGCTTTCATTTAAGCTAGCTTTGTCTCTTCACATACACTCAATTAAACTCTTTGTCCCCTTTCTCCTTTCCTTTATTGTCATCAATAACACTAGAAACTCCCATCTTCATTTTCTCAGGTAATTGAATTGGTGAATTATTTTGACATTAATCTAGATTTTTTTTTTTTAATGAACATTCCCTTCCATGCAACTTCCAACTTTAATGGCTTTTCTCTCTTTCCCACAATTAAATTGGACATGATTTCTTAGAATTTCGAAAATCAAAGATTAGAAAAGCACCATTGCTTCCCACGAGGTCAGTGAAGCTTAGTACACTTTACTTTTGCTAGTAAATTCCCACTTGTCTTCTTTTATACTTTCTTAAGAACCTGGAATTAATGAATGAAAGGATATATTTGAAATTTTTCTTCTTTGCACATTTACTTCTTCCAGGAGCAATCTGTGATAGAAATAACACATAACGGAGAAATTCCAAAATTACACTGGAGACATGTAATTTTATATTTTATAATAGTTATAGAATGACTGAATAATTTGGGGTAATTTCTTTAATAATTTTTAGGATATTATTGTCATATGACGAATATTCTTATATTGGTAGCTGGTTATTTCAGTTGGTTAGAATATAGTTCCCCGAGTGACATAATTCTGCTGTGGTCATCTTTACTCCAAAGGCATACGTAGCATCTACCATGTTACAATCTGGGGTGTGTGGGGTGGTTAGTAGCAAGAAGGAATAGTACAAAAGTGAAATGAAAAATTCATTGTACAAATGTTAATGCTATAGGAACAGTGAGAAAACAGAACTTAGTTTTTGCTTGGTAATGGTGAAGAAAGACTTCATAAGGGAATTAGCTTTTAGATAAATTTTAAAAGATAGCAGACCACCAGTGCACAAGAAGGAGACAGCATTGGTTTACCCTGGATGCGGTTATACAGAGTTCATTTTTTGTAGAAACTTTAAAAAACAATGAAAAACCACTTAAAAGTCAGCTTTATTTTAATTAACACCATGTTCAGGCCATTCTAAATGATGTCTATTATAAAATACTCCTCCCCTGGGTCACCTGTGTAGCTCAGTCAGTTAAGCGGCTGCCTTTGGCTGCCTTTGGCTCAGGTTATGATCCCAGGGTCCTGGAATTGAGTCCCATGTTGGGCTCCTTGCTCAGCGGGGAGCCTACATCCCCCCCCCCCGCCTGCTGTTCTCCCTGCTTGTCATCTCTCTCTCTGACAAATAAATAAATAAAATATTTAAATAAATAAATAAATAAATAATAAATAAATGAAATACTCCTCCCTGAAAAAAATAGTTCATTAGTCTAATTTCCAACAGTTGTTGCAGTTACTTTTGAAGTTTTCTAATGTGTATATTAACTTCAAATTAGCATATTTTATTATTTATGCTTCATTGATGTTTTCATTTTACATGGAACTTAATTTGGATAATGCTCAGTAGATGGTTGTAGACAGTTGGCTTCCAACACATGCATTTACCTATACTTGCTCACTTTGATTTTGAAGTATTAGTTCAACCACTATTAGTACTTCCAATAATATAACTAACATTAGTACTTTTTTTGTACTTAAAGTTAGGGACTGTGAAGAGATATTAAAGTTATATAAGTTATAGGTTTTGTTTGTTTGTTTTGTTTTCTTCAAGGTGCTTCTATCTATCAAGGAATAAAGGTGAAACAAACCTTTTATACTAAAAAAAATAAAAAAATAAAGTATTCATTATGCATCAGGATTGTTTTAGCCATTTTCTGGTATAGTTTATGCATTGAACCCTGTGTGCTACATATACCATCATTAAATAACTGATTCAGAATAAATAATGATGGTTCCTTATGTGAAAATGAAGAAACTGAACTCGAGTTAATTCCATTCTTTCATTCTATGTGAGCATTTGAAGATTTTAAATATGTTGACAAACTAGAATACCGAAAAAGAACACAAAGTGTGATTTGTAATTTTTTTAAAGGCAAATTTAGTTCATGCAAGAAACATTCTGCTGCATTTGAACAAAATCTATATATTGATTTTTTTCAAATGCTAATTGTTTTAAAACAAAAAAACACAGCAAGAGAATAATAATTGTTCATAATTACTACATGATTTTGATTACAGTTATTTTTTTTCACATAGAGGAGAGGGTTGTTAAAAATGATTTGCTCAGGTTGTCAGATATACTAGGTGAGCACTGAGGCACGATTCATCTAGGAGTTGGATGATAAGTAATGCAAATAAAGTTGTGTGGCTGCTCTACAGGACGCATATCACAGTTTAGTAGGAAATGAGGTTGTTAAAGTAAGCAGGGGTTATAAATTGGTATTGTGTCCAGACCATAATTTTGCAAGTCTTCTCATTGATTGAAAGATTATTTCATTTACTTATTCATTCTTTCAGTGGTTATTTATTGAATCTGTGTTATATTCTAGGTATTTCCCTCAGCACTGAGAATACAGATATGAGCAAGAAAAACTCAGGGCCTATCTTCACAGTTTGTATAGCTTAACTTCCAAAATCACACAAAAGAAAAGTTGAAAACCACATAGCTGAAAACTACTAACTACATAGATATCCAGTGTTACTAACAAAAGCACTCAGATCGTGTACTAGAAGATTTCTAATAACATTTGTTCACATATATTGTAAGTAGGACATGAAAGGTCACAATGTTTATTAACATGTAAATTATTTTTGCCCATACTTTAAAATAGCTGATTTTTATATCACCAGGCTAAATTGCTAGTCTTCTAATTGTTACACAAAGTACAACTAAGGTAATCCAAACTAAATTTGTTAATTGTTGGTTTAATTTTAGATTGTTGTCTGAGCTTTCAAGTATAGCTACATGAGCCAGTTTCTCCTTTGCTTTTAAAGAATTCTGAAAAGTTTATGGAAATATTTATACAGTTGTCAATAATACTGATATTATTCATGTCAGAATAAAATATGATGTCACTTTAATATTTTCTAATATTTCCTATATATTTATTATAATTACTTCCAGGACCATTGAGGCTTACTCATCTACACAACGCCTTCAAGGGGCTGAAAGGGAAAATTTTTCCTTTCCTTTCCTCTCTTTTTTACTTCTTTACCTTTCTTTTCTATTATTTTCTCTTGTTTTCATGTCTCTCTGTGTCTTCGCTCACATGTCATAAATTACTGAGCCACTAAAAAGTTCCGTCATTAGGTTTGTGGTTGTTTTTTAAAAAAGAGACCTTCTAGTGGTTATGTGTCCAAAGCAAAATATATTGATGTTTATAAAAATTAGCTGTATCTAAGATCATATGATGAAGTAGGTGGTTCTTAGCAATCTCAGAGTAGAAGCACTTTTATATATAGTATATAGTTAACAGTTTTTACCCCATGTCAGCTTTTCAATTATTGGTCTAGATTTCAAAAAACAGTATGAATTAAATTCTGTCTTGTCAGAATTAGAATATAGATCAAGTCTAAATATCTAGATTGGTTATGCCCATTGATTTATTGCTACTAAATTGACTTTAAAATTTCAGTTGCCATATCACTTCAATGATCTACTTAAATTTTTTGATATTATGTATATGTCTGATTACTTTTTCATAGCTAAGATACTGAAACACAGAACCATTTATACACAAATCTTTTAAAGTGATACCATATTATATTGTATGGCTCTGTTGCTTAAAGTCAATCTAAACCACTTAAAATGGAAAAGAGGGGTGCCTGGCTGGCTAAGTTGTAAGAGTGTGTGACTCTTGATCTCAGGTTCATGAGTTCAAGCCCCACATTTGGTGTAGAGATTACTTAAATAAATAAATATTTTAAAAAATAAAATGTGCAAAGAATTTTGTGATTAATGTAATTATTTTCACTATCATTGAATTGCCACAACTATGCTTAAGTATTAAATGGTACTTAAGACAAAGTTTTAACAACTACCTAGGTCACCACACAATTATGGTAACTTCTAGAGAATAGCTTTTTCTTCTCTTCATTTAGTTATTTCTGATTTCTGTAACTGATCCTGAGTGCTTAAACAATCTTCCCAGCAAAACAATATCTTCTTTAACCATTTGACGCCAACATAGAGTAAGTGAACACTATGCATAACAGAAATATGAAAGCAAACACAGTTTGAAAAATTATAAGAGGCATTGATTCATCATTTGCCACATAATGATATGTATATAATACAAATTGTCTAAGCTCAAACTGTTTTTTTTTTTTTTTTAAAGATTTTATTTATTTATTTGAGACAGAGAGAATGAGAGAGAGAGAGCACATGAGAGGGGGGAGGGTCAGAGGGAGAAGCAGGCTCCCTGCCGAGCAGGGAGCCCGATGCGGGACTCGATCCAGGGACTCCAGGATCATGACCTGAGCCGAAGGCAGTCGCTTAACCAACTGAGCCACCCAGGCGCCCCTAAGCTCAAACTGTTTTAACACTAGTTTTTTCAGATACATGTCTCCTGAGATAAGACTAGTGTTATACCTTCACATAGATTCATGTCTTTCATAGATAAAAACACTGACTCCTCCAATACCTTTCTTATTTACAATTTCAGACCAAACCCTATCCATAGCAAACATATTAACATCTATATGAAACCGGGACTAAAACCATCCTCCAAAATTTTGTAAGAACCCCGGTCTAACCATCCCCTTTAGAGACACTAGTAAGACTCAGTCAAGTTGGTGTTCTCTCTTGCTCATTAAAGTTAGCTTTGTTTGGTTAATGAGTTTCCCAGATTACATGATGGTGGTGGGGAAAGGACAACTTCAACAATGACTATGAAGTGCAATTTATACAAAATCATTAATTAACTCACTGTGTGCCAAGCATTTGAGCTAAACCAGAATTAAGGAATTCTAATCCAGTGACATAACCATTGTTTAAGCTATCAACCTTTCCTCAATTTTCAATTCCATTCTTACATAGGTTAGAATCAAATATCTATCATTATTAATAATTTTCTAGCAAATATCCTCAACCACCTGTTTTCTCCATCCCTCTCTTATATGGGTTTGAATAAATACTTATTTTCTAGTTGAACTCAGCTGTCCACCATTGCCCAATCTGAATTACACAAGCTGAAATTGCTAGAGGAAGTAAAAAAAACCTAAAGTTACAATTTACCATTTATTTACTATTTATTTATTTATTTATTTGAGAGGGAGAGAGAGATAGAAGGGGGGAAGAGGCAGAGGGAGAGGGAGAATCCCAAGCAGGTGTCTCGCCCAGCATGGAGCCGAAAATGGGGCTCGATCTCACAACCCTGATATCATGACCTGGGCTGAAATCCAGCATTGTCGCTTAACCAGCTGAGCCACCCACCCACCCTGACAATTTGCCATTTAACATCCACAAAACTGCACACACAAAATTGCTAGAAATCCCTGTTACTATCACCCAATAAGTTGTTTTTTAACTAACTCTATTTCATGACTTATATGTTGCTCTAGAATCTTCCAGACCATTCTTTCCCTTACTTTCATTGAAGACTTTATTTTTTCAATGGCAAAGCAGAAGCACTTGACTGAACCTTATCACTTTTTCCTTGAAAACATCTTCCAAATTATATGTATATATATATCAGTATATGTATTTCTATTTGTTATCATGTAGATAATGGTCTGGTTCCTTAAAAAGTCCAGTCCCTCCATAAGCAAGAGATGACAAGTCAAATAAAAATGCCTGACAAAATGAGATATTTGCTTCTAAAATATTCATTTTAGAATGTGTGTTCTTGGCAAGCAGCTCATGTATTACTATTTTTGCCTGACTCATTTTTTAGAGTAGGATTTGGTATATTTATTGAAGAAAAATAAGCTAATGTTTTTCCTTGATTTTGAACTAAGTCTCTAACTTTTAATCAAAGAGCAACCTGTTTGTTAAAAAGGCAAAATAAGCTAAAATTTAAGGGCATAACCTTGCATTTTTAGGAAAGTACATCAAGTTAATAATGCTTCACTGAACATTAGATTGTTCAATTGAAAAATGTTGGTTTTAGAAATTCGTTCTAATATTTATGCTACTTAATTGGTAATAGTGATGTGAAGGATTGAACTTTGTTCTTTTACCACAAGTCATCTATTTTTAGTTAAGATTCATTAATGCCTAAGAGTAAGGAGTTTCTTTTCTTTTTTTTTTTTTTTAAGATTTTATTTATTTATTTGACAGAGAGAGACACAGCGAGAGAGGGAACACAAGCAGGGGGAGTGGGAGAGGGAGAAGCAGGCTTCCCACCGAGCAGGGAGCCCGATGTGGGGCTTGATCCCAGGACCCTGGGATCCTGACCTGAGCCGAAGGCAGACGCTTAACAACTGAGCCACCCAGGTGCCCCAAGAGTAAGGAGTTTCTTAAAGTCAATTTATAATGTTCCTTTTTCATTTGGAAACCAAAGATTCTTCTAGTCATAGGCTGTTACTTTAAGTTATGCTCCCTTGGACATTTTACCTCATTAAAATACATCTCTTTAACACACTGCACCTTGTGTGTGTGAATTTGCACATTTATATATATGCATATATACATACACATGATTCACATGGATTTTTATAAAATCACCCCAAACAATTAACATGTGCATTTGCCCTCAGCTTGGAACTTAAAAGAACTTAAGCCAGACAGAGGTCCAAAATGAATATCATCAACATTGGCCAAGAATTTGGTAAACCACTTATGGCTAAATATAGTGTATCTCAATTTTCATCCTTGAAACTTCACTTTCTAATAGACAAATATTAATTGTCCCCAAACCATTAAATCCAATTTAACAAACAACAATTGGTGGCCACTGGAAGACTCTGAATTTGCTGTATTGGAAGTATTTCTGAAAACCAATTCCCTACTTATGTACATTACGGTAAATGTTTTTGTTGTCTTAATATAATCATCTAATAAGCAGTAAGGGAGGTATAACTATGAAAACTTTAAGAGATAATGGATTTGGTTTATGCTTATATTCATTTGAACTTGTATGATTGAATGGTGCAAGGCAAGAGTTTTATGATCAGAAGTATATAAAAAACAAAAGAGGATTACCTCAAAATTTACTTATCTTAAAATGTGGCAAAATTGATAAATACATATAACCAACTGGTATATTGCAATTATTTTTAAATAACCACCATGATGATTAATATCAAATGAGTAAACATTTATTAGAATATATATATATATATATTTTTTTTTCTGTAAAATGTGTTGCAGGGATTATACTTGAGGGAACATTGGTTATCTCATTGAAAAGATAAATGTTTTTTACAATGGATTTGATTAAAAAAAAAGCTAGACTCAAAGTTAGAAGTGAAGTAATCAATGTTATTAACTTAATATATTACCTAGATCACTTCAATCAAGAATCCTGGGCTGTGATTTTATGTTTTCTCATCAGTTAAATTAATTTAATTCTATAAAAGTAATATCTAAAGTAGTAAATTTCTACCATGTGTTATTATAATAACCCATCAGAAAAGATTCCAGAATGCTGCCCTGGCTCTGCATCAGATGAGGCACATGGATGCCTTAGTGAAGTCTATACAGAATAAAGACAGGGGCTCCTGGGTGGCTCAGGCATTAAGTATCTGCCTTTGGCTCAGGTCATGATCCCAGAGTCCTGGGATCGAGCCCCGCATCGAGCCCCACATCGGGCTCCCTGCTCCACGGGAAGCTTGCTTCTCCCTCTCCCACTCCCTCTGCTTGTGTTCCCTCTCTCTCTGTGTTTCTCTCTGTCAAATAAATAAATAAAATCTTAAAAAAAAAAAAAAAGACAAAGGGACTGCTTGTTTTGTAGCCTGCTAGCAGTCTGACACTTTTGTTGTAGGAATAATGAGTTTGATAATATTTTCTGGTGGAAGAACAAGGTTAGAAATTGAAGGAACCATCCTATTGAGTCAAGGACCCTCTTAGAGATGCCAAACTGAGTTTTTTGTAATAAGTCAGAGCAAAGACCTTTGAAGAAAAGGGGAAAAAATACAAATATAAATAATAAATTATATATAATTTATAATACATATTATATATTATATATATAAACATGGCAACATCTAGTTCTATTGTATAATTTTGAAATCAGCCTAAGAATTGGTGCTGAATTGAGGTAGTACTTTTTTTTACCAGTTCACCAGTACCAGTTTTTCCAAAAGCCTTGTAACTAGATAAAATAAATTTATCATATCTGATTACAAAGAGATATTTTAATCGCTTTCATGAGAACTGGTTACTTGCTTTGAAATATTTTTTTGTGCCATTGTATAATATCACAGCACATTAATTTTAAGTATTTATACATTTTCATGGAAGATGCTCAAATCTGGGTTGTCTTCTGAAAACCTGCTTATATACATATTTTTTAAGATTTTATTTATTTGTCATAGAGAGAGTATAAGCAGGGGGAGCGGCAGGCAGAGGGAGAGGGAGAAGCAGGCTCCTGCTGGGCAAGGATCCCGACACGGAACTCGATCCCAGGACCCCGGTATCATGACCTGAGCAGAAGGCAGATGCTTAACCAACTGAGCCACCCAGGCATCCCACCTGTTTATATTTTTTAAATCTCTTTTGTTTTGGGGGAGTCTGACCCTCCCCCTTCTCATGCTGTCTCTCTCTATCTCATTCTCTCTCTCAAATAAATAAATAAAATCTTAAAAAGAAAATCTCTTTTGTTTTGTTTTTATTATTATTAAATGGAGTAAGATAAGAGGATAGAATGTGTAGTTAAAAAGGTAAATATGTACTATTGATATAAATATGATTAAATTATATAATTTCACATTTAGAGTATATGTGATGATAAAGCAGGCTTTAATTTTCTTGGATAGAATTATATATATATATTTGTTTTGCTTTGTTTTGTTTTATGTATTTTTTAACATGAAGAAATTCCTAGCTATTAAAGCATTGTTTATAGTTATAGGAATTGTATAAATCAAAATAGATTAGCACTTAAGTGGAGATACCAAGGTGTAAAAACACTAACATTGTTGATAAGTCTCTAATCTCCAGTAATATATAAGTACATTTGGAAGGGGATAATCATGTTTGGCAATATGGCCCTCATTTAAAATTTTGTATCAAAGAAAATCACATACTTCCAACTATGAAAAATTAATAATTTACACAGAATTTTGAACCATAACCTAAAAACTTTAGTTACTAAGAAGCAAAATATACTAAAGTACAGTTCTACTCTTTTGTCCAGATAATTTATTTCATGGTCTGTTCCTGTGCCAGTTAACAATATAAATATTAACCTGAAACATAAAAATAATGATAGCCATGAGAAAAACAACTCTATTTTCTAGGTAAAGAAATTTTAGTTACATGATGAGTACATAGCATTTTGGGAGGTATGAAGATATGGCCTAGAGCTGTTGATTTTGTCGCATCAGAAAGCAACGATTCTATCACAAACAGTGATTATTGTTTTTATTCTTTACGTGGGATCCTGAAGACAAATGACTCAAAGAGTGAGACCTATCAACTACAATTGATTTAACAAGGACAATACCACTAAAGGACTTATATTCATACTGCTCCCTCAAATACGAGTCTCTAGAGTAACAGACAGGACTAGGTTGATAAATATTTCAAATAGCCTTTATCTAGTAGATCTGAGAGTTTCTTATTGACAATATCAAGGGCTTTAGGGAGGTGTTCTGCATAATAAATGTGCAAATACAGTTATAGAAAGGTCTTTGAAGGATAATGCTTTTTAATTTAATAGATGGGTGATAGGAAAGTTAGTGAGCAGTTTGCCAGGGAATCTAACTCTAGCTAAGGAAACAGTGCCAACTCTATGACTCAGAATGTTACATTGTAAGTTATTCAGAATATTCTGAGAAGTGATCCAAACATAGAAACACCTGAAACTTAATATTGAATCCATTTACATAAATCACATTCAAGGAGTCTTCTAATCTTAACACATACACACAGTAATATGCTGAGGCCTTGTAGAGGAGGTCGATCACTAGTATTTGATTAAAGGGATATAATATTATGTAGCTGGATGATCATCTTAACAGAACTTGATATTGGCCGGTGGTGAAAGGAGTTATGAAAGTAGAAGGAAACATAACAAAAGTAAATAAACATAAAGCCAGTATTAACTACATATTTTATAAACGTGGTAGGTAAGGTGTCTCACCTACTGAAAAATATTTCCTCTCCTAATAGCCAACTGTATTTGATCAGCCAACTGTCAATTCAAACAAGCTTATGGAATTCTCTTTGAAGAGGCTTAGTCTTTGGAAATTAATAAGATCTCAGTGATGACCATCTATTAAAGATGAGTGAGAAGATTCCAGGCAACCACCTAAGTTTTGCAAATAGAAATGTTGCCTTACTTGGTAAAGTCACATTCTGTGCTTTCCTTTGAGGTGATTTACCAGAAATAGGTGAAAAGTTTTCTGAGAGAGTAAGCATTTTTAGGCAACTCTATGGCTAATAGAAACATTGAAGCATTTCAAATAGACTTAGTTCTAGCTGATTTTTTAAATTTAAAGATGTTATCTTTTTCATTTTTTTTCAGAGTTAAGCATTGAGAGTCATTCTTAGTATGAGGGAGAATTGATATTTATCAACCAATTCGTGTTATTAATGTAAGGTTATTATTGTGCCTTTATGTAAGGTATTATTATATTGTGAATCTCCAAAATTGGATGTATGAGAGGCAACTTTATCTTATTATCTATCATCTATCTATCTATCCATCTAACATCTATCTATTATCTATCTATCTATCTATCTATCTATCTATCTATCATCTATCTATCATCTATCACCTATCTGATATTTGGCCTTATCTGAAGCACGGACCATAATATTTATAACTGATGCAATGAGCCCAGAAGGAGAGAATTAACTGAACCAGTTAGTAGAGCCCTGCTAAGTGGATCTGGGCAAATTTTAACCTTCAGAATAGAAATTGGAGCTAAATATGAAGGTCTAGGTTAAACTTGGACAGGTATTATGTTTTAAAGATTTTTTATTTATTTATCTGAGAGAGAGAATGGGAGACAGAGAGCATGAGAGGGGGAGGATCAGAGGGAGAAGGAGACCCCCCGCCGAGCAGGGAGTACGATGCGGGACTCCATCCCGGGACTCCAGGATCATGACCCGAGCCGAAGGCAGTTGCTTAACCAACTGAGCCACCCAGGCGCCCCCACAGGTATTATGTTTTGATGAGGAAAATTAGGTAAGATGATCAAATGGATGACATGAATGTGGTGGGAAGTAATGTGTTCTCCCCCTAATAGAGAAAGGCTGTCAATCCTTTTTTTTTTTTTGAGAATTTTTTCTTTTTCCAAATGCAATCTTATGAAGAGCAACAATACATGAATATATCAAACACATAAAACAAATTAGTTCTGGGGGCGCCTGGGTGGCTCAGTCGTTAAGCGTCTGCCTTCAGCTCAGGTCATGATCCCAGGGTTCTGGGATCGAGCCCCACGTTGGGCTCCCTGCTCCGCGGGAAGCCTGCTTCTCCCTCCCCCACTCCCCCTGCTTGTGTTCCCTCTCTCGCTGTGTCTCTCTCTGTCAAATAAATAAATAATAAAAATAAAATAAAATCTTTAAAAAAAAAAAACAAATTAGTTCTGGTTGAAGCAGGAAGAAGAATTAGATGTTGCATCATTTCAATCTTTCCCCATTTTCCACCATCCAACCCATCCTATAATGGACTCTTGTTATAACAGTGTTTCCTTTAGTGGGAAGACAGTCCCTCATGTAGAGAAACACAAGGACTTTGGTGCTAGTAAAATAGCTATCAGCCCTGACACTTTTGTACTATGTAGGCCAGACATGTATAACCTATCTGGGCATTTCTGTGTGCATAAGAAGATTATCAATAATGTGGGAAATGTTTCTGGCACATGGTAATCATCAACAACATTTTTGGAGCACTTTTCTTTAAGTGCTATGGAATAGTGATTAAATGGGCAGCAGGAGCCTGACCGCCTTGGTGAGTAGCCTGGTTCTTCCATGAACACCTGGGAGACATCCAGAAATCTGCTTTATTTCTATGTGCTTCAGGTTCTCTCTATAAAAGTGTAGCTAATTACCTAGAACAGTGGCCTATATGTAAGTGTTCTGTGAGAACTGCTATGATCATTATTACTACTCTAGGTATAATTATTTTTCATATCTTGTAGATTTTTAGTGAAGATTAAATGAATTTATACATAAAGTGCTTAAAAGAGTGTCTTGCATGTTTTAAGTGTTCCATGAGTGTTAGTGTGATTTACATGCATTGTTTAATCTTCATGACAGATGAATTTGGTGGGTATGATTATCCTCACAATGCACAATAGGTATAAGACACATGGTAGTTCTTAATATAATGTCAAAGTCAGTTTTAACTTTCACCAGGTTTTCTATGGGGAGACCTATGAGAGCTATGAGCAATGAGAGCTTTTATTCAGGCTCATAAATCACTATTTACTTAAGGACAATCTGTCCTCCAAATTGCAGTAGTCCTCCTTATCTGAAGTTTTGCTTTCTCTTGTTTCAGTTACCCCTGGTCAACTGCAATCTGGAAACAGATGATCCTCTTTCTAAGGAATCATCAGAAGGTCAGTAGTAGCCTAACACTGTGTCATGATAACTACATCATTCACCTCACTTCACCTCATCCTGTATCATCTTACATCATTATAAGAAGGGCGAATACAGTATAATGAGATATTTTGAGAAACACTACATTCACATAACTTTTATTATAGCATATTGTCATAATTTTTCTGTTTTATTATTAGTTATTATTGTTTATCCCTTACTATGCCTAATTTATAAATTAAACTTTATCATAGGTATGTATAGGAAACAACAGTATATATAGGGTTCAGTATTGTCTGCAGTTTCAGGCATCTACTGGGGGTCTTAGAACATATCCCCCAGATAAGGGGGACTAGCATAGCAACTTTTAACTTAAAAGGTTAAAGCAGGACTAGAAATTTATTCTCCTGACATAAAATAAACCAAGTTATGTCTGAAAGTAGGCAGGGCATTTTTATTGAGAAAAAGTTTGCTGAGATTTTAAAAGACAGTGGATTTCTTGTGTAGCCTAATTCCTTCCACCAAAAATTAACTCTACTAATGGTTGTTTAGGGACACTCTGCTAATTATTCCAATGTACATAAGGTTTTGAAAATACACATTTGCTAATGGCTTAATGTTGACTCATGTTAATATTAATCACACACGTTTTGTTGATCAATTCAACGAAAGAGTTCCTCAGAGTTTTGTGATGTTCTCCTCTCAACCATTTTCTAAAGTTCTTGGGGACTCAGGATATAGGTTTTGAGCAAGCTCATTCTACCAAAGGGCACCAGCGGCGCTATTCCATTCTAACACACATTGCTTTCAGGCGTCGAGTGCCATCAACCATGTGTTGAAGTTCTTCATCAATCAAAATGGCTTTATAGCTTTGAGATTGTGAATGACAGTCGTATAGTATTGTTAAAAAGATAGGTAACAGGCCTCTGTGCCCCCACTTGGATTCTACTTTGTTGTCTGGACCTCAAAGCAATGCTGTTTGTACTCCCAAGGATGCAATATTTTAGTGCAAACAGAGTGTTCAGTTAATCTTTGTAACCACTTCTTTCTCCCTAGGGCTTGGACACAAGTGCCTGGAGGTGGGTAGGGACCCATCATATAGACAAACTCCAGTGTTCTCAATTCACTCTTGGGAGGATGTGGCCATTTAACTGTCTTACACAAAAGTCTTGTGCAAATTAACTAGTTTCAAGAACTTCCCACCAGAGTACCAAACAGGGATAGCCATGTTTGAATCCCAGCCAAAAAAGGGTTGACTAAAGCTGCATGTTATTTCTCCTAATATATTTGGGGTGCAGGGGGGGCATAGTAAAAAAAAAGTATCATTTTTGATATTGGAAAAATAGTTTACCATTGTCATGAGACTCCGTGCAATAACAGGCAATCACACATCACCCAAACATGCCGTAATAAATAATACAGTAGTTGAGAGCTTTTAGGTCAGTCTTTTCTTTGTTTTTGTTTTTGTTTTTTTTTAAAGATTTTCTTTATTTATTTGAGAGAGAGAATGAGATAGAGCATGAGAGGGGAGAGGGTCAGAGGGAGAAGCAGGCTCCCTGTTCAGCAGGGAGCCCGATGCGGGACTCGATCCCGGGACTCCAGGATCATGACCTGAGCCGAAGGCAGTCGCTTAACCAACTGAGCCACCCAGGCGCCCCCAGTCTTTTCTTTGAATCCTACTTGACTGACCATGGGGGAAGTTACTAAAACTTTCTGCATGTCAGTTTCTTTATCTTTAAAATGAGATTGATAATAATAATAACATAAATCAAAGAAGTTTTTCTAAGAAGAAAGTGAGCATAAAGTAAGTACTCAATAAGCAACAGTTATCAAAAACGGTGATTAAAAATCACATTAGTTACACCTTTACAAATTTCTTTCCTCCAAAAACTGACATATATCTGAAAGCAATTTATAATTTTAACTTGTTCTTGTCCTAAAAGAGAGACAGTAAATAGTAAAATACATAGATAAAAACTCTAATAAGTTACAGCACATAATTTATATATAGATCCTTTGTGACTTACAAAAATGATGCAAACATGTATTAACCCACAAAGATACACATATGGAATAAAGAACACCTTATAAAAGAGCAAATATTTTATGATTTGATTTTATAGCAATAAAAAAATTTATATGTATGTGTAAACAAAGTCTGTGTATTTATATATGTCATATATATATAATTATTTAGCAGTGGTATTATCTGGTAAAAAGGTTTCTTGGTTGTTTTTTTCTTAATATTTTAGGATTTTTACTGACAAAATTTTTCAGTCTGCATTACAGGTAATCAGAAAAAATAAAGCTAATATTAAAAAGTTATGTTTTATTACAAAAATATATGAATACTTCTGAGCTTTGAAAAAGTTTTATATTAGCTTATTTATTTTATTTTTATCCAAATGCATGTGAAGGAAGAAATCATCTTTATGATAATTAAGATTTCAGACAAATAGGAATAAAGCCTTATTTGAATAGTAAATTTGCATTTTACATCAAATATGGTAATATAGGATGCACCTGTATGTGTAAGAGTCTCTTAAAAAGGTTATGTTGGGTTTGTCTTAAAAAATATAAAGTAAAATTATAAGATCTCATAAACTTATTGGCAGCTTTATAATGTAATTCACATTTGCAGTAACCTATTCTAAGTATCGTGACCTCTTTTTTAATTATCTATTTCATATACACTATCAAGTGATTTATGCCTTCCCTAAATATATGTAAGTGGTGGTGAATTTCAATCTAAAACTAAATTTTCTTTATTACTAGGTTTTTTTTTTCATGATAATGGTTTTCCTTTTAGGACTTCAAGAAACTCACAAATATCAATTCAGATTATACACAACAATTCAGGACAACATTTTTAATCTTGGGGGGTAGGGATACGCTGTTGGATCTATTTTGGATCATAAAATACTAAGTGTATGACTTTAATGCTGCAGTGTTTAGTAATCTCCATAGTCATATTCTTTTTTTTTCTCCATAGTCATCTTTTAAGAGACATTTAAACACATATAATAGGGGTACAGGATCATAAAAATACAATAATCATGACATACCTAGTATGAGTATAATAACACAGCATGGCTACAGAATTACTTTGAAATATTTTCCTCTGAAAAGATTTTGTAAGAACTACCAAGAGAATTATCTTGTTTCTCAGTATAATACTGTTTTCTAAGACTGCTTTATGTTCAGTTCCAGAAACAGGTCTTTGTGGTGTTTTCAATAATTAACCTCTTCAGAAACGGAATAAGACAGCACCACTTGACAAGAAATTTAAACAGATTTTAATAGGATTCCCAAAAAAGTAATCGGATTAATAATATAACTAGGTAAAATAGATTATAATTTCTTTCTTAATTAAAACCACAAGGTGATGTTTATTTGATTATATTATTTGTGTTACTATCATGAGGATTTGGATATCAGGTTAGTGTCCCACATTTAATTAATTAATTAATTTTTTATTATGTTATGTTAATCACCATACATTACATCTTTAGTTTTAGATGTAGTGTTCCATGATTCATTGTTTGCGTATAACACCCAGTGCTCCATTCAATATGTGCCCTCTTTAATACCCATCACCAGGCTGATCCATCCCCTCACCCCTCTCCCCTCTAGAACCTTCAGTTTGTTTCTCAGAGTCCATACTCTCTCATGGTTTGTCTCCCCCTCTGATTTCCTCCCCTTCATTTTTCCCTTGCTGCTATCTTCTTCTTTTTTTTTAATTTTTTTGACATATAATGTATTATTTGTTTCAGAGGTACAGATCTGAGATTCAACAGTCTTGCACAATTCACAGCGCTCACCACAGCACATACCCTCCCCAATGTCTATCACCCAGCCACCCCATCCCTCCCACCTCCCACCACTCCAGCAACCCTCAGTTTGTTTCCCGAGATTAAGAATTCCTCATATCAGTGAGGTCATATGATATATGTCTTTACAAAAACAAATTTGCTTTATCTTGCAAATTAGTTTTAATTAATTTGAAAATTAAGTTTTTTAATAAATAAGTTTTTACGTGATGAATAAAAACTCAGCACGAAAACAAAATTTCTCAATGTTGATGGTGGGCTACTCCATTTTCATTTGGGTTGATTATTCATATATGTATTTTCATCAATTTACTTATTGATATATTAGAGTACGTGTATATGATTATGCAGATGCACATTTAACATATCTGTGGAAAAAGTTTGTATTTTATTTTAATTTTTTTTTAATTTTTTTATTTGAGAGAGGGAGCGGGGAAGGGCAGAGGGAGAGAGAAACTTTAGCAGACTCCTCGCTGAGCTCGGGGCTGATGCAGGATTCATCTCAGGAACCGGAGATCAGGACCTGAGCCAAAACCAAAAGTTGGATGTTTAGCCAACTGTGCCACCCAGTTGTACACTTAGCCAACTGTGCTCCAAAAGTTTGTATTTTGAAAAAGAATTACTGTTAATGAGATTTAAGGCAAAAAATTATAGTAATAAAAATAAAAATTTATACTCTATATCTATACTGCCAAAGCACTCAAATATCATCTCTAAAATCACCACAACTCCTTTTTGCCACCTATTTTCAATTTCTATCTCCATTTGTAATTTTTATTGTAAATAATAATTACTCTTAGATTTGTTAAATATTTTATTTGACTACTATACTCTGTACTTTTCTATCTCCTAGTGCTCAAAGTTTAGATTACTTAAAATTTTCCTATATTGTATTCTATTAGAATATACAATAAATATAAAACCTTAAAAATATTATATATATACATATATGTGTATATATATATATATATATATATATATATCTATATATCTTCCATAGATTTTTTTCTAATCTAAAACTATCACTGTTTATTTCTGAATTGAATTTCTAAAATTTCCATGATAAGAGATTTTGAACTGAATATCATTTAGTATTTATTTCATTACATATTATATTTTCATGAAGTGTAAGAATACATACAATATTTATATGTTATATATTTATTTTATTATGATCAAAAGACCTTTTGTATTGAATTGGGTTCTTCCTTATGCTCTATTATAGAGACAATTTCTTAAATATTACTTGAAAAACATGTACGCTTTGTGTTGATAACAAGGTTATCAATCAATATCCATATATATCTGTTTTAACCAGACTTACATTGTGCATACATATACATATATTCATCTGGAGTCATTATGATATCAAAAATGCCATATTGACTTTTGCTCTTGTATGCCATTATATAGGTTTCATGTGATATTATTTATTAATTTTGTTTTAATAGACTTAAATAAGACTCCCCAAAGTTTTTCAGTCACTACTATCATTGTTCTGCCTAATTTCTGTCCTCTGAGCATTTAAACTGGATACTGGGCACCTAGATGATGTCACCTAGATGACGTATATAGTCTGAGCCACGTAGTCTAGGCATCCCTTGCTGCTGTGAGTCAGACTTCTGGCTTTACCATGGAGGTATATGCACCTATCAGCTCTCCTAAAAAAAGTAGGCATTCAGTGGCGATTATTTATAAATGCTGATAACTTCCCAGAGCCATTCTTCCATCCCTCCTTTAGCCAAAACAAGCAAAACAACAAAAACACCTTTGTCTTTTCTGATATCTCTTTTGTCTGCGAGGGCTTGTGAGTTTCTTATTACTGATGGTTTTCACAGTCAAGTTGATCTCATTTTCTGTATATCTTCCAAAATTTCTGTATGACTAAAAGAGTCCTTTTTATTTTTTTCTAGTTCTTCTTTAGGATTTTTTTTTAAGATTTATTTATTTATTTGAGAGAGAGAGAGAGTACACATGTGCATGCACGAGTGGTGGTAGGAGTAGAAGGAGAGGGAGAGAGAGAAATCTCAAGCAGACTCCCCACTCAGCTCAGAGCCGAATGCAGGGCTTGATCTCATGATGACCCTGAGATCATGACCCGAGCCAAACTGAGAATCGGGTTCTCAAGCTACTGAGCCACTCAGGTGCCCCAGGGGTTTTCTAATTTATATGTTCCTTGTTTTATTCTAGTATAAAGAAATGAGGTAAATGTATATTTTCAATGAGCTGCCCTGAATCAGAGGTCTCAAAACCTATGAGAAACCGCTCTATGATGATCTGTCTCTTGTATATTACCGTACAAGGCCCTACATGAACTGGCTCACAGTTTCTTCTTTGACATCAGCTACTACTAATCTCTGCTTGTTCTATGACAATCACACTGGCCTCCCAGTTGCTCCTCACACAGCAGGCTTGCTACTGCTTTAAGGGTTTGAATTGGGTCTTTCCTCTGCGTGGAATGCTGTTTACCCAGATATCTCCATGTTTTATTTTCCCATCACCATAGTCTTGACTCAAATGTCACCTCTTATTTTCTCAGTAAGGCTTATCCTGAAACACACCAATTTTAATACAACCTCTTTCCACCAAGAGTCTGGCTCTATTGTTTTTGTTTTCTTTTCCCCTGCACTTACCAACTCTATCAGGTTTATTCTTTATTTGTTGTGAATCTATGTCCTCCCACAAGAATATAAGCTACAAGGGGGGCAGAGATTTATATCTCTATAGACTACATATTCCAGCACCTAGAGATGTCTGATGAATAGATTAATCTCTTTGAAGCTACAATTGCTAGTCATTTGATCTTGTTGCTCAATCACTTAGTATAACAGACCACACTGGGTTGATTTCCCCTTGAGAAGGGTGAGAGTCCAATGACCATGGGCCAGAGTAAGACCAATTCTTTTCTGAATCACTTATGGTGTATATTGAACTCAAATGCCAAAAGTTTTTTGTTTTGTTTTGTTTTGTTTTAAAGATTTTATTTATTTATTTGACAGAGACAGAGATAGCTAGAGCAGGAACACAAGCAGCGGGAGTGGGAGAGACAGGCTTCCCCCTGAGGAGGGAGCTTGATGTGGGACTCTATCCCAGGACCCTGGGACCTTGACCTGAGCCAAAGGCAGAGGCTTAACGACTGAGCCACCCAGGCGCCCTCAAATGCTAGAAGTTTAAAAGGATCTACACTACAAGAAATTCCTAGAGATAGGCATTGATAAGCTGAAGAAAGAATAAAAGTAATGTAGTTTTAAAGAAATCTGATGATTTTCTAAAAATCATTATCAGCAATATCATCGTTCAACGAAAACTGCAGCATTGTTTTAAATGAAAAAAAAAAATTCTCAGTACATACACAAAAGGATAATGATTTTCTTTCATTGAAAATGTCAGGGGGCGCCTGGGTGGCTCAGTCGGTTAAGCGGCTGCCTTCAGCTCAGGTCATGATCCCAGGGTCCTGGGATCAAGCCCCGCATCGGGATCCCTGCTCGGCGGGAAGCCTGCTTCTCCCTCTCCCACTCCCCGCTTGTGTTCCCTCTCTCGCTGTGTCTCTCTCTGTCAAATAAATAAATAAATAAATAAAATCTTACAAAAAAAAAAAAAAGAAAATATCAGGAAAAGAAGAAAGGAAATGTGACTTATAAAACATATATTCCACATGCTTGAACACATTTACATGATAAATGCAGGAAAAAGACTACATGGTGAGAGCAGTATTCACACGTGAAGTAAGTTATATCGGTAACTCCAGACACAGACAGCATCTTTTGTATTTACACCTTAAAGAAGCAAAGCCAAGATCATATTGTGCATGGAGACCTTCTCATTTTTAACTTTATTAATAAAGCACATTGATTTAAATGATTTCATTTGAGACAAAATATCATTAGTTATAAAAGGAATACTTGGACTCTTAGGAAAACAAACACATATTTTCACATCTAGTTTTTAAGCAAAAACATAGCTGTATTTTATATTCTAAATGCTTCCAACTTCTTTTTCATGAAATGCCACTTTATTTGACAAAAGGTGCAGATAAAAAGATTTCATCAGACTTCCAGACTTCCGAAGAGAGTTACTACTGTAAGGAAGCTATGAACTCTGTACTGCATGTTAGCAGCTCACGTATTACTTTGAATTACAACATTTTCAAAAGCTGACAAAAATCTAATGCAGTCTCTTTGAACTGGAGTCACTGTAGTAATTCTCACAAATATTTTTTTGGAAAGCAGATGATGTAGTATGGCTAAAAATTTTGGACCAAGGACATAATGATTCTTCCCTGGCATTCAGGTATTAAACATGAATTATAGAAAGGGATTATCCTTGTCACCTTGCCTGAAGTAATGATGTTCTGTTTTTTACAGAGCTATCAAAAACCTGCTGTGTCAGAAATGAGTATGATTTCAGGTTATTATCAAGCATACAAATGTAAGGTCTTGATTCAAATCATACTTTGATGATCACTGACAGCATATAAAGTTGATTTAGAATTTCATACCACATGTTTTACATTTTACATTATATATACATATAGGCATTTTATATTGTCCAGGGTCACTTTAGACAGTGTCTAAGCAAATGAAGTTATTGATTTCAGTCTGGAAAAAGAAGACTGTGTTAACCAAATTATTTAAATCATTCAGACAATAGAAGGAAAATTCTTCAGATTACTTAGTAAGGCTCCATGAGAAACAGAGGTAAGGAGCATAACAAAAATCAGATATCTTTGGTTTCATAGCATTATTTCCCTATATATGAGCAATTGCCTAAGAAAGATAATATTGGCATACAGTATCAAACAAGATTTATAAGGATTTGTAACTTGCAAATAAACTAGTTAGAATTATTTTTAGATATGTAATTGGTATGGCATTTCAATCCTTGTCTCACCTTGCTTTCAACATTCTACTTAATTATTTTGCAGTACTCTATGGAGATTTTATTGTATTCTTCTGCTAAAAATTACTGTGATAGTCAATTGTGCTTTGAAATATTCCCAGGAAGAAAAAAAGGCAAATATCCTTTCAATAAAAACAATAAATAAGTGCTCATTCCTTGCTGTGAAGAAGCAATTTTGCTCAGCCCCTTTAAAAAAAAAAAAAAAGATTTATAAAACATTATGATTTAGAGTGCACATATGTGGTTGAACACAAGATTTAAGTGATCTAGAAGTGATACATGAGTAAGTTGTGGGATGATAAGGGCCAATCTTGGGAAAAGAGAAATGAACATGTAATGTCCCTAAAATATTCTTTCATTTTTCTTTTTCTTCCAAATGGAAATAGGATTTGGGACATAAAAATTTAGAAAGTCATTCCCAAGTTTGTTTGTTTTTCCTTTGAGAAGCTTGTTGTTTCTACGGTTGGAAGGACAGTTCAAGAGAATTAGCAAAAACATAAATGTTCCTTTTGAAACAGGACAATCAGGAAAATGCTTCTGATAAATTAATTCATTTAATTGAAAGTTCATTTATTGAAATGAATATTACCTTATATGAGCAAAAGATGTAGTAAAAGATCATGGATCTTTAGAGGAGGAGGTTATCATGGACTATCCAGGTGGACTCTCTCAGTGCATTCACAGGTATCCTTATAAGGGAGGGGAGCAGAGAGTTATGAAATAGGTACACAGAAGAGAAGACACATAGAGGAGGAGGCGGCAAAGTTACCATGGAAACACAGATTGCAATGGTGTGGCCACAAGCCAAAGAACATCTGTAGTCACCTGGAAGAAATAAGGAATGGAATTTCCCTTAGAGTCTCTGGAGGAGGTGTAGCCCTGCTGATACCTTGATTTTGTACTTCTGGCCTTCAGAACTATGAGGGAGAAAATTTCTGTTATGTTAGGTCATTCAATTGTGGTAAGTTTTCATGGTGACCTTGGGAAACTGATTTTGGTATCAGAAGCAAATTGCCGCTCTAAAGCAAATACCTAAAAATGTGGAAACATCTTTGGAATTATGTAATAGGTTAGGAATTAGAAGGAAATGAAGAGTATAGGAGATAAGCCTATTTAGAGAATACATATATGGTCATACATAGAATGTTGATAAAAATATGAACAGAACGTTTCTTTTGGTGGGAGCTCAGAAGGAAATGAGGATCATGTTATTAGAAACTGGAGGAAAGGCAATCCTTCTCCTGCATAGGCAGAGAACATAGCTAAATTGCATCCTATAATTGTATGGAAAGCAGAACTTGTAAGTGAAGGACTTGGATATTTAACTTCCAGGCGGTGGTGCAGGCTGGTTTGTTACTGCTGCTTAGAGTAAAACGCAAGAAGGAAGGGACGAACTGAGGAAGGAACTGTCAAGCAGAACATTTGCTAGACTCCTAAAATTCTTCAGGCATGGATAACCTGATAAAACTACTCACATGCAAATATGTGCTACCACTTAAGAAAAAGTAAGAATGACTCCAAAGGCAGAACATTAAGTCTAGAGGAATGAACAGCAGACCTAGAGAAGTGAGCTGTAGGACCACAGGGCAGAACTTCAGGTCACAGAGGATTATACTCAGGACTTGAAACCTAGTGGATTTTGTTCTTCTGAATTTCAAAATTGGTTGGAACTGGTAATTCCTTTCTGCCTTCCATGATCTCTTTGGGAATAGGAAAGTGTATAACTGTTATACTAGGCCTGTCCACCACTGTATTTTGGGACCATATAATTTATTTTCCAGTTTCATAGATTGAAAAAGGAGAGAAATTTTGCCCCAAGATGGATAATATGCAGAGTCTCATTCATACCTAATTTAGATGATTTAGGTTATGAGATTCGGGACTTTTAGTCTGATGACATTTAGATGAGATTTGAGATTTGAACTGATGCTATAATGATTTGAGACTGTTGGGTATGTTGGGATCAGGTGAATATATTTTGTGGGATAGACAGGAATATTGCAGAGTTAAAGGTGGCCTACAGTAGGCCAAAAAAATAGCCTTCCAAAAGATATTTCGCATTCTAATTTCCAGAAATTTTGACTACCTTATATGGCAATAATGGATATTAACTTATATGGCAAAAGATGTGATTTCATAAAGGATATTTAAAAGGAGGAGCTTATCCTGATTTATTCCCATGTATCCTATATCCAATGAAATGTATTCTTATAATAGAAAAGCAGAGGGAGTTTTGAAACCCACACATATGGGACTTCACAAGGAAGAAGAGGAGGCAATGGGACAATGGAGGCCGATATTGAATGATACGGCCACAAGCCAAGGAATACCTGAAATCACCAGGTAGTGGAAGAAAGCAGGAACAGATTCTCCTTAGAGCCTCTGGAGAGAGTGTGGCCCTGTTGACATCCTGATTTGGTTTTCTGGCCTTCAGAACTGTGAGAAAAAAAATTCTCTTTAAACCACCCTTTTGTAGTAATTTGTAAGGCATTCTAGAAAACTGATACAGATTTTGATGGTTTGTGTGATTTGGAGGATGGCTAGACAAGTCTGAAATTTATAGGGCAGACCATCAGGAAGGGCAGGTTGGAAATTTTGGCACATGAACTGATACTACAGTCCAGGCAGAAAATCTTTGTCAGGGACACCTCATTTCTGCCCTTAAGGCCTTTCAACTGATTCGATCAGGCCTGACAGATTATAGAGGATAATCTCCTTTACTTAAAGTCAACTAATTGTAATTGTAGCTGCTAATCACATTTACAAAGTATCTTTACAGGGACACCTAGGTTAATTTTTGTTTGAATAACTGGGTACTGTGCCAAGCCGAGTTGATACATTTAGCTGACCACCACACAAACAGAACAGATATAAGCACAAAGAGGGTATTATGGATGGATGAGGTCCCAGAGTTTAGGGCTATTGGAAATATAAATGAGAATGTTTCTTCCTTGAACTTAAAGAAATCTATAGACAGTGTGTGTGAAAGTGTAATGTTGGTCTGCTGAAAGTGTATGTGAAAACTTTCACTCTCTCTACCTTCAAATCAGGAAAATATGCAAATAAGACCCAGGAAAAGACATGGGCAAATGAAAACTTACACAAGGTTCTGCTTTATTGCATAGAATGGTAAAAATGAAGAATGAATAAGGGTGTACTTATCACTAGGGAAATATATTTTTCGGCTTTCCTTAAAAAAACAAATCTCAAATATTCCTAACCTAACATAGATAAGACACAGAGACTGTCACTCTGTTCAATATTTATTTGCAGTGTTGTATGCAGTGCTATCCTGGGACTCTCCCTTACAAGTGTTATATTCTTTAATAATAGTTGGCGGGTAAAAGAGAAAAGTTTGTCTTTACTCCTAATGCACCACATTCTAATATATCTGAAATCCAAATATCCAGAAACAAGTAAAAGTAGCTAGTTTCTGATGTCATATTTTGCCCTTAACACAAAAATGTATGAAACAGGAAAAGACAAGGAGCCCTAGAATAAGTTCAGATGCCTTGATTGATGAACACTCACCAATAGAATATATCCATTTTGAACTCTGCCTTTGTTTAGCACCCTGAGGTTTTATTAATAACCCAGGGCAATGCACAATAATAAGACTTAGGATGAGTGAAAGGTATGCTTTCTTTGTAAAGTATGAGAAGCATGATTATAAAAGGGAATGGGAAAAAATAATCTGCATGATGCCCTGACAACAGGAGAATTCTAATGCAGTTCAAATTCAGGGGAGACTACGAATGAAAGCTAAGGAGCTAAAAATTTATTTTCTTAAAACTATGTTTTCCAGTATGTCCCTTGGAGTTACCTCAAGGTGTATGTACACCTCAGTTGAGGCTACTGATACAGAGACTCGAAGGTGGGAAAAGCAAGGCCAATGAAAACAAGGAGCAAATCAAATAGACCAATTTAGACAAGAGGCAGAAGTCTGGACACATTTCCGAGCTAACAAGGTTATTGCAAATGAGCCAAGCAAAAGAGTTTGGATGAAACGCGGCTTTGCCATATTTCTTCCTCCTTCAGGGTCCCTCAAGGTAGGATCAACTTCATCTGATGGAAGGCCTGAGGGAACCTGGCAAGGTTCTGAGAAAGAACATGGTTTTATACAACTTTTCATATATATGTATGCATATGTATACTATATAACATGCATATATACTATATGTGTGTATATATACATATATGTGTATATATATGTATACTATATATATACATATTTTTTAACTGAGTAGTAGCCTGGAGGCTTTGAGGAAAATCAGGAAAGATTTCTGACAGTTCATGGGATACTTAATTGGCCCTTTTCTCTTCCTATCCACCATAATTACTGACATCATCAAGAATGGGAGACATTTTTTTGTTCCTTTGCTAGAAATCTTATAGTAGTCGAGCATACCCATCTCCTCTGTGATCCTGGTCTGTTATAAATTGGACTGGGCACACAGAGATGAAGCTGAGGCTTTCCAAATGTCCATCTGACCACTCCAGTCTTAAGGGGATCCAGGATCTTGTAATGCTCTTCCTGGACCTATTCCCCAAGGAAATTAGTCTGACTTACATAAGTTATACTAGGTAAGCAGAGATAACAGCTATCAAGGCTACCTTAGAGATATATAAATATTATCTATGATTGAGTAGGTGCTCTGTGAATATATCACCCAGAAGACACAGTTTAGGAAAGTAAAATCTTAAAACAGCCTGAAAATAGTCTTGGAGCAGAAATTGACAACCCCCCTTACCCTTCATTAAATGAGCTGCTTGACTGCGGATTTTGAGAATAACCTGAGGCATAAAACTATCTGATATCTAGAAGCAGTGAAAGGGATGTGCACATTGTCTTGTCCAAAACTTACTAGCCACACAGAACAGTGTCTACAATGAATAAAGAATGGGCTTTATTGAATGGGCTATAGATCCAGCTAAGATCCAGATCTATCTGGGATAGCTTTGACCATGTCTGTACTATGCCATGCCATTAAATGCTTTCACAGAAAATTATTACAGTCCTTTAAAATCTCAGAGCACAGTCTGCTGGCATTGTGGTTAATTTGCAGGTAATAAGATTCTTTAATATATTATATGTGTAACTAGGCACCAATCAAGAACAAGTTCAGGAGACATTAGGGATTGTGAAAATTAACCTCAGTGCATTTTGAAAATTCCTCAAATCAGACTTCATTTCTGACCTGCCACCCCTCCAAAAAAACTAGTTTGTAATCATAGACTCTTACACACTACTGACATGATAGGTAAAAGAATTGTGAATAGGGCTCTTTTCTGCATCTTTATATTCACTCTTCTTCATTTGATACATATTGTTAAGTGCCTATCTTGTGTCAGATACTATTCTAGAATTGGACAATACAACAATTAACAAAAGAGACAAAAATGCTTTACCTCAAGAAGCTTAAATTCTAGTTGGTGAGCAATAATATTCAAAATAAATATAAATCATTAGTACATTAGATGACGCATGTTATGGAGCACAATAAAACAAGGAAGTGGGTTATACGTATATGTTAAAGAATTATGATATAAAGCATGTTCAATACCTAAAAAGTACTTTAGGAACATTTTATCTATAGAATAGAAATTTCTTTTGCAATCTGCCTGTGGAGTTTCCAGTTTATGCATAAGTCCACTAAATGTCAAAGCTGTCCATGAAATGTAGGGCACGTTAATATTAAGGATATCTCCAGGTAACTTCAAAGTCAGAGAGTAATTACTCTGTGTCTCACCTTTACCCTTGTCTACATTATCTCTACCCAGGGGAATGTAGTTTAAATAAACATTGTTGGCCACTTTGCAGAAGAAATAATGTTTCATAAGAATAGGCAGTGGAAAGGAATGTTGCATCTCTTTTGCCTTGAACACCCTGTCTTAGGAATGGTGTCATGAAAACAGAGCCATATTTTAGAAATTGTGTTTGATTATATGTGGATTTCAGATGGATTTTTAATTTTTTTTCTCAATTACATTTTCCCCCTAAACTGTTGACAAAATTTTCCATATGCTTGAATCATCTCTGTCCAAAATAGAGAGCAAATATATTGATAGATAAGTTAAATATCAGCATTTTAGGAACCTGATATTTTGGGTGAATCAATGTCATAGCTTGTCCACTTCAACATTCAATAATAACAACAAACTGATGAAAATAAAACTTAATTGGAATCCTTACTGATAATAAATTCACCTTCATGTATTTTTTGATATTCTAATGAATATTTTACGATTTAAAGTAAAAGCTTTAATCATTTAGTCTATTTCACTGAAAGATAAAATATTATAAAAATGCCATTAGCTTTTCAACAAAAGTGTATTGGAATATTTTCTATTGGCTAAAATATTGTATTAGAAATGGAATATTTAAAGACTTAAAGCATCTATTGATTTTACACTAAAGACTTGATATAAGATATAGTGAGCGTTCAACTTAGACAAATATAATTAGCATTTATTTCAGTGTGTAATTGTATATTGTAATAAGTTGTATTTCACACACACACACACACACACACACATATACGTGTGCATGTGTGTGCTCACACGCACACACACAAAAATATAATGGGTTTATTTACTTCTTTGTTCCAGACAATAGAGATTTAAATCCTATATGGATAGTTAGGTATAGATAGCTAAGGTTGTATGTGCACTATAGATTCTTGGTTTATAATTAATTAAGAAAAATACTGGGTAGCATTGAGGACATAATCGTTACAGGAAAATCTCTATGAAACACAATTTTGGTGTGAAGAGTAAGACGGGAAATTCAACTTATATAACATTTTTACCTTCCAAAGCTTGATAAAACCGTATGTAAACACTGTTGTGTGAAATTACAAATATGAATATTTCAGAAGAGTTGGAGTTTTTCTTTAAATTTCTGTGTGGATGCTTATCTGAGTGCAGATAAAATCTTTGAGAGCAGATTTACCCAAGTAGTTGTTTACTCTTTTAAACAGGAAAAACACATTTCAAATATATTTGATCACTGCCAAATGCTTGAAAAGTTCATATATTAAGAAATGCTGTAAATAATACCTTTGGGTCCTCTCTGCGTATTAGGCCATATCCAATTTTCTTGGTCCAGTGTTTTTAAAGATTTGTATTGCTTCCAAATTCAGCATAAAAATTACTCCAACCATATGCCTTTGAGAACATATAGTTTTAGTCTCTGGAGAACTGAAGAAATCTAATTATTTTTTCCCCACAACTCAAAAGAGTAAAAAGAGGATATATATGTTTTCTATTTACTATCTCAAAAGATAAAGATTTTCTTTTTCCACATTATTGTGATGCTTAACTCGTAAGGTGTTTGTACATTTGAATTATGGTGCAATTTCAGGAACATACAAATGAAAACAAGATATTTATGATATGAATTATCTGAATTAGAGGCCACATTCTCCAGTTATCTCTGCTAATCATTTACCTGTTATTATTTCATTCAATATATTCAAATTGATGTTATAGTTAAAATTCATCTTCAGATATTGAAGAATTCAATTTCTTCAACATTTGAAGAACTCATCTTCAAAACGATGTTATAGTTAAGTTGAAACAACACTACTTTATCACATGTAGTAAAAAATCTTAAAAGACTGAGAAAGAGAATAACTTGATAATGACATGAAATACCGTTGTGTGTGCACACATGAGTGTGCATTGGAAAGATTAGGGAAATAGTGGGTAACATTAGAAAATGTGTAGCTGCAGAAATATTAATTATTGTCTTTTCTAACTTATTGTTGGCACGTGAATAGTATAGGTTTTAAATGACAATAGTACTGTTTGGGTTGAATTGTGTTTCCTTGAAGTACTGAATTCTTGTTAATGATACTGTTTAGGGTTAAACAGTTAAATATGTTGTTTAGTGTTGAAATGCACTGATACTTGCAATATACTTTGAAATGCAGAGAATAGTAAAATAATTTGATAGTCCCTGTTGACCTTGAGGCTGTGGCTTACATTTTCATAACTATGTTCTTACTCTCTTTGGACCTCATGTTTAGGGATGGTAATAGTTTTTAAATGTTGCAAGACACTGTGTGCTATGTTGTTGTATTTTACCCTGAAATTTCCTCACACTTCTAGAAATAGCCCTTTTTTAGAATACCAAAAAAATTCTAGTTGTGTGTTTCCTGTTTCCTGCCAGTCCACTAATTGAGAAAGTCATTGGTAGGAGAGTGTGACCCAGGACACATACCCTACAGATGGGATTTTGAGATTAGATTGTCACATATTTGATGACACATAAATGACCTCCTTGATTGTGGTAAGTAGGACACTGACAGTTCATACATTGATCACCCTTGAGATACTGCGCCAAAGAACTGGTGTATGGAAGGTTAAAGGGAGATCAGCTCACCACAACTTAATTACTGTGGCAACCGTGGCAGTTACACAAATTATGGGTGGTGTGGCTCTTTTGCCTGAACTGGAGAGAAAGAACAAAAGATAGAGACTGACTAAATGTTTACAGTTGCTTCTTCCTTAACTTCTGTTTTGTCTTGACTCAACTTTAGTCCAGCTTCTCTCTTTCCTACAGTCCCTTGCACCCTGTGTTCCCTTAAGCCTGAGCAAGCTCTAAAAAAATGTAGGATGTGACTCCTTTATCATGTTGTTCTGGGAATCAGCTCAACAAAGTGAGATCTTTTTTCTGTCTTGCCCAGTGATCATTTCCTTTTGCTTGTCTAGCTTCCCCTGAGAAGATTTTGCTTATCTCTACTTGCCCTTCCTTTAAACAAACAAACAAACAAACAAACTTACTCTGTTTGATTTTCAGATACTTGTGGATTTCTGAGATTGGAGCATTTTCCTCTTCTGAATAAACCCTCTCTTAATCTAAGTACAGATTCCCACCCCCCCACCCCCCCCACCCCCGACAGTGTCTGGTGCTATGATGTGGGCAGAGTGGTAAATGCCCTCAGACCCTGATGTTTTCACCCAAGTATTCATGCCAACTTCTCGGGCCCTTTTTGTCCTTCTGGCCTGGCTGCAGAAATTGAGATCCATGGTGGTGAGTAACAATCCAGTGCTCTGGACATTTATCTGTACTTGCATAACAAGGAGTTACTTCAATTCTACTAAATGGTGCTCTTGCTGGTACTTTTCTTTTTTTTCTTTTTTTAGACTATTTTTTTTTTTTTTATGTTATGTTAATCACCATACATTACATCATTAGTTTTTGATGTAGTGTTCCATGATTCATTGTTTGTGCATAACACCCAGTGCTCCATGCAGTACGTGCCCTCTTTAATACCCATCACCAGGCTAACCCATCCCCCCACCCCCCTCCCCTCTAGAACCCTCTGTTTCTCAGAGTCCATAGTCTCTCATGGTTCGTCTCCCCCTCTGATTCCCCCCCTTCATTTTTCCCTTCCTGCTATCTTCTTCCTCTTTTTTTTTTTTTTAACATATAATGTATTATTTGTGTCAGAGATACAGGTCTGCGATTCAACAGTCTCACACAATTCACAGCGCTGGTACTTTTCTGACTGATCAGGATTCTTTGTGATTCTTTTCTATTTGTGCAGGACTTTTTCTGTCTCTTTTATGTTGACTGAAACTCTTCCCGAATGGAACTATTCTTGGCTCTTTTGAGGGAAGATTTAATCCCTGGCCCTTTCTATTGAGCAGGACTCTTTCAGGCTCTCTTCTGGTCAAAAGAGAACTTCCTGGATGAAAGTGTTCTTGGTTCTTCCAAGTGAATATTTGCTTCCTGACTCTGAAGCAGGAATACCCAGCTCTTCTGTGAGGCCTTTCTTTTTTTTGTTGTTTTTGTTTTGTTACTTCTCATCCAAAGATTGCTCAGAGCAAGTCTTTCAGCTTCTCAACAAAGACTGCACTAGAGACTCAGATGGAGATTGTTCATGGCACTGCTTTTTCCTATTTGACTCCTTTTTCTATTTGATCCTGCTCTCTCCTAGGTCATCTCAATTACTGGGCACCTTCTTTCCACCCTCCAGCAGACTATAAGTTTCACCACTGTGGCACTAATTATTTTCTATACCTTCAAAATGGCAAAAATTTTACTAAGGATAATTTAGAATTGCAATGACAAATTTTGGGCTCTTGCTACCTCCACAAGTTGTGAACCTTTGAAGAACTCTTGAATTTCAGGGGCCCAGAATGCCCCCCCCAGATAATGGTCTGCTTTCTTTACTTGATATGAAGAAGCCAGAAAATGGTTCTTACAATTAAATTTCTTTTTTTAAAATTTTTATTGTTATGTTAATCACCATACATTACATCATTAGTTTTTGATGTAGTGATCCATGATTCATTGTTTGTGTATAACACCCAGTGCTCCATGCAGAACATGCCCTCTTTAATACCCATCACCAGGCTAATCCATCCTCCCACCCCCTCCCCTCTAGAACCCTCAGTTTGTTTTTCAGGGTCCATCATCTCTCATGGTTCGTCTCCCCCTTCGATTTCCCCCCCTTCATTCTTCCCCTCCTGCTATCTTCTTACGTGCACCCTGATGTTTATAGCAGCAATGTCCACAATAGCCAAACTGTGGAAAGAGACAAGATGTCCATAGACAGATGAATGGATAAAGAAGATGTGGTATATATATACAATGGAATATTATGCAGCCATCAAAAGGAATGAGATCTTGCCATCTCCCAATTAAATTTCAAACAGTCCCTTCAGCAACCTCAGTATACCTTATCTGAACCTATTCAATCACTTAAAGATCACCTATCTTCTTCTGATGCTACTCCTTCTTTTTCTCTCAAATCTAAGACATTATTACCCTCCATACTTTTCTTTCTCTTTTGTTCCTCCAAATGTGTTTCTGTCTACCCCACCATAATGGGCTTTACATAATGTACCTTACATTATACTACTACTTCTTTCCCTTCACACAAGCGATTTCCTCATTAATAGTTCCTCCATTTCTGCAGGGACCCTAGAAACTAAGGTTTTCCTTTACTCAACCCATAGCACAACCTCACAACCCTAATTTGATTGCTGGTTATGTGCTCAATTTCCTTTGGAAGCCTCAGGTTTCCTCCAAATTCCTGTGTCTGTCTCATATTTAAGGGAATTCTTTGTATTATCACTTGAGGCCCTTTTTGTTTTTTACTCTACATTTCAAAAGAACCCTCCTTCCACTTTAATACTTTTCAAAAAAGTCAATCTATGCTTCCAATAGAACATAACTGGGGGGCTCTTTCATAGGCCTAAGGATTTGCATTAACACCTAATTTTTCCACCAGTACAAATACCTATACTATTATCATGAGAGGCAAGAGTACATATTCACTATCTTATTATATGAATCTAATTGAATAGGTGATGCTAAACCTAACTTCACCTAATATGCTTGGGACTGACATCCTATAAACAATAATTGATCATTTTCCTCTTCTGGTTTGAATGGGACAGCATCTCTATCAAAGCAGCCCACATGAATTCCAAAGTGCAAATCCAGGACAAAATTATTTCTGTGAATTTAGATAACCCCCAATGAGATATACCAGTTGAAATCTGTCAACTAATTTGATAAGATTTTGTTATCTAACTAATCTAATTAACTCTTATTATATTTTTAGCCAGACTGCCTTTTTTTCTTACTTTAACCATCCCCTCACCTCTGATTTAGGTTTTCCAAGCTCTAGTTGAGCCAAAGTCAAGAAAAACATGTTACAACCACAAGCTTAGGCACAGAATCTTAGCTCCAGAAGGGGATGGTGAACTTCTTTTGTTGCCAGGTTCTCAAAAAGAGGATAGAAATGGGGTGCCCAACTAACTCAGTTGGTAGAGCATGTGACTCTTGATCTCAGGGTTGTAAGTTTGATCCCCATGTTGGGTGTAGAGATTACTTAAAAATAAAATCTTAAAAAAAAAGCAAACAAGAACTGAGAAATAAGGGAACATAAAGGCTACATGGACAAAAACAGGAAAAAGAATGAAAGAATTTTAAGATACCTAGAAATACTAAAATTAATAAAACATTTCTCATCTATTTAATAAAATATAATTAATAAAATTATTTTAAAAAGGGACATAGCATAACATTAGATATTCAAAAAATCATTCCCTTTAATAAAATAGTCATAAATATTAATAGTTTAAAGAATGAAAAAGTTTTAGTTAAAATTAAGAAAATATTGTGCTTTGATCTTTCCATATTTAAGTATTACTACCTTATGGTAGAATTTTAAAGTTTCTTAGATTTTTTTAGATTTAATGTTTTATTTTTCTAACTTATGTTTATGATTGTGTTTTTTAAATATCGTTGGTTACTTCAATTATGTTCAGGTGACTTTTATTTAAATAGTACATTTCTAGTTTTATAGTGAAACTTTATAAATCTAAGAGATTCCACAAAATATTTGGATTTCCAGCAAAATGATTAGTGTAGAACATTCAGTGCTTTATGAGAAGCTGCACTACTTCAACCTATTGATATTCTACCATGTTTTCATACAGGAAATGTCCTCCCTCCCCCTAATCTCTCTTTAGTATGTGCTGCAGACAGCACAAAGAGAATAGTTTCTCTGGAGAGTAACTAAGCTAAGGACATTACTTTCTTAACTTTATGATGAACTGCAGATTTCACATTAAGAGGCAAATCCTTCATTTCAAAACATTAACCCATGTAGTACTTAATAATTGAAGCCTGTGTGATTTAGAGTTCAGAAATGAATTAAGTATAAAAATAGATTCTTTTCCTACTTTCCTTTGATTGTGCCCTGGATTTATTGTTATTCATTTTAGAATCTTGCCTTTTAGAACTTTGTTTCAAAGAGAGTCCAAGAGTCATCAATTATTACTGAATTTAGTATCATTTCCTTCTTACTTAAATTACTTGTCAATTAAAATGTTATATTGAAATTGAAATTTATTTGCATTTTATATTTATTAGAAGAGTTGAGGGACTATATTTATTCCCATTTTGTAATGAAGACACTTAAAAATATGTTAATCTATACTAAAATTTTAATATATTCCCATAGTGAAACATGGATTTGAACCCAGGGAGTCAGGTTCTACAATTCATGCTCTGAGATGGAAGACTAGAAACTCTGCTATTAGAGCAAGGCAGAAGAGACTTGAGATATGCTAGAAATGTCAATATAAACCCATGATCTTTATTTTTAGAAAATGTTAATTTCTCTGTTCTGTACCTGCAATAATTAAAAACTCCTCATCTCTCTCATCACCCTGTTAGTCTCTAGTCATCACGTAAGACAAAGTAATGTGTAGCCTTTACTACTAATTTTGTCCTCTTATACTCTTATAACCTAAAAAAGGATCTTTGTAGGGTGCTAATTTCAGGATGAGTCTGAGATACCTTGTTAAAGAAAGCAAGGGTGTTTCCAGTGTTTCTAGGTGTAGAGACAGGAAATAATACTGTATGACCCAGAAATTCCATTCATAGGTATATTCCCTGGAAAATCTTATGTACATGTGCACCAGGAAATGGATAAAGAATAATCATGGCATCAATACTTTTAATAGCCCAAATCTAGTAACACCAAATAGCAATCAAAACTAAAATGAACAGGGGCACCTGGGTGGCTCAGTCAGTTAAGCAGCTGCCTTCAGCTCAGGTCATGATCCCAGGATCCTGGAATCGAGTCCCGCATTGGGCTCCCTGCTCAGTGGGGGAGTCTGCTTCTCTCTCTGCCTCTGCCCCTGCTCCTGTGCTCTATCTCTCTTTCAAATTAAAAAAAAAAAAATCTAAAAAAAAAAGTAAATAATTATTGGTATACAATAATTAGAATTAATGAACAATAGCTATAAACAAAAACCAAGAGTTGAAGTGAGACATGAAGTAATGGATATATATATATATCCATTCAAATATATATATTATATATATAGTATATATAATATTTATATGTATATATAAATCAAAAGCAAACAGTACTTAATGATATTGCTTAGGAATGCATACATGAAGTACAATAATAAAGAAAAGTCAAGAAGTTATTACCGTAAAATAAGATAATGGCCAGTTCTAGAGATGAGTGGAAGCTATGACTAGGTAAGGACAAAACAGAGGATTCTAGGTCCTGACAATTTTCTGTCATAGATGGAGTTGTTATATAGTTGTTTGCCTTATAATTAATTATTAAACAGCACTTTCACATTTTTTGCATTTTTTCTGCATGTGTGTTCTCTGACACAATAAATAAATTAGCAACTTTTTTTTTTTTTTTTACTCTAAAATCTCTCTTTTCATTTACTGCTAGAAACAGACTGGAAATTATTAAGAGCTTTCTTAAATTTCCAAAAGATAGATCTATGGTAGAAGAAAACTTTCACAAAAGAATTTTGCAGCTAATTAACATCTAAAGCTGATTCCCCTGTTCTTCACTATGATCTTACTCTCACTCTGGTCTTTTCTACTGTTTTTAATTATTGTAAGTATGCTTTCTAACTTAAATATATTTCATCATCTCAAAATTTTAGTGCTACTGAATTTAGCTATTTATTACATATTTTTTGTTACTTATTTTTGCTAAGAGTTATAAAAAGGCAGCCACCTATTTCCTCCTTTACCATCTGCAGCATGATTTCTTTAGAGGAATATGTTTATTAAGAGATGAGATTTATCTATTAGATCTCTTTAATGCATGTTTATGAAAAAGTAGGGAACAGTTTTGTTGTTGTTTTGTTGTTATTGTATGGAAGAATGCTCATAGGACATGGAGATTTACCTTGAAAACCAACTATTGTAAAGGTAGGTAGGTTTAGTTAGAAAGATCAATGCATTGTTATCAGAAATTGTGACAAACTCTTCTCGACAAGTCTATATATTCATGCTGACTGCCACCATCCCATACCATACTTCAGTCCACTGTCAGGTCTACTTAGGATTTCTTCTATAACTTTTATACAAAAATAAAGTATTGATTTTAATCACCCATGTTTAAACTTGATCAGTATGTCCACCAGATCTGCATATTAAACACTATTATTTCTTCAGTCTCAATGTGACAGGTTTCCATTTTGATTTGTTAGGTAAAGCTAATTATATATTTTTAAAAGTTTTTATTTTAATTCCAGTTAGTTAACATACAGTGTAGTATTAGTTTCAGGTGTACAATATACTGATTCAACAATTCCATACAACATCCAGTTCTCATCACAAGTGACTCCTTAATCCCCATCACTTATTTAACCCATCCCTGCATGCACCTCCCTTCTGGTAACCATCAGTTTGTTCTCTATAGTTGAGAGCCTGTTTCTTGGTTTGCCCCTCTCTCTCTTTTTTGCAAAAAACATATTTGATAAAGCGTTAGTATCTAAAATATATAAAGAACTTATAAAACTCAGCACCCAAAAATCACATAATCCAATTAAAAAATGGGCAGAAGACATGAATAGACATTTTTCCAAAAAAGACATCCAGATGGCCAACAGAAATATGAAAAGGTGCTCAACATCACTCATCATCAGGGAAATGCCAATCAAAACTACAATGAGTTATCACCTCACACCTGCCAGAATGGTTAAAATCAACAACACAAGAAACAACAGGTGTTGACTAGGGTATAAAGAAAGGGGAACCCTCTTGAATTGTTGGTGGGAATAAAAACTGGTACATATACTCTGGAAAACAGTATGGAGGTTCCTCAAAAAGTTAAAAATAGAACTTCCCTACAACCCAGCGATTGCACTACTAGGTATTTACCCAAAGAATACAAAAATACTAATTCAAAGCAATACACTCACCCTGATGTTCATAGCAATGTTATCTACAATAGCCAAATTATGAAAAGAGTCCAAATGTCCATTGACTGATGAATGAATAAATAAAATGTGATATATTTATACAATGGAATATTACTCAGCCATAAAAAAGAATGAAATCTTGTCATTTGCAATAACATGGATGGAGCTAGAGAGTGTTATACTAAGTGAAATAAGTCAGTCAGAGAAAGACAAATACCATATGATTTCACTCATATGTGACATTTAAGAAACAAATGAACAAAGGGAAAAAAATAATTATACTTTTTGATACTGAAAATTCCACCAAGGTTAAAGTCCTTATCAAAGACATCAGTCTTATTTAAGGTAATATTTGCTTAAATGTGAAATATATCAATAATCTGCTATATTTTAAATTCTATGCAATGATCCATTTCTTCACAGTGCATTGATGCAATATTTTCAAACTTATGTTGTGATTCAGAATCCTATTAAAATGGCTGAAACTATATCGTCTTTGGTTGAAGACGTCATGGAAAATATACTTATTGCTATGGGGTACCTTATTGCCTAGAAAACTTTTGCAATGGATTATAAGAAGTTAAAAATCTATAATGTGTTGTGAATTCTGTAGAAATGAGCTGAGGGTCCACACCGGAGATATAAGTGTTAATTTTTTTCCAGTATCTCTCAAAATACCTCTTGGGCTAGTTAGTCATTCAAAGATCTGGAGTAGAGTGGTCAGTTAAAAAAATTGAATGACTTAAGTAAATTCTGTGGCCTCTGGGTGACATTTATTACCTGACAGGATATATTTATTTCTTCATTTATATTCCTAAATAAAAATAGTAGAGAGTTTTCCTTGGTACGTGCATTCTATTACTGCATGCCCTTAAGACATGATAATACTCTAAATGAATGTTGCTGTCTTTTTTAAAACTAAATTGAAAGTCATTTTTATATCATATGTAGTAACAAAATACCCCCTCCCCCAGTTTCCCCTTGTGCTCATTATGCTTTTGAATGATTGGCAAATGATATAGGTATAACTTTATTAACTGTAATTTTCTTAGTATGTTCCTTAAAGTAAAAGCTTCTCAACATAAACAGTAATATATAAAATTTATTCAACTGAATCCTTGGTCCAGTTAAAAAAAATCATTAAAAGTGTAAATTTCTTTACAATATGTTCTTGAAGTATTCCTATTAACCTATTTTTATTAATAATATTCTGTAATGTAATTCATTAGCTCTAAAATATTTCCAATCTCATTTAAATAGAAAATCAGTATTAAAATTTTGCTTGTGAACTCTTTTGAATTTTTATTCAGCAATTATTTGCCTATGTACTATGAGTCTATATTTATTTTTCATAACACAAGACAGAATCTAAACAGATATGAAAATGATGATGGTGAGGCCTACTTAACTTCATTGTAAGATTCCGTTAACCTAATATTTAATATGTTAATTATAAAAACAAAAGTAGCATAGCATTATTCACTAATCTTATGATACCATATCTTGACATTATTAATATGCAAATATGAACATTAGAGGACACATAGTCTAGTCCCCACTTTGCTATTAATTGGCTGTATGACACTGAACAATCCAATTCCTCTCAGCATCAATAATCTCTCAAAAAGTTGGAATGAAAACACCTATATTTCAATGTTAGTATATTAAGTAATATTCTATGTATCTGTGTAAAGTTTTCATATGTTATATATAAATGTATTTGATATAGACTGGCTGGTATGTGAAAATTAAACAGGATGGTTCATTTCTTGAATCTGTTAGTTGGTTACTCATTCCTTTATGTAACACATAGATGTTGAGTTATTGCTATATTTCAGATAGTGTTGTAGGCATCAGGGGTTCAATAATTCACAAGTCAGACACGGCCTCAGCCAGTTGGAAAAGGTAAAGATGATGATATCAAATGGATTAAATAAAAGTATGGCCTGAGTTGATTTTGTGGTTTAAAATGTTGAAGGAATTCATATCCTAAGACAAAGAATTAAGTATATATAAGCATATCCTATCTGGGATATCAGAGTAACACAAAGAAAGTCTGCCAAAGAGATCAAGCAACAGGAATATAGCTCCTCATCTCTTTTCCACCTCCCTATCCCCTTGTTTTAAATTCTATTGTCTAATTAGGGACTGAAATTAGAAATGAGAGTCTTTATAAAATAATTAGGAAGGCAAATCTGTAAAGTTAATTGTTGGACTACATTGGTTTTAAACCATGTTTAAGCAATTAAGTAGTAGTTACAGACATTAGATTTTAGTAGACAAAAAGGTATATTAACTATTTATGGCTTTGGGTGAATAGTTTAATTTACTATGATCCATATGTGTTAAGTGGACCTGAAAGAATTAGTGTCCTCCAAAAGTGTTGGTAATTACTACCTAGACATAATATATTTAATTTTAATAAATATCATTCAAACATGACTTTAGTTATTTATCCTCTGATTATGTCACTTTTGTCAACATTTACTCATTGTTGTAAGGATCAAATATAATTTTTAAAATACTTTATAAATTCTAAGTACTGGAGATAAAGTAGTTATAATTATCTGATAAATTTAGCAATTTATATCAGGTTAAAACTATAATATAACACATTATCATGATGTAGTGGAATTGACTTTAGATCAAGACAAAGCAGGTATTCTCACTCTTTTCTAGTACATCCAGTCTAAACTGTGACATCTTAGGCAATTAAATTCATGAGCTTGATTGTGATTATGATATCTATGTTGAATATTGTATAGGACAAATGAAAATCTAATATTATGGCTGAATGTAGGAAGAGTTTAATAAATACCCAGATTTCTTATCTTTTCCCCTGTGTTTTGTATTTACCAAAATGATCTTTAACATATTTTTATGTTTTTTTTCAGTATATATATAACTTTGAATCACTCTGGCATCTCTTTCTTGTTTTTATTTTATGCTTATCTAAACTAAATTAATGTTTTTTTTTTTTATTGTGATGTGTGCTGATGCTTATTATAGTTTCTTCCTAAAAGTATTAAATTCTGGATTTTCACCCTAATTATACTTCTGAGCAATATTGTCTTAGACCTATTGAGTTCTTATTTTTGATTTTGCTTATTTTCAACAAAAGGATATCCTAGGCATTTCTTTGCTGTCTGTTATTATAAAATTAAGAAGCCTACTGAAAAGTATCTACTATTGTATCCTTTGGTTATGCTAGACGGGAATTGTTTTGTTAGCTATTGTGTTATTTCTTTTCTCTTCATATCACTTCTCTTCATCATACCTTTCTTTGTAAAAGCTAGTCCAAAGAAATTTTGTTGAAACAAGCTTTTTAAAAATTTTCTGGGGTTAATCAGGACATTTCAAGGAAATAAAATGTCCTTCTCCTGCTCTAAAATATTTAGGTGTGCTAAATAATTATCAGACTCCTTATCATGGCTTTCTGATGCAAACTTAACATTTCCTCCTTTATCCCGATATGTCTTTACACATATATCTGACCCAAGCCAAATTGGTGTGTTCCTGTACCTCATATTCCGTTTATATTTGCCCACTACTGTATCTTTTAGAATATCCCCTCCTAACATGGGATTTTTTGTCCCATTCATGCTACTCATCAAAATGTTATTCACTTTCCCCATTTAATTCACATCCTAAAGTGATTAGATTTGCAGTCAGTGTATTTGACTTATGACCTCTAACCAATTCTAACATTCTGGAAGTGACAAAACAGAGAAAATATTTAATAAAAAAGAATTACCAATTGGGCTTATGGCATGATACAGTATCTTAATAGCAAACACTTAAATAATTGAATGAAATTTTAGCTGTCCAAATAGTTTTTTTTCTGATATGAGAAAGATGGTTTCTCTGTTCCTTTTGGATCTGGCTAATATAAATGTCAGTTAAAATCAAAGCTTAAAAAATGAGAGTACCAAGTGGTGTCAACGTCATGGCAACATAAGATATCTCTTGTTTTGGTCCCTTCTTTAACAACTAAAATCTGGCATCCATCATCTCTGTGGGAGTCATGGGATTTAGCACCAAATGTCAAGGAGTCTCACCCAACTGTGCATCAAGTAATAAGCAGATAGACTATAGTATGGCTTGTGGAATAGCCAGAAGCCTATGGGCCAGCTCTATCCACTCTTGGCCACAGTCTGGCAGGACCTGGAAAGTGCTGACTTGGATAGAAACCCATGGGTGAGAGAGCCTTTGTAGAAGTCCAGATTTCCATGGAGGGAAAAAAAAAAAAAAAGGGTTTAGATGCATGAGAGTGTGGATGAAGAATTTATCAGTGTCACTCCTCTCCAGAAGGTAGCACAGCATAGAGAAAGAGGAAGCTGGGGATCTCCCCCATGGGGGAAATAGAGAGTGGTGGGTGAGTACCCAGCTTTCCTGGCTATGAAGGACACTACTAAAGAAATCTGTTTCTCCCTGATAGTACCTAGAATATTAAAGTGGAAGCTCCATGACTGGGAGGAGGGAGAAGATCAGGAAAGAGGAAAATAATATCAGAGGGCATTAAAGGAATGTGGTTCCTGCTGAGTCTTTTCTGGACTCCAGCAGGAAGACTGCCCATGAAGTACTGGGAAAACTTCAACCAAGAATTCCCTCAGCTGGCCCACAGGCATCCCCAACACCCTGAGTGCCCAAACCACACCTCTTCTCTACTCTGTGGCTAGCTCCTTCTGTGCATTTCTGAGGTGGCAGTGAGAATAGCTCAGGCAGACAAGGAGTATGCACAGAAAACAGTCCAGGGTCTGTGAACAAGGGAGAAATCACAATCTTTAGTTGTAGTGCCATCTTTGGGAAAGCAAAAAAGAGGTTTCCAGCAGATGGCCTGGCATGTTGTAAGATAGAAAGAAGACATACAAGCATAAGAATTCTTCTACACAAGGGAGCAAGAATTGTGGAACAGGTGTATCCATAAAGGTGGGAGAAAGTGTCAGAATATATAGCAGGACCAATGAAAATATCTCTCACCTAAAAGCAGTTAATAAAGATTGAAGGAGTTGACTGCAACTTCAAATGCAAAAGCAGCAATGAAAACTTCCAAGGAACATGAAGAATCAAGGAAACATAACATCACCAAAGATCTCAATAATCCTTTAGGAAGCAAACTCAATGAGATGGAGATTGGTGATTTAAGCAATAAAGAATTAAAAATAGAGTAGAATAGAATCCTCAAAATATTTTGAAGAAACTCAATAAGCTACAAGAAAATACAAAAATGAAATCAGGAAAAGAATACATGAAAAACATGAGAAATTTAACAAAGAGATAGAATTCTTACCAAACAAAAATTCTGCGGCTGAAATATCCAATGAATGAAATGAAGGATGCAGTAAACACGATCAGCATTAGAATAGCTGGCTGGAAGAATAAGTGAGTTAGAGGATAGGAATTTTGAAATAACCTGGTCAGAGGAAAACAAAGAAAAAATAATGAAAAAGAGTGAGGAAAGCCTCAATAATCTGTGGAACACCATCAGAATCATTTGAGTTTTAGGAAAGAAGAAGAAAAATCATTTTAAAAAAAGCACTGAGGGGGCGCCTGGGTGGCTCAGTCGTTAAGCGTCTGCCTTCGGCTCAGGTCATGATCCCAGGGTCCTGGGATCGAGCCCCGCATCGGGCTCCCTGCTCAGCGGGAAGCCTGCTTCTCCCTCTCCCACTCCCTCTGCTTGTGTTCCCTCTCTCGCTGTGTCTCTCTGTCAAATAAATAAAATCTTTAAAAAAAAAAAAAAGCACTGAGAACTTCTCAAACCTGTGAAGAGATTGGACATCCAATTTCATTAAGATAATATATCAACTCATTATTTCAATCCAACATTATCTTCTCTGAGGCATGTTATAATGAAACTGACAAAATCAAAGACAAACAATCCTAAAAGCAGCAAAAGAAAGATTGTAACCTACAGAGGAACCTCCATTGGATGATCAGCCAATTTCTCAACAGAAACCATATAGGCTGAGAGATAGTGGGATGATACACTAGAAGTACTAAAATAAGAAAAATTGTCAGCCAATAATACTCTATTCAACAAAATTATTCTTCAGAAATGTAGGAGAAATAAAGTCTTACCCAGACAAACAAAAGCTGATAGAGTTCATCACAACTAGAACTGCCTTACAAGATATGCTGAAAGTTCTTTAACTGAAAAGGTGCTAATTAGTAACATGAAACTATATACAAAATATACAACACACTAGTAAAGGTAAATGTACAGTCCAATTCAGAAAATGCTCATTCTTTAATATGTTGGTGTGTTAACCTCACAACTATTGTATAAAGATTAAAAGAAAAGAGTATCAAAAATAACCATAGCTACCATAATTTATTAATGAATACACAATATAAAGAGGTAAGTTGTGACATTAAAAACACAAAAGGGTGGCACCTGGGTAGCTAGTCAGTTAAGCATCCAACTCTTGGTTTTGACTCAGGTCATGACCTTATGGGTCGTGGGATCAAGCCCAGGTTGGGCTCTATGCTCAGTGGGGAGTCTGCTTGAAGATTCTCTCCCTCTGCCCCTCCTCCCACTCTCACACGTGCTTTCTCTGTCTCAAATAAGTCAATCTTAAAAAAACTCAAAAGGTGAGCGTATAAGGATAGAATTTTTATATGCAATAGAATTTAAGTTGCTATCAACTTTCAAAAGATTGTTTTATGTAAGATGTTTTATGTAAGCCTCATGGTAAAAACAAAGCATGGTAAACACTTATAGCAGATTCACAAAAGATAGAAGGGAATCAGAGCATAATACTATGAAAAAACTGTTCCACAAAGGCAGTCAGCAAGAGAGGAAAAAAGAACAATGGAACTACCAAACAAAGCAATAAGATGATATTAATAGGTCATTAAATATCAATAACTACTCTAAATGTAAATGGATTGAATTCTTTAATCAAAAGGCAGAGTGGCTAGATGGATAAAAAAGACAATTATATGCTGCCTACAAAAAACTTCAGATTTAAAAGCACACATTGGCTCAAAGTGAAGGGCTGGAAAAATATATTCCATACAAGTGGAAGCCAAAAGAGCTGGGGTATCAACACATAATATTAGAAGTCCTAGATGGAATAATAAGGCAAGATAAAGAAATACAAGGCATCCAAATCAGAAACCAAAAAACTGTTGGAAGTAATCAATAAATTCAGTAAAATTGCAGGATATAGAATCAATATACAGAAATCAGTTGCTTTTTTACACACTAATAAAGATGGCTGAAAAATAAATAAAGAAAATAATTTTATTTACAATAACATTAATAAGATAAATTACTTAGGAATAAATTTAACCAAAGAAGTACAGGATCTATACACTGAAAACTACAAGATTTTGGTGAAAGAAATTTAAAAGCATACAAGTAAATGGAATGACATCCCATGTTCATAATCAGAAAAATCAATATTGTTAAAATGTTCATAGACCCCAAAACATCTACAGATTCAATGTACTTGCTATCAAAGTTTCAATGGCAGTTTTTACAGATATAGAAAAAAAACAATCTTAAAACTTATGTGGAACCACAAAGACCCCAAATAGCCAAAGTAATCCTGAGGAAGAAGAAAAGAGCTAAAGGCTTCAAACTTCTTGATTTTGAACTATACTACAAAGCTATAATAATCAAGACAGTATGATACTGATATCAAAATAGATACATAGACCAATAGAACAGAATAGAGACCTGAGAAATAAGCTCTTGCGTGCATGTTCAGCTAATATTTGATAAGGGAGTCGAGAATACTCAATGAGGAAAGGGTAGTCTCTTCAATAAATGTTGGGGAAACTGAATAACTACAAGCAGAAAAATGAAATTGGACCCCTATCTTTCACCACTCATGAAAGCTAACTTATAATGTATTAGAGATATAAAACTGGAGAACTAGAGGAAAACAGAGGGAAAAACTTCCTTAGCATTGGTCTTGGCAATGATTTATTTTTGCACATGACACCAAAAGCACAAGCACAAAAGCAAAAATTGTCAAGTGGGACTACATCAAACTAAAAAAGAAAAAAAATAAATAACAAAATGAAAAGTCAATTTATAGAATGGGGGAAAATATGTGCAAGCTACATGTCTAATAAGGTGTTAATATCCAAAATATATAAAGAACTCATAAAACTCAATCACAAGAAAAGCGAAGACTTTGATTAAAAAATGGGTGGAGGAATTAAATAAGACATTCTTCCAAAGAAGGGATATGAATGGACAACATATACAAGAAAAGATGCTCAGCAAAACTTGTCATCAGGGAAATGAAAATCAAAATCACAATGAGATATCACCTCACACCTGTTTGAATGGCTATCATCAAAAGGAACAAGAGATAATATGTGTTGGAAGGATGTAGAGAAAAGGGAACACTTGTGCACTCTTGGCAGGAATATAACTTGGTGCAGCCACTATGGAAAATAGTATAAAATTTCCTCAAAACATCAAAAATAGAACTACCATATAATCCAGCAATTCCACTTTTGGGTTTATATCCAAAGGAAATAAAAACAGGATATCAAAGAGATAGCTGTAGTCCATGTTCATTTCAGCATTCTTCATAACAGTAAAGATATGGAAACAACCTAAATATCCATCACAGATGAATGGATAAAGAAGATGTGAGACACACACACATGCACACATACGCGCACATGCACAGACACGTGCACGCACACACACACACACACACAGAGTCAGAAATATTCAGAAAAGTGAAAGAAGGAAACCCTGACATTTGTTACAACATGGATAGGCCTTGAAGGCATTATGCTAAGTAAGATAACTCAGAGAAAGACAAAACTGTACTGTATAATTTATATGTGGAATCTAAAAAAAAGCTGCACTTGTAGAAGTAGGGTCGAAAGGTAGTTATTAGGATCTGGGGGGAAGGGAAATTGGGAAGCTGTTGTTCAAACTTGCAATTAGAGCTTTGCGCAGTGGCAGTATCGTAGCCAATGAGGTTTATGCGAGGCGCGATTATTGCTAATTGAAAACTTTTCCCAAACTTGCAATTAGAAGATGAATAAGGTCTGGGGATCTAATGCACAGCAATGTGATTATAGTTGCCAACACTGTAATATATACTTGGAAGTTACGTAAATACTAGATCATATTTTGAATTTATTTTTTCTTTTTTAAAAAATTTTTTAAGTAGACTTCATGCTGGGCCTACTGGAGCCCAACACGGGGCTTGAACTTGCAACCTCCACATCAAGACCTGAGCTGAAAGCAAGAGTTGGATGCTTAAGGGACTGAGCCACCCAGGTGCCCTGCAAAGATACTGGATCTTAAATGTTCTCAAAAAAATAAAAAAATAAAAAATAAAAAAATAATAATTATGTGAAGTGATGAAAGTTATTAGCTAACACTACAGTGGTAATCATATTGCAATGTATAAATGTATCAAATCAACATGTTGTACACCTTAAACTTGCACAAGTTTATGACATGTTATATGTCAATTATCCAAAAGATTAAAAAAATGAAAGTACAATTAATGTACCCAAAACACGATTGAAATATATAGCTAGAAATGTGGAAAGGAAACTATTACCTAATTTATATTAAAAATAGATAGCAAGACACAGATGTAGTGAAAGAAGGGCCATATGCACCCCAATGTTCATAGCATCAATGTCCACAATAGCCAAACTGTGGAAAGAGCAGAGATGCCCTTCAACAGATGAATGGATAAAGAAGATGTGGTCCATATATACAATGGAATATTACTCAACCATCAGAAAAGATGAATACCCAACTTTTAAATCGATGTGCATGGGACTGGAGGAGATTATGCTAAGTGAAATAAGTCAAGCAGAAAAAGTCAATTAACATATGGTTTCACTTATTTGTGGAACATAAGGAATAGCATGGAGAACATTAGGAGAAGGAAGGGAAAAATGAAGGGGGGGAAATCGGAGGGGGAGAGGAACCATGAGAGACAATGGGCTCCGAGAAACAAACTGAGGGTTCTAGAGGGGAGGGGGGTGGGAGGATGGGTTAGCCCAGTGTTGGGTATTAAGGAGAGCACGCATTGCACGGAGCACTGGGTGTTACACGAAAACAGTGAATCATGGAACACTACATCAAAAACTAATGAAGTACTGTATGGTGACTAACATAACATAATAAAATTAAATTAAATTTTAAAAAAAAAGAAATAAAAAGCATCTGCCTTCGGCTCAGGTCATTGATCCCAGGGTCCTGGGATCAAGCCCTGCAGCTGGCTCCCTGCTCAGCGGGTAGCCTGTTTCTCCATCTCCCTCTGCTGCTCCCCCTGCTTGTGCTTTCCCACTCTCTCTCTCAAATAAATGATTGAAATCTTTAAAAAATATGTATAGCTCTCCATCAAAAAAACAAAAGTATCTGTTGGCACATGATACCTTTAAGTTACATGTGGATACATATTATGTTTGGCATATCCTAGCATCCTTATTAATGTCTCATTAATATAATTTGCACTAAATGATAAAATATTTAACACCTCCTTTTTTTTTTTTTGATCACCTCTAAAATATCAGTGGATTGAGAAATCCCTGAATGGATGTCCAAAGTCTTCCACTGAGTTTAATTTTCTGGTTTAAAAAGAGGCTCACATTTGCTTTTCAGGTAATTTTTAAATAATTGCTTAGATATGAATCAAATTGGCTATTTTCATACAGCTATTTTTTGATAAAAGGACATATTAAGACTGTGAATTAAGCACCAAACCCAGGGTTTGAAGCAGGTAGTGTGTTCATTTAACTAGGACATAGATCTTTTTCTCTATAATACAAATGAGGCCTGGGCTAATCACTAGTCATTTCTGCTAGAGAGCAGCTGAATTTTCTTTTCTCTTTAGGAGATATCTAAACTCCAAGCAACTAGGATTTTGGAAGGTGACAAAAATTATGATTGCTACATGTTAGTTATTCTGATTTCCAGTCTTAAAAATATTATGCTACTCTATTAAGAAAGCAGTTAGATAAAATGTATAATTTCAGGTATGTAAACCAGGGGATTCATATATATATATATATATATATATATATATATATATATATATATATATATATAATATGTATATTATATAATATGTATATTATATATATATATAAGCAGTTAAAGGTTCATAGCATAATTGTGGGGAAGATAGAGTTTCCATATACCTCCTGCCTATTCCTACACTTGCATAGCCTCCCCCACTATCAACATCCTCCACCATAGTGATGTATTTGCTACAATTGACAAACTTAGATTAACACATCATAATCACCCTTAGTCCATAGTTTACCGTAGGGTTCATTCTTTGTGTGTTGAATTCTATGAATTGGGATAAATATATAATGATATACATCCATCTTAAGGTATCATACAAAATATTTTCACTGCCCTATAACTCCTCCGTGCTTTGTTTATTCACCCCCCCCACCACTGCAACCCCTAGAAACCACTTATTTTTTAATGTCTCCATAGTTTTGCCTTTTCCAGAATATCATATAGTTGGAATCATACAATATGCAGCCATTTTGGATTGGCTCATTTCATTTATTAATAGGCATTTGAAAGTTATTTCCTGTTTGTTTTTGTTGTTGTTATTGTTGTTCATGTATTGATAGTTCATTTCCTTTTAGTACCCAATAATAATTGTTTTCGGGATATACCACAGTTTATCCATTAACCTTCTGAAAGACATTTTGTTTACTTCCTAATTTTAGCAATTATGTATAAAGCTGCCTTTGTGTCCCAAGTTTTTGTGTGGACAGGGTGTGCCATTTTGCATTACTACCAGCAATGGATGAGAGTTCCATTCTCACCCTGTTTGATATTGTTATTGTTCCAGGTTTTGTCCATTCTAGTAACTGTGTATTGGTATCTTATTGTTGCTTTAATTTGCATTTCTCTGATGACATAGGATACAGAACATGTTTTTATATGCTTATTTTCTTCCTGTATATCTTCTTTTGTGAAGGTCTCTTCAGGGCTTTGACCCATTTTTCAACCGGGTTGTTTTCCTGTTGTTGAGCTTTAAGAGTTCTTTGCACATTTTGCTTAAGAGCCCATTATCAAATATATGTTTTGCAAATATTTTCTCACAGTCTGTGGCTTGTCTTCTCATTCTCTTGATATTGTCTTCCCAGAGCAGATGTTTTTAATTTGAATAAAGTCCAGCTTATCCATTATTTTCTTATTTATTTATTTATGGATCTTGTTTTGGGTGTTGTATCTAAAAAGGCATTGCCATACCAAAGCTCATTTAGGCTTTTTCCCCCTATACCCTAGGAGTTTTATAGGTTTGCATTTTGTACTTACTTCTAAATAAATAAAATGATCCATTTTGAGTTAGTTTTTGTGGAAGGTATTAGGTCTGTGTCTAGATTCTTTTTTTTTTTTTTTTTTTTTGCATGTGGATGTCCGATTGTTTCAGCATCATTTGTTGACAAAACAATCTTTGCTCAATTTTATTGGCTTTGATCCTTTGTCAAGTATCAGTTGACTATATTTGAGTCTATTTCTGGGATCTCTATTGTATTTAATTAATTTATTTGTCTATTATTTTGTCCATACTACATTCTCTTGGTTACTGTAGTTTTATGGTAAGTCTTGACATTGAATAATGTAAGTCCTCCCACATTGTTCTTCTCCTTCAATACTGTGTTGGTTATTCTGGGTATTTTGCCTCTCTGCATAAACTTTAGAATCAATTTGTTGTATCCACAAGATAACTTGCTGGGATATTGATTGAGATTGCATTGAATCTACAGATAAAGTTGGGAAGAACTGATATCTTGACAATACTGAGTCTTCTTATCTGTGGATATGGAATATCTCTGCATTTATGTAGTTATTATTATTTTTTTATTTAATTCATCAGATTTTTGTAGTATTCTTCATATAGATCTTGTACATGTTTTGTTAGATGTATACAGAAGCGATTTATTTTGAAGGATGGTAATGTAAATGGTATTGTGTTTGTTTTTAATTTCAAATTCCACTTCATTGTTCATTGTTCATTTCTGGGTATATAGGAAAGCAATTGAATTATGTTTATTAGCCTTGTATTATGGAACCTTGCTATAATTGCTTATTAGTTCCAGGAGATTTTTGTTGATTATTTCAGATTTTCTGTGTAATCATGTTATCTGTGACCAAAGACATTTTTTATGTCTTCTTTCCCAATCTCTATGTCTTTTATTTCTTTTTCTTGCTTTTTTGCATTAACCGTAAGTTCCAAGTATGATATTAAAACTAAGTTTAGAGAGGGCACATCCTTGCCTTATTCCTGATCTTAATGAGAAAGCTTCAAGTTTCTCACTTTATGTATGTATGACATTAGCTGTAGGCTTTTATAGATATTCTTTATCAAGTTTTCTCCCCTTTAAGTCGAACAGAATGGCTGGAGTGTGTTGGAGTTGGGTATTTTTATTTCCCCACAGTTAGCTCTAAATGTACCCCCAGCAGGTTAGGCTTTGATTAACTAGTTTCCCCTCAGAACAGACCTTTGTAAGAAAAACAGAGTGCTCTGAAGTACTTCAAAATGCTTCCACTCCTTCATACCCCCAGAAACACCGGGGATATTTATCTAATATTTACTGTGAGAACCTAGTAAAATTCCTAGTGGTAAAGTTTTACAGTATTTCTCCGCACCAACCATGGCTGGGGCCCCCTGGAGTTTTTAACTTTCAGGTGTGTCCCCACTAAACCTCCTACAATTCATCAGTTATAGTTCCAGGTTTTCCTACCCTGGTATTGGTTTCCAGGAGGTTTCTGTTCAGGAGTCTTTCTTCCCTGAAGTGGCAACTCTCTGTATTTGTCCATATATCTCTCCAATCTTGGCGGAAGTAGTTTGCCTTGTATCTACCGCTCTTTTATGAATCCAAGAACAGTTGTTAATTATTTACCCCTTTCATATTTTTATGATGGTCCAGTGACTTAAGGTCCTGATACGCAGATTCAGAAAATCCTGTGGGTTTTTATTGGTTGGTTTGTTTGTTTTTTTCAAAGATTTTATTTATTTATCAGAGAGAGAGAGAGAGAGCACAAGCATACAAGGCGGGGGGGGGGCAGGGGGGGAAGCAGAAAGAGAGGGAGAAGCAGAATCTCTGCTGAGCAGGGAGCCAGACATGGGGCTTGATCCCAGGACCCTGAGATCACGACCTGAGCCAAAGGCAGAGGCTTAACTGACTGAGCCACCCAGACACCCCTTATGTGTAAATATATGTCATGCATCACTTCTTTTCATGAAAAATAATCATCAAATTGTTTTCTCTATGTTCTTATGTAAATATTAAACAGGCTATTCTCAATTCTAATTTAAAAGGACACTTAAACTAAAAGATCTTTTTGTTTAATGATTACTATCAGGGTCTGAGATAATCTTCATTTGAATTGCAAAGTTCCTTTAATCCATACTGCAAGTTTAAAAATAGGGACGCCTGGGTGGCTCAGTCGGTTAAGCGTATGGCTTCAGCTCAGGTCATGATCCCAGAGTCCTGGGATTGAGTTCTGCATGGGGCTCCTTGCTCAGCAGAGAGTCTGCTTTCCCCTCTGCCTGCTGCTCGCCCTGCTTGTTCTCTCTCTAATAAATAAAATCGAGCTAGGTGAGTAAGTAAATGACTTAAAATTCAAACTTTCCAGAATGCAGGTAAAACTAGAGCATGTGGAAAGAACAATAGGTAGAGGATAGAGAGTAGCTAAAGAGGTGGAAATTAAAAGGGCATTAATTACAAGGGAAAAAAAATCATACATAGTCACAGAAGGAAATAACCAGAAAATTCTATCACTATACTTTTTAATCTTTATACTAAATTAGATAGGTCAATGTATTTTATTTTTATAGTGTTTTGAATTTTAAATAAAACTGTTATTCTAGGGGCGCCTGGGTGGCTCAGTTGGTTGAGCGACTGCCTTTGGCTCAGGTTGTGATCCCGGGATCCTGGGATCGAGCCCCGCATCGGGCTCCCTGCTCAGCGGGAAGCCTGCTTCTCCCTCTCCCACTCCCCCTGCTTGTGTTCCCTCTCTTGCTGTCTCTCTCTCTGTCAAATAAACGAATAAAATCTTAAAAAAAAAAAAAACCTGTTATTCTGCGAATAAACATTTTCTCCATTAATATATCAATTGTGACATGATTTTTTTATTTTATTTTATTTTATTTTTAAGATTTTATTTATTTATTTGACAGAGAGATAGAGCCAGGGAGCACAAGTGGAGGGAATGGCAGAGGGAGAGGGAGAAACAGACTCCCCACTGAGCAGGGAGCCTGATGTGGGGCTCGATCCCAGGACTCTGGGATCATGACCTGAGCTGAAGGCAGACGCTTAACCATCTGAGCCACCCAGGCGCCCCTGGGACATGATTTTTTTTAAAAATCACTCATACAAATTTTTTTTAAAAGATTTTATTTATTTATTTGAGAGAGAGAGACAGCGAGAGAGGGAACACAAGCAGGGGGATCCCAGGACCCTGGGATCATGACCTGAGCTGAAGGCAGATGCTTAATGACTGAGCCACCCAGGTGCCCCACTCATACACATTTTTTAAAGGGAAAAATTATATTGAAGTTATCAGCTCATTTTACATAAATTTCAAAACACTCTGAATAACAACAACAACAATAAAATGAAAACAAAAAGCAAAAACAGAATGTATATCTTCAAAATAAATAGATGACAATTTCATTATCATGAAATTTAGGACAACCAGTTTAAATATTTAGCAAATAAGGGCTTCAGAGGCTAAAGATTTTATTACACAGGCAATAAGCATCATTCTTGAAGTCTTGAGAGATTTCGTCATGATAAGTGCACTGTCAAAGTTCATATAGAATGGTAACAGAGAGTATAAAGAGTTGGCTGCAAGTTATAAATGTACACTTAACTCCCCACATAGGACAAGAATATAGGAAAGAAATTCCTGTGAATGTTTTTATTTATAATCTTACATTTTCTTAAGACTGTAATTATTTAGAATTTAACTTTGTTTTGCATTAATGTGAATAACTTTATAACTTCTTCCTCTGTCCTATTCATGCATAATTTCACTTCAGAAGAATCACTATTAAAAGAAGGCCTGGGGTGCATGGGTGGCTCAGTAGGTTAATCAGCTGACTCTTGATTTCAGCTCAGGTCATGATCTCAGTGTCGTGGACTCAAGCCAGGCATGGGGCTCTATGCTCAGTACAGAGTCTGGTTGAGATTCTCTCTCCTTTTCCCTCTGCCCCCCCCCCCCCACTCATGCTTTCTCTCTCTCTGTCCAAAATAAATAAATAAATAAATAAATAAATATTTTTTTTAAAAAAAAGGTCTACACAGAAATTCTCTTTTTTAGCTACTCTTGTGGAAAAGCATGCCTGAGGCTTAAAATATGAAATAGAGACTAAAATTTTAACCAAATGCAATAAAGATTGTAAAATTTTACTTCTACATTTGAATGTCTGCTGTGTATCAGGCACTAGACAATGTCCTGAGAGACAAAGATTAACCTGACTTTGAGGGTCTTAATGTTTTATTTGGTAGCTAGAAACATAAACAAACAATTATTGTGCAGTCTAATAAGTAACATACAGTAGAATGAACTAACTGCTACCAGCAGAACAAGGTAAAATGTCTATTGAGTGATTTCTACAGGATTTTCAGATTTTCAAGGCAAAGGTGATTTTTGCTCTTGCCCCAGGACCACTAAAAAGGGAAAATGGAAACCACTCCAGGAAATGGACCAACCAGATAAAAAGCAAATCTATCGAAGTTTACTATATATGCTTGCATAAATTTTCAATGGCGCAGTAGTGGCTATTCTCAAATTTAATGGAAATATTATTTCTTATAAAAGTAAATAAAATCTGGTAATTTATTAAAATTATATAAGCTTTTCACTCTAACTCTGCAGTTTATATCCTAACAATATGACTCTAATTTAGAATCTCTATTATGAAAGGTAACATTAAGGGGATTGTTTTTCATGTGAGAATGTTGATGAGGCAGAAAAAAAAAGAACCATTTGGTTACAAGTGATAATGGTGTGATAAATTATGCTCCAGTCATCCAGACTGTGAAGTGTTAATTCAAAGATTCAAAAAAAGTTTTTAATTTGTGCAGGATATGGTGCCATACAAAATGTTTAGATGTATGTACGTAGTGCTTAGGTATAAGTTCTAAAATAATCACACGGATTGTGTTGATAGAGTTGAAGTGAACAAAAATGACAGAAGATAACAAACTTTGCAAGAACCTTAAAAGTTATTCCACTTGAAGTTTTCCTTTCACATCTTATCTTTTCTCCCTCTCTCATGTCATTAAAAACTTTTTTTTGACTCTCAATGGCCTTTCGTGGAGTATAATTTAAAACATGGTGAAATTAGCTAATAGTAGTTTACTTATTGTGTGTTATATGTTGTTTAAAATATTACCTGCTATATTTATTTAACCCTCACAACACGTGAGATAGCTGCTCTTTTCATTTCCTAGTTGAGAAAGATGAGGTGCAGAGAATCCACGTTCTGTCTTAAGGAGCATGATTTTTAACAATTTATTGATTGATCATCAGTGTCATTAACTTCTAGATTTGTTATGCTAATTGCTATGATTTTCACATATAACATCAAGACTTTGATTGGAATTACATCTAATATAATTCATACTAAATAACAGTTTTGTTAAATATGATGCATTCTAAGGCTATAGTGAGCTTTGATAAGATTAAGAAATATATCTAATGTATAGAAATTACAGAGTTTCAGTTTTGACCAGATATTTAATTTACAAAAAAGATGTATGATAAGAATGATGGTAAGATATATTTTGTATCCTGATGAAGTCCCAATAGTTCATTTTTGCTTTTGTTTCCCTTGCCTCTGGAGATGCATCTAAGAAAAAGTAGTAAATACAATACACCTTAAATATCAACAAACTTTGCATAAAATAAAAATGTGAATTTCAAATATTTTATTGCTGAAAGTTATCAAGTGAAGGTAGATAAAGTATGGCAGAATGTCAGGACTATAACGAACTTTAATGTTTACCTGAACCCTTCATCACAGTTGAATATATACACCCATTCATGCATTCAGAAATGTGGCAAGTAATTTCCTGGCAATTTTTCAGGGAATTTTATAATTAATATTACTACTTCCTAAGGTTACCTCATTTCTCTTTTTGCACAAGCTTTTTAGATATTAGGAGGATATTTTTGAAAGAAAGCATGGTCTTCCTGTCAAAGCACTGCCATTGTGGCCAAAGACTTCATTGTCCTTGGTGTTGACCCAGGCCCTTTTATGCATATCTTAGTCCGCTATATATTAAGGAGAATCTTTTGTAGGCAAACACTGAGTCCACTCTAAAATAAATTTAAGAACAGAAATAAGAATAACATGGCTGAGTTAGAAAATGATTTTTAAAAAGTTATCACTGAAGGAAAGAAGACATACGACAAGTATGAAAGCAGAAAATAAGAGGATTAAGGGGATTACTAGGCAAAGCTGAGTTTATAAAAGGCTAAAGTGACAACGAGTGAAAAAGTTGTTGTACAGAACAGTAAAGAATGCCAAAATCTATAAGGTATCAGTAGCATTATACTGTATTTATTCTCTGTGTACCCATAGTTATTAGGTCTTTTGCTATTATCTAATTAGCTACTGACCAATTCCTATTAGCTATTAGCTCTATTGCTAACTTTTATATGATTACTTTATTATATATAAAGCGACTTTGTTACAAACTCAGAATTTCTATGATTTTTATAAGATGCATGAAAAACAATGTCTATTTCAATTACCTTGATATGTTGGTAACAATCTTGGTTTATGGTCCAACTACTGTTAATTTATGGTTTAGATGATCAGATTATGTAAACTTTTAGTTGGGCTTTAATTTAACAGTTCTCTGTAGACATAGCATAATATGGCAGCTCATCCAGGTTAAGTAAAGTTGATGTCTGCATTGGCACTCAAGTACATAATTATCAGGACCTGTAAAATATTCTAGAGAAGGCTGTGATCCTAATAAAATTAATACGGAAATTTTAATAAATTAAAAATATATTCTTTCAAAATTTGAGATTAGACCAGTAATAGTCTTTTATTTTTAAATGTGTATTTTTGTTGAGGTTTATTGGTTATTTCTCATATGCCCAAAAATGTGACTGTGTTTTTGGTGGTGGTGGTTGTTGTTGTTGTTGTTGTTGTTGTTTCCACTGCTGAGAGTACTGTTGAAGTATTTTTCCTGATGTCTTTTTTAATGGATCTTAAGGAATGATTTCCAGGTCAATGCTATGTAATTGATAAAAGAAGCCATTCAAAGCAAAATAAACACTTATTCTATGTTTTATTTCTGAAAGAACTTATGAAATAATAGAATATTTAACTATGCAATGTTACCTCAAAATACTATATTCTGGGATCAACTATTTTCATTCAAAAAATGTAAAACACATGAGTTCTAATTTTGGAATAAAACATTCTCTAGCTGAGTATTTCTCAATGCATTTATGTGAGCAAGCCACAGTATGAGGTCAGTTATGCTCATTATGAGAGCCAGCATTTACTTTTAAGTACTTTAGAAAAAGGAAAGGCTAAAGCTCCAATGTCTGCACAAAATACCTTCAATATTACTCCAAGTGATTAGAAAAAGGAAGGTAAGGATGCACAATTATTCTAGTATTACTAGTGAGATTTACCTGATATGGGGAGGGGAACTAGTAAAATATGATTTGTAACACTCTTTTGCATCTCAGGCTACGGTTCCTGTCTGGGAACCTCTTGCCTGATGGGTGGGAGCTAAAGTCTCAAGTGATGTATGGAAATTCAAGAACTCTACATGGCTAAATTGTTTTTATACTTTCCACTTGTTAGTTTCCCTGTCATGACAAGCCAGCATGGGATAAAAATGTTTAGAAGGAAATCAAGGAGGTCACTGTGGCTAAAACAGGATATAAACAGGAAGAGTAGTAGGAAACGGAGTCAGAGCAGATAGGACAGGGAAGGAACAAATCATCAAAACATTGAAGGTGGTGGTAAGAGTTTGTGGTTTTACTTTGGGTGACTTGGGAAGCCGTAATAGGGATTTCAGCATTATATGACATGAACTAAATTACATAATATGATCACTATGGGTGTTATGTATATTGAAGATGGATGTATATGGAAGAGGCAATTATGAGCAATCTTTGGGTTCTCTCTCTCAATCTACACTGTTTTTGGTGGGAAAAGAAAGCTTACATGGTGAAGTCCTAAGAAGTATCTTACTAACTCTTTAACATGTGAAGTTGTTCAGAGGAGAATGGCTAGAGATTTGTCTGAGTAGAGTTAAAAAAATATCCAGAATACGGTACTTAAAATCCTAGGGCTTGAGATCTCCCAAGAGAATGAAGAGAAATCCAAATATTGGACCACTTGGGGGGGGTTAGAATTCAGATGATGAAAAATAATCTTTCGGTATTGCTTTTTTTTTTTTTTTTAAAGATTTTATTTATTTGAGAGAGAGAGAATGAGAGACAGAGAGCATGAGAGGGAAGAGGGCACAGGGAGAAGCAGACCCCCCGCTGAGCAGGGAGCCCGATGTGGGACTCGATCCCGGGACTCCAGGATCATGACCTGAGCCGAAGGCAGTCGCTTAACCAACTGAGCCACCCAGGCGCCCAATCTTTCGGTATTGCTGTTTCCAAATTCACCTTGTAAACAGAGGGTAGGGTTGATGGGATTAGTGTCATTTGTGCCTAATGGAAATTGCAGTTTTGAGCTTGTGAGTAGCAGTAAGGCAGCAGAGAGAAAGGAAAGAATTTTGCCAGGAGTACGCAGAGTTGGACGCACTCCCCTGAGAGTTTGTTGAAACCTATGTAGAGATCAATGGTGGGTAAGCTTTATTTGAACCAGAGGCCTTTGGTGGATCTTCAGATCACTCACTCTATTAGCAATGTCAGGACTAGTGAAGCAGCTGGCTCAGACTCTCTTTGTCTCCCTTACTTGACAATTCTTATTTGACTTAGTGGTCTCTTCCCCTATTTTCTTTTCTCTGGTCCCAGTTGTTCCTCAGGGCTTTTTTTTGGTCTTATTCTCTATATTATCTTTATGATATCATATCTATTTCCATGGCCTCAATCCTTAGAACAGACACCTTCTATCTTTATTTTAGATTTTTTTTTTACTAATCTTGACCTGACATCTAACAAGTGATGACTCATAATACTTCTAAGTAATTGTTTAAAAATGAACTCCTTCCTTAAAGTCATTAAATAAAAAGAACATATGCTTTTGAAGAGAACAAAATATTTGAACACAAAATCATAAAAAACGGTATCCACATGGTCAATAAATATGTAAAAAAGGTGTGCAACTTTCATTCACCTAGGCAAATGCAAATTCAAAACATGTTTAATAAATTACTACAAATCCAACAGAATGGCTAAAGTGAAAAGATGGAAAATTCAAAATGATTCCAAGGATGTAGAGCAACTGGTATTTTTATATGTTGTTGGAAGGAGTTTAAGTTTTCCATGGGGTGAAGAAACAGACTCTAAGATCTTGATGTAACAAAAAAACCATTGTAAGAGGGAATCAGTAATTCTGAGTATAAAATGATGCCTACCAGGTGGATTTTTATTTTGACTTATCTATCTTTACACTTAAAGTTGTTTTTTTTTAAATTTTTTTTTTTAAGATTTTATTTATTTGCGAGAGAGAGAATGAGAGACAGAGAGCATGAGAGGGAGGAGGGTCAGAGGGAGAAGCAGACTCCCTGCTGAGCAGGGAGCCTGATGTGGGACTCGATCCCAGGACTCCAGGATCATGACCTGAGCTGAAGGCAGTCGCTTAACCAACTGAGCCACCCAGGCGCCCTTAAAGTTGAGTTTTATACAAAAAATAAGAATCACTAAAGAAAGTGGCCATAAGCAAGCAAAAATAAAAATAAATACATGCACATCTCCCAAATTATAATGGTTTATCTAAATTCTGAAACTTTGAGACTAAGTCACAGTACATTGAAATTTTTCTTAATTTAATAAGAAGATGGGGGTGTGAAGACTAGCTTCTCCCCAGCTATTCCCTGCCCCCCACCCAGTGTCAGATTTTTTTCCACATATTTCAAGACATTCATTATGAGTGCTTTAGAGTTTACGAAAAGAGGCCAAGGCAGGGGTAACATTCCGTTGTCGTTATGCCATTTAAGAAATTAGAAAAAGTAATTTAAGATAGCTAAAATTAGTACTCTTTGATTGTGATATCATCCTAACAGGACATAATATAGAGCGCTAACAGAAATGTCACTGACTTATATGACTGGTGGAGATTACTAAATGTCATCTGGCTCATATTCTCCTTCCTTTAAGAAAACTTATACCTAAATCTTCCCAGGTGACTCATTTCTGAAAATACCCAAGGCTTAGTGGTCTCACTATAAATACATATGCAGGTCCCCCCTCTGTGAGAAATGTCTCCTTCATATTTACTGTAAATCACTACATATCTATTTAAGCTTAAGACCATGACATGAACCAGAAATAAATTAATCCCATGTTTATGTTGAAGAATAACACTGTGTTCTGACTCATATTTAAATCACATATAGATAAAACTCTATCTGCAGTAAATCACTTCATATTTTGTGTTAGTATGGTGGTAGGGGAACTGCAGTAGCTATGATGAAGACTAGCTTGATGTTCACTAATTGTAGTTTCCTCTTGTTTTGGTTATAATTCTCAGACTCTTTTGCACTTCAATTAAGACTATGTAACTAGACATTTCACTTTTACTAAAAGTTAAAAAAAACCCAGAAAAGCAACAAAACAAATTTGGCAGTATCATTGAATTCAATTTTTTGTAAATGAGGAAACTGAGGATCAGAGAGTTTAGGTGTGTAACTTTAACCACACATTTTATAAATTGCAAAGCAAGTAGCTGGGACTAGATCGTAGGTTTTCTAATAATGCTGTATTTTTTACCAGCAGTCCACAGTGTTTTTCTATGTGTTATCAGCTACTTTTTAGATTGAGCTTAAAAACAAGTTTCAAGAACAGTATTGCAAAAACAACTCAGAACACAAGAGAACATCAATAAAAGAGAAGTATGAAAGAATAGAATCTTTTGAGAAAAATAAAAACTGTGTAACAAATAAATTCTTTACAAAAAAAGGTTATACACCAACACAGATTGGGTCCATCATAACCTAGCAACTGTTCAAAATGAACAAAAAACTTCATTTTTAAATACTTGAATAAGCAGAGATTTTTCAATGGCTTCAAAACTAAAAGAAATCTCAAAACAAGAAATATTTATGGATTGTCTCTGAAAGTGTCCTGTTTATATACTGAATAAATCATAAGCCTGTTTTATATAAACCTGGTTATATAGGAAATCAATGAAAGCACAGTAGATACAGTTTCCTTTTGGCATGAGGTGCCTTTGAAGTTATCTATAGTCTAACATGCTGAGTGTGAAGTAAACATCAGGGTAATGCAGTCTCATTATAGAAACATAATCTGAAAATGAGTTTACAAAAAATGAAGGAAAAAAGCATTTTCCTGAATATCTGAGTGCATAAAACACACTGGAAAATACTGATGTCTGTAGACTGCCTAGGCATGTCCAAAAGATCGCACAAATATTCTGAATTAGGGGACTCTGACTTTCTAAAACTATGGTTTGCTCCAAAGCTAAGCTTTTGAATAGCTTCTCTTTTCATTCTTTACTTTTTCCTTTGTTATTTTTAATCAGTGTCATGGATTTTCATGCTATCTATTCATCAATAAACTTTCAAACGTATGCGTAAACCTAGAGATCTCACTCAAATGACCAAGTACTTTCTCAATATAACCATGTGGATGCTTAATAGATGTCTCAAGCTCATTGTATAAAAAATAAACTTTTGTTTTTTCTCCTCACCTTTAATTTCATCTCAGAAAAAAACAAAACATTTTTCACTTCCTCAGATTAAATGGCCTTGCGTCATTCCTGACACCTCTCTCATACCTCATATTCAGTGTGTCAGAAATACCTGTTGCCTCTGCCTTCAAAATGTAGTTCAAATTTAATACTTCTTAACCAACCCTACTGCCAACATCCTGGTTCAATCACAATCATTTCTTTACTGGGTTATTTCAGTAGCCTCCCAGACTGGTTTTTTACTATTTCCATATGTGCCCTCATTTAATTTATTGTCAAAGATGACGCTATAATTATCCAGTTATTAATTCATATCCTGCCGCTCATGTGCTCAAAATCTTTCTGTGGCTTCCCTTTTCCATGCAGAACAAAGGCCAAATTCTTTACTTACATTGCCCCCCTGCAAAGCCTCCCATGATGTGGCCCCCCCACCTCTCTGACTTTAATGCTTATTATTCCTCCCCTCAATCCATCCACTTTGGCCACATGGACCTTTATGCTATTGGTTGACCATAGAAGATACACTGCAACCTTTCAGCCATTGTTCTTGCTATTCTTTCTGTTTAGAACACTCTTTGTTAGATATATACATATGTAAGTTAGATATATACGTATGTAAGGCTCAATAGAAAACTGAAGGCACACTCAAATGAAGATAAAGTGAGGAAGATTTCTTTAAAATGAGACTAATTTATGTTCATCATCATTAGCCATCAGGGAAATTCAAATCAAAACCACCTTGAGATACCACCTTACACCAGTTAGAATGGCAAAAATTGACAAGGCAAGAAACAACAAATGTTGCAGAGGCTGTGGAGAAAGGGGAACCCTCTTACACTGTTGGTGGGAATGCAAGTTGGTACAGCACTTTGAAAAACAGTGTGGAGGTGCCTCAAAAAATTAAAAATAAAGCTACCTTATGACCCAGCAATTGCACTACTGGGTATTTACCCCAAAGACACAGATGTAGTGAAAAGAAGGGCCATAGGCACCCCAATGTTCATAGCAGCAGTGTCCGCAATAGCGAAACTGTGGAAAGAGCCAAGATGCCCTTCAACAGACGAAGGCATAAAGAAGATGTAGTCACTATATACAATGGAATATTACTCAGCCATCAGAAAGGATGAATACCCAACTTTTACATCAACATGGATGGGACTGGAGGAGATTATGCTAAGTGAAATAAGTCAAGCAGAGAAAGTCAATTAACATATGGTTTCACTTATTTGTGGAACATAAGGAATAGCATGGAGGACATTAGGAGAAGGAAGGGAAAAATGAAGGGGGCAAATCGGAGGGGGAGAGGAACCATGAGAGACTATGGACTCTAAGAAACAAACTGAGGGTTTTAGAGGGGAGGAGGGTGGAGGGAAGGGCTATCCCAGCGATGAGTATTAAGGAGGGCACGTACTGCACGGAGCACTGGGTGTTATACGAAAACAATGAATCATGGAACACTACATCAAAAACTAATGATGTATTGTATGGTGACTAACATAACAAAATAAAAATTAAAAAAATTAAATTAAATTAAAAAAATAATAAGATAAAATGAGACTAATTGCTAAGGTTTGGGTAAGGTGCAGGGAAACACTTCAGCAGAAGAGAAGAAATACTTCCTATTTTCTTTCTCCACTAATAGATTGAATTATTTTACTTACTATTACACGAGTCTCCCAGAAAACAAAACAAAACAAAACAAAACAAACAAACAAAACTAATCAAATCAGGGAGAACAGTAACTGATTTTCTTCTTGGTCTGCTTTTCTACTCTTGGGATTAGTACAATGTGAATTTTACAGTAAGCACTTAATAAGGAATAGTAGCAGCTGCAGCAGTAGTGATTGTAGTTGTTGTGGTAGCAGCTCTAGTAGTAATAGTAGTTGTAAAAATAATGCTTTAAAATGACACATTGTTGTGTCAAGTGCTCTAGTTGCATTATTTTACTTAAGCTTTATTACAAGCTAGGAGATAGAGACATTTGTTTTCCTAACTTCAGACATTGGGGAGCTGAGGTTCAAATCATAAGCAGTTGGTGAGGCCAGGATGACAAGAAAAAAGCCTGACTCCTGCCAAGTCTACTTCTCTTGATGCACTTGACTGCTCCTTGGTTGACATTAACTTTTCTCTCCCTCTGCAGAGTAAAAGCTATCATTCATATATACAGTGTTAGGCAGTGACCTTGCTGATACTCCAGGTTCCTGCAAACCCTCTGTATTAGTTTCCCAGGACTGTCATAACAAATTGCAACAAACGTGGTAGATGAAGACAACAGAGATATATTGTCTCACAGTAGTTTTAGGTGACAGAAGGCCAAAATCAAGGTGTGAACAGGGCCATGCTCTCTCAAAGGGTTATGGAGGATCCTTCCTTGTTTCTTCCAGCTTCTGGTGGCTCCAGCTTTTCTTGGCTTGTGGCAGAATAATAGAAATTTTGGCCTTTATCTTCAGATGAGCCTTTTCCCTATACCTCTGAGGATCCTTTTCTTTTCTCTTATAAGGGTACCCTCACTGGATTTAGGGTCCACTCTAATACAGTGTGATCTCATCTCAATCCTTACCTTAATTGCATTGCAAAGACCCTATTTCATAATAAGGGCACATTCTGAGGTTCTAGGTGGACATGAATTTTGGGGGACATTGTTCAACCCAGTAAACCCTTCTTTCTAGGGACTGAGATAGACCTTTTAACCCTTTTAATTCTACTTACCTGTCAGTAAGGCTTGAATTCCTTGAGAAGACAGCCAGAAGCTCATCAGCTCTGAATTATTACACTATCACCTAAATTCCCATGCTATCTTATACCACCTATATTAGGGATGTCCCCTTCTGTTGACTCTGGGATTAAGACTAATTGACACATCTAAGAAGTAAAGCACCCTGACAAGGTCCTGAGTGAGAATCCATATTTAATAATACAAGCAGTTCCTGACTTGTGTTGATTCAATTTACGATTTTTTGACTTTACGCTGATTGGAAAGCAATACATATTCAGTAGAAATGACACTTTGAAGTTTGATTTTAATCTTTTCCTGGTCTGGCAATATACCATATGATACTCTCTCATGATGTTGGGCAGAGGCTGCTAGCTGCAGTTCCCAGTCAGCCACCAGTCAGAAGGATAAACAACCAATACACTTACAACCATTCTGTATGCATGCAACTATTCTGCTTTTATTAAATAAATTATATGAGAATATTCTAATATAGGCTTTGTGTTAGTTAATTTTCCCTAACTTAGGCTAATGTAAGTATTCTGACAACATTTAAGGTAGGCCAGGCTAAACTATCATTTTTGGCAGGTTAGATGTATTAAATGCATTTTTACCTTAGGATATTTTCAACTTCTGATGGGTTTATTGGGACATAATCCCATCATAAGTCAAGGAAGGGTTGTATTCAGCTCATATTTGGCCCTTCCACTTTTTAACAACAATGTAGTTCTGATATTTAAAAAAAAAATCCTTCAGCTATAAGGTCTATAAAGTGTTAGATGGGGGCGCCTGTGTGGCTCAGTCGGTTAAGTGTCTGCCTTCGGCTCAGGTCATGATCCCAGGGTCCTGAGATGGAGTCCAGCATTGGGCTTCCTGTTCAGTGGGGAGCCTGCTTCTCCCTCTGCCTGCCACTCTCCTGCTTGTGCTCTCTCTCTCTCTGACAAATAAATAAATAAAATCTTTAAAAAAAAGTGTTAATTTTTTTTTAAACGAAAGCTTAACTGGTATGAGAAAGGAAAATCCTCAAAGGACAAAAACAAAATTGAATCATAAATACTAAAAAGTGAGTAAACTCTGAAACTGGAGCATGCTGCCAGTTCATGTTGATCCTAAATAAAGCAGAAATTTTGTTTTAATTACTGGAGAAAATATAAGAAGGCTAGGGCCCTTGAAAGTAGGAAGGAAGTCTAGCAAACCTTGTGGAAAATTGGACCCCCAAATTCTATACCTCTTAGCTAATGAATGAAATAACAATATTCTATGCCACAAAGGATAATGGAGAGAAAAAAAAATTCTGGAAATTTATATTATAATCTACCCTACAGATATACATCAGACTTTCAGATTGAAAGTAATAAATCTCAATATATTTCATGGGTATTTAATTTATGAGAAACTACCAAAGTATCTAAGAGCACTGAAAGTATCAGTTAATATTGATGTATGTACAAAATGTTTATTGCAGCAAAATAAATACTTAAAAAATCAAAACTGAACGTATATATCTATAATATTTTGTTAGTATAAGGGAAAGCTAGTTTCCGAATAATGTATGCAGTATGATTACATTAAGTAGGTGTCTTAGTTTGGATTTCCTTCAAAATGAACTCAAAGACAAAGAATGGAGCATAGCTAGATTATTTGGGAGGTAATTCTTGGAAACACAAATGAAGATATGGAGAAAGTGAGACAGAGAAGGAAGAGAAGTCAGTAAATGGTGTGGTATGTTAATGATTCTGTTATAGATAGGGACAGCTTGGCCTCAATCCTGTTGGAGACCCTCTGAAATTGTCTGAAGTATGTCTCATAAGGGCCCACTGCAGAACAAGGAGGGAGAGGTATTTCTTCATGGATTCTTCTCCCCCCATTGTGTGTGAATCTTCACACCCACACCCACCCAGTGATTTCCAGCATGTCTTGATTATACAAACATCCATAGTACCAACACAAACTGAGGCCCAAAAGAAGAGAGACGCAGGTAGTTAAAGTCAGCAGTTGTCAGTGTGATGGACTAAGTACTACAACAGCTTCCATTGAGTGCAGGTTACCTATGGACTCTGAAGGCCGTGGGGCAGCAAGTGAATCTGTGGTGGTGAGGGGTGGAAGCATAAAAACACCTATCCTTGGGCATGGAGAATGATGTGAAAGGATACCTTAATTTATTTTTTCTTGTCAGCTGGAAAAGAGTTTAGATAGTTTGATAAGTTTATCTTTATGTATCTGCATTGTTTGACTTGCTGCTATAAGCATATATTATTTTTTTATATTAAATATATATAATAGCCATCCATTTTAGGAGAATGTATTTATTACTTTGGTAGTCCATCCATTAAACAAATAACACATTTAATAGATATATATTGATGTCTGGAATTCACAGAGTTAATTCGGCAATATTATTCCATAGGAATAAAAAAAAGCTTTAATAAAGGAATTCAATTAGGCATTCTTTGACAGATGATTCTATTACAGAGATATATTGAGGATGAGTAACCAAAATTTCATTTCCATTATTTGGAAGATTTTCTGGTTACTTAATCCCTGCTCACATTTTCAATTTTTAAATAATATTGTTTAAAATAGTCTAACCTTTGTGACCAGGACAAATGGGGAAAAAGAAACAATCCAGAGGATATGATTACATACCTTTTATCCATCCTCAAAACCAGAAGTTGAGCTTTGCCAAGCACAAGACCTTGTATATGAGAGAAAGTCAACAAAAATATGTTTGATAAATGATGCCTGCATTGATTAATATTTGGTTTACTGAATGAAGGAAGGAATGATTCAGTCAGTCAATTTTACAGATTCAAACATCTGGAAATCTGGAAATAACTGTATTTCATGATGAATTTTCAAATGCATAAACCTTTCATTTTTAACATAGTGAAAATCTACACTATTAGGGTAGGGTAAATCTGTTTTAAACCCCAAATCTCAATGGCCTACCACAAAGTTTTGTCCTTGTTCACATCACATATCAATGAAGATCAGGCATTCTTCCCTGGCAGATTCCCACAGTTAGTGACTTGGGGATTTGGATTCTTTACATGGTTGCTTCACCAATTCGAAATCTTTTGTTTTCAGCCAAAGGAAAAGGGAGAAAGAGAACATGGAAGATATGCCAGATTATTTTTTTGTGGAGAGAGGATGTCAGACTGTGAAGTTACTTTTATCACTTCTGCACCCATTTCATTAGCTAAAATCTTGTTATATAGTCCCAATCTAAGTGCAAAAGAGGCTGAGAATTGTAACCAAAGCAAGAAGAATAATGGTTAGGTGAACAGGCAGCTAGTCTTTATCATGACTATAGCAGTTCCCCTACCACCATACTGACACCAAAAATATGAAGTGATTTACTGCAGATAGAATTTTATCTATATGTGATTTAAATATGAGTCAGAACACAGCATTATTCTTCAACATAAACATGGGATTAATTTATTTCTGGTTCATGTCAAGGTCATAATAAGTTTAAATAGATGTGTGGTTATTTACAGTAAATATGAAGGAGACATTTCTCACAGAAGGGGAAACTGCATATATATAATTATAGTGAGACCACTGAACCTCAGGGTGTTTTCAGAAATAAGAGTCATCTGGGAAGGTTTAGGTGTAAGTTTTCCTAAAGAAAGGAGAATATGAGCCAGATGACATTTAGTAATCTCCACCAGCCATATATGTCTGTGACACTTCTATTAGGTCTTTAAATTATATCCTATTAGGGTGATATTATATATATATTATAGTATAAGTGACCAAAACATTTCCTATCATTCCTGAAAATTTTCTATAATCAGAGTGCCAGTTTTAGCTGTTCTAAATTATTTTCTCCATTTGCTTAAATGGCATAATAATAATGATAATCATGATAATAATAAAACTGTGGAGGAGTACCCTGGCTTTGGTCTCATCATATAGAATTCTAAAGCACCTATAACGTATGGCTCAAAGTCTGTGGTAATAAATCGGCCACTGGAGGGGGAAATGGATGGGGAAAAACTCTCCTTCACACCCCCCTCTTTTTATTAAATATAGAAAAATTTCAACTCATCATGCCTTATTCTCAAAGTTTCAGAATTTGGATAAATCACAATGATTTTGGAGGAGTGCATGTATATATATAAAAAAAAATGTTTGCAACTGTGGACCTATTATAATGATCCATGTTTTCTGTATAAGACTCAACTTTAAGTATAAAGACAAATAATTTGGAAGAAAAATTCAACTGATAGATACCATATTATACTCAGAATTTCCCCTTTCCTCTTAATATTGCTTTTTTGTTAGGTCAAGATCTTAGTCTGTTTTTGCAACCCATGGAAAAGTTTTCCCAAGTAAGTCTCAAGGGTTTCATGTCCCCCTTAGCCCAAGCTCCCTGATCAATCTGAGTGATATTTGTACATAGGTGGCAACCCTTTCAACATTATGATTTACCTAATGTGTATTAGTGTATTATTGCCGTGAAGTACCACATATTTTGTTGCCTAAAACAATAAAATTTTATTATCTCATAATTTCCATGGATCAGGGGCCAGGTCTGAGTTAGCTGGGTCCTGGGTTCTCTCTGAGTCTCAGTAGGCTGAAATCAAGCAATGTTTGAGGCTGTGATTCCACATAAGGCTCAGGTCCTCTTCTACTTTCACAATGGCGGAGTTCACTTCCTCACACTAGTATGATTGAAGTCTCCATTTTCTTGCTAGGTGTTGGCCAGAGACCACTCTCAGCTTGCCCTTAGACTCTTGCCATGTGACACGTTTCACAGTCCCTCTCAGCATTGCAGCTTACTTTTCAGGGCTAGAGGAGAATCTCTCTCTATTCTGCTAGTCTGCTGTAATGTAATTATGGAAGTTAACCCAACACTTTTGTCAAATAATTTGAATTAATCAAGTAAATGTCTATCCCATTCACAGATTTGACTCACACTTAAATAAGGGGATTTTACAAGGTGTGTACACCAGGAGTAGGAATTTTGGGGGTCATTACATTATTTAGAATTCTGCCTACCACATAATTCCTTTATGTTAGAGAAAATTTATTAGTTGGATTTTAAAACTAATACTAACTAGGGGGCGCCTGGGTGTCTCAGTCAGTTAAGCATCCTTTTGATTTTGGCTCAGTCATGATCTCAGAGTCCTGAGATTGAGCCCTGCCTCAGGCTCTGAACTCAGTGGGGAGTTTGCTTGAGATTCTCTCTCTCTCTTTCCTGCTTTCCCTCCCCACCCTAGTACTCTCTTTCAGAAAAATAAAAACAAAAAACAAAAAAACCCACAAAACCCAACTAATACTAACTAGGATATCTATTCCTGATTTAATTACTGCTGATGAACATGTTAACAGTTTGGTTTTAGTTTCGAAAACTGACATTGATGACATTTCAACAAAGATTTAAACTGTCTTAAAAATATGCATAAGATACAAAAATAGGAAATGTACTTTAAATGAGTAAGAAAATTAAAGCAGGAACAATGTTGCTGTATAAAGGCTGCATTTTGAGATTTTTATTTGGATTTGGGCAGATCTATAAGACAAAATGCCCAAACCCTATTCACCGCAATGATAATAAGCTTTTGTTTCAACATTAGCCTGACCTTTGGAGAAAATCAGTCAAAAGACATCATGTTTGTAAAACAATGTAGGATAGTTGATAGGATTCTTGAGATGATATTTAGGAAAAATAACAGCTATAACTCCTAGGTTCCAAAATAAAATGAAACCATTGCCATTTAAAAAATGGACTTGATGGGGCGCCTCGGTGGCTCAGTCATTAAGCATCTGCCTTCTGCTCAGGTCATGATCCCAGGGTCCTGGAATCAAGTCCCACATCGGGCTCCCTGCTCCGCAGGAAGCCTGCTTCTCCCTCTCCCACTACCCCTGCTTGTGATCCCTCTCTCACTGTGTCTCTCTCTGTCAAATAAATAAAATCTTAAAAAAAGAAATGGACTTGAAGAGACATCATTCATTATAACTAACATTTATTGAGCTCCTATTATGTTTTAGCAGCATTCTAAATGAATTATATTAAATATTACAAATACAGTGTCTATTTTTCATAATTATTCTAAAAGTCAGGAATTCTTTCAGATGAGGAAACACATTCACTAAATATTTTGCTCAAAATTCACGCAGCTACTAAATGGTTAACTCAGGATTTATACCCATGATTCTTTAGACTCTCAGCCCACCTGGTATAGCTACTGAATAGTAGACCCCACATCTGCCGATTCAGATTCTGCAATTTCTACTATTTACAAGTAAACGGGGGAATAATAAAGTAGATAATGTTGGCTATTTTAAAAGAGGGGTTTGTAATAAACATCAAGACAGTTAAATAGAGCTTTGCAATTATCTGGGGAATAAACTGAGTACAAGTTTAGAGTCTTAATAGGTATTTTTAAATCTAGTTGACATACCATTTAGATAGACCTTTTTTGTCTTTCTTATTTTATTAAAAATTACTCTGTAATGTAAACCAACAATTAGTTGTAAGAACTGTGTGGTGTTCAAACTCTAAAAAGAAGTCTTGGATACGTTAGTAAATATGGGGGATCTGACTTATGGTATGAAAATAGCACCATACAACCCATCTGGAAACAAAAATAAAAAAATCCGTGAATCATTTTCAACAAGTGCTCCAAGCCTCCACAAATGTACTCACCAAGTAAATGACAATCTTGCAGTGGAGATTAATTTATACTGTGAAACTATGCACAATAATCACACAACTTTTTAGGAAAGTGTGATTTGAGAATCTTACATATATTTTCATATTTTTGGACATTTTGGTGGGATGTGAGATCTTAAAAGTCTTAAAAGGAAAAGGTTTTCAATGTAAAAGTATCGTTCTACTTGAAAAGAATGATCTCAGTACCTTAATGTTGATAAAATTAAAAGATTCACTATTATTTTCACAGACTTTCTTAGACAATAATATAAAGTATATTTTAACAACTGAAATTAAGGAGGTACTATCCTGCAGCTATTAGAATAATTCTTCCTTTATATAGAAAGGAATAGAAATCACTGCAAGAGAGTCAATCATATACTGTAGCTAACATTTTAAACATTTACTTTGAAATCTTTATAAACTCTAATGAACAACCATTGATATGTGATAGCTCTGTTGATAGAAGTAAATTACGAATTAGAAAGAAACAAGGGCAGCAATGAATAATGTTTTGTTTTAAACTTTTAATAGAGAGGGTTAAATGAATGAAACAAGAATAAAATAAATAGATCCAACTTCCAGTTTATGTCCACAGATCAGCACATATTCAGCCTTCACTTCTATTACTTTCATATGTGCTTCTAAATTCTGAAGAAAAGTGTTTATGTGTGGGATTAAAGCTTGGGTGCCTAATAAATTAAGGCAAATGAAAAAAAACATTCATTAGATAAATTTTATATGTAAGAGGCAGGGAGGTGTATTGAAAACGAGGAAAACCAGACTCACACCAGCCCTAGTTTGAGTCTCTGTCTGGAACATACGAGCTGTCTTACTTTTCAGCAGTGTCATTCAATCCTGCTGCGCCCCTATTTCCTCATTTATCCACCCAGCCTCTTTTAGTATCCAGGAATATTACATGAGCAAAGTAAAAATCTTTTGAAAGTGACAAAATCTTTTAAAATGTAGATTGCATCCTCATGAGAAATAAAATATATTCTAAATACTATTCTGAATGAGCCAGCAAGTAATTATATTAACAATATAATTATGTGTGTGTGCATATATATATATATATTGCACTAATTTTAAATTCCAAATAGCTAAATAACTAAAAATGTGTCTTCCAGACTTGAATCCATGTGTACAACAATGAAAACTTTCTCAGATGGTCAACATTTTCATTATAATTACATCCAACCCATCCTTTCAAATTTGGACTTCAAATGTTTTTCAAAAGGAGACACACTACATCTATTTTGAGTTGCATAGCACATAGTAGTATCTTTTCTATGTTATACCCAGAACATTTTTGTAACTATTCTTGAAGAGAAAGTTCTAATAACTATATTCAGAGTTTTAAGACAAATTATATCATAAGCCAGTTTTTGTCTGTGTGGGTTTTTTTTGTTTGTTTGTTTTGGTTTGGTTTTGGTCTATGTGATTTAATGCCAAATATTTATATAGAGAGACATTCAGCTTGGCTCAACATCATTTTTGGCCTTGTATGTGCAAAAAACAGCCTAAAATGTTTCATCTTGAGAAATTAAAAATATTGAATAAGATTAATTCACAAAGATTTGAAAATATATGAATCAATAATACTTTTTTTTTGACAATTGGAGAATTCACACCAAGCTTTTAAAGGAGAAAAATGAAAGGAAATGGACAGTAATGAAGGCTTACAAACTTATAACCAATGAAACATCACTAATGTTGGATTAAATTTTGGAAAATATTTTATTTTTAACGTTCTTATCTGTTTTTACACATCAAACTTTTATCCAATTAAAACAAATTTACTGGGTATTTTCCAAAAAAGGCTTTAGTTTTTAATTCAGAAAAAGAAAAGGTTTTTAAAGAAAATTGACCATAGTTATTTCTCCTTTTCCACATATAGGAATAAATGAAAGAGTAGTCATCAATTAGGAGTGTTATCCCCATTTAGGATCTTCCAAATTGAAACATGAAAGCAATGAGAAGGGTGGTGTCTCCCTTCCCCAGAAGTGGAAGACCAGTGGAGAAAATAATTTTCAAATACTATATAACCTCTAGGTCTCTCCTGGAATCCTATATCAAAGACTAATTTTTCTATCCTGTTTCAAAATCTGTACTAAAATAAATGTTGGCATCATTTGGAGCAGAAGGTTTTACCCATACTTGAAACTAATGTCCTGAAAATTGAGATGACCTATGTCAACATAACTCACTATTGGGACTGAGACCTATACAACTTTGTCAACAAGATTTAACTGTTCCAGGAAATTTTTACCCAGGTGAATAAGATTATTAACTAATAAATAGCATGTTGTCCTACTTGTTCCCCAAAATTATGTTAAACCAATTAAACTGGGCAAATAGCTTGCTTACCTTGGGAAACAGTCCTCCTATTAGGGCAGCAGCTTGCTTGACTGGGTGATCCACACTGGCTCATCTGTTTTCTCATCTCACTTCCAGTCATCAACTATTACATCAGAGATATTTCTCAATCTTGCCTAATTTCCACCCTCAAAGACTCATCATAAGCTATCTGAACCTAGATCAAACTTTCTATAAATACCTACTCTTAACTTCCTGCCTTTCAGACACTGATAAGACTGACAAGATTTTTTTTTTCCCTTGTTGCAGTTAAGTTTAATGAACTTATCTTTAGGTATTCAACAGGTTTTTCTAGTACTTTTTGTGAGCAAGTCTACAGTTGAGAGTTTTTTTTTTTCCGCCCTCCCAGAGAAGTCATCCATTTTCCCTTCAATGAATTGCTTTCCAAAATATTATATCATAAGCACTCTTGCCTGACTGCATTTTTACAAATCGGCTGTACTGTTAGTAAAATGAAACTTCATTTTGCTTACCTAAGCAATCTGTCAAGTTCATGTATTTTACTTGAGAAGCCATCTTTCCAGATGAGATTTATTATGAAGGATTGTGGCCTTTACAGATGATGGCATGAAAAGAATAGATTGTTAAAATCATTGCTGTTCATTGGTCAAAGTTTATGTTTTCATATATAAGGAAACTGAAGATCACAGACTAATTAGCTTACCGAAGTCACCGGGAAAATTAATGTTTCCTCATTCTAAACCAGTGTTCTTCAATCAGCTTTAAGATAAACATTTTCAGTTACAGATAGAAGTTTCCTAAAACAGTATGCTCATATAGTATACACTTACTTCCTTTTGATCAGTTTCCCCATTGGTTTCAGTTACACAGAGAATGAGACAGTTAAAATATCTCATTACCTTTATGTAAAGAGGATGCTATTAATGAAGAAGCTACACAAAATAATACCAGAGTCATCCTTTTCCTAGTACTTTATCCTAACTCTTTATACTACCTGCTTAAACAGCTCAAATTATTCATCTTCATCTTAGTTAAGTTCTGATTAAGCAAAAAGCTCATTACCAAAAATGTTTTAAGAGTAATCAGTATAATCATGAATATCTAAAAGAGGTTCTACACTCAAATATTTAACATAAAATAAAAATTGCATATAGTTTCTATTACTAAGGTAATTGCTGATTTCATTTTAGTTGGACAGATTGAAGTACAGGTTTTTAATGTGATGCTATTTGCAATAGTCAAGTTCATTTGCTCTTCTAAGTGTGAAGTATGTTGATAACTGATAGGAGAAATGGTCAAATGTTTAGTCAGCCAGAGTGGATACTACAGTTTTTCTGGCAGATACTATGGTGGCGTCTGAAATCAGTTGAAACAGTGTTTGCTTTTTTTTTTTTCCCTTTGATCCACCATTCTGACACATTTCTCTTGCTCTTTATTAAAAGAAAATGGATAATACACAGTGTGTATGTATGTATATATATTCATGTAATATAACATATGTTAAAATTACTTTTTTTTCCAAATATGTTTTAGAAGTTTAAACTACTTGCCACTTAAGATAAATATCAATTATAAGCAAAATAGAAATGGTACAAACTTTGTTGATAATGTACTTGGTTTTTGAATTTCACAATGCCTCTGAAATTACTAATTTCTTTGGTTGATTTTTATATTTTTTCCTTTTTTTTTCAGGTAAAGTTTGAGTAAATATTTCTCTTTTAAAGGTAATTGGAATGAAAATGTGTGAATTTCCTTCTATTATATGAAAATATTAATATAAAATTAAACATACATTTTAACAAAGACAACAAAAATATATGTCTCTTAATATTTATTTTATTTGGAAATGTACCAGTTAAGTAAAGCCATATTAGAAAACACCACACATGTCTACACCCTCTCTTGATGATATTCCATGCAGAAATGACTACTGTAAACATTTTATTATATATTTATTTAGCATAAATATGTTAATGAAAGTGTTGATGCAAGATAAAAATTCAGAAATGTATTCCTTTAGCTCTAAATTCTGGTCATCTATACCTCTATTTATATAATAATTTTTTTTTGCACATTGTGTATCTGGCATTATTAATATAATTTCAAGATGATTATTCTTTTTTAAGATTTTTTTGTCTGATAATATCTATTGATTGTGTTATATTTTTAAAACACTCTAATTTGGACATTGCTTTGTTCTATAGTGTATGTTACCAGGATTATTTTACCTCAATCTTTGTTCCTGTCTCTGATTTATTTTTTTATTGGATTAAATTCCTAGAAGGGTATTTCTCAGTGAAAGGGCAAGCACAGATATATGGCTTTTGAAACACCACCAAATAGCCCTTCAAATGATTGTACTATTTCACATTTTCAACAATAATGTTATAGTGATAATTTGTGATAATTATACATATATGTATATATATGTATATATCCCAAAGTGTTATATATATATATATATATATATATATATATACATATATATGTGTGTGTATACATATATCCCCCAAAGTGGTACATTGATAAATATTTGGTTTTCTATTTTAATTTCTAGTTATTTTTTATTAGTGATGCTACACATCTTTGCATATTTGTTTTTCTACTGTATTTTTATTTTGGGGAAATTTCTGTCAGGAATATTTGTGACTTCTTGAATTTAGTAGCTATTAAAATAACACATTTATAGACTAATCTTAACATCATGTAACTGTGTAATATCATATTTCTAGATCATGTGATTTTTGTTTTTTGTGGGGTTTTTGTGGGTTTTTTGGCTCATGGTTACATTTCCACTAAAAAAATTAGAATAATGTTTCACAGATGTACATAAAACTAAAAATTAATACAAACAATATTTCAATTCCATATAAAATATCAACAAGCAATAAAATGATTGTATGTTTGAGTAAAGAATCATGAACTTTTATCTACCTAGAAAATAGATTTATAAGCATGATGATTTTGCAGAGGTAGATAAAGAAAAATATGTATAAATTTTGTATATCTGAAAAATTATGTATATCTGAAAACTAGGTGTTATTTGAAATGGCAAGTTGTTTACCCCTACTCCTAGCACTCTGTTAGCAAATATAGTCAAATATGTGACTCTATTATAAAGAATTTATAAAACCACTTGAAATATCCAGGGGAGTTATTGTGCTTAGAGAAATCAGATGAGACATATGCAACAGGAAATTACTTAATCCAGTAGTATTATTGTCAGTGCTAATTACTTCAATGGAACCACCGAACTATAAAGTAGATGAATGACATCACAGAATATGTGTCGAAGATATGAAGGCTAACTTCATACTTTTTTGTTCTCTTTTGCACAGAAAATTCACACTAAATTTATTTTAGGCTATCATTACATTTGAATCTTGGGTTATAGACTGAAAAAGTACATTGGGAAATATAAAGGAAGCACCACTTACATATACGAAAGAAAGGGTGTTGCTATGTGAATGAAATAAATTATTTCCTATGCCAAAACACATAGTATTATTTCGCAGAAAAGAACTGAGGCGCAATTCTGACTCTTGATTCAGTGATATGGAATACCACCTATTATCCATTCATTGTTATTTAGTTTATCTTTCCCACAAACTCTAAGGAAAACTCTGCAGTGAATAAAAACATGCCTTCTCTCATTGCTGAATGCTTTAAGGATAGAGTAAAAGTGGTCTTGTGAGTTTCTGAGTTGAAATATTAACTTGCAAAATATAGTTTTTGTTTTTATGATGTCACAAAGCCAAAAATCATAATTTCGTGATTTCAAATAATCTTTCTGGGTAATCTTGTCAATACATCTTGTTTCTTGAATTGTCAAAAACATTGTTCCAGAACATTAAATCCCTGACTTCTAATATTTAGGGTGACATATTAAGATTCCTTAAAATGGTCTGATAGCCAAGATACTGTTTTCTAAACTTTGATAATTTTCTTTCATTTCCAAAAAATAAATAAAGCAACATTATCATGCATATTTTAAAACATATTCAAATGCTTTAACAGAACATGAAGGAATACTTTCTTGAGCCAAACACAATATGAGAATAGATTCAGAATTCATTCAGTACTTTCTTCAAGTTGAAATATTCAACCTTACAGTTTCTGGATATAATATTCTTTTTTGATTTGTTGTTGTTGTTGCTGTATAGAGTGTAGAATATGGCCTTTAGTGAAGAATTGCTCCTTTATCTTATAGTCTATATTCAATCCAATGGTCCACTTAACTGCCTTAAAAGCTCAAAATATGTTGAGTCAGCAATAATAGTTTTATTATTGAGTAGCAATAATCCAGTTTTATTTTACAACACTTATACTGAAATGAAACATACAAAATTACTGTGTCATTGTGTGGAATGAAGTTGCTCCATATAGCATTTCTTTCAGGCAAAGGAATTATATTTCTGCTTATCAATGGTTAACTCATCATTTCATTTTCATTATAAATTCAAGATTGACCTTAAAACCCTGAAGCAATTATCTTCATCAATAATCATCATTGTTATTTTTACCATCCCTATTTTACTGGACACTTTTAATGGTAACTTTCCTGAGTCTTGACATGCATTATCTTATCTAAACAATAAACAAAAGAAAGAGGTCCTATTGTTATTCTATTCTGCAGAGGGGGATTTTGAAGCTTCAAATTAATGAGGTCTCAGAGAAAATAAAATAATTAGTAGAACAAGTTGGATTTCATGATCTTGGAGAAATCTGCTTCAATGATATATATTCTTGAAATTCAACTTCTTCATTAATTGTCATATTTAGAAAAGAGTCATTTTCTTTTATTGAATTTACTTAACTTGCCATGTTAAACTAATTAGTTTCCTAACAAAAATATCATGGATTTATCTCACGTTTCTGAAAAAAATTATTTTTTTCTCTTATTGAACTGTGTTTTTATACTAAGGGCATTTATAGAAGACTCATGTTTTCTTGCAAAATATGAAGGATATAACTCGTAACTTACTTTCAGACAGATCAGTAGCACTTTACAAAAGCTGGGGTCCAAGTATATTTTATTTTAAAACTTAAAGTATTCTTAGATCTAGGACTAGATTTCAAAGATGATCTTGCAATGTTCCTGCACACCAAGCCTCCTGACAGAATTGCTAATGTAATCATTTCTGTGGGACAGAGCTGGGGGGTTTAGTGGTCAGCTGAAAATACCATTATTCTCTTTCCCCATTACCTCTAAACTCTAACTTCTACACTCAAATGTTTGCAACTTGAACAATCATGTAAAAACAAGAACTGATTATGAGAGACTTAATAATAAAAAATAGTATTTATTGCATCTATAGTGTTCGCTAGGCCCTATGACTGATGATGAAAGCAAAAATCTAAAAGGATGTGATCTTTAGTAAGAGTTTAAAGAGGAGTCTTTTTCGGTTTACGATATATTTTGCAATTTCGAGTAATTTTAAAATTGCAATGTATATATAAAAACTCTGGAAATATCTTGTTAAAAGCATATCATAGGTGATTAAGACAGGAGCCTTTTTGTCTGGATTTTGCCTGAGTCCCCAAATGCTGACTTAGTACTTTGTAAACACTCAAGCTACTAGAGTGCATCATGTAGCACACAGACACAGTGCGAGAGGAGATAGGTTAGCAAGGACCAGAGAAGGAGACAAACCATAAGAGACTCTTAGTCTTAGGAAACAAACTGAGGGTTGCTGGAGGGGAGGGTGGTGGGAGAATTGGGGTGGCTCGGTGATGGACATTGGGGAGGGTATGTGCTATGGTGAGCGCTATGAACTGTCTAAGACTGATAAATCACAGACCAGTACCCCTGAAACAAATAATACATTATATGTTAAAAAAAATAAAAAAAATAAAAAGGTTAGCAGGGAGCATCTCATTCTATACAGCTAGACTCTGTAAGAACGGAGAGCCAAAAACTATAGAGATGACTCCCTCGGAAAGTGTAGTCAGTCTCCACAAAGGGAAAGGCAAACAGTCTTTTCCAATCCATAGATTTTTTTTTTTTTAAAGATTTTATTTATTTATTTGACAGAGAGAGACACAGCGAGAGAGGGAACACAAGCTGGGGGAGTGGGAGAGGGAGAAGCAGGCTTCCCGCAGAGCAGGGAGCCCGGTACGGGGCTCGATCCCAGGACCCTGGGATCATGACCTGAGCCGAAGGCAGACGCTTAATGGCTGAGCCACCCAGGCGCCCCTCCATAGATTTTTTTTTTAAGATTTTATTTATTTATTTGACAGAAAGAGTGAGAGCAGGAACACAAGCAGGGGGAGTGGGAGAGGGAGAAGCAGGCTTCCTGCTGAGCAGGGAGCCTGATGCAGGGCTCGATCCCAGGACCTTGGCATCATGACCTGAGGCGAAGGCAGCCGCTTAACGACTGAGCCACCCAGGTGCCCATCCAATCCATAGATTAAGTGAGGGTGTCCTGGGACTACTCACAGGTTTGTCCCCTCAAATGTGGATAACTGAATTGTACCCATCTGAGCTGTCTAATGGTGTGGCTAGGTATGAGTTGACCTGGCAGAACACATAGGAGACTGCATCGGGAACGAACTGCACTTCCACTGACGGTGGGGGGGGGGGGGGGGTCGGCAAAGACATGTAAGCCTGAGAATTAGATAAGAATTCCAAGGAAAGAATTTTATTCTTCAAAAGGAATAAAATTGCAAAAGAAGGGGAGGGAAACTGGAAACACAGAGGCTCAGGGTAACATCTCAATTAGCTAGATGGTAGAAACACGTTACTCCCATGAAGGAAATCCCATCAGAGATGCCCCTGGAGGACCTGAATACCCTGCAAAAGAAACCATGAAACAGCCTGAGTTATGCACGGACTGTAGAGAAGACCCCATACCATGTAACAATGGTTGCACGCAGGCAGGTGTGGACGCCTTCTTTTGGGGGCTTGAGGCTCACATAATTTTGGAAACTCTCTTAAGAGAAAAGATTACAGAATCCTTAACATAAAATCATGTATTAAAGGAATATCTGTTTAGAATGCAGAATCACAATAAATTATGTTTCTATAAATTGGTTCTCGTTTTCAACAAGATTGCTAGAGGATTTTTTATGTGCAGTGATATTTTAAAATCGCTGACTCAGAACAACAAAATACAACCCAAACTGAAAAATTACTGTAAACAACTTAATGGGATAGGCCACATCCTCTCATTATTTTGCTTTTGTCATCTGTCATACAGGTTAGCAAATAATAGGCAGTTCATTGATAGCAGTAATCATTATGCAATTTCTCTAGCAAAGTTATTTTTCTTGAACAGTTTAGGTTGGAAGCATTAGAATCAGGAAGTTAGGATTTTGGTGTCTTTTTAGAGGCTTAAACATAACAGTATGTTTGATCATGACATGACAGGTCCAAGAACTACCTCTGAAAAGTGAGGCCTCGCTTAATTTTCTAATTTGATAAGTAATAAAATTATATTATTTGTTTTAAATATACTATCCTGAAAATGCAAAGGAAATATTCATTAAATGAATAATTGAAAGTAATTTTACCTAAATTGAAAGACCTCTTTGAAAAAAGGCATAAAATAAAGTTGAATTGTAACACAAATGAGTAAGTGGATGAGTCTATATTTTTGAAATTTATAAATGTAAGCTATTCATGCAAACAGTGTATAATATACACAAATCTTTGTCATTAATTTTCTGGAAAATATTTTGTCCATAGGCTTTATTTATTTATTTATTTTTAAAGATTTTATTTATTTATTTGACAGAGAGAGACACAGTGAGAGAGGGAACACAAGCAGGGGGAGTGGGAGAGGGAGAAGCAGGCTTCCCGCGGAGCAGGGAGCCCGATGCGGGGTTCGATCCCAGGACCCTGGGATCATGACCTGAGCCGAAGGCAGACGCTTAACGACTGAGCCACCCAGGCGCCCCTGTCATAGGCTTTAATGGGCTATCTTTGTATATGATTTTATATAGAGAATTATTTAAGGAAATTTTACGCACTTATTTCAGATCTGGAAAAACTATGTAAACTTTTTATTCACTGGGAAGAACCTGTAATCTCAGTAACCTTAAGATAATATTTTAAATTTTTATGAAATGTCTCCTATGTGCTTTAAATTCAAAACATACATATTCTCTAGATTGTTTCTTGCTTCTTTTCTTATTTTTTAACTTTCACACTGCCTTTTACTTTTTAATTAAACTTAGTCTTTTGATATAATTATGGATTCACATGCATTTATAAAAAATAATACAGAGAGTTCCCAAGTGCACTTTAACCATTTTCCACCAATGATAATGCCTTGCTGCAGTGTAGTACAATGTCACACCCAGAATATTGGTTAATACCAATATAGTCAAGAACAGAAAATTTCCATCACCACAAGAATTCCTCAAGTTGCACTTTAATAGCTACAACCACTTTCTTTACACCCTACCTCCTCCTTTCCCCATGGCAGATACTAATCCATTCTCCATTTCTACAATCGTGTCATTTCAAGAAGAGTGTATAAATACAATCATAGGATATGTAACCTTTTGTGATTAGCTTTTTTACACTCAACCAAAATGTATGGAGATTAAGATAGGTTGTTGCCTATATCAAAAGGGCATTCATTTTTACTGCTGAGTCTTACAGTAACAGTCTTACACAATTCACAGTGCTCACCATAGCACATACCCTCCCCAATGTCTATCACCCAGCCACCCCATCCCTCCCTCCCCCCACCACTCCAGCAACCCTCAGTTTGTTTCCTGAGATTAAGAATTCCTCATATCAGTGAGATCATATGATACATGTCTTTCTCTGATTGACTTATTTCGCTCAGCATAATACCCTCCAGTTCCATCCACGTCATTGCAAATGGCAGGATTTCATTCCTTTTGATGGCTGCATAATATTCCATTGTGTATATGTGTGTGTGTGTGTGTGTGTGTGTGTGTGTGTGTGTGTGTATCACATCTTCTTTATCCATTCACCTGTCAATGGACATCTTGGGTCTTTCCATAGTTTGGCTATTGTGGACATTGCTGCTATAAACATCAGGGTGCACGTACCCCTTCAGATCCCTACATTTGTATCTTTGGGGTAAATACCCAGTAGTGCAATTGCTGGGTTGTAGGGTAGCTCTATTTGCAACTTTTTGACGAACCTCCATACTGTTTTTCAGAGTGGCTGCACCAGCTTGCATTCCCACCAACAGTGTAGGAGGGTTCCCCTTCCTCCACATCCCCGCCAACATCTGTCGTTTCCTGACTTGTTAATTTTAGCCATTCTGACTGGTGTGAGGTGGCATCTCATTGAGGTTTTGTTTTGGATTTCCCTGATGCCGAGCGATGTTGAGCACTTTTTCATGTGTCTGTTGGCCATTTGGATGTCTTCTTTGGAAAAATGTCCGTTCATGTCTTCTGCCCATTTCTTGATTGGATCATTTGTTCTTTGGGTGTTGAGTTTGGTAAGTTCTTTATAGATTTTGGATATTAGCCCTTTATCTGATATATCACTTGCAAATATCTTCTCCTATTCTGTCAGTTGTCTTTGGTTTTGTTGACTGTTTCCTTTGCTTTGCAAAAGCTTTTTATCTTGATGAAGTCCCAATAGTTCATTTTTGCCCTTGCTTCCCTCCTTTGGCGATATTTCTAGGAAGAAATTACTGAGGCTGAGGTCGAAGAGGTTGCTGCCTGTGTTCTCCTTTAGGATTTTGAAGGACTCCTGTCTCACATTTAGGTCTTTCAACCATTTGGAGTCCATTTTTGTGTGTGGTGTAAGGAAATGGTCCAGTTTCCTTCTTCTGCATGTGGCTGTCCAATTTTCCCAACACCATTTGTTGAAGACACTGTCCTTTTTCCATCGGACATTCTTTCCTGCTTTGTTGAAGATTAGTTGATCATAGAGTTGAGGGTCCATTTCTGGGCTCTCCACTCTGTTCCATTGATCTGTGTGTCTGTTCTTGTGTCAGTACCATACAGTCTTGATGATGACAGCTTTGTAATAGAGCTGGAAGTCCGGAATTGTGATGCCACCAGCTTTGCTTTTCTTTTTCAACATTCCTCTGGCTATGCGGGGTCTTTTCTGGTTCCATACAAATTTTAAGATTTTTTGTTCTATTTCTTTGAAAAAAGTGGATGGTATTTTGATAGTGATTGCATTAAATGTGTAGATTGCTCTAAGTAGCATTGACATCTTCACAATATTTGTTCTTCCAATCCATGAGCATGGAACATTTTTCCATTTCTTTGTGTCTTCCTCAATTCCTTTCATGAGTATTTTATAGTTTTCTGAGTACAGATTGTTTGCTTCTTTTGTTCAATTTATTCCTAGGTATCTTGTGGTTTTGGGTGCAATTGTAAATGAGATCGACTCCTTAATTTCTCTTTCTTCTGTCTTGTTGGTGTATAGGAGTGCCACTGATTTCTGTGCATTGATTTTATATCCTGCCACTTTACTGAATTCCTGCATTAGTTCTGGCAGTTTCGAGGTGGAGTCTTTCGGGTTTTCCACATAAAGTATCATATCATCTGCAAAGAGTGAGAGTTTGACTTCTTCTTTGCTAATTCTGATGCCTTTTATTTGTTTTTGTTGTCTGATTGCTGTGGCTAGGACTTCTAATAATATGTTGAATAGCAGTGATGATAGTGGACATCCCTGCCGTGTTCCTGACCTTAGGGGGAAAGCTCTCAGCTTTTCCCCATTGAGAATGATACTCGCTGTGGGTTTTTCATAGATGTCTTTTATGATATTGAGGTATGTACCCTCTATACCTATACTCTGAAGAGTTTTGATCAAGAAAGGATGCTGTACTTTGTCAAATGCTTTTTCTGCATCTATTGAGAGGATCATATGATTCTTGTTCTTTCTTTTATTAATGTATTGTATCACATTGATTGATTTGTGGATGCTGTACCAACCTTGCAGCCCAGGGATAAATCCCACTTGGTTGTGGTGAACAATCCTTTTAATGTACTGTTGGATCCTATTGGCTAATATTTTGGTGAGAATTTTTGCATCCATGTTCATCAAGGATATTGGTCTATAATTCTCCTTTTTGATGGTAACAGTAACCTTACAGGCAATACAATGGCACTAAATTCATATCTTTCAATAGTTACCCTGAATGTAAATGGGCTAAATGGCCCAATCAAAAGACACAGGATATCAGATTGGACAAAAAAACAAGACTCTTGGATATCCTGTCTGCAAGAGATTCATTTTAGACCCCTTTTCTATTTTTGAGAAAAGATTATGTAGAACTCTTCATTAAATAATTGGTAGAATTCTACAGTGAAACTCTCTGGGCTTAGAAATTTCTTTTTTTAGGAATCTTTCAATTACAAATTTGTAGAAATTGCTACACATAGTATATGAAGGTGTCTATGTCACTGCATTCTGAGGATATTTATTATGATCATATTGTTTTTCATAATAATTTTACAGTGAGAAAAATAGGTATCTTCTTATTTTGTTAACACACCTTTTTTTTATTAATGAACTTAGATATTTTATGTCAGTTTATTTTTATTTTCTGCTGGTTTTCTATGAATTTCCTTTATATTTTATTAATGTAGTAGTAAATATTGCCTAATTAACTTATATATACCAAAGATACAATATTTTGTTTCACTTATAGGACATATTTATTCACTTTTCCCTGTGTCTTTTAATTTATATTAACTTCTTTTTTTTTTTAAGATTTTTTTTATTCATTTGAGACAGAGACAGAGAGAGCACAAGCAGGGGGAGAGGCAGTGGGAGAGGGAGAAGCAGTCTCCCCACTGAGCTGGTAGCCCGATGTGGGGCTTGATGTTGGGCTTGATCCCAGACCTGGAGATCATGACCTGAGCCGAAGGCAGACACTTAACCATCTGAGCCATCCAGGTGCCCCTATATTAATTCTTTCTGACATAAAAATACATTTACTATATATCTAGTTAAATCTATTGTTTTTATGCTACTTTAAAAAGTAACTTATGTTTAGAAAGAGTATAAATTACTAATATGTAAAATAATATGAACACACCTCAAAAACATGCTGACTGAAAGAAGCCAGGCACAAAAGAGTATAAAGCATCCATTTATGTGAAATTCTAGAAAAGGCAAAACTAATCTGTAGTGACTGAAAGCAGATTAGTGGCTACTGGATCTGGGAATAAGTGCAGGCTAGATTGACTAAAAATATCATGAGGAATGTTTTTGGGGTGATAGAAATGTTCTGTATAAAAAAAAAAAAAAAAAGAAATGTTCTGTATATTGGTTATAGTGCTGCTTACACAAATCTGTGGATTTGGCAAAACTGATCCAATTGCAAGTGTTTTGTTGCATGTCAATTGTACTTCAATAAAACTAATTTTTAAAAGATGATAAATAGGGTGCCTGGGTGGCTCAGTTGATTAAGCGTCTGCCTTTGGCTCAGGTCATGATCCCAGGGTCTTGGGATTGCGACCCGCATCAGGATCCCTGCTCAGCGGGGAGCCTGCTTCTCTGTCTCCCTCTTCCTGCCACTCCCCCTGCTTGTGCTCTCTCTCTCTGTCAAATAAATAAATAAAATATTTGAAAAAAAAAGAGGAAAAATAATCCTACAACAGGTAGAAGTCCTATAAATATAGCATGCATTCTATTTTTAAAATGCTATTTTAGGGGCACCTGGGTGGGTCAGTTGGTTAGGTGTCTGCCTTCGCTCGGGTCATGATCCCGGGGTCCTGGGATTGAGCCCCACATCGAGCTCCCTGCTCGGCGGGAAGCCTGCTTCTCCCTCCCCCTCTGCCTGCCGCTCTGCCTATATGTGCTCTCTATCTCTCTGTCAAATAAATAAATAAAATCTTTTAAAAAATGCTATTTTACTCTTTAATCCATGGAATTTTATTTAATTTAACTTTTGGGATTAATATACCATTTCTCTCTTTTTTTTTTTTCCCATATAGGTCAATATCTGATCAAAGTTTATTGAATCCTCAATTAATCTATCATGAATATTAGTTTTTACTATATAGACTATAAATTATATTAATCTATGCCAAAGTGGACTCAAATGTTTATGGTTTCCTTGACATTGAATAAAAGATTTTAGCATACAAAATTTGGACACCGGTGGCTGTGGGTATGTTTTTCTTCAGATTCTTAAGCAACTTCAAGATATGAAAAATATTAGTAACTACTTCCTATAGGGGGTATGATAACTCATGGGTACTTTGTTTTTTTCAATAGCATATAATGCTTTGACATTTCTTACATGTGGAATTTGTGCCATGATAACCACTGTATCTCTACATATAGTTCATACAGACATTAATGAAAATCCACATATTATCTGGAAATATATCTTTCAACAAAATATAGAATAAGAATAAAAATTAAACACTTCCTTCCCCTCTCTTCCTCGGCGCTGCCTGCGGAGGTGGCAGCCATCTGTTACTGGGCATCATGGCTGCCCTCAGACCTCTGGTGAAGCCCAAGATGGTTAAAAAGAGGACCAAGAAGTTCATCCGGCATGAGTTAGACCGCTATGTCAAAATTAAGTGCAACTGGCAGAAACCCAGATTCATTGACAATAGGGTGCGCAGAAGATTCAAGGGCCAGATGTTGATGCCCAACATTGGTTACGGGAGCAACAGGAAAACAAAGCACATGTTGCCCAGTGGCTTCCGGAAGTTCCTAGTCCACAACGTCAAGGAGCTTGAAGTGCTGCTGATGTGCAACAAATCTTACTGTGCAGAGATTGCTCACAGTGTCTCATCCTAGAACCGCAAAGCTATTGTGGAAAGAGCAGCTCAACTGGCGATCAGAGTCACCAGTCCCAACGCCAGGCAGCCTGCGCAGCGAAAAAAATGAATAGACAGCTTGTTGTGCGCGTCTTATTTGTGTTAATAAAACCATAAAACTACCATCAAAAAAAAAAGAATAAAAATTAAACAGAACCTAGTTTAATGAAAATATATTTTCTATAAGAGAGAATTCTGAAACCATGTGAACATTAAAATTAATAGCTTATTTTCATTCTGCACATTAATCAACAAAAGGCATCCTTTGAAAGTACCAACAATGGTGAGGTTGATTTCATAGTGGTTTCCCCATATAAATCATTCTACCATAGGGAATATATTTTTATAGCAGAACCTTACTGTTTTAGAAACCTCTCAGTAATGATCATCATGTTAGAAGAAAATTATGTTCCTTAATAAATGAGAATCAATTTTAGGAAGATAAATACATTAAGCCTTCCATTAATTATTTCTAAATCAGTTTTAATAAACAAATGCATGTGAACATGTATTTTTTTGTTTTTGCAGAAGTTGCTTTATACAACTGATTATTTTTACTTCAGATTTATCGTGTGTTATTCCCACATGCTCTATAAATCTTTGAGAGTATTGTGTGCATCTTTTTGGTGAAAAATAAAGTGGTATTCATACATCCTAAGGTGCCAGAGAGAAAAGCTTGGTAGTTTAATCTTTGTAATGTTTTATACTAGGGGGCCATTTTCCTTCATTTTCCCTTCTTCTCTCTCTATCCACTAGTTTAATTATCAATAGATACAATGAAGAGTAGATGCTACATGAGCCACTCATCCTGAAATAGATTCTGTGAGAATCTGCTTAATAGTTTTACAGTCCTGAGCTACATGTGAATCTTCTTTTAATGACTAGAGAGGTATTTAGAAACTAATTCAGTAAAACAGAATTAAATTCTTAAGTTTCTTATGTAAATGTCTTAAATTTGCCAAACTAATAAAATAATATTTATAGAATCTGAGATGATCACAACATATGGAAATATGTGTTTTTCTTCAAGATAGTCCTTTTCAGAAAATTAACAACTTTTCTTATGATTATTTGGTATAATGTTTTTAATTTTTGTCCTATTAAGAAAAGCTTTGAGGGGCACCTGGGTGGTGCAGTCAGTTAAGTAACCAACTCTTGGTTTCAGCTCAGGTGGTGATCTCAAGTCTGAGATCAAGCTTACATCGGGCTCTGCACTCAGAGCAGAGTCTGCTTAAGATTCTCTCTCCCTCTCACTCTGCTCCTCACACCCTTCTCTCTCTAAAATAAATAATTAAATCTTAAAAAAAAATAAAAAAGAAAAGCTTTAAGTTATAGTGAAAGTGCACTGGGCTCGAAGGTGGAGGACCTGGGCTTTAATTCTCCTGTGATTTCTATCAGTGTGCTTTGTAGAAATCTGTGTTGAAGGCTCCACATTAACATCAATAAAATGGCAATGAAGCAGTAGGCCATTGAAAACTACATGTTTTAAGGTCAAAAAGCGTGTCTTTGGAGTCAGGATACAGCATCAGATTGAAATCTTAATCTTTAAAAATTCAATTTCTCATCTATAAAAGTGAAAACAACAAAACTCACTTACCTTATTAGTATAGTGCATGTCATATAGTGAATACATAATAAATCTTAAACTGGATTTTTTTCTTCTGTTTTCATCCTTCAAGAAATTTGAGAAATTTATATAAACTTTGTTATTGCTGCCTTGGAGAAACACCATTCATAAGAAGCATAGCTTTACATCTCAAGAGAAAAAAGTTCAAATTTTTTTTTTTTTAATGAGATTTGAGATAACCCAAAACCATTCATACAGACTGATTATAGTATGAAAGGTTAATGTATATTTGAATAAGATCTGGTAGATTTGTATGTAAAGTTCACAATAAATGTTGGTTTAATAGGCTCACTTCAAGATAGACAATCTTATAAATCATGATTGAATAAACTTTTCTAAAATTTAAAATGTCTTCAACATTTAATGGCATTAGGGAAATTCACTAAAGACTAAAGATTCTTAAAATATAATACGATATATTTTATCCCTTGTAAGACATCACGGCAGTAACAACTAGTTATGAAATATTTCATTATATTTAATAGTCTTTAATAAAGCACTACTTTAGCTTGAATATTTTCCTTTTTTATTTCTTAATGAATTTGATTTTATATGGTTTTTCCCCTAGAAGATTTCAATACTCTAATGTTTAATTGAGTAGAATATGTAAAAATCTCTATTAGTTTTGCAGAATATATGGACTTTGTCAGCAATGATCACCACATATTTAGATAAATTTGTTTTGGCTAAAATTCGTTCCTGAATTTTATCTTTAATGTTTTGTTTGTTGATATGGTTCAGGTACTTTATTTTGATAGCTAGTATCATCTTTTTCATTCTTAGAACAACATTGACTAGCACAGTATATGAAACAATACAAGTGTTCAATAAATACTTTTTGAAGAATAAATAAGCAAATGACAAAACGATTAGATGAGTGACTAAATCTTTAGAGCCGACAAAAAAAATAGTTCCATTATCTGTCAACATAAAGTTTAAACTACTGGATAAAATCGAATACTCTTTTTGTTTTGTTTTGTTCTTAACCAGTGTGAAATATCTGCATGTTCAGATTCTTTCTCCCTCTACCTGTCCATACAACTGAGAAAGATAAATGGAAACAGTACTTTATCTTTTTGCCTCTGTCCTATTTCTGACCACAAAAACTGTCACTGTGATCTATTAACATTGTGGATTTCTTTCTTCAGTCCAAGTGACAAGATTGCTATTTTTGAAATAAGTTCTATCTTTTTGTTACAGGCACCATGAATGATTAAAGGTTTCAGCACTGGAAATTACTAAACCTTTGTCTAAGAATATAGGTGATCTTAAAGTTGACTTATTACAATAAGAAAGAAAAGTAGAAATTTCACCTCATCTGTCTACTCAAAATGTACAGAGTATGATATGATGGGTCATAATGAAAGGCAGGGGTTATTCTTTCTCTACTTTCAGTGGAAATTTCTTTTATGGAACAGAGAAGCGCATTATCCAAAGTCTAACTCTTAAGAAAGAAGAGGATGAATCTAGTGAAGGAGTGTAATTCCTTCAGTCTTGTCATATATGAAATTTCCAAATATATCTGTTTTTCTTTTGCTTTATGTTTCACAGCTGAGGTTAAAACAAACAAACAAACAAAAAATCACTGTCTTACTAACATATTAATTCTGCTCTTAGTAAACCAAATTGTGCTTTGTTTTGACCATCTTGGGAGAACAGTTAGAGGCCATAGAATTCCCTAAAATATGTACTAAATAATTCAAAAAAAGAACAACATCTTATCACATAATGTGGTAAACAAAATAATTTTAGATTTAACTTATCAATGGGGAAACTCAATGTTTTAAGATAGCAAATTTAAAATTTCCTTACTGGGTCTCCTGGGTGGCTCAGTTGGCGAACCATCTGCCTTCTGCTCAGGTCATGATCCCAGGGTCCTGGGATCAAGCCCCACATCTTCGGGCTCCCTGCTCAGTGGGGAGCCTGCTTCTCCCTCTCCCTCTGCTGGCCCCCCTGCTTGTGCTTTCTTTTGCTCTCTTACCTGCTCTCTGTCAAATAAATAAATAAAATCTTTAAAAAAATAAAGTAAAATTTCCTTACTGTACTGAAAATATTGTTACTCTTACTCAAACTCAAGAACAATGTCAAATTGTAATGCTGGTACTAGAAAAGCAATGGGCATATAATCTGATATTGTTACAGTAGATAACTTAAGAATCCTAAATTTTTCTGTGTATAGTCAGGCAGACTCATACCTTTGTACAAAATACCATCCTGAAACATGAGCTAAACTTGAATATGAGAAATTTGAACTACAGGTTTGCTTTTTTTTTTTAATATAAGACTATGAATCCCAAATTGCTAAAATGTGATAAACTATACAAAATAACATAAAAAATATGTAAAGTTCATTAAAATATTTTTTAACAATAGAATTACTTTCCTAATAAAATATTGTCCAGAAACTCAATATGTAAGACAGATAAAGTTAGACTACTATGGTTGAGTAGGAAGTGAGAGGGTTGGGACACGTGTGTGGCTCACTCAGTTAGGCATCTGCCTTCGGCCCAGGTCATAATCCCGGAGTCCAGGGATCGAGCCCTGATTGGGCTCCCTGCTCAGCAGAAAGCCTGCTTCTCCTAGTGCTCTCTAATAAATCTTAAAAAAAAAAAAAAACGAAGTGAGAGGGTTGAGTGGAACTGAGGGTTAGCTTCCTTCATCTGCTTGTCCCCAATTGCCCTCTCCCATCTTTAAATCAAGAGACTAATGAAAAACAATTTAAAAGTCATTAGAAAAACCTATTTAAAGTACTATGCATAAATTGTTGCTCTTAAATAGCATCACTAAACCTGTCTATCAGGTAGTGATAATCATGTGTTAACTCAGGTGACGGATTCCTTTTATTCAAGTATCCATTCTCAGAGCCTTTGCTAGATAATGTATAGTTTAATTTCCAGGGGAAAAAATAAATGTGGGTTTATTTCTACTCTCCTTGAGTTTGGACTGGCCTGTGATTTGCTTGACCAATAGAATGTAGGAGAAGTGATATCATGAGACTAGGAAAGGTAGGCCTTAAGCAATCTTGCAGCTGCTGTGTTAACACTGTTAGGTGATTTCCCGTTGGTGGCCACAGCACCATGAAAGTGTTTGAAATGAAGGAGAGAGAGGGCGCAGCTGTCCTAGCTGAGCCAGGCCTCCAGTCCACCACCCAGCTAAATGCAGTAGCATAAAAGAACCTAGGGAGGGTAGATACTTTCCTGTTTGCACATGACTGAAAGATTTCTTCAGACATAAGCTGGGCAGATGCACAGGGACTTTTAGGTACTGGACCTGTGTGACTATCATAATTAGTGTGACTAAGACAATCAGTATGTCTGTGTTTGTGGGTCCAGACACAGCAGTCAGTATATCCAGAGTATTATTCTTTCTAGAGGGATCAAGGTCTCAAATGACCTATAAAACCAAACAGGCATATATCGGAACTGCTCAGTTTAACCAAACTGTCAACATATCAATAGAATACATTTCTCTGTAAGAAACAGGTACATTGCTTCACACTGGCTTAAATAATAAGAACAATTATTTCACATAAATGTGTACCCAAAGTTAGGACAAGTATCAGGATCAGTGGATCTAGCCATTAAAAAATATTCTAGAAGTCTTTGCTCTTTGTCTCTCCCAACTGCCATCTTGAATACTACCTTCTTTCTATGGCTGATTGACTTCTGATCATAAAATGAGTGCCAAGAGCAACTGGGGTAAGAACTCTTCATTTACAGAAAGTGGGAATGAATTACTTACGGGGAAAAAAAAACAACAATAAACTATTATGAACCTTTCTAAAAACATCCAGAAAACCTTTTGTCTCATTCAGCCTATTAAGATATGAGTCCATTCCTAATTTGTCACCACCAAAGTGGGCAGAATTGCTCTGATTATTGTACTTTATCAGGGTTAACCTCTGGGTTTTGGATGAAGTCATTTTCCCTTGAATTACATGAGTTGTCAAAACAGAATGTGGAGACAGATTCCTGAGGAAGAAGAAGATAAAGAATATTAGGTGGTAAAATAATATTCATGTTAGTCTATTTGTTATGGTTCTGAAAAGGTCTATAGTGATCTGTATTTGAAGCCTATCAGTCTGTGCAGTGTGGCAAGTCTACAGAGTTCATCATTATGTCTAGATTGCTTAGTCTGTCTGGGCCTGAATTTTTCCCATTATATATTTATTTACTGAGATATGATTGATATGTCACCTTATATTAGTTTCAGGTGTACAACATTTGATATTTATATATATTGCAAAATGATTATCGCAACAAGTCTAGTTAGCATCTGTCACCATACATAGTTTCAATTTTTTTTCTTGTGATGAAAACTCTTAAGATCTACCCTCTTAGCAACTTGCAAGTATGCAATATAGTATTATTAATTTAGCACCATGCTGTACATTACACTCCTATAATTTATTATATACTTCTCTCATATATTCTTGAATGCAGATGAAGTCTTATGAGTTGATCCTGAGGGGGATTTAAAGGTGAGAGGAATGTTTTAGAATCATTTTAGAACACAGGCTCCATAACCTAGCATTGTCCTTCTAGTTAGGGAACTCAGTCTTTTTAGTGGTTAAATCTCCTAATCCCACCCAATCCAGTTCTGTATCCAGGCTTTCATGGAGTGTTGAGTTGTTCCAGCCATGGATCATGGATTAAATCCACTTTGCCTCTTCGAGCACTAGCAATTTTCATCCTATGCTTCAGGCAATCTGAGTGGCAGGGCTTCTCCCACAAGTGAGCTTCTCCTTGCTTCTAAGCTCCGCCACGTCTTTGTTGCCAAAGGACCCCAGATGTGACGGTCTACATAGCCATTCTCCCCAACTACACTGGGTTGGGAAATTGAAGGATATTATAAGGACTTATTGTAGGCCTTGGAATCAGAATGACTTGAAATGAGTCTGTGTCTCCACATACTGGTTCTCTGGCCCTAGGGAAAATGAAATCTCTAAGCCTCAGTTTCCTCATTTGTAAAAATCAAGATAATAATAGTACCTAATTATGATTTTTGTTTGAGGTTTGAATGAGTTCATGCATAAAAAGTCACATTAAGAACAATGCTTAGCACAGATTAATGGCTGGGCACATGCTTATTATTATTGCTCTCCTGCACATTTTGCACTCTCTCTCTCTCTCTCTCTCTCTCTCTCACACACACACACACACAGGTTATTCATGTGTAGAATATTCAGATATATCTTTCCAAGGTTCAGACTTATATTGTTTCCATGTCATCACTGGTTGTTTATTGATTGGATTGACTGAGTGAAAACCCAACTCAGCTGAATCTGGGGAAACATAATAAAAACCATGATCAGCTGAATCTCAGAGAAACATGGCTAAGTACTTTATATAGAGAGATAACATCACAATTTGCTAAGTCAACTAGATTTGAAACCTCAGAGTAATTGTTTACCACTCCCTCTTCTCCACAACCAATTAATTCCTAAATCCCACAGATTTTCATTCTGTAAACTCTTTCCCATCTGTTCTTTCTCTTTGATTTCCAGTTCTATCATCCTAGTGCTGATCTGCATTAACTCTTTCCCAACCAAGTTTATTGCCTTGTCTCCAGTGTTTTCATTCCAATATATTATACAGATTATCAATAGTGCCATTGCCTTTTTTTATTTGACTTAGCCCTTATGTGGTTGGGATGATATATTTTTAGATAACTAAGGTCAATTTGGCTTGCCAAATTATACTAGTTACTCTCGATGTTTCCACTTTAGGAAACTGGGTATGTATGTCTCCACTTTGCTCCCAATTTTATTTTCTGAAGGATTATTAATATAGAGGAAAACAAAATTCTGCTTTCATGCAGAAGTGCAAGTCATGATTTCTCCCAATTTTAGCCCTTTCCAATACAGTAAAAGCTGACACAGCATAACAGAGGTGAGAAAGGATATTATTTGTAAACAGAAGAAACCTGTCACTGGGAAGTTCATCCTAACTCACAGTATCTTTTTGGTTAGGAAGTGACCACCAGTCTTCTGAACTCTCATTACAGTCTCATTTTAATATGTACATATTAACAATAACAAAAATCATAATCCCATTGATTAAAGATGACTTTTTTTTTTAAGATTTTATTTATTTACTTGACAGAGAGAGACACAGCGAGAGAGGGAACACAAGAAGGGGGAGTGGGAGAGGGAGAAGCAGGCTCCCCGCTGAGCAGGGAGCCCGATGCGGGGCTCGATCGCAGGACTCTGGGATCATGACCTGAGCCGAAGGCAGACGCTTAACAACTGAGCCACCCAGGCGCTCCATTAAAGATGATGACTATTAATAATTTATAAAATTATTTTTCTGTGAAAATATTAATTAATTAATTAATAATATGCACACACTATTTCTCACATATCAGGTTTTAAGAACATAGCTCCTAGACACCTCTCCAGCCCAAAACATATGTGACTTTTCAGACCCAGCTATAGGCTATTACAGTTGTTTTACTAGGCAGAAAAACTGCATTCCCCACACTAGACTTGGTAAACGGCCACTGCATTCCAGTCTCTGAATCAGGGAGTTGCAGTCAAGGACTCAGGCCTACCTGCAGGTGATGCTCTTGTGCATATACATCTGTATTCTTAGCTCAGAGGACCTCCATTCAGAGGCCATTTGATTGAGGGCCTTCTGTTGAGACTTTCTTTGGGTTCCTCTGCCTTAACTTCTTATTAGGTGGAGTGGGGAGAACCTTGAACACATCTTTTTCCACATTAACTATTCTACTTTTCCATTCCAGCACATCACCCTCTCCATCTTACCAGCTCCCAAATCTTTTAAACAGTAGAATCCTTTTGCTTAAGGCCCCTCAGCAGTGAGACACACTGCATGCAGTGCCAAGGGGGGGGATGGAATTGGGGAGTTGGCACTTTTGCCAGTTTAGCTTCTTGTTTATGCTATCACAGTAAATGATCAAGTTTCAACTGCTACTTTCATTTGGTTTGCTGTCTTCATCAGCTACTCTGATACCTTGCAGCTCAGTTCCCTCTAGCTCAGCTGAGCTTCTGACAAAATCATCTTCCCTTCCGTACCCTTCCTGACCCTTCCCTTCCCTTCCCCATCCCTGCACTTCCCTTCTCCATCCCTGCCCTGCCCTGCCCTTCTCTCTCTCTCTCTCTTTCTTTCCAGCTCCTTTTCTCTTTCTCTACAATCCTTAATACCAGGGTAGAGTGTCTAACAAATAATGTTTGCACAACTAATATTTGTTCAATTGAATGAATGACTAAAATGAGAAAGAGTATACTGGTTTTTGTATACTGCATTTGTTTGTTTGTTTGTTTTCTATTTTTAAGTATTTTCAAAATCATTAAATGCATTTCAAACAGTTTTATTTTTTGCTACTTTGTTTCATCATGACTACATCTCAATTTAGTTTACCAGTGTCCTATTGTTAAACTTGTTTTCAAAATATCACTCAATATTGGCAAAACTTTTTTGATAGACATCCTTGAGCATATTTTTGGGGTATCATTTGGTAATATGTAGGGATTAAGACCATTGGCTTTGATTAATATTACCTGGATTAAAGTTATAGCTCTGAAATTTATTAGCCAAGTGCCATTAAATTATTAAAGCTTCTCTATGTCTTTCTTTATCAATTTTAATAAATATAATGATAACTAGTTCATACTTTTGAATATATTATATTCTCATATATAAATGAGAATTTATAAGAAATTAACCAAATACCTAGCATATAATAAATACTAAAAATGTCATCTCTTATATTTTGCATAGTTTAAAGAAAGAAATATACTGGCTCAAAGCAAACAAACATTTTAAGGACACCAATGCATATTTTATTTTATTTTATTATTTTTATGTGATTTTTTTATTGTTATGTTAATCCCCATACATTACATCATTAGTTTTAGATATAGTGTTCCATGATTCATTGTTTGTGCATAACACCCAGTGCTCCATGCAGAACGTGCCCTCCTCAATACCCATCACCAGGCTAACCCATCCTCCCAACCCCCTCCCCTCTAGAACCCTCAGTTTGTTTTTCAGAGTCCATCGTCTCTCATGGTTCTTCTCCCCCTCCGATTTCCCCCCCTTCATTCTTCCCCTCCTGCTACATTCTTCTTCTTCTTTTTTTCTTTCTTAACATATATTGCATTATTTGTTTCAGAGGTACAGATCTGAGATTCAACAGTCTTGCACAATTCACAGCGCTTACCAGAACACATACCCTCCCCAGTGTCCATCACCCAGTCACCCCATCCCTCCCACCCCACCCCCCACTCCAGCAACCCTCAGTTTGTTTCCTGAGATTAAGAACTCCTCATATCAGTGAGGTCATATGATACATGTCTTTCTCTGTTTGACTTATTTCGCTCAGCATAATACCCTCCAGTTCCATCCACGTCGTTGCAAATGGCAAGATCTTATTCCTTTTGATGGCTGCATAATATTCCATTGTATATATATACCACTTCTTCTTTATCCATTCATCTGTTGATGGACATCTTGGCTCTTTCCACAGTTTGGCTATTGTGGACATTGCTGCTATAAACATTGGGGTGCACGTAGCCTTTTGGGTCCCTACTTTTGTATCTTTGGGGTAAATACCCAGTAGTGCAATTGCTGGATCATATGGTAGCTCTATTTTCAACTTTTTGAGGAACCTCCATACTGTTTTCCAGAGTGGCTGCACCAGCTTGCATTCCCACCAACAGTGTAGGAGAGTTCCCCTTTCTCCGCATCGCCGCCAACATCTGTCATTTCCTGACTTGTTAATTTTAGCCATTCTGACTGGTGTGAGGTGGTATCTCATTGAGGTTTTGATTTGGATTTCCCTGATGCCAAGCGATATTGAACACTTTTTCATGTGTCTGTTGGCCATTTGGATGTCTTCTTTGGAAAAATGTCTGTTCATGTCTTCTGCCCATTTCTTGATTGGATTCTTTGTTCTTTGGGTGTTGAGTTTGATGAGTTCTTTATAGATTTTGGATACTAGCCCTTTATCTGATATGTCATTTGCAAATATCTTCTCCCATTCTGTCAGTTGTCTTTTGGTTTTGTTGACTGTTTCCTTTGCTTTGCAAAAGCTTTTTATCTTGATGAAGTCCCAATAGTTCATTTTTGCCCTTGCTTCCCTTGCCTTTGGCGATGTTTCTAGGAAGAAGTTGCTGCGGCTGAGGTCGAAGAGGTTGCTGCCTGTGTTCTCTTTGAGGATTTTGATGGACTCCTGTCTCACATTGAGGTCTTTCAACCATTTGGAGTCTATTTTTGTGTGTGGTGTAAGGAAATGGTCCAGTTTCCTTCTTCTGCATGTGGCTGTCCAATATTCCCAACACCATTTGTTGAAGACACTGTCTTTTTTCCATTGGACATTCTTTCCTGCTTTGTCAAAGATTAGTTGACCATAGAGTTGAGGGTCCATTTCTGGGCTCTCTATTCTGTTCCATTGATCTATGTGTCTGTTTTTGTGCCAGTACCATACTGTCTTGATGATGACAGCTTTGTAGTAGAGCTGGAAGTCTGGAATTGTGATGCCGCCAGCTTTGCTTTTCTTTTTCAACATTCCTCTGGCTATGCGGGGTCTTTTCTGGTTCCAAACAAATTTTAGGATTATTTGTTCCATTTCTTTGAAGAAAGTGGATGGTATTTTGATGGGGATTGCATTGAATGTGTAGATTGCTCTAGGTAGGATTGACATCTTCACAATATTTGTTCTTCCAATCCATGAGCATGGAACGTTTTTCCATTTCTTTGTGTCTTCCTCAATTTCTTTCATGAGTATTTTATAGTTTTCTGAGTACAGATCCTTTGCCTCTTTGGTTAGATTTATTCCTAGGTATCTTATGGTTTTGGGTGCAATTGTAAATGGGATCGACTCCTTAATTTCTCTTTCTTCTGACTTGTTGTTGGTGTATAGGAATGCCACTGACTTCTGTGCATTGATTTTATATCCTGCCACTTGACTGAATTCCTGTATGAGTTCTAGCAGTTTTGGGGTGGAGTCTTTGGGATTTTCCACATAAAGTATCATATCATCTGCAAAGAGTGAGAGTTTGACTTCTTCTTTGCCAATTTGGATGCCTTTGATTTCTTTTTGTTGTCTGATTGCTGTGGCTAGGACTTCCAATACTATGTTGAATGGCAGTGGCGATAGTGGACATCCCTGCCGCGTTCCTGACCTTAGGGGGAAAGCTCTCAGTTTTTCCCCATTGAGAATGATATTCGCTGTAGGTTTTTCATAGATGGCTTTTATGATATTGAGGTATGTACCCTCTATCCCTATACTGTGAAGAGTTTTGATCAAGAAAGGATGCTGTACTTTGTCAAATGCTTTTTCTGCATCTATTGAGAGGATCATATGATTCTTGTTCTTTCTTTTGTTAATGTATTGTATCACGTTGATTGATTTGCGGATGTTGAACCAACCTTGCAGCCCAGGGATAAATCCCACTTGGTCGTGGTGAATAATCCTTTTAATGTACTGTTGGATCCTATTGGCTAGTATTTTGGTGAGAATTTTTGCATCCATGTTCATCAGGGATATTGGTCTGTAATTCTCCTTTTTGATGGGGTCTTTGTCTGGTTTGGGGATCAAGGTAATGCTGGCCTCATAAAATGAGTTTGGAAGTTTTCCTTCCATTTCTATTTTTTGGAACAGTTTCAGAAGGATAGGTATTAATTCTTCTTTAAATGTTTGGTAGAATTCCCCTGGGAAGCCATCTGGCCCTGGGCTTTTGTGTTTTGGGAGATTTTTGATGACTGCTTCTATTTCCTTAGTGGTTATAGGTCTGTTCAGGTTTTCTATTTCTTCCTGGTTCAGTTTTGGTAGTTGATACATCTCTAGGAATGCATCCATTACTTCCAGGTTATCTAATTTGCTGGCATAGAGTTGCTCATAATATGTTCTTATAATTGTTTGTATTTCTTTGGTGTTGGTTGTGATTTCTCCTCTTTCATTCATGATTTTGTTGATTTGGGTCATTTCTCTTTTCTTTTTGATAAGTCTGGCCAGGGGCTTATCAATCTTGTTAATTCTTTCAAAGAACCAGCTCCTAGTTTCGTTGATCTGTTCTACTGTTCTTTTGGTTTCTATTTCATTGATTTCTGCTCTGATCTTTATTATTTCTCTTCTCCTGCTGGGTTTAGGCTTTATTTGCTGTTCTTTCTCCAGCTCCTTTAGGTGTAGGGTTAGGTTGGTTACTTGATACCTTTCTTGTTTCTTGAGAAAGGCTTGTATTGCTATATACTTTCCTCTTAGGACTGCCTTTGCTGTATCCCAAAGATTTTGAATAGTTGTGTTTTCATTTTCATTGGTTTCCATGAATTTTTTTAATTCTTCTTTAATTTCCTGGTTGACCCATTCATTCTTCAGTAGGATGCTCTTTAGCCTCCATGTATTTGAATTCTTTCCGACTTTCCTCTTGTGATTGAGTTCTAGTTTCAAAGCATTGTGGTCTGAAAATAGGCAGGGGATGATCCCAATCTTCTGGTACTGGTTGAGACCTGATTTATGACCTAGGATGTGATCTATTCTGGAGAATGTTCCATGGGCACTAGAGAAGAATGTGTATTCCGTTGCTTTGGGATGGAATGTTCTGAATATGTCTGTGAAGTCCATTTGTTCCAGTGTGTCATTTAAAGTCTTTATTTCCTTGTTGATCTTTTGCTTAGACGATCTGTCCATTTCAGTGAGGGGGGTGTTAAAGTCCCCCACTATTATTGTATTGTTGTCAATGTGTTTCTTTGCTTTTGTTATTAATTGCCTTATATAATTGGCTGCTCCCATGTTAGGGGCATAGATATTTACAATTGTTAGATCTTCTTGTTGGATAGACCCTTTAAGTAGGATATAGTGTCCTTCTTCATCTCTTATTACAGTCTTTGGTTTAAAATCTAATTTGTCTGATATAAGGATTGCCACCCCAGCTTTCTTTTGGTGTCCATTAGCATGGTAAATGGTTTTCCACCCCCTCACTTTCAATCTGGGGGTGTCTTTGGGTCTAAAATGAGTCTCTTGCAGACAGCATATCGATGGGTCTTGTTTTTTAATCCAATCTGATAGCCTGTGTCTTTTGATTGGGGCATTTAGCCCATTTACATTCAGGGTAACTATTGAAAGATAGGAATTTAGTGCCATTGTATTGCCTGTAAAGTGACTGTTACTGTATATTGTTTGTGTTCCTTTCTGATCTATGTTGCTTTTAGGCTCTCTCTTTGCTTAGAGGACCCCTTTCAATATTTGTTGTAGGGCTGGTTTCGTGTTTGCAAATTCCTTTAGTTTTTGTTTGTCCTGGAAGCTTTTTATCTCTCCTTCAATTTTCAATGACAGCCTAGCTGGATATAGTATTCTTGGCTGCATATTTTTCTCATTTAGTGCTCTGAATATGTCCTGCCAGTCCTTTCTGGCCTGCCAGGTCTCTGTGGATAAGTCTGTTGCCAATCTAATATTTCTACCATTGTAGGTTACAGATCTCTTCTCCCGAGCTGCTTTCAGGATTTTCTCTTTGTCTCTGAGACTCGTAAGTTTTACTATTAGATGTCGGGGTGTTGACCTATTTTTATTGATTTTGAGAGGGGTTCTCTGTGCTTCCTGGATTTTGATGCCTGTTTCCTTCCCCAAATTAGGGAAGTTCTCTGCTATAATTTGCTCCATTATACCTTCTGCCCCTCTCTCTCTTTCTTCTTCTTCTGGGATCCCAATTATTCTAATGTTGTTTCGTCTTATGGTATCGTTTATCTCTCGAATTCTGCCCTCGTGATCCAGTAGTTGTTTATCTCTCTTTTTCTCAGCTTCTTTATTTTCCATCATTTGGTCTTCTATCTCACTGATTCTTTCTTCTGCCTCATTTATCCTAGCAGTTAGCGCCCCCATATTTGATTGCACCTCATTAATAGCCTTTTTGATTTCTACTTGGTTCGATTTTAGTTCTTTTATTTCTCCAGAAGGGGTTTCTCTAATAACTTCCATGCTTTTTTCAAGCCCAGCTAGTATCTTTAAAGTGATGATTCTGAACTCTAGATCTGACATCGTACTAATGTCCGTATTGAGTAGGTCCCTGGCAGTCGGTACTACCTCTTGTTCTTTTTGTTGAGGTGATTTTTTCCGTCTTGTCATTTTGTGCAGAGGAGAATAGATTAATGAGAGAACAAAATGCTAGCAGGGTAACAACGTCCCCAGAAAATATACTCTAAACAAATCAGAAAAGACCTGAAGCAGTGGGAAAAGAAAGGAAAAGAGAGAAAAAAGAAAAAGAAAGAAAAAAAGAAAAAAGAAAAAGATAAAGATAAAAACAAACAAAAGCAGAACAAAACAAAACAAAAACAGAATGTGATCAAATATGATCAGGCTGGTTTATAGATCAGTGCCACACACTAGATTTTGGGTGTATTTTGGTCTGTTAAAAGAAAGTCCCTCCCAAAATTTTAAAGAAAGAAAAACTTATATATGTACAAAAATAAGGGTTGATATGATGAAGGGTTGGAATATGACTGTAAAGATGGAAATTATAAAAAATTTTAAAAAAGGATTTGATAAGTTGTTTGAAAAAAGGAAGAAGTGGATTAAAAAAAAAAAAGAAAGAAAGAAAAAGGGAGAGAATGTGATCAGGCAGGGGAGTAGAAAAAAACCCTACACTAGAGATTTAGAGTATATTTTGATCTGTTAGAAGAAACTATCTCAAGATTTTAAAGAGAGAACAACTTATATGTATATGCCAAAAATACGGGTAACTACTATGAAGGGATAGAATATGACTTTAAAAATGAAAAATAAAAAAAAAATTTTTTAAAAAAGGGATTGATAAGATGTTGGTTGAAAAAGGGAAAAAGAAAAATTCAAAAAAAAAGAAAAAAAGAAAAAAAAAGACAGTTAAAAAAATAATTAACTTTGAAAGACTAAAGAATCATGGTAAAAAAGCCATGAATTCTATGTGCAGTATTCCCCTAGCGCTGGAGTTCTGCCGTTCTCACTGATCGGTGAACTTGGTCTTGGCTGGCTGTTCTCGCTGATCTTCTGGGGGAGGGGCCTGTTGCCGTGGTTCCCAAATGTCTTTGCCGGAGGCAAAATTGCCCCGCCCTTGCCGGTCCGGGCTAACTAATCTGCTCAGGTTTGCTCTCCGGAGCTTTTGTTCCCTGCAAGCTTTCTGTACAGCTTTGGAGGCTGAGAGTGAAAATGGCGGCCTCCCAGTCTCCGCCCCGGAGGAGCCGAGAACTCGGGGTCCCGCTCCTCAGCGAGCCCCCAGAGAAAAGCAGTCAGTCACTCCCGTCTCCCCGGTCTCCGGCCACACTCCGCGCTCACCCGGCCTGTGACCGCGCCTTTCTATCTGGCACCCGACCCCGGGTGGAGTCTCCAAACCCAGCAGATCCCCGCGGTGCGCTCCCGCACCTCTCCTCCCGGGGGAAGAAGGTGAGTCTCCCCGGATCTGCCGCTTGTTGGGTCCCTGCTGGAGGATCAGTGGCCCGACTGTGCCGCGGATCACGGTTTATAGCAACCCCGAGCTGAGAGCCCACGCCTGGGCTCCGTCTCTGCAGCCGGCTTCCCCGCTCCGATACCTGGGAGCTCTGCCACACTCAGGCACCCCAGGTCTTTCTGTGACCCCGAGGGTCCTGAGACCACACTGTCCCGCGAGGGTTCCACCCCCCACTTCACCACCAGAGTGACGTCCCTCAGCGGAGCAGACTTCTAAAAGTTCCGATTTTGTGCTCCGCGGCTCTATCACTTCCCAGAAGCCGCCGACGGAGGCCCCTCCCCTGCCGTCTATCCTCCCGAATAACACCTCGGATTCACTTCTCCTACCTTCCAGAAAGTGGTCGGTTTTCTGTTCAGAGAGTTGTTGCTATTCTTTTCTTCGATCTCCTGTTGAGTTTGTAGGTGTTCAGAATGGTTTGATCCCTATCCAGCTGAATTCCTGAGAGGAGACGAAATCCAGGTCTCCTACTCCTCTGCCATCTTGCTCCCACCAATGCATATTTTAAAACATGCTTCAGAATAGTTTAAATTTATTCTTGTGTCAGTATATTATCTGAGGCCTGTGGTGGAGGCTTCTAAGCTTCAGCTTTATTTAGTTTTCCTGGCACCTGGCACTTTCTTGCTTTTTGTGCTGTTGAGCAAGGCTGTATGATTAGTCCCAGTTAATATGTTATTGTACAAGGTACTTGTATTACTTCCAGGCTTGGCATTTAATTTTCTGTGACTGTTTCTTCCTTTCTCTACTCTTTTTCTGACAAGGAAGAAACACTGTTCTGCATTAGACATAACCAAGAAGTAAACTTCTAAAATCACAATTCCAGAGTTCACTTACTCAGCATAACCTGGCCACCATGGTTAATAAAGTACCTCTTTCCCTGTATCCCTGTTAATTTTAATTATAGGGAGGTATGAAAATAGATATACAGATGACAGATTCTGATCTCGGCCAATTTATAATAAAAATATACTTTAAAATGACATTCCTTTAATATTGGAAAAATGAAAGATTTTAATATTTTCCATTTCCATTTATTACAATAATTACATAATATACATGATAATATAATGTAAATATAAGAAATCTTTCTTTTCAATTACAAATTCCCATTCATAACTGAAAAAGTTAGTTATTTTCATATGCATTGACTTCTAAAATTTTTCTGCATACTAAATCAGTTACATGTCATTTATATTGAAAAAATTTTCCCAACTTGTCATTTGACTCAATTTTATTTATCTCAGGCATTTAATGTAAAGGTGGCTTTAATAGTTATACAGCTAAAAGATTCTTGTTTTTGTTTTGTTTTCCATTAGTCATTGTATTAATCTGCTTAGGCTGCCATAACAAAATACCACAAACTGGATGGTTTCAACAGAAATTTATTTTCTCGTAATTCTGGAGGCTCAAGAGTCCAAGATCAAGTTGCTTTCAGTGTTGGTTTCTAGTGAAACCTTTCTCCTCAGCTTACAGACAATGTTTTCTTGCTATGTCTTCACATAGCCTTTTCTCTGTGTGTGCATGGAGAGAGACAATTCTGATGTCTTTTCTTATATAAGGACAACCATCCTATTGGATTAGGGACCCATCCTTAGGACCCCACTAATTACCTCTTCAAAGTCCCTGTTTTCAAATACAGTTATACTGGGGATTAAGTCTTCAACATGTGAATTTTAGGTGCACACAATTGAGCCTATAACATTCTGCCCTCTGTCTCTCCAAAACCTGTCCTATATTTACCCCATCCCCACACCTCAGAAGTCTTAACCCATTCCAGCATCAGTTTCAAAGTCTCATTTAAATATCATCTAAATCATGTATGGGTGAAACTAAAGGTATGATTCATCTTGAGGCAAAATTCTCTCTAGCTGTGAACTGTGAAACCAGACAAGTTATGTGATGCCAAAATATGATGGTGGGACAGGCATAGGATAAACATTTCCATTCCAAAAAAGAGGAATCAGAAAGAAGAAAAGGATGATGGGTTCCAAGGAAATATGAGAGAGTCAGGCAAATGCCATTAGATCTTAAAGCTTGAGAATAATCTTAATTGACTCCATGCTGTAGTCACTAGGCTCATTGAAGTGGTAGCTCCACCCCAAGACTCTAGAAGGCAGCCCTGCCCTCTTGCTCTGGGCAAAGCTCTCTCACCACTGGTTTTTTTGTAGTGTACCCCCTGTCCCTGCTCCCAAGGCACTGGGCAGAGGAAATCTGGCCCACTGAAGCCAAGCAGGTAGTCCTCATCCTCTGAAACCAAAGAGGAAAAGCCTTGTTTTTCCAGGCAGTAGGCTCTGGGTCTGTGGTGGGAGTGGCAGCCCTAAGGATCTGAATCACCTTCAGGGTCATTCTTCCCTTTTCTTGAAGGGAAATGCATGCCAACAGCTGGATAGCTCTATTGTTCTATTCTGTAGAATCTCAGCAGATCCTGAAAGCCTTCCTTTATGTAATACCTTCTCTATTCCCTCTGGTCTAAACTGGCAGTATCTCTGCTGGTATAATCCCATTTCTGTTCCTGGCTTCTGTTGAGATGGTTAATTAACATCATGTATAATCTTTTTATGGAGTGATTGTACAACCACATGCTTTATCTTTTTTTTGTTTTTTGCAATATGGATAGGATGAGAATTCTCCAAATCTTGCAGTTTGGGTTCCTTTTGGATAGAAATCTTTTCAACTAAATATCTAAGTTCATTACATTCTACTTTCCCCAAAACACTAGAACAAAATTCAGTCAAATTACTTGCCATTTTATAACAAGGATTGCCTTTCCTCCAGTTTCCAACACCATATTCTTCATTTTGAGATCTTACCAGAATGTTTAATGTTCATATTTTTACCAACATTCTGTTCTTGATGGTATATATATTCTCTAAAATGATAGAAGCTTTCTCTACAGCTCTCCTCTTTTCTTCCTGAGATTTCACCAGAGAATTGCTTTTAATATTTATTTAACATATATTTAACAAAATACCACAGGCTGGGTGGCTTAAACACCAGAAATTTATTATTTCACAGTTCTGGAGGCTAGAAGTTCAAGATCAAGGTGCCATTAGAGTTCATTTCTGGTGAGATCTCTCTCCTCAGCTTGCAGACAGTATATTTTCTTTCTTGTGTACTCATGTAGCCTTTTTTGCAAATTCTGGTGTCTCCTTTTCTTTTTATAAACTACCATTCTGATGGCATGAGGGCCCACCCTCATGGCCTCATTTAATTCTAATTACTTCCTTAGAGACTCTGTCTTTATTTATTTATTTTTTAAAGACTTTATTTGACAGAGAGAGAGAGAGCACGAGCAGGGGGGAGACCGGGAAAGGGAGAAGCAGGCTCCTCGCAGGGCAGGAAGCCCCACACGGGGCTCCATCCTGAGATCCTGGGATCATGACCTGAGCTAAAGGCAGACACTTAATGTACTAGGCCACTCAGGTGCCTCAAGAGGCTCTGTCTTTACATACAATCACATGGGGAGTTAGAACTTCAACATAAGAATTTTGGTAGGGACACAATTCATTCCAAAATAGTTATGGTTAAAAATTCCTGACTTGAAGATCAGAAATACATTTATTCATAATTTTTCATGATTTCCCATGATTTTAATTATTAATTTCATTTTGTAGTAATCAGTTTGGTCATGGCTATATTGTGATATCAAAAATTTTTGAAATATCATTGATTTAATAAATAAAGTTTACATCTCATTTTCTGTAAATTTTGCTTTGGGTTCTAAAGCTTTGCCAAGTCTGTCTCATTCATGCACAAAGAGCTGGAAGAGTATGCACTAGCTTTGAGATGCTTCAGCCTGGAAGATTGTACCACCTATAAAAGGAGTTGAAAATATACGTGCTGAGTAGTAAGTGACTTTGCCACATATATTTTTTTCTGATTATAAAAGAATAATATATCATAATATTTATAAATCACAAAAGGTAAAATTGAAAAAAGTTTAAAAACTATTTTAATACCAAGAGCTTTCTTTTACCAGTTCATAACATATGACAAGGTTTAAGTCAATTTTCTCCAAATATTGCTGATTTGGACTAACACCAACAACATTTTCTTGGTTTACACTTACAATAGATATATATTTATATTGTATTATATGTTTTACATAATATTAGACCTAAGATATTATGTTAACTATAAAACGTAGACAAAAGTTAAAATTTAGAAAGGTTAAGATATAATTGAACAGAAGTTCTAGTAGGTCTGTCTTAGTCCCATCAAACCATATCCAAGATTAAGACGGCTGCTCTACACGACATTATTATTATTTTTTTTAAAGATTTCATTTATTTATCTGTCGGGGGGGAGAACAAGCAGGAGGGGATCAGCAGGCAGAGGGAGAAGCAGGCTTCCCGCCAAGCAAGGAGCCCGATGTGGGGCTCCATCCCAGGACCCCAGGACCATGACCCAAGCCGAAGGCAGACGCCCAACCAACTGAGCCACCCAGGCACCCCTACACAACATTATTTTTATGAAAATCAAATGTGAGAAGACAAAAAAGTTACTGACAGTCAGCCCTCTCCCATTTCTGGCTGAGTTGTCTGGGGAGTCTCTGTCTCACAAGGTTTGCAAGAATAGAATTACTACTGATCAAGACAGGGCAATGACTCTGGCTGCCTCACAAGCCAAATTAAGGAAATAATAGATTCCCTTCTGGTGTTTGTAACTCCACACCCTAGAAATGGAAGCAGTCAATGGGGGTGAGTCATGTTGTCATTATACCTTTTTTTGGTGTGTTTGTACAATTCTCGTTCAGAGAGACCTGCATGTGATAGGTAAGCCAAGAATTTCCTGGTAAATCTGTAGGGGTTCTTGAGATTAGTGCTAAACCTATTGTATTCCTGCAAATGAAAACAATGGTGGCAGCTTCTCCACCTTTTTCTTCCTTATTCATTTCCATTGTTGAAATGAAGGCATTGGTTCCAAAAGACTTACCTCGAAGCACTAGCAAACTGCACATTTGTTCACAGATAAGCTTACAGCTGTTTCCATGGAATAGTCACTTGTCATTTCTTTTTCACCTTCCAAATGTCTTGAGAGCACTCTCATTATCAGATTTTAACCAGAACCATATGGCCAAGAAAATTCTGGCAAAAGCAGAAGATTGCTTAAAATAGTAAGTGATGCTTAGTTAAAACAGACAATATAACTTAATACAATATGTCAGAGACAGTGGGCAAATTGCACTGTTACATAGTTTGTTTACCAACATGCTTAACAGAGTGTTTTCTGACTCTCCTCATGTGGTTGTCTCTGTGGATAGTAGTTGAACAGGAAAAGTGTGTGACCCAAGGAAGTCCATCAAGCAAGCTGATCATGTTTACAAACAATTTCCCCTTCTGTATGTCTGTGTGATTTATTCCACTTAGCTGTCTATATTGCTTTGCTTTGATTTGTAGTGAAGGCAAGAGTCAACATCTGTAAGAATGATTTTAAAAACATGTGAATTTATTCTTTGAAAAATATGAAAATAGTTATTTCATTGCTAAATTAGGACAAATAGGTAAATTGTTTACAATTTTCAGTATAAAATTTTATGATTCAATTATTAAGAAAAGAATGATTTTAGGGTAGATTGCATGATTACATTTTGAAATACAAAAGCTAAGTTTAATACTCATCTCCATAGGAGGGCTACTGACTTTCTCAGTTCTAATTCATGGCTGCCTATAATTTCAACTTGATTTTCATTATCCAAAAAATACTGCTGTGAATCCTTATTACCAAAAGCAATTGAACACCACAAAATGGCCAAAATGTAAATAGGTAAAGAGAAGAAAATAAACCACTTGAATATTTCAGTACATATACATGCTATAAGAGAAATATTCAAATTAATCTTCTCCCCAGGAACCGAATAAATATACTATTTAAAACATAAAGTAATTGGGAAAAGAATATACCCTGCATTCATGGTCAGCACTGTCATTACATAAAATGTAAGGAGCCTTCAAGAATATATTAAGGGGAATGTAAATGCAACATGCTCTTTCTAGTGTGACATAATTAATCTGTGCAACAGGTAGGATATACATAAACTTCATGGCTTTCCTTTTAAAGAACTCATTTGTATGCACTCCCTATTAAGTTTTTCAGAGAAAAAAAAAACTGTAGTAAAACATTCTCAAATTATCTATAAAGTTTATGCAGACATTCTAGAAAGCATTGTTTATAAACCAGCCCTACTATATAAGTAAATTCTACTGAATTTTCTGGATTGGCTCCATGCAGATATAACTATAAAAATCGAATGAGATCTTACTTTATTCTAATAAAGTATCTAGAACCCAGATCAGTGACTTAGAATTCAATTCAGACAAGCTTCCTTTCTTAAAATTAAACATACTGCATTAATGAAAACATCTTAAAATGCACTTTACAAAAAATAAAATTATTTTTTTTCTTTTGCCACTGACGGCAATTCACTTGTGAAAAACTAACAGAATATATGCCCCTACAAATATCATCAAAACCTTTTAAAAGGTCACATAAAGTAATTAATTAAATTAAGTGTTAACCACAAAAGCTAATGTTGCCTGGCAATCGTACTGTATTTCCCTAGTCCTTCATTCTCTAACTCTTCTAAAGCATGACTTCAAGTGCCTTCTCTTTCTCCTCAGAGTCTTGATATTTCAACTCCAATATTCAGTCCAAGTGCAATCTTACTACCCCCTGAGGCACTGAAACAACCAGGAGAGAGCTTCCATAAATTACCACCACCATATCTGATACCCACCAGCCTCTCTGGTCATAGTTTTGCCTTCTTTCTCGTTTGTTTCTTTAACTAAACTACACTAAATCTCGTCCTTGTTAATCCTCTAAAAGGCTATCACTCCAGTGATTTTACCATCTCCTACTCACATTATCAAATTTTCCTTCTTTTCTAGATCATTCTTATGAACATATAAAAATGTTGTCTTATTTCTCATCTTATTACACTCATTGATCCCAATCTTCCTTTTGTAACTGGTCCATTTCTCTTCTCCTCAGCTGCCAGTAACACTTCTCAATTGGTTGGGTAGAATATACTTTTGTCTCCTATTAGTCAATGTAAAATTCTCTCTTCAGTGCACTGCAGTTAGGCTTTTGCCACTGCAGGTCTATAGAGGGTTACAGAGATATGGCCTCCAAAGTCCAATGGTCAAATCCAAAGTGTTTATGTTACTTTGTCTTTCTTGACTGATTAACTTTACCCAGAAAAAGTATTTTTTTTGTGCCTGAAAACACTTCATTCACTTAGGTTCCAGGATACCATATTCTCCTAGTTCTCCTCTTGCTTTACTTTCTACTCCCAAATCAATCAACATATCTTTTTTAGCAAGTCCTCTTAATAACAGTAATTTAATTATTTGCTTGGTAAAACACTGGTGATGCCATAATTGCTAACATAGCCATTGTGCAGATAATGACTAACTCATACTTGATTAACAAATTTTATAAAAGAAAAGACATGACAAATCCCTGAATCAGTTTTTGCATTATAGTCTAAAACAACAGTTCTTATTCCCAGCCGTTTAGATCAGATACATAAAACAGGTCATTTTCCTCCCATATCTGAAAATATCCAGTAGAAATATCCTGATACATATAAACTAGTTTGCTTCTACATATAATATAATCAATAATTTATAATGTCAAAATGGAGAATCTTTAAAAATTGTTTATAGTATAAGATTTTATCTATTAGTAACTTTCCAAACTCTATTAGGTTATTTCCTAAAAATGTGTGCACAATATGCATTCCAAACTCTGTTATTAACATCTTGGGATAGAAATGAAATTGTGTGTGGGGAAGAAAATAAGGAATTGGAATTCCTATTATGAATTGGCATGATGCAAGCTTCTATTCATACTCACTTTTTATTTTATTTTTTTAAGATTTATTTATTTTAGAGAGAGAGAGAGAGTGCGAGAGCATGAGCGGGAGGGGCAGAGGGAGAGGGAGAGAGAATCTGAAGCCGACTCCGCACTGAGGATAGAGCCGGACATGGGGCTCGATCTCATGACCATGAGATCATGACCTGAGCCAAAATAAGAGTCAGGTGCTTAACCGACTGCAACATCTAGGTGCCCCTCTCTTTTTATATAAATATCACAATTCCATTAGTTGGTTAATGTTGTTCTCAAGAGGCAAATGCCATCACCTTTCACATATAGAAGCATAACTTAGAGATATTTTTATTTTAGAAAAACACCCACAATCATGGAGGTGGGAAGAACAGAGAATACCTAATCATTCTGTAGCATCTGATTTTCAAATCTAGTGTGTGTGTGTGTGTGTGTGTGTGTGTGTGTGTGTTTTCAAGTTCATTATACTTTACATCTAATATGTTAATATCCAGAACATTTGTTACATATTGGCATTTTCCTATTTCTGTATATTTAATGATATTGATATTTCAATATACATTGTCCAATCTACTCAGTTTTTTAAATCAAGAAATATATGACATGCGGGGCGCCTGGGTGGCTCAGTTGTTAAGCGTCTGCCTTCGGCTCAGGTCATGATCCTGGGGTCCTGGGATCGAGCCCCACGTTGGGCTCCCTGCTCCTTGGGAAGCATGCTTCTTCCTCTCCCACTCCCCCTGCTTGTGTTCCCTCTCTCTCTGTATCTCTCACTGTCAAATAAAAAAAAAAAAAAAAAGAAATATATGACATGCTCACCTTCAGAATGGATTTAGTCTTAAAAATCAGTATTATTGATTTTTTATTAAATGACTTATTTTACTATAGTTTCTCATATGAAGGAGTTCATTGAACTTCAAATACTTAGTGTGTGCCATAAATTAAGGGAGTGTTTAAGAATTTGAGAGGAAGGTAAATTTTTCATATTTTAATAAATATGTATTATTAGGAAGAGATATAATAAGAGGGAAATTTTTTCTTCAGAATAGATAGGGTTATATAAGATCCTAAATGGAAAACTAGATTGCATTCCAATTTTTTTAGTTACATTTGAAAGCATTTCTCCAATATGATATTCCCATCTGAATATAAGTACAAAAGGAGGATGTTTCTGTTTATGATGGATAGTACTATCTTAGTAAACTTAGGGCTATAAGTAATGACTAAATTACCATCTTGCTTCTAAGCATCAAAACTGCCTATGAGCAGTAGGTTACATTTTTTCAGGCCATTAGTGTGAGATTGAGATGAGTTCCAACCTACAACCACAAATATAATAAAAATCCCATTAAAAAGAAGATAGCCTGAAAATTTGCCTTGTTCTCAAAATTCAATATAAATATTAGTTCCAAATCAACTTAATGACAGAACTAAGAAATGCCACTTTGGTATTAACATTTTCTTTTTAAATATGTTGAAGTGTTGAAAAAAATAAAATAACATTATTTCCTCTATTTCTGTATTTATAGTTTTTCTGCAATAAAACAGGAAAAATTTAACTCACCACATTCTAATAAGGCTTAACTATGTTCTATAAATAATCCATTAATATAATGAGGCATATTTTAGGTTGAATTGAGTAGGCTTTTATGTTATTCCTAGCATCATTCTTGATTTTTACACAAATAATTTCAGGGGTAAGGTCAGCAAAAATATTATTTAAATATACCTTTTGATTTTAGAGTAGTTTAGAATTAGAGAAAAATTGTGAAGATAGTACAGAGTTCCCATATATTCCAAACACAGTTTCCCCTATTATTAACAGTCTCATTTTTTTTTAAATATATTTATTTGATAGGGAGCAGGAAGGGCAGAGGAGAGAGAATCTCAAGCAGACTCTGTGCTGAGCACAGAGCTGGACATGGGGCTCGATCTCATGACTTTGAGATCATGACCTGAGCCAAAACCAAGAGTCAGACGCTTAACCAACTATGCTACCCAGGCGCCCCCAACATTCTCATATTTTAACCACAATTTGTTACAATAAATGAACCAACATTGGTAAGTCATTGTCAATTAAATTGCATAGTTTATTAGGATTTCCTTGGGTTTTACCTCATGTTATTTTTGTTCCAGGATCCCATTTAAGATTGCACATTACGTTTAATCGTTATGTCTCCTAGGCTCCTCTTGGCTGAGACAGATTCTGAGACTTTCTTTGTTTTTGATGAACTTGACAGTTTTGAGTAGTATTGGTCAGGTCTTTGGTAGAATGTTTCTTAACTGGTTTTGTCTGTTTGATCAAACTAGGGTCATGTTTTTGGTAGGAAGCCCACAGAAGTAAAACACCATTCTCATCACATCATCACAGTGGTACATACTATCAACATGATTTATCACCATGAATGTTAATCTTTATCACCTGGCTGAGATAGTTTTTGTAAAGTTGGTCTACTGAATAGTTATCCTTGATTTCTTCCTATTTCCATATTGTATTCTTTGGAAAGAAAAGAAATCAGTAGGCTCAGACCACACGTCCTTGAGGGAGTAATATCTGCATAATTTATTGGCATTATTTTGCATGGGAGATTGACTTTTTTCCTTATTTATTATTTTATTTATATCAGTTTGGACTCATAAATACTTATTTTATTTTTGGGGTTATAATCCAATTCATATAATCCATTTAGATTATTCCACTTTGGGTCATTTCAGTCAGTTTCTATATCTCTTTGGCATATCCCAATTATTCTGCGTGTGTTTCTTTTGAGCATTTTGTTGTTTCCTGGCCCTACAAAAAAAATGCTTCAGGCTTATCTCATTTATTCTCTGCCTGAGTACAGGAATCAATCATTTCTCCGAGGGAGTATTGGTTCCTTCTTCTTCTTTTTTTTTTTTTAAGATTTTATTTATTTATTTGTCACCAACTAAGCCATCCAGGCATCCCTGTATTGTTCCTTCTTATTGAAGAATGGCTTTAGAAACCAAGACCTGAGTGCCAGCTGTGCTTGTTCCTGCTTGGGATGTTGCTGGGGTGTTGTGGCTTCTAGGCCCTTTCAGCTGACAGAGCAATAAAATAAATATGTGTATACTAACTCATACATATACATATCTCTATATACAAATTTCTGTGTGTAGCCATCTCTGTCTATTTTATGCTAAGCACATAATTGGATTGATGTCTCCAATTCTAATCCATTTTGGAATGGGTATTCTAGAATTCTAGCCCCCACCCTGCTTATGAATAACCTCTTATTCCAACGTTGAGAAACCTGACATCTACATATGCCACCCATTTACTCAATTGTTCAATTCTAATATACAAATATAGAAGTAACAGCATTGTTACTGGCAAACAACTTTATCAACAAGTTTGTGTACAATTTCTTTAACCTTTAGTCTTACATAATCTACTGATTGCCAAAGTTACCTACATTGGCACCTTTCCCCTTACCCTGTTCAATGAGTTTGTTTTACACATTTGTAATACAGTCGGATGTTTTTGTTACATGTCTTATTCTGTCTAGGGATCCCCTGACCTCCTAAATGATTTTTTAAACATTTTCATACATTTAGGTTCAATCTTTGTGCTGTAAAATTCTATGGATTTTGACAATTGCAGAGCACTATGTGTCTATCCACCAATACAGTATAGTACAGAATAGCTTTACTGCCCATCCAAGTCTCCTGGGCTTCACCTATATAAACCTTCAACCTTTACACATAAACACCTGAAAACCACTTACCTTTTTTCTGTCGACATGGTTTTGCCTTTCTAGAATGTCATATAATTTGAATCATACAAGTAGTATTTTCTGACGAGTTTATTTCATTTGGCAATATGCATTTAAAATTCATCAATGTAAGTGTGTCTGGATAACTTACTTCATTCTGTCATGAAATAGTTCATTGTATAGACGTACAACAGTTTGTTTATTGATTCACTTATTGAAGTACACTTGATTATTTCCAGGTTTTGGTGATTATGAATAAAATGCTATAAACATTCACAATTCATTTGTGAAAATACCTAGGAACATGATCACTGGATCATATTTTAAGACATTTTTACCTTTTTTTTTTAAGATTTTATTTATTTATTTGACAGAAACATAGCAAGAGAGGGAACACAAGCAGGGGGAGTGGGAGAGGAGAAGCAGGCTTCCTGCCGAGTAGGGAGCCCGATGTGGGGCTCGATCCCACGACCCCGGGACCATGACCTGAGCTGTACCATTTGACATTCCCACCAGCAATGAATGAGAGTTCCTGTAGCTTTATATCCTCACCAGCATTTGGTATTGTTAGTTTTTTGCATTTTAACCATTGTAACAGGTGTATGCCAGTATCTCATTTTAATTGGCAATTCACAAATAACATATGATGATATAATTCTTTTCTGATGCTCATTTGCCACCTGTGCATCTTCTTTAGTGAAATGTCTGTTAGATCTTATGAACATTTTTTTAATTTGGGTTGTTTGTTTTCTTATTGTTGAGTTTTAAACATTTTTGGTATGTTTTGCGTTATAAGACCTTTATCACATATATGTTTTCCAAACAGTTTCTCCAGAATTATGGCTTGTCTTTTGATTCTCTTAGCAGTGTCTTCCACACAGCAGAAGTTAGAAATTTTAATAAATTCCAAGTTATCAATTTTTTTTTCTATTATGGACCATACTTTTGGTGTTGAATCTAAAGGCTTATCACAGAACTTATTGTCATACAGATTTTCTCTCACAGTTTCTTGTACATGTTTTATAGTTTCATATTTTACATTTAATTCTAGAAACCATTTTGAGTTACTATTTATGGAAGGTGTAAGGTCTTTGTCTACTTTCATTTTCTTGTGTATAGACGTCGAAGTCTTATACCATTTGTTGAAAGACTACCCTTCCTGTATTGAGTTGCCTTTGTGCCTTTTTTGAGGATTAGTTAATGATATTTGTGTGGGTTTATTTCTGGGCTCTGCATTTTGTTCTTTTGATCTGTGTCTCCTCTGTACTTTCATCATTATAATACTGTATTATTATAGTTTTATTATAAGTCTTAACATTGGATGGCGTTATCCCCCATTTTTTTTTCTCCAGCATCATATTGAATGTTTTAGATCTTTTGCCTTTCCTGTATACTTTAAAATCAATTTGTCTTTATCTATCAGATAAATTGCTGGGATTTTTTAATTGGAATTGCATTGAATACATAGATCAAATCGGGAAGAATTGCATTTTCAGAATATTATGTATTTCAAATTATGAACACAGAATATCTTTTCAATTTTTGTATCATTTTTTATTTCATTTCATCAGAGTTTTGTAGTTTCTGTATATAAATATACCATATATTTTATTAGATTTATATTTGAATATTTAATCTTTGGTGTTATTATAAATGGTATTGTTATTTTTTATTTCAAATTCCCAATATTCATTGTAATATATATAAGGTGTTTGATTTTTGTATATCGAATCTTGTATCCTTTGACCTTGCTATTATCTTTGCTTGTTAGTTCCTGGAAATTTGTTTTGTTTTGTTTTTGTTGCTGTTGTTGCTGATTTTTAAAAATATATTCTACATAGCAACTATATCACCTATGAAAAAGACAATTTCATTCCTTCTTTTCCAGTCTGTGTACTATTTATTTCATTTTTTCTATTATAGTAGTTAGGATTTTCAGTATGGTATTGAATAGAGTGATAAGAGAAAATATGCTTGCCTTGTTCCTAATCTTAGAAAGGATCATCCAGATACCTTTCATTAAATATCACTGTAGTTTTTTTTTTTTTAATAGATGTCCTTTATTAAATTGAAGAAGTTCTTGTCTATTCCTTTGTTGAGGCTTTTTAGTCATAAATGGTGTTGGCTTATTTAAAATATTTTTTTTTTCTGAAGAGAGAGAACAGCAAGAATACCTCTGGTTTTACAATAATAGGAGCAGGCATGAAGCACCCCAGTTTGGCCTCCTCTCCTTCTGGGTCCTACTCCCTTATTATCTTGTGAGTTGCTCCTGGGAACAATTTTTAAAAACTGGCTTTCAGGAGGTGGAGTTAAGATGGCAGAGAAGTAGGGGGACCTAGCGCTTTCCTTGTCCCTTGAACATGGCTGTATTGAGGTCAGATCACTTGGAACACCTAGAAAATTGATCTGAGGTTTGGAATAAGGATTTCCACAGTTGGAAGGAGACAGCATGGCAGTTGAGAGGTGTGTGGAAGTGAATTGGGGGAGAGAAAAGCTGCCATGCTGTGGAGGGGAGGGAATCCTTTCTGCGGGGAGATAAATGGAAGAGAGAGAGAGAGGTTGAGAGAGTGCAGCTTCCGTTCGCACAAGAAAACCTCTCAGACAACAGACTGGGGAGCTGGGGGAACTGAGTGGCACAGGTTTTTTGCAAACAGTGAGTGTCACTCAGACTCTGAGCTTTTGGAAGAGCGTGACTTTCACCAGAGCAGAGCTATAGCATCTGCTCCTGGTGAGAAGGATGGCTCTGGCCTGGGGGCACCCACAAGTTGGTGAAGGATCTCCTGGGTCACTCTGGGAGAGATCATTCCCTTTCCTGGAGTACGTATGGAAGAGGGTATCCTTCCTCTCCAAGGACAAAAGACCCTGCAGGCGCCAGCAAATGGCCTTTCATTGGCAGGGCAAAGAAGTGCTAGCAGAGGGTGATAGTCTGGTCATTGCTTTTTGCTGTTTACACCATAGATTTTACCCACTGTGCAGGCATGGGGCTGTTTTTGTGGGACAGAGGGCACTAGTCAGAGCACAGATAGGCTCTAATCTAGAAGAGGGAGCAGATCCAAGGGGTGCTGGCTCCTTTAAGATTTGGAGTTTTGAATCCCAGCTGTGCCAAAAAATAAAAGGCAGGAGAGCTGTCACATGGGGCATGCTGACTGCCCTTCACCTTTCTCTGAGGGCTTCCTGAACAGCAGGGGCTGTGAGATTCCCCGTCTGTGGAGAGAAAGTGGGTTAGCACCATTTTACCCTTGCTACCAACACAGTTGGACTTCAGAGAGCAACATAGTGGCTCCTACCTCCACTTACATCAAACCCAGTCCCCCTGTGCTTGGCAAGTGTTTTTGTTACTGGGGAGGATTGACTCTGAGCCAGCACAGCATATCTCTCCCCCAGAGGAGCGACACAGGCAGCATGTCACATGCACATGAGTTGAGTCTACTGATCCTATAGTGCCTCACAGTGTCCCCTTCAGTTCTGGTGGAAATAGGACCAGGCTGTATTTTTTTTTTTTTTTTTCACTTTCTTTATCTTCTTTGGAATCAGACTTATATTTTTTTGTTTGTTCATTTGTTTTTTCATTTTCTTTTCTCTCTTTCTCTCTCTCTCTCTTTTTTTTTTTTTGACCCAAAGACACCTCCAAATTGAAAGTGAGGGGGTGGAAAACCATTTATCATGCTAATAGACATCAAAAGAAAGCTGAAGTAGCCATACTTATATCAGACAAACTGGATTTTAAACCAAAGACCATAATAAGGGATGAGGAAGGACACTGTCTCATAATTAAAGGGTCTATCTAATAAGAAGATCTAACAATTGTAAATATTTATGCTCCTAATTTGGGAGCAGCCAAATATAGAAATCAATTAATAACAAAAAAACTCATTGATAATAATACAATAATAGTAGGGGATGTCAGCACCCCACTTATAGCAATGGACAGATCATTTAAAGATTTTTTTTTAAAGATTTTATTTATTTATTTGACAGAGAGAGAGAGAGACAGTGAGAGAAGGAACACAAGCAGGGGGAGTGGGAGAGGGAGAAGCAGGCTTCCTGCTGAGCAGGGAGCCTGATGTGGGGCTGGAGCCCAATCTGTGGCTCGATCCCAGGACCCTGGGATCATGACCTGAGCCAAAGGCAGACGCTTAATGACTGAGCCACCCAGGCGCCCCTGGACAGATAATTTAAACAGAAGATCAACAAGGAAACAAGGGCTTTGAATGACAACTGGAGCAGACGGACTTAACAGATATGTTCAGAGCATTTCATCCCCAAACAGCACAATGCACATTTTGTTTTAAGATTATTTTAAGACATTTATTATTATTATTTTTAAAGACTTTATTTGACAGACAGCGAGAGGGAACACAAGCAGGGGGAGTGGGAGAGGGAGAAGCAGGCCCCCCGCTGAGCAAGGAGCCCGATGCGGGGCCTGATCCCAAGACCCTGGGACCACGACCCGAGCTGAAGGCAGACACCCAACAACTGAGCCACCCAGGTGCCCAGCACAATGCACATTCTTTTCGAGTGCACATGAAACACTCTCCAAAATAGATGACATATTGGGTCACAAATCAGCCCTTAACTGGTACAAAAAGATTGAGATCATGTCATGCATATTTTCAGACCACAATGCTATGAAACTTGAAGTCAACTACAAAAAGAAATTTGGAAGGACCACAAATACATGGAGGTTAAAGAATATACTACTAAAGAATGAATGCGTTAACCAGGAAATTAAAGAAGAATTAAAAAAAAAATACATGGAAGCAAATGAAAATGAAAACATGACAGTCCAAAACCTTTGGGATGCAGCAAAGGCAGTCTGTGAGGGAAGTACATAGTAATACAGGCCTTCCTCAAGAAGCAAAAGAAAAAGTGTCAAATACACAACCTAGCCTTACACCTAAAGGAGCTGGAAAAAGGACAGCAAATAAAGCTTAAATCCAGCAGGAGAAGGGAAATAATAAAGATTAGAGCAGAAATCAATTGTATAGAAACAAACAAACAAACACCCAGTAAAACAGTTCAGTGAAACTACAAGCTGGTTCCTTGAAAGAATTAACAAAGTAGGTAAACTCCTAGCCAGATTTATCAAAAAGAAAAGAGAAAGGACCAAAGAAATAAAATCACAAATGAAAGAGGAATGATCACAACCAACACTGCCAAAATACAAACAATTATAAGAGAATATTATAAACAATTATATGCCAACAAATTAGGCAATCTGGAAGAAATGGATAAATTCCTAGAAACATGCAAACTACCAAACTGAAAGAGGAAGAAATAGAAAATCTGAACAGACCCATAACCAGCAAAGAAATTGAGTCAGTAATCAAAAATTTCCCAACAAACAAGAGTCCAGGGCCAGAAGGCTTCTCGGGGGAATTCTACCAAACATTTAAAGAATTAATACTTATGCTTCTGAAACTGTTCCAAAAAATATAAATAGAAGGAAAACTTCCAAAGTCATTCTATGAGGCCAGCATTACCTTGATTCCAAAACCAGACAAAGAGCCCACTAAGAAGGAGAATTACAGACCAATATCCCTAGTGAACATGGATGCAAAAATTCTCAACAAGATCTAGCTAATTGGATCCAACAGTACATTAAAAGGATTATTCACTATGACCAAATGGTATTTATCCCTGGGCTGCAGTTGTGGTTCAGCATCTGCAAATCAATCAGTGTGATACACCACATTAATAAAAGAAAGAATAAGAACCATATGATCCTCTCAATAGAGGCAGACATAGCATTTGACAAAATAAAGCATCCTTTCTTGATAAAAACACTCAACAAAGTAGGGATAGAGGGATATAAATTTAAAGATGGTTCCATTCTGAAAAATCTATGGAGCGATAGATTAGAAGCATAAAATAGACTGAGAAGAATCCTGTCATGTTCCACTGGGAGATATATTTTACCCTTCAACAGCATATTAGAAGTGCATGTTTTAAAAATGGAAGCAAACTACACTGTAATTTTCTCCCATAAGACACATTTCTCAGTCATGAGCAGAATTTTCTTCTTGGCAAAGGTTTGGTTTTTTTGCTTTGTATTTTGTTTTGTTTTTTGTGACTAAAAAGTTCATGAGTCTATCTAGTATTATTATTTGTACAAGTAGAAATTAGCACACAAAATTTTAAATCACATGATAAGAATAAGAATAACTTACTTTTCACAATGGTTTTATTTGGCCAAGAGAGGTCATATTTCCCCATAATATTTGCCACTATGTTTAATCATAATTTAAAAATAAACCAAAAGCATTGCTGAAATTATCCAAAAAATTTGAAGTTGAAATACCAAGTATGAAACTTATTGCTAGTCCATGCTGAAAGTTTTGTTAAAAATCAATGCAAAATTATTCCATTTTGAACTACAACAATGAAGTATTAATATTTACTTTCCACTTTTGAAATATACAGTGATACTTCAGTTAACAAAGGCACATTTTTCTTTAATCAGGCAATGTATTTTGAGAAGTATCAGAAAAAAATTCTGCTTGGTGAATGATTGTGAGACTTTGGACATGAAAGTTTTTACTATTTTTTGCTTCATTTCAGACACTAGCAAGTAATAATAATAATTACATACATATGTAATTATGTTTAATTAATTTAATTATGTAATAAATATGCTTATTTTGCTAACTGCCTCTATTCTCCCTATTATTTATCAAAACTTCATTAAAGTGCTAAAAAAATTATCAGAAACTTATAATATCTCTGCATGGGCAATTATTTTGAAATTTTTACAACTCATGTAGACAGAAATAGGTGTGCTTGAGTCATTAATACTGGAAATGATTCCTGGGCTTTTCCTTAATATTATGACGAATGTAAATTTATAGAGCTGCCATGACAATTCATAGCTCTCCTGAGCTCAAGAACAGACAAGCTATATATCAAGAGAGAACTGTCAGCCTTTAAACCTTATGGAAGTCATCATAAAGCCCATGCCTGGAGTGCATATTTGTCTCCAAATAAATCAATTGGAAAGTGCATAAGTAACTCAAATGAAGTAATTTAACGTAGCATCAGTACTGGGACTGATCACTGGGAGTGAAGTGTAGAAAAACCTTTCAAGAGTTTAAACAATTTAGTGTTGACATGATTTTTTTGAGGTGAACCATCCCCAAAATATCAAGAGTGCCTTGGCACTTGGGACTACAAAGAATAACAAAATATAAAAGTAGGTGATTCTCAAAATGATGCAACTTCAAATCATTTTTTAAAATCTTATTTCAGAAAAACATGGGGATATCTGTCTGGCTTAAATTTACCAATATGTAGGAAAATTATTCACTTAATTGATACTGAAGTATCATTTTTCTTTAATTTATTTCAAGTGTATAGCATTATCCCAATTAATATAATACATTACAAATAAAACCTAGTGGATTTCAGTGGGTTTCTACAGAAACTGCAAAAGTGAAATTATTGTCACCTATTAAAAACATTATCAATTATCTGATGAAATTAATTCTATCACAAAATTTTAGAAAGCATGCAATAAAAACAGATGTTTGAACATGCATTTGGAAGGATTTGCTGATGGGGGCTTTATTTCATTCAGTGTAGTGCTAGTTTTTCTTCTACGAAATTAGCAAAAGAGGATCAGATAGGGAAATAAGCTTGAAACCCGAGTTTTTGAAAGATTTTTGGCAAATTTTCATTGGAGGTGTTAGATAACAATTAAAAGAACTAAGAATCTCTCAGAATAGAAACACATTTTTAAATACAAGAGCATGATGAAAGCATTCTTACGTGAAAAATAGTTGAGCCTTTTTATTCAATCTTTAAGGGCATAGATCTGTCACTTTCATTCCTAGTCTACTTCCTTTTATATAGCAGGCATTTAATAAAGAACTAATAAAAAGCTAAATGATTGAATCTAAGCTTGGTGTGTACAATCATCATTCAATACTTCTTTTTTCTATGTAAAGGCATTCATTGTGACATTGGTACAAAATTACAAAATGGAAGCCAGTTATTGTACAAATTGACATAAATTATAGTATGTTGAACTATTATCTTTTTAGTCGATTTCAGTTGAATGTATGGCTGATAAAATTTGCTGAAGTCTTGGGCGCCTGGGTGGCTCAGTCGTTAAGCGTCTGCCTTCGGCTCAGGTCATGATCCCAGGGTCCTGGGATCGAGTCCCACATCGGGCTCCCTGCTCGGCGGGAGGCCTGCTTCTCCCTCTCCCACTCCCCCTGCTTGTGTTCCTGCTCTCGCTACCTCTCTCTCTGTCAAATAAATAAATAAAATCTTTAAAAAAAAAAAAAAAAAATTTGCTGAAGTCTTAGATGAGGAAATTGGAATGACAACTACAGAGCTATCAAAGATGACTTTAAGAAGGTTGATCTTAGCAATTAAATGATGGTACTTGTTAATGAGACAGGCAATGCAAGAGAAAGATGTACTTGGGGAGGGAAAATCCAGAGTAAAATTTGGGGCATGTACTTTTAAGTTTTCTTTTAGACATGCTAGTGTTGACGTAAATACGACAGTTGAATATACAAATCTAGAGGTCAAGAGAAAGAGTGCAGGTAAAAAAAAAAATTGTACATGCTCAACAAAAAGACTGTAGTAGAAGAGAAATGATAGGTAGTGGACTGTGTGGGAGGTTCTTAAAGAGGGAAGGAATAACAATGCTATGTCTATTACAAAGAGAACTAGGATCCGATCATTGGATATGTCAACAAGTGGTTTTTGTGACTTTCAAAAGGGTGGTTTTATTGAAATTGTAGAGTAAAAGTTTTATGTACATTTTCTACCTCATTAAATTTTAAGTTTCTTGGTGGCAAGGTTAGTGTTTTTGTTTGTTTGTTTTGTTTGCTTTTTAAGGTTAGTTTTTTTTATCATGATGTTATCCAAGGCAAATTGCATGGTGGTTTCCAAATAAACACTTAATGAATGTTTTAGGAAAATGTATTGAGGGATGTGAAGATGGAAGAACAGCTCTTCCCTTCGTTTTCAAATTGATATACTAATTTGCCTATTTTAAGTTTGTCTAAAATTTTTGCAGAATTACAAGATGTTAAATCATTCACTTTATTTTTAAATACTCTCATTGAATGATTATGCTTCTTTTTAAAAAAATTATTTATTTGAGAGAGAGAGTGAGTGGGGGGAGGAGCAGAGGGAGAGAACGTTTGAGCAGATTCCCCGCTGAGCACACCAGCATAGGGCTTGATCTCAGCACCCATGAGATCATGACATGGGTCAAAACCAAGAGTCAGATGTTCAACCAACTGAGGCACTCAGGTGCCCCGACTACGCTTTTTAACAAGGATAAACATAAAAATGCATTTAACACTCATAGAACTTCAGTAATCTTTTCAGGGCTATTTGCAAATGTTTATTTTCCTTCTAGGCAATTTCTTAGATTTGGATGAAATCACTTATTTGACTTGTACTGGCCAAAGAATTTTGAGTGATGTTTTATTTCTAAGGCAGTATATATAATTGACAATTAAAACCTTTTTCTTTAACCTCCTTTACAACAACCAACACTTTCCAGATAGCGGCTGCTCCAGCAAACCAGGTCCCAGATTGAGTCCAGGAGATAGAGTAAAGGCTCTCTAGATGACCTGCAATAAAATAAATACGAACAACAAAACAACACAGAACAAAAATATTTATTGTTTGAAGCCACAAAGTTTGGGGAATATTTGCTACCTCAGCACAACCTAATCTATTCTGACTGATAAAAATACAAAGCAAATTTGCTCAAAATGCTTACATATTTAAACTACTTTGCCTAGATGATAATTTGAATTAATATTATATACTGTTTCTCTCAGTATATTTACCTTTCCCTTATTGCTTTCATGTGGTTAGAAAATTTTATTCTTTGTTGCTGTATAAAAAGTATGTGGTAGGGAAGAAATGAAAAGTAGGGTCAAAACATTCTGCTTTTTGTACTCTTTTTTTTTTTTTTTGAGAGAGACAGAGAGAAAGCATGTGTGTGGTGGGGTTGAAGGGCAGAAGGAGAGGGAAGAGAGAGAATCTTAAGGAGGGTCTGCATTGGGCATGGCTCAAGGCAGGGCTTGATCTCATGACCCTGAAATCATGACCTGAGCTGAAATCAAGAGGCTAATGCTTAGTCGCCTAAGCCACCCAGGCACCCCTGCTTTTTGTATTCTAAATGCCTTATCTCTTAGGAAAGTGTAGTATTAGTGAAACAGGTAAAAGTTGGGGAGGAAATTTAGAGTCATAAAAATACTACCTTGGAGAAGCATTTATATGTGTGTAGCTTTAGCTTTCCCGCCAAGACAAAAAAAAACAAAAAAACAAAAAACCCAAAAAACAAAAAACAAATTCTCTGGATGACTAGAACAAAGTGTTCACTACATTGGCAGTACAAGAGGGAGACGGAAAGTAAGGGAACTGGTTGCATAGTAGCTTTAGGTAAATGAGATGATTAGTTTTTAAAAATGTATCTTAGGAAATTGTGCAAATACACTGAACTCAAGACAGTGATGAGAGATGGGATTGCAGAAATATATGTTGCCTGAATATCAGCCCTACTCCTTCAGTCCTCTGGTCTTCTGTAACAAACAAAACTGTGACACAATCTCTTTTACAGATGGGATCATATGTGTGGGGCCAAGTTTATCTGCCAATTCAGTGTAAGAAAGCATTAGATTAAAAGCTATTTAAAATAAGGTTTTGGGCGCCTGGGTGGCTCAGTTGGTTAAGCGGCTGCCTTCGGCTCAGGTCATGATCCTGGAGTCCCTGGATCGGGTCCCACATCGGGCTCCCTGCTCAGCAGGGAGTCTGCTTCTCCCTCTGACCCTCCCCCCTCTCATGTGTTCTCTCTCATTCTCTCTCTCTCAAATAAATAAATAAAATCTTTAAAAAAATAAATAAATAAATAAAATAAAATAAGGTTTTAGTTCTTGAATACCTGAATCTGAGTATTGCGGTTGAGATTCATTACTGCTATATATATTGATAAAAAATATGTAACACCTTTGATTTGTATTTGTCTAAAACAAACAAATTTGTATTTGTATCTGTCCAAAACAAAGATTGTTATCACACTAATAGAGATAATAATGTCAGTTAAAATTTCTATTCCTGTTAGAGCTTATAACACCTTCTCATAAACATTATCTAATTTTCACAATATCCTCTAAGACTAGTAACATTGCTATGTTTAATTGATTAATGATAAGCTAGATGTATATTTCTTTTCATGTGGAAGAAGGAAATCAGGTAGTGAACAGCAATTTTCTCAAATCTAGGTTTTAGCCAATATTACAATAAAATAAAAAATAGGCTGTTTGAAGATACAGTTTCATAATAGAGAACTCATCTTATCTGTAAGAACCTATTAGATGTGATGAATCAATTTAGCTCTCATAAAAAAATGTCTGAATCTGAGGGTATCCTTTAATTTCTACTTGAAGGCACATGAATAGGGATTTAAATAATTTGAAAAAGCCATGCTGGACAGAGAACTTTCAGTGCTCTTCCAACACTTTTTTCTTTGCCTACTCTACATTCATCTTCATTTAAAAAAAAAAAAACCCAAAACCAAAAAACTCCTCCCATTGCTCAGCATATAGGATACCCAAGACCTAGGACACACGATGGGCCTTCCCTTGCTCCTCTTCATCCTGGGTCAGCATCTAGTAAGGCTTCTCTCCACTTTTTATATGGTTCTTTCTTATCAAACCTAAATCTCAAGGGTAAAGCCATGTGAGACTACTTCTGGGAATCAACCATCTATATTCAGGAAGAAAGAGAAAGCCTCACTTAAATTTATTATTTAAATTTTGTGCTCTAAATATTTAGAATACTATGCATTTGAGTAGACTGTACTCAGTTGTTAAAATTAATACTAAGTTCCCGATTCTGTAAACAGTCCTTTTGTGTACAGCGGCAAGAGTTGGAACCCCAAGGGAAGTTGGGGTGATGATAAAATATGGGCTCCAAACCTCCACCTTGAAACATATATATATTGTTTTTACATACTATTCCTTACCATTAAAGAACTCGTAAGTTCTATTCCTGTAATTAAACTATATGTTATATTAGAATTTGGGTGCAATAGTGAACACAACACAGTAAACACAAAAAGTGATAATATTTTTTCTGAAGATTTTACTTGAAGAATACTGATGCCTTTACTGCTTTTTAGATTGTATTTTCCATAATCTCTTTCATGGGATTGATCAAGTGCATCTTGCTTCAGCAGGTTATAATTCCATTTGAATTCCTAGTTGCCATAGAAACAACTGATTCCCAAAACACTTTTTTAACTGAGATTATACTTAAAGGAAAATGATTGTACTAATTAAGATTTTTACATTGGAAACTAAAGACCTTAAAATATTTAGCAGCTATGACAAATTCCACATTTTCAGAGTGAATTTTTATAAAAAGAACATAAAGTACTGGTATGTTTATTCATGTTGAATGAAATATTATTTGATCTTACATAGAAAATGACACATTATTTTTCTAAAAATAAGAAATTATGCTGATTTGTCATATGAATTAAATATAATCATATGGTGCAAATAAGACATGAAGAATAGTGAAGACAATTTCATCTAGAAAGACAAAGAGTTACAAAGGAACAGGGAGTTATTTTGGGGAAAAGATCTGTCAGTTAAAAGGCACAGTGATACTGTATGTCTCCTAGCATTTTTCTCATAGGCAATCTCACTGACCTGAATATTTACATTTCTTTAAATATGGAGGCACAGATTCTATGAGCTAAAGGTGTTAATGATATCAACTTCAACATAAATGGTTCTCTAAGAATGGTATTAATACAGTAATTTCTACAGCACAAAAATTAGTAAAAATTGTTTTTTAACCATGATATAGGAAAACCTGAAAATAAATTAATTTTGGATAATTATGGCAACTTTTAAATAAATTATAGTACAGCCCCTCTGGGATAGCATATGGCCACTGAATGGATTCTTTCAGCATGCCTGTAATAACATGTATAATGGGTAATAATTCAAAAACTAATGTGCATTTTTTTCTACTGCCTTTTTTGAATACATGACCTTTACCCTGGTTCAACCAATTTGTCCTTTACAAGAAAATCACAAGACTATGTTCTTGAGAAACAGTGTTTAAACAGTTCTGTCTTCCTATTTGAGCTTCACAAACTGGTCTGGGGAGTTATATGTAATAAAAACGTTCAAATTGGAAGGAGAGGAAATTTCCCTTTCCTGGGGAAATTTATAGTAGAAAGAAGAGAGATGTAGGTGAATCAAATATTTAGATGTGTTCTCTTTTTTCTTCTTTGAGTTTCAGATTGAGATGCAGATGTTAGCTAGGATGAAGGTAAGACAGTGCCACACTCCCCTAATTAAGAATTTTATATATATATATATATATATATATATATATATATATATATATATATATAATAGACTGTTACATGTCAAAGTGGGGAAGTCAAAGTCTAATGAAGGGGACAAAGTTATTTTCTTAGAGAGGCAGAAAGAGATAGAGGGAGAGCAAGCAGAAGCTGAGAAAAAGAAACACTAGCAAGTATTCCCACTTTCAGGGTGAGGTGGCCACGCTGATTTGAGAGCCAGCCAGTTTGCCTCTTGGCTAGCCACAGGTAGACTTGTTGACCACAGAGCCAAGGTGACAGGTGGACCACTGGGCTAGGAAGCTGAATGGAGGATGTGACAGACTCAGAGCCTACAGCTAGGAAGGTCTGAGGAGAACCCAAATTTGCAAAGGCAAGCTAACAATTGCATTCTAAGATTTTGCCTGAGTGAAGTAATAATGAGTTTACAAGTTGCTGATGTCAGCATCAGAGGCCTGCAAAAAAGCCTGTGACTAGACGATGCTTTTAACACTCCAAAACATTTATTTAACTTGGATTTCCACTTAATCACCTCTCATTTAATAACACTGTTTGATGCCCCCCCCGTTTTTGTTACTAACCCCCACCTTTTAAAAAATCAGAAGAAAATATGTTTCCCCCCCTTGTGGAAACAAGGGCTCTAAGTTAAAAACAATGGACATGGGGAAACAGATAAGATCTTAATCCACCCTTAAAAAATGTTTGCAATCCTCAATAGGTTGGATCTCCTTCTATCTATTCTCTAGCATTGTCTTTGAAAAAGTAAAAATATAAGGGAAAAACTGAGAATGTTAGCTACATTTTTTTGCAGGCTTCAAATTGGACTGTCTTCATGCTCACTACTTTTTCCTGTTAATTCCTCTTTTCAAATCATTTTAATCCCTTTAAAATTATTTTTTAGAAATTATCTTTTTGTAATTGATGCTATTTGTCTTTTCTTCATTTTATTATAGTTTCTTCTTCTCTTTTGTGCTACTTATTTCTGATTCGAAGACCACATGTTTGTTTTAGAAAATTTAGAAACTATCAACACATTATACATATCAAAAAGAGAAATCAAATTATCAAATACAGTGGTTAGTATTTTAATGTCCCTTCTTCCAGTTCTTTTACTTATCTGTGTGCAAATTTATAAATACAGACACTGCTATATACATGTTTTATATGTATGTCTAATATTCCATCATATCTATGTATAAATTTTTAGATGAATTCTGAAGATGTAATTTATTGAGACATTTTGGATGAGTTAAAGTTTTAAAAACAATTGAATTCCTATTATGTGATTATTTTCAGAAAAAAGGGTCTTAGCAGAACACTGATTTTCCCGACTTAGTATAAGGACCATTTCTTAACATTTTCTTAACTCTAATTAGAAATAAAATAAAATAAAATAATTTTTTTAAGGTTTCTAGGTAATGATACATCATGTGTCAGTTAATCCAGGCGGTTTCTTATATGGAAGAGAAATTTAGAGAGCTTTCTATACCACACCCCACTACCCCTTCTCAAAAGGGATAAGCATGGAGAATTCTCTTTTTCAGATTAGGAAAATATAATCACCTAGGGTTTTTTATACTTGTTAAACACATGCTTTATGGCTGATCGTTTATTTTCCTGCCTATGCAATGTGACAAAGAAAAATGAGTGTTGGATTAAAGAAATCCCTGGTAGTAGAATGGTCTATTTATTTAGCTAATTAGAAGCATGAAAAACAGACAAACTAAGAATGTAGAAAGGCAAAATAGACCTCTTATATCTGAGGAAAGCTACCGAGAGACAATTTCAACTCAATACAAATAAAGAAAAAGATTGTGGCAAAGGAGACAAAACATGACCTGCAAAAATTTGGCCCACAACAAATTAAGTAAATAATTATAATTACCACTAGTTATTGAATAATTACTACAAGCCAGGTACTGGGCACATTTCATATCATCTAATTTATCTCTACAACAGCCCTATAATACAAGCACTGTTAATCCAAATTTATATGAAGAAATGAAGCCTGAAGGTAATTTGTCCAAGATCACTGCTAGCATTTAGCAGACTTAGGGTAGAAATCTAGGTCCAACTGAGTGAGTAGACAGGTCCCTTCAATGCAGTATTCTAGTTCCCCACAAAGGAACAATGAGAATTGGCATCCCAGGAAAAGATGAGGAGTGATAATAGTAAAAAAATTGTTACCTGGAACATTGATTGTTATTCAAAAACACATTTAAACATAGTTTTGTTTAAAATACATTTTAGCTGTTTCCCTAAATTAAAAAAAAAAAAACCTATTAAAAATAAAACATAAATATTTCTTTTTCTGAAAAGCAGGTGGGATTGCTTATCTCATAGGATGAGATATAGTAAAAATAAGACATGAAAATGAAAGTAAAATGCTAATTGCAATTTCTGGTCCAGAGTAACTAAATATTCACAAAATAATCAGTGTAATGATATCATTGTTATAATTATACTGGCTTTGATACATCAATTTTATCCAACTTTGCCTTAAATGTTTAAATCCTTGAAAACTTGATTATTTATGAACAAATACCCCAAGTTTCTTAAAATATTTCACAGCAATAGATTTTTACTATTTTTCAATTTTTTTTGAATTCTACCCATTACATATTTTCCTACATGATTACTAACATATAAAGGTATTTTCTTAAGTTATTCCCTCTCCTTTGAAAACAAAGAAACACAGTTCTGTTATTTATATATATTATTAATTTGATTTAAGAAATGAAATGCCCCTTCTGTAACTGTCACAGGATTTTTACATTGAAATTTTTACTTGTCCTATACAGTGATTCAAGTTTATACATTATAGAGCTATCTCTAAAATATTCCTTATGGTCATCAAAGAAAACATTAATCTAACTCATGTGTATCATTGATTTATGGGGTCTCTTCAGGAAGAATATATAATGAGATGCAAGCAATTGAAAATTCAAACTGAATTAAGAAAAACCCATTAAAATAAAGTTGGTTAAGAAATAGAAAACATCTATAACAAGAAGTTAAAAGGGGTTAAAATGACAGAGGTAATAACAAAACAGGCAAAAAAAAGTTATGATAGGAAAAATCAGCAAAAAAAAAAAAAAAGAAAAGAAAAGAAAATATTGCTTCCAGAAGTGATTTAGAGACAACAGGTTTAGGTAAATTAAAGGTAAATAACCCCCCAAAAACCTATAATTTTTATTTTTTTATTTTTAAATTTTTTTTAAAAGATTTTATTTATTTGACAGAGAGAGACACAGAGAGATAGGGAACACAAGCAGAGGGAGTGGGAGAGGGAGAAGCAGGCTTCCTGCTGAGCAGGGAGCCTGATGCGGGGCTCAATTCCAGGACCCTGGGATCATGACCTGAGCCGAAGGCAGACGCTTAACGACTGAGCCACCCAGGCACCCCAAAAACCTATAATTTTTAAAATAAATATGTAAAATAATTACTTCACTAGGAATAACATTTAATAGTTAATAATGATGCTAAATAAGACTTCCTTCTAGGAACCATATCTAAGGCTTCTAATTCTTGCAAATTTTGTTTTAATTATTATAAAAATTATTAACTTTTTAAGATTAGACAATATGTATATTGATAGAATTACCATGTAAATCACAAGGTTTTCAGTTAAATGTGAATTTCAGACAATGAGTCAATAATATTTTAGTATAAATAAAAATAAATATATTATTTGGGACATGATAACTGGGTGTACTGTATTTCTATTTGCTATCTCTGGCAAGCTTATATAGGAGTCAGGCTACACAGCAGTGAGTTATATTTCAGTATAAATTTGATGCTTCACTAATGGTTAAGGACCATATTTCATTATTTTTTATTATTTATATATTGTCATCTGTAAATGAATTGAGGTACCATATATTAAAAGCAATCTATTTAAGAGTATTAGGGGTCCCTCTTTACCAGAAAACCTAAAATACATTTTTAGGACCAGATGTATAATATAATTTAGAGAAACACAATGTACCAGAGATTTAGGCAAAATATGATAAGGCAAAGTCAACACTGCAATGAATATTAGAATTCAAGTCATACAGGACCCATATTACAGGCTAAGCAAATGAGAAGATCAAATATCTGAGCAGGAGGTAAATCAAAAATCACCCACACAGGGCACCTGGGTGGCTCAGTCAGTTAAGTGACTGTTTTTGGCTCAGGTCATGATCTCGGATTCCTGGGATCAAGCCCCGAGTCGGGGGCAGGGGTCCTCTCTCAGTGGGGTCCCTGTTTAGCAGGGAGTCTGCTTCTCCCTCTCACTCTGCCCCTCCTCTCCCACTTGTATGCACTCTCTCTCTCTCTCTCCCTAAATAAATAAAATCTTTAAAAAAAATCACCCACAGATTCCAAAAGATACAATGATAAAACTGATTTATTGCACTGAAATGAAATTTCAGAGCTCAGGCAGATAAAGCAGGTAAAAGTCACTGGAGCCTAAGAAAACAGCATGATCAGCCAGAGTCAAGGCCAAATCATGACAATTTCAGCCCCAAAACAATCTCAGGATAATAGGTTTGTAATCCCAAGTGAAAGTAGATAGTACAATCATTAGATTTAATTGCAAGAGTCTAGTAGTAATAAACGGTGTAGAATTTTAAAGGAAAGGATCAATCTTGACAGTGCAAGGACTAAATTTAATAATAAAAATTTATGCACATAGTGGTTCATATCTGAGTATGAAGACATAATCTTTACTGGGAACATCAAAAGTTTAAAAATAAAAATATGAAAGAAATGAGCTCATTTTGAAAGAAAAATTGAACCAATTGTTAATTTAAAAATACTTATTTTAGAAACTACTGTATGTACAGAGGATTCGAGTTATATTGGTGAGCAAAACAAATGTGGTCCCAGCTTCCACAGAGTTTATAGTTTAGCATTAACGAACTGTAGCAAGTGTCATAACATGAAAGAAAATTAACAGAGTGGTAATTTAGCATTTGACTTAGAAGGGTATTATGAGTTGCAGAAGATTACACTGAGGAATTGAGTGTTATCTGTGTATGTAGAAGTCAACAGAGGCTTGATGATAAAGCATCTTGTAGTCAATGCTAAGGATTGTTAAACTTCATCCTAAAAACAAAGAAGGGTCTTTGGAGGACAGTAAGGAAAATTCACATGGTCATATAGAGGTGAGAATCAGAGCTGAGGGGAAGAGTTTGATCAAATATCCAGTTTTAAGTGACAAGGTATACCCATAGGAATACCGAAAAAAGGATTGTATATACTAGGGCTCAAATATGTGCAAGTCTAAAATTATTTTGAAGCCATTGTTCTTCTTCAATTACTTTTACTGAGGAAGAATGAAGGAAATCATTCTCAATGATCATTGAAAGGAATGGAACTATCTAAATTGCAGTGTTAGAAACTGTGCAATACATTGCTTTATCCATCTGTGCATAGAAAATAGTTTGCAATATTAGAATGAAAATGATGGAAAATACAGATTTACCAAAAATAGATTTTTTTTTCCCTTAAACACTTCAGAAACACTGGTGATATAATGGTCAGTTTGGTTCTTTTCCATTCAAGATAGAGCATTCTGAACATCTTTCCTAACTCAGAGAAGAAATGCAAATATTATGGTTTCTTTTACATTCACATGGGGACATATTTTCTAAAGGGATAGATACAGATAAATGGTTACAATTAAAAGACTGCATTAGGAAAGGAAGACAGGGAGGGAAGAGGGGAAGAAGGGGAGGGAGGCAGGAAGGGTAAATATTGACACATTGAAAAAGTATTTGAATTAACTGTTGATTTTTTTTTAAATTACCTCCTGCTAGTCTAAAGTTTGTGTTTTGTTTCTCTTTCTCGCTGTACTTATGGCTGAGGTTATTGAATGTCTTAAATTGTAACCACCTATCTCTTGAAGACTTACCCTGTTTTTAAGCATACTTGGAACAATTGTGAAAAATGATGTTCTGATCCATGAGGAGTGACAAGAAATATTTATGTCAGATTGCTATGAATATTTCTTTTTTTTTTTTTTTTTTTTTTTTAAAGATTTTATTTATTTATTTGACAGAGGGAGAGAGAGCACAAGTAGGCAGAAAGGCAGGCAGAGGGAGAGGGAGAAATAGGCTCTCCACTGAGTGGGGAGCCCGACGTGGGGCTCGATCCCGGGACTCTGGGATCATGACCTGAGCCGAAGGCAGCCGCTTAACTGACTGAGCCACCCAGGTGCCCCTTGCTATGAATATTTCTGCATCCAAATCAAATGAGCTACTTCCAAGTCCTGATTTTATGTTAAGTCTGTAGCATGCAGCCCTAAAAAAAATATAAAGACAAATCTAGTAAAATATACACGAGGTACGTTAAATTAATTACTTTTCTCCAAAATGCCATAAATGTAGAAGCAAACATCAAATACAATCAAATCACCAAAGATTGTTTTATCCATTATACAAAAAGAGCAAGATTAAATAGTAAATGGAAATCAATCACTTATTTTACGTGAGAAGTTTTCCCCATCTATAATGTCCTCATTCTGCTCTCTGCATATACCAGGTGTTTTGTAGAAGTTTTTCAGTGTTAATGATTTAATAGGTCGCCTTCTCTCCTTCCAGATGCTTTTACATGATTAGCAGTCATAAAGTGTTGTTTTGGTTCTCCCCAAATTTACATTTCTTCCATATAGTGCATATTTTGGGACACTGACTTTCGCACAAATGAGTTCCAATTCTATTTTGAAGACAAACCTCCCACTTCATTGTTTTTGTTACCCTCATTTTAAGATACACATTTTAACAGGTATGTCAACATAGAAAAAAATGGAATTATGCAAACAATTTGGGAGTCAGATGGTATTTCTTTAAAAAATGTATGTTGAGATTCTGAATGTCATGTTTGACTACTGAAATCTCTAAGTACCCCCCCCCCTTATCCTAGGATAAATTGTTCAGTTTGTATCTTCACGTTGCCTATATAGTTAAAACCCAAGGATCTAGAAAATAGCTTGCAATATTGCAATTTCCCCCCCTGATTTCTATAAATGGATTTTAAGGATTATGAAGTTCTTTGTTAACTTCTTTAACTCTTACATTCATTAAGTTACCATTAGTGCTACTCAGAGATGCTTGTGCCTTCAAGTTAGTTTAAATTAAACCCTAAGAACTTAATGGTGAGACAGTGGAATAAATATCATTGTCTATTTAGCCAATATTATGTCTCTCTCAATGGTACAAAATGAATATTTTAAGGGAGGCTTGGAAGTGTCCTTCAAGGAAATATTTTTAAAACTGTAGAGAGCACATTGAGTTGTCCTACCTCCTTGTTACCATTTGGAATGAAGAACTCAATTAGTGGGGGGAAAAAAGACATATGAGGATGAGAAAGAGGAGAGTATATGGCAAAGAACAGTTAGAAAAAGAGGTAGGTGAAGGAGATCAATAAGTGTAATAGAGTCATGTGATTGATTTCCCATAAAATTTCTGTAGTGTCTATAGTACACGCAAAAACAAACCACACTCTAATTGTCAAGAGAATTGAAATTATCAGTTGTATTAGGGTTCTCCAGAGAAACAGAACCAATAATATAGATGCTGTAGATAGAGATAGATACATACATACATACAAAGACAGCAAGAGAGAATGAGAGATAACAGAGATATAGAGCTTTATTATGAGGGACTGGTGTATGGATTACGGAGGCTGAGAAGTCCCACAATCTGCTGTCTGCAAACTAGAAAACCAGGAAAACCAGTGGTGTAGTTCCAGTCCACACACGAAGGCTGGAGAACCAGAGGAGTCAATAGTGTACGTCCCCATCTAAGCCTGAAGGCCTGAATCCGGGAGCACCAATACCTAAAAGCAGAAGAAGATGGATGTCCTAGCTCAAGCAGAGAGCTCATTTGCCCTTCGTCTGCCTTTTTGATCTATTCAAACCCTCAACAGATTGGATGATGCCCATGTGTCTTGGTGAGGGTGATCTTTCATTAGTGTATGGATTCAAATTCTAATCTCTTCTGGAAACACCCTCAAGGATCAGACAGATCCAGAATTAATGTTTTTACAAACTATCTGAGCATCTTTTAGTCTAGTCAAGTTGAAACACATAAGATTAACCATCTCAGCAGTAGTCCAAATTTATATGGTGTGATGTTATTTACACCTTGTATAATCTTTTCAAATTGCTCAATACAAACAAAACATCTCCTGAAAAAGCCTGATACATAAAAATCAGAGAAAAGAAAAGATGAGGTTAAAGCTGAGGCAAAGTAAATACCTGGAAATAGTTGTTGTGGAAAGTAGAAGCAATTTGTATATATACATAGAGTATATATGTATAAATTTATAATATATATAAAGAGCAACAGATTTATATATATATATATATATATATATATATATATATATATATATATATATATATAACTAAACATTTAACTAAAATTTTGAACATTTAACTAAAATTTATTGAATGACCAGACATTTTAAGACCAAGTGAGGAAGATAGGCTGAATGTCAACTTTCATGAGGCTTACTGTTTAGGACTTCAGTAAGCTCTAGGAAGATAAGATATAGCCACAAGAAACACAGGTACATCTATGGTAAAGATATGCTAAGTTAAAAAGATGGGGATGAAATATCTGGCTTAGTGAGAAAAGGAGAACAATGAGCTCTGACATCAACAAGATGGTAGAATAGGAGGTTCTAGTCCTCATACTCCCTCATAAAACACCAATTTAAACAACAACCTATGGACAAGAATGCCTTTATGGAAATTCAGAGGTTCCAGTACTTCAGTGGAGCAAAAATCCTGAGAATAGATACATTGAAGAGAGTAAGAAATTGTTTCACTTTACTTCTTGGTCTGATTTCTCCCAGGAGGGAAAGTGAGAGTGAAGTGCCTGCCCAGCTCCTCCAGCCCTGTGGGATTTTGCTCAAAAAGTCCACTTATGTCTTACCTGACCCAAGACACTAAGAGCAGCACAGTTGAATAGTCTGGAGACAGGAGGAGAGAAAGGTGGCCAAGATTCACAGCAAACGGTGTGTGGATCTCAACAAACAGCTGCAGATCGTATTAACTGACTTATGGACCCCACCAAGAACCTCATGCACAAAATTTATAAGGCTGCCTCATGGCGGGGAGACCCCCATGGCCAGTTGATAAACACCCCTGGCACTCTGCATGGTTCCCTTCTGGCAGGTACCCCATAGTGTATGCCTCATGAGTATGAGTATGAGCCCATGAGTATGAGCCTCCACAGATGGCATGTGTGAGGACCTTCAGATAGCTACAGATATAAGCAGTGAGCTTGACCTTGCTGGATTGGGAGAAGATGCACAACCTTGAACTCTTCAGGGCACAGACTGAGGAAAAAGAAACTATAGGCTTCTCAAGCACTAAGCTTGACTTTGTGAAATTGAGAGAGGGGCACACAATCCTAAGACTTCCTCCCAAGACAAGAATAAGAAGAGTAGACCTGGTACACTCATAGAAAAGGTCTGAGAGACCAATAATAATATTTACTAGCTAATATAACATAACATAAAATAAAATAAAATAAAATAAAAGAGTTACCAAATACTCTGAACTTAGGTAGCTGATACTCTGCTAAGTGTATGCATTACCTAATTAAATCTTATCAATAACCTTGTGCAAATGATATGATACCTCACCTTATAGATGAGCAAAATGAGCCTCATAAATGTGACATTACCAGACAATGGTCATACACCTAAAAATGGAAAGCAAGGAGACTTGAAGACAAAACATGAGAATTCAAAAACTTTAGTTTCAATTTCAGTAACATATAGCTTCAAATAATTGTAAATCTACATTTGATGAGATTAGCAAAAAAGAAGAAACAATTCTGATTAGGAGTGTCTATTGGAGTCTTCTATAATGGAGTAGATTGAAATTTGTTGTTCAGGTAATGGGAAGTCATTGGAGTCTTTAAAACAAGGAGCAGACATAATCAAACATTTTACTTAAAGATTGTATCATGTCATCATATTTTATCATATACCAGAAGTATTAGGGGCATAAGTCATAAAAGTGAAAGAAAGATAACACAGAGAAGAGTGTTGATTGTGGCAACTGAGGGAGAGGAGAGAAATATGGAACCCAGAGCCCTGGCCTGAGCAGGGAAAAAGGAGGAAAGGATGCCTGCTATCCAGGAGATAACTTTTTCTTTCAGGTAAATAGCTGGTGTTTTATGAGACTCCTCTCATTGATGACTAAAAAAACTAGTTTATCCTGACCTGTGGTATTCCTAAGTTCAAAATTGACAGGATTTAGGTCAGAAAAAAAAAAAAAAAAGAAAGAAAAGAAAGAAAGAAAGAAAAGAAAAGAAAAAAATTGCCTCTTGCATTTATCTGTATCTTTTTTTCTTTATATTTGTAGCAAGAATTACTATCAAACTCTACTCACTGGGCCAGAGACCCTTGTGGTGTTAGTGAAGGCCTTGCCCCTCATGTAGCACGCTTTTTACACTTGTGAGTTCATTGACCAGTATCTGTATCGTTTTTTTTCTTTTTTTATAAAACTATCATCTAACTGATATTTTCTGTGACATTTAGAATTAAAGCTCTTAAATCCAAGGAGTTGGGGGGAGAGGCTATATTATATTATGTTTAAGAAGTTGGTTCCAGATTCAGTTTCTGGTTGCAATCTCCACTGAACCACGTACTAACTGTATTGCCTTGAGAAGGTTACTGGCTATCTCTAACTTCAGTGAAACTACAAATGGTTGCTGTGAAGATTAAATGAAGTAGTGTGGAACAAGTAATAAGCTTATTGTTGGCACAGAGTCACAGCCTAAAAATGTTGGAGATACTCTTTTCAGTATGTATGTACACTTAATCCATTTTTTTCTTGAGTTTAAAATATATTGACTTTCAATGTATCAACAACAAATAGCGATGTATTGATTCATTCAACAAATATTTATCAAGTGTCTATATACATAGCGGTCACCAGTAACAGAATTTTTTTTTTAAAAGCAAAAAATTATATTTTTATTTCTTGAGTATTTATAAAGTTAGTCACCGGGAAGGACTTCCAGAATGGCACTGTAAATACCTCTGAAATTCTACTCCTTTTTAAAAGCAATGGTAATACTGACAAAAACTGCCAAAATCTTTTGGTACTCTGGAAGTTAACCAAAGGCTTATAACAATATAGGAAGCTGTAACAATATGAGAGCCTGTTTTAAAGAAAAGCAGCTGCAAAAAGAGAAGTGAGTGTTACAGCATTTTAAGTTGTCCTATTTCCATCCTCCCATTCCCAACATCATGGTAGTCTCAAAAAATACATACATATATACATACATATATAAAATAAAAGAACCTGACAATTACAGCACCTGTGAAACCCAGCAGTTGAGTACCATTGGAGGATGAAGAGCAGGTGACTGAGGAGGCAATAACAGGACAAACAAGAGGCCTACCAAAAAACTTAAACCTGGAGAAAGAGATGTCCATATGGAACTTTGAAATCAGAGATATATTCCTGGAAATCTAGAAGTCTTTATGCACATGCAGGGTTGTGGTCATGCCCAGGAATGACCTGAGAAGGCCGTTGTCTTTTCATCTCTTGCTGACCTTGAGGGTTTGCATAAGCAGGAAGTGAACAACAGGGAAAGATGGAAACTACATGATAGAATCTTGAAGATAGGATCCAAGACAAACATAGAACCCCTCAGAAAAAAACTAGAAGACAGCGGTTTAAGGAATTTATGGAAAACTGTCCAATCATTAGCAGACAATTAAACTAACTTAGCAGAGACTTCAATGGCATGCATGTCTTTACAGAACGTAGGAAAGTTGTCAACAGCAGCGTCATGAAAACAACAAATAGCAACAAAAAGAAATCTTGGAGAAAGAAGTGGAGGATATGATTTCAAGAGGTGCTAGATTTTTTAAAAATGTGTAGGTCCCAACAAAAACATTAAAGACATTCAAAAGACAGGAAAGCGTGGTCCATACACGGAGAAAAAAGTCAATAAAACTGTTCATGAGATGCCCAGATGTTGGACTTACTAGAAAAATACATTAAAATCAAAATTAGTTTATTGAAAATAGAAATAAAGTAACAAAACTTTACCTTAGCTATTTTTTTAAAGAGTAGACTCAAATCACTAAAATCGGTAATAAATAAAACAGGGTAAATTACTTCCAACTCTAGGAAATGAAAAGGATCATGAGAAAATATGAATAATGTGTGTAATAAATTAGATAATGTAGCTGATTTGAAAAATTTCTTTGAAGGCAAAAATTACCAATACTGACTCGAGAAATATAAAATCTGACTAGACCTATAACATTTTGAATTAATAATAAAAAAACTTCCCAAAAAGAAAACCTAGTCCCATATAACTTTACTAGTGAATTCTACCAATTGTTTAAGAGAAAATATGAACAACTTCACAAACTTCTAAAAATGGATGAGGAGAGAGAACTTCCCAAAACATTCTATGAGACCATTATTACCCTGGTACAAAAATCACACAAATACATCCTAAGAAAACTACAGACCAATATACCTATGAATCTAGATGAAAAAATCCTAAACACATCTGTGAACTAATACTGAAAGATCTCCAACATATGATATGAAGAAGGCAAGGGTCAAGAGTCACTACAATGTTTACTATATTCCATATTTTTTGTAATAAAGAGGTGAAATGAGAAAAACAAAAAAGAAAAAGAAAATTAACATCATACTTATACTTAATAGTGATAAATTTAGCATTCTACCCCTAAGATCAGGAAAAATACTTTTGTGTCTGCTCTCATTCTCCCCTTTTTTTTCTAACGATTTTACTTATTTGAGACAGAGAGAACATGTGGGGGTGGGGGGAAGGGGCAGAGGGAAAGTGGGAGGGAGAAGCAGACTCCCTGCTGAGCGGGGGAGCTGGACTCTGGGTTCCATCACAGGATCCTGGGATCATGACCTGAGCCAAAGGCAGACACCTAACCAACTGAGCCACCCAGATGCTCCTCTCATCCCCTTAATTACACATTGTTCTTGACGTTCTAGTCAGAGAGATTACTAAATAAAAAGAAATAAAAGGTGGGCGCCTGGGTAGCTCAGTTGGTTAAGCGACTGCCTTTGTCTCAGGTCATGATCCCGGAGTCCCAAGATCGAGTCCCGCATTGGGCTCCCTGCTCGGCAGGGAATCTGCTTCTCCCTCTGACCCTATACCCTCTTGTGCTCTCTCTCTCACTCTCTCTCTCAAATAAATAAATAAAATAAAATCTTTAAAAAAAAAGAAATAAAAGGTGTCCTGATTGGAAAGGAAAAAATAAAACTATATTTGCAGATTACATGATCCTTTATACAGAAATTTCTAAGGATTCACAAACAACTTTTGAACTTATCAAACAGTTCAGCAAGGCTATAGTATAGAAGATCAACAAACAAAAATCAATTGTATTTCTTTTTTTTCTTTTATAAAGATTTTTTTTTCTTTGAGAAAGAGAGAGCAGTGGGGAGGGGCAGAGGAAGAGGGAGAATCTTAAGCAAGTACCACACCTAGCGTGGAACCCAACACAGGGCTGATCTCACAACCTGGAGATCATGACCTGAGCTGAAATCAAGAGTCAGACACTTAACCCACTGAGTCACCAAGGTACCCAAGAAAAATCAATTGTATTTCCATGCATTAGAAAAAAGAAATCCAAAAATGAAATTAGGCAAATAATTTTGCTTAAAATTTAGCATAAAAAAAACCAAAGGCTGAAAACAAAGGGCAAGACTGTACATTGAGAACTATAAAACACCACTGAAGCAGATTAAAGAAGGCCTAAATAAATGTGTCACATGTTCACAGCCTGGAAGACTTAATATTGTTAAGATGGTAATACTCTCCAAGGTGATATAAGATTCAAAGTAATCCCTCTAAAATTCCAAATGGCTTTTTGCAGAAATTGATAAGCTGATCCTAACATTTATATAGAAATGCAAGAGATTCAGAATAGTCAAAACAACATTACAGAAGAAAAATAAATTTGAAAATTTGAATTTTGAAAAATGAAGACTCACATTTCTTCAAAGCTTTGAAACTACAATAATCACAACATGGTGGTGCTGGCATAATGATATATAAAACAATGATAGATTTGAGAGTTCAGAAATAAATCTATACATATATGGCCTATTGATTTTTGACAAGGATGTCAAGACAATTAAATAGGAGATAAAATCATTTTTTAAAATAATGAGACAACTGGATATCTGCAAAAGAATGAATTTAGAACAATATCTTAAATCATATACAAAAATTAATTTAAAGTGGATTATAGATTTAAATTTAAGAGAGAAAACTGTAAAATTTTTAGAAAAAAATATAGGGACAAACCATGTGACCTTGGATTAAACACAAAAGATAAAATACATTAAATATCATCACAATTTTAAAAATGTTTTGCTTCAATAGATACAATCAAAAAGGTGAAATTACAAATCACAGAATAGGAGAAAATATTTGCAGATCATATATCTGATAAGGGACTGGTATCTGGAACATATAAAGTACTCTTAAAATCATGATAGAAGACAATCCAATTAAAAAGTAGGCAAAGGATTAAATGAATATTTCTCCTAATACTGTATAGAAATGGTGAATACGCACATGAGAAGATGTTCAACATCATTAGTCAGTAGGGAAATGCATATGAAAAGTGCAATGAAATGTTTCTTCAATCCCAGTAAAATAGCTGAATTTAAAAAGTTAGACAAAAACTAGTGCTAATGAGGATGTGGAGAATTTTGAGCCCTCATACACTTCTTATAACACTGTAAATGATGCAGCCACTTTGGAAAACAGTTTAACAATTCTTCAAAATGTTAACATAGATTTTGCATATGACCCAGCAATTCTACTCCTAGGCATACACCAAAGAGAATTGAAAACAAATGCCCATATGCAAGTCTGTACATAATTCACCAAAACAATATAATTCATAATAGCCGGAAAAATAGACACAAGTATCTATTAACTGATGAATAAATAAGCAAGTGTGATATATCCATACATACAAGGGAATATTATTGGGCAATGAAATGGAAAGTAGTACTGATGCATGCCACAACATGGAAAAACTTTGAGTATATTATATGCAATGAAAAAAGCCAATCACCAAAGGTCACACTTTTTATGATTCCGCTTAAATGAATTATCCAGAATAGGCAAATCCACAGACAAGAAAGTAAGTTAATGATTTCCAAGTGCTCAGGGGAGGCAGGAATGAGGAGTGACTGTTAATACATATTGGGGTTTTTTTTGGGAGGAGGGTGATGAAAATATGCTAAAAGTAGTGCTGATAGTTGCATAACTTTAAGCATACTGAAATATACTGAATTGTACACTGTAAAGGGAAATTTTGGTGATATTTTATTTTATTATTTTTATTTATTTATTAAAGGTTTTTTTTTTTTATTTATTTGAGAGAGAGAGAGAGAGAGCACAAGCAGGGGGAGGGGCAGAGGCAGAGGGAGAAGCAGACTCCCCACTTAGCAGGGAGCCCAATACGGGGCTCCATCCCAGGACTCCAGGATCATGACCTGAGCCAAAGACAGATGCTTAACTGACTGAGTCACCCAGGTGCCCCCAAGTTGGTGGTATTTTAGTTATCCCAATATCCTATTATTTTTTTTAATTACTATAAAGAAAATACACCTCAGGGATCATTTTGCTGTGCAGCTTTAATGTTTCAGATGTAGATTAAAAAAAAAAACAAACAGCTGCTACTCAAGGCATTATTTTATAGAGTATCCAGTTTAATATTATATTCACTTTTGATTACAAAGGCATATGTTATGTGAGAATTTCAATCCTCATCAATATTAACTACTCCATTTTCCCATGATAACCCCTTGGTTCACTGATGGATGACTTACAAATTAGTCAATAAGTACAGAAATCCTTAAATTCTTTGTTCTTGAATCTGACCATCAAATGTCTCTTGGGTCAGAATAAGAGCAGTAATAACCAGGGGTGTCTGGGTGGTTTAATCGGTTAAGCATCTGACTCTTGATCTGGCTCAGGTCATGATCTCAGGGTCTTGAGATCAAATCCCATGTCGGGCTCCATGCTCAGCGGGGAGTCTGCTTGAGATTCTCTCTCTCCCTCTCCTTATGCCCCTCCCCCCTAAAATAATAAATAAATAAATCTTTAAAAAAAAAAAAACAGTAATAACCAGACTACATATTAGTCCTTCCAGTTTATGTATTTTTCTGATTGTCTTTTGGGGATTTGTATCATAGAAAAGCAGATAAAGAGAAGAGCACTGAGGATTAAGGATCTCTAGTCCAAGAAACAAAAGCATTCCTAATGCTCCATGACAGCTATAGTTAATGGCCAAACACCTTTTATCACTTAAGGAACTTGGAATTCCGAGGAGGAGAACAATGTTGGATAGAATCTAGAAAAAGAGAGTATAAAATAAATAAAATCTTAAAAAAAAGGGGGGGTGCCTGAGTGCTCAGTCGTTGAGCATCTGCCTTTGGCTCAGGTCATGATCCCAGGGTCCTGGGATTGAGCCCCACATTGGGCTCCCTGCTCCACAGGGAGCCTGCTTCTCCCTCTCCCACTACCCCCTTGTGTTCCCTCTCTCACTGTGTCTCTCTCTGTCAAATAAATAAATAAAATCTTAAAAAAAGAGAGAGAGTGTAGAAAGCCACCAGTCCCCTTCTCTCTTATTTTTGTCTGTCTATGAATTAGAACATTCTTCCCCTGGACGTATTTGGTAATACTGGAAAGTGTGGTTTCTGACCTTCTCTCAGCCTCATATCACTGTACCCTATAGATTAATACCAAAGATGGTGAGACTGGAAAAATGTTCTGTACACACATTTTCTCCTTTCTAGCTATACTGCCCTGTGGTTGGCACTCATTTAGTACTCCTGTCTTCTGTAAAGTAAGCACACTAGAGTCGTGGCTGGATTCTGCTTACTGGAGGCAAATCCGTGGCAAATTTCTAATGCTACACACTGTTGGGGGTCCAAAATCTATAGGGCAGATATTCCTAGTTAGAGCTGAATCTTCTTCAGACACAAACTCTCTTTTATGTGAATTGTCCCAAGATCTAAATTAGAGGATCCAAGGTATTAGCAATGCGGAAGAACACCACTGGCCAGTGGAGAGCCACTTTCTCTTTTATAGCACTAGCAGGAAAAAAAAAAAATGTATCTATGTTACAAATAATTTTGCAAATTAGAAGAGGGTGGATATTTTTGAAATCCAAACCCTAATTCAATAAAAAATTCACATTATGTTATAAATACACAATTACTGTGGGCATATTGTCTCAGTTCCTGGTAGCAAGAATTTAATGTCCATAAAAAGAACCAAACTTAAGGTATGGAGATGCTAGGAACCTATGTCTCTGAAGACAAAATTGATCCTCTGAATTAACAGACCTTGAAGTTTGCCTCCTATTGTGTGAGTCATTTAGTCTTTCATTATTTAAGATCTTTAATCTGAGTTTTTTTTCTTCATTGAAGCATACTATATCTCAACTGATTCAAGCTACCATCCTTGGGGCCCTACAAGCACAGATTCTAAAATATGCAATTACTTATGGGGAAAAGTGGAACTATAGACAATAAGGATCTCACAATTCCTGTCTGAAAACTTAGTTGTGAAGTTGATTAGACTGCTGCATATTCTACATTATTTCCAGGCCAGGAGTCAACCAAGACTACAATATTTCTGTAAATGGTAAGAAAATTATAGAATGTTGGCAGGAGCTTACAATTTTTTGTGGCCTTTGGCAAGTTTGTAAATGAATGGGGCTAGATTCATCTAAAGGTGTCTATCTAAAAAATGAGAGTTCATAAAGGACATTTTTGGTAAGAGGACTTTTCTGCCTGTGACTTCAATACAAGTTGACTGAAATTTTCATAATTTAAAAAAGTGGTGGAATAGGAAAAGCTTGAAACCTCCATGGCATCTAAAACAATTGAATCAACAAACATAAGCTAAAGTTTGCCCTACTTCTGGAATTTCTAACTGGAAATAATGAGATCATTACTTGTGGGGCTTCTTTGAGATTGGGTTGCTAATACTTGCATTGGTAAGCATCTTAACTAATACAACAAGCAGTTTATCTGCTTGCACAGACAAGTTTTAACTTTGGTGTTGGACTTCAAAATAATTGAGGGTTACTTCTTTGCCATGTTTGCTTTTATATTTCCAGTAAGTCACACAATACTTATAACACGTTAACATTCAATAAATGGTTGTTTAGAGGGTGGATCTGGCAAGAATTTGGCAGAGTAACAGAGCCTCAGATAAAATGTGGAGGTTTGGTATCACTGAGACATGTCAGCTAAGAGATGGTATCTGTCCTTTGATGATTGGCATGGAAGCTGGAGATGAGCCTGTGACATTTAGAACTCATTAGTAGATGTAGTCACAGGACAAGTCAAGACAAAGGCAAGGAAACTGATGAAGTGTCTGAGACATCGTGTGATCTTACCCTGATCTACATAATTAGTCCTACAGCTTTGAAATACTAAGGGTCATTAATCATCCACATTAAACCTTGTTGCAAAGTAGCCTCTACTGACATTGTTGAATAATTAACTCTTCTTGAATTTGCTGCTAGTTGCTATAGACCAGATAGTACCTGGTGGCGAGTTTGGCTCCCTATTAAGCACAAGTCCTGAGACGCTGACACAACTCTGGCCGTCACCAGGACCATATTCACTGTTTGCCACTGGTGTCTGCCCTGTTTACTTCCCAATGAGGAAAACACTGCTCACACTCACAGACATAACTGGAACCCAAGTAAGAAAATGTCTTTTGGGGAAAAAAGAGGCTCAGATATAAAACAATAGGAAGTGGTCAAAATCATGTTTTATCAGCTAGCATTACTATTAATAGATAGTGTAATATTTAGTGAGTTAAGCAGACAATGTCATGTGCAGTATAGTCCCAAATTCATGAAACCAAACACTATGTCTCCTTGTCTTTGTGTATGTGTGTGTGTGTGTGTGTGTGTGTGTGTGTCTGTATGAGTATAAAATACTATTTCACTGAAAAAGGATAACTGGCAGAATGTAATCCTAAAGTGTGTTTTGTTTTTAATTTTTTGCTTTTAAATTCAGCTGGGTTAATATTGTTCCTTTGTACTAGGAAGAGAACATTATCAGTTTTCATATATTTTTATAACTCTAAGATAATACAGGCCCCTCTAGTCAGGAATTAAAATGGTTAGCCCAATATACTAGTAAATATTTTGAATGGTTTCAGTCATGGTTTCTTCTCTACCTTTCCTAAACCACCCCACCCCTCACTTACATGTGAGTAAGTTATGAAGCCCACATACAGGAAAGGAGTGATACATATTTCTCCTCCTTTCGTTTCTTGCCTTTAGATTTATTCTCCACTCAATTTGGTTTTGAACCTTTGGAGTTGGAGCACAGAGACAGTGAAGAGGCAAGTAGGCAGAAAGCTCACAGTTAACAGATAGTGTGAACAGATATCATACTCTATGATCTGGGGAACTGTATAACCCTATGCTCTGACATGACTATTGTCATGTGTTCTCAGAAAACCAAATACCAATTGGGAACCTATCACTTTCTTTTTTTTTTTTTAAAGATTTTATTTATTTATTTGACAGAGAGAGACATAGCGAGAGAGGGAACACAAGCAGGGGGAGTGGGAGAGGGAGAAGCAGGCTTCCCCACCGTGCAGGGAGCCCGATGTGGGGCTCGATCCCAGGACCCTGGGATCACGACCTGAGCCGAAGGCAGACGCTTAACGACTGAGCCACCCAGGCGCCCGGAACCTATCACTTTCAATTTCCTATGGTTTCTTCCTGGTTCGTTGCTTCCTAATGTATTTGCCCCTGTTTATCTCATAATACCTCTAGCTACTCTCTGGTGAGGTCTATTCAGATTTGCTCTTAGAAAAAAATCCCACATAGCCTCATGCTGATACCACTTGTGACTCATACCAGATTCATAGGCAACAGAAACATATTGCTTGCCTTAACAAAATCTGAAAATGTGGGATGCTGAATCCAGCCATCCAAATTTGGTTTCCCTCTCAGCAGCTAGACATGAAACTTTGATTTTAGATTTGAAAGGTGAAGGATAGACAAAATTCAAGCTCTATGAGTTATTCTATTCAAATACCTTTTAAGAGGCTTATGATGAAGAGCGGGAACAACAAACCATTACCCTCATTAAAATGGTGAGGCTCACACCTCAACAACAACAACAAAATAATGTACTTCTCTCCATGCTTCTTTCCTTAGAATTTTCAAACTCTTTTGAATTGTGGTTGGTTGCTGCTGGAGAACAGCTTCCTTCCACAAACTTCAAGGGTGGAAGTTGGCTCACAGGTTTTCTGTCATTAACTTTTTACAATTCCAGCAGAGTGGTCTTAACTGGAATATAGTGTCAATTGTTACCAAGCCTCAACTGAAACTGATCTTATGTTTCAAAATATATCCCTTTCTCTTTTTCTAAGTATATATAAGTGGGTGTCTTCCCAAATATGAAATTCATTTTTACTGATATGTTTATACCTAAGTTACCTTCTTTACTGCCAGGATTCTGATACACACCTATAAAAATAAATGATCAAAGTTTCCAGCCAAGGTGGAGTGGCAGGGATGATTTACCCTCACTTTTGAAGTGGAAACAAATAAAGAAACAAAATGGACATGATGTATGAAACACGGTTTCAGGCAATTATACATTAGGCAATAAAATAATGCCTGAAAGGAAGTGAGCCCTAAAATTGCCCCAGCGCACTGCCTTGACAGAGTGTCCGAGGCACAGAAGACAGAAGGTGAACTCAGGCAGAGGCTGGTGGACTCCCTGTTTTGAGAAGATAGAGATGGAAGACAAGGCAGATCAAGGTATCTTAAACTCACAGGGCAAAGTATCAGAGAGGAGAAAGCTGCACAGAGAGAGCCCTAGAGTAATCAGAGGGTTCCCCTCAAATCCTCAGCTGACTACTGATGAACACATATGTGTCAAGAAACTATGTGGGGCTATAGGAAGAACTGGAGAGAGAGAGAGAGAGAGTAGAGATATCATTGGAAATAGTACCTGAGTCTCTAAGAAGGCCATAAACTGTTCACATTCCTATCAGCCTGGATGGAAAATTTCTTAATTCAATAGGGTATTTGGTGGAGTGCACCAAATGATATTGCCTAGCAGTGAAGCAAAATTAATCTTGAACTAAAGTGTGTCTTGATCTTACTGAACAAAGCATAAAACAAGATCTCTAAATGATCAAATTGTTTCGAAGTTAAGACTGTATTTTATTTTATTTTATTTTTTTTATTTTTTATTTTTTATTTTTTTAAAGATTTTATTTATTTATTTGAGAGAGAGAGAGAGCGAGAGAGAGCACATGAGAGGGGGGAGGGTCAGAGGGAGAAGCAGACTCCCCGCTGAGCAGGGAGCCCGATGCGGGACTGGATCCTGGGACTCCAGGATCATGACCTGAGCCGAAGGCAGTCGCTTAACCAACTGAGCCACCCAGGCGCCCAACACTGTATTTTAAATAAAATATCAAGAATATTTATGGAAAAATTTAAATGCAGATTAAATTAAAACAAATTTTTAAAAACTGGAATATAAGGAGTAGGATCAGCCAAGGGTTAACAATAGAACAAGTCATAAAAATTATAATCATCTTCGGGGCACCTGGGTGGCTCAGTTGGTTGAGCCTCCAACTATTCATTTTGAATCAAGTCATGACCTCAGGGTCCTGAGATGGAGCTCCAGGTCAGGCTCTGCACTCAGCAGGGAGTCTGCTTCTTTCCCTCTCTCTCTCTCTCTCCCTCTGCCCCCCCTTGCATGTACTCTCTCTCTCAAATAAATAAATAAATAAATAAATAAATAAATCTTTAAAAAAAAAGTTAAAATATTATAATCATCTTCATTTTGTCTCCTGTAATTAAGACTTCTTTTCTTCATCTTGGGTTTGGAGTTTTATGAATCAATTCATTTTCCATTAGAGTTTTAGAAATCCTTAAAGTTTCAGAAACCTGTATTCTATAGTTCAGTTCTTGTTGGGCTCTTTTCTATGACTCTCTAATGAAAAAGCATGTTTGCCTGCAAGTCAGTGTAAATGTTTTCAGAGAAGACTCAAGAATAAAACAATAACTGCCTGTGAGTAACAAAAGATTTAAAAATAACCATGGTTAAAGATCTGATGAAGTTTACCAAAAAATGCTGCAATTGTGATGTATGATATTGTAAAATAATCATTGGAAATATTACTGATATATTAAGACATCCTGGAATTTTAGGAATTTCACATAATGTCTGGAACACTTGTACTAATAATGCAGACCCATCTAAATATTGTCTAAGAAGGTTAAACATTAGTTTTTATTTAGTAATGTTTCGCATGCAATTTAACATATCAAATAAGCCTAAATAAATTACTATTTCTCTTTTTATAAGAGTGAGAGCATTTCTTCTGAGATCTTCCAGGGAATCTCTGGACAACCCCAGACGTAGAGGTCAAATAAACTTCAACCAAAATTTTAATAAAAGAGACGTTTGTTAAAAATGTCAAGATATTTAAAGCCATTTATCAAACAGGACCACAGATCACTGTCAAACAATTTTGGTTATCCGCTCAACCAAAGTGAGTTAAAAAGATTTAAAAAGCAAATAAAGTTACATAGTTGTAAAAACATAGCTCTTTTAATATTGAAAAAACTTAGTTTTTCTAAGTAATCAAAGACCTGATAAAGACAAGGTGAAACATAGAAATATTTCATAAGACACAAAGTCTTTGTTTCTTAGGCAGATTACATTAAAGGTCAAGAAAAACCTTTTATAAGGTTTAAGAGTAAGCCAATAATCTAAGAAATTTTGTTATTTTAACAGAGAGGAAATTAAACCTTAGCTTTGTATCAATTCATTTTTTTTTTGAGCTCATTTAAAAACCTTTATAGAGGTGCCTGGGTGGCTCAGTCGGTTAAGTGTTTGCCTTTGGCTCAGGTCATGATCCCGGACTCCCGGGACCAAGCCGGGAATCTGGCTTCCTGATCAGCAGAGAGCCTGCTTCTCCCTCTGCCCCTCACCCTACTTGTGCTCTCCCTCTCTCTCTCTCTGAAATAAATAAATAAAATATTTAAAAAATAAAAGCCCTTACAAATAAATATAGTCAATCTTAGCCAGCTTTGACTTCACAACATAAAATTTATTTTCCACAAAACTTCTATAACATTATATATCCATTTAGGTTTTATCTTTTTTTGTCCCCTTTCCTATTCTGGAGTAACCAGTCTTTTTATTTTGGAACAAAATTACTATCTTTTCTCTTTAACAAAAACACATCCTGTATTTTTTGCATACTCTTCATATAAAAACACATACCATTTTCTTCACATAGTTTATGTAAAAAGTTCTTTCCCTTTGCTCATATTGTTTTTAGTAGTTTTATTTTTACATATTGATGATAAATTTTAACTATTAGTAACTTTACTTTCTAGTGAAAACTGGGAAGCAGGCAATTGTGAAGTCTCTATTCTCTATCACACATTAGCATCTTATAGATTAGCAAATTCATAAATACATAGTTATAAACTTATAATTTATGTATATATATTATAAACATAATTTATTGGAGACAATGTCATAATTTGAGAGTAAAATTTTTGATGTGGTGAAAGACATTATAATAGCCTCTAATATCCCTTGTCTCTCTGTAAAAATTAAGAAGCCAAAAGTTGATAAATTTAAACTTACATTTAGCAATCATTGTCTCACTGTATTATCTTATTTGGAAATAATCTATTCAATGAGTATCCATTATTTAGTTTAACTTAGTATAAATTTTTCTTTACATTCATTTAAATTACTTTGTAACAATTATGCTTAGATTATACATCAAACAGCTAACCATCATCTGAAATTATTTTTCTTCTTGACAAATTCTGTAACATAGAGATAGAATGAGTTTATTTGACTAGAAAACCCAGGTAGAAAAAGTTGTATGCTTACATTACATTCAATGTTGACAACTCTGAAGACATATCTGCTTTTATTAAAAAAAACAAAAACAAAAAAAACCTGGCTTTTATCTATCAAAGAGTATTCTAGTTCATGCGAACTTGAAAAACATTGGGTTAGTTTCTATATTTCTGCATTTTTTGGAATATTTATTTTATATATGGCTTATTTTTTTAAAAACCAATTAAATAGAACTATCTTTAAAAATCACTTATACCATAATATACATACATACATATAAATATATATATAGACACAGAGATTTTACAGCTTTCATTTAAAAGTTTTAGCCATATCTAAGGTACAAATAATACAAAACTCAAAAGAATAGCTGAATCTAAATTATATTTCTTGCAGGTGGACTAAGTTAAGATTACTTGCTCAAATGGCCGAAGTTTTTTTCTAAAGATTTTTTATTTGCATGCTATAAAGATGTTTTTAGTGCTATTTTTGGAGCCATCTTGTCTTTTAGAAGCTTCTAATCAAAGAATACATTCCCTTCTGTTGCAAATGGCAAGATCTCATTCTTTTTATGGCTGAGTAATATTCCATTGTACATATACCATATCTTTATCAATTCATCTATCAATAAATACTTTGGTTGCTTTCTTATCTTGGCTTCTGTAAATAAAATGGAAGTTGGTTACCCTCTACAATGATTGGTTATTACAGTGGAGGTTTCCAGATGGCAGGGGATTGGTTAAGAGTGATTATATCAAGGGCACCTGGGTGGCTCAGTCATTAAGCGTCTGCCTTTGGCTCGGGTTGTGATCCCAGGGTCCTGGGATCGAACCATGCATTGGGCTCCTCGCTCAGTGGGGAGCCTGCTTCTCCCTCCCCCACTCCCCCTGCTTGTGTTCCCTCTCTTGCTGTGTCTCTCTCTGTCAAATAAATAAATAAAATCTTAAAAAAAAAAAAGAGTGATTATATCATATTGTTTTTAGGAAGATGACTTAAGTTTCTTTTATGATTATCAGAGGCATTTATAAGAATTAACCTAAGTTTTGCTTATGTTCATGAAATAAGCTAGATTTAGTTTTGCTTGCTTACATGGCTTACATGGTTTTGTCTTCTCAGAGAATTCTCAAATCCAGTCTTCATGGTGTATATAATTTTTAACAATAGGGGCTCTTTTCCCATTTCCTTTATCAGAGAGGCAAGTTTACTCCAAGATTTTTAGGTGTGTGAGTTTTCCCACTGCATAGCTTGAGTATAGCTCCATAACTGAGGTTTGCCTCAGTGTAAGGCCAGGGAAGAAAAAGTAGGAAAACATCCCTCCCCTTGTCTCACATGCACGCTCAAATGAGGTTCTCCCCATGTACTGGTGCTGCTAGAGCCTTTTTTCACCTTTCCCATTTCTGTTCCCGATGTTCTGGTCAGAAAGATGGGCTCCTTGCCAAGGCTTTGTTAATTACACCTGCCATGCATGAGGGAAACACAAGCCAAAACTCTTTGTCTTTTTTTGTTTTTGTTTTTGTTTTTTGTTTTTGTTTTTGTTTTTGTTGTTCTTCCAATTTTAGCTTCCTTCGCCAATCTGCCTGTTAATATTTGCTTTTCAGAGTCCTTGAGTATAACCTCTTATATAGGTAGGAAAGTACTTTGGTTCTTCGTTAAATATCATTACTGTTAGTTACATGGTCAAAGACAGGCAATTCAAAGACTATGTATTTCAGGAACTTATTTCATGATCTCTTCACATCTTTCAAAACACAGTTTTTACAAGGAAGGTTCCTGAAGAGGGCTCTCCTTCCCAGGGAACACTTGACCTCAGCTGTTTCTCATGAGATCTGCCCCAGGACTCCATCCCTGGAAATCAACTAGAGAATCAAAAACACCTCTCCTAGCTTCTGCTTTTTGTCTTTAATTTCCTATTTGTATATGAAGGGAAGGGCGGGGGAGGTGGGATTTCACTCTGAGCTGCCTGAGGAAGGGTGGTGGAGTGGGTCTTGTCTCCTGAATTCAAGTTCAGAAGGGTAAGTAGGTTATTTATTATAAACTACTTGAACCTTTCTATTAAGCCACAGTTTCTCTTGTGCTTTACTATCATGAAAGAAAGTTTGTTTCAGTCATTATAAAGTAGCTCTCTTGTTTTTCTTTTAACTATGTTTCAGTCTATAGGCTAAAAACAGTTTTGGTATATGTTGGGGAAGGTGTGGTGACATCTCACTGGGCTATATAGGATTTAAAAAAATAAATTTGAAAATATGTCTTAAAGCCTAATACATATGATGGCTCAAAATTGTTAATTCAATCTAGCATGAGAAAACCATGATTTAATAAAATGTTAAACATGGTAATTTACCACATCAAAATAATTGTTGCAAATAAATCCAAATACTCAAAATGGGGCTATAAAAATGTTTTCTGTCGTGAGGTTAACAGTATTTGATCTTATTTATAAATTTTTCTCTAATCGTTGCCGGTGTTTTCTCTCCATATCAGGTAATTAACTTGACTTACTTTGCAGCATTGTGTTTAATGCTTGGTTACTCTTCATTGAACTGTTTTTAAATGCATTTCATATTCCTTATTGGGATTTGGTAAATTATCCTGTTAAATGTTCTTTCAAAATGACCTTTAAAGGCCTCTAGTGTATCAGTTTCTTCACTGTATTGATTTCATTATGCATTAGCTGAACCTACTATTGCAAACCCATCAAAAACACTGTTTTTGTTTTGTTTGTTTTTGCTTTGCAGTTTCAGTTTTGGTATAATAAACGAAAATATTCTGCCCTTAGAGTTTACTCCAATTATTAAAATTTTCATGATAATCAATTATTTCTTGGATCTACTATTTGCTTTCTGTTGAGTATTTATTTCTAAATTAATAGTTTAGGTGACCTCTTATAAACAGAAGAAAATCTGAGACTGTATTGGCCAAAATTGCGTTTACCTTGTTGCTATAAATCCTGATCTTAAATATGGAGCACGATTTGGAATATAATAATTAGAATTGAATTAAAAATGGGCATTGTTACACAATAAGAAATTTAAATTTACCTTATTATTTAAACTTCTTCTAAAATATATTTTAAGATTTATTTAAATTCCAGTTAACCTACAGTTAATATTAGTTTCAGGTGTACAGTATAGTGATCAGCCTTTCCATACAGCACCCTGTGCTTATCAAAACAAATGCACTCCTTAATCCCCATCACCTATTTAACCCATTCTCCCACCTAACTCCTTGCTGGTAACCATCAGTTTGTTCTCTAGTTAAGAGTCAGTTTATTGGTTTTCCTCCTTTTTTTCCCCTTTTCTCATTTTTGTTTCTTAAATTGCACATATGAGGGAAAACATATGGTATTTGTCTTTCTCTGACTGCCTTACTTCACTTAGCATAATACTCTCTAGCTCCATCCATGTAGTTGCAAATGGCAAGATTTCATTCTTCTTCTGATGGATCAGTAATATTCGTGTGTGTGTGTGTGTGTGTGTGTGTGTGTGTGTAAGACATTTTCCTTATCCATCAGTCAAAGGACACTTGGTCTGTTTCCATAGTTGCTATTGTAGATAATGCTGCTATAAACATGGGGGTGCATGTATCCCTTCAAATTAGTATTTTTGTATTCTTTAAGTAAATACTCAGTAATGCAATTGCTGGATTCTAGGATAGTTCAATTTTTTAACTTTTTGAGGAAACTCCATACTGTTTTCCAGAGTGGCTGTACCAGTTTGCATTTCGACTAACAGTGCACAAGGGTTTCCCTTTCTCCGCATCCTCACCAACACCTGTCATTCAGTGTGTTGTTGATTTTAGGCCATTTTGACAGGTGTAAGGTGATAGCTCATTGTAGTTTTGATTTACATTTCCCTGATGATCAGTGGTGTTGAGCATATTTTCATGTGTCTGTTGGCTATCTGTATGTCTTCTTTGGAAAAATGTCTATTCATGTCTTCTGCCCATTTTTTATTTGGATTATGCATTTTTTGGGTGTTGAGTTTTATAAGTTCTTTATATATTTTGGATACTAACCCTTTATCAGATAAGTCATTTGTGAATAACTTCTCCCATTCTATAGGTTGCCTTTTAGTTTTATTGTTTACTTTTGCTGTACAGAAACTTTTTATTTTGATGTAGTTCCAAGAGCTTATTTTTGCTTCTGTTTCCCTTGCATCAGGAGACCTATCCAGAAAGAAGTTGCTATGGCCAATATCAAAGAAGTTACTGCCTGTGTTCCATTCTAGGAATTTTCTGGTTTCAGGTCTCACATTTATGTCTTTCATCCAGTTTGAATTTATTTTTGTGAATGGTGTAAGAAACTGGTCCAGTTTCATTCTTCTGCATGTCACTGTCCAGTTTTCTCAACACCATTTATTGAAGAGCTTTTCTCCCATTAGTATTCCTTTCTGCTTTGTCAAAGATTAATTGACCATGTAGTTGTGGGTTCATTTATGGGTTTTCTATTCTGCTCTGTTGATCTATTTGTTGTGCCAGTACCATTCTGTTTTGATTACTAAAGCTTTGTAATATAACTTGAGTCTGGAATTGTGATGCCTCCAGCTTTGTTTTTCTTTTTCAAGGTTTCTTTGGCTATTCTGGGATTTTTGTGGTTCATACAAATTCTAGGATTCTTTGTTCTAGTTCTGTGAAAAATGCTGTTGGTATTTTGATAGGGATTGCATTAAATATGGGTCACTTTGGGTAGTATAGACATTTTAACAATATTCTTCCAATCCATGAGCATGGAATGTCTTCCTATTTCTTTGTGTCCTCCTCAATTTCTTTCATCAGTGTTTTATAGTTTTCAGACTATAGATCATTTCTTTGGTTAGGTTCATTCCTAGGTATCTTATGGTTTTTGGTGCAATTGTATATGGTATTAATTCTTTAATTTCTCTTTCTGTTGCTTCATTATTGGTGTACAGAAATGCAACAGATTTCTGTATGCTGATTTTTTTTAATTCTGTAACTTTACTGAATTTGTATTTCAATTCTAGCAGGGTTTTGTTGTTGTTGTTGTTGTTGTTGCAATCCTTGGGGTTTTCCATATATAGTATCAGGTCACCTGTAAATAGTGAAAGTTTGACTTCTTCCTTGATGATTTGAATACCTTTTATTTGTTTTTGTTGTCTGATTGGTGTGGCTAAGACTTCCAGTACTATGTTAAATAACAGTGGTGAGAGTGGACATCCCTTTCATTCCTGACAGAGGGAAAGCTTTCAGTTTTTCCCCATTGAGGATGATATTATCTGTGGGTTTTTCATATATGGCCCTTACTATGTTAAGTTATAGTCCCTCTGAATCTACTTTGTACTTTGTCAAATGCTTTTCCTACATTTATTGAAATGCTCTAGTTCCTATTAATGTGTATCATGTTGATTTGTGAACTACCCTCCACAACCCAGGAATAAATCCCACTTTATCATAGTGAAGGATTTTTTTTTCTTCAGTGTATTGTAGGATTTGCTTTGTTAGTATTTTTTGACTTTTGCATTCATGTTGATCAGGGATATTGGCCTATAGTTCTTTTTTAGTGGTGTCTATCCTGTTTTGTATTAGGGTAATGCTGGCCTCATAGAATGAATTTGAAACCTTTCCTTCCTCTTCTATTTTTTTTTTTTTTTTTGGGAATAGTTTAAGGAGAAGAATATGTATTAACTGTTCTTTAAATGTTTGGTAGAATTTGCCTGTGAAACCATCTGGCTCTGGGCTTTTGTTTGGGTGTTTTTTGGTTACTGATTCAGTTTCTTTACTGGTTGTTGTTCTGTTCAAGTTTTCTATTTCTTCCTGTTTCAGTTTTGATAATTTATGTTTCTAGGAATTTATTCACTCTTCCAGGTTGTCCAACCTGTTGGCATATAGTTTTTCATAATATTATACTTGTTTGTATTTCTATGATGGTTGTTATTTCTCCTTTCTCATTTGTAAATTTATTTATTTGGGTCCTTTCTCTTTTGTTTTTATCAAGTCTGGCTAGAGGTTTATCAATTTCAGTTGTTTCAAAGAACCATCTCCTTGTTTCATTGATCTATTGTGTGGGGGGTTTTGTTTGTTTGTTTTAGTTTCTGTATCATTTCTGCTCTAATCTTTCTTTCCTTCTGCTGGCTTTAGGCTTGTTGTTGTTGTTGTTCATTTTTTTCTAACTCTTTTACGTGTAAGGTTTGGTTGCTTATTTGAGATTTTTGCTTCTTGAGGTAGACCTGTATTGTTATAAGCTTCCCTCTTAGGCCCTCTTTTGCTGCATCCCAAAGTTTTAAACCATCGCATTTTCATCTGCTTCCATGTATTTTTTTTTATTTCTTTGATTTTTTTTTTTTTTTGGGTTGATCCATTCATTATTTAGTAGCATGTTGTTTAACCTCCATGTATTTGTGTGTTTCCAGAATTTTTTTTTTCTTGTGGTTGACTTCAAGTTTCACAACATTGTGGTCAGAAAAGGTGCATAGTATGACTTCAGCCTCTTTGTATTTGAGGCCTGTTTTGTAACCTAATACGTTACCTATTCTGGAGAATGCCTCTTGTGCACTTGAAAAGAACATGTATTCTGCTGTTTTAGGATGCAATATTCTGGATATATCTACTAAGTCCATCTTGTCCAGTGTATCATTCAAAGCCATTGTTTCCTTGTTTATTTTCTCTTTAGATGATCTAGCCATTGATATAAGTGGGGTGCTAAAGTCCCCTACTATTATTATTATCATCAGTTCCTTTAGATTTGTCATTGTTTTATATATTTGGATGTTCCCATGTTGGATGCATATGTATCTACTCTTGTTTTTTCTTGTTAGATTGTCCCCCTTATTATGAGATAGTGCCCTCTTTGTCTCCTCTTACAGTCTTTGTTTTAAAGTCTACTTTGATATAATTGTTGGTACTCTGGCTTTCTTTTGACATTTATATGATAAATATTTCTCCATCCCCTGACTTTCAGGCTGCAGGTATCTTTAGGTCTCAAATTAGTCTCTTGTAGGCAGCATATAATAGGTCCTGTTTGTTTGTTTGTTTGTTTTGTTTTGTTTTTTATCCATTCTGACATCTATGCCATTTGACTGGAGTACTTAGTCCATTTACATTCAAAGCAATTATTGGTAGATATGTATTTATTTCCATTTTATTACTTGTTTTGTCATTATTTTTGGAGATTTTCTCTCACCCTTTCCTGTCTTTGTCACTTTGGATCTCTCCTTTGCACTCAAGAGCCTCCTTTAATATTTCTTGCAGGGCTGGGTTAGTGGTCCAGACTCCTTTGGTTTCTGTTTAGGAAACTCTATCTCCTTCTATTCTGAGTGATAGCCTTGCTAAACTGTTTTAAGCCCCACTGGCTGCAAGAAGTCTAGTAATTCAGCCCTTCTTGTTTTCCAATCCAATACCTGTGGGGAAGCATTCTCCTTGTACATTCCCCTGTGTACATTCTCTGCACTTCTTACCTTCAATGTGGCCTCTTTTCTCCCTTTAGTTATGAAATTTGTTCTGTCAGTCTTCAGGTCAATTTCTATATTTAGGATGATTTGATAGTTATCTAGTTATATTTATGGGATGAGGCAATCCTAGGGTTTGCTGCAGGTATCTTTAGGTCTCAAATTAGTCTCTTGTAGGCAGCATATAATAGGTCCTCCTACTCCACTGCCATCTTCCCTCCAACCTCCAATTTACATTCACCTTAGTGTCTGTGTGTGTATATATGTACACATAGACATGATATACATATATGTATATAGCTATATACGTAAAAACACATGTACATATATAAACCAATATATGTGCATACAACTTAAGTTCACTATGGTAGTTGTGTATGAATATGTATTTAGATACACCTGTGTATGTGTATCAATATAAATTATTATAAAACATTATAAATATTTCTTGTACATGGTGAATTATTTGGTCTCTGCTAATCTCCTTAAAGCAATTTGTCTCCACACACTAAGATAGCCATTCATTTATATCAAAGGCTATTCAGTGTAGTTTTAACCGTGGTAAAGATGAATGAAAATGATCTCAATGCCCAATGACAAATAATTGTTAAATATGGCAAAGACTATAGATCTATTATGAACTAATATGAAAAATACTAAGCATTACATAAACATTATATTTTATTACTATAGTAATAAGTAAAACAGTAAAATTATAAAGCAATACATGCATATAGTATAATATGCACTAACATAAACACTTCTATACAAAGTATATATTGCTCATATATTAACATTTCAATTTAGCTAAGAACTATAACTTTTTTAGATAACTTTTTTAGTTTTCACAGCTTCTATTTGACAACAGATCAATTATCAAAACAAAATCAGCTCTAAATGCACACACACACATTAAAAATGGCAAGACAGTTAAATTTTTTTCTTCAGATAATTTTGCTCTTAAAATTTTTCTGTAGTTTGAATGCCTAGATAAACAAAATTTATTCCTGCGATGGGAGGTTGTCTTGCTTTCTTTCAATAAGCAGAAGATACAGCTCTCCCGCTAGGAGAGGTGATCCTGCTTTAAGGAAATTTTACTTAATTTTATCAGTTTTTGAACCTCGATGATTACACCAGTTAGACAAAACAGCAGCTAGAATTCTTGCAAGTGAAAATTGTGTCCCTTTAAGGTTCAATATGCAAGATAGGAAATGAATATCTGTCTTTTCTGGCATGTAGTATAGTGATGCTTTATTATAACAAGAATCGCAGCCTCCGGTTAAATGAGTAGGGTAAGAAAAGTGAACCGGTTTTCTGGAGAAGACACCACATTATATTACTCAGCGTTGGAGGGCTTCAGTGAAAGATTCATTAAATGTGAGAAGCAAAGATGCCATGTGCATTTTGAAGTTGTATCATGTGTTACTAAAGGAAAATACAAATTTGTATGTAAATTGTGATGAGTTCAGGGCAAAGTAAATGTAATTCTTCTATATAATAGCTTATACCTTTCACACTTCTAGGAAATTATCAATCTGCTTGTATGTGCATTTTCATCCTATCCTATACACACAAGTATATATTAAAACATATTTGGTCCTAAAAATCTTAGAATTCTTATGGTCAGCATGTTTAAGACACATTTGTAAAGTAGAACTTCAAGGTGGAATGAGGGAATGAAATTTTGATGTTGGAATTATTAACAATTTAAAAATTAACTTTTCTTTTTCTGCACTTTGAACTACAACAAACATCTTTGCTTTACATTTTTAGAAAGATGATACTTATTAAAAATAGTCATTTTGCAATTTGATTTATTGAAGCTATCACCCTGATTCCATGATCCATTTTGGAGCAAGAAGAAGTCAGAGAAGGGTATTAAACATGTCATCGTCATATTAGTCTAAGGTGCTAAGAACAGAGATAGCATATAATATAGGCAGCTTCACTCGGTTCTGACTGTTGAAGTATCTCCAAAACTAGCTTAAATAATCTCAAATACCTGGTAATTTTGCTAAAGTAGGGTGTATATTTTGTGGAAATATAGAATATCTGAAACCCAGATAAGTGAGGAGCATAAAAGTGTGTTTTTTATTTTTTTTATTTTTTGCTTCCCCCACTCCAGCTTTATTAAGAAATAACTGGCATGTAGCATTGTGTAATTTAAGGTGTACAATGTGTTGATTTGATACTTGAATGTCAAATGATTACCACCTGAGCATTAACACCTCATAAGTATCTACATCGTATCACCTCCTATAATTACCATTTATTTTTTGTGGTGAGAACATTTAAGATCAACTCTTAGCGATTTTCAAGCATATAATACAATATTACTAACTACAATTACTATGCTATACATAGGATCTGCAGAACTTATTAATCTTATACCTGGAAGTTTGTGCTCCTTGACCAGCATCTTCTATTTCCCTCCCTCTCTCCACCCCCAGTAACCACCATTGTAGTTTGTTTCTATGTGTTTGGCTTTTTTAGAATCACATATAGGTGACATCATATAGACATCTTTCTCTGTCTGATTTACCTCAGCATAATGCTCAAGTTCCATCCATGCTGTAGAAAATGATAGGGCTTCCTTCTTTCTCAGAGCTGAATAATATCCCTGTGTGTGTACCACATCTTGAATCATTCATTGACAATTAGGTCATTTCCATATCTTGGCTGTCGTGAATAATACTGTATGAATCATAGGAATGCAGATATCTCTTTGAGATCCAATTTTCACCTCCTTTGATTATATACCCAGAAGCAGGATTACTGGATCAAATGTTAGTTCCATTTTTATTTTTTTGAGGAACCTCCATTCTGTTTTCCCTAGTGGTTGCAGTGACTTATGTTCCCACCAATAGTGCACAAAGGTTCTTTTCTTCTCTATAGCCTTACCAACACTTATCTCCTATGTTTTTGATGATAGCCATTCTAACAGGTATGAATAGCTCATTGGGGTTTTGATTTCCATTTCCCTAATAATTAGTGATATTGAGCATCTTTTCATGTACCCATTGGCCATTTGGATGTTTTCGTTGGAAAAATGTCTGTTCAGTTCTTTTTTTTTCTTTCTTTTTTTTTTTTAGGTTGTTTGCTGTTTTACTGTTGAGTAGTATGAGTTCATTATATACCATGGATATTAACCCCTTATCAGATGCATGGTTTGCAGTTTTTTTTCTTATTCCGTAGGTGGCCTTTTCATCTTGTTGGTTTTCATAGCTGTGCAGAAACACTTAAATGATTAACATTTTTTTTAAAAAAAAGATGGTTGTTAATCACTTTAAAGTATACTGGTATACTGTATATATTTTTAGCTTTTTAAAAAGTTACCTAGTTTGTCATAATTTTTCCTTAGAATATAACTTAAATTGTGGTCAGATTAATAAAATTTATCTATAAACATAAAACTGAAGATATTGCGGAGTGCCTGTATAAGCTGTGGCCAGTTTCCCATTATTGATCTCTTACATTATAATGACTCCTTTGTTACAATTAATGAATCACTAAAGTTGTTGTTATTAGCTAATTTCCATTGTTCAAATTCTTTTAGCTTACATCTACTACCCTTATATCGTTCCAGGGTCCCAACCAGGATACCTCACTATATATCACCATCATTTCTCTGCACGCTCCTCTTGGCTGTGACAAGTTCTGACTGTGTATGTGTGTGTGTGTGTGTGTGATTTTATTAACTGAAAAGTACTAGTCAAGTACTTCATAGAATGCTTAACTATTTTGCATTAGATATTTGCCTCTTTTTTGGCTAAGTGATCAGTAAGAATTCATATATTTAATACATTGAGTTATAATCAAATAGTAGTATATCAGGTGCTCAAATTAGTCCAGCTTTGGCTATTGGAAGCTCTTTTAGTTTACTCTTGTGTTACTTCGACATATCCCTATCATGTGGATCACTATTTTTACTTGAGCACTTTACTTTCTGACAGCACAAAATGATCTTGGCTAATTTGTATATTAATTGCCTCAGTCCTAGAATCAGTCATTTCTGGTTCCTTTAATTAGAGAATTGTGTGAGAAACTCTAGGCTCTAGGTGTGCTCACTACTACTGGGAGGTAAGCTTTCTCTGCTGAGAGAATAGGGAAATATGTGTACTGATCTGTGTTTAATACACATTTAATGATATTTCTGTACATAGTAATTTCTATCTAAAGATAACCTTGAATTCCTACTGCTATCTCCAACTCTGATCCCTTGGTCAGCAAATGGGTCATCAAACACTCCTCCCTGAGCCCCTGGTAACTACCATTAACTCCTGTAGCCTACCAACAAGTAAAAAAACTGACTTGTACCATCTGCTATCCATTTAGTTGTCCAGTTTCTATATACTTATTTTGTGGGTTCAGACTTAATAATCCCTCTCTCCACAAGAAAGGACTTTATCAACTAGAGTATGGTGCTTACTTACAATTTCTTTTGAGTCCCATAGATTTTTGTCCTTTGATCTTACAGATTTCACTCATTTCTAAAATAACAGGTCAGCAGCTTTCCCTGCCCCCCCATCACATTCAGTAAAGTTGTTTCATATACTTGTAATAAAGATAAATTGTTTTATCTCCTTTTATACTCTATCCCAGAATCCCTGGACCACCTAATGATTTTCCAAGATTTTTATGCCTTAAATCTATTATTTGTGCTACTAGTGTTTCAACAAACAAAAAAGGAAGCTTAAGTGTACAGCAAACTAAAGAAAATACATAATAAATTGCAGTAAAAATTAGCGAAATTGAAAATGGGAAAAAAACTAATGAAACCAAGAGTGTTTTTTTTTTTTTTGAAAGATCAGTAAAAATTGACCTCTAGTCAGTCTAACCAAGAAGAAAAAAAAAGGGTACATATTATCAGAAATGAAATAGAAGTCATTAATATTGATCCCACAGGCATCAAAATGGTAATAAAGGAAATCATGAGCAACTCTATTTCCATAAATTTAATATTTTGTGTGTAGTGGACAAATTCCTTGAAGGACACATGCTACCAAAACTCACAAAAGGAGAAATAGATAAACTGAATAGTTTTTATTAATTAGTGATTCATTATCTTTAATAGCCTTCCAAAAAAGAAAGCAGCCAGCCTAGATGGTTTTATTCATGTATTCTACCAAATATTTAAAAAAAAAATTATAGCAGTTCTCAATCTTTCAGAAAATAGAAATAGAAGGAATACTTCCTAACTCATTCTATGAGGCCATTATTACCCTAACACCAAAACTAGATAAAGACATCACAAGAAAGGAAAACTATAGACCAATATCTCTCATGAGGAAAAATACTCAAGAAAATGTTAGTAAATTGAATCCAAGAAGGTATAAAAATTTTAATAAAAATCCTGTCCTTGTATCTTCCTAAGTTTTATCAGAGTATTTCATTTCTTCCATAAATATGTGACATCTTTCCTCTATGAAAATGTGAATCTTCTGTGAGCTAATTTGGCTATAATCTACCCTCATGCTGCCACATTGTCAAAAAACTTGGCCCAGGACTGAGCACCGTTTTCTAACAGGAGTCCTCTTGTAAACTGGGCAGAAAACCTGGAATTGTGAGGCAACCACTACCAACTCACCATCTTTGACTCCTCAGATTATATCAACACTCTAACTTTTGGAATTTGAGACTGGCCGCTATTTTATAATATTTGGCATTATGCAAGACAGATTCATTATTTTCTTATTTCTCCCCTTTGCTGCTTGTTCCTTTTCATGTCTACTACTGTCTTGATATGTCTTGAAGCCAAGACCTTAAATATGATGCCATCCTATTATTCTAAGGTTATCCAAAACAGTAATTTAATGTACTGTTGTAGAATTTTCCCTTTTTAAGGATTACTTCTAAGCTTATCAGCCTGTGGCTTTCTAAAATTTATTTCATTAAAAAAATACATGTATCAGGGGCGCCCCTGTGGCTCAGTCGTTAAACGTCTGCCTTCGGCTCAGGTCATGATCCCAGGGTCCTGGGATCGAGCCCCGCATCGGGCTCCCTGCTTGGCGGGAAGCCTGCTTCTCCCTCTCCCACTCCCCCTGCTTGTGTTCTCTCTGTCAAATAAATAAATAAAATCTTTAAAAAAAAAATACATATATCAGCCATCTTTAGTTTTCTGACATTTATCCCTGGTCCTTCCAATCACCAATATTTCAGAGTTTTGGTGATCACATCAAAAAGTCTTGTTTTTGGGGCGCCTGGGTGGCTCAGTCGTTAAGCGTCTGCCTTCAGCTTGGGTCATGATCCCAGGGTCCTGGGATCGAGCTCCGCATCGGGCTCCCTGCTCAGCGGGAAGCCTGCTTCTCCCTCTCCCACTCCCCCTGCTTGTGTTCCCTCTCTCGCTGTCTCTCTCTGTCAAATAAATAAATAAAATCTTAAAAAAAAAAAAAAAAAAAAAAGTCTTGTTTTTGGTCTTTGGAATTAATAGCTCTTATGAAATATTTTGTTACAATAGTCAATATAGAAATTCTTCTATATTTACCCTTTGAAATATATTCAGTACTACTGTTAGATTTCTATCACAGATGACCCTCTTAATTTTGAAAACTAATCTTTGCAGCCATAATTCTATTTTCCAGGTTAAAGTTTTTGGGCTTCTACTCAAAAAATATATATAATTTTGCTTATTTATAAATATAAAACTTTCTTTTTTTCCAAATATACCACATGCATGTATGCACATGCAACACCACCAACCTGGCCCTGCATCAGGCTCAGCAGGGAGTCTGTTGACATTCTCTCTCCCTCTGCCCCTCCCCCCTTCCCAAACACTCTCTCTGTCTCGCTCTCAAATAAATATTAAAACAAAAAAAAGCAAAAAACAAAACAAAACAAAAAAAACAAACACCACCACCTACCTGACTTGGATGGCTTGCATCTAATAGCCTATTTTGAGAAATTTAAAGAATCCTCTTGTACAAGACACCTTTTGTTCAGTTCGTCTCCTGCTAATAGTTTCCTTTACTGAAGAGGTCAATTGTTACCTATTTAATGAAGCTAGCTTCTAGCACTTTGAACACTAAAAGCTTCATGTTCTTTCTTGAATGCTAAAGGTCTGCCTGGTCGTGCAACACACTGCTGCCATGCCAACAGGCTAGCAAACATCTATTTTCAACTGACAACAGGCACACATCTCCTGCTGATTTTTGCCCAAAGCTTTTTCTATTTTGATATTCAACATACAATGTATACAATTAGAAAGTAATATAACAATTAAGAATTATACCCCTTCTTAATCTCTCCAAACTTATTCTAGAGTAAATGCACAGAAAATTTTCTGTCCTAATATTTATAATTTCAAACTCTTTACTGTTGTGTAATTGTTCCTGGGAGGTGCAATGTGTGAGCTGTTTACATGAGATGAATGGAACCATGAATTTATAAGTACATGCTCCATTACACTTATAGTGTATTGCTTCTTAATTTACATCTTGCTTTGGGCCATGCAGAAGATTATTCTGGCTATTTTTAAAGAGCTGTTCCAAATTCTGTAGATTCATCTCCCACAGGTCCTTTTTATTCTGTGATTTGAAAATCATTTGGTGGGCAGAAATTTCACCATGCGTTTGTCAGATAAATTTCCCACTTATCATATTTGGCTTATGGCAATATGGTTGTTTTCAGAAGAAGAAAGCATAAAGCCTATGACTTATTCTAATGGGACAGGAAAATGTAGAGCTAGAAGACAAAGAATATAATTACATTTTTATGAGCAACCATGTAAATATATTACTAAAAATGTTCTTCTAAAGAGCATAGTCAAATGGAGAAAGAAGAAAAGGCATCGGAAGCCAGACTGAAAATCCTCTTATCTGACTTCTAGACTGCTTTGTCTAATAAGTTGAAAGCATCAACTTTATGCATCTGCCTAAAATGCACCTAATTAAGGATATCATTACTCAGAATCTTACTAGAAAAAAAATTAAAAACTTATGAAGCTTGAAAAATGTTGCTTCTGAATAAAATATTTTGAAATGAAACAAGGTTTGATATACCAAAATTAGCATATTTGTCAATGAATTCTTCTTTTTAAACAACTCAAAATTACCAATATTTTCTGTGAGAAAGGGAAAAATCCAGGAGTTCTGATTCTCCTCATATATAAAGTCATTAATTCAATCAAATTTAAGATACCACTCGAATTCAAAAATTAGAAAATAACACTAAGCAACTTGCAATTTTCACAAATTAATTGTATGTGTTTTGGGAAAGCTTTTTAAGCTTCCCATGTTTCTGATACATAATCTGTAAAACAAAGTAGCTAGAAGAGTCAGAAGACCATTCTTGAAACTTCTGAATGTTGTCTCTAGCCTGTTACCAAGCATATTACCTGTAAAACAGAAGAGCAATAGAATTTATTCTCCAGTTAACTAACTTTAAGTAAATGCATTATATAGAAAACAAGTGATTTAATGCTTACTGTTATTATAATTAAACTACTTAGATTAGTAAGTCATTCGATTGGAAAAATGTTAGGGAATGTTTCCCAAATTCCCAGAGGCATATGCTCCTTGCTCTTTTCCCACACTTAAGACTCCTGGAGATTCTCTTGAGGAGGTTTGTGGGGAACAAAGCTGGAGAAGCAGTTGATGGCTGTGTGTGTGTGTGTATTTTGGACAGCTCACGAGTATCTTGTGATACGGTCTCTTCTTAATCCAGTTGAATAACACCAGTTTAGATTGATCTAACACTTTTGAGAGTATATGTAACTATGTGGATGGTATTTTCCTAACCTTCCTAAAACAATATCAGCTATACATAAAAATTTACATTTTTTACTAACTTATGAGCTTCTGTACCTGGAATTCTTGAAATTCAGTCACTCTTAGTGATGACTTTAATGTATCCCCACTCTTGAATTTGAAAAATATATGTAATTAAGGCTATTTGTTCACCATAATTATTGATGTCCTATCTTTATACTCAACAATTTTATGTCCTAAACAGTCATTAAGTATTTAGAATCTCTTCATATAGAACCTTTACTGCATATACTTGTCTTCCTCCTTTACATGCTTGTGGATATAAGCCATGGGAGGAAAGAGTTCTCTAAGAAAAGGTGCACTGAGGCCGTGGAAGGTTTATTGCAAAAAAGCCGAAATGGGATGTCAGGCTCTATGAACTGGGGCTTTGGTGTAGGCTTAGATGTTTATGAGGGCCCATGAATGAACAGAAGATGCCCAGGTGACTAAAGCAAACACAAATATATACAGCAGTCAACTGTAAATACAGTTTATTAAATGTATTCTATAGCAGACAGCATTAAACCTACGTAGCTTAATCCTTGCCACAACACTTTGAGGTTTGTATTGCTTTCTCTATGTTAGGAGCTTATACAAGGTCAAAGAGTTAGTAACCCTCAGATGGCATTGGACTGTTCTGCATGATTCTAAGTGCTTAGATGCCAGAGTTTTGTAAAGATCTGTATTAGAACGCCTCCTTTGCAGATTAGGTGCAGTCTTGGGGAAGCTACTAAAAATTGCAAGACAGGCCTGAAGACTCATGTGTGTCCATAATTAACTTTTCTGCTTGTAGTCAAAGCACATAGGCAACCGAATTGCATCCAAAGGTTTTGAGTATGGAATTGAGAGCAAGGGAGTTTAATGATTTAAATATTCAACCACTTCAAGGTAATGTTGTCCTATAGCAACACTATCACTGATTATGTCTCGAACATGGCAGCACAATTATCTTCAAGTTCCCTCAGAAATCTGTTGGAAGGAATTGCATTTATATTAAATATTTGTGTATGGATAGATCTACAGACATATATATATATCACATGAAATTTTACAAGCAACACAATACAAGCAACACAAAGTAAAGCTTCCCCAAATCTTTTCTGATACTGCAGATATGTAAATGACTGTGAAAACAAAGTTCAAAAGAATTATTTAAGGGAAAACGTCAAGAGATCTGATCTCGCCAACGAAGAGTAAAATGCTCTTATATAATTCTGGCAGCCATATACAAAACAAAAATCTTGTTTTGGGTGCATTGGTATTCTTAATATTAGATGACTTCAAATCTGCTTCCCTGGAAATAAATTAGATAATATACATACTCATTTCTGTTCTTCTTTAGACAAGATCTACTTACTATTTATTCTGTATCCCTTTCATAGACAAATGCACAGGCTTATTTGACCTCAAATATTAATATATTGACATAAATGATATTGATGAACATTAATATGTATAGATTATCTCAAACTTTATTTCACTTAGCATTTTAAAATTTTTCAACCACTTCTGTTCTTCACAGAATAAAATCAATCCCTATCATGGCCTGCAAAGCCTTGAATAATATAGCCATATTTTAAGTTTCTCCAGGCTCATGTTCAATCACTCTAACCATAAAAGGTTTTTTATAGTTTCTTGGAAGTTTTTATATCTTTCCTGCCTCTGGCCTTTGAACACACCATCCTCTTACTGGAACACTTCTATTTCCACTTGGTTTTATAGCTAAATCCTATTCATCTTTTAGTGCATACTTTATTATTTCTTTAGTAAAGCTAAACTCAGAGACTGGTAGTCTCATGTAATATTCTATATTAACATACAGTGCTTAGCCTCTGTTAGAACAGAGTTTTCTGATACCTACAATGACTGACATGTAATGTTTTTAATAAAAGAATTAATGTTTTTTCTATGCTTTTATTTAATTCTAAACTCATTTTAGAATAATACACTCCCCCCCAAAAATCTAGATAAAGTAACATCAGGTATAAGCCCTGTTGCAAAAATTACTTGACATCTTTCAGATGATTTTCACATTGGTATTTTTTAAAATATTGACTTCAGTATTTTGCTCTATTTATAAGTAACAGACATACCAAACAGTAAATCTACTCAGATACATAAATACTGACATTACAATTTAGTAGGTTTCAAAAAAAAATTTTTTTTCCATATTTTTCTCTTTTACTGACATTTTAACTCCTTAAGCTCATGGAACATCTCCAATTTTTTCTATACCTCACAAAATTCGGTATTGAAATTTTCATACCCCTTATTCTATCATCTTTATTGTTCACATGGACAGAATGTTTACTTAGCACCAGATACAATCTTCATAACAATTCTGAGGTAACTACAGATACTATCCTCATTTTAAAAAAAATGAGTAACCTTAGTATCACTCCTTTATGTAGGAAATGTTAGGGGAAGAATTGAACCCAGAAAGCCTGTCAGTGGAGACTTTTCTATAACTGGTGTTCAAAGAACATGTGTTTTCATGGTTTAAGATTGCTTGAGTAGCTAGTAATCTCTGTGTATTCATAATACACTGGTATTAATGCATTCAAAAGCAGGAGACCCATCTTAGGATAGACACTGGACAGATCTTTAGTAGGTATGCTTTTAGGTATGCCCTGGAGAGAGGTTACCGATGCTAGCCGGCATAGTTCTCAGTAATTGAATGCTTTATGATGATCAAGTTCCTTTCTGCTTCTATGTCTTTTCCTTGTGGCAATGCCATTCTTAGCAGCTGACTGAGATAACTAACATGCAGGTCAGTTATCAGTGCATGTGCCAGCATTTCTCATGAAATTTAATATATTTTCTGCTTATAGTAGTAATTTGTTTGACTAAGTTTATATCTTTTAACTAATAAGTAGTTCAATTTTGTTAATCACTAAAGGAAATTGTTAACTATATCTGATACTCTCAAATGTGAAAAAAGAACGAGAATTACTATATTTGCAAAATGACTTCTATTTTATAAGTTTTAAAATGTTAATAAATGATTTTTGAGGGGTGCCTGGAGAAATGGAGAAACAAGTGATTCAACTCAAGTTGGACACTGGAGCAATAAAGTTAAGTGGTACCAAGGTGGAGTTGGCACCACTGGATGTCAACCTTGAGCAAGCTATATTTGAGTAAGCAGAAACCAAATACTGAGCAGAACTGATATGCTTAAGAGAGAATAAAATATTCCTACAGGAAGGAATAGAAAATAGAGGCCATGCAGCCCCAGGCTTTAGGACAAGATCAACTATGTAAAAAGTTTTCCAGTTTTGTGGTAGCTAATTGTACTTCCTAAAATTGGGTCTCTAGAGAGTGCTTTGTATGTTCTCAATTATCTACCTTTGTAATCTGGGCTTTTCTGAAAGATTCTTGGACCCTGGAAACCAAATACTCTCCTATTAAAGTAACTTAATTCTGAATGAATGACTGGAGACTGTGCTTTTATATAATCAAATTTCTTTTCATTGTACGTACATAACCTTTGCTATCTAGATTTGGATCCATGGAATATACAGCATGGATAATCCTTCTTAATGCATATTCAGGAATTGGTTCTTCGATTTACAGGTTTTTCTGTCAAATGAAATGTTTATTTCTAAGCCTTCAATTAAAGATTCTTCAAATCAAAACAGTATAATTACATTAAAAATTTGAGAATGAAGTGTATTGCATAATGAGAAATATTTGTATTTTTTTCTCTAACTCTTAGTACCTCTAGTAAGTTGTATCATTATATTAGAAACTATAGAAAGGAAATCTGAGTTCTAGTTTATTTTGGCTGAAATTCCATGTTAACCTTTACTAGTGTAGCTGATGGCTTTGGTGACCTCAAGATGCTTGGCTATTAGAAGGTCAGGACCATCATTAAACCCAACTAGAAATGGCCACTATTCTGAGCTCCAGGCTTGAGAGTGCTCCATCCTGATCCTTTTGAATATTGACCTTTTCCACAGGGGAAAAAAATATTTAAGCCTAACATAATGGAGTCACCTGGATCCCATGTGCCTCTTTCCAGATCACTCTTCTGATACTCAGAGCCTGAAAACCCCAGTGTAAATGGTCCAGAACCTAGTTCTAGGACCTACATGGGCATGAGTCTCTTTCCCAGTGTGTCCCCCATAGGTTGGACTAAACTTCCAGTGTGTTCAACTCTAAGCTGGGGTGGGGGTGGGGGACAAGAAGTGGTCCAGAGATGGTTCTTATCAGACACTGCAGACAAAGCTCGAATGGACAGGCTGATGTCTCCATATCCATGTGCAAAAGTCTCCTCCTGGTAGGAGATTGAACCTGCCATGGATTCAAGAGGAAATTGGTCAAGGGCCAGGAGCTGGCTCTTCCTTAACTACCACATTCAGGAGTATAAGAATGTTGTACTTGAATCTTGCCTTTTAAGTCATTATGAAGGTATATTTGTCAAGTTAGGAAGCTAAAACATATTTCATTATCTGGTTTATAACTTTTGGGTATTAGATGTATAGTATGTGGACCTCTATTTGTATTATCACTGTTAAGGTTCTGGTGAATAGGTGTTGTGATCTACTGGTATTGTAGCTCTTGAGCTACTGGTCTTGGTGGCTCCTGATAAGTACTTTTGGGGATACCCAGGGGCAAAGGGCCCTTATAACATCCCCTCCTCTAATCACTAAATTAACCCAGGAAATTGATCTGTTACTGTATGATTTTCCTAGAGTACATTCTCTCTGGTCCAGTCAGGTGAGCATTTTTTTTTTTTTTTAACTGAAGGAACAAGGGATACCTTTATTTATTGAGGAGAATTTGTTTCCTATTTGTGTCTGAGTAGAAGCAGTTCCCCTGTAGTGTAGCCCTATGATTTTTTTCTCCACCCTTTATAATGACATTTATGTTCCTCCAAGAATAGTAGCTAGGGGCAATGTTGTTAAGTCATTTAATGGCTGATTAATTCAATGCAAACCTGCATTCAAAATGCTATATATCCTGGTTATAAAACACAAATAATGATAAAATAATGGGAAATGGTACTTTTTTTCTAAATGCATTTATTTTTAAACCCTAACTCTTGGTGGTCTTTTTTGCTAATTTATGTTTATGTATTTTTTTTTATTATTGAAAATGTCTTATGGCTACATTCACCAAAGAAAGAAACTGGTTTTTTATATTAAAAAAAAATTTTTTTTTCCACGTGTTAAAAGCTATTTAAGGTTTCTGTGAACATCAAGTTTTTCTTGTTAATCCACACATTGTACAGGGTCAGTAGCAGTAGACATTTTCTTCCTCTTTCCTATTAATGCTCCTTTATACAGTGCAGTCTCAATAAATACTATAATTGTCTTAAAACTCCAATAATGATAAAAATACCATTTTAGAAGTAGCAATGCTTCATTCCACACCAAAGTTTTAGTGTACAGGGTAAAAATTTTATGAGGTTCTCACATTTAGATATTGGTTATAGTGTATGTGATTGTGTTCTAATTGGTTCTTTCAAGAAATCCTGTCTAAATCATAGGTTAACTTTGACTTTAAAGCTGTTAAGTCTTAAACTATTTATGTAATTGACAATAGAAATTGTAAAATACAAAGTAATATACAAATTCAGATTATGAATCACCTTTTTTTTAATAAAGATTTTTTATTGAGAGAGTGGGAGAGAGAGCACAAGCAGGGAGGAGGGGCAGAGGGAGAGGGAGAAGCAGATTCCCTGCTGAGCAGGGAGCTGGAAGCTGGGCTCGATCCCAGGACCCTGGGATTATGACTTGAGCTGAAGGTAGGCACTGAACCCACTGAGCCACACAGGGATCCTACAAATCACATTTTAGAACTCCTACTCTGTCAACAGGAAAACACATATGTGGCTTTTTATGTGGGGGGGGGAAATCTAAACTGAATTTCCCACTTTTTAATTTTAAAAGAATCTAAATTTTAACCAAAATGCTTACTTATATAGTCTGTGTTATAAATTTCACTATCCTTATTGGTATTTTAAAAAGGAATTTTTTGGAACATTTTATGGAAAAAATCTACCATCTAAAATAAGGACATATTGATATTTTAACTATTGAACTTAAAATTATACACAGAAGCTGAGGAGTTAATTTTAAGGTCTTTATTTAATGTGAAGTAAGAAATAGAAAAAAAATCTTGCTTATATCAATAGTAATCTTCATGTTCTCATCAATATTATTTTATACGCAAAAAATTCCAAAAAATCATTGGACTGGGGCCCCTGGGTGGCTCAGTTGTTAAGCATCTGCCTTCGACTCAGGTCATGATCCCAGGGGCCTGGGCCCCCGCATCAGGCTCCCTGCTTGGTGGGAAGCCTGCTTCTCCCTCTCCCACTCCCCCTGCTTGTGTTCCTGCTCTCACTATCTCTCTCTCTGTCAAATAAATAAAATCTTAAAAAAAAAAAAAAAAAAAAATTGGACTGCAAGAGTTTCTTTTTTCTTTTTTTTTTTAAGATTTTATTTGAGAGAGAGAGAGAGAACACATAAGCAAGCACAAATGGGGGAAGGGGCTGAGGGAGAGACAGAAGCAGACTTCCCACTGAGCAGGGAGCCCAGACAGGATGTAGGGCTCCATCCCAGGACCTTGGGATCATGACCTGAGCCAAAGGCAGATGCTTAACCAGCTGAGCCACCCAGGTGGCCCTGGACCGTAAGAAAGTTCTAAAAGTATTTATAAAAATATTTTATCTTTTTATAAAAGTAAATGATATAATTTAGATTTAATTCATTGAAAATATTTGTAAATATGTTATCACCTGGATTCCAGTCTCATCCCTACTCTCATTTTATCTTTTTGATCCTCAGTGTCCTCATCAACCTCACGTGGGCCCTGAATTAGAGCTGAAGCCCTGTGTCTAGCTCTCTCATTAACTGCCTATGTGACTAAGGTAAGTCATTTTTCTTCCTTATAAGAACGAACATTTTATAAATGAGCTGTAATCCTAAAATCAAATCTAAAACCTTCTGTGGATTCCTATCTCTGAAAGAGTCAAATTTAGGGCTTAAGCTCTATTTGTTTTCCTGAGAGAATTTTAATACACTATTGGTGAATGCTGAGTATTATTTCAAACTTTTTCAAGAATTTACATACAAGATGCACAGTTCTTCATCAAACAAATACAACAACCTACAGAGTGACTTCCATTTTTTAATTCCTGAGAGGTTTTTAAGTGAAAATAATGGGTTATGCCTGGATGCCTTTTCCACATTAAGTGGAATAATCAGCTAATTTTTCTTAAACATTGTTTTTAGCCTATGAAGGAAGCCAGAATATGTCACCCCAAAGTGTCTCTTTGACATAAAAATTAGTTTGAACTGAAGGCAATTAAGAAGCAAATCCAGAAAAAGCTTTCTCTTTTCTGTCTAAAGGCAGCATATAAAGTTTCCTTTTACTGGAGACAAATTCCTATCAGGCCAGAGATGGCACCAGAGGAATCTGCAAACACCTGACTCCATTAGCTCCCCCCCCCCCCCAGCCCCCGCCATATATTTACCTTCCCACAGTTTGCCACCCTTGGAGGCCTAGAACTGCTTTTCTTTGTCCTGTCCTTTTTCTACAAATTTGTTCTTAGTTGAAGGTGCTATACAAGCTGCAGTAATAAGCTGCTGCTTTGAGTTTTTTTTAAATTTCTCCTGGATAATATCTGTTGCACACATTAATAAACTGGCTTTGTTTTGTTCTGTTTTTTTCTTATTAACCTGTCTTTTTGTTAGACTCTAAGCTGAAACCCGAAGATGGGTAGAGGTAAAGTATAGCCTCCTCTACATCTGCATGTCCATTACAATCCTAGATGTTCTTTTTTGCAACCCTGTTTTATAGCCTACATGTCTATGAGAATCCTAGGTGTTTTTAGCTTAGATTATTGTCCATCCATCATGGCAGTTATTTTGAGTTTATTATAAACAGCTGGAATCCTTGCAATAAGGAAATCTTTCATTTGTTTGTCCAAGGTAATGCTGAGATCCAGATGATATGTCCATGGGCCTCACTAGGTTAATTGGGGATCTTGCCTCTTCTTGCAGTAGATTTATCATAAACATCTCTACATTGTAACTGAGAAAGTAATATAAAAGATGCAATGAAATCCTTTGGTCATTGGAATTATATTACACATTATGATTCAAAAGAAATCTAACATGGTTCAAAGGACACAGTTTAGTATTACACAAGGGCCAGAGAAAAGAGCTTGCTTTCAAATTCCCAATATACATTGGTGAAGAAGGGTGGTGTGTTACCTTCCGTGTTGCTTATGGCTCTACAAAGCTCTGCATGTCTCTGGTTTCATTGATGGTGGAAATGATAAAGGTGCTAATGAAGTGTAATTTTTGAGCTGCCTTTGATAGTGTGGCAATCCTTTCAGAATAGAAATTTGGAAAAAAATTATCTCCTTTATTACATATTGCAAGTGTTGGCTTCCTCCCATCTCTCTCCTTTTGATGTTTCCCCATTAATGTAATCTTCCTTTTCATTCTTCTAGCTTCCTTTCATTTCATTTATTTCATTCAGTTTAAATACTTAGAAGTACAGCCATTTAGGTTTTCTGAAACAAATTCTTTGCGACTTCCTGACTGAAACTACTTTTCTATTAAAGAAAATAATAGACAAACATCCAATTATATAAAGACCAAATGGATGTAGTTCTTGCATTTGCTATAAGAATAGCAAAAGCTACTCCTCTTTTTTTTTTTCTCCCATGTGACTACTTTTCCCTAGGAACCAATTTGCAAAGATCAAAAAAACAAAGGTGTGGAGACTTAAATATTCTTTCATCAACTTGCATTCCTTTTTACCTATCACTGTATTAGTTGCAATCTCTGACATTATTATTTCAGGTAATTCCTTTGTCCTATATGAAAATCAGCAATTCTGTATATATTCCCATTCTTTCCTTATTGGTTTTGATCTAAATTCACGATGAAGGTCTATTTAAATAGTATCTGTATTTTTAAATTTAAAGGACACTTACTAGGACTGTAATATACACAGAGCTGCATATTATAAATAATTTTTGAAGGATAATATCAACAAAAATAATGTACCACATCTGAAAAAGTAATATAAAGCATCAAAGAGTCGAAACTAATTTCCTTAAGTCCTAAACCAACAAACTTTATTTTGCTTTAAAATAAATTTAAAAAATCTAATAAAAATGCAGACTACTGATATTGTCAGCACATAGTGTAATCTCTTATTTATTGTAGTAACTTGTTTGTAAGTGCAGGTAAAGGTGCATTTTTTCAGATAGAATATTGTACTGTGAAATACAGTTGTGCTGTAACCCTCCAGGGGGTAGATTTTTAGAACTTCAGTTTAGGTGGTGATGTGAAAATAAGTGAAAATATCTTCTGGGTACAAATATATCAACAAAGCTTTCACGAGTTTCTCAATAGTTAAAAACAAAACAAAAAACAAACAAAAAAACTTTTTAAAATCAATTACCTCTTAGTAGTTGGTAAAATGAGTCAGAAATTTTCACATGAAAGAATGAACATGGTTGACAGCTTATTACGTTCTATGCAATTTTTTAATACTTTTCTTACATTTATCATCTCAGATATACACATTACTGAGAAAAATAAGACTTAAGAAAAAACTATATTTTGGAACATTGTAAATTTTTGTAGCCATTTAGATTTGCTACTGGATTCTACAACCAAAGTACAGGACTGTTTGTTTTGTTTACAATCATAACCTTTGTAACAATTGCCTAGCACATTGCAAGTGATAAAAATTGTTGAAGGAATTAATATTAAACCAGATTAACATATCACAGCGCAGTTAAATAAATACTGATGATCTTTATCCTGCTTTTTAAAGAAATGTTAAATTTTATTGAATGCACTCTATTTTAAACTTTATCTTCAATTAGTTCTACGTTAGTGGCATCCATTCCCAAATTCTCAAGCAACTAGATTTTAACTTCTCATTCTAGGACCTGTCTACTCAAAATGAACATCATTCTAGGACCTGTCCACTTGAAATGAACAAAGCTTTAAAAAATATATTTTTAAGAGAAAATTTTATTCCAGCCCAAGCTAGGACTGCTGCCTGGGATACATAGTTTTCACAAAGAAGAGAGTGCTCCAGGGAAGGAACATTTCATGTAGGTTTATATATGGTTTTTACATCAAGAGTTACAAATCATCAAAAGTTACAAATCATCATGACAAAGGACATTCCAGAAAGTTACAGATTTTATGATTTTAGTATGTGCAAAGGCTCCAAGAATTTAATCTTCAGGGAAACAGGAAGATACTTTTCTTTGTTTGGAATGCTTTTTGATTATTATTATTTGTAATGAAGCAGACATACAATGTGTGTTTGTGTGCTTGGGATAGAAATAGAGCCCATGTTTGAGGTTTTGTGGAGTCATTTTGACCTTGGTAAATGTTAAAGTCTAACTTCTCTAGGAGGCCAGGAACAGAGCCCATAAACATTAAAAGTTGAAAATTTCCTTTATGAGACCAAAAATCCATTTGTTGACAAGATTACTACAATTAAGTATTGGATACGAATAGCATTATTTAAAAATAAGAATACCTCCATCAAACAATGAAATGATAGGGGAAAGAAACTTATTGAAGATCTAAAAAATACCAGAACCTTTGCTAGGATTGCTTAAACTATTTAACCAGTTTTCCCTCTTACTTTGCCTCTCATTCTGTGGCTGTATTGCTCTGCTTTTACATGAGAAAATTGTAACTCAGAAACATGAACGGTCATATAGCTAGTTAAGTAGTGGCATTGGATTCAGCTCCTATGTGACTTCAAGCCCAGGACCTATTTAATTTTAATTTAATTTTACCACTTTGCATTTGTATTGTACTACATATTTCTCTACAATATTTTTCTTTTTTAAACTTTTGTCAGTATTGTGCATTCTGTTTGGATCCTGTATGCCATTAATTTCTCCTTCCAAGATCTGTTAAAATTCAGCTTTAATTTTCTTAAATATGTGGTATTTCAAAACAAACAGTGCTGACGTATTTTATTCTTCAATATACATTTCTTACCCTTTTGTGCTACAACTAATTATCCATATATTTCTCTATCAAATATTGTTGCTCTGTCTAGACTATAATTAAAGACTTTTTGGGGCGCCTGGGTGGCTCAGTCGTTAAGCGTCTGCCTTCAGCTCAGGTCATGATCCCAGGGTCCTGGGATCGAGCCCCGCATCGGGCTCCCTGCTCAGCGGAGAGTCTGCTTCTCCCTCTCCCACCCCCTCTGCTTGTGTTCCCTCTCTCACTGTGACTCTCTCTGTCAATAAATAAAATCTTTAAAAAAAAAAAAAAAAAAAAAAAATAAAGACTTTTATTTTCTTTTTGTCTTTCTCTATTTCCTTTTTATTCACTATATTTTCTAATATAGACATTTTACTAAGGGGAATTTTTTGTTTTATTGAATAGATACTTTGGGAAACTTTCCCATTTTAGTTCTGACATGTAAAGAGCTTGGAAGTCATCACTCCCATCCTAATAACAAGATGAAGCTTAGCAAACTGAAAACTAAGGTCTTTTCTTGGACTCCTCAGAGAAGTGAGGTACAGGACAAACTGCTACTCTGAAATTTGAAGAGACGAATCCAGATAATCAGAGATAAGGTCTACTTCTGAGGAGCAGAAGCCACTTGAACCATAAACTGGTAGGAACTTGTAAATGGAAATTCTGATGAATTTCTGGAGGATAAGGATTGAATAGCTTGAAAGAGGGAAATTGTTAGGGCCACAGATTGAAGGGAAGTCTTAAACTTTGGTGGGTCTAACCTTCAAGAATCCCACCAGGTTTTCATGGTGAGGAGCCAAGAAATCAACGCTAGGGTCTGGGAAGGGTAGGAAAGGAGTAACCACTTTAAGTACATCCAGAGCACTCTCCATAATAGAGCCTACTCTCTAGGGTAAAAGACTTTATCAGAGCCTTATGTTTCTTGGGAGCAGCGCATTTTCCTGACTCTAGGCCCTTCTAGCTTTCCTATCTCCCCTGAGAAAGGGAGAAACACTAGAGAAGGTCACAGCCTGGAGATACAAGCCCACTACAAAGCTGAGCATTAATCATAAGATTACAGAAGCTTCCCATTCCACACATCTTACCACCACTACCAGTATGTCAGCAGGATTCTTCTTTAATTACAGTGGATTGCACCTGAAAGAACTTCAAAGTGCCAACTCTGAGGAGAAATTCTTAGGGAAGCCCAAGGATTCCATGGGAGAATAAAAGGGCACTAAAGGAATTTGAAGCTTCTGGTAACTGACAGCTATAGCAAATACTGAACACAGAGTAGCTACTAGCTAGGTTAACATACAACCGTATACTAAGGGACTCTTTACGTCAGTTACTGTTACCTAATACATTATGTCTGGCTTTGAATAAATTGCAAAGCAAGCTAAAAGGAAAGGAAAACAATCTAAAAAGACAACCATCAGAACCAGGCTCAGATATGACACAGATTTTGGAATTATCTGACAGTGAACTTAAAGTAACTATGATTAATATTGTGTTAATGGAAAAAATGGAGAACAATTAAGAACAGATGGATAATGTAAGCAGAAAGACAAATTCTAGGCAAAAATAAAAAAGAAGTGCTAGAAATCAAAAACAACAGAAATCAAGAATGTCTTTGATGGGCTTGTCAGTAGAAAGGATGTGACTGAGGAAAAAATAAGTATGCTTGAAAATATGTCAATAGAATCTTAAACTGAAATGCAAAGAGAAAACAAAGAATGAATATAACAAAGTGTTCATAAACTCGGAGACAACTTCAAAAGGTGTTATATACATGCAACTGGAGTACCAAGAGGAGAAGAAAGAGATTATAATAGAAGAAATATTTGAAGTAATACTGGATAAGAATTTTTCAAAATTAATGGCAGGTGGTTAGGCCACAGATCTAGGCAGCTCAGAGGACATTAAGCAGCATAAATAATTTTGGTTAAGGGCACAATATGCATTATACAACTATATCAAATAAAGTAATTCTTATGGTGGGATTAAATGAGAGGAGACCTTCTGATTTCTAGTCAGACCCATGGTGGGATTAAATGAGAGGAGACCTTCTGATTTCTAGTCAGACCCATGATTTCTATCAGAACCAGAGTTGTGATAGGAATGGTTTTTGATATTGAAGTCAACTTTAATTATAGGACTTGTTTCTATTTGGTTAGCTAATAAGAAAATCCTTTAGTGACAATGGTAAAAAATGTGCAATAATTCTAAAAAATTTCTAGTTTTCAATTTTACCTATAATTTTAAATATTGAATATAAATATAAATTTGAAAATGTCAAATGCCACACTTTATTGTTGTTAGAAGTTAACAAATAGACATGGTTTAGTTATATTACAACTATCTAAAAACTAATAAAAATGAAATTAAATCACCAATTAAGCCTCCCTACTTTGGCATGCACCTCTTAATCTCAGATGCATTGCCAAGCACAGAATGGAAAATCAATTGTTCTCTTTGCCCACAGAAATCCAGGTAAGTCTTTACTTCTAGCTTCACCTGTGGAAAATTTTAAGATTTCCAAGCTATTTTCATGTTTGCTAGTTATGCTGAAAGAAAACCAAGGAGAACATATCTGAAACTCTTGTTGGGATGGGTCTATTTCTCTTATGTTAGGACTTGATGCCGTGTGGTGGTCCTTATAGACAGAACACACAGAATTATTCCATGCTTTAGATGAAAACGTTTTTATTCACACACAAATAATTTTTGAAAAGTCATTCTGGGAACACATTAGGGAGAAACTGACTTAGTGAACGTCTTTAAGAATTCCTGGTACTGTGTTAATAGCCGTAGTGACATGAGAGAAAGATGAAGTTCCTGTCCTTGAGGTGATAGCATTTGAGTCATCATCTATTTTCTTTTTCTCTATTTTTAATTGCCTGTTGTCTTCTCAGTAAAACAGGTGCCAGTAATTTCCACCAATAACAATTAGGGACACCAACATAAATGAAATTATGGATAATTGCCTAAAGTGCTCCCTGGCCCCTTTCCCATCTGGAAGTCTGGACCCTAAGTATTCTTCCTCTAAGATTCCTTGTCTTAGCTCTTGGGATAGAAAGTTTGACATTAGGGGCGCCTGGGTGGCTCAGTTGTTAAGTGTCTGCCTTCTGCTCAGGTCATGATCTCAGGGTCCTGGGATCGAGCCCCACATCAGGCTCCCTGCTCCATGGGAAGCCTGCTTCTCCCTCTCCCACTCCCCCTGCTTGTGTTCCCTCTCTTGCTGCGTCTCTGTCAAATAAATAAATAAAATCTTAAAAAAAAAAAAAGTTTGACATTAGATGATTTGAAATCTTCCATAATCAATCAAAACAGCCTCTACTGCCTATTTAGTGATATTTGTTCCATATATTTAGAAAAGTTGATGCTAGTAATCAGAATAATATATCCTTTTGGCATATGCAAATAAGCAAGCCAAGAGACACTTTGTGACAGTGCATATGTCTGTACAACTGACTTTTACTTTTTGTGTAAATTGTTCAGGTTCTAAAACTGACACTGATGCCACAAAGAGGAGAGAAGTAAAATAATTATGGAAGTATATAATCAATAAATTATGAACAGTAATTATTTATTGGACAGTAAATCAATATGACCAACTTGTGCCCATTTTCATATTGTCACATATATAACAGATAACTAGGCACAATCAATAGAAAGCTAATTCTTATAGCCCCAAAGAAATGGCTGATTTCATAAATATGTATGTGTTCAATATATCAAGTTGGCACAAACTCCTTCCAAAGAAGTTAGAAATGTCCTATACTGTCCAATTTTCCATAGTCTATTTGTAAAGATTTAAAATAGCAAGACAGTATTTTGTACTAAATATAGTCATCCCGGCATAACCATAAACACATATTTTTCACTTATATGTGCCAATTTTTTTACAAATGTTACATCATTAAATATCAGAAAAATAATCAGTTGTCAGCAGACTGGCATGATAAGATATATAAAGGGAATTTCCAAAGGAAGGTCTTCAGACTGAGAGGAAATGATTCTAGATAAAATTTCAGATCTACAGGAATATCTAAAGAATGACAAAACTAAATACATGGGGAAATGATTTTGTATCAATTTTTTTAAATAAAGAAATTGAGTTATTTAGTAAAGAGATAATAAAAATGTACTTTGAGGCTTATAATGTAAAAGTACAGAACAGTGATAGAACAAAGGATGGAAGGATATCAACAGAAGTTTGCTTTAAGTTTCTCATAAATTAAATGATATATGATAAAATGAAACTAATATTACACTGTAAGTCAACTAACTGGAGTTTAATTTAAAAAAAATTCATTATCTTGCTTCAGATCTTAGAATAAAGGCTTTCAATTTTCCACCATTGAATATAAGGCTGGCCATGAGTTTCCATATATAGCTCTTTTTATGTTGAGCTAAGTTCCTTCTATACCTAATTTTTTGAGAATTTTTATCATGACACATTGTCAAATTTTGTCAAATGCCTATTCTGCATCTCTTGAAATGATCATATGATTTTCATCCTTCCATCTATTGATGTGGTATATCACATTGATTTATGGTTGTATGTATTTTAGTCCTAGAACAGGCATCATAAGATCGTAATTGCTAGGGGTGCTTGGATGTCTCGGTTAAAGTGCCCAACTCTTGATTTTGGCTCAGGTAATGATCTCAGGGTTGTGAGATTGAACCCCACATCAGGCTCCACGTTGGGTGGCAATCACTAATATAAAATAAACTCATATGATGAACCATATGATCACCCCAGCCTATGAACAATTCCCAAAGCAGAATGTTGTGATTTTGTTGAACTAGAGGAATTGAGGTGAGAATTTGGGGCTGTTGAAGCAATTTGGAATCTGAGAGGTGGGGTCCTTAGAAAAGTAGAATGAAATACAAAGAGCCATATAGGGTTCTTCACAGGTTTTTGCCTGAGAGTTAGGCTTGGTGAGTGCAGGACAAGACCATATGATGTTTACAGGAGAGCAGCTGCTGTGAAGTTGGGAGAACAGGTCTAAAAGCAAACATTCTAAGAAATCATTTATATTGGCCTAGCCAGAATAGAGAAAACATTTTATTTTATTTTTTTTTAAGATTTTATTTATTTATTTGAGAGAGAGAATGAGAGAGAGAGAAAGAGAGCACATGAGAGGGGGGAGGGTCAGAGGGAGAAGCAGACTCCCCGCTGAGCAGGGAGCCTGATGTGGGACTCTATCCTGGGACTCCAGGATCATGACCTGAGCCGAAGGCAGTCGCTTAACCAACTGAGCCACCCAGGCGCCCTAGAGAAAACATTTTAATGCCCAGGTCATTTACCTGAGATATCAGAAATACCAAATTTAGGAATGATGACTACTCTAAAGCTTAAAGGACTCCTCTAGACATTCATATGAAGTTTATTTTTTTAAATTTTATTATGTTATGTTAATCACCATACATTACATCATTAGTTTTTGATGGTGTTCCATGATTCATTGTTTGCGCATAACACCCAGTGCTCCATTCAATACGTGTCATATGAAGTTTAAAACCAAGCTTCAATAAGATCTACTAGGGACACAGTATTTGTAGGTTGAGAACCACCAAGTTAGATGGTCTAGGAAACTCCTTTAACTTTCCACATATCTTTCCTAATTAAACATTAAACCAAGTCTACATAAGTTCAGTGTGATCAGACAATAGTGAACTATCTACTAGAACAAACATTAACACTTTTCAAGTGCAAGATAACAGAATGCAGAGCCTCTAAAAGGTATCACCAACCATGTTCAGAATTCAATTAAAAAACAAATTGCTGGACATGCCAAGCCACAGTAAAATGTTATCCAAAGTCAAGAGAGAAAGCAGTCAATGTAAATTGACCTCAGAAGACTCAGGAAATAGGATTTAGCACACAAAAAATTTAAGACAGCTATTATAAATATATTTAAAGGCAAAGAGATCATCTTCATGTGTAAAAATATAGGTATTTTCATCAGAAAAAGAAACTATAAAATGCATATGTTCAGAAATTGTAAAACAAAATAACTGAAATGGAAAAGTTCTCTGATGTATTTAGAAAGGGTCAACAGTAGCACAAACAGTTGGAATAGCTGAATAAAATTATGCTATATGTTTATTATATTCATAATATAGGAAATGGGGGAAAGTCGAGGCTGGGAAAAGTGGGAACTGTGGAAAGTGAGAATTTTCATATATGAAGTCTGATGTCAGGAATAAGAATTGGGGAGTGTGAAATGTCAAGTGTGAAGTTTACAATGGCAGAATATTAATGCTACAAATACTTTAAATAAGTTAGGGATGTCTGCATTCAAAGTAGTGAGACTTACTAGCCAATAGAGGAAATAAATAAAATAGAAAAATAAAAATATTAAAAGATAGGAAAAGAATAAGAGCTGATTAAGAGTCCAGGCGATAGAAGAGAACAAGAAGGTACACTTAAACCATATAAATAATTACATTAAATCTAAAAGGAAGAAAAATTTTAATTTGAAGAGACACAGATTGTTAGATTGGATAAGAAAGCAAGATCCAAATTTATGTTGTCTACAGAAACACATAGGTTGGAAGTAAAAGGATGAAAAAAATAGGCATACCAAACAAACAGCTGAAGGAAGCTGATGTGGCTACATCAATGTCAGACCAGTTAGACCTCAAGCCAAGGAGTATTAAGATATATAAAGAAGGACATTCATAATGATAAAAGGGGTAATTCATTAGGAAGAAGTAGCAAGTCTAACTTAGTATGCCTGTAATAATAGAGTTTCAAAAGACGCAAAGAAAACCCTTCAGTATGAAAGGGAGAATTAGACAAATTCACAATATTGGAAACACTATTCTCTTGGTGATTAAAAGAAATACCCTTTGCACTGTGTAGAAGTTGCATTTGTTATTGCTGCTATAACAAATCACAAATTTAATTGCTTAAAACAACACAAATCTATTATAGTTTTGGAGGTCAGAACTCCAACTGGGTCTCCCTGGGCTGAAATCAAGATTTCAGCAGAGCCGTACTCCTTTTTGGGGGCCCTAAGAAAAAATCTTTTTCCTTGCCTTTACAGCTTTTAGAGGTTGCCTGCTTGTCTTTTGGCCCCCTTCTATCTTCAAAGGCAACAATGTCTGCCTGTGTCTTTCTCATATCACATGAGTCTGGCATTGATTCTTCTGCCTCCCTCTTCCACATTTAAGTGCCCTTGTAATTACATTGGCTCAACTGGATAATCTCAGATAACCTCCCTATGCTAAAGCCAGCTGACTAGCAAACCTAATTCCATCACAACCTCAATCTTCCCTTGTCATGTAAGGTAACACTTTCACAGGTTCTGGGGATTATTATGTGGACATCTTGTGTGGCCACTGTTCTGCACACCACAAAATTATACCTTAATAAAAAGTAATGAAAAGAGAAAATAATGTTAAAAAGATGAACAGGAAAGAGTCCCAGTACATTTAAACCAAAAATATAAATCTTAAAATATGTTAACCAGTACTTAATGTTTTTAATATAAATTTTCATGGTTTATCTGACATTACAGTTTCCTGTTGTAGAGCTATCCATTTCTTTACCCAGTAGTCTCCTTTCATTCAAGGCCTGTTTTGACAGGAGACAGATTCAGACTCCTAGTTTCACTTTAGCTTAACAGGTGCATGAGATTTTACTAAAAATAGCCTATGTTGATTTCCCGCCATGGTCTGAAAGGTTGTGTATTTCATACTTGAGTTTTTGCACTGGTATCCTTTGTGATGTTAGTCTGATTGAAACGGATGATTTTTGTCAGTTTCCCGACTCAAATGTCCTCCCACCCCCACTGTCAACTTCTTGTTTACCTTGGCAATGATGTTTCTGAGCCAGAAACTTCAAAACAATGTGACTTATTGAAGACAAACAGATATGGCCTCTTTTTTTTCTCTCTTTTTGGTTGTTGTTTTTGTCCTGTGTGTGTGTTTTTTTTTTCCTGATAAAATTTCTGGTTCTTCATTTTCTGTTTTGAAGACAGTGATATTAGCTTTAATTTAGGAAGAAATTACCATACCTATTAACACAGTGGTACCACCCCTAATACTGTAATTTGTCCCTTGTCTTTTGGTGGTTGCTAGGGTACTGCTTTCCTATGGCTGTCTTTTAAAAATATTTCAATTATTAGTAATTATCACATCATACTGATTTTCTGTATGCCTGCCTACTGGATCATTGCTGTAATTTATCTTTCCTTCTATGTATTTTGTCTGCTATTGACTTCAACTGCAGTTTTCTTATTCTCCACTTTCAACATTTATTCTAATATTACTGTTCAAAATCTGTCACTGGAAAAGATCCTCACCAACTCCCACCACTAAAGAAAATCAGCTGAAGTAGGTAAACGTGTTGATTCTCAGATTCCACATTTGTGTTACCCCAATTCAATTAGGTGGGAAAAGCTTACCTCCACAGTTAAATAATGGTTAATATAAGCTGGACATAATTTTCTTGCTCTTACAATAAGCAATGCAATGACAGAACACTAGATTAATTTTCAAGAGAACTGTGTTTGGACTCAGGTTGTTTATTTGAGGACATGTGTGTGTAATCTTCCTTGGTCTTCCTCTTTGCTAACACTTAGGAAGAAACACTGCATCATCTTGGTTTCCATCCATCTGTAAGCCTAATTGATTGGAATCCAGCTGGTTTTATGATAAAAAAGTACACAAGTATAAACTATGGGTATGTAAATCAAAGTAATTGGATTTTTTAAGTGAAATTAGGGATAATTATTTCTCATCTCTCCTCTTTTGCTGTAGAAATTCAATGGTCTTTTACTCTAAGAGTACTGCTCAAATCATAGAATAAAGAAATATTTTAAACTACATAGGTCATAGATTTGACCAATAAAAACATCTCTTATATACTTAATTCCTATCAAAATATTATTCGACTTAATTATTAGAAAATTGTATATGTGTATATAGTATATATTTATTTGAAAATAAAATAACAATTGCTTAAATACAATTTTTTCAATTTGGTATCCTAGGAGCCTTTTTTACTCTTGAGATAGATCTCTTTCAATTATTTATCTTACTTTTCCAATGGAGCTTATCCACATTTCTTAAAGCAAATTAGTAGAGATTGTAAATATTTTATATTTTTTATTTTCTTTAAATAATGAAAATCATAACTTCCTTGGGAAGAGAATCAAAACCAATTGTGGCTACTTCTAAAACTCAGTGTGTCTTGCAATTATGAGAGACCACTGTCTTGTCTTTTCAGTGCACACAGTGTTTACAAACAAAACATTTGATTCATTGCACTTTGCTTCAGAAGCCCAATTAAATAAAGTTAGGGAGATGCTTGAGATCTCCATCTACTATGGGATTTTGGGATTAATTTCTCTTAAAAACTTGACAACATCTATGCTTTACATCACTGAGGTCTTGGTTATTACCTAAAACGTACAATTCCCTTGGTCTTTTATGCTCCCATTACCACATGAATTTGTCTTTTTTTTTTTTTTTTTTTTTCCCTCTCTGGCCCCACATCCTCCCACTACATCCTTAGGAAAATAAACATACAGACCAAACTCCTGAGCCATCTGGAAAACTTGCTATCTAATAGACAAATGCTCTTACACATAATTGATCTCATTACTGAGAATTTACTCCATGCATTGTACTAAATGAAACTTCTTTACCTCTGAGGATGTCATTTACTCTGTGGCTTCTCAGGACTACTGACTCACACTCTACATACCTCAGTATTAGGATGTGAGTTTAGTCATCCTCAATTCAAAATGTCACTTTATAATCATTGATCTTTTTATGCTATGTAAATCTCTTACTCTTAATGTATATATTATTATCTAGGTAAAATCACTCCCTATCCAACTTCAGTACTTTAATGGAATCTATCAGGTGGCAAATAGATGATTTTTTGAAAATGTTGAAATCTGAGTCATTCGCTCTAAGTCTTGCCATCATGATCAGGAATTTCAAATTGTGATGTGGATGAACTAATAATAACTCAGCATCCTTAATTCTCTACCTCTATTTATGTCAGCCAAACATCCAAGTTCTATAGCCACAACTTGGAGTTTATAGGGGGTCATAATTATTTAACAACCAGTTCTCAGAAAACAGAGAACTCTAATTTGGGTCACTTAAAAGCTCTTTTAATATGAGACCCCTGGGTGGCACAGTTGGTTAAGCGTCTGATTCTTGGTTTTGGCTGGGGTCATGATCTTGGGTTCACACTCAGCGTGGAGTCCTCTTAAGACTCTCCCACTGCCCCTCCACTGGGCTTGCTCACGTACTCTTTCTCTCTCTTTCTCAAATAAATCTTAGGGGGGAGAAAGCTCTTTTAATTACTTGCCTTAAATCAGAATCTGTCATCCCTCTCATTTTTTGGAAACCATCACATAGGAACTCTTTCTTTATATGATCAACTAAATATAATCCCACTGCCAGGTCTCCTCATTCTCAGCCTCCTTAGAAACATAAATCTTATAATTTCTCCCTCTTTATCCAGCATTTTTACTCCTTTTGTATTAGATCCTTCCTTTTTTTTTTTTTTTAAGATTTTTTTATTTACATCTGAGAGAGAGAGGGAGAGCATGGGGGGCCAGGGTCAGAGGGAGAGGGAGAAGCAGCCTCTGAGCTGAGCAGGGAGTGCGATGCGGGGCTTGATCACAGGACCCTGGGATTATGACCTGAGCCGAAGGCAGACGCTTAATGACTGAGCCACCCAGGCGCCCCAATAAACAGCCTTTTTAAATATGACTTTGTTTTGGTGTGAGAACTCTCTAATCTAGATATATCTATATATATCTATATATAGATATATATATAATTTAGTTTTTATTTAAATTCCAGTTTAACATACAGTATAATATTTGTTTCTGATGTACAATATAGTGATTCCGCACTTCCATAAAACACCTGGTGCTCATCACAACAAGTGTACTCCTTAATCCCCATCTCCTATTTAACCCATCCCCCCACCTACTTCCCCTCTCATAACCATCAGTTCCCTGTAGTTAAGAGTCTGTTTCTTGGTTTGCCTCTCTCTTTTTTTTCCCCCTTTGCTCATTTTGTTTCCTTAAATTCCAATTGGGCAGAAAACACGAATAGACATTTTTCCAAAGAAGACATACAGATGGCCAACAGACACATGAAACAATGCTCATCATCACTGATTATCAGGGAAATGAAAATCAGTGAGACATCACTTGTCAGGATGGCTAAAATCAACAACACAAGAAACAACAGGTGTTGGTGAGGATGTAGAAAAGGGGAACCCTCTTGCACTGTTGGTGGGAATGCAAACTGGTGAAGCACCTATGGAAAACAGTATGGAGGTTCTTCAAAAATTTAAAAATAAAACTACCCTATGATACAGCAATTGCACTAGTAGGTATTTACCCAAAGAATATGAAAATGCTAATTAAAAGAGGTACATGCACCCCAATGTTTATATCTACACTAGCCAAATTATGGAAACAGCCCAAATGTCCATAGACCTAGATATTTTTAAAGAAATTTTGTTAAATTTTGTTGGGATAAAGACAAATTAAGACACTATATTAATCTAGTTGCTGTAAGAGATGTCTCAAAATTTCATTAGTTTAAACATAAAACTTTATTTCCCCCCAGTATTAATTCCATAATGAGTTTTTCTGATAGGCAGTAGAAAGCACATTTTTAAACAGTGATTCAAAGATCCTGGAGACCCACCATCTTCCTTTACCCCATGATATCCAAATTACTCTGGTTGTCAACATCCAGTGACAGACAAAAGAAGATAATGGAGAATGGGGAGATGGTCACTTCTATAAATAGAACATATCACTTCAATTTCTTAAGTGTCAGACAACTTCAGAAATTCTCCAAGATGAATTCTAGCTATGTCTCCAACAAGAAGATCAAGGTTTGGTAATCAAGTAGTAGTTTTTGTAGATGCTGTGGCAGAAACTGAAGGATAGTGTACCCAACTCCCCCTTTCTCATGTTTGCCACTGTGCAGAGGCTTTAATAGCTCAGTATCAGCTCTCCCATCATACATGTCGATTTGGTTCAATTGTCATCAATGTATCACAATCAAAGACTTGTGGAATTATTCTTATCTGCTTCTTCCCTCCTATGTTAAACATTTATATGGTGGCTCAATCTGTCCTAGCCATCTGATGCCTCTGAAGATAAGGCCAAAAGAATCACAGATTTGTTGTGCCTGATAGCATTGTACTGTTAAAGGAGTAAATACCTACCTCTAGACTTATGTCAATAAATAGAATCTGATTGCCTTAAGACAGTCTTGTCAGGTATTTTATAACTTGCAGTTAAAACATTCTTAACAGATACATTTGCCATCTGGGATCTTACAATTTAGGGTGGTTTTTTGTTGTTCTTAGGCTATCATTTTGGCAGTTAATGTTCTATGTATATTCTGTGTTCAGATTTAAATGAGGAAAATTTGTATTTTTATATGTTAATAAAATGTATATGTGCTTGCTATGAAATAGAAGAAGTGTGAAACTGTGGCATGCCTATGAACTTTAAGGTTTTTTTATTCTCTAAATTCTGTGGTCATTAACTTGGAAGTTTAATAAATAAACTTGAATAAATTCATGACTGAAATATAAAAGAGTACTTTTTTCTTTAAATATATCCTCTTATTTTAAAATTTTTATTTGTATAAAAAATTTTATATATGGTGACTTTTTAAAACCACTCATCTGCTAATGGTTGATATGTATTGCTACCTACTTACTGGTAGAGGAAATTATATTTTTAAAATTATTTTTGAGCAGGTGAGACATTCTGATGTTATGCAAAGCCAGAAACAAAGGTTGATTAAAAATGGAGACTAAATTTCCATTATGTCCTTTTACCCCAGCCACCTAGTTCTTTTTCCCAAAGGCAAACAATAATATCTGCTTCCTGTATATTATTAGCAAGACTCTATACTTATGTAAGCATTTGCTTATTATTTAAGTATGTAACTTCCTTTACTATGGCAATTTCATATTTTCATCTGCATTGCCATTTATAGACATTAGAAGATAGAAGATATGTTTCAAGTTATTGTTTAAAAAATAATTGTCAAACCTTTCTGTAGCCATGGATGTTTGCAATGTTTACAACTTCATTTTGGTTTCATTCATTCTTAGCCATACTGTATCACCATTGTGCATAATTTTATAATTTATTTTTGTAATTTGTATATGTTCTAGTGAAAACAATATGGATACTTTCACTGTCCTTGGTCACAAAAAATAGGACCTAAGACTTCCTCTGGAATGAGGGAAGTAGAATTTCGTTGGAAATTGCTGTAGGTGATGTTGGGATCAAACTGCTTTCTAACTGAACAGCCTTCCACTAACCCTTCTTATGTTACCTACCAACTCTTTGTCTCTAATTTCAAAAGGATATGTTGATAGCAGTTCCCAATCTTTTTGAGTGTTCTTCAGTGTAAAGCAACTTTCCCCACTTGGGGATTAGATTTCAGCTATTATACAGCTGCTTCCGGTTACCTTTTTTTATCTGCTGCCTAGCTGACGAGATTTTGTTGTGGTTGTCATATCTCCAAAATCTCTATCACTGTAGTTTTATGCCTTAAAAATAGTTCTTTTCGCAATAACTATAGGGAGATTTCATGATGACACAAAATTAAATGTCTTTAATCTACCTTCTTAACCTGGAACCCTAAATTAAGTTTCAAAGTATTTTCTCTCTCCAGTATTTAGAGAGATATAGTATAGTACAGTAGTTGGTCACATAACATGGTCTTCAACTTTACTATTTTATGATGTCTTGAATAGTTTCTAGTAAGCTGGAACTAAAAAGACCTAACATGGTTAAGAACATGGGTCTTTTCTTACATGTATAGGCTCTCTTTGTAAATATGAGCAAATACATAAACTGAAAAGCAGATATCCTTTGGTTTTATTTACATTGATCATGACAGAATGAAAACAAACAGCCAAAGTAAATAAATATATAAAATTATATTTTTAAAGCATCTAGCAATGTGGAAGAGGACAGAAACTAAATTGCAAAATGTGAAATATTTGTTTTGAATTAAGTATTGGGCTAATACATCTGGAACTTTATCTAAGTCTACATTTACATGATCACAAAATACATGTTCATCATACTGTTGAAAAGAAGACCATACAATTATGGGACATCTCGTGAAGCCAGAAATTGAACTGGTTTATGTATTTGAAATGCAAGGAAATCAAACAAACAAAGCCTCTGTTAAGTGATTTTTAACTACATTAAAATCATGTTTTCTAATACCCTGTTTTCTCATGTTTAGATTATTAAAGAATTGGCCTTGCTATATCTCTTACCCATGAGAGTAAGTGAAACTACTGATGTCTATCAAGATAGCTAACATTTGTTTAATACTATTTAAGGAACTAAAAAGTTGATAACTTTGAAATGGTGACACTTTGGTCAAAGAAAAGCTAAGTTGGAAGAAAAGTCTTGGTATTCTATTCACTTGTGAAACTGAATTGTCACAACTGATGGATTTTTTACGGCTTCTGAGAAGAAAAATACCACACATTGTGATGTCCCATTTGTTTCTGCATAGCATGCATAGTCCAACATTTTTATGTCATTCTGAATTTTTTCCACTCCCATGAGAGTGGATCTCTATGAGATATTTTCAAGTGAACTTGTGAAAGTAAGGGAGAAAATTACAAAGATTTTAACTACATAATATTCACTGATTTCATTGACTATGTCATGGAAGAATTTATTCAAATCCAACAAAAGTTTCACTCCTTTAAAGATAAGACAATGGACACTTTCAGAACAATTTAAAAATAAAGAGGAAAACCTTTTTGTGGTACATTGGATGGAATTCTATAGATGTATGAGTGACTTAAGGCCTTCCAAATTCAGATTCCTGCAAGTCACAATTATAAAATAGTGCTTTGGTCAAACTGGTACTCTATATTAAAATTACTTGAGAAAGACAGCTATGCAAATTCTCCCATTAAATTTATCTGCAGGCAGAAATCTGCAGAAACCTGGAAACCCTAAAGAAAATTGTCGAAGGTTACTTTTGCTCAGATGACCTTAAAATTGAAACATGGATTTGTAATCCTTTCTTTGCTGACATGGACAGCAAATCAATGATGCAGACCTTGCCAAAAATGACCTCACTGACTTAAGGACAAAGGGAATGATGCTTCATGAGTTTCACTCAAGTCTTAGAGAATTCTGTTGTTCCTTGACACAGGCTTATCCTCATTTGTCAAAGTGAACTATGGGGAGTTTGATTCTTTTTCTATATGTTCTTTTGATTCAGGGTTTCAGCACTTATTGCCATAAAAAATCAAAAGTGAAAAATTGATTGGAGATCAAATATGGTATTTTACCTTATGAAAGACCACTCAATAATTTAAATCATTTTTCAAGCTATTCAAGCACAATATTTTAGTTGAAATATATAAACAGAAATAAATTTGACTTTTTGATTTATGTTTGCAATTTCTTTTTCTTGGAAGTAGAAGGTAATTAATGGGCTGCCTCAACATTCTTAAGCTCTTTCCTGAATGTTTCCTGTAACACCTAGCCTTAAGCAAAAATTGGTACTTCACAAGATTCTGCTTTCTTGAGTCTCTTCCAAGTAAAATTTGGTCATTTTGTCAAAATACATATATATAGTCATATATGTTGAAAATATCATTTTCCTCTTCCCCTCCCTAACCAGTATCTTTTTGAGACCACTGTCCTTTCATGGTCTTAAAGATCAAAGACATGTTTGTTTATTTTTATTATTAAGTTTTATGTAACTCGTTTATATATCCTGCTCCCTTACACATTTTCTCAGTTCTTTTCTCACATTCTAGTCATTCTCCCCTGTAATGACTTTTGCTTCACAAACTAGAGTTTTAATAAATTTTTGTTTTTGTGAATGATCCATCCAAAATCCTGCCTTCTTGCTTTCTTGACCTCTTTCCAATGACCTTATCTTCCGTTTATCCAACACCCCTCCTTTTTTTTTTTTTTTTTTATTTTGGCCATACAGTGGGGTTTATGATTAATCCAAACTCTTCTAACTTTGAATCACAATTCATATATCCCAATTTTTGACCATTCTATTTCTCTAACTTTCTGATTATCAAACACTTGAATAAAATTCTACTGCATATATTCCAATTAAATTTAAAAATCAAGTAAGATAAGCATATTTCATTATAAAGTATAATACAAATTGGTTTAGCTTAAGAAAATTATAGCACAAAATTAAAATAGATTGTATTTTTAATGTATGAGTTCCATGTAACTTTCAAAAAATTCTGTGGTCCAGAAAAATTGTATTAGTCATGATTATATATGTATGCATGTATGAGTATATGTGTATTCATATATATATACACATTTACATGTCCATATACACACAAACACATATTCCATTTTTCATGAATTTGTGGATATTTTTCTCCATTGAAAATGAAAGATACTAGCTATTTACTCAATTTGTTATTTCCTCCAAATTTTTGATATCCCAAATAACAGGAGGGATGCTTTGTTTCCTTATATCCACAACAAACTGTGCCTGGCATATGCTCAGTAAAACCCCTAATTTTAAAGTAATAAATATTGAGGTCCTACTTAGGTTTTGAAATGGGAGATGATAAGCATTATCAGAATATGTAATTATTCTAAGTAGAAGAAGCCTGACTGGAAATAACAGTTGATAACAAAAAATGCTGACTGGAGAGAGTGAAAATAGACACAAGAGCAGAAAAATGTGAAAATATGCAATTGTCCATAGCTAAAACTGTAGAGGAAAAGCAATGTCAAATTTCATGAAAAGTATATTTGCATACCAGAAAAAAATAAGCCAACCAAAGTCTATCTAAACCATGCTTTCTTAACCTCCAGGCAGTTGTTAATTGGAATGAATAACTCTTGGCTGTAGGGTCTATAGTGTCTGTGCATTATAGGATGCTTAGCAGCATCTCTGACCTCTACCCACTAGGTGCCAATAACAACCTTTTCTGGTAGTTGTGACAGAAAAATGTCTCTAGACATTTCAAAATATCCTCTGGGAGGCAAAATCACCATGGTTGAGAACCACTGATTTAAACAAAGGCACTATAAAGGATCTTTTTTTTTTTTGACTCTCAGAAGATGGCCTTTATTTTTTTTTATTATTATGTTATGTTAATCACCATACATTACATCATTGGTTTTTGATGTAGTGTTCCATGATTCATTGTTTGTGCATAACACCCAGTGCTCCCTGCAGAACGTGCCCTCCTTAATATTCACCACTTCTTGGTGGAGTCTAACTTCTTCTGCTCTTGAGAACAGTAAAGTTCCAATCTCTTTAGCCTTAACCTGCTATTGGATGTCAGTGACACTTAGGCGGCATAAGCAAGGGGACTTAGGAGAAAGAGATACCATTCTTTGGCAATTAGGAAAATAACAAGGCAAAAACAATGCAAAAAAGCCAAAGATTTTTATGAAGGAAAGTAAATATATGGCTAATAGAAAAAAAAAATCAACTATATACCATACATAGTAATATAGTGTGCCCCCCAGACTTTAGAGATAAACAGTTGACCTTTGAACTACATAGGGGTTAGGGGTGCTGACCCCACACACAGCCACAAATCTCTGTGTAACTTTTGACTCCCCAAAAACTTAACTAATATCCTATTTTGATCTGGAAGTTTTACTGATAAACAATTGATTAGCACATATTTTATGTGTTATGTGTATTATATACTGTATTCTTACAATAAAGTAAGCTGGAGAAAAGGAAATGTTACTCAGAAAATAGAATGCATTTACAGTACTGTACTATATTTATTGAAAAAAATCCACATAAAAGTGGACACACACAGTTCAAACCCATGTTGTCCAAATGTCAAATGTATTTATTTTTTTCTTCTTTCCTTTTCAAGTACTTAGTATATACAATTTCAGTTGCTCTTTTTCTCAGGAAAAAAAATCCATTTTTTACAGTTTTGAAATGTAAAGATCTATGGAAGGCATTGCACAGCAAGCCTTACCATTTGCATTTCAATAGACGATTGAGAATTACTGTATAACTTTGCTCTTGCTGTTTTGTATTGATCATACACTACATGTTTCATTAGACTACCTTCAAAAACTTTATTCCAAATGCTTTATAGATTTGCTAATTTCAATAATTGCCCTGAGACTGTGACTCTGTAAGTGACTAAAAATATGTACCACAGGAAGGCAATGCTAGTCAGTGATTTGGTCATATTAACAGCTGAAGTTTGAAGACTCAGTAAGGCTTTAATGATTCATACTGATTAAGACCACTCTCTGAGCTGAACAATATGGATGGATTTTTGGTTTAAATGTATGTTGGTTTACTTAGTGTTTTTTTTTTCGAGTATGCAATATGCATTCCATGAAATTTGGTAAATTTACTTTTAACTCTATCCATGACAATTGTAGCATAGCAAGAATCCTGTGAGGACATATGGAAAATTCACATTCTTGAGTTATAATAGAGCAGAATAGAGGAGGTTCTACTTAGACTCCATCCCAGGGACATAATTCCATTATACATTGTTCTTCCCTCTAAAGAGGACTTAAAATAAAAACCTGAGCATCAGTCTTTTAACAAGATACCAGTTTGTTTTTCCCACATAATTTAAGCAAAGAGACGTAAACATTCGCCTATATTAGGTTATTTCATATTCTGTTTGTCTCACTATTCATTCAGTTTTATATTTATAGACAAACTCTGATGTGAAAACACATTGATTTATTAATGTGGTAATTATTTATCACTTCCTAAGGAAATATGATTTCCATAAGATGCTATATAACATTTCTGTGGACTGAGAGTTTTCAGTCTAAATACTACATTTTTATTTATTTACATTCTTTAATAATTTGTTTCACTTGTTTAAAGCTGTGAATAGACCAAAAATATTTGTTACCTGTGGTTCTTTAAAAATTGCAAAATGGCATATTTAATTTGTGCTAACAAGAAAAGGACAATTTTCTGGCTGTCAAATAATGAATATGGTATATAAATTCAGTGAAGTAATGTAGGGGTAATATTAAAAGAAGAAATTTAAGGGGCGCCTGGGTGGCTCAGTCAGTTAAGCGGCGGCCTTCGGCTCAGGTCATGATCCCAGGGTCCTGGGATTGAGCCCCACGTCGGGTTCCTTGCTCAGCCAGGAGGCTGCTTCTCCCCTGCCTGCCATTCCCCCTGCTTGTGCTTGCTTTATGTCTTTCTCTGTGTCAAATAAATAAAATCTTAAAAAAAAATTGAAAAAATTTTTTAATTATTTAAATTATTAATAATAAAACTCATTAGATAAATACTAAAATATCTGAAGCACCTAATCCTAATATTCCACGATCTTTTCCCCATATAGACTTAAAACTAAAAAGAACTAAGCTTACATTAGAAGTATTTTTTTCTATTTAACAGTGATATTGTCTATATAGTTGAGACATTTTTGGAGGCATGACTTCATTTAAATGTTATAGACAACTTGTGAACAATAAAACATTAGCCAATAGATTGGTGAATTTGCCTTTTTTTTTTTTTTTCTGATCAGGTCTTTACATGATTTGAATTAGCATAAAATGAGTAACCATAAGAACTTTACCACATGAAAAAATGAATTTCAAATTTTTATTTTCTCTTCCGAACATTGATGTTCTCCACTGCTACCTATGGTTCCTTTAATATTAGTTTTGTTCTTAAATAAGCTTATTTGTGAAGATAGGAAATTGTGGAATTTTTTCTTCTAATAAGTTTTATAGGATCGAATGTCTTGATTGAATAGTCCTGTGTCTTTCATGTGATGATATAAATGGTAGAGAAAGGTAGATCAATCATGTTCTTTTATGAAATTGATACTGTCCAGAGGTTATAGCTTTTTTTTTTTTTTTTAATTTTATTTATTTATTTGACAGTGAGATAGAGAGCACAAGTAGGCAGAGAGGCAGGCAGAGGGAGAGGGAGAAGCAGGCTCTCCGCTGAACAGGGAGCCTGATGTGGGGCTCGATCCCAGGACCCTGGGTTCATGACCTGAGCCGAAGGCAGCCGTTTAACCGACTGAGCCACCCAGGCGCCCCAGAGGTTATAGCTTTACTGAAACTTTTGGTGCCGTGTTAAAAGCGAAACTTAACTGTAAGACTAAGAATGTTGTGGCTGATTACAGGACCACAGCATGTAACATCACTGGTGTAGCCTCTCTGATAATGCTAGAAAAGCAGGGTGGGGACAGCTGTCTGAGACTTCACAAGTTTGAATTGACATACATGCATTCTGACAGTACATTAAATTATGTGTTCTTTTGTATGGTTATGTTCTTACCTAAATTGCTAATTGTTAAATATGTCATATTTGAAGAGTTTTCTTCCCCTCCTGCTGTTTGATCACATTAAGAAGTCATTATTCTTTGTTTATGATCTCAATCTGTCGATGAAAGTGTCTACAGTGTCAAAAGCAAGATTATATGCAGGATTTTTTCAGAATAAGCAGAAAGAAACAAGTTAGTAAGCAAAAATATTTTATAATAATGAATAGTATATTTATTAATATAAAACAGAACCAAGTTACCATTCACACATTCAACAAACCTATATTGTTCATACTAAATTTTCATAGATGTTTGGTTGTGATAATGTAACCATAGTTATGTAAATCATAAACAACTGGGGGATGATTAATGAAGGATTATGGAAACTGCTTAAGCTATTTTTTCAACTATTCTATAAATCTAACAATAGATGAAAAAAATTTTAAGTAAAAACATTTGAGATTAAAATTCTTAGCATACCAATAATTATTTGCCTAGAGAACCCTAATATTTCTGAGAAATACCACAGAATGGTTTTGTGTGTATATATTAGTCTATATATATTAATATATATACTTATATATTAATATATATATATGTATTAGTCCACTCAGGCTGCCATAACAAAATACTGCAGTACTACAGACTGGGTAGATTAAATAACAGACATTTATTTTCTCATAGTTCTGGAGGCTAGAATTCCATGGTCAAGGTGCCATCAAGTTTGGTTTCTGGTAAGGGCTCCTTTCCTGTCTTGTAGATCACCACTTTCTCACAATGTCTTCACCTGGCCTTTCCTTTGTGTGCATGCAGTAAAAGAGCCCCCTCTTTCTGATGTCTCTCTTTTTATAAGGACATAAATCCCACAGGGTTAGGGTCCCACCCTTATGACCATATTTAACCCGAATTGCCTCCATGAAGGCCCTATCCCAAAATACAGACACATTGACAGTCAGGGATTCAACACAAGGATTTTGAGTGAACACAGTTCAGTCCATAATAACATACATACATGCATATATACATTCAGTGTGACTGTGAATTAGGTCACCAAACTGGTGAATACTTTAATCTCAGTTTAAACCTTTTCTGGTTGAGAAAGGGCTTTGGGACTTAACACTTCGCAAATTATTTAGGCAATATTTATCATGTATCCATTCCATTTTTGACATGCTGAATTGCCCATTAGCCACATGGCCTCTTCAATTTAAGATCAGTTCATTCTTGGCCACATCAGGGACACAGGAATTTAAGAAAAACAAGTTTTTGTTTTTGTTTTTGTTTTTGTTTTGCTGTATTTCTTTCTGGAGCTCAGGCAAGTAATTGGTAGGAAAGTTTCTCTGGTTTTTACCCAGAAACAGAAAGCTGCATGAAAAAAAGAGGTCATAGAAAGGCTGAGTTCAGCAGACTTCTTGGACCAGCCTTTACAAAGGACAGCAGAATAAAAAAAACTAAAAATAAATAAATTAACTAAATAATAAATAAAAATCTAGATTTAAAGGTGTCTCTTCTGCTTTATTCACAATGAAAGAAAAAAGAATCATTTCAGTAACTAAGGAGTCATTCTCTTGATTTACAATATCCTAACCCACATATCCCCAAAATTATGCTTCAGAAGTAAATGTATATATCCGTTTTGGAAATAGAAAAGAGAAATGTGTATTCCTTTTGTTTAGTTTGCTCGACATAACACCATAGAATATTCAGATATATAGTATGAATCCTATATGTTTTATTTTCTCACTATTTTGTGTTTCATGTGCAGATAATGGTGTGTTAAAATCTTCAAATGCATTTGTGTACTTTGTATGTATCTCTGAATTTCAAACACTTTCTGCTTAATATACTTTAATGCTCTGTTATTTGGCTCATAAAATTTTATGACTATGATATTTTCATTGTAGATGGTATTTTATATCAGTATACTATAACATTCTCTGTCCCATTGGATGCTTTTTTGCCTTATTTACACCTTGCCTTAAATTAGTATCCCAACCTCTAATTTTATCCATTTTCTTTATACATCTTTGTTCATTCTTGTACCCTTAAACTTTATCAATTTGTTTTGGAAACGCTTTTAGGGTACAGCAAATAGTTGATATTATTTTATTATTAGTCATTTTGACACTATATTTTTCTTTGCATTTAATTGGGGGTAAATCATTGGCATGTATTGTTATAACTGATGTGATTGGTATTGTTTATTTTGTTTTATATTATTTTTGTTCTGCTTGTATAGGTATTTAAGTGTTTTTTTGTGACTCTTTTGCTTTTGCTTATGACTAAGTGATTAGTTACAAAGAAAATGGACATTCTGTTTTATTTCATAAGCTTTCTTTTCATTAGTATCTGCCTCATGTATTTTTTCATATATTTACTATTAACTTTTCTTATGCCCTGCCTTAGCAAAATTATACTTTCACATTTTCAAAATAATATCACAGTCTCTGCCATTTAACTAGAGAAAATAGTACATAAGCATTCCTTGTAACCACAAACTTATTTTAATTTATTTCTATCATTTTATGTGCTTCTATTTTCCTTGATTTTTCTATGCTTCATTTGTTCTACTTTATTTCCTTATTTTGGATCATGGGTGTTTTTCACCTTTTCCTTTTAGTAGTAGAAAAATTATTTTCTTTTTAATTTTTTAGTGAATACTTTTTTTTTTTTAAAGATTTTATTTTTAAGGTATCTCTACACACAATGTGGAGCTCTAACTTACAACCCTGAGATCAAGAGTCACATACTCTACTGACTAAGCCCAGTCAGGCACCCTTAGTTTTTTTAATGAATACTCTTAAACTGTTGTTAAAAAGCTTAACTTAAAAAAACACAACAACTTAATATTAAAAATTGCCACTTCCCTACTTCCTAAAAGTAGAAAAATCTTAGAGCGTGAATTCTGATTTCATATGAGTTTATACTAAGTGTGATCAACTTAAACTTATAACAAATTAGTTAAAATTTAAGCAATCAGTACTTTTGTGGATTAACCTATATTTTTACCACTTATTTCTGTCAACATTTCTCCTGAAATGACTTTTTTTTCTAAAGTTACGTCTGTTTTTTTCAGTGATAAACACTATCTTTTACTTGTCTAAAAAGAGTATTAAAATTGCCCATATGTTTAAATCATAGTTTAGCTGAGTACAAAGTTGTGGTTTGACAACTATTTATTTTCATAGTACTTTGATGGTAAAACTGTTTTTTCCTTACTCTTGAGAAAAGTTTTCATTTTACTATGATTTCTACGTAGTAAATCGTTCCCCCATGACTGCTTGGTTTTTATATTCAAATACACTGTTGTTGTTGGTTTTTTTTTTTTTTTCAATAAAAGTGCAAAGTTATTACTCATAGGTCAAAATCAATACCACTTAACGGAATTTTTAACTGTTCAGTTTACCTTTTGATGATTGTGGATACATTGTAATCGTGCCAATAAATATAGATAAGAGTTCCATCACTATTTTATTAACATTATGTTAAGTGAAAGAAGATAAACCAAAATCAATATATTATATAATTTTATTTATACAAAATTCTAAAACAATAGAAGCTTATCTGTGGACACAGGAATGAAAAAGTGGTAGTCTCTGTGAACTTTTGAATAAACTAGAGGAAGACACAGTGGATGTGTTTTGGATAATGGCAACACTCTAGTTCTGTGTGTGGCTTATACAATGTATGCAATTCTCAGAGGTCATTTAACTGAACACATAAAACCTGTGTAGTTTATTGTATTTAGATTATACTTCCTTACCATATTTACATTATACTCCCAAACAAATAAGAATATATGTGTGTGTGTATAAAATGTAAATGTGCATATACATATATATATATATATATATATATATATATATATATATATATACAATGTAAAGCAAGCAACAGACTGGGACAACATATTTACAATATATTCATGGCAAATCTTGCATACAGACTATATAAGGAATACATAAAACCAATAATAAAATGAGAGAAATTCTATAAAATATAGACACAAGATTTGAATAGCTATTTCACAAAAGAAGATACACAAAAAAAAATATTTTAAAAGGTGCTCAAAATCATTAATCATTTGATAAAGGCAAATTAAAACTACAATGAGATACCATTTCACACCCACTAGAATGGTCACAATTAGTCTTACAACACATAATACTGACTAGGAGGCAAATTTATTAGTCTGGAATTTATACTGGAATTTATATTCATTGCTGGTGGGACTATAAAATTGTACAATTTTGGAATACAATTTGGTACTTTATTTTAAAGTACAATATACATTTAATCTTTGTTCCAGAAATGACATTTCTACATATTTTCCAGGAAAAGTAAAAATTTATGTTAAACAAATGTTTATGGTAGTTTTACTTATAATTACTTCAGGCTGAAAACCATCCAAATGTCCATCGACAAAGTAATGGATAAATAAGTTGATGACTAAAATCATGTAAGTGGTTGCATATTGACAGAGGTTGGGAGGGGTTGACTGGAAAGAAACACAAGACAACATTTTTGGGTGATAGAAAAGTCTTTTATTTGGGTTGATATTTGCAAGGCTTATGAATGTATCAAAACTCAACCAATTTTACTCTCAAAATATTTATATTTAATTTTTTATTCATTTGAAAATAATTGAAAGATGATATTTTATATTTTTTGAGTCTATTTATTGCAACTTTATCACAGAGTAATAAATGTCATTTTGTTGTTGTTGTTGTTAATACATTATTTAGTCTCTGATGGAGCTATTTTTTTTTTATTTTAATTCCAGTATAGTTAACATATAGTGTTATATTAGCTTCAGGTGTTCAATATAGTGATTCAACAATTCTGTACATTACTCATTGCTCGTCAAGACAAGCGTCCTCTTAATCCTCTTCACCTGTTTCACACATCCTCCCACCCACCGTCATCTGGTAACAATCAGTTTGTTCTCTATAGTTAAGAGTCTGGTTTTTGGGTTGTCTCTTTTTTTTCCTTTTTTCATTTGCTTTGCTTCTTAAATTCCACATATGAATGAAATTATATGGCATTTGTCTTTCTCTGACTGATATATTTTGCTTAGCATTATATTCTCTAGATCCATCCATGCTGTTGCAAATGGCAAGATATCACTCTTTTTTATGGCTGAGTAATAGTCCATCACATATCTGTCCCACTTCTTTTTTTTCCATTCATCTATTGATGGACACTTGGGCTGCTTCCATAATTCGACTATTGTAAATAAGGCTACAATAAATACAGAGTTGCATATATCCCTTTGAATTAGTGTTTTTGCATTCTTTGGATAAATACCTAGTAGTGCAATTTATGGATCATAGGATAGTTCTATTTTTAACTTTTTGAGGAACCTCCATACTGTTTTCCACAGTGGCTACACCAGTTGGCATTCCCACCAACAGTACCCAGTGTTCCTTTTTCTACACATCCTTGTCAACACGTGTTGTTTCTTGTGTTTTTGATTTTAGCCATTCTGACAGGTGTGAGGTGATATCTCCTTGTGGTTTTGATTTCATTTCCCTGACGATGAGTGATGTTGAACATATTTTGTGTCTGTTGGCCATCTGTATGTCTTCTTTGGAGAAATGTCTGTTTATGTCTTCTGCCCATTTTTAATTATTTGTATTATTTGTGTGTGTGTGTTGAGTTCTATAAGTTCTTTATATATTTTGGATACTAATCCTTTATCAGATATGTCATTTGCAAATATTTTCTCCCATTCAGTAGGTCTTTTAGTTTTAGTTATGTTGGTTGTTTCCTTTGCATACAGAAGCTTTTTATTTTGATATAGTCCTAATAGGTTTTTTGTTTTGTTTTTGTTGTCTTTGCTTTTATTTCCCTTACCTCAGAAGACATATCTAAAAGGAAGTTGCTATTACCAATGTCAGAGAAATTATTGCCTGTGCTCTCTTATAGGACTTTTATGGTTTGAGGTCTCACATTTAGGTCCTTAATCCATTTTGAATTTATTTTTGTATTTTTTTTAACCTGATTTAGGACATTTAGACACTTATATAAGATTCTACTACACATAAAACCTTTTGAATTAGTGTTTTTGTATTCTTTGAGTAAATAGCCAGTAGTGAAATTACTAGATCACATGGTAATTCTATTTTTAATTTTTTGAGGAAACTCCATACTGTCTTCCATAGTGGCTGTACCACTTTGCATTCCCATCTGGTGAAATTATTTTGATGAAAGTAGTAGGAATATTTGTAGTAAAACAATACACAGTAATAAGCATAACCATTTGCTATTAGCTTATTCACATTAACTACTTAATAACCTTTACATACTTGAATATATTTGTATACTTATACATGAACAGCTAAATTCAACAATTTATTTTACAGATATTTCACTTTGGAGATATCATTTTCTATGATAATTTTTAAGTTAATTATACTAATCTAGTAGTCTAGATGATATATTTTGTTTTTTTCACCAATTTAAATAAAACGTATTTAAAAAACATTTTGGGCATTCATTTCCAATAATACTGATTTGTGTTGTCTTCTAACAAGTTGTTTTCAGAATGACATAAAATAGAAATATCTAATAAAAATTATCTCCATTATAAAACAGTATAATACAATTGACACTTCAACATAATGAGATTAAAAATTTCAAAATGAAGATGTGTTGCTTTGTTAAGTTAAGCTAATGACTGTTGCCTTGGGAGTAATCATTGCTGCCTTCAAGGTATTTATCACCCAGTAGTTAGTTTTGTTTTGGCGTGGTTTGGTTTTTAAATCACCGAAAGTGTTAGATTGGTAAATTTTAGTGTCATTTGCAGAGTTGTGAGTTTGATTTTGAATTGTACTTTGAAATTGTAATCATCTGCTAAGTTTTTATTTCACTGACTCTGGAAAGGCTTAAGGATTTGCCAAGACCAGTTCTCAGACAACCCATTCTCATAGATCTATTCTATTCATAAATGATTTAAAGATTCCCAATTTATGTCTCAAATCAGCACTTCGTAGTTGGATTATTTGCCATTAAATAATCTTATATTAGATGATTTTTTTTTCTTTTCAAAGATTTAGTAAAAGAACATTCAGCACAAATCCATTTTATTTATTGTAATCTCCAGTAATGTCCCAACTAGGTAAGAATCTTCTTCTGAATATTTTTTGTTAGAAAACTAAGATAATATAAATGATTGATCTCACTGTTGATTAATGGGAACACTGCTAAGGAATACAAACATTGCTGATTAACTTATACATAAATAATATATAGTGTGATACATTAAATTACCCACAAAATAAATAATAAATCTTAGTATTTAACAATATTATAAAAATATTACCCAATATTAATTTCAAGATATGTTAATAAAATGGACTTTTAACAAAATGAAGTCTATTGTTTGTCATTCTTTAACAATGAAGGAGATTGATTATAGATTACATGATCAACCCTTAGAGATGATCATTTGTCATTTTTTTAATTATAAAAAAATGGCCAACTCATTAGCATTCTTGGCACTGTGTTTGTTGCAATATTAAAGCAAACTCATAGGAGGTGATTTTGAAATTCTTCAACGATGAGGAAAACATTTTAGGATAAACAAAAGCCAAGCGTCAATATATAATGAAATAGGTATACTGTGCTGGGATTCAAAAGCAAAAATGGGTGAATTTTGGATACATATGTTAAAAATAGAGCATCAGCTACTTATGAGTCTCTATGTGTGTGTATATACCCTCAAAGCAGTATTGCATTTATTAGGCAAATTTACATAAAATTTAATTATCTTTTATAATGCTTCAAAAATATAAGAGCCAATTTGTTATCATGGCAGAGCAGGCCACTGATTTAATACAAGAATATATGTTAGAGTAACTTTTAAAATTATCACTAAATCCCATTTTCCAAGGCTAACCAGGATGCTTTAGGATGACCACAGAATGGAAGTAGACACCTTCAATGGTGAATTTGACAGTGGGTCAAATTTAGCTGGCTGCCCATGAAATCCACACTTAGAAGTTTAATGTGTGAATAGCCGCATTTCACATGAATGCACTCTCTGCTCCCTGCATTTATTTTCAAAGTTGAGGGAAAGAAAGAAAATGCCATGAGTACATTCTTTTTTTTTTTTTTTTAATCCTGCTTAACAGAAAAATACTGTAATAAATTTTTAAATGGGTTTAATGATTAACACACCCCCCCAATCTGTGTATACTTGAAGAAAAGCAGTGGTGTCTCTTATGTGGTAAAATATATTTCCTGAGCAAGTTTTTCAGAACAATATTGACATAGACTTACCAAATAATAAAATCTCCCAATTTGATGAAATTTCAGGTAGAAGAGGGAGTAGGATTCCCACATACTATATAATTATAAATAGGCAAAGGAAATCATAGTGTCAAAAATCATTTAGTTTTTTTTTTCTTTTTTCATGGTAGGAATAGAATAATTAAATCATTTTTGAAAATACCTTTTAGCATTGACAGTGTTTCTTTGCATGTCTGATACCAAATCAAAGACTTTTTAATCTTTTGAAGTATCCTGGCAATAGGAAAGAGGGTCAGATTTTTGGAATTTCACTTACTTTTAAACTTTCTCTGTTTTGTTTGAGCCATAGGAATTGTACAAATGTATAATCAGGATAGTTTGTTTTCTTTTTTTTTTTTCCAAATTATCCAGATGTACCTTTGGAACCTTATTATTTTTGCCAGAACAGCTCCTGATGCTAAAATATGAAATGAAGCAAAAAATACAAACTGAAATGTTTATATTTTGAGTAGCTTTCAGTTGATAACAATGTCCTCTTTCTCATTGCACTCGGTCCCTGAGGAAGCAAGAAGTGCTAGTGAATGTTTTTTAAAGGAAAGAGGGTACAAAGTGCTGACCATTGTGGATGAAGGAAAGAGAATAAAACTGCACTTCAAAATAAACCTAAAAATGTGATAAGGGAAAGAAAATGCTGAGTAAAGTCTATCAATAGTTTGGCATTTATGTTAGATGGTGATATAAGAAATCCTGCACTTAAAACATAGGGAAAGTAATTGGTCTTGGTGTAAGGATCCTAGAAATTATAACTTAGTTAAGAAATTTAGTTATTCCAAATGCTAGTTATTCCAGTTTTCTAAGTTATGAGACAATAAATGTATTCAAGCTCTATGAGCCAACCTTAGTGATATTCAATCACAAGTTATATACATGTTTAAAAATAATAGAATGATGATTTGAATTTTCAACATTTATTTTATGAGGCAAGACATATATAAAGATAGAGCATTTAAGTTGATCTTAGATTTTATTCTACATCAGTTACATCAAACTTGCGTGGTATTCAAGTTATTGCCAGATAAAAGGTTTTCATATTTTAAAAGTTGTCTACCAACATTCACATTTTTGTTCTTTCCTTTAGCATTGACTCTCTAAACTGTTTCAAATAGTATTCACCATCTCTACAAACTTAGCTGTTAGTAAATTTTCCTAACATTTGTTATTTGTGGGTGGAGGTGTCCTCTTTGTTAATTTGGGTTATGACCCCGAAGAGAAATGGCTGTAGTGCATTAGTCTTTCAGGGTGCTTCCCAGTTAATGAGAAGACAACTCCTCGTAAATATTCCTGAGCTTCTCAATGGCTTCCAACCACTCAATATTCTCCCAATCTGATGAAACATAATGTTTCCCCCTAAATCTAATGGTGAACCTAAGGGTATTGGAATCAGGAGAAAAAAGGAGGGGTGCACGAATAACTGTGTTAGAGTTGTCTAATTAGTGATGGAAAAGTGGAGATCACTGCTAAAGTGTACAATTTCAAAATAGTATTTAAAAAATATCATTGGTCATACCGCTGGATTTGCTAGAGCATCAAATCATTGCTCTGAAAATTGATTTTAAAAGGAGGTGGGTTACCAAACACCCTAGACTTCCCAAATGTAGTGTCTTTTAAGGTCCAACAGTACTCATGAGAAAAACTTCCACTTTCCAAAATAATTATTTCTAAGAGATGTATAAAAGAGGTAAAATTCATATATCCTCATTTTCTACCCCCCCCCCAAATAAATAATCTAAGAAACAATCATTACTGTCTCCAAAAATCATTAGGTATAAAATTGATGTGGAATTTTGTCATGGATGAACTGAATCGGTAATATCAGAAAGCCACTGATCAATCTATTAAGAGTAAAGTAAGTAGACATTATGTGCCTCCAGATATGATGCTTTAGGAAGCACAGAATAACACCTAATTGAATCTGAATTAAATCTAAGCCTCTGGATCTGATGACCAGTTTATAGAAAATGCATAAAGCAGAGAAACAATTAAATAGCATAAGAATAAACTCAAACCATGTGTGGAAAATTCCAGAGGATAAATGATTGGATATCTTATCAGATAAGTAAAAATTGGACAGAAGAATAATAGTTATAGACTAAAGAGACTTAAGAAACAGATCCACCAAATGCTATGTGTGAATATTGTTGAAATACTGTTTTTTTTTTGAAATACTGATTTTTTTAAATTAACATATAATGTATTATTTGTTTCAGGGGTACAGGTCTGTGATTCATCAGTCTTACACAATTCACAGCGCTCACCATAGCACATGCCTTCCCCAATGTCCATCACCCAGCCACCCCATCCCTCTCACTCCCCTCCACTCCAGCAACCCTCAGTTTGTTTCCTGAGATTAAGAGTCTCTTATGGTTTGTCTCCCTCTCTGGTTTCATCTTGTTTCATGTTTCCCTCCCTTCCCTATGATCCTCTGCCTTGTTTCTCAAATTCTTCATATCAGTGAGATCATATGATACTTGTCTTTGTGGTATATATATATATACAATGGAATATTATGCAGCCATCAAAAAACTGAAATCTTGCCATTTGCAATGATGTGGATGGAACTAGAGGGTATTATGCTAAGCGAAATAAGTCAAGAGAAATAAGTCCATGAAATACTGTATCTTAATATATTCCAGAAAAAATATTTTTAGGACTATCAAGGAAATTGGGAAACTATAGCTGATATTTCAGAAGTATTGCTAATGTTGTTTTTGTACTAACTGTACAGTGTTTATATAAAAAAATGAAATTCTTTGGTTGGGGTTGTATTTACTTTAAAATATTTTAGCCAAAAATAGGCAAAAGATAGGATGCGGGAAAAGGTATGGGAGAGAAGCAGAGAGACAGAGGGCTGGGGAAAGAGTTAGGGCAAGACAATATGTGAGAGGGGTGAGACAAGATTAGCAAAATAAGAACTCCTAAGGCTTGCTGAAGTGTACCTGAGAATTCATTATACTGTCCTGTCTGTTCTGTGCATATCTGAAAAATTTCCATTAAAAATATAGGTGTGATGTTCATACTTTAAAAACATTTCAAAAAATGTCAGAAATTAATTTATAATTGATTGAAGATAAGTATAAAGTAACATACCAGAACCGCAAAATAAAGATAAGTTGAAATGCATACGAAGGTGCCTCGATAGCAGTTTTATCATATTTTTGATAGTTTTGGTTATGATATGTAAGAAGAAGACTAGCTCTACTGGATTTTTTTTTCCCTAGCAAATTAAATAAGTCTTTTGAATGACTTAGTTCTATGAATTCTTGTATGCAGATTCTTTTTTCCATAGACCTAGCTATAAACTTCCCAGGCTAATCAACCTGCACAGTATACCTAGAGAGAGTTGGTTGGGGCCTTTTCCTTGTCCCCCTTTGTTTATGGCATTGCTTCCAAGCAGCGGAGTTGAGACGTTGGAAATATATGGCCAGAGAGTCAGGGACTGAGGGACACAGGCTGATGGAGCAGCCATCTTCTCCATCACTTACTGTCACCATCACACAGAGAAAAGACATTATCTCAGTGGGCCTCACATTGGCCACTAAATCCCTGGGCTGGAAGTGACACAGTATATCTCATTAGTCAGATGCAAGTACATTAGGAAGTACAGTCCTACCAAGTACCCTGAACAGGGGAGAATCTGACTATTGGTAGCAATCATTTATGATCCTCACACCCAATCCCCACAACACACACAAGTATGTGTATAGATACCCATGTACATAAAGACTTTTCCATCGTGAACCGTAATCCAAACGTCAGGATTTACATTGCTTTTGTATTCTCTGAGAATTATCTTTTTAACCAAGACTATCTTATGATTCTGAATAGAAGGTAATGTTACCTGATTTCAATTTTATATGACTGCATTAATCTTTCATTAGCATTAGCTAGCATCATATAAAATAAAATAATTTCATAAGAAAGTGAGTAACCATAACAATATTGTTTAAGGGTTTTTATTCACTTAAAAATCACTTAATAGCTACAGGTCAATATATTTTTCAAAAAAGTACCATTATGTGCCCTCAGATGGATGTTGAGATCAAATTCTGCAGGCTGTTACATTTTTTTCCCCCCAAATATCCTATGTATCATTTCAGATCCGATATAACAAGGGCTTTGGTTAGTATGGATGATTATACCATTACAATTTAGTTAATTATTACCTGTCATTTACTCTGCATGAAAGGCCATGTCTCTATCGGCAGCCTGGATAACCTTAAATCAGCTTCAAGGGCTCTCCTGTTTGGGGTGCTTTAAATTTAAGGTTGCTCTTGTGTAAGAGTTGATACAGCTGACTTTTCTATGACTGTTTCAATGTGGATAACCCCATCATGATAAAATCTCTTTTAAGTCTAGGGATTTTTAATAGGCCTGGAATCACAGAAATTTATTGTCTACTTTAACAAAACTTAATTGGATATCTGGAAACCCCGGAAAAGAGAAAGAAAATGACAGATATATTTTCAATGTAAAACTCAGAAACTGAGACACATGGCATGTTTCTAAGCAAAGCAACACTTGCTTTGCAAGATTACAAATAATCTTTTGGGCCTGGACCTGTCTCTATTATGAATAAGTTATGATGTAAAGCAGTGGGAGAGACTGAAAAAGTTCAGAACACTTGTTTATCTCAGATTCTACCGCTTGATATCCATGTTACGTTATTCAAATTATTCTTTTCAGTTCTTCCTCAGTGGCCCTGGAAAAAGAAGCTTTTCTCACACAGAGATGCATTATGCAGCTCATCCTTCAAGAAAGAACACATTTCCCTAACTGCTAGACTTGCAGTTTGCAAACACACTTCATTTGCCCTTCAGCGACTGCCTCAACTGAAGAGAGATTCTTTCTTAGGGTTACCCTCCTGGAGGTGGCTCACATCCACAGACAGACAGAGGGAGGATAAAGGCTTCATCTTTTCAATTACATGCTGGTGGGAATGCCCCTGATGGGATATTTTAACTCAAGCTTTCCATAGGGTCAGCTGAGGTTGTCACCAGGGCTTGCACAAGAGTTGGCCCTCTCTCTCAATCCAGCTCCACTTCCCCATGCCCTAAATCAGTGCTGATGCCAAGAGTACTCATTAATAAATATCTTGTACCCCAGCCTTTCATCAGATACTGTGTCCCAGTGAACCCAACCTGCAACAGTAGTGAAGATCACATCAGATAACCCGGTGTAGATCTTTGATAAAATAAGCACTATGAAAAACTAAGAAACGTTCTGATAAATCATCTCTTAATATAGCCATTTGCCTTTACCCAGGAGCACCTAAAGGAATCATTTCAAACTTCTTCATACAGTCTTAATGGTAATTGTAAAATCTTGAGTCCATAGTATTTGGGAGGAAATTTTATTTAATTTTCCATGGGTCATTCTGAAATATATTTTTCTATTTCAAAATAACATAACCCTATTTATTAGCAAAGATGGTGATATGTTACATTATTAAGTTGAAAGGATGTATTAATGCCTGGTAATAGTACTATTACCATTGTGCTTCATGCCACATGCCACATACATTTAGCACATGTCACATACATACCACCACAGACATAACACTACATATACTCTTTTGAAAGCATTTCATATTTTATAAGAAAATATAGTATAATCATTATTTTATAATTAAAAGAAAAATAATGAATAATGGCCCCAAGAGCTGATCCCTAGTGAATTATATGGTGTTAATAAATACTGAGTTAAATTGTGAGGGATAAACAATCAACAACAACTAGAAGCAATCCAGTTTTATTACCTCAAGAATAAAATCAGGGGTTTTGCCTATGCACAATTTTCCAATTTGCTTACTACAATTTTGCATATACAATTTTACCACTTCTGCCCTCTGTGTATGAGGTCCTCCAGGAACCATATTTCCAAAAGTGCAGAAGATTTCAAGTTTGTCATCTTTTAATTTTCTTCTCCCTAAGGCTACCTCTTGATGTTGACAGGTAGGAGAGATTTTTTGGTTTTGTTTTGTTTTGTTTTGTTTTTTTCTAAGGAGGTTCAGTTTTTTTACTGACACAGAATTCCCAGTGACTCAGTGACGTTTTAGGCAAGCTGCTGCCTGAATGGTAATATTTTGGTGAAGTGGAATAGTCCAAATGCTAGGTATGGACTAGAAACCTGGATGAGAAACCTAGCTTGGCCACTTCTACAAACCTCCTCTACCTTATCTATAATGGGGAATCTTGCTGTGTCTCTCTTAGAACTGTTATCCTGATTAATGACAAGTGTATGAAATTTATATAAAGCATCAGCATTTGGTATGTGCTAGAAAAATATTTACTTTTCCTACTCTGGTCCTTTGTTTCTGGTCTGGTTTACCTGTGTTAAAATGCTGAACGAATTCTACTGCAAGTCCTTTTATCACATTGCCTTTTAAAATCTATTTTCCTCTCCCCTTTTCTGTCCTCTTCTATAATCATGGAGGAAATCTGAAAATAGTACAAAACATGTGTGGGTGTCTTGTAACAACTGCTTCAGAGAAAACCTTTAAGAACTTAATGACATATAACAATAATGTTTTGATTATGTTCATTAATTCAGGGGTCCAAAATTCAGAGAGGGCATGGCAGAGATGTTCATCTTTGGTTCTGTTATTTGGATATAGTTGCTTTTGTTCTCATGCATGAAAAAGGCAAATTATCTGCCCAACATGCATTCAACACACAGTGGTGATGTGGATAGGACAACTGTAATAGACACAGTCACATCTGGAAAGGTGGGGGGGCGGCAGGGAAGCAGACATTCAGTAAGTAGTTCTTAGTAATTCTGAAATGCAGTTGGGCATGTGTTGCCAATGATTTGATTAGGGCCCAGTTCCTGGCAATGATTCTCCTGGCTTTAAAATCTGCCTTCTGTGTCTTCTGTCCCTACCTCCTAATGATTCATACTTCTGTTTCCATCAAAAGTAGGTCCTGTTTGAAATTACATATTTTTTAGACTTTCTGTGTGCAGAATTTAGAGATTCAAAAGCCTCTCTTCACTTTCACTTCTCTCTGCCCCTTTCCATTACAGCTGAGATTATTCCTTTTAAAACCTTGTGCATTTCTTACTTGTCAGATTATACCTAACACCATTGGACAGAATCTACACCCACAAATATCTTGAAGATAAGGCTTCTCTATCTTAAACCCCTATAAAGAAGTGGTGGGACAATGCTTTTAAGAGTTCAGAAGCACTGTTTCTAGCCAAGAGGGTCAATGGGGGCATGTCCTTCCATTTTTGGTGGCCTTTTTGTTGAACTGGGAAGGCTTTTGAGATTTACTCTAAATCTTTCTTAGATCTTAACAAAGGGCCTTCTAGCCATACTCTGGATTCCCAGAGGCCATGTTTTACTGGCAGCACTCTGGATTTATTTGATATTTGTCTCAAGGACATTTACTACTTTGAAAATGTTTTCCTAGCTGGGAAGATTGCCCTAGCCCTATTCATTTCCTCAAAATTCTAAATGAACCTGAAAAATTTATTCTTTAAATGATCTATCTCCTCCCAAATTTTATCATGAGGAGTGAGCAGAAACCAGGACATCCCCATACCTAGGCCATTAAGTTTATTGGGTACATTTTCTGTTTTCCTCAGTACCATCAATGACTGTTGTCAAACTTTCTGCTACATATAACAGGGGTCGTTCTAAACCCAGCTTCCAAGAACATTTGTTTTCTCGTTTTAATTGAGAATTTCCCCTTGTTGAGGCTCATCCCTTTCTGCCTGTTGCATGGTCCCAAAATCAGTATCACGTGCTTTAGGTTTTGTTATGGCAATATCTCAATCATAGTACCCAGTTCTGTTCCCCGTTTCTTTTATTATGAAACAAACTAGAATCTTAATTCTTTCTCTGTGCAGTCATAGTGAATCAGGTGGAGGAGAAAGCTATAGACATTCAGCAGATGCTGTTTGCTGTTTTGTCACACAAAATATGCCAAGTGATTGAGATTCCAATTCCTTTTAATGGGGACACAGCTTCCTAAGGAAGGAGTGAGGGGTGCAACTTCCAGGCAATAACATTATTATAGAAAGATGATAAGGAGAAGAGAGGGGGCATGGGAAGACTTCCAAAACAATGTGCAGTTAAACATGAAATGCTCTCAGGAGACCTAGGACTCTTCCTTTTGTGTGACACACAATATTCCATTCCTCAGTCTTGGGTTCAACTTTAGGTTACTTTGCATGCAAAACTTTAAGCTGTCTAAAATAGTCTTCATTGTATTCTCTTTTTATACTTGGCTTCTCAAACCATAAAAAATGTAAGGTATTGTTATTATTCATTATATTAGTTCCCAGGAAAGAAAAATTAAAAATCCCCTTAAATCTTAACTCCTTCTAAGAGATATTTTAGAAACTGTCAGTATAAGAGAATCAGAAAAATATACTGAGTGGTAGTATTTATAGAAGAAAATAATAATGGACAGGAAAAAAAGTACAAAATGACATAGTTTTGAAAAAAAAGTGTAGATATTGGCATTACATCTGACAGAGATTGAGTAAGATGCACATTAAGAAGAAACAATTGAGTTTTTAATTCAAAGCTTATTAAAGACTTAAAAGACCAGATTAAGTACATAGTTGAAGTGAGAATTCAATGGGTAAAGGATTAAATATTTTCAGAGAAGGTAAAAGCTGTATGTGAAGAAGGAGTACGAGATAAAAAGTGATGGATATTAATATGCTGGAGAAGCAAGGTAAATGAGGCATTTTGCTCTTGTTTTTATTTTCATTTGGTTGGGGTTTAATTATGAAAGACTAAAGATCAAAACGTACAAAGTCTCAGGGGAGACCAGAAAAATGCAAATATGTTCGGCTTCTCCTTGATTAGAGATATTCAAGTCAGGATACCATGATTTAAAGGAATAGTTTACTCACTGTATTCGTTCAAAGAAGTAAACATATTTAACAAACTTGAAAATAGTTTTAGGTCATTTGGATCATGATTCCATCTTATCCCATCTAAAATTAGAATTTTACCTTTTAAGAGACCCTTCCTCTTGAATTCTGGTAAAGGCTTTGTAAATATAATAAGTCTATGAGATATATATTTGTAATATATTATTTATCATATATACGTGTGATATATGTGTGATATGTATGTCATGTATATGTAAAATGTATATGTGATATATATATATATATCACAAAGGAAGTTCATAAATCAATAGAGCTATAGAAGAGATCAGTGCACATAGCAAAGATTTGCATTGTTTGCTAATTATAATAATGCTTAATGAGCTTTTACTAAACCTTGCTTGATCCTTATGAAATAAAATACTCCTCTTCAAGTTGCCAGTAACATACCCAGCTGGTAGTACCCAACAGGAAATTGGAAATGCAGAATTGGTGAGGGAGTGGTTTAGACAGGAGATGCAGATTTGAACGATATTTTCATAAAGCTGAAAGCTAACACACTGGGAGCAGATGTTGTTGCCAGAGTATAAAAGAGAAGAGCTTGGCAAAAAGAAATAGGAAATGCTTACATTTTCTGAAGCATGAGAATAAGAGGGTTTGTACTGTAGATATTAAGTAGAGGAAATGACTGAAATAAGGTGTGATTTTTTCTAAACTTAAAAGACTTAGATATCCACATAGAATATTAAAAACAATGTATAACCAACACTAGTAGTGATACCATCTAGCTTATTATTATTCATATGTATATTTTACAGTATTTATATATTAATATAGGTAAAATAAACAGGAATATTTTGCAAAACCCAATTTATAAAAAAGGATATTCTACTTTCTGTATTCTTTTTGTTCTTTTTATTCTTTTTTAAGAATATTTACCATATCCTGGGATTCACCCAGGTTGATATATATGGCTAGCATTTATTTTCAATGCTGGTTGATATTCCATTGTCTAAAATAAATCATTATCTTTTTATCAGTGGACTTTGGATTCCTCTCCATAGTTTTGCTAGTATAGACTGTATTTCATGAATATTCTTTTGCAGGTGTTTCTCAAGGGTTATAAATAGAAACCATTGTGTTTACGTGGTATGTGCATCTTTGTTTTCAACTTCACATCAAAGTGCCACATAGCTCCCCACTGTGATTATACAATATTCATCTCAACTAGCAGTGTTTAAGAGTTCCTATTATTCATTATCTTACCTGACAGTGTTGCCAGAAATTACACATTTTTACCAATTTGATGGATGGGATTTTAATTTTCTTTGATGATTGTACTTTTAAAAACCTTTATTAGCATTCATTTTTATTCTTCAGTGAATGATATTTTGTATATTTTAGTCTGTTTCTTTATACATATGAAAGAATTTTATGTACTTCTTCTACATAATAGACTCAATTAATTAGAATGTGGCCAAAGGGATTATCTTAATTTTAATGTAATCAAAGATGTAAATATTTTTATGTACTCACACTTGCATCCCTGTGTATCTTTCAGACATTATTTCATTAGAGCAATTTTAGGTTCATAGTAAAATTGAGAAGAAAGTAAAGAGAATCTCCCACATGAATAGCCACCTCCATTATCAATATCTGCACCAGAGTAATACATTTGTTATAACTGATGAACCTGTATTCACACATCATTAGCACCCGAAGCTCATAGTTTACATTAGGGGTCACTCTGGTATTGTACTTTCTGTAGGTTTGGACAAATATATAGTGACATCTGTCCATCGTTATTTTATTATACAGAGTAATTTACTGCCCTAAAAATTCTGAGCATTGCCCCTATTCATCCCCTCCTCCCACCTAAATCCTGGAAACCACTGATATTTCTACCATCTTCATAGTTTTGCCTTTTCCAGAAAGTTATACAGCTGGAATCATATAGTATGTAGCTTTTCAGATTGGTTTATGTCACTTACTAATAGGCATTTGAGTCTCCTTTATGTCTTTTCATGGGCGGTGGCTCATTTCTTTTTAGCACCAAGTAATATTCCATTATCTGTATGTCCAGTTTATTTATATATTCACCTACTGAAAGACATCATGGTTGCTTTCATTACTTATGAATAAAGCTGTTATAAACATTCATGTGCAAGTTTTTGTTTAGATGTAAGTTTTCATTGCCTCTTGGCAAATACCAAGGAGAATGATTTCTGGATCATATGGTAAGAGTATGTTTACTTTTGTAAGAAACTGGCTTCCAAAGTGCCTGTACCATTTTGTTATTCCCACTGGCGGTGAATGAGAGTGCCTGTTGCTGCACATCCTCACCAGCATTTGGTTTTGTCAGTATTGTGGATTTGGGCCATTTGAATAGGTTGTAGTGATATCTCATTGTTGTTTGAATTTGCATTTCCCTGATGACATATGATGTGGAGTATCTTTTCATTTGCTTGTCTGTCATCTGTATATCATCTCTGGTGAGATGTCTTTTAAAGTCTTTGTCTCATTTTTAAATAAGGTTGTTTTCTTATTTTTGAGTTTTAACAGTTTTTTTAAACTTTTTTTTTGTGTTTTGGAAAACGGTCCTATATTACATGCATGTTTTACAAATATTCTCTGTGGCTTGTCTTTTTATTCTCTTGACAGTCTTTTGCAGAGCAGACATTTTTAATTTTAATGAGGTCCATCTTATCAATTATTTCTTTCATGAATACTATCTTTCATGTTGTATCTAAAATGTTATTAACAGATAGTCAAGTTATGTCATCTTGTAAAAGCTGTATATTTTTTCATTTTACATTTATGTGTGTGATCAGTTTGAGGTAATTTGAGTGAAGGATATATTGTCTATGTTTTTTGCATACAGATATCTAGTTGTTCAGTGCTATTTGTTGAAGACACTATTTTTGTTATATTGTATTTCCCTCATCCCTTTGTCAAAGATCAGTTGACTATATTTATGTGGGTCTGTTTCCAGTCTCTACATTCTATTCCACTGATTTGTTTATTCTTTCACCATTACCATACTGTCCTGATACTGAGATTTATATTAACTTTTCAAGTGGAATAGTGTCAGGGTCTCCTAGCTGGCTCAGTCAGAAGGCCGTGTGACTCTTGAACTCAGGGTTATGGGTTCAAGCCCATGTTGGGTGTAGAAATTACTTAAAAATAAAACTTTTAAAAAAATGGGATAGTGTCAGTCTTCCAATTTGTTGTTCCCTGATTTTATGTTGGCTATCCTGGGTCTTTTTTCTCTCCATATACATTTAAAAAAATCAGTTTGTTGCTACAAACTGGCAAAAGAAACCTGGCAAAGAAACCCCTGGAACTAATATCTTGCTAGAATATTTATTGAAATTGCATTGAATCTATAAATCAAGGGGGAAGAATTGACATCTCGAACATATGGAGTCTTTCTGTCTACAGACATGGAATATCTGTCCATTCATTTAGTGGTTTTTTTTTTGACTAAGTTTTATAGTTCTCATATAGATTTTGTACATATATTTTTAGATTTATACTAAACTGTTTCATTTTGGGAGGTGCTAATGTAAATGATATTGTGTTTTTAATTTCAAATTCCACTTGTTAATTGCTGATATATAAGAAAGTGATTGACTTTTGTATAATAACCTTGTATTCTGCAACCTTGCTATATGCCCTTATTAGTTCCAGGAGTTTCTTTGCCAGGTTTTAAATATTTCCTACATAGATGATCATGCCATCTGTGAACAAAAGACAGTTTTTCTTCCTTTCCAAACTGTATGATTTTCGTTTCTTTTTTTGTCTGATTCCATTAGCAAGGATTTACAGTATGATGTTGAACAGGAGTCATCAGAAAGGACATTCTTGCCTTGTTCCTTATCTTAGTGGGAAGGCTTTTATTTTCTCACCACTAAGTATGATGTTAGCTACAGGTTTTTTACAGATATTCTTTATCAAGTTGAGGACCTTCTACTCTATCTTTAGTTTACTGAAGGTTTTTGTTATGAATAGATGTTGGATTTATTTTTTAGATGCTTTATCTGCATGTGTCGATATGATCATGAGGTTTTTCTTCTTTAGTTTGTGGATGTGATGAATTACATTAATTGATTTTTAAATGTTGAACAAGCCTTGAATACCTGGAAAAATCCCACTTGGTAATGGTATGCAATTCTTTTTTATATAGTGAATTAAATTTGTTATTCCCTTGAGAATTTTTGCATCTGTGTTTGTGTGAGATACTGATCTGTAGTTTTTGTTTTTGTTTTTTTCCTTGAAATACCTCTGTTTGGATTTGGTATTAGGGTGATGTTTGCTTCAGAATGAGTTAGCAAGTATTCCTTCTGCTTCCATCTCCTAAAAAAGAGTATAGAGACTTGGTAATAATTTATTCCATAAATGTTTAATATAATTCATGAGTAATTCAATTTTTGCCTGGTGCTTTCTGTTTTTGAAGGTTAATTATTTATTCAATTTATTTAATAAATACAGGCCCATTCAGATTCTCTATTTCTTCTTGTGTGCATTTGGCAAGTTGTGTCTTTGAAGGAATTGGTCCATTCATCTAGGTTATCAAATTTTGTGACATAAAGTTGTCCATAGTATTCTTTTTTTTCCTTTCAATTTATACCGGATGTGTAGTGATCTCCCCTATTTCATTTCTGATATTAGTAATTTTTGTCCTCTCTCTCTTTTTTTTAAATTAGTTTGACAGAGATTTATTGATTTTACTTTTCAGAGAACCAGCTTTTAGTTTTATTGATTTTCTGTATAGATTCTCTGTTTTCAATTTTATTGACATTTCCTCTCATTCTTATTAATTTTCTTCTGCTTATTTTGGGTTTAATTTATTCTAATTTTTCTAGTTTTCAAAAATGGAAGCTAAGATGATTGATTTTATATATTCTTTTCTAATATATGCATTCAGTTTTATCAATTTCCCCTCTACGTACTGCTTTTTTTAAATTATGTTATGTTAATCACCATACATTACATCATTAGTTTTTGATGTAGTGTTCCATGATTCATTGTTTGCGTATAACACCCTTTGCTCCATTCAGCACGTGCCCTCTTTAATACCCATCACCAGGCTAACCCATCCCCCCACCCGCCTCCCCTCTAGAACCCTCAGTTTGTTTCTCAGAGTCCACAATCTCTCATGGTTCGTCTCCCCCTCCAATTCTGCCCCCCTTCATTTTTCCCTTCCTGCTATTTTCTTCTTCTTCTTCTTCTTTTTTTTTTTTTAACATATAATATATTATTTGTTTCAGAGGTACAGGTCTGTGATTCAATGGTCTTACACAATTCACAGTGCTCACCATAGCACATACCCTCCCCAATGTCTATCACCCAGCCACCCCATCCCTCCCACCCCCCACCACTCCAGCAACCCTCAGGTTGTTTCCTGAGATTAAGAATTCCTCATATCAGTGAGGTCATATGATACATGTCTTTCTCTGATTGACTTATTTCGCTCAGCATAATACCCTCCACTGCTTTTGCTTCATACAATAAGTTTTGATAAATTGTGTTTTCATTTTCATTTAGTTCAAAATATTTCTTTTAATTTCTCTTATGATTTATTTGACCCACGTGTTATGTAGAAGTGTGTTGTTTAATCTTCACATATTTGGGGATTTTCTGGTTAACTTTCTGTTATTGATTTCTAGTTTAATTTTGTTGTGTTCTGAGATGGACATTGTATGATTTCTATTTTTTTTTAATTTGTTAAGATTTGTTCATGTCCCACAATGTGCATTTTTTTGGTGACTATTTCAGTGAACTTGAAAAGTACGCATATTCCACTGTTGTTGGTTGAAGTACTTTGTAGATGTTGATTATATCCAGTTGACTGATGGTGTTGAGTTCAACTCTGTTCTTCCTGGTTTTGTGTCTGCAGGATCTGTCCATTTCTGATAGAAAGGTGTTGAAGGGTCCAACTATGCTAGTGGATTTATCTATTTCTCTTTTCAGTTCGATTAGTTTTTGCCTCAAAGTTTTATGCTCTGTCATTAGGCATATACATATTAAGGATTGTTATATCTACTGGGAGAATTGGTCATTTTATCATCATGCAATGCTCTTCTTTATCCCTGATAATTTTCCTTACTTTAAAGTCTGCTCCATGGGCGCCTGGGTGGCTCAGTTGGTTAAGCCTCTGCCTTGGGGTCAGGTCGTGATCCCAGGGTCCTGGGATTGAGCCCCACATCGGGCTTCCTGCTCAGCAGGGAATCTGCTTCTCCCTTTACCTCTGCCTCTGCTCATGCTTGTGCTCTCTCACTTACTCTCTCTCTCAAATAAATAATCTTTAAAAAAAATAAATAAAGTCTGCTCTGTCTGAAATTAATATAGCTACTCTTGCTTTCTTTTGGTGTTAGAATGGTGTATTTCCTCCACTTATTTACTTCTAATGTTTCATTTTAGTTAAAGTGGGTTTTTTGTAGACAACAAATACTTGGGTCTTGCTTTGTGATCCAATCTGAAAATCTCTTTTAGTTGATGCCTTTAAACCATTGACATTCAAAGTGATTATTGATGTAGTTGGATTAATATCTATCATATTCATTGTTTTCTATTTGTTGCCCTTGTTTTTGTTCCTATTTTTGTCTTCCACTCATATTCTGTCATTTGTGATTTCAATTGAGCATTTTATGATTCCATTTTCACTCATTTGTTGGCATTCCAGTTATACTTTTTTTTGCTTTTGAAATATACATTTACAGCTAATCTAACTCTATTTCAAAAAACACTATACCATTTGATGGATAGTGTGAGGACCTTATAATAACAAAATAATCTAAATTTCTCCCTCCTGTGCCTTGTATCATTACTGTCACTTATTTTGTTTTATATAACATATAAATATATATAAAAATATGTGTGTATATAATATATAGATATGTGTACATAATTATATGATATATACATAAGCATGCATAATGGAATACACCATAGCTATCACTATTTTGAATAAAGTTTTATCTGTTAGGTCAATTAAGAAAAATAAAAGTTTTTCTTTTACCTTTATTTATTCCTCCTTTGATGGTCTTTTTTTTTTTTTAATGTAGATCCAAGTGTCTGACCTATAATATTTTTCTTCTCTCTAAAAAAGAACTTTTTTAACATTTCTTACAAGACAAGTTATATAAATATATTTCAATAAATATTTTTATTTGTATAAATAAATAAATTTCTCTATGAAAGTCTTATTTCTCCTTCACTTCTAATGGATAATATTTCAAGATACAGAATTTTAAGGTGCTTTTTTCTTTCTTCTCAATATTTTACATATTTTACTGCACTCGTCTTGCTTGATGGCTCAGAGGAGAAATCATATGTAATTCTTATCTTTGTTTCTCTATAGGTAAATTTCCCCCTGTCATTCCATCTTCTTTCAAGATCTTTTCTTTATCTTTGATTTTCTGCAGTTGAAAATTCTGTTTGCTTGTAGTTTTTTGGGCATTTATCTTGGTTGATATTCTCAGAGCTTGCTAGATCTGAAGTTTGGTGTCTTACATTAATTTTATTGTTTCAAATATTTCTTCAATTCCTTTCTCTCTTCTACTTCTGATATTCCCAGTATACATAGGGTACGCTTTTGTAGTTGTCCAGAATTCTTGGATATTTTTTTTTTTTTTTGGTCCTGTTTTCTTTGCTTTTCAGTTTTGAAGATTTCTGTTGAGATATCCTTAAGCTCAGAAACTCTATGCTCAGCTTTGTCTAGTCTACTAATATGTGTATCAAAGGCATTCATGGGGCACCTGGGTGGTTCAACCGGTTAAACTCTGCCTTAGGCTCAGGTTATGATCTCCGGGTCCTGGGATTGAGCCTTGTGTTGGGCTCCCCACTCAGCGAGGAGTCTGCTTCTCCCTCTCTCTCTGTGCCTCTCCCCTGCTCGTGCTTACTCTCAAATAAATAAATCAAATCTTAAAAAAAAAGGCATTAGTCATTTCTGATGTAGTGTTTTTGATCTCTGGTATTTCTTTTTGGTTCTTTCTTAGGATTTCCATCTCTCTGCTTACCTTGCCCATCTATTCCTGCATGTTGTCTACTTTATCAATTAGAGCTTTTATTATATTAATTATAGTTGCTTTAAATTATTTTTTAATTATTATTATTTAAGTAAGCTCTATACCCAATGTAAAGCTTGAACTCATGACCCTGAAATCAAGAGTCGCATGCTCTACCAACTAAGTCAGTCAGGCACCCCTTCACTCCTTTTTAAGTTTGTTTGCATGTCTGTTTTTTAATTGTTTTAAATTCTTGGTCTGATAATTCCATCCTCCCTACCATGTCTGGTTCTGATGCGTGCTATGTCTCTTCAAAATGTGTTTTATTTGTCCATTAGTGTGCCTTGTAACTGTTTTTTTTCTCTTTTTCTTCTTCTTCTTATAGCCAAATATGGTGTACGGGGTAAAAGGAACTGCTGTAAATAGGCCTTTAGTAATATAGTGGTGAGATATGCAGGAAGGGAAAGCATTCAATGGTCATATAACTACCTTTCAGTCTTTTAGTGAGCCTATACCTCTGAATTGTGCACTTTGCAACTGTTTCTCAGATTTTTCTCCCCCTTAGGGTGGGATAGGCTGGCTAGGGCAGGCTGGAGTTGGATATTTTCTTTTCCCCATTTAGAAGACTAAAGCTAGCTAGAGTGGTATATTTCTCTTCAGGTCAGTTAGACTTTGATAAATCCCAAGCAGGTTAGGATCTGGTTAACTACTTTTTTTCTGAGGGTGGACCTTGTTAAGAACAGAGTGCTTTGATGTATTTCAAAATGGTTTCCTTTCCCCTCCCCTGACAGAAGCATTTGGAGACTTTTTTTTCTCTGTTACTTACTGGACACGTTCCTGGGGGTTAAACCTACAGAAGTATGAGGCTTAACTCTGGGTTCCCCCTATAGTTTTTAATTCTCAGACTTGTCCACACTGAGCCTCCAGCAAATCATCAGTTATAGTTCAGGTTTTCCTAATTCACCACTGGTTCCAGCCGTTCTATTCTAGTATATTGTGAGTCTCTGTATCCATCTATTTTTTTTTCCTCCAGTTTTGGGAGCAAGAGTTTACCCTGTGATTTCACTTATTTCTAGGGATCTAAGAAGAGCTGTTTATTTTTTTTTTTTTTTCATTTTTTCAGCTTTCTACTTGTTGTTAGAAAGAGTGGCAATTCCAAGTTCTTTACCTGTGGAACCAGAAACCGAAGTCATAACCTTGTGTTTTATTTAAGAAATATATTCCTAACCCACTGGCATATATGTATTCCCTCATATTTGTTTCTAAAATATTTAAAGTTTTGCTTTTCACACCTCATTTTTTAGCTTTATCTCAAAAGAATTTTTTTATGTATAATTATGGGTTAAGTGTTATAGTTTGTTTTTTCCATACAACTGACCAATTTCAACATCTCTGTTGGCTGTTTATCTATTCATCATATATTAGTGATTTTCATAAAATATTACCTCTGAGTGAACATGTGTATGTTCTATGGAGCACTTCATTCTCTTTTATTGACTGTTTGTTTATATCCTCCCAATCCTATGTGCTACTATTTATTATGGCTTTATAATAAGACATGATATCTGGTAGAGCAGTCCTTCCACTTTGCTCTTCTTTTTTTTTTTTTTTTTTAAATTTTATTATGTTATGTTAGTCACCATACAATACATCATTGGTTTTTGACGTGGTGATCCACGATCCATTGTTTTCGTATAACACCCAGTGCTCCATGCAGTACGTGCCCTCCTTAATACCCATCACCGGGCTAACCAATCCCCCCTCTCCCCTCCCCTCTAAAACCCTGTTTGTTTCTCAGAGTCCACAGTCTCTCATGGTTCATCTCTCTCTCCAATTCCCCCTCCCCATTTTTCCCTTCCTTTTCCTAATGTCCTCCATGTTATTCCTTATGTTCCACAAATAAGTGAAACCATATGATAATTGACTTTCTCTGCTTGACTTATTTCACTTAGCATAATCTCCTCCAGTCCCATCCATGTTGATGTAAAAGTTAGGTATTCATCCTTTCTGATGGCTGAGTAATATTCCATTGTATATATGGACCACAGCTTCTTTATCCATTCATCTGTTGAAGGGCATCTCGGTTCTTTCCACAGTTTGGCTATTGCGGACATTGCTGCTATGAACATTGGGGTGCATATGGCCCTTCTTTTCACTACATCTGTGTCTTTGTGGTAAATACCCAGTAGTGCAATTGCTGGGTCATAGGGTAGCTTTTTTTTTAGATTTTTAAGGCACCTCCACACTGTTTTCCAAAGTGGCTGTACCAACTTGCATTCCCACCAACAGTGTAAGAGGGTTCCCCTTTCTCCACAACCTCTCCAACATTTGTTGTTTCTTTCCCTGTCCATTTTTGCCATTCTAACTGGTGTAAGGTGGTATCTCAATGTGGTTTTGATTTGAATTTCCCTGATGGCTAATGATGATGAACATTTTTTCATGTGTCTGGTAGCCATTTGTATATCTTCTTCAGAGAAGTGTCTTTTCATATCTTCTGCCCACTTTTTGACTTGATTATTTGTTTTTTGGGTGTTGAGTTTGAGAAGTTCTTTATAGATCTTGGATACCAGCCCTTTATCTGTAGTGTCATTTGCAAATATCTTCTCCCATTCTGTGGGTTGCCTCTTTGTTTTGTTGACTGTTTCCTTTGCTGTGCAGAAGATTTTTATCTTGATGAAGTCCCAAAAGTTCATTTTTGTTTTGTTTCACTAGCTTTTGGAGATGTATCTTGAAAGAAGTTGCTGTGGCCGATGTCAAAGAGGTTACTGCCTATGTTCTCCTCTAGGATTTTGATGGATTCCTGTCTCACATTGAGGTCTTTCATCCACTTTGAGTTTATCTTTGTGAATGGTGTTAGAGAATGGTCGAGTTTCATTCTTCTGCATGTGGCTGTCCAATTTTCCCAGCACCATTTATTGAAGAGACTGTCTTTTTTCCATTGCATATTTTTTTCCTGCTTTGTCAAAGATTATTTGACCATAGAGTTGAGGGTCCATACCTGGGTTCTCTATTCTGTTCCATTGGTCTATATGTCTGTTTTTGTACCAGTACCATGCTGTTTTGGTGATCACACCTTTGTAATATAGCTTGAAATCGGGCAACGTGATGCCCCCAGCTTTGTTTTTCTTTTTCAACATTTCCTTGGCTATCCAGGGTCTTTTCTGATTCCATACAAATTTTAGGATTGTTTGTTCCAGCACTTTGAAAAATGTCATTGGAATTTTGATCGGGATGGCATTGAAGGTATAGATTGCTCTGGGTAGCATAGAAATTTTAACAATGTTTATTCTTCCAATCCATGAGCATGGAATATTTTTCCATCTTTGTGTGTCCTCTTCTATTTCTTTCATGAGTGTTTTGTAGTTCCTAGAGTATAGATCCTTTACTTCTTTGGTTAGGTTTATTCCAAGGTATCTTATGGTTTTTGGTGCTATTGTAAATGGAATTGTTTCTCTAATTTCTCTTTCTACAGTTGCATTGTTAGTGTATAAGAAAGCAACTGATTTCTGTGCATTGATTTTGTATCCTGCCACATTACTGAATTGCTGGATGAGTTCTAGTAATTTGGGGGTGGAGTCTTTTGGGTTTTCCACATAAAGTATCATGTCGTCTGCGAAAAGAGTTTGACTTCTTCTTTGCCAATTTGAATACCTTTTATTTCTTTTTGTTGTCTGATTGCTGTTGCTAGGACTTCTAGTACTATGTTGAACAATAGTGGTGAGAGTGGGCACCCTTGACGTGTTCCTGATCTTAAGGGAAAGGCTCTCAGCTTTTCCCCATTAAGAATGATATTCGCTGTGGGTTTTTCATAGATGGATTTTATGAACTTGAGGAATGTTCCCTCTATCCCTATACTCTGGAGAGTTTTAATCAGGAAAGGATGTTGTATTTTGTCAAATGCTTTTTGTGCATCAATTGAGAGGACCATACGGTTCTTCTCCCTCCTCTTATTAATGTGTTCTATCACATTGATTGATTTGCGAATGTTGAACCACCCTTGCATCCCAGGGATAAATCCCACTTGGTCGTGGTGGATGATCCTTTTAATGTATTGTTGGATCCTATTAGCTAGGATTTTGTTAAGGATTTTGGAATCCATATTCATCAGGGATATCGGTGTGAAATTCTCCTTTTTGATGGGGTCTTTGCCTGGTTTGGGGATTAAGATAATGCTGGCCTCATAGAATGAGTTTGGAAGTTTTCCTTCTGTTTCTATTTTTGGAAACAGCTTCAGTAGAATAGGTATTATTTCTTCTTTGAATGTTTGGTAGAATTCCCCAGGGAATCCATCAGGCCCTGGACTCTTGTTTTTTGGGAGGTTTTTGATCACTGCTTCAATCTCATTACTGGTTATTGGCCTATTCAGGTTATCAGTTTCTTCCTGTTTCAGTCTTGGCAGCTTATAGGTTTCCAGGAAGGCCTCCATTTCATCCAGATTGCTCAGTTTATTGGCATATAGTTGTTCATAATAATTTCTAATAATTGTTTCTATTTCCTTGGTGTTAGTCATGATCTCTCCCCTTTCATTCATAATTTTATTAATTTGGGTCCTTTCTTCTTTCTTTTGGATAAGTCTGGCCAGTGGTTTATCGATCTTATTAATTCTTTCAAAGAACCAACTTCTAGTTTCATTGATCTGATCTACTCTGTTTCTGGTTTCTAATTCATTGATTTCTGCTCTAATTTTAATTATGTCTCTTCTAGTGCGTGGTTTAGGCATCATTTGTTGCTTTTTCTCTAGTTCTTTAAGGTGTAGAGTTAGTTGGTGAATTCGGGATTTTTTTTTTTTTTTTTTTTTTTTAAAGATTTTGTTTATTTATTTGACAGAGAGAGATACACAGCGAGAGAGAGAACACAAGCAGGGGGAGTGCGAGAGGGAGAAGCAGGCTTCCCACAGAGCAGGGAGCCCGATGCGGGGCTCGATCCCAGGACTCCGGGATCATGACCTGAGCCGAAGGCAGACGCTTAACGACTGAGCCACCCAGGCGCCACCCGGGATTTTTCTATTTTTTTGAGTGAGGCTTGGATGGCTATGTATTTCCCCCTTAGGACCACCTTTGCAGTATCCCATAGGTTTTGGACCGATGTGTTTTCGTTCTCATTGATTTCCATGAATTGTTTAAGTTCTTCTTTGATTTCATGGTTGACCCAAACATTCTTGAGCAGAGTGGTCTTTAGCTTCCAAGTGTTTGAATTTCTGCCAAATTTTTTCTTGTGATTGAGTTCCAGTTTTAGAGCATTGTGGTCTGAGAATATGCAGGGAATAATCTCAAACTTTTGGTCTCAGTTGAGACCTGATTTGTGACCCAGTATATGGTCTATTCTGGAGAAAGTTCCATGTGTGCTCAAGAAGAATGAGTATTCTGTTGTTTTAGGGTGGAATGTTCTGTAAATATCTATGAGGTCCATCTGGTCCAATGTATCATTCAAAGCTTTTGTTTCCTTGTTGATTTTCTGCTTAGATGATCTGTCCATTGCTGAGAGTGGAGTATTGAGGTCTCCTACAATTAACGTATTGTTATCAATATGACTCTTTATTTTGGTTAACAGTTGGCTTATGTAGATGGCTGCTCCCATGTTGGGGGCATAGATATTTACAATTGTTAGATCTTCTTGTTGGATAGACCCTTTAAGAATGATATAGTGTCCTGGGGCACCTGGGTGGCTCAGTCGTTAAGCGTCTGCCTTCGGCTCAGGTCATGATCCCGGGGTCCTGGGATCAAGCCCCGCATCGGGCTCCCGGCTCCGCGGGAAGCCTGCTTCTCCCTCTCCCGCTCCCCCTGCTTGTGTTCCCTCTCTCGCTATGTCTCTCTCTGTCAAATAAATAAAATCTTTTAAAAAAAAAAAAAAATGATATAGTGTCCTTTGGTGTCTCTAACTACAGTCTTTAGTTTAAAATCTAATTTGTCTGATATAAGAATTGCTACCCCAGCTTTCTTTTGAGGTCCGTTGGCATGGAAGATGGATCTCCATCCCTTCACTTTCAGTCTGGATGTATCTTTAGGTTCACAATGAGTCTCTTGTAGACAGCATATGGATGGGTCCTGTCTTTATCCAATCTGCAGCCCTGTGCTGTCCTATGGGAGCATTTAGGCCATTCATGTTGAGAGTGATTATTGAAAGATATGAATTAATTGTCATCATGTTGCCTGTGAAGATGTTGTTTTTATAGATTGTCCCTGTAAATTTCTGTTGTATATCACTCTTGGGGTCTTTCTCCTTTTATAGAACCCCCTTAATATTTCTTGCAGGGCCAGCTTAGTGGTCACATATTCTTTCAGTTTCTGCTGGTCTTGGAAGCTCTGCGTGTCTCCATCCATTCTAAATGACATCCTTGCCACATAAAGTATTCTTGGCTGTATGTTCTTCTCGTTTAGTACCCTGACTATGTCTTGCCAGGCCTTTCTGGCTTGCCAGGTCTCTGTGGATAGGTCTGATGTTATTCTGATGTTCCTTCCTCTGTACGTAAGGAATCTCTTGCCCCTAACAGCCCTTAAGATGGTTTCCTTGGTTCTAAGATTTGCGAGTTTTACTATTACATGCCAGGGTGTTGGCCTGTTTTCCTTGATCTTGGGAGGGGTCCTCTCTGCCTCTAGGACATGAATGTTTGTTTCATTCCCCAGATTAGGGAAGTTCTCAGCTATGATATGCTCAAATACATCTTCTTGTCCTCTCTCTCTCTCTCCACCCCTCAGGGATTCCAATTATTCTGACATTGGAACGTTTCATGGTGTCACTTATTTCTCTGATTCTATTTTCATGGATTGAGTTGTTTTTTCCTGGCCTCCTCTTTTCCCTTTTTATCTATTAAATGGTCTTCCAAGTCACTAATTCGTTCTTCTGCCTCATTTACCCTAGCTGTTAGATTATCTAGATTAGATTGGATCTCATTGATAGCATTTTTAAATTCTGCCAATTCAGCTTTCATTTCTGCCCTTAGAGACTCTATGTTGACATTAATTGATTTCTCCATTCTAGCTATTGTCTTAACAATTGCTAGCCTGAATTCCATCTCCGACATCTTGGTTATATCTGAATCCATTTGTAAATCTGTGGCATAAGTCATAATCTCTGAGTCTTTCCTATTTTGGGGGTTCCTCCTCCTAGTCATTCTGTTGAGGGTTGGTTGAGGGAATGTATAGAGTCCAAATTATTGACCATAACCCAAGCAAGATGCACCTGTTTTCTAAGGACCTTAGGGTTGCTGGCCTCTTTTTCTCCCAGCCTGTCTTCTGGGAGAGGGGCCTGCCCTGCTGTTACTCAGGCAACCCTGTTTGGGCAGAGTCGCCCTGCCCCCTGTGGCGTGGGTTGGGCTCAGTGAAAACCGTTTTGGGGGGGCTTTTGTTCTCTGGCGGCTTTCCTTGGTGGCTTTCTGCATCTCTTCCAAGAGTCAGAGCAGAAGAGACCATTTCCCACCCTCTGCCTCAGAGCAGAGAGATTGCAGTCTGTTCTTCAGTGAGCTCTCCAGGCCACACTATCTCCATTTCTGTCTGTGCTGCTATAAACTGCGGCATCCTGGGTTGTGCGCACCTCAGCAGGGCTCCCAGTCCTCGCCTCCAGGTCGGGGCAAGTCTCTGCCTTTTGTGCCTCTAAAACTGCTAACCGCCCCCAGTTTGCACGCGGGGCCCCGCCACTGCAGTTTCCGTCCAGGGGGCTGACCTAAAGTCCATTCCCCACTGCTACTGGTCTGCAAGTCTGTCCCCTGTCCCCAGCAAGGGAGGCTGTCGCTCACCGGCGGTGTAGGATCCCCACAGCCAGGCTCCCTCCCACTGCCATTTATCCTCCATTATTTGCCTGCAGAATCACGGCTCCCCGCTTCGGACCTTGGAACCAACCGCCTGTGATATTCTGTTTGTAGTGATCCAGCTCTATCTTCTTACATCTCAGGCTAATTTTGTGGGTGTTCAGAGTGGTCTGGTAGATATCCAGCTCAATTCCGGGGACTGGTTGGATTAGGGTCCCCTACTCCTCTGCCATATTTTCCCCCTCCTCTGTCCATAGTTTTCATGGTTTTTTTGTTCATCCTCTTATTAAGTTTTGAGAGGTCAGTATATATTCTGGATAGAAGTTTTTTTTAGATATATTATAAATCTCCCTCTCTGTGACTGTTATTTTCATTCTCTTAACAATGCTTTTTGAAGGTCCTGAAATCTTAATTTTGATTAACTATTTTTTTTTTTTTCTTTTATGGATCATGCTTTTGGGGTTGGACCTAATTTTTGCCAAGGTCACAAAGATTTTTTTTCCCCTATGATTCCTTCTAAAATTTTTCTGGTTTTGGCTTTACATTTAGAGCTCTAATCCATTTTCAGATAATTTTCATTATGCTGTGCCATATGGGTGGAAGATCTTTTTTTTTTTTTTTTTTTTAAGCATATAGATATCTATTTATTCTGGTACTGTTTGTTGAAAAGATTTTTTTTATCCACTGAATTTTTGCCAGTTGTACCTTTATCAAAAATCAACTGTTTATATATGCATGTGTATATTTCTGGACTCTCTAAGCTGTTCTATTGATTTATTCATCTATCTGGATCCCAATAGTACACTCTATTGATAACTGTAACTTTATAATAATGTTTAATGTAAGGTAGTATAAATCCTTTAACTTTGTTCTTCTTTATCAAAGTTGTTTTAGATATTTTAGGTTTATATCTTGTGTCTTTCTGTTATTTGTCCCTTCTTTTTTTGTTCTTTTCTCCTTTTATTGCCTACTTTTGGATTAATTGAATAATTTTATTATCCCCTATTATCTCCTTTGTTGACTAAACCAAACTTTGTTATGTTATTTAAGTAGTCATAGGATTTATCATATACCTCTGTAATTTATCAGTCTGCTTGTAAACCATATTATATTACTTGAGATTCTTACATTACATTTAATGTTCTCCCCTTCTGGTTTTGTGCTATGTATGTCATACATTTTACCGCTAAATATGTTTTAAACACACAAGTTATTGTTTTTATTATTTCTTTAAAAGTAAATTATTTTTAAAGAAATTTATACAATAAGACAAAAAGTCTTTATATTTACCCTTTGCGTATCATTTCTGGTATACAATACCATTTTGTTTTGCAAGCACAAAGCGTAGTTCCCAAATCGCAGTTTGCATTTGCCTACAGAACAAGTGTATCTTTAACATTGTATATTTCATCTGACCTTGCTCAGGTTTCAGTTGATTTTTCTTGTTTTCTTTGATCTTGGATATATTGGATATGTATTTGCCTTATTTTTTCTTAAGTAGTATCTTAGAGACTTTGTTGTATTTCAGGGGATTTGGATTTTTTGGTTGTTATTTGCTTTGGTTGGAGGGCATTGTTTTTGTTTTGTTTTTATCATTAGTTTATTTAATATCTAGTGGACTTATACTCAGAAAATCCCTAATGTTAAAAGCAAAACACAGGGGTACCTGGGTGGCTCAGTTGGTTAAGTTTCCAACTCTTGATGTCAGCTCAGGTCTTGATCTCAGGGTTATGAGTTCAAGTCCCATGTTGGACTCCAGATTGGGTGTGAGCCTACTTAAAAAAAAAAAAAAAAAAGCAAAACACAAGCAGAATTTACAGTTGTATAATTTTTCCCTTTATACTTAAACCTTATAAAACAAATATCATAAGCTTTGCATTATATTTGTATAAATTTAATTGGTTTGCCTTAACATATTTGTGCTTTCAGTTTCTTCAAGTCATGCTATTTCACGTTTGTCAAACATAGCACTTAATATTTCTTTGCATTCCATCCCCCAACTAATATACTTATTTTAATTCTAAAGTATACTTTCTCTTAGTAGGTGAGTTTATATCTAAGATAGATGTCTAATTTTATTGTCTAATTTTGCATTTTATAGTGCTTCCTTCCTTTTTGCTGTATTTATTATCTATATTTTATTTTCATTTTTTACCCCTTAAAAAGCTAGAATGGTTATTTCCCGTGTATTACTGATTTAAGCTATCATAAAATATATCTAGTCTCTTCAAATACTTCTTTAAAATACTAGTATATTTTGGGGCCCCTGAGTGACTCAGTTGGGTGGGTGTCTGCCTTTGGCTCAGGTCATGATCCTGGGGTCCTGGGATTGAGCCCGCATCGGGCTCCCTGCTCAGTGGTGAGTCTGTTTCTTCCTCTCCTTCTGCCCCTCCACCTGCTTGTGTGCTCTCTCTCTCTTGCTCTCTCAAATAAATAAAATCTTAAAAAAAAATACCTAGTATATTTTAAGTTCTTATAAATGTTAGTTATCTAACATGATTATCATTTTCATTATTATTATTTTCAATTTTAAGTCACTTTCTTACTTTCCTTGTCAAACTATTAAATCTTCCATATAAGTCTATACATGTTAAACTGAATTTCAGAAGTGTTAGGTCAGTCAATTAATCACAGACACTGGGCCATATGATACTTTTATCATGGAATCTCATATTGTGTAACTATAAAAGGAAAGTTATTTTTGAAAATACATGAAATATCTATTTTATGCAATATTTATGAGAAATAGAGACCATATAGCATATTTTTAATATACTTTAATTTTTTTTTTTTTAAGTAGGCTCCATGCCCAGTGTAGAGCCCAATGGGGGGTTTGAACTCACAACTCTGAGATCAATACATGAGCTGAGACCAAGTCAGATGCTTAACTGACTAAGCCACCCAGGCACCCCTACACTTCAATATTTAATATACCATTCACCTTAATACTCTAGCATATTCTTTTAAAGGAGGAGGGAGTAATCTTTGACATGGAATTTTCCATAGATGATTGCTTTCTCTCTACATTTAGAAAGTTTCTGTTGTATCTTCCTAAGAATCAGACAATGGTAGTGTTTTAAAATGTTTATCTACATGTAATAAAAATTGACCAGGGAAGAAAAGTAGATATACAAATGACATGCAGATTATATGCAATGACATTGCAAATTGTTTGAAAAATATGACTTTATTAATCTAAATTTCTCTTGATTGAAGAGAAAAATACACTTTTACAGATTAAAAGTGAATTTTTAATTAATATTTTTTAATATTAGATTATAAAATAGAGCTATTTAATATCTTTGGACAAACAATGCTATAACCCTTCACTGGTTAAATGTCATAAGTTTGTCATTTCATGTATAGTTTAAGAATATAAAAGCTGATAAAATTTATGAGTAAGTGAAACCACTATTATGACATGTAATGCACACTGACAAAAGTTATATTTGCTTTAAATACCTTTATATTAGTGTGCTGTGATATAGAAATCCTTAAGCATCACCATTGTATTAATAGCTCCACGCATTTTGCAAGCCTTACTGCACTGATGAATGAATGACTGAATTTCTCAACTTTAAAGCCTTCTTGGAAGCCATATTCGTCATACTCTAGAAGTACAAAGTACTATTATTTGAGATTTTAGAGTCATAATTTCTGGAGGAGCGTGTGCAATGTAATTTCTTAATAGAAATTCTTTGTTTTTTCTTATGTATCACCCAGTACAGTAGTCATGTGGCTTTGAGTCATAAGACTCTGGTTATACATGGAAGGAAATATTGAAAGAAACAATTTCCAAATGCACCAGATGCCATAGTTGAAAGTAGTCTTCATTTTCATAAAGTAATATTCCTTAAATATACTGAAATTATACTGAACTTTTATTCTGCCATTCTTTTTAGGCTCCTGTTAATTTATTCTCAGATCACTTTATGAAAATGATTATACAATTTCATTTTTATTGTTACTATATTTTTAATTAATCTGGGGGTTTGCCAAGTAAAGCAAATGGACAAGCAACAGGAGAATGTTGTCAACACAGTGTCCCAACAGAGAGACTAATACCTTTGAGCTAATGCCAACTGTGTTGTCATAAAAACAGTTGGCTTTATGATGGATGAAAATGAGTAAAAGTTACTGATAGGTGTGCTTTAAAGGTTGGTTTGGGTCTGCAAGATGCACTTATATCTTAGATCATTTAAATTATTTTCTTAAAGTAAGAATACCATTCAACTTTTCTCCAAATAATGCATTGATCCTTTATATTCGACTCAACTAAGTTCATTCAATAGTCCAGATGTTTTATTTAGGGTTAATAATTTGCAAGTTTTTAAAATTCTTAGAGATTGTATTTATAGTAATGGTTTACAATATACTGATGATAGTATCTGTATTTTTGTCCCTTTTCAATCATTAGGTACCCTCGCTTTTTTTGACTATAGTATAAAAACATTATTAAATCAAGTTTTTACATATAAATGCCTTTAAAAATTAAAATTTTGACACTATATTATACATCTTTAATTTAAACTTGATATCAATATGATCTAGTGTGGAAACCTAGAAATCTAAGTGGTTCTTCTTTAATAGCTAAAACAATTCTGTAATAAGTCCATTGAGTAAGTGCATGTTGAATAAAGTCAAGCTTTTCTTTAAGCAAAATGTTTTCCCTTTTTAGAAAATTTAAACATATAACCTTATAACAATACTTATATTAGTATTTCACTTTCCAAGATTATTTGTTATATATAGTGTAAAACTAATTTTGAATTCATGTTATTTTAAAGCACCATATTTTAAATTGCTACTAGCTGTGTACAATGGAAAAAAATAGTAAAATACAACCAACTCATCATTTAAAGGCCTTATACTTCCATATATATCATAGCTTCCAATTCACTTAATAAAGATGAAAATTGGTATTTTCACATGAGGAAAACATTTCACAGAGAGTTTAATAACTGAACTGAGACTACACAACTTGTGTTACTTCTTTTAATAAGAATTTGGAATATTTGGCTCTATATTTTACTTTGAGCAAAATTATAAATTTGGCTTTACAAATATCTTCATCTCTCTGAATCTAAAAGTCAATTCAAGAGAGAGTATGGGGGCTGTTCCATGTGGCTCCAGGGGGAATGGAGGGCTTGGTGGTGGCGGCAGAGGAGTGGCACTGAGGAGGGAACAGGGCCAGACTCAGCCTGATAGCAATATTAGAGTCCTCCAGAATATACATCATATAAAGATTTTTTTATTTTATTTAATTAATTAATTTATTTATTAATTTATTTATTTATTAGAGAGAGAGAGAGCCATAGAGCATAAGCAGAGAGAGTAGCAAAGGGAGAAGAAGAAGTAGGCTCCCCACTGAGCAGGGAGCCCAACATGGGGCTTGATCCCAGGACCCTGGGATCATGACCTGAGCCAAAGGCAGATGCTTAAATGACTGAGCTACCCAGGTGCCCCCAGAATACACATCATGTAGCATGTAAGTTGGAATGGTGATGTCTCCATGAGGGAACCTCCTCTGACTCATCCTGTCACGTGTATCATACTATTCTTGACTGGGCCATTCATTTAAGATGGGATTTACCCTGTGAAACAGGGAGAAGACTTACTGACTCCAAACATCAGTTCAAGTTGTAGTTGAGTTTTTTAAAGTACATACATACATTTAAAGCTCCTTTGCTTTGGGCCCTCTGCTTTGTTAAAGCTGTTGTATCGCTAACTCAGACCTGCTCCGGTGACTGATCATCACGTCTCGGTTTGGAAGAGACCACAGTGTGTGGGAAAACATGCATCCGAGTTCCAGTTTGTGGCCTCCTATCAGGAGTTGATGGTTGAGTGTACCAAGAAATGGCACCCAGATAAAATGGTAGTAGTTTGGAGATGCCTGTGTAGCTCAGATGGTTGAGTGTCTGCCTTCAGCTCAGGTCATGATCTTGGTGTCCTGGGATCAAGTCCTGCGTTGGGCTCCCTGTCAGTGGGGAGCCTGCTTCTCCCTCTCCCTCTGCCTGCTGCCCCCCCCCCGCTTGTGCTCTCTCTCTGACAAATAAATAAGTAAAATCTTAAAAAAAATTATTTAAAAAATGGTATTAATTTGGACAGGGGAGAAGGTAAAGGAAGTCTTCGAAGACTCATAGCTGTCAACCTGGAATAAAAAAATCCATGGTGTTCTAATGTGGCCTGTTCCTGAAAAACCGAAATCACTGTGACACTTTTAAAGGATCCTCATGCAGAGGAATGTGAAAATAAAGAGTGGACATTTGTTATAGTAAATGATAAAATTCATGCATTCATTCAACAATTGCTAAGCACTTGCTGTGTGCTGGGATCAAGTGCTGCTGATGAAGGTGGTCCCAGTCTACACTCTGAGGAACACAGTCCAAGAGACGACTATTTAACCAGCTTAAACACCTGCCTTGAAGAGATTCATAGTCTACTGGAGACAAACAAGGGAACAACTAATAATTGATACCATATGGGGTCAGGTGCAGGGAATTCTAATTCTGGTTGAGGAACTAGGGGAAGGCCTCTCAGAATATTTGATTCCTTAATTCAGTGATTCTCATTGTGATGATGGGTAGAATGTGGGACATTCCCCACCACCCCCCAGGAAAATGTGGCAATGGCTGGAGACATTTTTGATTGTCATTATTTGGTGGGGAATAGGGAGGATGTGCTACAGCATCTAGTGAGTAGAAGCCAGGGATGCTGCTAAACACTACATACAGTGCATAGGAAAGCCCTGCCCAAAAACAAAGAGTTATTTGGTCCAAAATGCCAGTAGTTCTGTGACTGAGAAACCGAACCTTAGCTTAATTATGTTTTTCTCCTGTCTCCTTAATGTCTGTTGTTCCCTTTCCCCTGTACACCCATAGTTTTTAGAAATTATAAAACTATTATGTAAGAATAGATGATAGTAAGTATGAACAGATATTGTAAAAGATTCAAACAATAAAGAAATGTATAAAATTAAAAAAAGAAGAAAAGAGAGAATATGCCAGTATCTTATCAAATAGTTTGCAAATAAATTAAACAATAAATTTCAAATTATTATAAAATAATATGGAATAGATTATTAATTTTAACATTTTTGCATTAAAACATAAAAAATTTTTCAATACTTCATTATTTATGTTGTATTAAAATCTTGATAATCCCTAACTTTTTTTTATATACAAAAGTGGTAAATCTAATTTAAAATGTCTAGAAAAGATAACAGAATATTCCAGCAATAAAAATGGTTTGCCCCTTAACCTTTTTTAGCTAACTGGTGTTAAAATATAGAGAATACATATGTTTCCTGACTTACTAAATCTCTAATCTTAAGTCAGCTATAAGTTAGAAAGATATGTAGAATGCAGTGGAAGAAGGGAAAAAATAGTTCTGGAGGAAATTTTTAATTCAATTTATATCAATGAAAAAAATACATTTGGTGGAGGATTCTGGGGGAGAAACACTCTCTTTTCTTTCTGTCTCTCTGTGTTTCTCTCTCTATCTCTGTTTATCTCTCTGACTTGATGTATTTTTGTGAAGCCTGAACCTACTAGAGTCAAGTTACCACCAAGAGGGAAGAGGGAAGCTGGACTTAGAAATTACCTGACACCATAAAAAAATCTTACAAGGACATGAAAATGAACCAGGTGTAATTGAACCTCTAAGTCAAGCAAAAGTGGGAACCTACATTAACTCTGGACGTTCTAGTTATATAAATCAATAAATCCTATTTATTGTTTGAGTGAATAGGCAGAATAAAAGATTCTACATAATAAAAAAATGCAGTATTGTATCTTAAACAGACTCAAAATATGTTCATTCAGCAAATTTGTCTTCATAAGCAGTTAGACCCATTTTTTAAGAATGACTTTTAAAAATGGAACTATCCAGTGTAAATTAATTTATTTTCTGTCTTCCAAAAGTCAACATGTTTAATCTATTTTTCTTATAGAACAAATAAGTTTTCTCCCTTATCCCCTTTATACATACCAATCACCTGTTATGAGATGAACCATGGGGGCTATAGCATATACTTTTGTCTTCACCGAAATTTAATTTTATTTTTGTTTGGTTGGATTTGGCTAGGGAGGGAACCGGCATTCTCTGCCAACTTCACTCAAAAGCAATACCTGTGTCGATAATTGAGAGGGTTAAGTCAGAAAATTTGAGGGTCTAAAGAAAGGAATCATATAGACTTCTAAAGGAAAAGAACATGTTTTGTAGTTCAACAAGTTCCTGGGGAGATAGAGAAATGTGCCTAACTACAGTTCTTCCCAGTACATATGGGTCAAAGACTCGAATTTGGCCTTGGTTCTCAAGAGTAAAGAAAGTTTGACTCAGGTCAATTAAGAAAATCATTGTCCTTTTATGTTACTTAAGACACCTATTTAAAAACAAGATCTATTTTAAATGGATCAACTTCTGGCATGACAGTATGTGAGGTTCCACTGACATGCTCTCAAGTAAAACTGGTAAAAATTATAAAAACAAAAACATGTAAACCCTCTCAAATCATCCTAAAGATAAATAGTAAATGAAGAAATAACCACTCAAGAAAATCTATGGAAATTTAATAAGAAAGGCAAGTGTGTGGTATTTGACCAAAGATGGCTCCCTTCTTCCCTCCTCTCGGCTGAGATGCCACTCCAAACTGATGTAACTAAGAAAACAAGTCTGTCTATTGAGCTTCCACTCAGAGCGCTTTCTTCCTGGGTTGAGCAGGGCATCAGCCTTTCCCATTCAGTCGCCAGCTACCTGTTGCTGAGGCTAAGTCCTGGGCATTGTGGTCAAGAGATGGAGGCTCTCTTCTTCCTGGTCCTCTCTCATGGATTGGAGTCTCTATCGTGGGTAAACATGCTGATACTACTGGGACCCCAATTGTGATTGCTCCAGATTGTGAGGTGGTGGTCCTATGCAAAGAGAAGCAAGCTGAGAGGAACTCAGGCTCTGTCTGAATCTCCACCAGGTGCTCAGCAATTGGAGTGGGGATGTCACTCAGAGAGGAGCTTGCCAGTGCCCTTGCCTCCAGCTCCAGAGCCCTGGCTAAGATATTTTACCTGCAGGGAGAAGCAGGTCCTAAAAGAGCCATTCACCTCTTCCAAAAGAAATGAACTCAATTTTAAACAGAGCATTGAGAAATTCAAGCCTGAAGTGCTTGCTAGACTTTTGGAGGTAGTGGACAAAGACAATCTGGAGGAGATTCGTGTATTTAATAAACATACAGCCTAGACTGCAGGCTGGCTAGTATGTAGAAGAGAACAGGGAATACGACATTGTGAGAAACATTCCTGGGATTAAAATAAACATCAAACACTGATCTCAGAAAATATTCCTTTTGAGGATGCATAGTTTGATTGGGTTAGTTTGTACAGCAATTTATGCCTCAGGGAATGTTGAAAATAATAAGGCAGTCAGTTGGCCATGTGAAGTTTAACAGCTGGGTGTAGTCAGGGAAAGAGAGGAAAGGAACTCTACCCAAAACAATACCATCTCAAGAATATCTTGAGTATACCCAAAATTGCACATCATTAAGGAGCAGCATTAAAGACTTAATACTGTGGAAGTAAATAGACTTCATTTAAATAATCCGGCCAGTCACTAACCACATAAACAAGCAAATAACAATAACAGCACCCCAGGAAGAAGTATACATTTATATTTGATATATATTAATAAGCTTATATTAATATATATTAGGTAAAATATATTAACTAAAATGTCTAGTTTCCAACAACAAAAATTATAAAGCATGCAAAGGAACAGGAATGTATGACCATGTACCAAAACATAGACAACAGAAACTGCCTGTGAGAGCCACCGTATGCTAGATTTAACAAAAAGTTTAGATGTTATAGATATGTTCCCAGAATGAAGGGATGATTTTAAAAGTAAAGGAAGGTGTGATAATATTGTCAAAGAGATAAATAATAAAAAAGCAAATGGAAATTCTGGATTTGAAAAATATATCTGAAATTTTAAAATTTACTAGAGGCTTAACAGGTTTTAACTGGTAGTATAAAGAATTAGTGAACTTGAAGATACAACAATAGTTTGCAAGCTGAAGAAAAGAAAACAAAAGTAATGAAAAAAATAAACACAGCTTCAGAGAAAAGGAAGATACCATTAAGCACACAAGCATATTCATAATAGGAGTACCAATAGAAGAATGGATCATAAAAAATATCTGAGAAATAAGTACTAACATTTTCCCAAATATACTGAAAACAATGACCTACACATCCAGGAACTTAGTGAAATCCAAGTGGCATAAATACAAAGAGATCCACAATCACATCATAGTAAAAATGCTGAATGTCCCAAACAAGGAGAAAATTTTGAAAGAAGTGATGGGGAAATGACTTTTCACTTCAAATAGAATCCCAATATGATTAATAAGACTTCTCAGGAGAAACAATAGAAGCCAGAAGGAGTGGGTAACATATTCAAAGTGCTCATAAGAAAAAAGCAAAAAACAGCAACAATAAAACAGCAGTCAAAAACCTTAAATCCAGAAATGTTATCTTTCAAAATGGAAGTGAAATAAACTTTCAAAATAAGCAAAACTGAAAGAATGTTGTGCTTGCATACTCATCTCACAAGGAATACTAAAGGAAAATCTTTTGGATGAAAACAAGTGAACCACACTATAATTAGATTCTACACACAAGCACACAAAAGAGCATCAGTAAAGTTAAATATGTAATTATAAAAGAGTATAAATGCATGTTTTTTCATAACTGATTTAAAAAGCAATTGTACAAAACATACAAAACATACAAAAATTGTACACTATATATAAAATTATATGACTAATAACATCTAGAGATGCAACAGGTGTGTAATTGCCAATTACAGCATAAAGATGGTGGATGGGAGCAAAGTTATAATGGGCTAAGCTATATTAGTCTAAGGAAAGATCACAGATGGAAAGTAATAATTATAAATATGTATTATTTGGTTTATAATATTAATATTGTAATATGTATAAAAATAGTATCACAAAAAGTGGAAAACACATTAAGCTATTTAGGAGTAACGTTTCTATATATCACTGGAATTAACATAGCATATATTTGAGGCTAATTATAGTGAATTAGGATATTTATGATAAACCCTATATCAGCCACTAAAATAACATAAAACATTAGAAAATATCCACTTAACACAAAGAATAGAAGTAAAGGATGAGTAGAGGAATAGAAAAGACAGACTTAGAAAACAAAGAGTAAAATGGTAATCCAACCAAAAGTCACAGGTTGTTAGATTCTAGCCATCCTAGCAGTGTGAACTGGTATCTCATTGTGGATTTAATATGCATTTTACTGATGATTAACGATGTCAAACATCTTCTCATATTCTTACTGGTGATGTATGTGTTTTCATTGGAGAAATATCTATTCAGATATTTCCTCACTTTAAAATGAACTTGTTATTATTGAATTGTAAGACTTCTTTACATATTCTAGATACATGCCCCTTATCAGATATATGACTTACAAATATTTTCTCCCATTCTGTGGGTTGTCTTTTTCTTTCTTGATGGTGTCCTTTGAAGAACAGGAGTTTTTACTTTTGATGAAGTCCAGTCTATTTTTTGTTTTTTTATGCTTTTGATGTCCTATCTAAAAATTCTTTGTCAAATTTGAAGTCATGAAGATTTATTCCTCATATTTAGAATCAAAAAGTCATATAAAGTGTTGGTAAAGACATGGGGAAATTGGAACCTTCATGCATTGCTAGTGGGAATTTATAGTGGTGCAGGCACTTTGGAAAATAGTCTGGTAATTCTCAAACTAACAAGAGTTACCATATGACTCATAAAACACACTCCTAGATATCTACCCAAGAGAAATGAAGACATGTCTACATAAAAACATGTACACAAATGTTTATAGAAATACTATTCATAATAACCAAATGGTGGAAATAACCCAAATGTCCATGAGCTAATGAATGGATGACTAAATGTAGCATATCAATACAATGGCATATTTTTGGGTCATAAAAGAAATGAAGTACTGGTACGTGCTACAACATACATGAACCCCTTGAGAATAGTATGTAAGTGAAAGAAAGTTATATAAGATAATATATGATTCCATTCATATGAAATGTCCAGAATATGGAAATCTGTATAGACAGTAGATCCGTGGTTTCTTAGGGCTGTGGAATGGGGTAGAAAGATAGGGTGAGGGCTAATAGTTATGGGTTTTGATTTTTTAAGGTAATGAATAATTGGCTAAGATGAGTTGCACACGCTTGTGCATATACTCAAAATCATTGAATTGTATACGTTATATGGGTGAATTTCATATATGAATTATGTCTTAATAATTCTGTAAAAAAGAAACCCTTTAGTTTCACCACATTGAAGCAAATAATGGCTCCATATTCTCTATCACCAAGACCATGAGGACATTCAGTTGATGGGAGGAAGGTGGATGGTGTCCTGCATCTGTAGATACAAATTTAATGATGGAAGTTGGGTGTCTTGAGGAAGAAGAGAGAGAAAGGGCTTACAGTGGAAATGTACCAGAAAATAGGACTTTGAGTGTGATCCAATATATTTATGATATAAATAGTCTCCTACAACATCTTAGTGTATTCTGCAATTTTTGTTCAGAAGTGTTTTACAGAACGAACATTTTATTTGTCAGGGAGGAGATGAACTTTGAGAGATGGCATGGATATAGGACATAAATTAGTAATGTGGGTTGTTTACAATTCAGAATAGAACAGGATATTTTATTAAGGATATTGTGTTTATTTCTTTCAGTTTTTTTCTGATAAAAACTGTTTTAAAAATTTTTTATTGTATCTATATGAGATGATGGATATTACCTAAACTTATTGTGTTAATCATTTCATAATATGTAAATCAAACCATTATGCTGTATACCTTAAACTTCTACAGTGAGGTATGTCAATTACATCTCAATAAAACTGGGGGAAAATAATTGGGGAAATTCAAACAAAGTTCAATTTGTTTATAGGTATTAATAAAGAAGTTAAAAATTCTTGCCTAAAACTAATAAATGGTTAATTAGGAGAAAAAATATATTATTTTCTTTAGAGAAATAGAAAAAAATCCCCATGGGAAATGATTTATTGGAAAGAGGTGTAGTAGAGCATCATACTTAAAATCTCAGACCCAGGAACAAGAGTGTAGGTATGGATATGACTCCAGAACCCACCAGTGATTGATTAAGACCATTGACAACTTAGCCTCTCTGCGCTTTCTTTTTCTCTCCTAAAAGCAGTGCCTAACTTATAACGTAGAAATACTTGAATAGATTGAGATAAAGCTATCAGAATTATGCCTGACTTTTAGTAAGTATTCAGTATAAGCTAATATGTGATAGGGTGGTCATGTGGAAGAAGAAAGAGATGTTCTATTTGGATGAGAAAAAGAATAGTATAAAAAATGTTAGAACTATACAATATTACTAATATATAAACAATTTAGAATAGCTCCAAACTAGAATTTGTTGCATCACATTTTAACGTAAAAATATTAACGCTTCTCAGGAATTATTATAACCAATTTGTGTATCAGGTGATATTTAGACTGGATAAATTCAAAGATCCTTTGTGAATCTTGGATTATTTTTATAGATTCCATTCTCCAGTGTATTGCCTTATATTCAGTGTGTTTGCCTATCAACTTTTTCATTCCAAACTGATTGATTTGATTTACATCTCCTAGCTTGACAAATGGAGTAAGAGCAAGAAACTTGACCTATTATAAATATTCACAAAATGTAAGAAATTTCTACTATGTTATGAAATATTTAATAGTAATTCATCTGTTACACCTGTAAAAGGTTCTCTTCTGGGAGTGGGTATGCAGTTTAAACTAGATTCTAATTAACTTTAAAAAATCTGTTAAGTCTTAGTTCATCTGTTTTAGAATAAGGGGGTCAATAAAGAGTCAAGATTTTAATTTTAAATTAAATTAACTGTGCTCTGTGAAAAGATTTTTATTCAAAACCTCCTACAAGACGTAACAAGGCTTAACCTTTTTTGAATTATTCCTTCACTACTTGATACCTGTTTAAGGAAATTTATTTTTTATTTCTGATTACCTCCTGATTACTTCTACACAGGCATCATAAAAAATGGTGGAATGCTACTGATTTCATTATCTGGATCTAAGACTGGGAGCATATATATGTGTGTATACACAAACACACATACCCCTCCCCCCCCCCACACACACATACACTTACCACTATACACTTAGGGATAGAAAAAAAAGTTTACTCTCCAAGAATCCAAAGTTGGTTTATTATAATTATTTCATTTCCCCTCTCTTAATGTATAATGGTGTATATTCTTTTATCTTTCTTTTATTGGTTATCTTAGAGATAAAACATACTTTTGTAGATTTATTAATTTTTAATAAAACATTTTACTACCTTTATGATACTGGAATGTTAGAATACCTTATGTTTATTTATAGTCTCCCCCACCTTTTGTGTTATTTTGGTCATGCATGTTTCACAAGTATTTTAAATAGCACACATTATAGAGTTAAAGGAAAGGAATTAAAGGAAACTGTGTTAAAGGAAACTATGCTATCCTCATATATATTAAAATTAAAGGTTTTTAAAAATAAGGACATTGAGCTTGCCCTTGATAAAAAATAAATATTTTGCTTTTTAAATTTTCCCTAAAGTGTACTTGTATTGATTTTATTTTTTCCCCAAAGCAAAGGGCTAATAACTACAAAGGGATTCTACAACTCATTTGAACTATAAACCGTAGTAATTAGTGGAGAAAATAATTAAAAATTAGAAGAAATAAAGAAGGCTATAGCCACTACCAGCCATCAGTTTGCATGATAATGCTGCCCGAGTATCTCAGCATTGGTACAATTGATATTTGAGGCTGGGGGTTGTCCTTTGTCTCCTGGGATGATTAGGAGTATCCATGGCTTCAACTCCAATGATGTCAGTAGCACACACTCCTCCTAGTTGTGACATTCAAAAATGTCTCCATACATTGCCAAATGCCCCCTATGTGGGGCAAAGTTACCCCCAATTGAGAATCGCTATTCTGTACCAAGGAAAAGATCAGAACAAAGATAAAGAGCAGTTACTATATATCTATGACTTTTTAAAAACTATTTTTTCAAAATATTCATAGACAAATGTGGGAAGAATAGTATAAGTTCCCATGCATACATTACCCAATTTCAACATTTATTAACAGATGCCAATCTTGTTTCATCTAATCCCTCATTGGTGTGTTTTATTTCCCTTTGTGAATTACTGTACCAGCAAATCCTAAACACTGTATCATTTCATCCACAAAGACCTCACAGGATCCTACGCTATAGGGATTCACCCTGTCCCTTTTTAAACATCATCACTATGTCATATCTTTAACTGGGTTTTCTTAAAATTAAAGCCTGACATAAACTCTTGTGAGTAGGCCCTTTATTTGGGAAGTTATTCTGGAGTTGAGGAGTAAATATCAGGAAATATTAATATATGAAAAAGTCAATACAGGGCTGCATGGGGCTGAATCCCATGGTACCTTCTGAAGAGCTACATACAATGAATTTAAGGACATTGTCCAGGGAGCTGAAAAGAAATATTTATCCTTTGATTTCCCTTAACTATTTGTAAAGATTGAACTCATGGGCATTAACACTCTATGGCCAACTCCACCACTGCTGAGTTCTGTATTTTCATGTGGATGATATCAGAGAAGCAAGGCCTAGAAAAGAAATAGGTACTGTTATATCCTGGGGCAAGTCACAGTCAGATTATCTTTGTACAAAATTTTTTGATGTCTTCATGGAACTGGTCACTGCATCAGTAGATGGATTTGCAAGGGTGTACAAGAGGTGTGCAAGAAACCCGTTATTGATGATTTTAAAATTAACTTATTCCCTAATATGAAATATCCAGTCATTGGTCATATTTCCTAAATTGCCTCAGAGAAATTAATTAAATAATTAGTTGTATGTCTCTCTATTTTAGGGTTTTGAATCAGGATCCCATCCAAAATTATTGGGTATATCTCTCAGGTCTCTTCTAACTCTAAATCTTTCTTTATTGACTAAACTAAGACTTCTATCCTGTAGAATTTTTCACACCTTGGATTATGCTGATGTCTTCTTGTTGGTGTCATTTGACATGTTCCTTCATCTGTATTTGCTATAAACCAGCAGTTAGATCTTGAGGCTTGATCAGATCCATACTGATTTTTGGGCAAGAATATAAGTGGTGTGGTGTATTTCCTATTCTGTTACATCAGAAAACATATAATACTGGTATATTTCTTTTGTGTTTGTAGGATTGTTCTGTGGATTTAAGTGTGTCCAGTATAGATCATTTATTATAATATTTCCTTCAAATTTTTTATTTATTGGTTTTAGCAGCCAGTAACAATATGGCCTAGATTCATTATTTCTTAGGTGCTGCAAATGGTTATATTGTAATCCATCAGTGCTTCAGTATTTATTATCTAGAATTTTTGCATTAAAAAGAATTTCTATCATCAAGTATTTAATTATCTTGAGTTATAGTTTCTGCAGAAAAAGCAGACAAGATGCTTATTTTCCTTGGAACAGTTGTCAGAATATTGAGTTAGTGCCAAAGCATCCTTTAAATGTTAATTTTTTAAGACTTTATTTTTTAGAACAGCTTTAAGTTTACAATAAAATGGAGAGGTACAAAAGAGTATTCATATATGTTCTGCCCTACATATGTATAGCCTCCCCCATTATCAACATCACTCACCAGAATTGCACATTTTTTTTAACAACAATGAACCTACATTGATATATAATATTGCCCAAAGTCCATAGAATTTTAGGTTTAACTCAAGTGTTTGTATATTCTATGGGTTTGGACAAATATGTACTGACTTTTATCCACCATTATAATATCATACAGAGCTTTTTCACTGTCCTAAAAATTCTCTGTGTTCTGCCTAGTCATCTCTCCCCTACCCATTCCACCCCTAATAAACACTAATCATCCAATCATTTTTACTGTTACCCTAGTTTAACCTTTTCCAGAATATCATATAGCTGGAATTATATAGTATGTAGCCTTCTCAGATTAACTTCTTTTACTTAGTAATATGCATTCAAGATTCCTCCATGTCTTTTCATGGCCTGATAGTTTATTTCTTTTAAGGCTAAATAATATTTGTCTGGATGTAGCATAGTTTATTTATACATTCACCATCTGAAGGACATCTTGGTTGCTTCTGAACTTTGGCAATTAAGAATAAAGCTGCTATAAACATCTGTGTGTAGGTTTTTGTGTGGACATACATTTCAACTCCTTTGGGTAAATACCAAGAAATACCATTGCTGGATCACATAGTAAGAGTATGCCTAGTTTTATAAGAAATCGCCAAACTATCTTCCAAAGTAACTATACCATTTTAAATTTCCACCAGAGATATATGAGAGTTTTCCTTGCTCCACATTCTCACCAGCATTTGGTGTTGTCAGTGTTCTGAATTTTGGCCATCCAAATAGGTGTGCAGTGGTATTTCATTGTTTTAATTTGTGTTACTTTGATTACATATGATGTGGAGCATGTATCATATGCTTATTTGTCACCTGTGTATCTTCTTTAGTGAGCTGTCTGTTCAAATCTTTGGCCCATTTTTTAAAATTAGGTTGTTTGTTTTCTTATTGTTGAGTTTTAAGAGTTTTATATAGATAAAATATTTATATATATTTAATTTATATTAATATATATTTATATATAATGTATATTATATGTATATATATATTTGAATAATAACCCTTTATCAGATATGTCATATGCAAATATTTTCTCCCAGTCTGTGGCTTTTTATTCTCTTAATATTGTATATTGCAGAGCAGGTTTTTTTTTTTAATTTAATGAAGTCTAGCTTATCAGTTGTTTCTTTTATGAATTATAGCTTTTGTATGGTATCTACAAAAGTCACCACCATAGTCATGTCATTTAGAATTTCTCCTATGTTATGTTCTAGAAGTTTTATAATTTTGCATTTTACATTTAGACCTATGATCCTGTTTGCATTAATTTTTGTGAAAGCTATAAGGTCTGTTTCTAGATCGTCCCCCCCCCCCCCTTTGGATTTTGTTGTTCCAGCACCATTGGTTCAAGAGACTATCTTTGCTTCATTTTATTGTCTGTACTACTTTGCCAAAGAGCAGTTGACTATAACTATGGGACCCTATTGCTGGGCTCTCTGTTCGTTCCATTGATCTATTTGTTTTTCTCACCAATACCATGTGGTCTTGATCACTGTAGCTTCTTTTTTTTTTTTTTTTTAAAGATTTTTTTTTTTTTTTTTTTTTTTTTTTGACAGAGAGAGACACAGCGAGAGAGGGAACACAAGCAGGGGGAGTGGGAGAGGGAGAAGCAGGCTTCCCGCGGAGCAGGGAGCCCGATGCGGGGCTCGATCCCAGGACCCTGGGATCATGACCTGAGCCCAAGGCAGACGCTTAACGACTGAGCCACCCAGGCGCCCCGATCACTGTAGCTTCTTAATAGGTCTTGGAGTCAGGAAGCATCAGTCCTCCAAATTTGTTCTTCTCCTTCATTATCATATTGGCTTATTATGGGGGTTTTGCCTCTCCTTATAAACTTTAGAATCAGTTTGTTGTTATATGTGAAATAACTTGGTGGGATTTTGATTGAGATTGCATTGAATCCATAGGTCAAGTTGAGCGGGAACGTCCTTGCCTTATACCAGATTTTAGTGGGAAAGCTTTCAGTTTCTCACCATTAACTATGATGTTAGCTGTAGATTTTTTGAAGATAGTCTTTGTCAAGTTGAGAAAGTACCCCCTTTATTCCTAGTTTTCACGAAAATCAGTTGTCTTTACACACTAATAGCAAACTACCAGAAAAACAAATTAAGAAAACAATCCTATTTATAATTGCATCAAAAGAATAGAATATTTAGGAATAAGATTTACCAAGTGAACCCTCTCTCTCTACACTGAAGAGTATATGACTTTAATAAATTGAAGAAATTGAAGAAAACAAATAAATGGAAAGATATTGTGTGCTCATGAATTAGAATAATTAATATTGTTAAAATGTCTCTACTACCGAAAGCAATCTACAGATTCAATGCAATCCCTATTAAAATTTCAATGGCAGAAATAGAAAACACAATCTTAAGCTGTATGGAACAACAAAGACTCCAAATAGCCAAAGAAATCTTGAGAAAGAAGAACACAGTTGAGACATCACATTTCCTGTTTTCAAGCTATTTTACAATTCTATAGTAATCAAAACAGTATGACTTTGGCATGAAAACAGATACACGGGTCAATAGAACAAAACTGAAAGCCCATAAATAAACCCATGCATATATGATCAATAAATTTACAACAAGGGAACTAAGAATATAAAATGGGGAAAGCATAGTCTCTTTCATAAGTGCTGGTGGGAAAACTGCATATCCATATGCAAAAGAATGAAATTGGACCACTATCTTACACCAATTCACAAAAAGCAACTCAACATGTATTAAAAGACTTGAATGTGGGGCGCCTGGGTGGCTCAGTCGTTAAGCGTCTGCCTTCGGCTTAGGTCATGATCCCAGGGTCCTGGGATGGAGCCCCGCATCGGGCTCCCTGCTCCGCGGGAAGCCTGCTTCTCCCTCTCCCACTCCCCCTGCTTGTGTTCCTTCTCTCGCTGTGTCTCTCGCTGTCAAATAAATAAATAAATAAATCTTTAAAAATAAATAAATAAATAAAAGACTTGAATGTTAGACCTCAAACTATAAAACTCCTAGAAGAAAACATAAGGGGTAAGCTGTTTGACCTTAGCCTTGGCAATGATTTTTTCAACTTGACACCAAAGGCAAAGGAAACAAAAGCAAAAATAAGTAAGTAGGACTACAGCAAACCAAGAATCTGTGCAACAAAGGGAACCATCATAAAAATGAAAAGTCAACACATGGGATGGGACAAAATATTGTTAATCATATATCTGATAGGGGGTTAATATCCAAAATATATAAGGAACCCATACAACTCAGTAGGTAAATCTAAAACCAGCTAACCAACCAAACAAAACAATTTGGTAAAAAAAAAAAAAAAAATAGGCAGAGGACCTGAATAGACGTTTTTATCTCCGAAGAAGGAATACAGGTGGTCAATAGATACCTGAAAAGGTACGCAACATCACTATTCATCAGGGAAATGCAAATCAAAACTACAATGGGACATCACCTCACACCTGTGAAAATGGCTATCACCAAAAAGACAATAATAAGTGTTGGTAAGGTTGTGGAGAAAAAGAAACACTTGTGCACTCTTGGTAGGAATGTAAATTGGTGCAGTCTCTATGGAAAACAGTATAGAGCCTCCTTAAAACTAAAAAAAAAATTTTTAACTATCATATGATCCAGTAATCCCACTTCTGGATATATGTCCAAAGGAAATGAAAATAGGTTATCACAGACATACCTGTGTTTCCTATGGTCATTGCAACATTATTCACAATAGCCAACATTTGGAAATAAACTAAAAGTTTGTCAACAGATAAATGGGTAAAGAAGATCTGGTACAATACTACTGAATATTATTAGTCATGAGAAAGAAGGAAATCCTGCCATTTGCTACAACATGGATGGACTTGAGGGCGTTATGCTAAGTATAATAAGCATACAGAAAAAGTACTAGAAAGTACAACTGACATGTGAAATCTAAAATAAAACTCAGAGTGAGATAAAAGAAAAGTAGCTGCTAGGGGCCGGGGGGATGGGAGAAATAGGGAGATGTTGGTCAAATTGTAGAAACTTTCAGCTAGAAGATAGGTCTGGGAATGTAATGTATAACATGGTGACTATAGTTGATAACACCATATTGTGTAATTGAGCATACTAAGAAATTAGAACTTAAATGTTCTTAGATACAGAGGTAACTATGTGAGGTGATGGGTATGTTAATTAACTAGATGGTGGAATTCTTTACACAGTGTGTATGCATATCAAATTATGTACACTGTATCTTATGATTTTATTTGTCAATTATACCTCAATAAAGCTTAAAACAAAAGAAAGAAAATAGTCAAAATATACATGCTATGACTTTATTGGAAAGTGCTATCCCAGGAAAGCATTGAATGATTCAATAATACTAGGACCAACATTTCTGATTCTTTTCCTCATGCTTGCCTCCTACAAGCTGCTTCAGCTCCAGGCATTAGGTCTACCTTTAAGTCAGGAAGAAGAGAAGCTGTGGGGAGTTTTGTCATTTTATTCTATCAGGAAAACCAGCTGAAGCAGAACTCCAGGAGATTTCCAGGAGATGTAATGGCAAAGAGCTACCCTGGATAAAAGGAGATTAGGAAGGTGGTACATTGCCCCTCCCTTAAAATCAGGTTATCAAGTAGAAAATTGAGAATATACATAGGATACCTAGTTGACAGTATGTGTCACAAAAATAAATTGATTTACACATTTTCTGTAATGTCTTGTTGACATAAACTAATATTCATGCTTAATCATGCATTTCAGCATCAAGATACAGATTTTTAATTATTCATTATCTTTTAAATTAGAATACATGATTTTGTTGACTGTTTCTTTTGCTGTGCAAAAGCTTTTTATATTGATGAGGTCCCAATAGTTCATTTTTGCCCTTGCTTCCCTTGTCTTTGGCGATGTTTCTAGGAAGAAGTTGCTGCGCCTGAGGTCGAAGAGGTTGCTGCCTGTGTTCTCCTTTAGGATTTTGAAGGACTCCTATCTCACATTTAGGTCTTTCAACCATTTTGTGTCTACTTTTGTGTGTGATGTAAGGAAATGGTCCAGTTTCATTCTTCTGCATGTGGCTATCCAATTTTCCCAACACCATTTGTTGAAGAGACTGTCTTTTTCTCATTGGACATTCTTTCCTGCTTTGTCGAAGATTAGTTGACCATAGAGTTGAGGGTCCATTTCTGGGCTCTCTATTCTGTTCCATTGATCTATGTGATTGTGTTTGTGCCAGTACCATACTGTCTTGATGATGACAGCTTTGTAATAGAGCTGGAAGTCCGGAATTGTGATGCCGCCAGCTTTGCTTTTCTTTTTCAACATTCCTCTGGCTATGCGGGGTCTTTTCTGGTTCCATACAAATTTTAAGATTATTTGTTCCATTTCTTTGAAAAAAGTGGATGGTATTTTGATGGGGATTGCATTGAATGTGTACATTGCTCTAGGTAGCATTCACATTTTCACAATATTTGTTCTTCCAATCCATGAGCATGGAACATTTTTTCATTTCTTTGTGTCTTCCTCAATTCCTTTCATGAGTATTTTATAGTTTTCTGAGTACAGATTCTTTGCCTCTTTGGTTAGATTTATTCCTAGGTATCTTATGGTTTTGGGTGCAATAGTAAATGGGATCGACTCCTTAATTTCTCTTTCTTCTGTCTTGTTGGTGTATAGGAATGCCACTGATTTCTGAGCATTGATTTTATATCCTGCACTTTACTGAATTCCTGTATGAGTTCTAGCAGTTTTGGGGTGGAGTCTTTTGGGTTTTCCACATAAAGTATCATATCATCTGCAAAGAGTGAGAGTTTGGCATCTTTGCTGATTTGGATGTCTTTTATTTCTTTTTGTTGTCTGACTGCTATGGCTAGGACTTCTAATACTATGTTGAGTAGCAGTGGTGATAGCGGACATCCCTGCCGCGTTCCTGCCCTTAGGGGGAAAGCTCTCAGTTTTTCCCCATTGAGAATGATATTCGCTGTGGGTTTTTCATAGATGGCTTTTATGATATTGAGGTATGTACCCTCTATCCCTATACTCTGAAAGTTTTGATCACGGAAGGATGCTGTTCTTTGTCAAATGCTTTTTCTGCATCTATTGAGAGGATCATATGGTTCTTGTTCTTTCTTTTATTAATGTATTGTATCACATTGATTGATTTGTGGATATTGAACCAAGCTTGCAGCCCAGGGATAAATCCCACTTGGTCTTGGTGAATAATCCTTTTAATGTACTGTTGTATCCTATTGGCTAGTATTTTGGTGAGAATTTTTGCATCCATGTTCATCAGGGATATTGGTCTGTAATTCTTTTTTGATGGGGTCTTTGTCTAGTTTGGGGATCAAGGTAATGGTGGCCTCATAAAATGAGTTTGGAAGTTTTCCTTCCATTTCTATTTTTTGGAACGGTTTCAGAAGAATAGGTATTAACTCTTCTTTAAATGTTTAGTAGAATTCCCCTGGGAAGCCATCTGGCCCTGGGCTCTTGTTTGTTGGGAGATTTGATGACTGCTTCCATTTCTTTAGTGGTTATAGGTCTATTCAGGTTTTTTATTTCTCCCTGGTTCAGTTTTGGTAGTTGATACATCTCTAGGAATGCATCCATTTCTTCCAGATTATCTAATTCTCTGGCATATAGTTGCTCATAATATGTTCTTATAATTGTTTGTATTCCTTTGGTGTTGGTTGTGATCTCTCCTCTTTCATTCATGATTTTATTTATTTGGGTCATTTCTCTTTTCTTTTTGATAAGTCTGGCCAGGGGTTTATCAATCTTATTAATTCTTTCAAAGAACCAGCTCCTAGTTTCGTTGATCTGTTCTACTATTCTTTTGGTTTCTATTTCATTGATTTCTGCTCTGATCTTTATTATTTCTCTTCTCCAGCTGGGTTTAGGCTTTATTTGCTGTTCTTTCTCCAGCTCCTTTAGATGTAGGGTTAGGTTGTGTATTTGAGACCTTTCTTGTTTCTTGAGAAAGGCTTGTATTGCTATATACTTTCCTCTTAGGACTGTTTCGGTGTATGCCAGAGATTTTGAATAGTTGTGTGTTCATTTTCATTTGTTTCCATGAATTTTTTAAATTCTTCTTTAATCTCCTGGTTGACCCATTCATTCTTTAGTAGGATGCTCTTTATCCTCCATGTATTTGAGTTCTTTCCAACTTTCCTCTTGTGATTGAGTTCTAGTTTCAAAGCATTGTGGCCTGAAAATATGCAGGGAATGATCCCAATCTTTTGGTAGCAGTTGAGACCTGATTTGTGGCCTAGGATGTGATCTATTCTGGAGAATGTTCTATGGGCACTAGAGAAGAATGTGTATTCTGTTGCTTTGGGATGGAATGTTCTAAAAAGAACAAATGATCCAATCAAGAAATGGGCACTTGACATGAACAGACATTTTTCCAAAGAAGACATCCAAATGGCCAACAGACACATGAAAAAGTGCTCAAAATTGCTCGGCATAAGGGAAATCTAAATCAAAACCTCAATGAGATACCACCTCACACCAGTCAGAATGGCTAAAATTAACAAGTCAGGAAATGACAGATATTGGCAGGGATGCGGAGAAAGGGGAACCCTCCTACACTGTTGGTGGGAATGCAAGCTGGTGCAGCCACTCTGGAAAACAGTATGGAGTTTCCTCTAAAAGTTGAAAATAGAGCTACCATACCATCCAGCAATTGCACTACTGGGTATTTACCCCGAAGATACAAATGTAGGGATCCGAAGGGGTACGTGCACCCCGATGTTTATGGCAGCAATGTCCACAATAGCCAAACTATGGAAAGAGCCAAGATGTCCATCGACAGATGAATGGATAAAGAAAATGTGGTATATATATACAATGGAATATTATGCAGCTATCAAAAGGAATGAAATCTTGCTATTTGCAACGACATGGATGGAACTGGAGGGTGTTATGCTGAACGAAATAAGTCAATCAGAGAAAGACATGTATCATATGACCTCACTGATACGAAGAATTCTTAATCTCAGGAAACAAACTGAGGGTTGCTGGAGTGGTGGGGGGTGGGAGGGATGGGGTGACTGGGTGATAGACATGGGGGAGGGTATGTGCTATGGTGAGTGCTGTGAATTGTGCAAGACTGTTGAATCACAGATCTGTACCTCTGAAACAAATAATACATTATATGTTTAAAAAAGAAGAAGAAGAAGAAAAAGGAGATAGGAGGGAAGAATAAAGGGGGGGGGAGTATTGGAGGGGGAGATGAACCATGAGAGACGATGGACTCTGAAAAACAAACTGAGGGTTCTAGAGGGGAGGGGGGTGGGAGGATGGGTTAGCCTGGTGTTGGGTATTAAAGAGGGCATGTTCTGCATGGAGCATTGGTGTTATACGCAAAGAATGAATCATGGAACACTACATCAAAAACTAATGATGTGATGTATGGTGATTAACATAACATAATAATAAGGAAAAAAAGTGCTTACTGTTTCCAGGGTAAAGTTCTTACACATCTTTCATTAAATTCACCCCTAGATATTTGATTTTTAATGCTATTATAAAGAGTATTGGTTTATTTTTCAATAAAATAAAATTATTTATTACTTCAAAAAAAAGAAATTAGAATACATGAAACATTGAAACAAAGCAAATTATTAATATTATTAATAATAATTAATAATAATTAATTAATAATAATAAATAATTTAAATGTACTATAAAGTTAAGCAATAAAAGGCAGCTATGTAAAATAAAGCTATTACCTCTCTTAGAGTGTCCTTTAAATGGGAATAAACTGGCATTTGATCTCTTTATTTTCTTTAAATACAAAATATTTTCATATAATAGTCAGCATTGAGAGGAATTTGGCCTTTTATATAACCTGAAATGTATAATGAACAGAGTAGTTTTGACAACTATTGACTATCAAGTGCCTATGTTGCTTGTCTTAAATAGCTTGAGAGAAACTGTAGAAAATAATTGGTTTAAGAAAAATGACTTAAGTACCTTGTGTTAATATCATCATGTATTTAGAGCAGTTATGATTCCTAAAACATGCACATTTCTGGAAAGAAAAACAGAACTTCATGCATCTAAAAACTTAATGCTGAATATTGGTTGTTCATTTTTACAACATATTTACGGTCTATGTTTCTATGGCTGCCTACTTATTGACAATCTTTAGAATTTAGAAAAAGTTTGTCTTAAATAACATTATCTGATTGCACTTTGATTTCTAAATTTTTTAATGTGCTTTTCTTCTAGTGAGTGCCAACGTGGCATTTGCTATTTTTTTACAAAATAATTTTGACATAAATGTATTTATTTTTTAATTAACTTATGAGGATTTCATTATACTTTCTTTTTTAGATATAATATTCTGTATTATACTCAAGTAGTAGTTATCTGTAAATAGAATGTTGTTTTAAACTGAGACTACCTCAAAAATTTTCTATTGCAAATGATTTTCTGAGAGGGTATATCTTATGAAATAGACATTTAATAATTCATTTTGTGATTGCAAAAAGTATCTATTTCATGAATATAACTCCAAAGAGTTAGGTGGACTTTTAAATTTATATTTTAATGTCCCTTTAATATTATTAGTCCAGAAAAAAAGACGAAGACCAGAATATATATCATATACTATTTTAAATTAAATATTATTTAATATTAATAGAGGAATGCTTTAGGTATACTCAGAGCACATACATTTATGTATATGTTCACACAGATTTACTGATATTATTGTTTTGAATGTTTAAAGCCATAAAAGGAAATATTTATATTTATGACAAGTCTTTTAAAGAAATCATAGCATAGAATAAAACTTGATGTTTGCCTACCTAGTCAGAAAAGAAAAATTGAAGTAAATCAGGATCCTATATTGTCTTTAAGTTCACAGAAAATATCCCCTTTGAAATTTGACTTTAATTATCTCCAGCTTTTTCAATACAAAAAAAGTAAATAGTCACTGGATTGTTCAATACTATTTGGTGAATGGCCATATATTGGCTAAAGGTATGAATATGAAAAATATTTTTGCCTTCACTTGTGATCTTCCCATTTCACTCCAAAATAAAACTTAGTCGTTTTTTTTTTTAATGTTTTATTTATTTATTCATGAGAGTCAGAGAGAGAGAGAGAGACGCAGAGGCAGAGGAAGAAGCAGGCTCCCCGCCTAGCAGGGAGCCCGATGCGGGACTTGATCCCAGGACCCTGGGATCATGACCTGAGCCGAAGGCAGACGCTTAACCATCTGAGCCACCCAGGCGCCCTAAAACTTAGTTTTTGTTTTAAAAAATAATAAGTGAAAAAATTCTTAATTTCAACTGTTCCTAAGGTTGATATAACCTTCTTGAGTACCAGTGATCATGGCAATGTTTTATATAAATAAATGAGTAAAAACATACATACATACACATACATACATTGACATACATACATATAGCACAGTAGTTAAGATTATAAATTCTGGAAAAAACATTTCTCAGCTTCCAGTTCTCACTTCACTGTTTAGTTGTGTGACCCTAAAGAAGTTGCCTGGCCTTTCTGTGTCTTTCATTCCTTATCAGTAAAATTGGGATGTTAAATGGGCTTGCCTCAGAATTATTGTAAAAATCAAGTGATCTAATCTAGGTTAAGTATTCAGAAAAATTCTTGGCACCTGTCATGTTGAAATCAATAGGTATTAGCTGATACTATGACCCTATGGCATAGACCATTTACATAGGCTTTGACTAAATTATTGCTTAAAATGTGATGATTGGTATTAGTGCCTTTTTGCGTGTTCTTTTATATTCTCATATTTCAATGACATTTGTATTTGAACAAATTGGAAGATCTTTTTTGAGCAATGTCCTTTGAGTTCATTCTGCTTCACTTAGCATGGCTGTTATCATTTACATATTAAATCCACCTCAACTTATTTCTTACCAGCTTGTTTATGCCAGCTTTATTGTAATTACAAAAGCAAATACTGGCACTGGAATCTTGTGACAGTAACATGCTAAAAATTTTTGCTACCATATTATCTATGTTTATATCTTTTACGATTGTTCTAAAATAAAACAGTATTAAAATGAAATCTCAAAGAATATTCTCTCAGCTTTCTGAAGATGCTTCAGAAATTTTTGTACAAATTCCCAAAGTCTGCTTTATATTGTTTGTATTCTACATTGTTTGGATTATGGTATGACCAGTTAGCTTGTATATGCTGTATCTCAGGAAAAAAACAAAACAAAACAAATTTTCAACACACAACTTGCATAACAGCTCCACAACTAATAACTGAAACAAAATAATTTTTTGACACTAGGTTAATAATGTTGAGTACTTTCATAATACACTGACCTTATGTCAGAATTTCTATAATCTTTGCAATTACCGTAGTGCTTTAGACATTTCACTTATGTCTCAAATATAACCCAGGATTTAAATATTTAAAAAAAAATAATAAAAGAGAAAAATATTCATAAGAAAATAAATCAGATTAAAAAAATAAAAATAATTACTTAAGGTCTTACAGAAATATAGTATTTATTTATTTATTAAGATTTTATTTATTTGTCAGAGAGAGAGAGCACACAAGTGGGGGCGGTGGCAAGCAGAGCAGGTAGAGGGAGAAGCAGGCCCTCTGTTGAGCAGGGAGCCCGATTCGGAACTCGATCCCAGGACCCTGGGATCACGACTTGAGCAGAAGGCAGACGCTCAACCATCTGAGCCACACAGACGTCCCCAGAAATATAGTATTTATTTAATGAGATATAATAACCTGCACTATTTTTAATGTGACGCTTTCTGTAAGTCATATAAATGGTTGTCATTTCTCTAAGGAAAATAAGGAGGAGCATATTTTGATGAGCTGAAGTAGAGCTGTAAGATCTGGGGAAAAGATGAATTCATTACTTTTACTCTGTATAATGGAACAATCCTACATAAATATATAATTATCTCTTCTTAACTACCTTGGCATAAAATACCATAAGGTTATGTGTATAATAAGGTCATGCATATTAAGGTGGGATGCACAGCTTACATTTCCTTATTCTCGCATCAGAACACCTTTAATCAGTTTCTGCCTTTCAGTACACATTACATACATGGAATAAACCCTTCATTCTCAGAGTATTCTCAAAATATTGTCTGACTTTTGTAAAAATTATATGCATTATTTTTCTCTTTTAGAACTAAAACAATTTATTTTTTATTTCTTATTTTTTAAATTTTAATTTCAGTGTAGTTAACATTACAGTGTTATATTTATTTCAGGTATACATTATAGTGATTCAACAATTCCATACATCACCCAGTGCTCATCAAGACAAGTGCACTCCTTAATCCCCATCACCTATTTCATCCGTCTCTACATCCACCTCCCATCTGGTAACCATCTGTTTATTCTCTAAAGTTAAAAGTCTGTTTTTTGGTCTGTCTCTCTCTTTTTTTTTTTAATTTGTTTGGTTTCTTAAGTTCCATTTATGAGTGAAATCTTATGGTATTTGTCTTTCTCTGACTAGCTTACTTCACTTAGCATTAATCTATCCATGTTATTGCAAATGGCAAGATTTTATTATATTTTATGGCTGAGTAATATTCCATTGTGTATGTATACCACATCTTTATCTTTTCATCAGTCGATGAACACTTAGGTTCTTTCCATAATTTGGCTATTGTAAATAATGCTGCATAAACATAGGGTGCATGTATCCCTTTGAATTAGTGTTTTTGCATTCTTTGGGTAAATACCCAGTAGTGTGATTACTGGATCATAACGTAGTTCTATTTTTAATTTTTTGAGAAACCTCCATACTGTTTTCCACAGTGGCTACACTAATTGGCATTCCCACTGTCAGTACACAAGTGTTCCTTTTTCTTCACATCCTTGCCAATACTTTTTGTTTCTTCTGTTGTTGATTTTAGCCATTCCAACAGGAGTGAGGTGATAGCTCATTGTAGTTTTGATTTGCATTTCCCTGATACTCAGTGACGTTGAGGATCTTTTCTTGTGTCTGTCGGCCATCTGTATGTCTTCTTTGGAGAAAGATGTTCATGTCTTCTGCCCATTTCTTAATTGGAATATTTGTTTTGGGGTGTTGAGTTTTATAAGTTCTTTATAGATTTTGGATATCAACCTTTTATCAGATATGTTATTTGCAAATATCTTCTCCCACTCCATAGGTTGCCTTTTAGTTTTGCTGATTATTTCCTTCACTGTGCAAAAGCTTTTTATTTTGGGGTAATCCAAATAGTTTATTTTTGTTTTTGTTTCCTTGCCTCAGGAGACAGATCTAGAAAGATGTTATTATGGCCAATGTCAGAGAAATTATTACCTGTGCTTTCTTCTATAATTTTTTATTTATGGTCATGTCTCACATTTAGTTTCCTAATCCAGTTTGAGTTTATTTTTGTGTATGGTATAAGAAAGTGGTCCAGCTTTATTCTTTTGCACATAGCTCTTCAATTTTCCCAACAACTTTTGTTGAAGAGAGTATTTTTTTTCCCATTGTGTATTCTTGTCCCTCTGTTGAAGATTAATTTTCTATATAATTGTGGGTTTATTTCTGGGCTTTCTATTCTGTTATATTGATCTATGTGTCTATTTTTGTGCCAGTATCTTACTGTTTTGATTACTACAGCTTTGCAATTAACTTAAAGTCTGGAATTGTGATACCTCCAGTTTGTTTATTTTTCAAAAATTCTTTGGCTATTTGGGTTTTTTTTTTTTTTGTGGTTCCATATAAATTTTAGGATTGTTTGTTCTAGTTCTGTGAAAAATGCTGTTGGCATTTTGACAGGGATTGCATTAAATCTGTAGATTCTTTTCAGTAATATAGACATTTTGACAACATTTGTTCTTCCAATATGTGAGCATGGAATGTCTTTCCATATCTTTGCATCATCTGCAATTGTTTTCACTAATGTTTTATAGTTTTTAAAGTACAGGTCTTTCACATCTTTGGTTAAGTTTATTCCTAGGTATTTTATTATTTTTGGTACAATTATAAATGGGATTGTTTTCTTAATTTCTCTTTCTGCTGCTTCATTATTAGTGTATAGAAATACAACAGACTTCTTTACATTGATTTTGTATTCTGTGACCTTACTGAATTCATGTATCTGTTCTAGTAGATTTTTAGTGGAGTCTTTAGGATTTTCTGTATATAGTATTGTGTCATCTGCAAATAACAGGAGTTTTACTTCTTCCTTACCAATTTGGACGTTGTATTTCCTATTCTTACCTGATTGCTGTGGCTAGGACTTCCTGCACTGTGTTGAATAAAAGTGGTGGGAGTTGACATTCTTGTCTTGTTCCTGACCTTTGTGGAAAAGCTCACAGTTTTTCCCCATTGAGTATGGAGTTAGCTGTGGGTTTTTCATATAAGGCCTTTATTATATTGAGGTATGGTCCCTCTAACCTACTTTGTTGGTTTTTATCATGAATAGATGTTGTACTCTCAAATGCTTCCTCTGAATCTAATGAAACGATCATGTTTTTTTCCTTTCTCTATGATGTGATGTGTCACATTGATTGATTTGTGAATATTTAACCACCCTTGCAACCCAGGACTAAATCCTACTTGATTGTGGTGAATGATTTTTTGACATATTATTGGATTCAATTTGGTGAATGATTTTTTAAATGTATTGTTGGATTCAGTCTGTTAATATTTTGTTGATTTTTGCATCTCTGTTTGAGATATTGGCCTATCATTCTCTTTTTTTGGTTCTGTCTTTAAGGAAAATCAAATATCTATGTCCTTTATCTGTTCATAACCTCTCCCCCAAAGCCCATCATACAAAGTAACCTTCAAAAATTTTCAGTTCTGAGACACCTGGGTGGCTCAGTCCATTAAACATCCAACTCTTGATTTCAGCTCAGGTCATGATATCAGGGTTGTGAGATCAAACCCTGCATTAGGCTCCATGCTGGGCATGGAACCTGCCTAAGATTCTCCCACTCCCTCCTCCCTCTGCCCACCACCCCAGCTTGTGTGTGTGTGTGTGTGTGTGTGTGTGTGTGTGCATGCACACTCTCTCCAAAAAATAAATAAATAAATAAATAACAAAACAAAATTTCAGTTCAAAACTTCTAACTTAAAGTTCTCTACGTCTTAAGAACCTAATCCAAAATCTGTCCAAATACATTCACAGCTTTCCAAAAATTTTATTTTCTTCCTATCCATAGGACCAGTGTTTCTGTCAAACTTTAGCTACCTCAGAATCATCCAATGGGCTTGTAAAAGCACAAATGTCTGAGATGCCATCCAAAAGTTCTGATTCAGGATGCCTGGGTGACTCAGTCGGTTAAGCTCCTGCCTTCAGCTTGGGTCCTGGGATCGAGCCCCATATCGGGCTCCCTGCTCAGTGGGGAATCTGCCTCCCTGCACAGCGGGGAGTCTGCTTGTCCCTCTCCCTCTGCTCGTGCCCTCTTACCCTTATCCCTGCTCATGCTCTCTCTTTCTCTCTCTGCTATCTCTCTCTCAAATAAATAAATAAAATCTTAAAATAAAAAGTTCTGGTTCAGTAGATCTAGGATGGGGCCTGATAATTTACATTTCTAACAGGTTTCTAGTTGATACTGATGGTCTGGGGACCTTACTTTGAGACCTTACTTTGAGAATGACTTAAACTGCGCATTACAACCACTTTCTCCTCCTTGCCATAATTAGCACTCCTTTGGTCTGAAGCTACTTTAACTCACTTTAAAAAATTATCTTATGGATGTGTTACATATCTCTACCTCAGTGTTGCAATTGCAGGGCCAAAATTGTAAATATCTCTTATCATTAGGACTATAGAGAGTACAGTACACAAATTAGGTAAGTAGTAAATAATTGCTATTTCTATTGATTGTGATTATTGGGTTATTTAAAAGTGTATTCCAGTTATAACATAAATCTTCCAGCATCTTTAGCTTATTAATAACTTGAATTATTTTTCAAATGACTATTTTAAAAATGTTTCCTAGAACATTTTATCCATTTCTAAAACCAATGAGACTTTCATGAGAAATTAATGTTTTTTCTTTTCTGCTTTACATTGTAAAATTGATGCTTTTAATAGTTCTTTGATATGTAAAATGTCCTAATATCTGAGAAGTTCTCTGAGGCCTTTAAAGCCTTTTGTACATCACTATTTCCTTTCCTAAGCAAGGGGTAATGAAAACAAGTAGAACTTTTTCTTTTTTTTTTTTAGTTTATATTAACTTTCTCAAGTCTTTGCTTTAAGGAAACACAAATTTTGAAAATTGTCTCCTCCATTATAAAAGTCTGTATAGTACTTGAAGTCTCAGATAATGAAAGGATGTAAGAACTTACTGTCTTAAAGTAATGTAGCCTATCAGATGGGATTTAAATAAGGGGGACAGAAATATTATCTCTCCTTTTCATTTGACTCAGTGTATATGCTTGGAGAAATCAATTAATTCTTTAGGTGCCCAGATTTATTTAGAAAAGTGAGATATGGAGGATGGTTTTTATACTAAGTTGATGGCACTAATTAAAAATTAAGGTCTTTAGAACAAGCTTAAAAATAGCTTCATATTTTATAACATTAGCCTCTAGATAATGGCATTTTTCTTAAAGAAGTGTACTCAGAATATGGGAAACTATATGAAATGGAAAATGTAAATTTGAATTTTGAAAATTTCTTTACTTCAAGAAAATAAACGAAGCTGAATTCTGTAAAAATGCAACTTGTTAATTAATATAACATGCTTAATTACAATGTCAAAATATGTCTAGTTGCAGCCACCACTATTTATTGAGTTCACTTGCATAAACCCTTTGACAGCATGGCATAATCAACCTATCAATTTTCTTTGCATTCATATCAGAATGGTTTATTACATCAGTGATATTTTAATGTAAAGAATAAAATGATTTGTCATTTGTGATAGGCAGAATTATTAAGATGACTTCTCTTGCAAAATTTGTATCCCCTGGTTATTCAATCAAGCACTAATCTAGGTTCTGCTGTGAAGGTCCTTTGCATATGTATTATATTTACTAGTTAGATTACCTTAAAGAGAGATGATGCTAGATTATCCAGGTGTGCTTAATGTAATCATAGGCTCACTTAAAAGCAGAAGAGAAATGCAGAACCATCAGGGAGCTGCAAAGAAGAAGGTAGGTGGAAGAGATGTAAAATAGAAAAGGAGATCAGAAATAATCAAAGCATAGGAGGGAGTTGATTAGTGATTACTATCACTGAAACTGCAGTAAAGGGTCCATGAGTCATAAATGCAAGTGACCCCTGGAAGCTGAGAATGACCTTAGCCAGTGGTCACTAAGCAAAGGGGAATCCAGTCCTACAGCTGCAATAGAAGTAAATAGTGCCAACATCCTGAATGGTGGTATATTGATCCCCAGAACCTCCAGAAAGAAGTACAACCCTGCTGACATCTGATTTTCACCCTGTGAAAAGCAGAACAGAGAACAACTTGAGCTATTTTATGTCTGAGGTTTTGATGTATAGGACTCTGAGATAATAAAATAATTTAGCTGCTAAATTTGTGGTAATTTGTTATGGAAACAATAAAAAACTAATACATCATTCCATTTGTTAAGTTTCATAGTCAAGTTTTTTATTGAGGAGTATATACTTTTCTATAGTTGTCTGATGAATTATTTTTAGTTTGATAGTTAATGAAGTAGAGGCAATGAATATTAAAATTATAACAGTATTTTTTTCTGTATTCAATGTATGTGGCAAGCATGTTGTAAAGGTTAATTCTTGAGAGAAAAAAAAAAAAAGATTCAAGTGGGGTTTCTGTTTCCACATGTAAGGAGCTTGGAAGTTGTCACTCCATCCTAACAATAAAAAAGGTAAACAAACTGAAAAATCCACAACTCTTCTTAGATTCATAAGACGACTGATGTCACAGGGCAAACAACTGCCACCAAAATTGGAGAGACAGAGAGACAAACATAGGGAAAGAAAATAATAGAGTAAAAATCTCCAAGGACTCCAATGCTAGGGTAAGAAAAGCTGAATTGTAATTGATAGGTTGTTGGAGGCTAGATGTGGACAAGTACAAGGATTAAAAAGTCCAGAGTGACCTAGTTATGAGGGGCCTCCATAATATTGTGATATTTACTGCAAGTAGCTCAACCAGGTTCCCACAGTAAATATCAAAGAAAAATTCACTCAGGCGAGGAGAAGGGAAGAGGATCCATTTTGAAATATGCCAGAGCATTCTATTCTTAACAAGGCCTATCGTCAGGGTAAACCAGTTAACCACAGCCTAAACTCCCATGGTATTATCAAATCCTAACTGACTTGGAGGTTGGGAAACACTTATGAAGTTTATAGTCCAGATGCATAGGACACTAAAAGATTGAAATCTAAATCACGTTACTCTAGAATACTTCCCCTTCCAAAATACCTCACCATAACTAAAGGCCTATTTACAACAGTTTCTTTTACCTGGTACATCATGTCAGGCTATCAAGGAAAAACAACAACAACAACAAAACTAAAACTTTAAGGTACACCAAAAGGCAAAAAACACACTCAGAGCAAGTACCAGAACCAAATATGGTAGGATATTGAAATTAGATTGGAAATTTAAACAAATACGATGAATATGCTAAGAGCTTTGATGGATAAAGTAGACAGCATGCAATAATAGATGTACAATGTAAGCAGAGAGATGGAAATTCTAATAACCAAAAAGAAATGCTAGAGAGAAAAAAACACTGTTAACAGAAATGAAGAATGCCTTTGTTGGGCTCATTAGTAGACTAGACATGACTGAGGAAAGAATCTCTGAGCTACTGGAGATCTCAATAGAATCCTCAAAAACCAAAAAAGCAAAGAGAACAAGACTGAAAAAAAACAGACTATCCAAGGAGGGTGGGGCAAGTACAAAAGGTGTAACATACAAGTAATGGGAATGCTAGAAGAAGAAAAAAGAGAAAAGGGAAAAAGGAAATATTTGAAATAATAATGACTAAGAATTTTGCCAAATTAATATGAGACATTAAACCACTGATCCAGGAATTTCAGAGAACACCAACCACGACAAAGTAAACAAAAAACTACACCTAGGCATTTCATTTTCAAGCTTGGGAAAATCAGTGATAAAGAAAAAATCCTGAAATAAGGCAAAAGTAAAAAAAATAATAATTCATCTGTAGAGGAACAAAGATAAGAATTGAATCAGACTCTCAGAAACTGTATAAGCAAGAGAAGAGTGAAGTGAAATATTTACTGTTGAGAGATAATAGTGTTGAGAGAAAAAAAAAAACCTACTAACCTGAATTCTGTACCCTGTGAAATTATCTTTCAAAAGTGAAAGGAGAAATAGGCTTTCTCAGACAAACAAAAGGAAAGGAATTTATATAGACCAAATTTACAAAAAAATATGAAAATAAGTTTTTTAGAGAGAAAGGGAACAATATAGGTCAGAAACTTGGGTTTACATAAGGTAAAGAAGAGCATCAAGAAGAAATAAGTGAAGGTAAAATAAAAACTTTTATTTTTCTTATTCTTAATTGATATAACAGATAATAGTTCAAAATAATAGCAATGTATTTGATTGTGTGCTTGTGTATATATCATGTATATACTTATGCATGCTTATGTATAAGTGAGATGAATGACAGCAACAATACAAGGGTCAGGAGGTTGGAATTAGGATTAGTAAGAAGACTTCTAATGTAAAATATAGACCTGTAACCTAATCTAGTTAAGAAAATCTATCTCATTCAATATTTTCTCTCAATATCTATCTGAAAGAATTTTCATATAAAGACTGAGATTCTTCCCACTAGAATTATTCGGTCTCCTATGAATCCTGGAGAAATTTTATGTGGGAAGAAATATAACCAGCAGAAAGGTGTTTATTCCTGGACCAAGTACCATCCTGAGTCCTTCTTTTTCTCTTTTCTGGTAAAAAGCTTGATAAAATTAAGCACAGAGGTTACAAGCAAAACATTCAAATGTCTTTGACTTTGGTAAGCAGAGACTGAAACTTAAAACACACCTTCCACCAAATCCCAATCTTGCATATACTCTGTTGGACTTTCTACGAGAACATCTGGTCTTGTTAGGTTATATACCCATTTACCCAGAGAAATTAGGAAAAGGGAAGGTGGGCTTAAAAGACAGACTCAGAGGATCAGCTATTGTCTTCCACATCCTGAAGTGTCACTATCTATTTTAGGGCTTCTAATGTTTTGCTTTGTTTTGCTTTCTACTCTTTACAACAATATAACCTTTATCCTAGCTTCAAAATCATTTTCAAAAAGGAGGATTAATGTGATAGAATATGGATGTTTATTTGTAAGAAATACCCTTGCAAAAAAGCAAAATTTTTAGTTTGGGGGAAAATATTATTTGATTATGTGCTTATGTTTTTAATAATCATTCTCTAGTATGATAAACAGGACAGCATATTGAAAAGGCAGTTTCATGAGTAAGTCTAGAGAGTCAATTTGTCTATCAAATAGTCATTCAAGCAAAATATTTGTATGCACACATACAACATGCAGCTAGAGCCAGCGTTTTAAAAAAAATATTGTTGATCAGACTAGCAAACTCTGTTATTCAGTGCATACATTGGCACCAAAAGAAGAAAAATAAGAAAATACTGATTCTAAATATGTACTTACGTTTCCTTTATAATGCAATATATGGTAAGGCAATAGTTTATCATTGATTCAGGTCAGTGCCTATTTGCTATACCCAAAATTGACATTATTTGGAACAAAATATATATTTTTAAAATGTATCATTAGTGTACTCCTAATCTCATTTTGAAATGCCTAAGAAGAGTTACAGCAAAAATGAAACCATTTCACTTTCTAATGCCTTTTCCTTCATAAAATAAAGGTCATGAGTTGGACTTCTGGACTATTAATATCCCTTGACACATTAGGGATGGTACTGGGTTGATAGGTTTATAGCATAGGTAATCCTGATAACTATTCAGTTACGAGTGTTTACATTTAACTGCAGCAAATTCACAATTTAAATATACTTGTTTTATCTGAAATATAAATTATATGATCTTTGTTTTATATACCATTGCATGTATCAATATATATGATAAACCTTATTTGCCTTTGCTTTTTATCAAACAGTATTTGCCCTCAGTGAGTTCTTTAACAATTCATAAATAAGAAAATTTATGGAGGGGCGCCTGGGTGGCTCAGTCGTTAAGTGTCTGCCTTCGGCTCAGGTCATGATCCCAGGGTCTTGGGATCGAGCCCCACATCGGGCTCCCTGCTCAGCAGGAGGCTTGCTTCTCCCTCTCCCACTCCCCCTGCTTGTGTTCCTGCTCTCGCTGTCTCTCTCTCTCTCTGTCAAATAAATAAATAAAATCTTTAAAAAAAAATTATGGAAAAAATTACTCATAAGATAGCATAGTAAATAAAAGGCCCTGGCAACCACAATTCTATTTCTGTGAGTTCAGCTTTTTGTTATTGTTGTTATAACAGCTAACTTTAATTAGTTATTTTTTAATTTAATTTTTTAAGTTGAGTATAATTGACACACAGTGTTATATTAGTTTCAGGTGTACAACATAGTGACTCAACTTCTCTATATGTTATGCTATGCTCACCACAAGTGTAGCTGCCATCATTACATTACGATATCATTGAGTATATTCCCTCTGTTGTGCAAGATCAACTTTTTTTTATTATTCCACATATAAGTGAGAACATACAGTATTTGTCTTTGTCTGACTTATTTCACTATAAGCATACTATTCTCAAGGCCCATACATGTTGTCACAAAAGGCTGGATTTCCTTCTTTTTAATGGCTGAATAATCATTCATTGTGTAGAATTCCATATATATAAATATCGTTATTCTCCTATACTTCTTTACCCTTCTCTCCATCCATGGACACCTCAGGTGTTTTCATGTTTTGACTATTGTGAATAATGCTGCAATAAACATAAACATAGAGCGTGCAGATCTCTCTTCCTGATAGTGATCTTATTTCCTTTGAATATATATATTCATTTCCTTCAAAATGGGATTACTGGATCATATGGTAGTTCCATTTTTAATTTTTTGAGAAAAATCATACTGTTTTCCATAAGAGCGGCACCAATTTACATTTCCACCAACACTGAACCAGGGTTCTAATTTTTCCACATTCTTGCCAACACTGGTTGTTTCTTGTCTTTTTGATAATACCCATTCTGACAGGTGTGAGGTGATATCCCCTGTGGTTTTAATTTTCATTTCCTTGATGATTACTGATGTTGAGCATCTTTTCATGTACTTGCTGGCTCTTTGTATACATTCTTTAAAAAAATGTCTAGTCAAGTTCTTTGTCCACTCTTTAATCAGACTTTATTTTGCTATTGAGTTATGAATTCCTTATATATTTTGGATATTAACCCTTTATCAGATAAATAATTTGCAAATAATTTGTTTCATTCCATAGGTTGCCTTTTCATTTTATTGATTCTTTTGCTGTGCATAAGTTTTAGTTTGACATGGTAACATTTGTTTATTTTTATTATTATTGCTTGAGTTTTTGGTGTCATATCCAAAAATCATTTCCAAGATCAATGTCAAGGAATATTTTCTCTGTTTTCTTCTAATAGATTTACTAGTTTGGGGTCTTACATTTAAACTTTTAACCCTTTTGCATTGTTTTGGGGAGTGGTAGAGTTGGAGTCCAATTTCATTGTTTTGCATATGATTATCCCATTTATTCAATACCACTTATTGAAAAGACTATCCTTTGCCCACTGAGTATCTTTGCGCCCTTGTTAAATATCAGTTGGCTCTATGTGTAGAATTTATTTCTGCGATCTCAGTTTTGTTGCATTGGTCTATGTGTCTGATTTTATGCCAGAACCATCCTGTTTAATTACTAAGGCTTTGTAATAAAGTTTGAAATTAAGAAGTGTGATGCTTCCAGCTTTGTTCATTCTCAGGATTGCTTTGGCTATTTGGGGTCTTTTGTTGTTCCAGAATTGTAGGATTGTGTTTTTTTTTTTTTTTTTTTTTTCTGTGAAAAATGCCATTAGAATTTTGATAGGGATTGCATTGAATCTGTACTTCACTTTGAGTATTATGGACATTTTAACAACATGAAATCTTCTGATCCATGAACACAGGGTATTTTTCCATTTATTTGTATCATCTTCAAGTATTTTCATCAATATCTTATAATTTTCAATGTACAGATTTTTCACCTCCTTAAATTTATTCCTAAGTATTCTTTTTGTTGCTATTGTAAATTGGATTGTTTCTTTAGGTTTTTTTTGTATAGTTTGTTGTTAGTGTACAGAAACACTGACTGGGAGCTTGGTGCTATGGCAGCAGTCTAAGGCCCAGGGTAGCCAGCTGGGGATGGGGGCTTGACCTGGGGGAAGCCTGCTAGGAGCCTGGAGCCAAGGAAGCTACCTAGGGGCTGGGATGCTGCCTAGGACCAACTGGAGCCTTGGTTTTCAGGAGCCACCTAAAGCTATGAAATTCAGCCACTATCTGGGTCTGACCAGCCCTGGGGTCTGCAGTGAAGTAGGTCACTCACTTCATTCTCCTCCCACAGGACAGTGTCCTTGCTGTGCTGCCCAGGATTGTGGAGGGAGGTGTGATAGGGGTATCGATCTTTTTGTCCTCCCTTCTTCAATGTGTTACTGCTTATTTCCGTGCTTCACCCAGGTTCTATAATCTCTCACCTGAAATCCTTGGCTCTTGTGACCAGTGCTATGTTTGTTCCAAGCTCTATTCTTTACTAGAATTGTATCTCCCAAGTAACAGGACACTACAAAAGATTTTAGTCTGACTGTTAGAAATTTTATTCCAGGTCTCCAGCCTTCCAAGCCATAAGCTTTGTAAGTGCCCCAAGGGGTTGTGCGCGTGTAATCTTCTAGACATTAATATCCCACACCTTTCTGAACAGACATCAAAAGCTCTGCAGGTATCTCTTTTCCACCAGTAGAGTCATTTTGGGCATTCTAAACCCAGTCCATTTGCATCCAGAATGGAAAAATAATCCCAGGGAAGAAATGTCTAGAGATCATTAGCTTACCTGGGGAAAGTTTATCTCTCTATTCACTTTAAGGTCATATAGTTCTTACTCCTTCTGCACTAGTTTGATGTTTTCTAAAATATGATTATAATTTACCGATTTTTCTAGTTATTTCTAGTGGGAGTGTTGGCTTGTCGTTATGTGCCTCATCTTACCCAGAAACAAGACTTTCAGTAGTTATTTTTACTTATTTTTATATATTTTCAAGCTTGAGTATATGTCTTTGTGCATTATAGGAGCCAATAAACATTTCCTTAGAACTTTTAATGATATTAAAGTTGTAATCACTGATGATTTAATTGTGATAAAGAAACACATAAATATTATCTAAGATAGGAACATGTGTAAGAAATAATAAAATGTCAAGTGAATTAAGAATAATCGTAAATATTTCTTTCCAAATGCCATCTAAAAGTATTCGATGAGTGACAAATGGCAGATAAGATGTATTGAGCAAATACTCTGTGTTAAGCATTAAATACATATTTATCAGAAAACATATAATTTTTCCTCTGAACAATGGATGCGACTAAGTTGGAACTATGATGCAGATAACCTACCTAAGATCATATCACTAGTAAATGAAAGACATAGGACTTAAAACAAGTCTTGGAGATTCTAATTTGAATTTTTAACCTCTAAGCTGTAATATTCTCTTTAAAATTACCTAAGTATTTTGGGGCGCCTGGGTGGCTCAGTCGTTAAGCGTCTGCCTTCGGCTCAGGTCATGATCCCAGGGTCCTGGGATCGAACCCCGCATGGGGATCCCCGCTCAGCGGGAAGCCTGCTTCTCCCTCTCCCACTCTCCCAGCTTGTGTTCCCTTTCTCGCTGTGTCTCTGTCAAATAAATAAATAAAAATCTTTAAAAATAAATAAATAAAATTACCTAAGTATTTCATTTCTATGATATAATAGATTATTAATTACCTAAAAGAACATTTTCCTTAAATCAGTAAAAGTGAGTTTCTGTTTTAATAAAAGAATGTATATTGCTAGACTTCAGCTATTCTATATATACATAGAGTCATTAAGACAGTTCAGTCAAATTACATTCTTGACAATATCTACATGACAAAATATTTTCATTGAGAAATACCTATTTACAGATATACTGGATTGGTTGATATCACTCCAAAATCCATGCCCTTCCCCAAGCTTTAGAATGTGACCTTATTTGGAAGTAGGTAGGGTCTTTGTAGAGATGATCAAGTTAAAATGAGTTCATTACAATGAGATCTAATTATATGACTGTTATTAATTTAAGAAGACAATAAAGAGACACATGAAGAATGCCATATGAAGATGTAGGCAGAGGTTGGAATAATACTTTTGTAAGCCAGGGATTTCTGGCAATCACCAGTAGCCAAGAGAATGGTATGAAATGGATTCTTTTTTTCCTTCAGGGAGAGCATGGCCCTGCAGACAACTTGATTTGGACTTCTAGCCTTCAGAACTATGAGAGAATGATTTTCCATTGTTTAAGTCATCCAGTTTGTGGTTCTTTTGTTATGGCAGTCCTCAGAAACTAATGAAGATTTTGATGCTGAGAAGTAGAGTGCTGTTGTAACAAATACCTAAAAATGTGCAAGTGGCTTTGGAATTGGGTAGAGGCTCGAAGAATTTTGAGGCCCTTGATAGAAAAAATCTAGAGCATCTTATATTTCACAAATGCTATCTTGACCCTGTTTTGAGATCATGGTTAAAAAATTCTCAATTACCTCCAATGGTAGTTTGGTAAATCCATGCCTCAACTGTTCATCTTATCAGGGTTTAACACTCCTGGGTTGCAACACACAGCTCAACTTACAGATGCCCTGATGCCAAACATCTGGAGATAGCCTCTTCTTCTTTGGGCCCATGGAATCATTCAAAATACCCAATCCAAAGGAAGCCTGTAAAACCTAAGTGTACCCCTTTGCCATACATAAGCAGCCTACAGTTTCAGTTTGCTGTTATACTTTCCCTGGTGTAACCCTCGGTGTAGTCCCGTAGCCTTCTCTTGCCTAGAGCTAGAAGTAATAAGGTATTCTTCCTTTCCTCTATCCATAAGGCATTGTGTTATGTCAACTATTATCAGAAACTAACAAATGCTAAAACAAAACATCCCTTTAAGAGACTCTCAGTAGACATATGGTTGTTAGAAGCAATTCTGGTGAAGACTTGGAAAGAATAGGGAAGAGTAATAGAGAGTATTCTTATTGTCTTAGAGAATACATGTATCATTATGAACAGAATTTTGGCTGAGAAAATTTCCAAGCAAAATGTGGAGGTGCAACCTGATTTTGCTGTTTAGAGTAAAATGCAAGAGGAATCATAAATTAAGGAATTAATTGCAAAGTGAAAAGAAACCAGCACATGATGATTTGGAAAATTATCAGCCTATCCAGAGACCATGGTCTGGAAACAGAGTCAAGGGCATGGCTGGAAAATCTTTTGTTGAAGCTATCAGGAGAGTGACTCATGATTAGGATCAGCCATCTCATCAGAAGCCAGGAATACAGAGGCAGTTTTCCAGGAAAGATCTGTGGAGGACCCTCTTTGTCTGATAGCATAATTCCCATGAATTGCATGAAAGTGATTTTTGAGAGTTTCAGACACCCTTATGTTCAGCTTGAACTGAAAGGAACAGAGATAAGATGAAATTGACTCAAGAGGCAGAGCCACAGATACAGAAGACTGAGCTGATGGTACCTCCGTGGGCCAAGAGGGTGGGGTCATTTTCTCAGGGGACTCGGCAGACAGACCATTAAGCCGCAGAGGATTATTCTCAGGTCTTAAAATCTAATGATTTTTCCCTGCTGTGTTTTGGACTTACCTGAGACCCATTATCCCTTTTTTCCTTCCACCTATTCATTTTGGAATAAGAATGTCTGTTTTATGCCTGTCCCTCTGTTGTACTTTGGAAGCAGATAATTTGTTTCATGGTGTTACAGGTCCACAGATGGAGAGAAATATTGCCTTAGGATGGGTCATACCCTTGGTCTCACCCATAAAATTATTTTATTTTTTAAAGATTTATTTATTTGAGAGAGAGAGAGAGCATAAGAGACTGCAAGTGGGGATGAGGAGGGGCAAAGGGAGAGGGAGAGAGAGAATCCCAAGCAGACTCCCTGCTGAGCACAGAGTCTGACTAGGGGCTCCATCTCAGGACCCTGAGATCATGACCTGAGCCAAAATCAAGAGTCAGAACTGAGCCACCCAGGTGCCCCATAAAATTATTTTATATAAAAATTACATAGATAGGGGTGCCTGGGTGGCTCAGTCAGTTAAGCATCTGACTCTTGATTTTGGCTCAGGTCATGACCCCAGGGTCCTGGGATGGAGCCCAGCACGGGGCTCTCTGCTCAACGGAGAGCTTGCTTCTCCCTCTCCCTCTGCTGTTCCACCTGCTTGTGCTCTCTTTCTCTCAAATAAATAAAATCTTTAAAAAAGTAATAAAAAATTACATATGTATATGTACATATATACATTTATATGTTGTATACTGTATACTATAAGGCACAAGTATTAACAATTTATTATATGTCAATGCAATTTGAAACAATGTTATTCTTAATGTTTAAGGCATAGCTTGCATTCATTTCGGTATATACTTTTAAGTTGACACCTTGAAATAATGCAGAGTAATGGAAATAGCACTGTAGTTGTAATTAAAAGCCCTCAGGTCCCTCCTAGTTTCATCTCAGTTTCCTCTTAATAAAAAGCAGCTGAAATTTGTGTCACATACTGTTATGAGTGCCTAGCACTATGTCTGATATGAAAGTATAATCTGTAAATGAATGCTATGTGACTCTGAATGTTTGTAAAAGTTGCAATTGCACCCTTATGGAGGATCATTTTAGTTGGAGAAAATGTAATCAGCATGATAAAAGTAGTCATAAAAATTTGAAAATTACAAGCACAGTTAAAATATCTTTAGAGAAGGTGGTTTGTTACGAAGAAAGTGAAACTACATTGAACTAGTTGAAATTTTCTGTTAAAGTTATGATAACTTATTAAAATTTCCTGGGTATGACAGTAGAATAGACTGGAGTGTTAGCAGTGGAATTAGAATCAGATGTTCAAAGCACCAGTCAAGATGCAGCAGAATGTCATAGATAATAGCATGAAAGTCTGGGTTTAAGTTCTGGTTTTTACATTTACGAGCTCTTTGATCTTGGGCAAGTTATTTAATCTCTCTGTGCCTCAGTTTTTTTTTTTTTTTTAATTAAATGTATATATATTTCTTTTAGTTGTTGTGAGGATTAACTGAGATAATACATACAAAATAACCTCAAGATATCTGTTCAATGGTAAATCCTGAATAAATATGATTTATTGGTATTTCTTCCATGTCCAACCACAGTGAGACTTGTATAGGACCGCTTATAAAATCTGTGACCTTCAGTTTACATATCTATCAGATGGGCTGTAACATCAACTCAGTATTTGAGGTAAAGATGAAGTAGATAAAAGATTGACACTCCTCCCACCTGAAGGTAGGGCTAGGTTATTTTACCTTGTATTTCAGCAGGTTGTGGAACTGTTCGGATCCATTAAATATGGCAGAAATGAGGCTCTGCTCATTTTAGACCTAGACCTTAACAAACTAGAAGTTTCCACCTTCAAGCTCCTGGAACACTAGCACTTAGCCCCCAGGCATCGTGCAATGAGGAGAGGAACTGAGGCCTGCAGAGCAGCGACGGCACAACTGTTGCCCAACTGAAAGCCAGCACCACTCTGCCTTCTTAGAAGTGGACCCTGCAGCCCCAGACAAGCTGCTACCATTAACACCATCTGGGTCCATCCCCAATGACCCCTGCCCAAAAGGCAGATTTGTGAACCAAATGATTATTGTTTTTAAGCCACTATATTTTATTTATTTATTTATTTATTTTTTAAAGATTTTATTTATTTACTTGACAGAGACACAGCAAGAGAGGGAACACAAGCAGGGGGAGTGGGAGAGGGAGAATCAGGCTTCCTGCCGAGCAGGGAGCCCGATGCGGGGCTCGATCCCAGGACCCTGGGATCATGACCTGAGCCGAAGGCAGACACTTAACGACTGAGCCACCCAGGCGCCCCAAAGCCACTATATTTTAAAATGGTTATGTTAGGGTGCCTGGGTGGCTCAGTTGGTTAAGCGACTGCCTTCGGCTCAGGTCATGATCCTGGAGTCCTGGGATCGAGTCCCGCATCGGGCTCCCTGCTCAGCAGGGAGTCTGCTTCTCCCTCTGACCCTCCCCCCTCTCATGCTCGCTCTATCTCATTCTCTCTCTCAAATAAATAAATAAAATCTTTAAAAAAGATAAAAAATTAAAATATAAAATGGTATGTTAAACACCAGCAGATAACTGAAACTGTTATTATATCAACACCCTCTATGTGTTTCCTAAATGAAATCTACCATTTAATTTAGAGGGTAGGACTGAAGTTAAATAGCAGCCTAATGTTTATAGTAACTAACAGATTTATAAACAGAGCTTGTATTTCTGTCAAAGTTCTCAATTCCTTATTTATATCATAGTTTAGTGCATGACTGTGCTCTTCAATAGGTTCTCCTGGAACTTGGAGTAGAATTCATTGATATCTGGATACATTCTATCTTAGTTTATGATTCCTTTTTGTCCTGGAAAGATAGAAAGCATTACCTGTTTACTTTTGAAGACATCTCCTTGGTAGACTTATGTCAGAGTTAATTCAAATATTGCCTTTTATGTACAATTTGACTTTGTTATACTAACAACCTATCATCAATAAATTAATGTAGTTCAACATCATTTGAGCCACCAAGGCCAAGAAATGCTAGATAGCTGGTTTATTACAGGTGATTTGCATTATTCATCTAAGTGCTTATAAGGGCCTACTCTAACTAAAACCCCAGAGATCTAACTTTTACCCCTTTGCTCACATCAAAAAGCATAAAACTATGAGTTGTGTAAAGAAGAGATTTCGGAGTTTGAGAACCAAGTGCAATGATGTATCCCTTTTGGGAAATGCCTTGCTTCATGCATCTTTTAGATAGCTAAAGCCAATTAGCTAGAATTATAGTTGAATTGAATATGTAATTTTATAAAAGGTTGCCTAATTAGATCCATAGGGTGGCGCAGCATCTGAGTTTAAAGCCCAGCAGTTGTAAAGAGATTTGGCTAGCAAGCTCAGGGGTTGTGAGGGCTGGCAAGTGCAGTCTTCCAGCGGAATCTCCAATTCCTTAGGTAGTATCTGGGGATAGCTTGAGGCTACTGCTCAAGTCCAGAAGATAACAGCTGCCTCAGCAGAAGCAAGAACCACTAGGAAAGTGAGCCCACACTATTCCTGAATCTACGGCAGTGTTCATAAGCATTCCATGAAAGAAAGCATCCTGTGTTACTAATCTGAGCTATTTTCCTACTTAGGCTCATGACGAGGACGGCAAAGGGGGTAGAGCAAATGATCTGAATGTATAAATTATGCCACGTATTTTAATTTTTCACAATTTAAAAATTAAAAAACTAATCTCCTTCTAAATGTGTTGTGTAATATAGATAGATTTTCTAGGATGTGCTTGAAAAATTTTGTCGACTCAAGATGATCAACCTGTACCAAAAGAAATTTTGAAACTTTGCCAACAACTGTTCTGTTAAACTGAGCATTTGATATACATTGAGACTTACCTCGACCTTGTAATACAGCAAATACCTACTCTTCATGAAGACACCATCGTGTAGACCCTAGTTTAGGTATATGAAATAATAGACCTTATCAGAAAAAGTATGTTTTAACTCCGCTCTTGCTGTGACAGCTGCGATGATTTACAAATTATCCTCACTTTCTGTTACTGAAATCCAATGAACTCAAAGCTAAAATTTAGCAACACTGAATTTTTAAATAGTGATTGAGGTGAAGATGATGGTTAAATTATGGAGCATTGATATAAGAGATGCAGTGAAGGTAGAAAATGTGTGAACATTAAGTGCCTTTATTATTCATTTTACATTTCATCAGGTACCACATGGCATGAAAATATGCTGTCTTACTTCATTTCCTCGCTGCCATGACTGAGCTGCCCCACTCTTGGCTGCTGGCTTTTTTTTTTTTTTTCAAGTCACATTCCTTAGGGGCTACCTAATATTTTAAGGATAAGATGGATGAGGATTCCATGAATAAGCTTAAGATTTGCACACTAAAGATAATCTCACTTTGTTTAATGTCAGCTGTGTGAAAGTGCAACATAAAGAAAATAATTCTGAGGCTTCATATTCTCAAAAGATGTATCATGGTGTGCTTTACGTCTCATGCATTTACAATTAGTACTAACAGACAAGAAAAAAGTCTCCTTTACGCATTTTGAAGTGTATACTTCAAATAATGATTGTTGTTTTTAAATATACAAATATAGATTTTAGATTGGCATATTTTGCAGGGGTTCTGTATATTTTCATGTGGAAGTCAGTAATCTAACAACATTGACATAATGACTGGAGGAATATGCTCCAGTTTGGGTAACTTATCTCTAAATAGTTTGAGGGCAAAACTATCATCAATTATACTTCAGGTTTTATAATAGGTAATTATGACATATTCAATCACTTTAATGTATGATTTGACTTTGTTATGCTGACCCATCATCAAGCAATTATGCATATTAGTAACAATTACTGGGGGTGATTTTCTTTTTGTTTGCTTGTTTCTAGATATTAAAAATGGGTTCACTATGTGGGATTTTTTTTTTTTTTTTAATGTGGGATTTTTTTTTGAAGGGTTTTATTCAATAGGACTTGATACTGGGCAGAGTACCAGGCTTGGATGATGGAGATGTGGTCACAACAAAGAGAAAAGAGAAAATTGATGGTGATGATAAGTGAAATTTTTCAATCACAAGTAATTTTCTCTTCATAATAAGATATTATTCAGTTGATTTGGAAATTTCAACTTAATGTATTGTTTTTATAAGACACTTCTATAGGTTGTTAAAATTTCTTAACCAAGCATTGTTTTATTTCATCAATGATAGAGACAAGGTTATCACCAAATTTAAGAAATAAGTTTATAAAATTAAAGATGCTGACTGATAAAATGCATTAGAATTTTCTTAACAGAAGCATGACCATTTTTCAGAAGACATTGTATAGACAGGGAAACATGTCCATGTGGAAACAATTCAGTGAATTTAAAAGGTCCAAGGATTTACTGTATGATTAATGTAAACTTATAGCCATACAAAGGCATGATTTTTAATCTACAAATTCTACTTTTATTCTACCACACTGCTACATATTTTTTCTTTCTGTATTTTGAGCATATTTCATTTATATATTAATTCTGAATTTAAATAAATACACTTACACATATAAACTAATGTACACATAAATATACATATGTCTATAAATTATGAATCATTTTCAAATAATTTTTTGATCTAGATGTTTACAATATACCAGGCACTGAGCTTGACATTGATGGATATGAGAGAGAACATGGTAGAACATTGGAGAGGTTTTATTTTCTGACCTAGAGTAAACAAATTTCTAAAAGCTTTCTAGATGAGCCATCAAGAAAATTATTCTGCAACAGTTTCTACTTGTTACAAAGAAAAATTAGACAAAGAAAAATTCTACATTCAGTACAGTATTATTTCAGAAGTATATCAGTAATAAATGTTATAAATTAGCCTACATATAAAAATCTAAGCCATTTGATTTTAAGACTTTAATCATCAAATCAATGTCAGTCCACTTTCACATGTGAAATATTGAAAGGTTGTGTAGGTGAAGTTCTGTCTTTGGGGGCCTTACCTTAAAATTAAGGGGGAGAAAGACAAGTATGAAAAGTTTTAACACCAGTAAACAATGCAAATAGTTCAAAATCATCATATGGGAAATGATTTAGACCATCTGTGCTGTAGAAGTTTAATAGATTCAGGACAATGGGACAAAACAGCACAATGGAAGAACTTGATATTTCCAAAAGTAGTGGAAAGGCAGAGAGAAAGTTAGTGAGCATTATAGGAAAGCAATTCAGACAAATGGAAAATCACAAAATATGCTTAAGGCAGGCCAGACTGTAGAAAGTATTTTTCTTTTGACAGTTTTCTAGTAAGTACATTGATTATTAAGCTTATGTTTAAAAACAATAATGAAAAATTATAAAACTAATTATAGCCCACTTTACTCTGTGCCAGGTGCTATTATTTTGCAGATATTGATCTATCATCTAAATGTCCACAGCCCTTCCTACCCTGCTTAATTCTCAAATAAGAAATCTGAGGCACACAGAGGTAAATTGACTTTCCCAGACCATCAGTCTAATGATTAAGAGAGCAAATTTCCAAACCAGGACATCTGGTTCCAGATACCACACCCTGGATATTTATATTCCATCCTGAATCCACTCTGAAACACTGCAGGTTCTTTAAAGACACAAAGAATAGTTCCTTTATTGTTGTCCCTGTCAAATTTATACATAAACAGAGCTTAGCAGGTTCACAAGTTTACAAGTTGTTCTTTGCCTAGGTTCCTTAACACCTTCTCAAGTTTCTGTAAAGATAAATGATCTGATATATGTAAAGTGCTTAGTACAGTGCAGGACATCACATATTACAAGCACTTAACAAATAAGCATTAAGCAAATAAAAAAATAGTAATGGACGAAGTAGCATCAGAAGGGAAGAATAATATTGAGGCAGTAAGATAATAAACACATATCTACTTCTTACTCTGTGCTAAGCATTATTCCAAGCACTTCATGTTTAAATCATTTAGTCTTCAAAACACTCTAAGACTTTGGTGATATTACTGTCCTTATTTACAGTTCAGAAAACTGAGGCACTGAGTTTATATTTCCCAAATGTACACAGTTCTGGAGTCTAAAGTCAGAAACATTGTACTAAATTGCTTTTTTGTTGTTTATGTTTTGTTTGTTTTAAAGATTTGTTTACTTATTAGAGAGGGAGAGAGTGCATGTGAGCAGAGGAAGGGGCAGAGGGTGAGAGAGAATCTTAAGGGCTCCATGCCCAGCATGGACCCTGATGTGGGGCTTGATCTCATGACCCCAAGATCATGACCTGAGATGAAATCAAGAGCTGGATGCTTAACCGACTGAGCCACCAGGCACCCCTGTACTAAATTGCTTTTATTTAATATGCATTTATTTCTCCATAGATCAGTAATTTCCAATCTGAAGAAGCACATCTTCCAGAGATCGAGCCAGAGTGAGCCATGTAGGCTACGTTTAAATCATACCCATTCCTTCTTGCTCAAGCCCATGGCTGTATGAGCTTTTGCAAATGATAGGTATATTTATTTTACTGGGGTGGGGGTTATATGGTAGACACAGTCAAAACTCAGTTGTGTTAGATTTTCAAAAATAATTGAGCTTATTTCTAACTCTGGGATAAAGAAGTAAATTCAAAAATGCTTCAGAGGTCACATTTCTGTTAATTTTGCCTTTAGATTTAGGTTTATTTCTTGGATTAAAATATTTCTGGCTCTTATAACTGCATGAAAAAATTTCCTGCCTACCATTGAAGGATGTTAGCACAAAGTTCCACCATAAACCCTGATCATTTTTTCCTCTCTCTCTCTTTGTGTGTATATATCTATATATGTATATACAGAGGGAGAGAAAGAGAGAAAACATATACGGTATATATGTATATATATTTCAGATTGACAGAAAATTTGCAAAGATAGTAGTGCTCTCAAATACTAGTTTCTAATATTATTAACATCTTACATTAGTATAATACATTTGTTACAATTAATGAACCAATTTTGATACATTTTAATTAAAGTTGCAACTTTATTTAGATTTATGTAGTTTTTTTATCTAATGTCCTTTTTGTGTTCCAGAATCTCATACAAGGTACCATATTACATTTAGATGCCATATCTCCTTAGGCACTTTTTGTCTGAGACGGTTTCTCAGACTTTAAATTTTTTTAAGCAATTTTATTTAGGCATGATTAACATACAAAAAGCTATACATATATAATGTATGCAACTTAATTAGTTTGAAAATAAGTATATATCTATAAAACCGTTACCACAATCTATGCCGTAAATATATTCATCTCCTTCAAAAGCTTCTTTTCATCCCCTTTATTATTACCCTTATTATTATTATTATTGATGAGAGTACAACATAAGATGTATTGTGTTAGAAAATTTTTTTAAGTTTACAATATTGTTAACTACAGGTAAAATGTTATATAGTAGATCTCTAGGAGTTATTAATCTTACATGATTGAAACTTTGTCCCCTTTGACTGATAATGCTTCATTTCCTTCTCTTCCTTAGCCCCTGTCAGCCACCATTCCACCTTCTGTTTCTATGCGTGTGACTATTTTAGACCCCTCATATAAATGTAATCATGCTGTATTTGTCCTTATATGTTTGGCTTATGTCACTTAGCTTAATGTTCTCCAAGTCCTAAATTGTAACAAAAGGCAGAAAAATATTCCATTGTATGTATATACCACATTTTCTTCATCCATTTGTTCACAGGAACTTAGACTGTTTCCATATCTTGCCTATTATGAATAATGTTGCAATGAATATGGGAGTGCAGATATCTCCTTGAGATCCTGATTTTAATTCCTTTAGATATATTCCCAGAAGTGGGATTGCTGGATCATATGGTAGTTCTATATAACTTTTGGAGGAACCTCCATACTGTTTTCCATAGTAACTCCATAAAATATATCTCCACTAGCAGTGTACAAGGGTTCCAGTTTCTCCATATCTTGGCAATATTTGTTAACTTTTGTTTTTTTGTTTTATTTTGTTTATAATAATAGCCATCATAACATATATGAGATGTCTCATCGTAGTTTTAATATGCATTTCACTGACAATTAGTGATGTTGAGCATCTTTTCATGTTCTTGGCCATTTGTGTGTCTCCTTTGGAGAAATATCTATTCAGTTACTTTGCTCATTTTTTAATTGGGTTATTTGGTTTACTCTTGAGTTGCAAGGATTACTTGAATACTTTGGATATTAACTCTTTATTATATATACACTTGGCAAATATTTTCTAACATAGGTTCCCATTTTATTTTGTTGATTATTTCCTTTGTTGTGTGGAAGATTTGTAGTTTGATAAAGTTCCACTTGTCTACTTTTGCATTTGCCTGTGCTTTTGGTGTCACATCTAAGAAATCATTGCCAAGAGCAATGTGAAGAAGCTTTTTCCTTATGTCTTCTAGGAGTTTTATGGTTTCAGGTCATATGTTTAAGTCTTTAATCCATCTTGAGTTAATTGTATTTATAGTTTAAGATAAGGGTCCAATTTCATTCTTTTGCATGTGGATATTTCATTTTCCCAGTACCATTTATTGAAGAAACTATCCTTTCCCCATTGTACATTCTTGGCACTCTGGTTGAAGATCAGTTGACTGTATTTACATGAGTTTATTTCAAGGCTTTCTGTTCTATTCTATTATTCTCTATGTCTATTTTTATGCTAGTACTATGTTGTTTTGATTACTATAACATTGTAGTTTGAAATCAGGAAGGGTGATGCCTCCAGCTTTGTTCTTCTTGCTCAAAATTGCTCTGTCTATTCTGGGGCTTTTGTGATTTCCATATGAACCATAATGTTTTTTTTTTTTTCCCCTGTAAAAAATGCCATTGAGATTTTAATAGGGATGGGATTGAATCTATAGATTACTTTAGGTAGTACGGCCATTTTAACCTATATTAACTCTTCTAATCTATAAATATGTGATATCTTTCCATTCATTTGTGTTAGCTTTAATTTATTTCATGAATATTTTATAATTTTCAATGTATAAGTATTTCATTTCCTTGGATAACTTTATTCCTATTTTATTCAATATAATGCTATGTGGGATGATTTTCTTAATTTCATTTTGTGATTGTTCACTGTTGGTGTATGGAAAAGCAACTGGTTTTTGGATATTGATTTGCATCCTGCAACTTTACTGATTTTGTTGATTAGTTCTAACTGTTCTTTGAATGAGTCTTTAGGGCTTTCAACATATGGGATCATGTCATCTGCAAATGCATGATTTTACTACTTGCTTTCCAATTTGGATATATTTTATTTCTTTTTCTTGCCTAATATCTTTGCCTAATGTCTCAGCACTTTATTGAATAGAAGAGGTGAAAAAGGGGTTTTTGGAACACTACAGTTGAGTAGGAAGATACTAGTCTCCCCTTGTCACACAAACATTAACTATCAAATCATCCTAAATACTCCAGTTGACCTGAGGGCTGACAGAACAAACTCCACAGCTAAAGGGAGAGAAGAGACCATACTGAAAAAGGTAGTAAGTGCGGAGACAACAGCAGAGCACACACAGCACACACCAGAGACACTCCCTGAAGCACACGCCCTGGGCACTACATGACTTCTTCATCGGAAGGCCATTATTTCAGGAGCAGGAGACTTAACTGGCTTTTTTAACACAGAGAAGAAGGCAGAGACCCAGACAACATGCCAAGATGGAGGAATGTGTCCTAAATGAAAAAAAAAAAAAAAAAAACATGATATAGATCTAAGTGAGATAGATATAAATAACATGCCTGATGGAGAATTTATTTTTTTTTAAAGATTGTATTTATTTAGGGGGCGGGGCATGAGTGGCATAAGGGCAGGGGGAGGGAAAACAAACTCTACACTGAGCTCTCACCTGATACGAGACTTGATCCCGTGACCCTGAGATCATGACCTGAGCCAAAACCTAGAGTTGGACGCTTAACCAACTGAGCCACCCAGGTGCCCCTGATGGAGATTTAAAGCCACAATCATAATGATACTCACTGGGTTTGAGAAGAGAAGATATCAGTAAGACTCTTACCACAGAGATAGAAGAGTTGAAAAAGAATCAGAGATGAAGAATGCTTTAAATGCATTTGGAAATTGGCTTGATGCAGTGAACAGCAGGCAGGAAGAAGCAGAGGGATAAATTAGTGACCTAGAAGACAAAGTAATGGAAGTTAATGGAGATGAACAAAAGAGAGAAAGCAGAATTACACCACACGGGAATAGACTTAGGAAACACAGTGACTCTATCAAATGTCATAACATTCATATTTTGGGAGTCCCAGAATAAGAAGAAAGAGAAAAGGGGGCAGAAAATTTATTTGAAGAAATAATAGCAGAAAACACCCTTAATCTGAGAAAAGAGAGAGATGTGCATATCCTGAAGGCACAGAGAACTCCCATCAAAATCAACAAAGGCAGGCCAACACCAAGACATATTGTAATTAAATTTGAAAAATATAGGGACAAAGAAAAAATCTTAAAAGCAGCCAGACAAAAGAAGTCCTTATCTTACAAGGAAAGACCCATAAGACTAGCAGGAGATAGCTCAACAGAAATGTGGCAAGCCAGAGGGAGTAGTATGATGTATTCAAAGTATTAAATGGGGAAAAAAAAAAAACTTCAGCCAATAACACCCTATCTAGAAAGGCTATCATTCAGAATAAAAGGAAAGGAAAAGAGTGTTCCAGAAAAATAAAAACTAAAGGAGTTCATGACCACTAAACCAGCCCTACAAGAAGTATTAAAGGGGACTCTTTGAGTGCAAAGGAGAAACCAAAAGCAACAAAGACAAGAAAGGATTAGAGAAAACCTCCAGAAACAATGACAAAACAAGTAATAAAATGGCAATAACTACTTTGAATGTAAATGAAGTAACCACTCTAATCAAAAGACATACAGTGTCAGAATGGATAAAAAAAAACCAAGGCCTATTTCTATGCTGCTTACAGAAGACTCACCTTAGACCTAAAGACAACTTCAGATCGAAAGTGAGGGGATAGAGAAATATTTATCATGCAAATAGACGTCAAAATAAAGCTGGAGTAGCAATACTTATATTGGACAAACTAGACTTTAAAACAAAGACTGCAAGAAGAGATGAAGAATGGCACTATGTCAAAATAAAGGGGCAATCCAACAAGAAGATATAACAATTGTAAATACTTATGTACCCAAGATGGAAGCACCCAAATATATAAAACAGTTAATAACAAACATAAAGGAACTCATTGGTAATAATACAATAATAGTAGGGGACTTTAATATCCCACTTACATCAATGGACAGATCATCTAAACAGAAATAAATAAGGAAATAATGACTTTGAATGACACACTGGGTCAGATGGACTTAACAGTTATATTCAGAACATTCTATCCTAAAACAGCAGAATATGCGTTCTTTTCAAGTGCTCATGGAACATTCTCCAGAATAGATCCCATATTAGATCACAAAACAGACCTCAACAAATACAAAAAGATTGAAATCATACCATGCATCTTTTTTGACGAAAACACTATGAAACTAGAAGGAAACCACAAGAAAAAATGTGGAACGACCACAAATATGTAGAGGTTAAACAACATGCCACTACAGTGAATGGGTCAACCAGGAAATCAAAGAAGAAAAATAACCAGGGAAACAAAAGAAAATGAAAACACAACAGTCCAAAGTCTATGGAATGCCGCAAAAGTGGTCCTAAGAGGGAAGTGTATACAATATAGGACTACCTTAAAAGCAAGAAAAATCTCAAATAAACAAACCTAACCTTATACCTAAAGAAGCTAGAAAAAAGAACAACAAAGCCTAAAGCCAGCAGAAGGAAGGAAATAATAAAGATTAGAGCAGAAATAAATGATATATAAACTAAAAAAATAATAAAAGAGAATAAATCAATGAAACCAGGAGCTGGTTCTTTGAAAAAAGTAATAAAACAGATAAACCTCTAGCCAAACTTATCAAAAAGAAAATAGAAAGGACCCAAATAAAATCATGAATGAGAGTGGAGAAATAACCAATACCACAGAAAATACAAAGAAATAACCAATACCACAGAAAATACAAAGGAGAATATTATGAAAAACTATATGCCAACAAATTGGACAACCTGGAAGAAATGAATAAGTTCTTAGAAACACATAAACTACCAGAACTGAAACAGAAATAGAACACTTGAACAGACGGATAACCAGCAAAGAAATTGAATCAGTAATCAGAAAACTCCCAAGATATAAAAGTCCAGGGCCGAATGGCTTCACAGGTGAATTCTACCTAGGATTTAAAGAGAAGTTAATACCTATTCTTCTCACACCATTCCAAAAAATAGAAGAGGAAGGAAGCTTCCAAACTCATTCTACAAGGCCAGCATTACCATGATACCAAAACCAGATAAAGACTCCACTAGAAGAGAACTACAGCACAATATCCTTGACGAACATGAATGCAAAGGTGTTTAATTAAATACTAGCAAACCAAATCCAAAAAACTTAAAAAAAAAATCATTCACCACAATCAAATGGGATTTGCTTCTGGGTTGCTAGGGTGGTTCAATATTCTCAAATCAATCAATGTCATGCACCACATTAATAAAGAATAAGAACCTCATGATCATTTCAATAGATTCAGAAAAAGCATTTGACAAAGTACAACATCCATTCATGATAAAAACCCTCAACAAAATATGTTTAGAAGGGACATACCTCAACATAATAGGAGCCATATATGAAACACCCAGAGCTCAGATCATCCTCAATGGGGAAAAACTGAGAGCTTTTCCTCTATGGTCAGGAACAAGTCTCACCACTGTTATTTAACATGGTACTGGAAGTCCCAGCCACACCAGTCAGACAACAAAAAGAAATAAATGTATCCAAATCATCAAGGAAGAAGTTAATCTTTCACTACATGCAGATGACATGATACTCTCTATAGAAACCTGGAAGACTCCACCAAAAAACTTCTAGAACTGATACATGAATTCAGTAAATCTCAGGATACAAAATCAATGTACAGAAATCTGTTGCATTTCTATACACCAATAATGAAGCAGCAGGAAGAGAAATGGAAGAATCAATCCCATTTACAATTGCACCAAAAACAATAAGATACCTAAAAATAAACCTAACCAAAGGGGTAAAAGATTTATATGCTGAAAACTATAAAACACTGATGAAAGAAACTGAAGAGGCCACAAAGAAATGGAAAGACACTCCATACTCGTGGATTGGAGAACAAATATTGTTAAAATTCTATACTACCCAAAGCAATATACACATTTAATGCAATCCCTATCAAAATACCAACAGCATTTTTCACAGAGTGGAACAAACTATCCTAAAATTTGTATGGAACCACAAAAGACCCTGAATAGTGAAAGCAACCTTGAAAAAAAAAGAAAAGCAAAGCTGGAGGCATCACAATTCCAGACTTCAAGTTATATTACAAAGCTGTAGTGATCAAAACAGTATGGCACTGGCACAAGAATAGACACGTAAATCAATAGAACAGAATAGAAAACCCAGAAATGAACCCACAATTATATGGTTAATTAATCTTTGACAAAGCAAGAAAAGAATATCCAGTGGGAAAAAGTCTCTTCAACAAATGCTGTTGGGAAAACCGGACAGCCACATGCAAAAGAATGACACTGGACCGCTTTTTTACACCATACACAAAAATAACTTTCTGGGGTGCCCGGGTGGCTCATTCAGTTAAGTGTCTGCCTTCAGCTCAGGTCCCAGAGTCCTGGGATTGAGCCCCACGTCAGGCTCCCTGCTCAGCAGGGAGTCTGCTTCTCCCTCTCCCTCTGCCCCTCCACCCTGCTCATGCTCTCTCTCTCTCTCTCAAATAAATAAAATCTTTTAAAAAAATAACTTTCAAACTGGATTAAATGTGAGACATGAAACCATCAAAATCCTAGAGGCGAACACAGGCAGTAACCTCTTTGACATTGACCATAGCAACTCCTTTCTAGATATGTCTCCTGAGGCAAGGGAAACAAAAACAAACAATTGGGACTTCATCAAAATGAAAAGCTTCTGCACAACCAACAAAACTAAAATGCAACCTCTGGAATGGGAGAAGATATTTGCAAATAACATGTCTGATAAAGGGTTAGTATCCAAAATATATAAAGAATTTATAAAAACTCAACCCCCCAAAATTGCATAATCCAATTAAAAAATGGGCAGAAGACATGAATAGACGTCTTTCCAAAGAAGACATACAGATGGCCAACAGACACATGAAAATATTCTCAACACCACTGATCATCAGGGAAATGTAAATCAAAAACTACAATTAGCTATCACATCACACCTATCAGAATGGCTAAAATGAACAACACTAGAAACAATAGGTATTAGCAAGGATGTGGAGAAAGGGGAACCCTCTTGCACTTTTGGTGGGAATGCAGACTGGTACAGCCACTCTGGAAAACAGTATGGTGTTTCCTCAAAAACTTAAGAATAGAACTACTCTACGATCCAGCAGTTGCACTACTGGGTATTTACCCAAAGAATACAAAAATACTAATTCAGGAAAAAAGAACTGATTCAGAGATAAATGTACCCCAATGTTTATAGCAGCATTATCTACAATAGCCAAATTATGGAAACAGGCCAAGTGTCCATTGATTGATGAATGTATAAAGAAGAAGGTGGTGTGTGTGTGTTGTGTGTGTGTATAATATTACTCAGCCATCAAAAAGAATGAAATATTGTCATTTGCAGCAACATGGATGGAGCTAGACTGTATTATGCTAAGTGAAGTAAGTCAGAGAAAGACAAATACCATATGATTTCACTCATGTGGAATTGAAGAAACAAAACAAATGAGCAAATGGAAAAAAAGAGAGAGAGAGAATGAGAGAAAGAGAGAGAGAGAGAAGCAAACCAAGAAACAGACTCTTCACTATAGAGAACAAACTGATAGTTACCAGATGGGAGGTGGGTAGGGGATGGGTGAAATAGGGGTTGAGGATTAAGGAGTGCACTTGTGATGAGCACCGGGTATTGTATGGAAGTGTTGAATCACTATATTGTACACCTGAATCTAATATTACACTGTATGTTAACCAGCTGGAGTTTAAGTTTAAAAAAAAAGAAGTGAGAGAGGGCATCATTTTCTTGCTACAGATCTTAGAATAAAGGCTTTCAGTTTTTCACCATTGAATATAATGCTGGCTGTGGGTTTTCATATATAGCCCTTTTTATGTTGGCTAAATTCCTTCTATACCTAATTTGTTGAGACTTTTTATCATGACACGTTGAATTTTATCAAATGCCTATTCTGCATCTATTGAAATGATCATGTGATTTTCATCCTTCTGTCTGTTGATATGGTATATCACATTGATTGATTTATGTATGTTGACCCATCCTTTCATCCCAGAGATAAATCCCAATCGGTCATGCTGTGTGATTTTAATGCTCTGTTGAACTCAGTTGCTACTATTTTGTTATGGAATTTTTAATTCATATTATCAGAGGTATTGAATGGTAGTTCTGTTTTCTGTGCTGTCTGTATGGCTTTGTTTTTAGGGTGATGCTGGCCTCATAGAATGAATTTTTAAGTGTTCTCTATCTCTTTTTGGGGAGAGTTTAAGAAAGATTGGTATTCTTTAAATGTTTGGAAAATTCACCTATGACGTCATCTGGTCTTGGGCTTTTTGTTGTTGGGAGGTTGTGCTTAAGGATCCAATTTCTACTGTTACTAGTCTGTTCAGGTTTTCTACTTCTTGATTCAGTCTTGGTAGGTGGTATGTTTCTGAAAATTTGGATGTGCCAAGCATAAAGCCAGATATTATGAAATCATTACACACTCCACATGATGTTGGCATACTTTCTGTTTTCCAGAGAAAGTCAGATTACTTGCTGATCATTCATCTTTAATTACTGAAAAAGGATTCAAAATCATATTTGGCTAAAATCTTATCTATATGCTTACCTCAATAAAACATACTTTTTGGTACAAGAGTCACAGTCTTCCCATTCTTTCATCAATCATCAATGTTGTTTAGATTTCTGTGTATAGTTATACCTCTATGAGAGACACTAGCAAATGAAAATGTGTCTAGAAGTAGCTTCATTGGGGGAGAAGAAAAGTTTTAAAATCCTAACATGAATGGCTAAAAGAGTTGAGGAGTGTAATCTGTAGAAGCAGGGTTTTTTTTTGCTGAATTATGTCTCTCTAAATTCATTTGTTTGAAATCCCAGTCCCTCAGAATGTAAGTATTTTTAGACTTGAAGTCTTTAAAGAAGTTGTAGAGTTAAAATAAGGCTGTCAAGCTGGGCCCTAATCCTATATGACTGGTATCCTTATAAGAGGAGGAAATTTGGATACACAGATGCACAAGGGAAGTGTTGGCAGAGAGGGAAGAAATCACCTGAGGACAAAGTAACAAGAGGGTGGCCATCTGCAAGCCAGGGAGAGAGGCTTCAGAGATCAACTGTACTGGCAATGTATCTTGAACTTCCAACCTCAAAACCTATGAGAAAATAATTTTCTGTTGTTTAAGCAACCCAGTCTGTGGTATTTTGTTATGACAGCCCTAAAAAACTAGCAAACTAATAGAGAGGAGGTGTGATAAAGTCATTGGATATCTGAAATAGTGTCATATTAAAGTATACGCATAATTGTTTTGAATTATCCCATAAGAAAAAAAATAAGAGGCAAAAATTTCCAGAGGGCACATATTGAATGGAGCACTGGGTGTTATATACAAACAATGAATCATGGAACACTACATCAAAAACTAATGATGTAATATATGGTGATTAACATAACATAATAAAATTAAATTTAAAAAAATGGATAGTTGTTCCATTTATGTTGCTTTAAATGGCAAAAAGGAAAAAAAATGATGGAGAAAGAAGGAAGGAAAGAAGGAAGAAGAGACTGATTATCCCTTTTGGCTATATAATTCTTATATTTAGGTATCAAGTTAGATAATACTTTAGGAAATACTTTGATAATCAGACATCCTCTAGCACTCAGTACATTGTCTTGAAAGTGGTTGATATGTGCTTGCTTTATTTCCTATCTTCCATCCTAAAATACAAGAGGATATAAACCAGGTCTGTTTTTAATCTTCATATCCAATATTTAGCCAGACTGGAAGAGAGGGCAAGCAGTAATCATTTGCTGGAAGGAAGGGAGGAGGGAAGGGGGGAAGAGGGAAAGAAAGAAAGGAAGGAGGGAAAGAAAGGAGGAAGGGGTGGATGGAGAGGATAGAAGAGAAGGAAAGAAGGGGAAGAAAGAGAGGGGAAGGGGAGGGGAGAGGGAGGGAGTATAGAAAGAAGGAAGAAGGAAAGAAAGAAGGCAAATGAATGAATGAGGCAGTGTAGTCTCCCTCAGTTGGAATTATCACAGAGAACTAAATCACTGTTAGGAGTGCTGAAGAAGGAATTCTCAAAGGTGGGTTATTTAGACTAAACGTCCTCTATCTCTTTTTAAGATTGAAAATTCTATGAACTTACTATATAACATGTTGAGAAACACTTAAAATATCAATATATCCTTCAAAACTCCTTCAGTTTTCTAATAAATGAGTTGACATATGTAGCATTTAAAATAGCAATTGGTTCTAGTCTGATTAATTGCTTGTTAGAATAATCATGCTCTCTACCTTCCCCAGGGAGCACTCAACTTAAGTGACATTCTTTATAACACATTATGTGCTTCCTCTTTTGAATTAAGAACCTTTAAAAATAGCCATATAATAATAAATGAGCAAGTAAACATCCATTTGCTCTTATTTGGTGACTAATTGGGAGATAATTCAGAAGTTATTTTTAAAGTTGAAATTTCAGGATTAGTTCCGATAGTTTTTTTTTTTTTTTTAATCCTTTTATTTGGATGAAATGGATTTTTTAAAAACATTTTTTAGCTCTGAAAAACTGAGGCTGTATCTGTATTACTTAGGGCCCAATTTACACTCATCTAAAATATCTCTCACCAGTAATAACACACTTTTGATATATTTTTAATGAACCATTCAATTATTTTTCTATTGTAAAATTTAATTTGCCATTTTAGAGCCGAGTGTTTTTGTACAGGATTTACATACTTAACAGAAACGTTTTAAAAAAGATTTGTACATTCACATTCAGTCACAGAACCAAATAATTATAATAATGCAATGATAATCATAATAGTGAAACAAGTCTAGGCAATTAAATGTCTTCTCAACATAGCTCATAGTTCCCTACCTATTTTGGGAAGTTTTTTCATAGCTTTCCATTTAATAACAGAAAACAAGTTGTTATACCGAAGTTAGAAAATTACATATACTTTAGTCAGTTTAATGAAGTAAATGTAGCTTTTTATTGCCAATAACTGATGAGATCTTTTTATAGAGCTCCTGTCCCATATAGATAGTGGAGAAAAACAAACAAAAAAACAATCTTAGTCTAACTGCAAACTCCCCTGTGAGTAATATAAGCAGTCTCTTGGATAACTCAGTATTATTTTTTATTTAAAATACTCAGTGTTATGGCCCAATAGAGGGGAATACTCAGTGGATCCATAATCCTTAGTGTTCTGGATATATCTGGATATGTGTCCCCTACAGATCAGTGAGGGATATTGCCTAACTTCTGATTTCCAACTTCTTTACACCATCCCCCAGAAACTGGGTGGGGGACGTTATTTCTTCTATGTAATATCCAATTTTTAACCTGTGTTAATAAAATGCTATGTCTAATTAGGCAAACCTAGTTTAGGATGAGCCAGATTGAAACTACAATAATTTAGAAAATCCTTTTCTGTCAACAAGGGTTCACTTTTAGAAATTGTTCTTTCTGTATTAATATTCTCTTCTAGCAAACAAAAGCTGAACATTGACTCTTTATTTCTGTTATCATTCCAAGGATATCAGAACTAATCAATGACACTTCCAATTTCACCTCAATCACCAATATTTTCTCCTTGCCAAGCCTTAAGAGAGAGAGATATTTTGACTGAGAAAGAAGAATATGTTATATGGAGAAATGCAAAAGGGAAAAGCCAACCAATTTCTGATTCCTAATCAATCAGGATGTTTGAGAGTTCAGGAAAAGAGGTAGCATTAATTTGAAATTAATTGGTATGTTAGAAACTGGGTGGCTGAAACAACAGAAATTTATTTTCTCTCAGATCTGGGGTCTAGAATTCCAAGATCAAGGCACTGGCAGGGTTGGTTTACACTGAGGCCTCTCTCTTGGTTTGAAAATAGCCACCTTCTTCCTGCTATGTCCTCACATGGTTGTCCCTCTATGCATGTGTGTTCCTCACATGGTTGTCCCTCTATGCATGTGTGTTCCTCACATGGTTGTCCCTCTATGCATGTGTGTTCCTGGTGTCTCTTCTTTTGATAAGGACACTAGTCCTTTTAGATAGGGACCCATTCTTATGACTTTGTTTAACCTTGATTATCTCCTTATGAGGCCTCATTTCCAAATATAGTCACATTGGGAATTAGGGTTTGAACATAAGAAATTTGGTGAATGCAATTCAGTCCATAAAAATGAGATCAAAGAAAATATATTTCCAAGTATTTCATGCTTGTTCCTTGTTCTTTTCATAAATTTCCTTATTGTGCCTTTATTTCTTCCCCTTCAACTCTAGCAAAGTTTCAAGTGACTTTTATCCAAGACAGTTAATTAGACCAGTCAGATACTGGCATATTTTCTTCACTGGTCTGTGCAAGTTCCCTCTGTTATTTGCTTGATTGATTGAGTGATGGATTAATTGATTCCATTTTATTCCCTTCCCCACCTTCACCTCCCATAAGCAATGATTCTGATGTTTTAATGGATGCCTTTTTATCTACTTTCTTGCAAAATTGGTACTGTTTTATGTGTATCAATTTATATAAGTGTCGTGCTGTATATACTGTTTCTTTCCTTTTTTTTTTCACTGAAAACCAGGTTTTTAAGATCTCCTGTTTCTATGTGTGCCTCTAATCTGTGTTTCTAACCACTATAAACATTCCATGGTATGCATCCAACACATGGCTTTTGAATTTTGACACGATTGTCATTGTCATCTTTGAGTTAACTGAAATAGAGATCTATTCATATACCCACAGTTGCATCAACTGTGCATCAACAAAAGACCCCTCAAAACAAAGAAAACAAGCCCAAAATTACAAGTGTAAATAAAATATAACAATAATGATAACAATAATAATAGACTATAATGACAATAATCAACTGTTACATGAACTCATTTAAGCAAATCCAAAAATTAAATAAGAAAATATGAGCCTCCATGGTCTTCTGAAATTTTCTAGTAAAAAGGCATGATGGGGTTAAAAGTATGTGTTATAAATAACTGAAAGATGAAACAAAGAGAGTAGAGTGAGGTGATTTAGCTTGAATTCCCTGGGAGCAAATCCTAAGGTATGTAATCTACACAAAAGACCTATTAAAGAAATTTCCCAGGAGAAACTCTTTGGAATTGGGAGAAAAGCAGAATGAGAGGAAGAAGCAAAGCAAGAGTTCCATTTCAAGCAAAATGCCACCTACAGGCTGTTCCTGCAGGAGAATCCCAGAGCATAAATGCAACCTCAGGGCCTGTCCAGATTTGGCAGAGGATTTGCATACAACACCACCCAGTTACTGAATGGCCCCTGAGTGGCTAAGTGCTGCCTGGAGCTCTCCTGGGGGAGGGAAGTTTCTGAGTCCAGCAGTCCTGCACTTGTTGGCCAAGTGGCTACAACAGCCCAGGCACAATTCTGTGAAAAGAGTAACAGGTACAAGTGTATTAGGAACAACAGTGCACAGAAGCCAGGGGGTGGGGCTGAGGAAATGATAGATGGGATCAGATGGGATCTGAACAGAACACTGATAATGTCTGCTATGTGTGAAAGATTGGAGAAATCTTGATCTCGTGACTAGATTGTAATGAAAGACAACACCCATGCAGAACTGTGGATTGCCAGATTTTATGATTAACCAATGTTGTTAAATAGCACTTAATTTACTTACTGCTGTTTTAGTACTAGGTAAAATTGTTCTGGCTATGAGTTGAAAAAAACCTGACAGTTTTCTCCTCAGCTCTAGACCAGCACCTTCCTTTCGCATTTGAGAAAATCTGAAACCTAGAAGCCTTAGGGAACATCTTTCATGCCCTGCCGAGTGCCAGTATAAGTTCTGGGACCCAAGATTTCTGAACTCCATATTTAATCATGAATTTTAGAAAAATAATCATTTTACACAATAACATTTACAATCACACAATTTTTCAACTGCTTTAAAATGAAAACCTTGAAGATTTAGGCATTTTAGCCAGTAAAATTTAGAAGTACATACATGTTCAGGATAAAGATCATAATGGACACAGAGGTGTGGGAAATGAATTTTAATTAAATAAATGAGGGGATGAAAATGAGAACACATAGGTGTAATAGTGGTGAGTATAAAATTGGTGGCAGTCTGGATTATTTTCTTTAGGAATTAGCATATCTTAAAAGAATGCTTGTTCAATGTATTCAATTCTTAGAAGAGCTTTTAAGTTGGTCTGGTCAGTGAGTCATGGTTTAAAACCTGTCAGTGAAAGCACATAAAAAAAAAAGAAAAACTATCATTTTTTAATGTCCTATCTTTGACCTATTTTCATATTTCAAATTATTCCTTATAATTCTTCCAATATAACCTTCTTGAACTTAATAGTACTTTTAAATGTAATGCTTCTCTTTAGCTAGATAGGTGATTTTTAGCTCTTCAAGTTGGTGTCATAAGTAGGTCAGCATAATGAAATATATAGAGAGCAATGAAAATAAGCAATTTTTGAAAAATTGCAGATTTAGTTTTGAATTGTGGGCTCTTCTAAGTCTTTGTAATCCAAAAAAAAAAAAAAAATCAGGCAGCATTGTTTATAGTTCAAACCATTTTTCTATCAAATACAGCTTTTCCAGATTTTTACAGAAAATAAAAAGAGATTAAATAATTAGAAAATACCTTAAACACATTAAATGAAGGCTCTAGAAAAATGTTTTATTTTAGTATGACACTGATAATTTATACTTGATTATAAAATAAAAATATGGTATATCAAGATAAATTTATCAAGTATTCAACATTTCAAAATTCACTTTAATGCATCTGTATCTTTCCTGCTTAAATTACATAATATATTTTTAAGTTTTAAATTGAGAATTTTCCTTAAAACCTTTAATAAATAACCAACACTATAACATCATTTTCCCAAATTAAGGTCAAGTTAAGGATCCATAAGCAATTCAGATAAATTAAACAAAAAATAATTATATGTATCTCTTTTATTTTATTGTATGATTGATTTTCTCTTATATTTTAATGAGCATTTTAGGAAAATTACACTGAAATGTGTCAAACAGATTTAATTAACACTCACTTAATATGCAAAAAACCCCTCTATTTTTCATGTCAGTGGGATTCTTATGTTTTTTTATCCACTATCCTAAAAAAATTGTGTCAAATTTTAAAAATTAATGTTATCATTAATACCAAACATGAAACATATGTAATTAGCAGAGTTGGTTCCAGGTTTTGTGGAACAAATGCTTATATAATTTGTGGGAGCTCTTTTAGAGTAAAATGATTCAACCTTACAAATATGAAATTAGTATACACGTGAATGTTTATTTTACACTGTGAAAATAATTCACAAAAAATTATAAGAATACTTAAAAGGTGACAAATATCACAAATATTTTCCTAAAGGGACACCTGGGTGGCTCAGTCAGTTAAGTGTCTGTCTTCAGCTCAGGTCGTGATGCAGGTGTCCTAGGATCGGGCCCCATATGGGGCTCCCTGCTCAGCAGGGAGCCTGCTTCTCCCTCTCTCTGCTGCTCCCCCTGCTTGTGCTCTCTCACTCTCTCTCTCTGTCAAATAAATAAATAAAATCTTTACAAAATATATTTTCTTTACATTTAGATTTTTTTACTTCCACTAGGATTCTTCCTTTCCATCACAATTGAATCTGAAAATAATTCTGAATCCCAGTAGCTCTGAAAAAATACAAAATTAACACTAAATTAATTACACAAAATAATTGTAATGAATTTTAAAATTAAAACCATGTTGCATTAAGCCATTAAGGGTAATTAAAATAGTCATGTTGAATTCCTGATGAATATGTGTAGTTTTGTTAGTGGAATACTTGTTTCTTTCCATCACTTCCATATGTCAGAGGCAGTTTGTATGACTGTTTCTTCTTTAACCACTATTCGTAACAGGGAAAAGATATGTCAGGTACTTTGTAAAATAATCCTGATACCTTGGGTTGCATAAAATATGTAACTTTACATATCAACATATCAGCTGTATCCTGCTATCATAGGAAATCTATTTTATTTGAGTAAATTCACATGAAAAAGAAAACTGTGGTGTGTCTATGATTGTTTATGTTGTATTGCTGAGTATTTTTCTGACAGGAAAAAACTTTCTATTTGAGTAGGTCTTGCTAAGAACTTAATCTCTGCTCTACTTACAATTTTATGTCTGAAAATTAGAAAAGTTTCCACAGGATAGTTAAAGACGCCATACCTTTCAGATCTTATTTCTTCTCCAGTTCACCACTACTAATAATGAGATTTAGGACATGTTGATATCACTGTAGCATCTCTTGTTTTCTACCTTTGTGTTATTATGCTGGATGAGTTGGCTCAGTGACTGCTGAGGGTATCCTCAGACCCATCCCTCTACCTGGATACCTAGAAATAACTGCTCCCAAGAGTATTAACTACATAAGAATATCTCACTAAAACCAAACTTAACATACCCCAACATAAATTCCCATTTGTCAAATTTGCCATTTGACAAAAAGACTTGATCTATTTCAATTCTAGTGAAGGAATTAGATAGTAAGGACATTGGGTAGAAAGACATACCAGTCTTGACCAACTAGAGTTTAAACCATAAAATCCTATGAACCCACTCAAGAGCCTTACCATGCCTTGGGAAGGGCCCCATTGAAATGAGAATTCCTCAGTTGGTTAAGTGTCTGCCTTCAGCTCAGGTCATAATCCCAGGATCTGGGGATAGAGGGCTTCATTGTGCTCCCTGCTCAGCAAGGAGCCTGTTTCCCCCTCCCGTCCCGTGTCCCCGCCTGTGTTATCTCTCGCTATCTCTGTTGCTATCTCTATCTCTGTCTCAAATAAATAAATAAATGAAATCTTAAAAAAGAAATGAGAATTCCTGAACCTTCCCTTCAGTAACTTCTTGTAAATCCAACTAACTAATTAACTAAATATATAAATAAACACATGTAGCAGTTTCTAATGACTCTGCTACTGAAATCTACACTGAAGCAGTGCCCGAGAAACACTACATTAAAGCACCTGAAGGATAATAAAAGCACACAAGGCTGTTCTTAATATGTGTTCCAAGACCCCAGAAAGAATTCCTGCTCCGGTGCCCCCCCAAAATACTTTTCATAGTTTCTTATTCATACAGAGATGTCTTTCTCAGGCTTAAATATGGACTTTTGGAAGAGCAATATATTAATTCGAATCACTTTTGGGGTGGGTAATATTATTATATACATTACATTTCACACATTGCATGATTTTCTTTAAACAGAAAAGAATATGATAGTGAAAAAAATATGTAGGAAAACTCACAAAGGAACTGAGTTATTAAGTGTTTTTTTTCTCAGGCAGTAATAGATAAAGAGCTTTGCTGTGTTTCCAACCCATTGGTAGGAGAATAGTGTGAACACGTCAGAAGATTATACAGAATCATACATAAGGGATCAACATAGCGAGTGCGAACACATGCCAGAAGATTATACAAAATCATACATAAGGGATCAATATAGGGAGGATGTTTATTAGATTGGTGACATAGGAAAAGCAGCTGAAGTAGGTAGTACTTGATCTATAAATTATAAGACAAACAGATTTACCATAGATGAAAACATGTAAGGTCTGATACCCCTTTGCTTGCTTACTGAACCAGAATTATCATTCAATACTCAGCCAAGTGGTAACTAACCCAAAAAGCTTTCCTCAACACTTCCTTTCCCTTCAGGAGAATTGGGTCTTTCTTTCCTCTGTTTTCCTTCTATCATGTGTTCATATGATGGCAATTATCGCTGTAAATGATAACTGCATTCAGGAATATCTTGTCATTGGATAGTTACCGCCTTCATGGCATGATTCCGTCTTGTTCATTTTGCATGCCCAGCAAACAATATGTGCCACTTTGTTTACATTCAAGAAATGTTTGTTGGCTATAAGAATAAACATGGGAGCAATAGAACTAGTCAGAGTTATGAGAAAAAAAAAAGAACCACCACATGGTTTATATTTGATGAATAGTAAGTTGATTTTGTTTTTATAATTTTTTATTATGTTATGTTAGTCACCATAGAATACATCATTAATTTTTTGATGTAGTGTTCCATGATTCATTGTTTGTGTATAACACCCAGTGCTCCATGTAATATGTGCCTTCCTTAATACCCATCACTGGGCTCACCCATACACTGTTGGTGGGAATGCAAGTTGGTACAGCCACTTTGGAAAACTGTGGAGGTTCCTCAAAAAGTTAAAAAAAAATGTAAGTTGATTTTGACCAACAATTGTGAAATATACACTTGAACAGATATCCAGAAATCTAGGCTGCGGCAATATTGAAGAGAGCTCTAAATACCAGATGACATAACTTATACTAAACTTGGTCATTATCAGCCAGTCTCTAGAGATATTTTAGCCGGAAGGGGGCATTCTTGAATCCTGACAAAGGAAGGATTGTGTTGTCATAAGACCAGTTTACAAGCAGTGAAAAAAAAAAAATTAAATACCTCTTTTTAATGCAAGGTATATTTAGTCAACTATTGCCTGTTGATATAATTCAGAATTAATATTCTTTAACTGCATTATTGTGGACTCCAAAGAGCAGAAGAATGAAATTTGTGTAGAAAATAAACTTAAGGAATTAACTTTGAGCCGAAGAAGAATATTTTTATAAACAATGTGATGTAGTGACATATACAGACACATAATTTTTCAGGAACTCAGGAGGAAATTGAGTTTATTTCTGATTGCCATGTGTCCTCTAGAAAGTAACAGACAAGGTCATTTGTTGTGTAGGTAATTGGGTTGAGGAAAAATGTAGGTAGAATTTGATGAGTTATAAAGAAAAAGTAGCATTTGTGCATCTGTATAGGAAGAAATGAGATCAGTGATTTGGAGAAGGTGATAGGGACCAAGCTAAGTTTCAAAATCATGTATAATATACAGAACTGATATGTCATTGCTTCTTGTTTCCCTCCTGCAATGGAAAGCTACCATGGTATCAGATAACAAAACAGAATACAGATTACGTGAACATTTGTATTTTGTCAATTTAGCTACATAAGAACTTTTCCCAAAATATCTTCCTCTGAGCAATTTCATGTTAACATGAACTATATCTTATTCACATAGACATCTTTTGACTCGCATAGACATTTTGCACAAGATTTGAAAAGCAGAATGAAAAATAACAGCTATACAGCAATGATAGGTAGGTAGATAGATATACAAATATATAGGAAGAGCTCAGAAGGTCAGTACAAGGCATGAGGTGTTATTACTGCCTACACACATCACTCGTGTGTTGGTTCTCCTTATCAGCATGAGTTTGCATCTAGACTCACGGCTTCCTTAGACCTTGCCAAATCTTCCTTCAGTGTCCTGCACTCCCGGGCCAGATTACCTTTATTTCCATGATGAGTATCACAAACTTCTGCAAGACACCCTCATTACCAAAACTGGAGGCCTGGAGTCATAGACACTCATGAGGTTCCTATCTATCCTCTTGGTTTACAGCTCATCTAAACAGGTCTGATGTTACCATTGCTTGCCTTGTTTCATGTCCACTTTCTCTTCCTGACCACTTGTCTTGAGGATTTTGGTTTCCTGTACCAGGGATAGATGCAACAGACTCACATAGACCACATAACCAGCCCAAACAATTGTGCAAAGCCCAGTCACTTAATAAACCTCACATTGCTCTACTCTTTTCATTAAACCCTAAAATAATTCTCATATAATGTTGATAGTTTCCACAGCAGGCATGGTAGCAAAGAGATTTTATAGTTCTGTTAGCAGAGTGAGGAAAGTGGCATATCAGAGCCTCTGGACTGGGCAGAGAATGAGTAAAACTTCGTCCCTATCAATATAACTCATGAATAACCATTTTTTGAAGAATTCACATATTAGCCAAAAATAGTTGTTTTATTACTCAGTGATTATCTACAAATGTATGTAACTTTGAATTATTTTCTATCTCAAATATATTATCTGTATATGTATATATGCTCACATTTTAAATTGTTTTTTCTCTTTCCTTCTACATCATCACTTCAACCCTGTCCTGCCAATGTGCATAGAGTAAAACATCTATTTTGGGAATGGCTAATTAACTTTGACAGGAATAATAAGTAATAATTATGCTTGATCTACCACTATTTATATATTCGGCATCAATAGTATGTTGTCCCTATAGTAAAGCAATATCTTATACTTTAAGAACCAAAATGGTAACGTTAAAATTTTATTGAATTATTAGGGAAAAATAAGTGGGATATTATCTCCAGATGGGCAGTATTTTATGTATCTTAACTAGTTTCAACTTCATCTTTTTTTAAAAAAATAAACACAGGAGGGGTGTCTGGATGGCTCAGTTGTTAAGTGTCTGCCTTCGGCTTAGGTCATGATCCCAGGGTCCTGGGATCAAGTCCCGCATCGGGCTCCCTTGCTCAGCGGGAAGCCTGCTTCTCCCTCTCCCACACCCCCTGCTTGTGTTCCCTCTCTTGCTGTCTGTCTCTGTCAAATAAATAAATAAAATCTTAAAAAAAAAAAAAATAAACACAGGAGGAAAGGTTTTCAATGATTACTCATGTATCGATATTGTGATAAGTTAGATCAATAGTTTAAAATGTACAACTGCATTACATGGAAACATATAAAGAGTTTATAAGTGTTGATGGAATTTTCCCTCTAAACAGTTAAAGAAGTGGGCACATACAAACTACACTCAATGGAGGGGGGTAAAATAACAATTCCCTAGGACTTGTTTATTTAAAATATTTATTTAAAATAATTGCATCCTATTAAGTAATGGAAAAAATTAACTTAAGGCATATAAGGTGGTCTAGTCAATCTTTTCCCATAACTAACATTCTAAATTTAGTATTCTCTATGCAGTGAAATAGGAAACGTATTAAACATGTATCATTCTATTTTGCAGAATACACCTGCTACATAAATACCAGAAAATTACTTTCCAGTTGTGAGAGAAGTCTAGCTATGTTTCACAGCTAACAAATAATTGCAAGCGAGACAGAAGAGGCTACTATAGTATTATAAATTTCTACTTCCAGTCTTTTTATTTTCCTACATTTTCTTTCTGAGTCAAAAATCCTCCCCTGTTTCTAAGTATATTTCATAGCTCCAGTAAAAAGTGATTTATGCAGGCTTGACTTAGTTTTGTGAATTTTAGAGAAGCACACTTTTTTAAAAAAATGTTTTATTTTATTGACTTAAACAAAAAAGCAGTGTTTAGAAACAAGTTGATTATAGGGAGGCTGAAAATGAGAGTGATCATGGGGAAATTTTAGATGTGTAAATAAGTTTTAGTGCTAGCTTCATCAATTATAATTTGTGTTATTTTGGACAAATTATGTGCTCTTTTCAAGCTTCAGTTTTATCATTCATAAAGTATTATACAAATACATCCAAAGTATTATACATACTTTGCTTTCCCTATTGTCAAACCCTGCTCACTTTGCATTTATAGATTCTCCTTCCATCATCTGTATCTTTCTACATAACACGGCCTTAGTCCTCTGCTGAGCAGGGCCATGCTGATACCTTAGATGAACTTAGTCTCTGAAAAATGTCCTTATAGATACTATTTGTCTTCTTAGTCCTCACATTTATTATGGAAATTAGGATGCCTTAGCTGATCTTAAGCTAGATATGAAACTGACAACCTTATCAGGAGGTGGTTTTATGTGATTTACTTCAGGGATAACACCTTTCACAAGCTAAACTCACCCACTACACTATGATAGATGCTAACAAGGGTTTAAGATTCCAGGCTTCATTTACCATTGAGAAACTACTGTTGGCCATAGTTTGCTGTGGTAACAGAGGAGATTTTTCACAATTAATTGAAAAAACTTAAAATATTCTTTCTTTTTCAAATTACGTATCTTTGTGGGTCCATATTTTCTTCATATATGCCCAACAAAACAGTACGTAGCAACTGATTGAATGCAGAAGCAGATATGAGGAATAAGCCACCCTATATTAAACTAGATTTATGAATAAAATGAAATATCATTAAATAGTTTTATAATTTTTAAATTTGTTTTGGAAAACAGTTGTTTTTCATAAGAATGTTGTCTATAATAATATAGATTTAATACTGTCATCTTTAAATGAATAAATTTTTAATTTTTTAAATTTTGAATGTAGTAAATATAGAAATAAACAAAAAGCTCTTTAACCTCCTCAATAATTTTCTAAGATTATAAACAGATCTTGGGATCACAACTTTTGAGATCCTCCCTTCAATTTTATTCTGTTGGTTGAGTGGTCTGTCTTTACCTAAGTGGCATACCCTCTTAACTACTGCAACTTTAAAAGAAATGTTGGGGGGCCTGGGTGGCTCAGTTGGTTAAGCGATTGACTTCAGCTCAAGTCATGATCCTGGAGTCCCAGGATTGAGTCCCAGGATTGAGTTACACATCGGGCTCCCTGCTCAGCGGGGAGTCTGCTTCTCCCTCTGACCCTCTCCCCTCTCATGCTCTATCTCTCTCTCTCCCTCTCTCATTCTTTCTCTCTCAAATAAAAAATAAATAAATAAAAGAAATGTTGGCATTGAGTAAGGCTAGTTCTTTCACTTTCTTTTTCTTTTTCTTCAGTTCCTTGTGGAGCTGAGAAATAAGGAAAGGAAGGTGAATTTTACCTTATATTTCAAATACTTAAGAGGTCAGTGGGGGGAGAGGATGGGTTAAATCGGTGATGGGAATGAAGGAGTGCACTTGTGATGAGCACCGGGTGTTGTATGGGAGTGTTGAATCACTATATTGTACACCTGAAACTAGTATTACACTGTAATGTTAATTAACTAGAATTTAAATAAAAACCTAAAAAAATACTCAAGTATTATTTGAATTTGTATTTTCATATAGACATGTATTATTTATACAATACAATTTAAAATATGTAAATATTTAATAATACAAGATTGAATTAATATTAAAGATATAATAGCCTGAGTCATTTACACATTCAAATGTCAGAACCTTTAACACATCAACAATAGGGTATGGCCATAACTCATGAAAAGAAAAAGAAGAAACTTTTTAAAATGAAGTCGACAGTAATCAGAATGTTAATAAGAAGAAATTGTTGATCTGAGAAGTATAAAGTGTTCATATCAATGTTGTTGGAAAAACACAGTATTTAATATGAATCAGAGATTTCTCATACTTAAACATGTTGGCAAGAATGCTGGTAGGAATGTAGACTTCAAATATAGAAATACTTCAAAAACAGAGTATACCAAAGAAAATTACAGACCAGGAGATATGCATAAGATTTATAACAAGAATGCAATGTATAAGTACAAAAATTAAATATTTATTGATGTATCATATATATTACATTATATTAAGTAAACATGAATGAGAAATATGTCTCAAAAGAAAGTGTTGAACAAGAAAGTCACACAAGAACAGAATGTACACATAAATATTTCAGAAATATTTAATATAATTTTAACTTAAAAACACTAGTGACCAATTTTTCACCTAAAGTTCTTCTATTTCTCTCTTGCTATATATATATATATATATATGTATATATATATAGAGAGAGAGAGAGAGGGAGAGAGAATGAGCCTATGAAATAGAATATATATAATATATATATGTATCATATTTTCCTTCTAAATTATCATAGCCAGGCTTTTTAATAAGTAAATCTATAATCTTGCCTAGGATAAAAATCAAGTTTAGAAGCACATTACCTGACACCCCTTTTTAAAATTACACTTTTTATTTTGTGATAAAATATAGATTCACATACTTATATGAAATAATACAGAGATGACTTACACCCTTTACTCAGTTTCCCCAAATGGTAACATCCTACAAGCTTTAGTGCAATATCACAAGCAAGATATGAACAGTGATGATACATAACATTTCTGTCACCACAAGAATTCTTCATACTGCATTTTTACAACCACACGCTCTTTCCTTCTGCTCCTGCCTCTTCAGTAAGCCCTGGCAAGCACTAATCTGATCTCCATTTCTATAATTTTGCCCTTTCAATATTGTTATATAAATGAAGTTGTAAAACATGTTACCGTTTGGGATTGACTTTTTTCACTCAATATAATTCCCTTGAGATCAGTACAAGTTGTGAATATCAATCGTTCCTTCCATTTTATTGCTGAGTATTATTCCATAGTATGGATACACCAGTTTGTTTGACCATTCACCCATTGAAGAACATCTAGATCATTTCCAGTTTGTGGCTATTATGAGTAAAGTTGCTATAAACATTCACGAATGTTTTTATGTGAACACAAGTCTTCATTTTTCTGGGATAAATGCACAGGAGTATATTTGTAGGTTTGTATGGTAAATGCATGTGTAATTTTATTTTTTAAGAAAAACCTGTCAAATAGTTTTCCAGAGAGACTGTAACATTTTAAATTCCAATCAGTAGTATATAAGGGATCCTGTTCATCCACATCTTTGTCAATATTTGGTTTTGTCACTATATTTTTATTTTAGCCATCCGTTCTTATAGGTGTGTACTGATATCTTTACTGTGGTTTGAATTTGCATTTCGCTGATGGATAGTGATATTTAACATATTTTCATGTGCTTATTTCCATCTGTATCTTCTTTTCACTTAATTGTCTGTTTATGTAATTTCCCATTTTCTAGTTGATTTTTTTTAATTCTTTAGTTCTTTTTTTTTTTTTTTTTTAAAGATTTTATTTATTTGACAGAGACACAGTGAGAGAGGGAACACAAGCAGGGGGAGTGGGAGAGGGAGAAGCAGATTTCCCACGGAGCAGGGAGCCCTATGCGGGGCTCGATCCCAGGACCCTGGGATCATGACCTGAGCCTAAGGCAGACGCTTAATGACTGAGCCACCCAGGCGCCTCTATTCTTTAGTTCTGAGAGCCCTTTATATATTATATAAACTGGTCATTTGTTGGATATATGGTTTATAAATATTTTCTTCCAGTGTGTACATTATCTTGTCTTTTTATATGCTTAACAGTCTTTCACAGAACAAAAGTTTTAAATTTTGATGAAGCTCAATTATCAATTTTTTCTTTGTTGGATCATGCTTTCAGTGTCTAATTGACTAACTATAGATGAGATGTGAGATATTTAGGTTAAAAATCTGAAACGTACATCAAAGATTTTCTGTTTACTTGCTTATGGTTGGGTAATTGTTTCAGCATCATTTGTTGAAAAGGCTACCTTTACTCTATTGAATAGGATTTGCATCTTTGTAAAAAATCAGTGGGGCATGTTTGCATGAGTCTATTTCTGATTCCTTTATTCTGTTCCACTGACCTGTGCATCCATATCTTCATCAATACCACACAGTATTAATTATGATAGCTTTATATTAAGCCTTGAAATTGGGTAAACTGTTTCCTTCTACTTTATAGGAATTTTTTTTTCAAAACTGTTTTAGCAATTCAAGTTCCATTGACTTTCTATAAAAATTTTAGAATAATCTTATCTGTATTTACAAATAGTCTTGCTGAGATTTTGATAGATATTGCATTCAACCCTGTATATCAATTTGTGAAGAACTGTATCTTTAAATTTTCAAAATAGTCTTCCAATCTATGAGCACAGTGTATCTCTCCATTTATTTAGATGTTATTTCAGTTCTTTCATCAGTGTTACATAGTTTTCAAAAAATGTCTTGTACATGCTTTATTAAATTTTTATTGAAGTGTTTCATTTTTTAGAGAGATTGTGAATGGCACTGAATTTTTAATTTTTGCATCCACGTTTATTAGTGATATATGGAAATATAATTGTCTTTTGCGTATTTATTTTGCATCATTAGTGTTTTGTTTTGTTTTGTTTTGTTTTAATTTCAGTGTAGTTAACCTACAGTGCATTCATTTCAGGTGTACAATATGTGATTCAACAATTGCATACATTACTCAGTGCTCATCAAGATAAGTGTACTCTTTTTTTTTTTTTTAAAGATTTTATTTATTTATTTGAGAGAGAGAGAATGAGAGACAGAGAGCATGAGAGGGAGGAGGGTCAGAGGGAGAAGCAGACTCCCTGCCGAGCAGGGAGCCCGATGCGGGACTCGATCCAGGGACTCCAGGATCATGACCTGAGCCGAAGGCAGTCGCCTAACCAACTGAGCCACCCAGGCGCCTGAGATAAGTGTACTCTTAATCCCTGTCACCTATTTTACCCATCTTCCTCACCCACCTCCCCAGATGACCATCTGTTTGTTCTCTATAGTTAAGAGTCTATTTTTTGGTTTGTTTCTTTTTTTTCCCTTTGTTCATTTGTTTTCTTAAATTCCACATATGAATGAAATCATATGGTATTTGTCTTTCTCTGACTTTCTCTCACTTAGCATATACTCTTTAGATCCATCCACGTTATCGCATCATTTGAAGTTGCTAAAATCATTTATAGTTCTAAGAGAGTTTTTTGTTTGTTGCTTTTATTTGTTTTCATATATTCTTTGAGGGTTTTTTTTTTTAAGATTTCATTTATTTCTTTGTCAGAGAGATCGAGCACACAAGCAGGGGAGTGGCAAGCAGAGGGAGAAGCAGGCTCCCCTCTGAGCAAGGAGCCTGATGTGGGACATAATCCCAGGATGCCTCATGACCTGAGCCAAAGGCAGATGCTTAACCAACTGAGCCACCCAGGCATCCCACTTTGAGGTTTTCTACACAAGCATCCTGCTATCTGCAAACAAAGACAGTTTTATTTCTTTTTTTCAGATCTCTCTCTATATATATTTTTAATTTCTCTTTCCTGCTATATTACATTGCTATAACTTCTAGGGCTATATTAAATAAAAAGGGTGAAAGACAATTTTGTTTTGTTCTTGATATTAGGGGGACAGCATTCAGTGTTTAATAATTAGGTATTATGTTAGTTGTATATTTTTAAAGTCTCCTCTATTACTGTTTTTCTGAGGCATTTTATTATAAATAGATAATGAATTTTGTCAAATTCTTTTTCTACATCAGTTGTTCAGATCATGTGATTTTTCTTCTTTAGCCTGTTAATATGGTAGATGTGGCACATACTGATTGATTTTTGAATATTGAGCCATTTTTCTTCCATTTCTGGAATAAACCCCATTTTCTCTTTTCTTTTTTTTTTTTAAAGATTTTATTTATTTATTTGACAGAGAGAGACACAGCGACAGAGGGAACACAAGCAGGGGGAGTGGGGGAGGGAGAAGCAGGCTTCCCGCAGAGCGGGGAGCCTGGTTCGGGGCTCGATCCCAGGACCCTGGGATCATGACCTGAGCCGAAGGCAGACGCTTAACGACTGAGCCACCCAGGCGCCCCTAAACTCCATTTTCTCATATTGTATAATAATTTTTATATATCACTGAATTTTATCTGCTAATATTTTGTTAGGAATTTTTGTTTATATTCTTTAGGGGTATTGATCAGTGGTTTTCTTTCATTTTATTAAAACTGATTTTATCTGGTTTTGATATAATAATAGCTTTAGAAAATGAACTGAAAAGTTATTTCTTCTCTCCTATTTCCTGGAAGAGATTGTATAAACTCATGTTAATTTTTTAACATTTGGTGAAATTCTCCAGTAAAATCATCTGGGTCTGCAAATTTCTCTTTTGGGTACTTTAAAATCATGAACTGAATTTCCTTAGTAGTTATAAAGATACTCAAATGGCCTAGTTCATATTAGGTGTGGTAGGTTGTTTTTTGTTGTTATTTTAGTAATTTGTCTATTTCATCAATGTTATCAATTTGTGTATGCAGAGCTGTTTTTGATATTCCCTAATTATTCTTTTAACATGTCCAAGGAAGTGGTAAGCCCTATGTAATTCCTCATAATTGGCAGTTCTCTCTTTTACTTTGTCAGTCTAACTAGAAGTTTGCAAATTTCATTTAACTTTCACTTACCATTTACTAATTCTTTGTTTACTTGATATTCTCTATTGTTTTCTTGTTTACAATTTCACTGATTTCTGCTTTTATCTTTATTATTTCCTTTGTCTCTTTGTTTTGGATTTATTGGTTCTTTTCTAGATTCTTGAGGTGAAAGTTTGGATTATTAATTTCACAGTTTTCATGTTTTCTTTTTTTAATATTTTATTTATTTGAGAGAGAGAGAGATAGCAAGAGAGAGTGGGGGGGCAGGGAGAAGGAGAAGCAGGCTCCCCACTGAGCAGGGAGCCCAATGTGGGGTTCCATCCCAGGACCCCAGGATCATGACCTGAGCCAAATGCAGATACTTAAACAACTGAACCACCCAAGCACCCCAACACTTATGTTTTCTAATACACACATTTAGTACTCTAAACCACCCTCTCTGCTTTAGTTGTGGCCCACAAATTTGATAATTTTTATTTCCATTGATGTGTGTGTGTATGTTTATATATGTATTTCACAGACAGTTTGTTTCACTTGTACTTTATTTAGAACTTTGCTATTTATTTACCAAGGCTTTGGAGATTTTCCTGAGTGTTGATTAGATCCTTTTGGTTCATGGTGTTATTGAGCTCTTCTGTATTCCTACATTTTCTGTCAAGTTGTTCTATCAATTGTTTGGAGAGGGGGTAGGGGGAGTGCCAAAATCTCTTAACTATAGTTGTGTATTTGTCTATTTTTCTTCTTCGTTCTATCAGTTATTTTGTTTTGCATAATTTGTAGCTCAATATTTTAGGGCATTCACATTAGGTTTGTGCTTTCTTTCATTTCCCCTAGCCTTACTGAGGTTTAATTGACAAAAATTGCATACATTTTAAATGTACATGTGGTGTTGATATATGTATACATTGTGAAATGATTACCACAAACAAACTCACTAACACACTGATCACCACACATAGTTATTACCCCAAGCCCCTGAATTGGTGAGAAAATTTAAGATCTATTTTTTTAAATAAATTTCAAGTATACGATATAGTATTATTAACTATGGGCATCCTGTAGTACACTAGATCCTCAGAATGTATTCGTATTAGAAAGGAAAGTTTGTATCCTTTGACTAATATCTCTCCATTTCCCCACCCTTCAGCCCTGGTAACCACCACTCTACTGCCTACTTCTATGAGTTCAACTTTATTTATTCTATATACAAATGAGATCATATAGTATTTGTCTTTCTCTGTTGGACTTATTTCATTTGACATGATGTCCTTCAAGCTCATCCATATTATCACAAATGGCAGGAACTTCCTTTATTATGGCTGATAATATTCCATTGTATATATATGCCACATTTTCTTTATTCATTTAATGTTGTTGGAAATTTAGTGTTTGTTTTTTTTCCCCCATATCTAGGCTATTGTAAATAATGCTGCAAAGAATGTAGTAGTGCAGATATCTGTTGACATAGTGAATTTATTTCCTTTGGATATATACCCAGTTGTGGGATTGCTGGATCATATGGTAGTTATATTTTTAATCTCTTAAGGGAACTAAATATTGTTTTTCATAATGCTATACTGATTTACATTTCCACCAACAGGGTACAATTGTTCCCTTACCTCCACACCCTCACCAACACTTGTTATTTCCTTTTTTTTTTTTTTTTAAGATTTATTTATTGGGGCACCTGGGTGACTCAGTTGGTTAAGGGTCTGCCTTCGGCTCAGGTCATGATCCCAGGGTCCTAGGATCGAGCCCTACATTAGGCTCCCTGCTCAGTGGGGAGTCTGCTTCTCCCTCTCCCTCTGCTCTCCCCCTGCTTGTGCTCTTTCTCTCTCTGTCAAATAAATGAATGAAATCTTTAAAAAAAAAGATTTATTTATTTATTTTAGAGAGAGAGAGAGTGAGAGTGGGGAAAGGAGCAGAGGAAGAAGGAGAGAGAAACTTAAGCAGACAATGCAGAGCTGATGCAGTGTTCTGTCTCAAGACCCTGAGATCAGGACCCAAGTCAAAACAAAGAGTTGGATGCTTAACTACCCAGGAGCCCCTCTTGTCTTTTTGATAATAGCCATCCTAACAAGTGTGAGATGATATCTCATTGTGGCTTTGATTTGCATTTGCACCCGGATGATTAGTGATTTTGAGTACCTTTTCATGTACCTGCTGGACATTTGTAGGTCTTTGGAAAAATGTCTATTTAGATTTTCCAATAAATCATTTTTTCCATATGTAATATATCTCTCTGGTAATATTCTTTACTCTGAATTCTGCTTCATATGATATTAATATAGATACTTCTGTTTTCACTTAATTAATGTTTACTTGATATACCTTTTTTCATCCTTTTACTTTCAAACTGTCTATATTGTTATATATATTTTTATATTGTTATATTTGAAGTGAGTTTTTTTACAGACAACACAGAGTTGGAACATATTTTTAATATACTCTGCTAAACTTTGCATTTTGATTAGTATATTTTCCCATTTGTATCTAACGTAATCATTGATATATTAAGACTAAAATATTCTAATTTATTTTTTGTTCTCTCTGTTTTTTTTTTTTTATTATTCTGTTATTTTTTTCTACTTTCCTGTGGGTTACTTGAACATTTCTGATAATTTTATTTTCATTTATCTATAGCATTTTTAATGCATTTCTTTGTGTAGCCTTGTTATCAGCTGTTCTAGGTATTATATATGCAGTATTTATCACAGTGAACCGTTAATATTTTTTCAATTCAAGTTAGATATAAAAATGGTCCTGCCTTTTGCATACATTTATCTTTGACAGTTTAAAATACAATTGTCAAATATTTCCCCTACATACATTTAGAACTATTTTAGACAATGCTATAGTTTTGTTTCAACCATTAAATATAATTTATAAACCTCAAGAGGTTTGCCTGAATATGGTTTTCTTACCATATTCTTTCTTCCTTCCTGACATTCTAAGATTCCTTTCTTTATTATTTCTTTTCTTTTGGGGGAGTTCAACTGGTGACAAATTCTCTTTATTTTCTCTTTCTGAAAATATCTGGTTTTCCCCTTCATTCCAGAGGGATAATTTTTATTAGGTATAGGTTTCTGAACTGACATTTCTTTTCATTAAGCACTTGGAAAATATTCTGCCACTTTCTTCTAGTATCCATGGTTTTTTACAAGAAGTAACTGTCATTCAAATTGTTTTTCTCCTTTGTATATGTTGTTTTTCACTGGTTTCTTTCAGTACTTTTATTTGTCTTTAATTTCCCAGTAGTCACCTATGCGATGTCTTGATATGGATTATGGGTTTGAGATTCAATCATTTCTTGAATTACTCTCACAATATTACATATTATCCCCCACATATTACCCAGGAGAGTAATACTAGATTTGTCTCTTGATAAATATGGGAAATTTCATTCATTATTTCTTTGAATACTTTTTCAACTCTACCCTCTTTTTCCCCGCCTTCTGTGATTTCAGTGAAGCAAATATTATATCATTTGTTATAATCTCATAGGTCTTGTTCATTTTGTTTTTAGTCTGTTTTCTCTTTGTCATTCAGATTGAGTAATGTCAATTTTTTTTATCTGCCAGTTTACTTATTCTTCCTCTGTTGCCTATATCCTGCTATTGAATCTATTCACCAAACTTTTTATTTCTCTCATATTTTTCAGTTCCAAAATTTCCATTTGATTCTACTCTGTATCTTCTCTTTCCTTTCTGAGACTTTCTGATACATTGCCAAATTTTTTGTTTGTTTCTAATGTGTTTATAATTATTTGTTGAAGCATTTTTATCATAACCATTTTAAAATGTCTGTTGGATAATTCTAACATCTCTGTCATCTATTGTTTGATGTTTTAAATTGACTTTTACTGATATCACTGCAATAGGAGAAGGGGAATGCCACTTCATCACTGCAAGATAGACATAGGAGTTTTGGTTCCCCACTTGACCTACATGATTCCTAGGTATGAGGCTCCTGATTACTGCTGGGTAGAAATTGGAATTCCAGTTCTCCATGTAGTCTCCAGTGATACTGTAATGCAGTTTTCCTCATCACTGCTAGGGAATCGTGGAAGTCCTGACTCTGGAAATCAAGCTCCCTTCATGGTCTCCAGAGACACCACGGATGGGGCCTTGTTGCCAACTGATGGAGATGAAAGTCCTGGCTTCCTACTTGGTCTTAACTGACACTACCCCTGTGAGGTATTCAGACATTTCATCACAGTCTTATAAGAGTGGATATCTAGGCTTCCCACCTGACTTTTGTTGATGTGGTTGAGAAGGGGGGATCACAGTTTTTCTGTGGTGTTTACCTGATTTAAAGCAATTATTTTCTAAAGGTCTCGCTAAGCTGTCCCTTTCCTGGTCCTTTTGCTAAAGAGAGAATCCTTTTGTTGGTGTTTATTTTGTTTATGCTTGTAGGTGTTTTAAGATTGCTAGCTTCTTGAGCTCCAAGTCTGGGATATATGAAGAAGAAGAAACACACACACACACACACACACACACACACACGAAACTTACCACCTTGTTACTCCTAGTTCCTGGTATTCTTAAGAGGTCTGCTTTTTTTTCCACTTAAATTTCTGCCTTCTTATGTTTGTTTAATATGTATGTCCAGGGTTTTTAATTGTACTTACCAAAGAAATAGAAAAAAGTACATCTATTCTGTGTTTCTGAAACGAAAGTCTCAATTTCGTTTTTAAACATCAGAATATCTTTTTGGAAAATCCAAGCCACATGGGTGTATCTTCAGTCTTTACTCACCATTTCCCTTCTCCAAAATTCCTTCAGGGTTCCTGGAACATTTTATAAATCTTTTATCCAAAATATTCCAGAATATAATGTTTTCAGGTCATAGGAGTAACTTGACATACTCAAATATAATACTATCTTTTAACTAATTCACTAAAAGTAAGATTTCTTTTGCTGTTTTCAACTGAATGATAATACTTTGAGGGAAACACAAATGATTTCCAAAATTTAATTATCTGTCATTTGTTAATATTATAAATCATCAACTTAATTGATACCTTTAAAGTCAACACTGAAAACTTTAGGAATAACTATATTAGCCATGATGTAAAACAATTTAAAGGTCAAAAGGCTATTCATAACACTGCAAATATTAAAGTTAAAAAAGAAAAATATATTTTATATTAAATCCTATTCTCAGCTACCTTTCAACTTAAAGCATTAAGATATCCCATTATAGTGTCCTTTTTTTGTTGTTGTTGTGTGTTCATGAGCTGAAAGTTTGGTCTTCGATTCATAATTTAAATGTATTTTTTTCCTAGCAACAACATTTGATCATTTGCCTTCAGGGGTAGGGAATTCAAAAGGTGCTGTTCATGGCTAAAATGAATATTTAAAAGAATAGGTGAGTAATTTTAAATGATAAAAAGGTCATGACTACTTTCTTTGACCAATTTTCTAGTCTCTCTAAATTGATCACTTACTTATAGACCCTGCAATTAAGTCCATTGCTCAGATAAGGAAGTGAATCTAAGCTCAGACCTATTATACCTTACAAACAAAACAAAACAAAAACACTTCTTTGTGACTGACTTTCACAGACATATTAAAAAAAAAACAAAAAACCCTATTTCTAAAATAAAAAAAACTGTGCTATATTCAGGTATCTGAGTGTTGTGTGTATCTAATATTTATTAAAAACAAAGACACTCTAGTTCCATTCATTGTAGTCATCTTGTATATATTAAACTATTTTTTAATTAAATGAAATAAAATAATACCATCTTAGTCCATCTGGGCTGCTATAATGAAAAACCATAGACTGTAGTTTATAATCAATGGAAATTTCCCACATTCTGGAGATTGGAGGTCTAAGGTCAGGGTACCTGAATCATTGGGTAAATGCTCTCTTCAGGTTGGTTGCAGACTTTTCATTGTATCCTCACATAGAGAAAGGAGCAAGGGAGTTCTGTGCAGTCTTCTTTATGAGAGCACGAATCCTATTCATAAGAAATCCACCTTCATAACCTAATCACATACCATCATCTTTGTAATTAGGATTTTTTTTTTTTTTTAGATTTTATTCATTTATTTGAGAGAGAGCAGCACGCACAAGCCCTGGGGAGGGGCGGAGGGAGAGGGAGAAGAAGACTCCTCGCTGAGCAGGGAGCCTGATGAGGGACTTGATCCCAGGACCCTGAGATCATGACCTGAGCCACAGGCAGACGCTTAACTGCCTGAGCCACCTAGGCACCCCAGTAATTAGGATTTCAATGTGAATTTTGGGGATGACACAAACATTTGGACCATAGCAGATATATTCTTGGAAAGTGATAACATTTTAAAAAATTAGGCTTAAGCAACAAAAATAAGTAAATAGTGATGTTAATTTAAAAAGAATTTATTAGGGGATGCCTGGGTGGCTCAGTCAGTTAAGCGTCTGCCTTTGCTCAGGTCATGATCTCAGGGTCCTGGGATGGAGTCCGCATCAGGGTCCCTGCTTAGGGGGGAGTCTGCTTCTCCTTGTGCCTGCCACTCCCCTGCTCATGCTCTCTCTCTCTCTCTCTTAAATAAATAAATAAATAAATAAATAAATAAATAAATAAATAAATCTTTTTAAAAAAGAATTTATTAGATATCAATTAATACTGTATAAAATGTCTTTATAAATTTTTTTCAATGAAAAATACATCTAGAATCTTGACTGGTACTTTAGGTGATATGTCAGAGAATGGAAGTGTCACAGGAGGTGATGAGAAGTTACTGTCACGGAAATAACAAATGCAGAGTACTAGATGCAGTATCTGATACAGAGTAAGTTCTCTACAAATGTCTTCTTTCAAGGCATCCACAGAGGTGATGATGGGGAGAGGTTTGGGGAAAGGTTTAGTTCTACTGGGTGCAATAAATGTTAAAAGAAGAAAAAAACAATAATCATGATAAATCATGATTTGACTTAAAAACTTACAACATTCTATGAAATTTACATGCTACAGTGTTTTGTTTGTTTAAAGAGAAGTGAATAATATTTTAGAGAAGCCAATAATCTTAGTTATGCCTGTTCCTTATAAATCTGAATGCCAGAATCATGCAATCACCTTTGCATACAACATACCTTTTTAAATAAATTTGTATTATTTAAAGAGCATACCAACCCCTTTATCAAACGTAGAAGGCCAAGGTTGAGTAGGATTTATATAGAAAAGCTCATTTATTTTATTATTAGACCTAAAATTTCATGGGAAGAATGAAAAGAAATATGCAGATATGAATGGTAATGTTACCTTTATCTTTTTTTTTTTTTTCTTTTTGGATCACTTGTGTTTCTCAAATGACATCAAATTAGTGAAAAAAGTCAAAGCAGTTAACAGTCTTGCTTCCATAAAAGCAAAGTTTGAATAATCATAGTCTACACATTTCACTACACTTAGGCTCAGGTAAATATAACATAATGCTAACTGACAAATATTATACAAAGGCAAAAATCTAATTTTCCCACATTTTGAGGAATAATGTGTTATCAATATGAATTCTCTTCTATTGCCTGTGCAGGTGGGATTACACATTTTGTTCCTTGTCTTAATTTAGAACACAGTTTTGTGTTTCTGAAAAACTAAAAAGTAATTTTAGTCAATTATCATGTACTCTTTTTATAATTGTAATCATGCCAAATTATGTAATTACAAAATATTACAAGTATCAGCAATCATATACTGACAGCTTGTAATTATGTAATTACCATGTGGACTTATAGAGTTATGACACCTAAAGATGTCAAAAGTATTTTAAGATGATTATTAACTCTTTCCTAGTATTATGAATCTAATTGAATTATGTAATATACGTATAAAAAAACAGGGACTCACTATGGAATCTGCACTTATAAATAGGAGAAAAAATAAAGAAAACTTTGGGACAAGTAATTTATTTTAAAATTCTCTGAAATATCCATTTTATATACACACATACTTTATATTATGACAAAAATATTAAAGTGTATTTCTTGAGCACTATAGTTTTTCATATCATTAAAATAATTCAAAATGGTTATATATTCAGTTATCCATATAAATGCATTTCTAGACAACCCATTCCTGAAAAACAATGTATATATAATGCACAAGCATTTTTTGAACTAGATGAAGTTTCATGTATATTCATCTGATCTAGTAACTACTTTAACATACTTTAAAAAAAAGTAGTAACCTGGATTATGGGTGTTTTAAGGACTTTTTAAGCAACAGGAAGCCCAAAAGGCATGAATAAAACAACAGATATATTTGACTACATAAAAATTAATAACTCTGGTATGCTTCATTATGGTGAACTAAACTCACTACTGCCTATCTCTCCCACTGATTACAACTAATTACAGAAAGCAACCGCTTAACAACTTTGAACAAATAAAAGGAACCAATCACTTAAGGATTTTGAAAAATAAACAAATAGAATGGTAAAGAAAGTAAAAACTTAAGGAAGATGCCCAGGAAGGGATGAGTTTCATTATTTTTGTATGCATTTTTCTACTTTGTCTTGTGGCTTTGCATGGGGAACAGTCCTAAATCTAAGAGCTGCACAGCAAAGCAGGGAGGAAGATGACTAAGTCTCTAATAGAAATCTCATCTTTATGGTCAGTGAGAAGAACTTTAAAAACTGAACTCTGCAAACAAGAGAGTGGGGAAATTATGATAGAGAAGAGAATGCTGAGGAAAGGGATCTTATGATCATGTGTATGAATCCTCATAAGACCAAGACACACCCCTGACCTGTGCATGTGTTGGGGAAGACACAGATCAGCATACTGTAGATTTTGAGATACAAGCTTAATTTAAGCCATTAACCACATCTCAGATTAAATCATGAAAGAACATGCACAAGAAACTCAAAGTATCATAGTAAAGGCTTTGAAAATTGAACTGTGATTCAAACCAAAATATATAAAAGATGATGCATGTATTATGGTCTAATACTAACCATGTTGATTGCTTGTAAAATACCACCAATAACAACAACAATAAAAAAGTTTGTCCAGATTTATAATAAAAATAAATATGTTATATAAAAGTTATATATAAGTTATAATAAAAATAAAATAAAAAGTAGAGACTATGCACCATATTATTCAAAATTGCAATTCAAAATTACTCATCAAATGAAGAACATGGAAAATTTAACCAAACCACAATGAAAGACAATCAACAGATGCCAACATTTATATGAAGCATTTATCAAACAAAATGATAAGGCAAATATTAGAACTAGGCTTCTTGTGGTAAAGGAAAATACACTTAAAAAATAGAAAGATAGAAGTTCTCATTAGAAACCAAAATATACTAAAAATAACAATATTTGAAAAAAAATTATGATCCCAATAGCAAAATTGAAGTCACAGAGGAAAGGGTCAAGGAACATGGAGATAGATGAATTAAAATTATCTGGTATAAAAAACAAAAGTATTTTTTAAAAGGTGGAATAAAGTTTCAGGTATTTTTTGAACCAATTTTAGAAAGGTCTAATATTCATGTAATTGAAGTTTCAGTAGGAAGGAAGAAAGGAATTAGTGCAGAAAAAAAATATTTGAAAATTTAATCATCTAAGATATCCCAAATGTAGTGAATGACAAAAATGTATACATTTAAGAAGCTCAATGAACTTCAAGCATAATTAAATGCAAAGAAAACTATGCCTAGAAAAATGATAATCAAACTGACAAAAAGTAAATATAAATTTAAAAAATCTTTAAAGTATCCAGAAAAAATAAGCAATGCATTAAATACATAAGAACAAGAATTTGAATCATTGTGGGTATTTCATAAAATCCATGGACTCTAGAATACACTGGAACATTATGTTTAAAATGTTATAAGAAAAGTACTGTAAATGTGAATTTTATGTCCAAAAAAAATATTTCTCAATTAAAGTTAAATAAAAGGCATTGCTAGGTATGGGAAAACTAAGAGGCTTTGTTACTAGCAGACTTGTGCTAAAAGAAGTGCTAAATAAAGTTCTTATAGTTTAAGGAAAATGATAATAGAGGGAAGCCTGGTTCTTGAACAAGAAAAATGGTAAATCTTTAGGAAAATATAAAATTTTTTCCACCTAAAATATTATATGTATAACTATTAGAAGCAAAATACATTCACTGGTATATATATATGTACATGCATAAATATTTATTTATTTATTTATTTATTAATAATTGCATGGTTTTTGATGTATGTAGATGTAATTATGTGTAGCAACTATAAAAAGTTGGTTGAGGTGGGGTGGAGGGTAAATGGATCCAAATGGTTGCAAGTCTTCAAAATTTTACTTGGAATGATAAAATATTAACTATAAGTAGATGGAAAATATGAGCTCTGGGTATTGGAAATCCAAGAACAAGTACTGAAAAATTCAATCTAAGGAGATATAGCTAAGTACTATATATAAAACAAAATGGAATACTAAAATATTCAAATAATTTTTAAAAAGGCAGGGAAGTGAAACAAGGAGAACTAAAAACAGAGAAGATAAATAGACACAAATAATAAAATAATAGAAAACATGAAAATATATCTCACCAAGTCAGAATTATATTAATGTAATTAGAAAAAAAAAAGTTGAAGACAGACAATACCCAATTATGTGTGTCTACATGAAACCCATTCTCATTATCAAGACAGATTTAAGTAAAAAAGTAAAATGAATTTTTAAAATATAATCTAAACACTAATAAAAGGAAAGCTGAGTACCTATATTAATATTAGAATAGCAGATTTCAGATCAAGGGATATCACCATGAATAAAGAAGGATATTACATAATTATGAAAGTGTAAACTCACAGAGAAAAAGTTATAAGTGTTTATGAACCTAATAGTAATGAAGCCTCCAAATACATAGAGCAAACACATAAGTGGGAGAAAAAATAGGCAAACAATTTCAGTTGGAGGCTTCAACATTCTTATTGTAGTACTCTGCCGTAGAAAGAAAAGTAGTAAGGGTATTAAGGATCTGAAGAACATTATTCACCAACATGACACGGTTGACATTTATGGAAGACTCTATCCAACAACAGAATCATATGCTTTCTTTTCAAGTGCACTCAGAACACTCATCAACAAAGGCTATATCCTAGATATAACATGTTTATTACAAGTTTAAAATTAGTAAATAAATTTACTGTAAATAACTACACTAGAAGTCAGTAAGAGAAAGATATCTATAAAAGTCACCAAATAATTTGATATTGAAATACTATTAAATAATGAATGGATTTAAAGAAGTTACAAAGGAAATTAGACAATATTTCAAATGGAATGAAAATGAAGCCTATCAAAATGTGTGAGATGTAGCCAATTCAGTGCTTACAGTAAAATGTATGGTATTCAATATTTACCTTAGAAAGAAGAATGATTTCAATTACCTAAATTTCTATTTTGAAAAACCAGAAAAAAGAAAGGAAATTAAAACCAAATCCATAGAGGAAAGAAAAAAGAAAGATAAGAATGGAAGATAATAGAAAATACCAGTAAAACAAAAATAAGATTAACATAGTTAATCTCTAGCTAGACTGACCCCAAAATATTGGTTTAAGAAATGACAGATTGGATATCACAACAAACACCATAGATAATAAAAGGATAATAAGAAAACATCATGAACTATTTTATGCCAATAAATTATATAATTTAGATGGGATGGTTCAATTCCTTGACAAAGTGTTCACCCAAAAATAGAGAAAGAGAGAGGGAGAGAAAGCAAGTTTGAATAGTATTTATTAAAGAAATTGAATTCATAGATGTAACCTTCTAGAAAAGAAAAATCCTGGCCCTGATGGCTTCATCTGTGAATTGTACAAAATGTTTAACGAAGGGGCACCTGGGTGGCTCAGTTGTTAAGCGTCTGCCTTTGGCTAAGGTCCTGATCCCAGGGTTCTGGGATCGAGCCCAGTTGGGCTCCCTGCTCTGTGGGAAGCATGCTTCTCCCTCTCCCACTCTCCCTGTTTGTGCTCCCTCTCTCACTGCATTGCTTTCTGTCAGATAAATAAATAAAATCTTTAAAAAAAAAAAAAAAACCAAAAAACCAAAATGTTTAAGGAAATACCAATCCTACACAAATTTATTTTGTGAATCCACTATTATATTGATATAAAAATAAAACAAACACATTATAAGAAAATAAAACTACAAATTAGTGTCCCTTGTGGGACACATTATCAACAAAAGAATTGCAAATAGAACTCTGCAATATATGAAAAGATAATATAGTAAGAACAAAAGGGTTTATTTTCAGAATGTAAAGCTAATTCCACATTTCAAAATCTATCAAACATCACATCAGCAGACTAAAGAAAACTATATGAGCGTCTCAAAAGATAGATATAAAATATCTGACAAAATTCAACCTCTATTCATGATAAAAACTCTCAGCAAAATACAGAAGGGAACTTCCTTAACATTATAAAGAACATCTACGATGAAATACACAGCTAATATAAAAATTAATGATGAGTAATAGAATGCTTTCTCCCTAAAATTGGAAACAGAGCAAGTGTATCCATTCATACAAATATTTATAGTGGTTTTATTCATAATCATCAAAAAAGGAAACAACCCAAATGTCTTTCTTCTTAAACTTAATCTAGTGAATAGTTAAACTAACCGTGATGCATCCATATAATGGAATACCGCTCAACAATTAAAAGTAGCAAGTTATTCATACACCACTTGAAAGAATTGCAAATGCATTTTTCTAAGTGAAAAAGCAAGCTCAAAAGTACATGTTACATACATATATATATATGTACTTATACATACATATGTGTGTGTATATATATATATATATATATTCCAAAATATAGTACGTATATCCCTCTCATGAACACTCTGTAATCATCACAATTCTAAGAACTAAAAGCAGATTGAGGGTTGCCGTGGGCTTGGTAATGGGAGGATGACTGCAGATTTACCACATAAGGGAATTTAGGGGCTAATGGAAATGTTCTATATGGTGATTATCATGGTGACTAAATGGCAGTATGCATTTGTCTAAACTGTATGCCAGGAGAAAGAAAAAAAATATATGCCAGAGATTTTTGTCAGAGATGCAGCATAAAAAAATTAGGTATGTATCAAATGCGATGGTAAACTTCACAATTTTAAGTGTGAGGATTAGAAAGAATGAATGATGGTTTAAGATACATTCTCTTCAAGGAAAGCTAAATAAATAAGGTTTTCAGGAACTAAAGATTATATTCGGATTTTGATTGATATTATAGGTATGTATATCATGGACCTCCTATTAAAATGAAAACTTAAATCAACCTCTTCACCATTTTTCTTTGGATTCTTGGCAATTTTCAAATATCTGCACTTATTATGCAACATATTAGAAACATGTTACTTAGAAATAAATATGACAAAGTCTCTGTCCATAAACAGTGAAGAGTTTACATCGGGGTAATTTGAAGAGTCTTTATAAGTGTTATAAAAAAAAAGAAGGGTAAACATAAGAGTGAGCTTTATGTTAAATAAATATATTGATTTTTTAAACAAAGTTTTCCTCAGATTCTTTAAAATGTAAATATTCATTTTGAGTCTCCAAAAAAGATATATTTTATGGTATTTCCCTAAGTTACATAAACTCAGTCAAGAATTTTTTATAAGACATTTATTAGGAATACAGTTATAAAGAGAAGACACTGAGGAAAGTTTATGTAATGTAACACAAGAAATACCCAGCTTGCCATAATTATGGAAAAAATGATATAACATTTTCTAAATTCTGGAAGAAATTAACAGAGAAGTTATTGAAAGGATGTAGCCTTAGCTATACAAAAGAATCAAACAGATTTGTAAAGTGAACTGTATGAACTACCCCTAAATTATCCTCATCTTGATAATATAACCAATGAAATAATATACAGCTGACCTTGAACAACACAGGTTTGAACTATGTGGGTCTACTTATATGCAGATTTTTTTCAATAAATTGTACTGCTGTCTATATATTCTCTTTATGATTTTTTAAATAACATTTCCTTTTCTTCAGCTTTATTGTAAGAATACTGTCTATAATACAATATAAGATACAAAATATGCATTGATTGTTTGTGTTCTCAGTAAGGCTTCCAGCCAGCAAGAGACTATCAGTAGTTAAGTTTTGGAGAGTCCAAAGTTATATGCAGATTTTCCACTGCGCAGGGGTCAGCCAACTCTGATTCTAGCCCCTGCATTGTTCAAGGGTCAACTGTATGTGTTGTCCAGCACCTTGCAGAAACACAGTAAATAATGGTTTCCCTGAATTGGGTTTATTTTTGCCCCTCCCCATTTGAAAGTGAAGCTCCATGTTTGAAATTAAGAGTACCAAAACAGGTCTTTCTGCTGTTATAACCAGTGGGATACCTGATAAAGTGTTCGAGAGAATGCCTCTGTTTGTGTATGTGAGTGTGTAAGGTGTATATGTGTATGCTGTGTGTGTGTGTGTATACATACATCTGGAGGAAAAAATAAATGTGTAAACTTTAGATTCCATAATAAAAAAAATATTGACCACTGCTTTTATACCACAGTGTTTTTAGAATTAATATTGAAAAAAAATACGCCAGCAAAACAAATTTTTGTTGACTTAAGTATGTGTGTGTATCTGTGTATTTGGTTCTGATTTTTGACAAATTCTAACAAATATTTACATTCCACATACATGAGAGGCCACGATGTATAGGCAGTTTCTTTCACAGTAATTGGAACAGAGCACATTTTCTAATGAATATAGAATGTTCTCATATTAAAATCGCTCTGCCCTTTTTTTTTTTTGCTGCCACTCTCACTGGTCATCTAATATTGTAAACTAGTAAGTACTTCCCCCACACACACTCTGAATTCAGAGGAGGAATTGAGTTCTGGAACTGTTCAATTTGTTCCGTTCCTTGTCTGATATCTAATATGTTTGTAGGTGCGTGTGTAGTCCTAATTCAGAGCTCTACATAGAGAATTTATCCAGACTTTTGGGGGTTGCCGGTTACACAAAGAAACATTTTTTCCAGCCTAAAATTTTAAAGACCTCTTACTTATAATATATTTTAATCAAAGGAAGGGTATATAAAAGAGGCACAAGTCTGAAAAAATGAAAAAATCAATTTTGTAATTCAATAAAATTCAAGATAACTGTGAACATAGCTGATTCCATGGGCAGTTTTCCTCATCCCAAATATAATATCTCTTATGAGACAAAAATATAATAACAATAGATTTAACCATGGCACTCAGAATCTCTATTGACAAATATCTTAGACATTTATATGATGGTCAGACCTTTTTTTTTTTTTTAAGATTTATTTATTTATTTTAGAGCACACGTGAGCTGAGGGAGGGACAGAGGGAGAGAGAGAATATTCCTGAAGCAGACGCAGAGCTGGACCCAGGGCTCAATCCCAGGACCCTGAAATCATGACCTGAGCGGAAACCAAGAGTTGGCTGCTTAACTGACTGTGCTACCCAGGCGCCCCTGGCTAAGCTTTCTATTTGCCCTCTGCCCATTCTATCTACCTAATTTTTACTCTTTCTGTTTGTTTACATTTTCTATACTTTCGTAATTCACAATATATATATTTTTTAATTCAAACTCTTCTTGTATTAAGAATTTCTGTCTATAGATGGATGGACATTTCAATCCACCAGAAACTTTGCCCCATGTTCCCTTATTTGTATCTTTTAAATCTTCGAATCTATCCTTCTTGACCTTATCTCCTTAAACTGTAGACTGTTGATTTCAACATTTTCTTCAAGGGATGCCTAAGTGGCTCAGTCAGTTAAACACCTGCCTCCGGCTCAGGTCATGATCTCAGGGTCCTGGGATCAAGTCCCGCCATCAGGCTCCTTGCTCAGCAAGGAGCCTGCTTCTCCCTCTGTCTGCCACTTCCCCTGCTTGTGCTCTCTCTCTCTGATGAATAAATAAACAAAATCTTAAAAAAAAATTCAATATTTTCTTCAAAAATACTTATTTAAAACACCCATGCTACCTCTTCTTTCCTTCTTTCTTCCATTTCTCCCTTCCTTCACTATTCATTTCAATCCATAAGGATAAGAAAGTTGAATGAAAGCATTAGATTTCTTCAAGAAATACTGGATTTCAGTAATATTAATTTCATTCTGAAAAGTCTTTCCATTAAGGTGCTAGTTCTATAAACAAATTGCTGTGCTTTGCTAAAGCTTACAGATAATATTTTGTTTAAAACAATGCACAATTAAAATCAGTACTATCATGCTTTTATATGAGCCCTTAATAATTTATTTTTAGCTTTATGGAACTGAAACTTCACAAATAAGTTTACAAATCCTTACAGTGTCCTTACTTGCCATATTGAGCCTTTGGATCAATAGTTTAGGTGAGAGATTAAAAGAATATATAACTGTTTCCCCAGTGCCCATACTCTACTCTAGAGATGAAGAATTAAGGGAGTTTTTCCAGGCAAATATGGCATCCAGTACTACTCACAATTTCATTATGGCAGTTCTTTCTTTATGGCATGGTATGATTTTAGTTGTGTTTTTGGGATTATTACTGGCTTTAAATATGCAAAATTTTGTTTTGGAATGTATGTTTTAGGGCATCTTTGAAGAAATTAAAACATTCAATATGATTTAAATTCTTCAATTTTTTTTCAGTTTTACATAAAAATGTGTTTTTGTTTGGAGTCAAAATTATTTAGTCTTGATGATTTATAATTCCTCTAGTAAAACTTAATTATTTTATTTAGTTTTTTTTCTTCACCTGGTATTGAAGCTATTTAAGAATCCCAATAATGTTAACATTCAGGGCAATTAGTTTCCTAAATAACACTCTTCACTATGTTTAACATGTAACAAGATAAAAACTCAGTTATATTTTTGCTATATCAATATTTAAAAGCATTTGTCCCCCCCAAAATGGAGTATGAAAGATAACCAGAAGAAATACATTCTAGTGTATGCCACATTAACAATTTTAAGACATCAAAACACCCTTTCTCTCTCTCAAATAAATAAAATCTGGAAGAAAAAAAAAGTGCGGAGGGGCTGGCACATGGGTGGCTCAGTCAGTTAAGTGTCTGCCTTTGGCTCAGGTCATGCATGATCTCAGGTTCCTGGGATCCAGCCCCAGGTAGGCCTCCCTACTCAGCAAGAAGTCTGTTTCTACTTCTCCCTCCGCCCCTCCCCCCAGCCCTTGCACACTTGCTCTCTTTTTCTCTCTCTCTCCCTCTCTCAGATAAATAAAATCTTAAAAAAAAAAAAAAAACACATACACTTACCACTGTATCACATATATTGATACAAGAAAATATATCCTTTCTACAGAGGTATGAGATGGAAATTTAAAAAAAAAAAAGGAATTTCAGCTACGAATTTACCATTAGGCAGACCAAAAACATAATTCCATAAAGTGCAAAAAATTTGTAGAAAATAAGAGTATAGGGATGCCTGGGTGGCTCAGTCAGTTAAGCATCTGCCTTTGGCTCAGGTCATGATCCCAGGGTCCTGGGATTGAGTCCAGCATCAGGCTCCTTGCTCAGCAGGAGCCTGGTTCTCCCTCTGCCTGCCACTACCCCTGCTTGTGCTCTTTCTCTCTGACAAATAAATTAAATCCTAAAAAAAAAAAAAAAAAAAAAAAAAAGAAAGAAAGAAAATGAGAGTATAATTTGTTGGTGTTTGTGTTGGTGCCATTTATACCAGCACCTTTAATTAAGATTATCTGGAGAAAAGGGGATGCATTTATTCTCATAGCTTTCATGATTAAAGGAAGGTGAAATAATAAAACAGTACATTTTATTCTCTGACAAATAAGTGATATATTACAGGACAGCCCCAGTAAAATTTTTGATGTATTTGAAGAGTTTCTTGAATACCTATCCTATCAAGTTTTTATTTGCCTTTTCTATGCTGCCTGATTTCAGCTTTCTCTGCCTTGATTCAAACTAACTACCACTTAGGGTCCCTTGCATGTAAAAGGCTGGGGATGGATCCATTTTGAGTTTTATTTCTTTTTCTGCCCCTGGTATGGTGTATACTGTGGTAGAGAGTGTCCTGGAATCTGAATTGGTTGGATTAGGCTGTAAATTCTGTTACTAATAGCTGTGTGACTTGTAATAATTTTATTATGTCATGTAGCAATTTTCTATTTTTAATTTGTAAAGACTGACCCTTTCCAGAACCCAATATCAAGCTTTAAGCCTTTGCTTCTCTTGGTTTTAATTTTCATCCCATGTCACAAATTTCTGGAGCCTGCTTTATTCCATTCTAATTGAATAAATTACTTTTGTTCTCAGGATGAATTTTAAAAGTACTAGGTGGCGTATGTATTTACGATTAGCCAACCTCTATTGCCAGGTAAATTTTCATTGATTGGAATAAAAATTGTTAATCTCCAGTTTCTAGTGATCAAATGTATGTTAGCCTAATATATTCCATAGGCATATAAATGATTTTAAAGATTTTTATTTATTTATTTTAGAGAGTGGGGGAAGGGCAGAGGGAGAGAGAGAGAATCTCAAGCAGACTCCCTGTTAGCGGTGAGCCCTACACAGGGATTGATCTCAAGACCCTAAGATAATGACCTGAGCCAAAATTAAGAGTGGGACGCTTAAGTGATTGAGCCACCCAGGTGCCCCAGTATAAAAATGATTTTAATCCACAGTGGATACTCATTTGCCCCAAGCTGAAATTTCTCTAAAAGTGTGCTCATTTGCCCCAGCTTAAGGCTTTTCTACACATTAACTCCAACACTATAATGAAAGTATAATGTACAGTTTTATAGCACAGGGAGCTATTATAATATTTTAATAAAACCACTAATGAGTATTTGGACACACTATTTATGTACAAATAAATGTATTTATCTTGATAAAATATTGCTGATAACATACTTAATAGAGCTTAGTATTTGATACCAGGAGATAATTTTTTTCCAATTTTTTATGGCAATTATAAGCAGTCAAATTGAGAAGCACAATATTCAGACATATCGATCTCTCCAAGTCCTTCAAGCTATTCTGTTCTATTTGCTAACTTACTAGAAATGTAAGAGGAACAGCTATTTACCAAGAGGCTAGTGGTTCTATATTTAAGGAATTTGAATAATGGACAGTAGAGAAAGGAAAAGCCTAACTCTTCATTTATAACATTTCCTCTGTAAAAGCAAAATCACTGCCCACAGCTAGCCCTTGACTGCTGGATATGGACCCTATTTTTTTTTTTTTTTTTTTTGTCTGCCTAAACTGATAGGGTTGCTCTTCCTTCTATGGATCAGTGTCTGATAATCAAGGAGATAGACTCTTGAGAAAGTTAGAATAAATTTATCAGCATCATTTTCTTTGACTGCTAGACCATTTTTAAATTCAACATTTCAGTGAATTCTGAAACCACCATTTTCCATATAGAAAATGAAAGGCCGAACAACATTCAGAGATTTTATATAACTTGAAGTATTTCATGTGGAATTTTGTGTCAGAATGAAGAATGAACTTTGGAAGCAAAAGTTTCAATATAACAACTTATTCAAAGATGTTTTGTCACTATAAGCTATAGAAACCTCTATAGTTCGGCATATCCTCGCTATGTCCTATTTACTAACCATAAATATGACTATTATTGGTTATATAGTCTTCCCTTTTTCTTGAAGCAGTTATGTTTTTGCCAAACCAGTGCAGATGGTGTGTTTTTAGGGGTGACCCTCTTTGTGCAATGGAGACATAATGATTCAGACTGAGGAGCCTTGAGTAGATCCGGCTCTAGAGTTGGCAACGGATATCCAAAATTCCTCCATATTAATTATAGATATCAAATTGAAAAAGAAAAGGAATGGGGATTTAGAAAATGAAGTAGGATTAATATTCAGGACTTACTCTACACATTACTGCTAGAATTATCCAGACTCACATGGATTCCTAAGGGCAGACTGATACTTAAGAGAGTATTTATTAATTTAGTGCCTTTTACATTCCCATCCAAGGAAAATCATAGTTCTTAGTGGTAGCTACATACATAAAGAAATATGTAAGGTTAAAGAAGGCTGTGCTATATCAGCTGTATTATGTCTCTACCATGGTGGGGTATGTTCCTGGAGGTATGTATTTTATACCCTATTCCTTTATAGTGCTTATTCTTCTGATTTTGTGGAGGTCAAAAGAAAATGTAGAAAATGCATGAACATGAAGTTCATTATACTGAGGTTCTGTTAGGTGATAAAATAAGAGGAAATTCGAAGATGACAACCATGCAAAACATCTGGCATCCTGTCACCTGAATATTTTTATAACTGAACTGCTACATGTGCTTTTGTGAGTCTGTGCCAGATGGACACTGCAATTATATACTGCGGTGAATTACTGGTCTCGGAGGAGGACGTTTGCATGTTTCCCCTTACGCCATTTATGCACTCAGGGTAAGAAAGTCCTGCAGAAAAGAAACCAAAAGCAAATGTTGAAAAAACCCTAACTGGCTCAATTTTAGTTTTTCTGTGATTATTGATTGCTTGATACATTAATAGAAAATTATTAGATTGCCAAAATATATTTACTTTTTGTGTTAATAATATTGATACTTAGATGAAAATAACAGCAATCTGATGCCCACCAATTATCTTTTGCATAAGGGGAAAGACTTAGTCCAGGGACAGAAGTATCATATAAAAATAAATTCTTACATAAAATTCTTTGTATATTGATTCCCTTGGATTTCTTATCATTAACTTGAGAAACCAGTGCCTGTGTTATGGTGGAGATATTAGTCCTATACACACAGTGGCTCACTCTCCGATTGGCATCATCAGTCTTCTTTCTGTGTGTCTATACCATCTTCTTAGCAGCTATTAGATACCAACAACTGCTTTCAGGTACTTTGGGAACTTTTTACTGTATCTAGTACAAATAACACTGATTTCTTTTTAAACAAGCTATTTGGAAAATGTAACCCTTAACAGCATCTAGAAAGTAATTAATAACTTAATTGTTAGATATATACATATATTCATAAAGTAAAGAGAGAAGACATTGTAAGAGTCTAATTTGGGCCTGGTATTATAAATACGTTAGGTAATTTAATCTTTATAAAGATGTTTAAGGAAGATAACATTATTCCATTTTCACCCTACGTTAAACTCAGCAATGAGGAAGACAATTTGAACAGGGGCAATCATTTTATAAGTGGCAGGGAGAGAAGTAGAGCTAAACTCTGATTATCAACAAGATCCACGGGCTTTTTACAATACCATACTGATATACATGTAATTAACTGCAAGAACATGACTCATTGAGATAAATTATTGCTTTCAGAAATAAATTCTTCCATCCTTCGCTGATATCTGCACAAACCCAGCCCTGTTTGTTAAAGAAGCTCTCTTAAGTCTGGATTTCAGAACCATGGATTTTGAACCATGTAATTATGGCTTATAATCCAGAATAAACAGCAAATAAATTCCAGAAACTTTCTTCCTTAATTATTTCACCTATATGTTAATATTAAGTGTTACCATGTTGGCTTTGCTAATGCATTTTTTGAAGTTAAAATCCCAGGGCTGTGATTTTTTCAGGATGGGATAAGAAAGGTGTGAAATAGTCAATATCTCATATCCTATAATTTTTTTTAAAAGATTTTATTTATTTATTTGAGAGAGAGAGAGCATAAGAGGGGGGAGGGTCAGAGGGAGAAGCATACTCCCTGCTGGGCAGGGAGCCTGATGTGGGACTCGATCCCGGGACTCCAGGATCATGACCTGAGCCAAAGGCAGTCGCTTAACCAACTGAGCCACCCAGGCTCCCCAATATCTCATATTCTTAGCAGAAAAAAAAACTTCAGGGACTACTTTCATTGCAAATTTATTTTGTAATAGTTTGATTTCTATGGTTTCATCAACTCTAAAAGTGTGAGAAAATGGAATGTTACTAAATCTAGATTTTGTTAGTTGCTTGGTTGATATAAATGAGGAAAATGAGTCAGTAAATCAGTAGCCATATTTTATTTCGGAGTCACCCATACTTTTCCCCTTTCATATATTTACTAAGATGTATCTAATATCAATTACCATAAACATAGAACTCACCAAACATCAATTTAGAAACAGTGATTATTCTGTGAAATACAGTCCATCATTTCCAAAGACTGTGATCTAACTTAATACCAGAATCCCCTCTGGCCATTCTCATGAACTTTGGATGTTAATAAAGATAACTGGGCAGGTTTCTTCGGTTTCACCCACACTTTGATAAGGCAGTACTATGTAAAAAGGGTTCTAGGTTAGACTGTAATCCAGTAGTTTGCAACCATAGCTTGGATATGGCAACACTTCCGTGCAAAACAATTTCTGTTCCTTCCTGGGCGAATCATAGAGGGGAGCTGGAGCCTTGTTTTATTGGTTGAGTTTTCTCTTCAGGTTATCCCCATCTGGCTGGGAGATATTTAAAATCAGGTTGACTAAGTCTGAAGATGAAAACTTGCTCCTGGGTGGCTCAGTTGGTTAAGCGACTGCCTTCGGCTCAGGTCATGATCCTGGAGTCCCAAGATCGAGTACCGCATCGGGCTCCCTGCTCGGCAGGGAGTCTGTTTCTCCCTCTGACCCTCCTCCCTCTCATGCTCTCTGTCTCTCATTCTCTCTCTCTCTCAAAAATAAATAAATAAAATCTAAAAAAAAAAAAGAAAACTTGCTCAAATAGCACCAAGACCATTTTATAATGCAATACTAAACCACAACCAGCAGACTTGAGATCTCTGTCCATTGAGCAAAATCTCAGATTTGTTTGGTTGTCATATTTCAACATGTCTCATTCTTTCCAGAAAAAGTGCTGAAGAAAATAATCTCATTGCATTTTTATTATCTATTTGAAAGTTGCAGTTAGCCCAAAATAAATAAAATATACTTTACATGCACACAGTCATAATCATATCAAAATATGTTTCACAATTATGACAAACATGTTCATAAATAATTTAAGCTTTACATTGTGAACCTAGCAACAACAAAATCCTTTCTCTACGGGGAAAAACTTCTTACAGATGTAGTAACTGCTGCAAAGTAATAAAGTGAAACAAATTATATTTTATCATTTCTCCTAACCAAGGAAACACCCCTTTCCTCTACAATTAAAACAAAAAGCTTATTATGAAAGCAGATTTAAACCAAAAGAACTATTAATCCCTTTTTCTAGATTACCACAATAAATCAGTCATGCCTGGACATCTGGGATACACCGTGTTTACCAAGTTAGTTGCTAACTAAGACTACTATAATTGATGAAGGATTTTTTTTCCTCTTGCCCTACTTCAGAAAGAATAATTATTCAGAATTCATAAATTTCTGCATTAGTTGAAGAAATTGTGACTATATTCATGTTTTTTTTCTCCAGTGGTTCTATACAGCTGTCCATCATACTTTTGAATTGATTTCTCACTTGAGATCCTTTTGCATCAAAAAAAAAAAATGAACAAATTATCATGATGTTAGATATATTGGAAAAGTTATGAGGACAGGTATTTAAATACTTAACAGGTATCATTAAGACAAATATGTCTTTATTTGTGAATACAAATTTGGTGGGTCAGTGACTGTAACAAATAATCTACCATGCTTATATTACATTAAAATAGGTCTGAATTCAAGTATTTTACTTCATAAATCAGATGAACAGAAAAGTGAAGATTCATACAATTTTTAAGAGATTTAAGTTAAACTTAAGAAATGAAGTCTATTATTAGCTTTGTTACAGAAAATAAACTATTTATGTTTCAAAAATTGGATCAGAAAATGATCTACCTGTTTAATTGGTAAACATAAGTCCCCAAAATGTAAATGATGGATTCTACCTCCCTTGAAATTAATTTGTTATATATGAAAAAATAATGAGTACAGAATGATAGAGGCAAGATTAAGAGTATATTCCAAATGCCATATATATGGTAAATGCTATTAGATTTCTTGAGAGAGTACAGCCCCTGTGGGATGGGATGGCTAGAGTCTACTTTGTGGAGGTAAAGGGGCTTACAGGGGTGGGACAATCAGAGTGGAGAAATTGACTATACAAATTGAGTTAAGATCCACGGAGATTCACTTTTTATCTGGTACTCAAGAGCTAACTCTTTCCAATTTTAACCTGGCAATAAAAAATTTCAGAGTTTCCAGAGTACAGGATCTAATTAGCATGGTATTCTGTTTTTGGATTTGTGAATAAACCTCATCATCCGAATGTAATAGAAAGGAGATTTGAGATCCAACTCCCTGAGTTTGTCTTTGAATAACCTTGAGCAAATCAAATTCAGAGGTTTTGCCCTGAAGTTATTCTGAAATTCGCTGGTGAAGTTAGATGTTGTAAGATCAATGTTGGAATGGAATAGGGAGAGAAAGAAAGGCAGGGTAAGGTGAAATTAATTTTCTTCGTAACTAGCATCAAAATTCATGATCTTCTCTCCTCAGCTTTGCTACCTTCAACAACCATCATCTTGTCATTGTTTAAATGTAGATAAATTCTTTTTGACTCTGGTATGAGGACACCTTATTTCCATCTTACTTCCTACTTTTGTGTGACATCATACAACCTGGGAGTGCCATGGCATGTTTGCTGCTGTTGTTGTTGATATTTATCCTTATTTTATGGAGAAGCCTAGGAAATCTTTTTACTACATTCTTTTTACCAATACCTTTCGTTGATTTTAATTCCTTACATGAATTTTTAATACAGCCAAGATACTTCTAAATGATTTTTCTCCTTTTTGTAAATCCAAGGTCATAATAAAGAACCATGTAATAAACTTGGTGCATACATAAGTAGCACCAGCAGGAGAAATAATTCCTACTCAATTATTTTTATCCCTAAGTCCAAATGGCAATTCAAGGCGTGTTCAGTGAAGGTTCAAAACTGAAATATAATATGAAGTGAAAGTTTGTATTCTGTATTCACATCTTTTGCTTTGTTTACTGGTTCGATGACCATATTCTCCATTAGATGTGAAGTTCTGAGAGGACAGATATCATTCCTGCTCTATTCAGTACTCTACACCAAGTATCTGGCATTATACCAACCTTTTTTTTTGTAGGCATTCAGTCTCTGTTGCATGATGGAAGTAAGCCTTATTACCAGCAATAGTAATTAAAGAATAATTCTCAAGAAACAAGTATTAGTTTCATTTGCTTTCCAGTATAAAAAAGAAAAAAAGAAAAAAGACATGTCAGTAACACAATTGAGTTTATTAGAATATGAAACTACCTGAATATGTTAATTCTATTTATAGCAGTTAGTACCTACACTTTCTATTCTTTGCCTTATATCCATCTGCACATTCATGGGATGCTCATAAATACTGCCTCATTGAGTCAGTGAACATATTCATTGTCAATGCGCCAACTGCCCATTTTCTATTAGTTACTGTTTTTCCAAAATTCTATCTTGGCCCAAGCCATCTAGCACACACTGGTCAGTCAAGGGCACAATTCCAGTTTACTGTGAATAGAAGGTATTATTTATAATAATGATTTACAATGGTAATTTGCCTCTCTCCGTTCAGTTTACTCAGGAATATTCTTTTACAACCTCAAAGATTTGAAAAATCATCAAAAATAGGAATCATTATTCTTCACTTCCTTTCTCATTATCTATTCCTGAACTTGTGTTATGATTTTCTTTCATATTTTGTGGTATATAAATTATATTTTTCTTGGATTTAGCACTCTGAGTTATAACTAGGATAATGAATAATTTTGTTATCCAAAATGGGGTACTTTCAAGAATGAAATGATATATTTGTTAATAATTAGGAAAAGCAGGCATAAACCAGCAGTATCCCAGGTAAAATTATAGTTCGAATTATATTCATATATCAATGAACAATTTGCCATAATTTAATTTATGATTATCTCTGTGTTCAAGAAATCCCAAATTTACCACTGTTTCCTGTTTTTCTGGTCTACGACATAAACACACACTGTATATTTATTTTACTTTGCTTCAATAAATATTTATTTATTTATTTATTTTTAAAGGTTTTATTTATTTGACAGAGAGAAAGACAGCGAGAGAGGGAACACAAGCAGGGGGAGTGGGAGAGGGAGAAGCAGGCCTCCCGCGGAGCAGGGAGCCCGATGCGGGGCTCGATCCCAGGACCCTGGGATCATGACCTGAGCCTAAGGCAGACGCTTAATGACTGAGCCACCCAGGTGCCCCAATAAATATTTATCTATATATGAGAATGCACTGTGGGGCAGACATTATATCTTTGACATCATTGTTGTGTATTTGGAGATACAAAGAAAAATGAAATATATGTCTCCGAAAAGAGCCACTTAAAGTAGACAAATTTGTATGAAACTAACACCTACATGAAATTATGTTGAGTATAAATGGATGAGCTAGTACTAAGGAGAGAGACATTTTTTATTTTTACAAGAAAAGTATTTAAGGTGAATTTTGAAGAATGGGTAAGATTTTGATGGAATAAAATATACATAATGTCTGTCACAATCTAATGAGGAAACAGGAAATTTATTGAAATGATTATCTTTGATAAAAGAGCTATTAACCCAACAGGATAGTGAAACAAACTTGAAATTAGTGGTAACAAGAAGGCACTGTCATCTCTACAGGGAATGAAGTCAGGAGTGTTTCCAGAGCCAAAGGGTACCAAGGTCACCCAGCAGAAGTGGGAAGTGAGACAGTCCTCACTCACTGGAGCTGCAGGTCAGAGGCGATGCAGTAAGTTTGGGAGAGGCAAAGAGGGAAGGAGAGTACTTCTCTGATTTGGTCCTTTCTCTTGCTCTCCAATTCCTTGCCTGTGCCTTTGTTGACTAAACTCATCTGGAAACCAGCTGACACTGAAGCCTGGAGAAGAGAGGGTTCTCGAATGCCAAGTAGAACAATGCAGGGGAGGGACCAGGGTATATTAAAAAGGGCTTTTAATCAAAATTACAAGGCATGGAAAAAATGGTAGGTTCTTCCTTGTATATGAAAGAAGGAATCACTAATAATGTACATTCATTGTTGATCTGCTCAGTTAATCCTTCTACATTTTTTATATTCCTTTCATGTCTCTCTCTTTTAAAAGTTTTATTTATTTATTTGACAGAGAGAGCTAAAGTAGGCAGAGCAGTAGATAGAGGGAGATGGAGAAGCAGGCTCCCCACTGAGCAGGGAGCCCGATGCGGGGCTCGATCCCAGGACCCCGGAATCATGACCTGAGCTGAAGGCAGAGGCTTAACCAACTGAGCCACCCAGGCGCCCCAACGTTCATGTCTCTTTTGTGTTTGAGAATCAACTACCACTTGACAAACCTGTGGAAGTTCACTGGGGACATCGATCATAGTAACCATCTCTTTGACCTGTGATAATGGCAAATCATATGGTCTGAGGCAATCATAATTTATTCCTGAGATGTTCCTATATGAAATTTCAAAGTTGTTTTTCTTTTTCACTATATCAAGAGTCGTAAAAACAAAACTATAGAACTACAGGCAGCTGGGTCTCTTGCCAGGAAATCATAGTAAGAAATGTTGAAGGAGACAAAGGTGGCCCTCCCCTCAAATCTCCATAAACTCCCCCGGCCCACTAATCCTATACTAAATAAATATGGAGCAATTTAGGGGAAACGGTGTTGTTACAAGTCAAACACAATCACTTCTCGGCCTTTTGGCTAAGATCAAGCATACAAGTCAAACACAGCATCAAGTCTTCCAACCCCACCATTGTGACCAGATAGTCTACCCCCAAAGGATCAAAAACAGAAATTCATGAACTGCCATTCTCAGAAATCTGTATGGGAGGATAATTTTGGAATAATAATAATTTAAAAAACCCCCGAAGATAGGGAAATATTATACTATTTATGTATTACTTTATTCTATCTAAGTCCTAGAATGCTTTAACAGGAAGACATTAGCTCATAGGCTCTGTATCATTTATCTATTTTTATCAGGTCATAAGGGAGATGGAAATTGATATAATATAATTTCTATCATCAGTGAGAGTATAATGTAGTTGAGGAGATGAGAAGAAAGAAACAAGAAGGTAAACATGTGCGATGATGGATGTGTTAACTTGACGGAGAGAATCCTTTCACAATGTATATCAAAACAACCCATTGTACACCTTAAATACCTTACACTTTTATTTGTCAAATAAATGTATTTGTTTTTAATAAATTTATTTCATTTGTTAAAAGTATTTATACCTCATTAAAGCTGGAAAAAATAAATTGGTAAATATAATAAGCATCAGAACGTGACAAGGGTAGTCAGAGACTAGAATTATGGAGGAAGCACAGTTTTAAAAGGAATTCACAATATGGATTAAATATGCAAAAGCATCAAGGGAGGAGAAAACCTGAGTTGAGTGAGGACATGAATAAAAAAGGAAAGTTTGGAGTATTTAAATCAGATTTAGGAAACAGTTTGACCCCAGTGGCTGCAACAGAAAATTGTGCTTTCAACTTTCTTTTGGTGGCAGGGGGAGCTGGTATTTCAGGGAATTGTATAAAGAATTGCAGGTAAGTAAATTAGAAAATATAGTTGTAAGCTCATTCTTAAAGATCCTTAAAATTAGACTTCACAAAGATGATCCATTGTAGATAATAACCTATATTAGATATGCAGGAATACTCTACAAATGAAATGTAAAGATAACCATCATAATGACAAGGAAATATTTCCAAAATTGAATTAAAAAAAAAAAAAGAAACAATTAATGAGGCCTCTGGTACTTTTTTTACTTTATGTTTTATTTCATTGTTTTATTTATTGGATGTTTTGTTTATTTCACTGAAGTTTAAAATACATTAAAAATGCACATATTTACTGATCAGTTTGATAAGTTTTAACAATTGTATATCCCCATGTACCACCACTCAAAACAAGAGATAAATCATTTCCATATTCCCAGAGTGACATCTTGCTTCTTCCAGTCAGTCCCTTGCCTACTCTGCAAGAGGCAAGCACTTACCTACTTTTAACACTGTAGATTTATTTGCCTGTTCTTAGAATTAACATCCTTGATATATAGTCTGGCTTTTCTATGTCTGACTTCTTTTGTTCAACATATCATATTTGAAATTATCCATGCTGTATCATTAGTCCATGCTTTTTGATAACTGAGTAGTATTCCATTTTATGGCTTAAACATAATTTGCTTTCCCCTTTTCCTGTTCATGAAAATTAAGGTTGCTTTCAGTCTGATACTTTTAAAAAGAGGACTGCTATAAATATTTCCCAAGTTGTTTCAAACACATAGTTTTTTCATTCCAATGGGTAAATGCCAAAGAATTTATACATCTTTATAGGAAACTGCCAAACAGTTGTCCAAAACAGTTATAGAATTTCATATGCCCACCAGCAAATTATGAATGTGCAGTTCCATATTCTGGACAATATTAGATAATATCCATTTTTTGATTTAGCCATTCTAGTGGGTTAAAAAAAAAAAGCATCTGGTGATTTTGTATTTTCTTGATAAACTAAATAAACACTTTTTCACGTACTTAGTGGCCACTCCTATAACTTCTTTGGTGAGGTGCCTGTTCAACTCTTCTTCCCAGTTTTAACTGAGAGTTTCTTTTTTGTCTTCTTATTATGGAGTTACAAGAATTTTTATAGCTTATGGATAAAAATCTTTTTCAGATGCATTCACTGAAAAAAAATCTTCCAATGTGTAGCTTGCCCATTCAATTTCCTAATGATATCATTTAATGAGAAGGAACTTTTTATTTAGTGAAATCTAATCAATTTTCTCTTTTAAGTCAGTGTTTTTTTGTTTTATCTAAGAAATTTTTGCCTAGCCAATGGCTATACATACATTATCTTCTTTATTCTACAAGTATTTTCTAATTTTTATATTTACTGTAATCTAGCTCAAATTTTTATGTATAGATGAAGGTAAAGCATATACAATATATTTATTTTGCTGATAGGTCCAGTTCTAGCACTAATTATTTAAAGAACTTTATTTTCCTCATTAAATTGACTTGGCACCTTAGTAAAGTTTAGTTGACTAATCTTCAGTTCCACTTTTAGATCTTCTGATTGATTCTTATACAAATAATAAGCTTTCTTAATTATTATGTTTATACTAAATTTTAAATAGACTCATTTTTTTTCATTTTTAGTTTTATCTGTAACTGAATTTACCTTTTTCAGCTCCATTGAGATACATTTGGCGTATGGTATTGTGTAAATTTAAGTTATACAGCATGTTGGTATGATACACTTCTATTTTGCAGTATGATTACTACCAGAGTGTTAGCTAACACCTGAATAACATCTCATAATTACCATTCCTTTTTTGTGGTGAGTACATTTAAAATTTACTTTCTTAGCAACTTTCAAGTATATAATACAGTTGTGTAAACTATAATCACAGTGTTGTGCATTATATCCACAACACTTTTTCAGCTTCTAAGGGGGCATTTGTACTCTTTGACCAACATCTCCTTAATCCCTCAAAAACTGGTAACCACCGTTCTACTCTCTGTTTCTATGGGTTTGGCTTTTTTAGATTCCTTTTAGATTCCACACGTAATTGATATCGTGCAGTATTTGTTTTTCTCTCTCTGATTTCTCTCACTTAACATCATGCCCTCAAGGTCCATCCATTCGTCACAAATGGCAGCATTTTCTTCTTTTTTGTGGCCGAATAATATCCCATTATGTATATTTACTGCATCACCTTTATCTATTCATCCTTTGATGGACACTTAGGCAGCATTCCTGTTTTGGCTTTTATGAATAATTCAATAAACAAGGAAGTGCATGTATCTCTTTGATATCCTGTTTTCATTTCCTTTGAATGTATATCCAGAAGTGGGTTTGCTGAATCCTATGGAAATTCTATTTTTAATTTTTTCAAGAACCTCCATACTATTTTCCATAATGGCTACACCAGTTTATATACCCAACAGTACACAAGGGTTCCCTTTTCTTCACAGCCTCACCAATACTTGTTATCTCTTTTTTGCATTAGCCATTTTAAAGGTTGTGAGATGATATCTCATTGTGTTTTTGTTTGCATTTCCTTGATAAATAATACTATTTAGCATATTTTTATGATCCTTCGGCAATTTATGTCTTCTTTGGAAAATTGTTTATTCAGATCCTCTGCCCAATTACTTAGTTGGATTTTTCTCTTTGCTCCTGAGTTGTATGAGTTTTGTGTGTATTTGGGGTTATTAATCTTTTATCAGATATATGATTTGCAAATACTTTCCCCCATTGTGTAGGCTGCCTTTTCATTTTTTTGATTGTTTCCTTTGCTGTGCAGAGCTTTTTAGCTTGATGTAGTACCACTTATTTATTTTTGCCTTAAGTATTTGTATTTTTAGTGTCATATGCAAAAAATTGTTGCCAAGACCAATGTCAAGGAGATTTTGCCTATGTTTTCTTCTAGGAATTATAAGCTTCAGATCTTATATTTAAGACTTTATTTTGAGTTAATTTTTTGTGACTGATGTAATATAAGGATTCAATTTCACTCTTTTGCATGTGGTCAGAGTAATTATTGGCTCGCATGTCAAATATTAGTTGGCTATATACGTGGGGTTTGTTTCTGAGCTTTTGTTTCTGTTCCATTTGTCTGTGTGTCTATATTTATGCCAGTACATACTGTTTTGATTATTGCAGCTTTGTAGGATAGTTTTAAACCAGAAAGTATGAGGCCTCCAACTTTGCTCTTCTTTCTCAGGACAGTTTTGGCTCTTTGGGGTCTTTTGCTCTTCCTTACAAATTTTAGGTTTTTTTTTTTTTTCTACTTCTATGAAACATGTCATTGGAATTTTGATAAGGCTTATATGGAGTCTATAGATTACTTTGGGTAGTATGGGCCTTTTAACAATAGTCTATGAACACGAGATATTTTCTATCTTTTTTAAAAAGACTTATTTATCTATTTTAGAGAGAGAGTGAGAGAGAGCACAAGTGCAGAGTGGGGCGGAGAGAGAGGGAGAGAGAAAATTTAGAAGGGTCTTCACTGAGCTTGGAGCTTAATATGGGGCTTGATCTCACGACACTGAGATCATGACCTGAGCTGAACCCAAGAGTAGGACACTTAGCTGACTCTGCCACCCAGGGCCCCCATGAGATATTTTTTTCTATTTGTGTCTTCTTCATCTTTTTTCCTTTTCAATTTTATTTAGAATATGCTAAATCATTGCATTTCCATATAAATTTTTATATCAACTTATATTTTTTTTTCAAAGAGTCTACTACTGTATTTGCTTAGACTTCATTGAAATCTAATATAAATACACCTGGGAAGAATGGATATCTTAACATTAGATTCTTTTAAATCATGTATATAATTATATATCTCTATTTATATCTTCTCCAATATCTCCAAGCATATGTTTTGATATTAATGCAAAGATCTTGAATGTAGTTTGTTACATTATTCACAATAATTTGTTATGTTTTAAAAACTATTGCAAATCGTATTTGTGTTCCTTATCCCTGTTGTTTGTTTCTAGATTATATAGTAGTACAGATGATTTTGCATCCTGACTTTGTTTTCTGCTATCTGGTCACAATAATTTATTAGCTTTAATAATTCTTTGCTGATCTGGGGCGCCTGGGTGGCTCAGTCGTTAAGCGTTTGCCTTCGGCTCAGGTCAGGATCCCAGGGCCCTGGGATCAAGCCCCGCATCGGGCTCCCTGCTCCACCGGAAGCCTGCTTCTCCCTCTCCCACTCTCCCTGCTTGGGTTCCCTCTCTCACTGTGTTTCTCTCTGTCAAATAAATAAATAAAATCTTAAAAAAAAAAAATCTTTGCTGATCTAAAATAATATTGCATGTACACAATCATGTCATCTCTAGATAAAGACGTCTAACTACCTTTCTGATCATTACACCATGGCTCTCTTCTCCCCTGGGAAGGGATGTCATTCTCTGGAATTTAGTTCATTTGGATATCTTTGTTTTCTGGGTTTGTTTTTAAAGGATTTTTAAAAAACAACAATGAAAACTCTGATTTTGTAGTTTATCTGACTTGTTCTCATTATTTGGATGAGAAAAATATTCTGTCTTGTAACTTTCTACTTCCTCGTCAAATTCCCTCATGTATTTTGCCATAGCTGGGAAATTAATTCTTTTAAGCACTGCAACTTAGGACTGAGTATGTCAAAAGTATATTTACATAAGAAACGATGACAAAATATATCACATTGCCTTATCAACATTAATTTAAGGATCTGGTGATATTTAAACACTGAACTCCCCTAAGAATTTATTGCCATTTATTTCAGTAAGAAAGAAGTCAAAGGGCTCCTGGGTGGCTCAGTCATTAAGCATCGGCCTTTGGCTCAGATCATGATCCCAGGGTCCTGGGATCAAGCCCCGCATCAGGCTCCCTGCTCAGTGGGAAGCCTGCTTCTCCCTCTCCCACTCCCCCTGCTGTGTTCCCTCTCTTGCTGTGTCTCTCTCTGTCAAATAAGTAAGTAAGTAAATAAATAAATAAATAAATAAATATCTTAAAAAAAATAAAGAGAAAGAAGTCAAAAGCAATACCCAGAGACTTCCGGCATACATTCAGAACATAGAGAATGGAAAGGGTGTCAATCCCACCTTCACAACAATGCTGAACTTTCTATCTTTTTAGGGAAATGAAAATAATGCAAATAACCACAATGAGATACCAATATATACCTATTAAAATGACTAAAACCAATATAAACCTGACCAACCAAGTACTTTTAAGGACATGGAGCAAGTGAAACTCTTCTAATTTGCTGTGGGAATGCAAAATTGTATGGCAACTTTGGAAAATGGTTTCCTAGCTTCTTACAAAATTAAATACACACTTACTACATGACCAAATTATCTCATTCTAGAGATTTACTTGGGAAAAAACAAAAACAAAAACAAAAAACAAAGTTATGTTCACACAAAAACCTGTACTTAAATGTTTATAACAACTTTATATATAATTGGCAAAATCTGGAAACAACGCAGATGTCCTCCAACCACTGAATGGATATACTATGATACCTCTATATATTGGAATAGCTCTTAGCAATAAAAAGGAAAGGACTATTGATGCATGCAACAACATACATGTTTCTAAGTGCAAGGAGCCAAATCCAAAAGACTACAGACTATATGATTCTATTTGTTTGGCATTCTAGAAATGGCAAAATTATGGGACTAACAGCAGATCAGTGGTTGCCAGTGATAGGGAGTAGAGGCAGCAGTTGATTAAAATGGGATGCAGAGAGGAATTTTTAATGCGATGGAACTGTTCTATATCATGCCTATGGTGATAGATCATAATTCTATGCATTTGTCAAGCCTGTAGGACTGTATAACATAAAGAACAAATTTTAATGTATGTAAATTAGTAATAAAAATAAGTTAAATGACCAAAAAATAAAGCAGTAGAATAGGAGAGGGGAAACTCCCCATCTAGGTTCAGACTCAAACAGCTGCCTAAAGCATTACTAGCTAGTACCTCACATGAGTTTTTATTCTGGAGTTTCCTAATTTACCAGGACACTTTCTTACCAAAACATTAAGCAATTTGTAATCATTTAACATGACAAAATTGAAATTTTCACTGTCATTGAATTAAACCCAGTGGAAACCCCCTGCAAAGAAATTAAGTGGTCAAGGAAAGAGCCTTGGGCAGAACCATTTCATGACTGTTCTTATTCCTCAGCAACATGTGATTCCCTGACACTTTTTATCTTGCTATGACTCCTCGGGGTACCTAGTGAATTTAGTTATTTTAAATGAAACTATTGTATATTAATTCAAAGTCTTAAATGGAAAGAGTTCTTTATTACAAAGATAAGCTAATGTCAAAAATAAAACACAGCCACATCCTTTCCCTTCCCTTCTGTGACATCCTGGTGTGCTTAGTAAATGGACTCTAGAGTCCAACATCTTATATCAGAAAAAGAGACATTAGCTAAAGTGCCCTCTTTTCTTCAAGACAGTACTCTCAGTGAGGCCTTTTTTCCAGTATTTGCTTTGGCAAATTTCAGTAATTTCTGCAAATCATTAGCTATCAGCAAACTGAGTGCAAGCCTTCTGCAAACTGCCTTTGTGATATTAAGTATAGTTACTAAATCTATTTGAGTATTTCTCCTATGTACAGTGTTTAGTGAGTTAAAATATATATTTATATTTTTAATATATATATATATTTCAAAATACCATTCAGTAGTATATGATTCTACAAGTCTTTCTCCTCTTTCCTCCTATTCCCCTTTAAAATACACACACACAAACACACAAACGCACATATACAATACACGCACACACACCAACACTTACTGTCAAACCCGGTGCCAATTAGACCATATTTTATGAATTTTTAAATAATTCTTACTCAAATATTTACCTAATACTTTTTGAGCTTATAGAACTACCTTACATAAAATATTGGCAAAAATACATTAGTTTAAAAAATAATTGGTTGTTTTATTATTTATAGTAAAAGGTATACCATCAATAGAGCCCCATCAATTCGATTTAAAAAATGTTTTTCAGTCACGAATTAGATTTAACCAAGTAATTCTGAGAACTAGTAGCTCTATTAACAAAATGTGAAAATGTTTCTCAAAGTTTTTTATTTACATGGATCTTGAGTTATTCAAATCATTAAATCACAGTAAAAGAAAATAACCACAGTTAAAGCAAAAGAAAATGAAGACTTTCAGAGTGAGGCAAAATGCTGATAATTAGCCTGTGTATCCTTGATCTAAAGGAATTGTAGACCTCATGTTTACGTGTCACTAGTTAAAACATTCCCCCGTTAAAAAGAAGAAATATATCAAAGAAAAGGAAGTCTGGAAACAGCACAGCCAACGCAAGCAACAAAATAAAAGCTATGTTTACAGACATGTAGTATTAATGATTTTCTCCCTTTATATCCTTTATAAAATCTGGCTCAAGAATTTTTTTCCTCAGCGTGCCTGGATGGCTCAGTCAGTTAAATGTCTGCCTTCGGCTCAGGTCATGATGCTAGGGTCCTGGGATCGGGATTGGAAAGAGCCCTGTGTTGGGCTCCCTGCTCAGCGGGGAGTCTTCTCTCTCCTCTCTCTGCTCATGTTCTCTCTTACTATCTCTGTCTCTCTCTCTCATAAAATAAATACATAAAATCTTAAACATTTTTTTTTTTTTCCTTCATGCCACTTGTTCCAACTTTGTTTTCAGATTCAGCAAGCTCAGGATTGACCTTCGGCATGTTTAAAAATGAAGAACCTATTGGATTATAATACAAAGCCCCCTTTAATTTCTTTTGCAGGCTCATATTTCTTTTGCTTTACTCATTTGGGAATGAGAAATTTTTCAATGAATACAATTTGTCCTAATCCAATTTCATTTAATTCATAAACATAATGCTTTTTAAATTTTGATACTACCCAGTCAATACACTTTCAGAACATGAGACGTGATGAATAAAAGGGGAAAGTTATAATACACGTGATAACAACAAATGAAAGATGATACATAAAAAGAGACCATAAGGAATTATGCTTTCTTTGAATTTTCACATGAAAAAGAAAGCCATTACATACAATAGGCATTATTAATTTTTTTAACCTGTGCACTTAATTTGTATTTCTCCAAATAGAGAGGGCATTTCCAATCTTCCCAGCATGGGTTTTCATAACAGAATCCATGTTTTATAGCTCCTGTGCTTATTTGTACCACTTTGCCAACTGGAAGGGACTTATTTCTTCCACAAAGAATAATGCTGACTGCAAGGTTGTGCATGCTTCAGATTCTTTCAATTCCTGGACAAAATATCAGAAGTTGTAATCAGGACATAGCATTTTTAGAGCCTAATTTATTATTTTGTGCTTTATCTTCAGGTAGTTTTCACAGGCTTTTCCATATAGGCTGCTTTCTGTGTTTAAAAAAAGTAGACCAACTTAGGTGTCACTATGTAGAATGCTTATCCCCAATGACAACTTAACCTTTGAAAATCATTTTATAATAACTAAAACAACAATCCCTTACAATGTCTGAGGCGTTAAGTTTTAGGTTCACTTTAAGAAGCCTCTGTTTTCTTGCAGAAGTAGAGCTAAAAAGCTAATGCTGATCTACTGATATTGAAGAAAGAATTTAAAATAGTATCTCGTGTCTTTTAAAAAAAATGCTTCGGTAACAAAATATAAATTACAATTTGAATGCATTACAAATTGATCAAATATGTTAATATGTAGTTGGCACCTTGAAATAAAAATGAAAACCCTGGAAATTCAAATATATGTGATTCCCGTAATTTCCTGCAGTACATTCATGAACTTAAGTCAGCCAATGTTACTTGCTTACCAGTGTATAAACTAATTTTTGGTTTGTTTTTCTGGTTTGTTGTTAAAGCTGTATCTTTACAACATGATTTTCTGTGGCCCATTTGCTTTTATTTAAAAGTGTGTCTCTCCTAATGGCAGGTTAGGCATTCTGCTCTCTCCATTCCATCCAGCTGATGATTTTTCCTTGCAATTGCTGGAATTGTGTTGTTTATATTTTTTATGTTTTCAGTTTAATATTTTCTTAAAGAGCATATAGCACATTTGCTATAGAGCCTTTATCATATCCAAGATTGTATACAGCTGTATTAGTCTGCTCAGGCTGTCAAAGCAAAATACCATAGACTGGGTGACTAAAACAACAAAAATTTATTTCTTACAGTTCTGGAGGCTGGATGTCTGAGATCAAGGTGCCAGCATGATCAGGTTCCATTGAGAATTCTCTTCCTGGTTTGCAGTGGCCGCCTTCTTGCTGTGTTCTCACATGACAGAGAGAGAGAGAGAAATTGAGAGACAGAAAGCAAGCTGTCTGGTGTCTCTTCTTATAAGGGTGCTAATCCCTTTATGAGGGTCCCATCCTCATGACTTCATCTAAATCTAAATGCCTCCAAAGACCCTTCCTCCAAATACCACCATCATATTGTGGATTAGCGCTTCAACATATGAATTTTGAGGGGACACAATTCAGCCCATAGCCATACCCTCAATATTCATGTTCTTGTTGCTCTTCCAAATTTCTTGAAATTGTGTGTCATCATTATCAAATAATGAGTGTTTCTTTTAACTTTTCTCCTCTCTTGTATTTATTTTATTTCATTTTAATTGCAATGTAGTTAACATAAAGTGCTAAGTTAGTTTGAGGTGTACAATATAGTGATTCAACAATTCCATGCATTACTCAGTGCTCATCAAGATAAATGTACTCTTAATCCCCGTCACCGATTTTACCCATCCCCCCCTCTCATCTCCCCTCTGCTAACCATCTCTTTGTTCTCTATAGCTGAGAGACTGTTTTTTGGTTTGTCTCTCTTTTCTTCCTTTGTTCATTTGTCTTGTTTCTTAAATTTCACATACAAGTGAAATCATATGGTATTTGTCTTTCTCTGACTGACTTATTTCACTTAGCATTATACTCTAACTCTATCCATGTTGTTGTAAATGGCAAGATTTCATTCTTTTTTTATGGTGAATAATACTCATTTATATATATAAATATGGCATACCTTCTTTATCCGTTCATTTATTGATGGGCTGCTTCCATATTTAGGCTACTTTAAAAAGTGCTGCTAGCATAGGGGTGGCATGTATCCCTTTGAATTAGTTTTTGTATTCTTTGGGTAAATACCCGGTAGTACCCAGTAGTGTGATTACTGGATCATATCATGGTTCTATTTTTAATCTTTTGAGGAACCTCTATACCATCTTCCACAGTGGCTGCACCAGTTTGCATTCCCACCAACAGTGTACCAGGGTTCATTCTTCTCCTGTCTTGTATTCAGTATACTTGCGCTTATGTTACGGGTTCTTTTTGAATGCACTGTTTCACCCACTTGGCCTTTCAGTGGGTGAAGCAATTGGCCAAGGTATAGGAATATAGATTGCCATTTAATATTCATTATCAATCATAAGATGCTCATTTATTGCAAGTCCAAATAATTATTATTCAATACTGTCATTCCATCTACATAAGATCTTTAGCATTATTTTTAGCTTTAGCTTTAGCTGGATTTTATGCACTGATTTTTTAAATTTTATTTTATTTTATTTTATCCAATTTGACACTGGATTGGTTTATTTAATATAGACACTATAGTGGCATATCCAACTGTGTATGAGGCTGAAAGTTGCACAGGCCTAGGTTGGCCTTATTAATTAGATGAGGAAGAGTACTAGCAAGAGATTATGCCTGAGATGCCTTTTGAAAACTAGGTAGTAATTTGCTATATGAAAAGGAAAGAATGAGGTCTGCGGTGGTTGGATTGAATTAGGTTTACATATATATGTTTCACCCCATGATAGTGATTTGACGAGATAATTTTGAAAAAGGTATATTACAGGTGAGTAATATTGACATAGATAGAATTGTAAATTAACTTGATCCAATAGACATTTTTCATCAGCATGCTTATAACAAAATACCCAATGCATTTATTAAAAATACACATTTGCAGGATATTATGATTCAGTATTGAATCAATATTGGAAAATACTGTAGTAGGCAAAAGCAAACCATTTTAGTCTTTTGTGTAGGACCATGGCATGGTAAGTGCACTATGTCTTATCTACAAAGGCCATGAATCTCCCAGTTGCCTCACAGTAGAACATAACTGTTCTAAAAAGGAAACTGCATAAATTATTTTTTAAAAGATTAATCTAGAAGTTACATAAAATATGAATTGGAATGGGGAAATGATAGAACTGTAGTGGGCAGCTTTGGTTTACTGGAATTATATGAGTGGATATCAGTAAAAAAGAAAAACAAAAAAACTTAGAAAAAAATGAATCTATGTCACTATTCCCAAAGATTTCTGGCAATCTTTAGGTTTCGTATTACATATTGTACTGGATATTGCTTTGAAATGTCAGCTATGTATTTTTGATAGAGACACAATAGAAACAAAATGGAGAAAGCCTTCGAACAATCAGCATTATATTTGCAGACTGTTGAAATTTCACTGTTTGCCATGCTGAGGTGTTGGGCTGGACATATGGCTCACTGTCACTTTATTATATATAAATGAATTACCTTTGCTTTTGCTATTCCCACTTTGTGTAGCAACCTTCATCTGCCTCTATTTCTACCAGATGAAACCCTATCTATTCTTCAAGCATGAATTGCAATTTTGTATCATCAGTTTAATTGTATTTTTCTTCATAGACCTAAAGGTGATCTCTAATGAACATAGAGCTTAGTATTTCTTTCTTTTTAAATTTCTAGATCATGATTTGTAACATTATACTTGTGTATATTTGTGTCCTCTGTATTGTAGTCAAATTTGCTTTTTATCTCTCTATCTCCCATGGTCTTTATATCTAGCACTTTGAATGCAATGATCCTTAATTAGTATTTGTTCAATAAATGAACGAATTTTTAAAAAAGATGACATTCTATGGGGCACCTGGGTGGCTCAGTCGTTAAGCGTCTGCCTTCGGCTCAGGTCGTGATCCCAGGGTCCTGGGATCGAGCCCCACATCGGGCTCCCTGCTAGGCGGGAAGCCTGCTTCTCCCTCTCCCCCTGCTTGTATTCCCTCTCTCACTGTGTCTCTCTCTGTCAAATAAATAAATAAAAAATCTTAAAAAAAAAAAAAAAGATGACATTCTAATAATTCCTTAAGCCCCTTTCATAATTAAAAGAACTGAGGCAGAAACCTCAGTGTTATAGATTGTTAATTTAATATTGAGATTGGTTGAAAGTTTACTTTTAATGTCTCATTTCATCTCTTTTACTTTTCAGTTTTTGTTTTCAATAATTTTGTTAACTAAAAGCATGTTAACTTAAGAAATATTTTTATTGCCTAATATAAAACTTATCCTAGTCCACATATACAAGAAATTCAAGAAGCATTTTTTTCAAAGCAAACGCCGTATGGCATCCTAAGATTCAGTGACAGTTTTGAATGGAGGCTCTAAAGCGGTGCTAGTTTTATGTAATTGGTAGCATATGTGGTAGCAATTACTAATTAGATAATTGGAAGCATATGGCAGCAATTACTGTCAATCAAATTATGCAATATCCCAGTAGGTATAGTAATACCTTCAGTGCAGAAATGTCTGATATGTATGTTCTCAGTTTGATCAAGGTATTAATGAGAGCATTCTGTGCTATAGTTTGAGTCAGTACCAATGAACAATGCTTAGAAGCAATCTATAACTTTAATTGAGGTCGTGGCTACAGTATGCGACAGCAGCTATGAATTGGCCCATCCAATTTGTTGTGGCTCATTAAGATATCCACTGTTCAAGAATTGTGTAGACAGATCACAACAAATCATACCAAGTGAATTGTTCAGTGAGGTACTATTCTATTGTACAGACATGGCCTAAGGCCAGGTTTATGTATCACAAGAAAAATGCCCATGATATAGTATATACAGTGTATCGAGGTCTTAGCTGGATTGTCAGATGCATCATGTTCTCTGGAAGCAATAGCTCATTAAGATCTATATGCAGAGAATAATGGAGCCCATACTTATAATATGTCATGGTTTCTATGGAAGCCCATAGATATACCACTATTAATCTGTTATGAGAAGGAAACCTAGTTTTGGAAGGCAGAGCACTCTGCTTGCCTACAAAAATTGCTTTCATAAACCATATGGATATGTAGGCTCCATTGCTGATCCTTCTTGTTCAAATTCTGCCCTCAACAATGCATACTCAATATGCTCAGAAACATCCCAAGTTCAGATGAAGAGATGAATCATTAAATGTATTATGATGGTATCAAACCTCAGATCAGAGTACTTATTTACTCTTCTATTTCGGACAGCTGTAGACAACCTTATTACCAGCCTCCATATTGCCAGAATTAAAATTTGCTTGCCTATTTAGATCTCTTTCTTCACTTTTTCCTTTGCCCTTTGAATGCTTACATCAACAATTTTGTCACATATTCGTGCTCACACATGCATCTACAGTCACACACGCAGACACTATACACGTTCTCATAACATGGGTCTACTATCTGTGTTGGAAACCCAGAAAAATCGTAACTTCAATGGGATATAATAATAAATAGTCTTCCTTTGTATCAAGAGGTTCTCTTTTCCTCTAACAGTCACATATGACAGTGATAGACAACTGTTGCTTTAATGTTGTGCAACACCCAATTATAATAACTAATATTATGTGCATGCTCATCTATATAAAGACACTGATAAATATTATACTATACATCAGCAAAAATAACAATAATAAATAGCCCTTCAATTTACCTGACATCTAAAGCTGCAAATCTGCTTTGGCTATTGTCGTATTTCCCTTATACCATAAACACTTCATACACACTTTTAGTTTCAACAAATCCACTCAGCAGATATTTATTGTCTAATGGGTTCCAGGCAGTGTTGTAGGTCCTGTGTGCATAAGATGAATACAGCAGAAATAAAATTTCTGCCCTCATAGAGATATAGTTTAGTGCAGAAAACCAGAATAAACAACATGAATAATAAACTATATAAGTGCTAAGTAGGAGAAAGAAGCAGTGAGAACAGATGGGGAGAGACTGTGGGAAGCAGGATGAGGAAAACAGTGAGCAATGTCTTAAAGGAGATGAAGTAGAAGGCCCTGTGGAAATCTGGAAGAATTGCCCAGGTAGAAAGCCTGGCTTTTTCCAGAAAAACCAGGAAGCCAGTGTGGCTGACGGGGAATGGAGGAGGGCAGAGAAGTTAAGAGATAAAGAAGTTATGGAGGCAACTTTCCCTAGGGCCTTGAAAGTCATCTTAAGGACTTTGGCTTTTAGTCTGAGTGACATAGGAAGCAACTGGAGACTTCTGAGAAGAGCAGTAGTCCAACTGTACTTTAAAAGAATCACTGTTGCTGTCATTTACAACAGACTGAAGGGGAAGGATTGGATCATGAGATCCAACATCCAGGCAAGATGGAAATTATGAGAAGTTAAATTCTAGATCTGTCTACAAAGTAAAGCTAATAGAATATGATACTCAACTGAATATAAGCTGTGAGAGAAAGGGGCTTCAAGGTTTTAACTTGTGAAATTTAAAGCATGGACTTGGCTGTGAATGCAATGAGGGAGACTGTAGAAGAGGCAGGGTTTGGATTGTTTATATTTTGTTTGGTTTGGCTGTTTGTTAGTATGTTTGTTCTCTGGTGAAGGATGGAATATTAAATTTGGAAATGTTAAATTTAAACTATTATATGTGGTCAACCTCCACGGAGAGATGTAAAGTAGGCAGTTTGACATTGTGGGAGAGGATTAACAGACCTTTTCCTGCTGGGTATGAGAATTTAAGTTTTGTTTAACTCTCTATTTTTGTTTTCCTGGAGACCTGATATGAATAATTATGCTAATGGTGTTACTAATGATAAAGTGTTAATATACTGACAGACAGTAGGTGGAACTGAAAATTGAAACCAAAACTAAATTATTTCAAAACAGACTGTAGTATGGTACATAAAACAGAGAAATATACCAAACCAAAACCGTGATGATCATCACAAACTCTGTCCTCAAACTCTTAACACTAGCTCGTTCAGAACCCTGTGTTACAAGATAAGACCATGAACAAATTGAATTAGCAACCACTCTCTGTGAACCATATATTCTAAAGGCAAGGCCACTGACTAGTCCAGAACCATCTAGTTTGCAAAGACTGACAAATCCCTACCAACACCATTCTATGACTAATTCTAGAGCTCAAAATCCTAAAAGTACCTCTCTTTAACTGTCCCTTTCTGAGACACCCCATTAATCCTCAGGTGTGCCCTTTTTTGCAACAAACTCAATAAATGTAAACTTTCTTTTTATTAACTATATGTGTGTCAGTGGGTGGCTTTGGCAAATGAACTTTATTTTTTTTAAGATTTATTTATTTAAGTTAGAGCACATGAGAAAGAGAGCACGAGTTGGGGGGGGCAGCAGAGAGATGGGGAGAAGCAGGCTCTCCACTGAGCAGGGAGCCCGATGCGGGGCTCAATCCCAGGACCCTGGGACCATGACCTGAGCCTGAGCCTACGGCTAAACCGACTGAGCCACCCAGGCACCTGGGCAAATGAAATTTAACACAAAGCGATGTTGCTTATGGCAAAAATAACCATGATTAGTAAACTGCATCTGGACGGGGAGAACTACTTTAAAAGAAGGCATAGCTTTGTGCTTCCCTAAATGCAATGAGTGTGGTAATTGGGCATGCCCCTTATGGAGACCCTGGAAGCTATGCCTGTTGAATTGTTACAAAAATAGAGCTCCCATGGTACATGAGGTTTTAAAAGCTAAGTGAATCATGCACCCTCCTGGAAAGGATAGTTTCCTTGCACCTGAGCTGTGTCAACTGCTGTGAGGAATGCTACTCAGACTTCAGGAGTTCCCTGAAAAGCCACTTCACATGGCACGCTTTGGTAGCTGTCATATATCCTTTTGTGAAGGCTGGCGCCAACTGAGGACTAAAACGGTTTTGTAAGTCTGAAAGTTTACCTGAAATTAGGCAGAGTCCTTTGTGGTCATTGCAGTGAGGCAGCCTGGAATTCATAGGGAAATTCTTTATGCAGATGAAAAGTGTTTAGGTGATATTGAAAGCCAGGAAAAGAGATGAGATTTTACAATAGTGAATGCAAATAAAGAAGAAAAGACATCCGAAGAGTGAGGCCTGGGGCATTCTAAATTTAAAAAGTTGAGGAGATAAAGAGAACCAAGAAAAAATGTTGAGAAGAAACTGTCTGTGGTGAGGTGCAATAATTCTCCATACTAGAGGCCAAGTGAAGTGTTTTAAGGAGAGGGTAATTAATTTTATCAAATGCTTCTGTTAGATCAAGGAGGATGAGGAATGGGAACTGAATATTGGATTTAGCAACATATGGGTATTTGCTGACACAAGATCAGAGAGAAATAGGTATGATGAATGAAAACTGAAATAGCAGATAATACTTTTTGTAAAGAGAAAAGAAATAGGAATATTGTTGGAGAATGAAGTAAGCACAAGACAGAGTTGTTTTTTTGGATTTGATGGGGTTTTTTTGTTTTTTTTTTCCTTCCTTTTATAATATCTTTTTCCTTCCCCCCCGCCCCCCGCCCCCCAGAAGCTTATAAGGCAGCCTGTATGTGTATTTTCTGAATGGTCCACTAGAGACGGAAAGTGACAATGATGCATGAAGGGGGGTAGGAATCAAAGGCTTTAGGTAGATGAGGAGATAGGCACAAAATGAAGGGTTGGCCTTAAATAAAAGCACAATGTATTTATCTGTAAGTCAAGTCTGCTCAGAAACTTAAGAGAAAGCTTGAAGACTTCTCTCCTTTCAAATTCAACACAATGAGTTTCTGTTTATTTGTTCATTAGCGAAATATTTATTCAGCACCTTCTAGGCCTTAAATATTCTAACTGCTGGGGACACAGCAACGAACAAAACATTAAAATCAGCCTTTACCTTCATGATGTTTGACTTTTAAGGAACCTTTTGGATTTGAAAAACAAGTTGAAGAATAAGAAAACTTGTTACAGTTTTTGTCCACTATCTTTTTAAAAAATCACCTCAGTGTGGCTTTAGTTGTCTTTGTTGAAATTTCAGTGTAACTATTTGCTGGGGAAAGAAGCATGAAAGAAACAGCTTGGGTAATGTTTCTTTTAAAAGAACTCCTTATTCAGCTGACAGAAATGATTGTGTCTGGTAATCACTGTTTGCAAAGAACTGATGAGATTGTGTCAGCAGAGGTTTGAGAAGGAACACTGAATACTTCCAGATCTAGTCCATAAGTTCTTTCCTGAGAATGGCCAGACAAAATCAATATAAAGCCTCCATAGGTTTCTTTTCATGGCCCATGGAAAAATAACTAACTTGGTAAATGCTGCAATCAGTTACATCTTTTCAACATCAAAATCTATTTCAGTGACTAGATATGGCTTGTAACTAATGTTTTGTATAAAAGACAATTCACCATCTGTTACTTTAAATGCGGTCAAGAGAACATTTTACCACTCAAGGTAATAACCACAATTTTCCCCACAACGATATTGTTCATTGTTTGTGCATGACTCGTATTTCTAAATCACCTCAAGGACCTAGATAAGCATTTAATTCAAAGGAAAATAGGCAAAACCTATTTGTTGAGACTTATTTATGTACAGGAAAAAACAACAAATAAAAAGACCTCCCTACCCACTAGAGTAGGATATTTCTGCTCTGAACCTTCTTTTCTGGCCTACTTTTTTTTTCACCACACAAATTTTTATCTTGATTTTTATCAACACTTAACCAATTTCTTAAACTTTCTGTGCATTAGTTCATTTCCCCTGTGATTCTATAGATTCCACAGTTGAGTAACAAATACCCTATTTGATAGACTCCACTGAAAAGCTATTGATTTAGAATTTCTTAGAAATGGGAGTCCAGTCATCTTCATTTTTTTTTTTATGATTTATTTATTTATTTTAGAGAGAGAGCAAGCGAGTGGGGAAGGGAGGGCAGAGGGAGAAGGAGAGAAAGTCTTAAGCAAACTTGGAGCCCTCCATGGGGCTCTGTCTCAGGACCCTGAGATCACAACCTGAGCTGAAACCAACAGTCTGACACCTAACTGACTGAGCCACCCCATGCCTCATGGACATCTTCATTTTAAAGCAACACCCAGATAAGATATACCCACCTTGAAGCTTGAAAACCAGGAGCCTACACCTTCTAATTGGCCCTACATTTGAGGAATACTTTTGGCTAAGAAATAATGCTGGCATCTCCTTTAACTGATTTTGCCCTTACTTTGAAGACCCTGATGATTCTGAAATGTTGTTGTTGCTGGTGTTGTTGTATTTGGGTTTTAATACCTAAAGCTGTGGTTCTCAGCTGGAGTGGGGTAAGATTTTTTGCCACCCATGGCAAATTTGACAGTATCTAGAGTCATTTTTGGTTATCATTTAGGGGACTGGGCATTGCTCTTGTGTCTAGTGGATGGAAGTCAGGGATGCTTCTTAACATCCTACAGTGCATAATATAGGCCCCCACAAAACAATAATCATCTGGATAAAAATGTTAATATGATGGGAGCTGAAAAAAAAAAACAAACTGCCCTACAGAAACTGCCTAGAACTGTTGACAATTGCAGCATGCTTCTAGGTCCACACAGCCCATAGCTCAAGGGCATTTTTTTCTCTTTTGAAATAGCTAAGGTAATCTACTTGTAACCATGGAAATTCTACAAGGAAAGGGGCAGGCCACTTAAAATATTTGATCTCCCTCACTCTCCCACGCTCGGCTTAACAAACAAGACAACTAGAGTTTCTAGGTGAGGTGGGGAGGAGTATGAAACAGTGTACTAAAGAAAGTAACATAAAATCTGAAAATCTGAATGCCAAAATGGCAGATGGCACAATGGTATAAACTTCAGGTATTCTTCTTTTATGCTCGGGATATCAAAGACATAATTAAAGGTAGACTCTTACCTATGAGAGTTACAACATTCTAAAAATCTGTAATGGCAAAAAATAAATGAAGCTGATGGTGTTTTTTCTTTTTGACCGTACAATTAAAGCAAGAATTCTTTGTTAATTTGTGTGAAATTTCATTTGTTATGTAACAGTGTTTTAGAGAATTAACAATGTGCCTCTGTGCCATCTGGGATTTTCAGCTAAGCAAAGTAGAAACACCATAAAGTATAGTAAAAAGGAACAGTGCTTTAGGTCATCCAAATTCACTAGCACAGTCTTAGAAATCAATAATAAATTGACATTCCAGAAAGCATACTCAGGAGTGCCATTCCAGAGCTATAGAAAAACTTATCCTCATACCACAGAATTGTCTCCTGTAAAAAGTAAAACAAAAAATAAAAGCAAAAACAAAAACATGGTAGAAATTGAGTAAACACAAAGAGACAGAGTTCTTGCTCTGATAATGGAATAGCTGCATTAAGATTTAGACATCCCTCATATTAAGAAAAAAATTTCCAATTTGACAAAAAAAGAAAAGGAGACAACAACATTAGATACTAGAGGTCTTTTTGAAAGATTATCCTTTTTCAAACATATAGTTTTATGATTACAGTATGAAAGATTGTCCTGTAGAATAATTTGCCAAAAGAAAAAACACCTCAGAAAACTATACAGTAAAAGTTTACCACTCCCAAATTTATATACTGTTAATTTTTATTTTTTCATTAATATGACAATTATTGCATGAATGCCTATCACGTACCAGTTTCTGAGTATCTGCTAAGAATATTGAGGTTAAATTAAAAGCACCTTCTCTCATGGAATTCAAATTTCATTGAGAGCAAAAATAAGATAAGGAAGGAAACATGCACTTTTTGTTAAAAAGAAAGTTAAAATAGATGACAAGGCTGATTATGGATAACTATTATACATCTATGTGTATATTTCTGAGGGTTTCTCTGAGGGGGTGATATTTGATACTGTGCTTTATTTTCCATACATTTATACAAATGTAATAAAAAATTTGTTGAAAAATAAGATTTCTATAGTCTGTATACTATTTTATCACGTTAATGTTGAACTTACATAACAATGTCATATTTTTATTTTTTTGGTTTTTTTTACAATGTCATATTTTTAGTATATAGTTTTATGTCAAATAATGGGTCAAATTGAATAATTTCAATGTTTGACACAAATTTTGAACTTACCTTTGGAAGAATTTTACAATTTTTAATCCCATGAAAATGTGCAAGACAAATTTTCACAAAATTCTAACCAAAATGTGCATTTTCCTTAAAAATATATCTCAATTTCAACAGTTTAAAAAATGTGTAGGGGCGCCTTGGTGGCTCAGATGGTTAAGCGTCTGCCTTCAGCTCAGGTCATGATGCCAGGGTCCTGGGTTCGGAGCCCCCGCATCAGGCTCCCTGCTGAGCAGGGAGCCTGCTTCCCCCTCTCCTTCTACTACTCCCCCTGCTTGTGCTGTCTCGTTCTCTCTGTCAAATAAATAAATAAAATCTTTAAAAAAATTTTAAAAAATTGCATATTTTTGAATTTACATGTTTAAATTTATTAGTGGACATGACTATCATACATGTTTATTGGGCATTTTTATTTTCATACATGTAAATATACTTTATATCAATGCTGACAGTTCTTGATCACTTCTTAAAATTATGTAGCAAGAATATTAAAAGCTTGGTAATTGCTTATATTGCAAGAATTATAACTACTTTTATATACAGAGTATTATTTCAATCGTTTGAACTATCCTCTTTTATCATGGGGTACTTTCACACTTGAAAGAAGACCTTGACATTATTTATTACCAATGATAAACAATCAAGATTTCAAACTCAAATTAGAATTTTGGAAAACTTATATCTGAAATTATAAGGTTGACAGTTTTCCAGCACTTCAAAAACTTTCTGTTAAGATGGATAGGGATATTGGAGCAAGATGGCAGAGGAGTAGGAGACCTGGATTTCGTCTGGTCTCAGGAATTCAGCTGGATAGGGATCAAACCATTCTGAACACCTACAAACTCAACAGGAGATCGAAGAAAAGAATAGCAACAACTCTCTGAACAGAAAAGCGACCACTTTCTGGAAGGTAGGACGTGCGGAGAAGTGAATCTGAGGCGATATTCGGGAGGATAGACGGCGGGGGAGGGGCCTCCGTTGGCCGCTTCTGGCAAATGATAGAGCTGCGGAGCACAAAACTGGAACTTTTAGAAGTCTGCTCCGCTGAGGGACGTCACTCCGGTGGCTAAGCGGGGGGTGGAACCCTCGTGGGACAGTGTGGTCTCAGGACCCTCGGGGTCACAGAAAGACCGGGGGTGCCTGAGTGCGGCAGAGCTCCCAGGTATCGGAACGGGAAAGCCAGCTGCAGAGACGGAGCCGAGGTGCGGGCTCTCAGCTCGGGGTTGCCATAAACCGTGATCCGTGGAACATTCGGGCCACTGCTCCTCCAGCAGGGACCCAACAAGCGGCAGATCCGGGGAGACTCCCTTTCCTCCCCCGGGGAGGAGAGGCGCGGGAGCACATCACAGGGATCTGCTGGGTTTGGAGACTCCACCCGGGGTCGGGTGCCAGAGATAGAAACGCGGGGTCAGAGGCTGGGTGAGCACGGAGTGCGGCCGGAGACCAGGAAGCCGGGAGTGACTGACGGCTTTTCTCTGGGGGCTCACTGAGGAGCGGGACCCCGAGTTCTTGGCTCCTCCGGGGCGGAGACTGGGAGGCCGCCATTTTCACTCTCCGCCTCCAAAGCTGTACGGAAAGCTTGCAGGGAACAAAAGCTCCCGAGAGCAAACCCGAGCAGATTACTTAGCCCAGACCGGGCAACGGCGGGGCAATTCCGCCTCCGGCAAAGACATTTGGGAACCACGGCAACAGGCCCCTCCCCCAGAAGATCAGCGAGAACAGCCAGCCAAGACCAAGTTTACCGATCAATGAGAATGGCAGAACTCCAGCGCTAGGGGAATACTGCACATAGAATTCATGGCTTTTTTACCATGATTCTTTAGTCTTTCAAAGTTAATTTTTTTTTTTAACTGTCTTTTTTTTTTTTTGAATTTTTCTTTTTCCCTTTTTCAACCAACATCTTATCAATCCCTTTTTTAAAAAAAAATTTTTATTTTTCATTTTTAGAGTCATATTCTATCCCTTCATAGTAGTTACCCATATTTTTGGCATATATATATAAGTTGTTCTCTCTTTAAAATTTTGAGATAGTTACTTCTTTTTTTTTTTTTTTTAAAGATTTTATTTATTTATTTGACAGAGAGATAGAGAGAGAGCACAAGTAGGCAGAGTGGCAGGCAGAGGGAGAGGGAGAAGCAGGCTCTCCGCTGAGCAGGGAACCGGACGTGGGGCTCAATCCCAGGACCCCAGGATAATGACCTGAGCCAAAGGCAGCCGCTTAACTGACTGAGCCACCCAGGCGCCCCTTGAGATAGTTACTTCTAACAGAACAAAATATACCCTAAATCTCTAGTGTATGGTTTTTTTCTACTCCCCTGCCTGATCACATTCTCTCCTTTTTCTTTTTTTTTTTTAATCCTCTTCTTTCTTTTTTCAAAAAACTTCTTATCAATTCCTTTTATAAAATTTTTTATAATTTCCATCTTTACAGTCATATTCCATCCCTTCATCATATCAACCCTTATTTTTGTACATATATACGTTTTTCTTTCTTTAAAATTTTGGGAGGCACTTTCTTCTAACAGACCAAAATACACCCAAAATCTAGTGTGTGGCACTGATCTATATACCAGCCTGATCATATTTGATCATATTCTGTTTTTTTTTTGTTGTTCTGTTTTTGTTTGTTTTTATCTTTATCTTTATCTATTTCTTTCTTTTTTTTTTTCTTTTTCCTTTTTCTCTCTTTCCCTTTCATTTCCCACTGCTTCAGGTCTTTTCTGATTTCTTTAGAGTATATTTTCTGGGGACGTTGTTACCCAGTTAGCATTTTGTTCTCTCATTAATCTTTTCTCCTCTGGACAAAATGACAAGACGGAAAAAAATCACTTCAACAAAAAAAAACAAGAGGTAGTACCGACTGCCAGGGACCTACTCAATATGGACATTAGTACGATGTCAGATCTAGAGTTCAGAATCATCACTTTAAAGATACTAGCTGGGCTTGAAAAAAACATGGAAGTTATTAGAGAAACCCTTTCGGGAGAAGTAAAAGAACTAAAATCTAACCAAGTCGAAATCAAAAAGGCTATTAATGAGATGCAATCAAATATGGGGGCGCTAACTGCTAGGATAAATGAGGCAAAAGAAAGAATCAGTGAGATAGAAGACCAAATGATGGAAAATAAAGAAGCTGAGAAAAAGAAAGATAAACAACTACTGGATCACGAGGGCAGAATTCGAGAGATAAGCGATATCATAAGACGAAACAACATTAGAATAATTGGGATCCCAGAAGAAGAAGAAAGAGAGAGAGGGGCAGAAGGTATAATGGAGCAAATTATAGCAGAGAACTTCCCTAATTTGGGGAAGGAAACAGGCATCAAAGTCCAGGAAGCACAGAGAACCCCTCTCAAAATCAATAAAAATAGGTCAACACCCCGACATCTAATAGTAAAACTTACGAGTCTCAGAGATAAAGAGAAAATACTGAAAGCAGCTCGGAAGAAGAGATCTGTAACCTACAATGGTAGAAACATTAGATTGGCAACAGACCTATCCACAGAGACCTGGCAGGCCAGAAAAGACTGGCATGATATATTCAGAGCACTAAATGAGAAAAATACGCAGCCAAGAATACTATATCCAGCTAGGTTGTCATTGAAAATAGAAGGAGAGATAAAAAGCTTCCAGGACAAACAAAAACAAAAGGAATTTGCAAACACAAAACCAGCCCTACAAGAAATCTTGAAAGGGGTCCTCTAAGCAAAGAGAGACCCTAAAAGCAAAAAGACCAGAAAGGAACACAGACAATAGACAGTAACAGTCACCTTACAAGCAATACAATGGCACTAAATTCATATCTTTCAATAGTTACCCTGAATGTAAATGGGCTAAATGCCCCAATTAAAAGACACAGGCTATCAGATTGGATTAAAAAACAAGACCCATCGATATGCTGTCTGCAAGAGACTCATTTTAGACCCAAAGACACCCCCAGATTGAAAGTGAGGGGGTGGAAAACCATTTACCATGCTAATGGACACCAAAAGAAAGCTGGGGTGGCAATCCTTATATCAGACAAATTAGATTTTTTTTTTTAAGATTTTATTTATTTATGTGACAGAGACAGACACAGCGAGAGAGGGAACACAAGCATGGGGAATGGGAGAAGGAGAAGCAGGTTTCCTGCAGAGCTGGGAGCCCGATGCGGGGCTCAATCCCACGACGCTGGGATCATGACCTGAGCCAAAGGCAGACGCTTAACGACTGAGCCACCCAGGTGCCCCTGGACAAATTATATTTTAAACCAAAGAATGTAATAAGAGATGAAGAAAGACACTATATCCTACTTAAAGGGTCTATCCAACAAGAAGATCTAACAATTGTAAATATCTATGCCCCTAACATGGGAGCAGCCAATTATATAAGGCAATTATTAACAAAAGCAAAGAAACACATTGACAACAATACAATAATAGTGGGGTACTTTAACACCCCCGTCACTGAAATGGACAGATTGTGTAAGCAAATGATCAACAAGGAAATAAAGGCTTTAAATGACACACTGGACCAAATGGACTTCACAGACGTATTCAGAACATTCCATCCCAAAGCAACGGAATACACATTCTTCTCTAGTGCCCATGGAACAGTCTCCAGAATCGATCACATCCTAGGTCATAAATCAGGTCTCAACTGGTACCAAAAGATTGGGATCATTCCCTGCATATTTTCGGACCACAATGCTTTGAAACTAGAACTCAATCACAAGAGGAAAACCAGAAAGAACTCAAATACATGGAGGCTAAAGAGAATCCTACTAAAGAACGAATGGGTCAACCAGGAAATTAAAGAAGAATTAAAAAAATTCATTGAAACCAATGAAAATGAAAACACAACTGTTCAAAATCTTTGGGATGCAGCAAAGGCAGTCTTAAGAGGAAAGTATATAGCAATACAATCCTTTCTCAAGAAACAAGAAATGTCTCAAATACACAACCTAACCCTACACCTAAAGGAGCTGGAGAAAGAACAGCAAATAAAGCCTAAACCCAGCAGGAGAAGAGAAATAATAAAGATCAGAGCACAAATCAATGAAATAGAAACCAAAAGAACAGTAGAACAGATCAATGAAACTAGGAGCTGGTTCTTTGAAAGAATTAACAAGATTGATAAACCCCTGGCCAGACTTATCAAAAAGAAAAGAGAAATGACACAAATCAACAAAATCATGAATGAAAGAGGAGAGATCACAACCAACACCAAAGAAATACAAACAATTATAAGAACATATTATGAGCAACTCTATGCCAGCAAATTAGATAATCTGGAAGAAATGGATGCATTCCTAGAGATGTATCAACTACCAAAACTGAACCAGGAAGAAATAGAAAACCTGAACAGACCTATAACCACTAAAAAATTGAAGCAGTCATCAAAAATCTCCCAAAAAACAAAAGCCCAGGGCCAGATGGCTTCCCAGGGGAATTCTACAAAACATTTAAAGAAGAATTAATACCTATTCTTCTGAAACTGTTCCAAAAAATAGAAATGGAAGGAAAACTTCCAAACTCATTTTATGAGGCCACCATTACCTTGATCCCCAAACCAGACAAAGACCCCATCAAAAAGGAGAATTACAGACCAATATCCCTGATGAACGTGGATGCAAAAATTTTCACCAAAATACTAGCCAATAGGATCCAACAGTACATTAAAAGGATTATTCACCACGACCAAGTGGGATTTATCCCTGGGCTGCAAGGTTGGTTCAACATCCACAAATCAATCAATGTGATACAATACATTAACAAAAGAAAGAACAAGAACCATATGATCCTCTCAATAGATGCAGAAAAAGCATTTGACAAAGTACAGCATCCTTTCTTGATCAAAACTCTTCAGAGTATAGGGATAGAGGGTACATACCTCAATATCATAAAAGCCATCTATGAAAAACCTACAGCGAATATCATTCTCAATGGGGAAAAACTGAGAGCTTTCCGCCTAAGGTCAGGAACGTGGCAGGGAGGTCCACTATCACCACTGCTATTCAACATAGTATTAGAAGTCCTAGCCACAGCAATCACACAACAAAAAGAAATAAAAGGCATCCAAATCGGCAAAGAAGACATCAAACTCTCACTTTGCAGATGATATGATACTTTATGTGGAAAACCCAAAAGACTCCACCCCAACACTGCTAGAACTCATACAGGAATTCAGTAAAGTGGCAGGATATAAAATCAATGCACAGATGTCAGTGGCATTCCTATACACCAACAACAAGACAGAAGAAAGAGAAATTAAGGAGTCGATCCCATTTACAATTGCACCCAAAACCATAAGATACCTAGGAATAAATCTAACCAAAGAGGCAAAGGATCTGTACTCAGAAAACTATAATATACTCATGAAAGAAATTGAGGAAGACACAAAGAAATGGAAAAACGTTCCATGCTCATGGATTGGAAGAACAAATATTGTGAAGATGTCAATGCTACCTAGAGCAATCTACACATTCAATGCAATCCCCATCAAAATACCATCCACTTTTTTCAAAGAAATGGAACAAATAATCCTAAAATTTGTATGGAACCAGAAAAGACCCCGAATAGCCAGAGGAATGTTGAAAAAGAAAAGCAAAGCTGGCGGCATCACAATTCCGGACTTCCAGCTCTATTACAAAGCTGTCATCATCAAGACAGTATGGTACTGGCACAAAAACAGACACACAGATCAATGGAACAGAATAGAGAGCCCAGAAATGGACCCTCAACTCTAGGGTCAACTAATCTCCGACAAAGCAGGAAAGAATGTCCAATGGAAAAAAGACAGTCTCTTCAACAAATGGTGTTGGGAAAATTGGACAGCCACATGCAGAAGAATGAAACTGGACCATTTCCTTACACCACACACAAAAATAGACTCAAAATGGTTGAAAGACCTCAATGTGAGACAGGAGTCCATCAAAATCCTAAAAGAGAACACAGGCAGCAACCTCTTCGACCTCAGCAGCAGCAACTTCTTCCTAGAAACATCGCCAAAGGCAAGGGAAGCAAGGGCAAAAATAAACTATTGGGACTTCATCAAGATAAGAAGCTTTTGCAGCACAAAAGAAACAGTCAACAAAACCAAAAGACAACCGACAGAATAGGAGAAGATATTTGCAAATGACATATCAGATAAAGGGCTAGTATCCAAAATCTATAAAGAACTTATCAAACTCAACACCCAAAGTACAAATAATCCAATCAAGAAATGGGCAGAAGACATGGATGGACATTTTTCCAAAGAAGATATCCAAATGGCCAACAGACACATGAAAAAGTGCTCAACATCGCTCGGCATCAGGGAAATCCAAATCAAAACCTCAATGAGATACCACCTCACACCAGTCTGAATGACTAAAATTAACAAGTCAGGAAATCACAGATGTTGGCAGGGATGCAGAGAAAGGGGAACCCTCCTACACTGTTGGTGGGAATGCAAGCTGGTACAGCCACTCTGGAAAACAGTATGGAGTTTCCTCAAAAAGTTGAAAATAGAGCTACCATACGATCCAGCAATTGCACTACTGGGTATTTACCCCAAAGATACAAAAGTAGGGATACGAAAGGGTATGTGCACCCCGATGTTTATAGCAGCAATGTCCACAATAGCCAAACTGTGGAAAGAGCCAAGATGTCCATCGACAGATGAATGGATAAAGAAGATGTAGTATACATATACAATGGAATATTATGCAGCCATCAAAAGGAATGAGATCTTGCCATTTGCAATGACGAGGATGGAACTGGAGGGTATTATGCTGAGCGAAATAAGTCAATCAGAGAAAGACATGTATCATATGACCTCACTGGATATGAGGAATTCTTAATCTCAGGAAACAGACTGAGGGTTGCTGGATTGGGGGGTGGGGTGGAAGGGATGGGCTGACTGGGTGATAGACACTGGGGAGGGTATGTGCTCTGGTAAGCGCTGTGAATTGTGCAAGACTGTTGAATCTCAGATCTGTACCTATGAAACAAATAATACAATATATGTTAAGAAAAAAAAAAAAAAAGAAGAAGATAGCAGGCGGGGAAGAATGAAGGGGGGGAAATCGGAGGGGAAGACGAACCATGAGAGACGATGGACTCTGAAAAACAAACTGAGGGTTCTAGAGGGGAGGGGTGGAGGATGGGTTAGCCTGGTGATGGGTATTAAAGAGGGCACGTTCTGCATGGAGCACTGGGTGTTATGCACAAACAATGAATCATGGAACACTACATCTAAAACTAATGATGTAATGTATGGGGATTAACATAACAATAAAAAATTAAAAAAAAAAGATGGATAGGGATATTAATGAATGTGAGTTTTGATATTGATATTAATAAAAGAGGTCTCATTATTTGGAAGATCTCATTGAATAACTCACCAAATCATATTTCCTAAGAGATCAATAGATGGCCTTATAGAAGCATGCATGAATAAAGGATCTGTTTAAAGTTGCAAGAAAGATCAAAGGATTTTATTATAACAGACTATGAAATATCATTGATAAAGTATATTCCATATTACAAAACTACCACTTGTTAAATTTTGGCATAGTATTAAAGGAAAATATTCAAAATTATATAAAAATATCATGAAAATATTCTTCCTCTTTCCAACTACTTATTTGTGAGACCAGATTTTTTTATATACCCCAATTAAAATAACATATAGCTGCAGATTGTATCAGAAGCTGATACAAGAATCCAACTATCATCTATTAAGTCAGACATTTAAAATATTTGCAAAACCACAAAACAATGTCAATCATATCACTAAATACTTTTAGAAATTATAGTTATTTTTCATAAACATTTATGTTAGCATGCAATGGGTTTATTATCATTTTTAATTATTTAATTGATCTGCTACCAAGAATTTTGGCTACTGTGAGGTCATAGATGAGTGACGGGAAATTTTCCTTTGCTGAAATGGGCTTCTTCACACAAGATCATGCCCCCTCCCTTGAGTAAGTAAACTGTATCCAATGATGGGTCAAAGTGGGGTTACACAGGCTTGACTACCATGCCTCTGTGGGATAACACAGAATGGCCACCTCAGCTCCAGTGTTCCTCAGAGGATCCAGTGAGACCTCTGTTGCAACTGCTTCCTAGTTCAGTTCTCCTTCAGTTTAATTCCCCATCTTTCACTCATCTCAGAGCACACAATAACTCTCCTGCACACAGATATCCTTCTCATTGTCTATTTTCCAGAGATTCTGTTCTAAAGCATGACACGGATAAACAATCTTTATTTTAGTCTTTACTGATTACTTATTATGTATTGTGGATTATGTTAGATATACTTTTATACACATTATATAATTAACTCTTACAGAGTCTAATGAGGTTAAACTTTTCTTAGTAATACGAATTTTATCAAATGGAATTTGGGTATTTGTGTATATATAGATATAGGGTGGACAATATAAATATATTTGTCTCTATTTAATCAGTAGAATATATTCATTTTTTGGGGAGTGAACAACTTCTGCATTTCTAAAAAGTATCACTAGTGGCAATGATGTATTATGATTGCATAGGTTCATTACTGGTCTCTAATTCAATGATTAGGCAGATTAGCAACTGTTCTTTATTCTCAGTACTCAATATTAAAATGACAATACCCATAGAACACTGAGGGCTTTTAACAAGAGGACCTTTCTGTAGATGTCAGGATAGCTCTGCCCAGGAATATTAATCTGAGAATAAATTTAGTTTCTCAATCTTGTGATTATTATAGTAATCTTCATGTTATAAATAAATATATTAAGAAACCAGTGAGAGATGAATGAGGAAATAGAGTTCTTTCACTGTAAATTAGGTTGAACGCTCTGGAAATATTCAAAATTATTGAGCTGCTTAAAAATGCTACAAAATTTGGACTAGACAAGACAAATTATAAAAAGCGAAGAGATGAGAAATTTTGTAAAACTATGGAATATTTGGACACATATTGTTTTCACAGGCTTTAGATTATTACTCTACTTTAAAGAAAAAGTAATTATGAAAAATGTCTAATGCAATAAGATTGTGATTTATGGAAAAATGAAGATCAAAAATGGCACTCAGCAGACCCTATGATTCAAGATTAGACCATGGCCATATGTAAAAAGAGTTGTGAATGAATACAAATATACATGTTTCAAATTTAAAGTAAAGGCTTAAGATATGTATTTGTCATTTTTTGTGATTTCCTTCTTTAATTTTTTAACTTATCAAATATATAGATTAATCAAAGATATTCTCATTGGAGAGATAAGAAGGTTTTTAAAGTGTTTTAGGGGCACCTGGGTGGCTCAGTCGGTTAAGCATCTGCCTTCAGCTCAGGTCATGATCCCAGTGATGGGATTGAGCTCCACATCAGGCTCCCTGCTCAGAGGGGAGACTGCCTTTCCCTCTGCTGCTACCCCCTGCTTGTGCTCTCTTGCTCTCTCTGTCAAATAAATAAATAAAATCTTTTTTAAAAGAAGTGTTTTAATTTTTGCTAGTGAAATAGGATAGTGAATTCATGATTGTAATTTTGTGATTATAGTTGAAGCTCAAATTAGAGAAAATTGGTAAGAAGTACAACTTTAAAAAAGGTTGCTAAGACAGTGAATGCCTAACTCTCTAAAGGATAGCTATACTACCCACCCTGTCACCCATTTACAACTCAGGTAAGACCAGCATTTCAAACAGGGAATTGAAAGTCACCAAAATATACAGCTTTCAACTTAGTAGGATACCCTGTCATGGAGTGGGGAGAATGAGCGCAAAGGATCCATTGAGAACGAGGACAAAAAGAGTACTGTCATCTCACCTCCAGGTTTATTTCTACTCTGCAGAGTTCTATGAGCCTATCCTAGCATACAACACTGGAGTAGCATGCCTTCGGAGAGTTCATGTTAGAACCTGATGTTTGTCTCCTAAAGCAATCTATCCCTAGAATGGTCCATGAACTACTTAGTATAGATAAACAGAGAAATTGATCATAAACCCTGGCCATTTGAGAATGTGTCATATCTTATAATAATACAGAACTAGATTTCTACTAATACATACATTTTGTCTTAATATTTTTCATTTTTCTAATAATTTACTTTTATTCCATTTTACATAAGCATGGTCTGTCATAATTGAAAACAAAACAGATACTTGATTTATTCCTCCATATAGAATTTCAGATGGGGGCGCCTGGGTGTCTCAGTCAGTTAAGAGTCTGATTCTTGATTTCTGCTCAGGTCATCATCTCAGGGTTGTGAGATCAAAACCCGCATTGGGCAAGAAGTCTGCTTTTGTCGTTCTGCCTCTCTCTCTCCCCCTGCCCCCACCTTGGCTTACATGCATGTTCTCTCTCTTGCTCTCTTTCTCTCAAATAAACAAATCTTAAAAAAAAAAAAAAAAAAAAAGAATTTCAGAAACACTATCCTAGTGTATGGTGAACAGCCAGTACCCACCTTTCATCTGAAAGTCTGGAGGTTGGCTGAAGCATAAATCAGAATAAGGAAGAAAGGTAGCACAGGGGTAGCCTTAGTGTTCCTCCCGGACTAAGCAGAAATAGAGGTTGAACCCCGTTGAGCAGTTTAAAAGTGTCCTGACAAACAGGAGATGGCCTGTCAGGATGCAAGGACTTCGGTTCCAAAGGCTGTGGGGGCTACTGGAACAGGAGGTTTGGCATGGGTTGGTCACAAAAGTCTAGCTATACTGTGGATCCCTGTCTTCAGAGGACAGTGCAATGCATAGTTAAGAATTTCAAACCAAAGGTGCTTAAATTTGAAGCCTCTTAAAAACTCATGTTTTCTTGGATGATCACAAAAACTTCTTTGTGTGTGTGATAATTTTTTTTTTTTTATATGCTTGAGTAAAAAGATTGTTAGTACAGAAAAAAAGGCTGCAACAGGTCTGCGGACCTAACGTATTTGTAACACATTTCCCAGTATATATTCATTCATTAACTAAATATTTTAGAATCTACTCCTTCAGGGAAAATGTTATGAGGGAACTTCACATAGTTCATCCTTGTGAAGTGACATTCTAGAGGGAGAAGTGGATGTTAAACATCAGAATACAGCATAGATCACTTGTTATTCTGAGACTTCTATAGTGTGGCCATTCACATTCCCTCCAACAGCTTTAAAACATTTTAAACTCAACATAGAAGCAATATAGGAATCAGATTTATTGCAATAAAAATGGATTTGTGAATGTGGCTTGGGCATATATTCTATTTCTTTACCCAAAGTGTAGATCTTACAAACTACCTGAGGAGAGAAATTTGAAGTGAAGAAGAGAAAATAATGAGGACATCTTCCAGCTTACAGGTTTGTTAGCTCTACAAAGGCCCTAAAAATTTTTGCCATTTTCATGTAATTGGAGAAGAATATTAATATAGTCAATTATGGATCTCTAGGTGTCCAGAGGATAGCTCATTTGATAGGAAGCCAAGTCAGTTTCTTCTTTTAACTTCTTTAGAGCTATGTTACAATTCTCTCTTCCAAATTAATTGATGCAATGCACAGATTGAGTTTGGATGATACCCATGGCCTCTTTTAAGCTCCTCATTCCTAAGGAGTTCATTGGAAAATGTGTTGATACCTTACTCTAAAGCTAACTGTTCTCAAGATACCAGTGTCTTGGGCAGTAATTCCTAGTGGTATAAACCAATTCTTCCCAAAAATGGTTTGGTGACACACTCCTGCAATGATTAACTACACTTCTCTATGAAATGACATTCTGTATAATCATAATACATCTTCCAAAACTATCAATTGTCTGATCACTGTCAGATTTAAAAAAAACAATAAGAATCAGCACATGTACTCAAACACTCTGACAAATGGCAACATGAGAATACAACTATGCAAACATAACTGGATGCATGGTCTTTCAAGAATGTTTTTGTGCCCTGGAACCCTGATATATCAGTATGTAAGCAACTTAAAAGTTCTGAATGCCTATGAGAAAAATTCTTTTGAGAAACTTAAACTTTATGTATGCCATATTCATCTGTTTAGTGCACAAATCATAAGGCTTGCATTTTACTCCTTAATCTGCCAGTGATAATTCTGACAAATATGATCTGGTCAGTTTACTCTTCAGAACCTCAGACTTATTATTTGTAAAATGGGTATAATTTACTAGAGCAATTATTTCATACTGTCTTATCTGAACCATCTCAACTATTACTGGGTAAAGAGAAGGAAGAAGTCTTCGTGGTCAAGGCTGTAGGATTACTCTTTTGTGGAAATGATAGCAGGTGTCATTTATTTATTGTATATATATAGGTCATGGAGGTAATATCCCTTTGAAAGATGCTCTGATATGCCTAAAAATACCCAGATAAGCAGTCAATTAAAGTCTTTTCTTACTCTAAATAGGATTCCAGACTGAAAGGCATGAGATTATTATTGATGTCAGTTCTTGTTCATTTTAGTTAAATTGTATGAAATTACAGTTTTTGTAGGTCAAGGATAGGTTCAACTTAATACGGAAGCACTACCTTTACAGTCATGCTTTTTCCCCTGCCTCAAAAGATGTCAGTCCTTACTCTGCTTTTATATAAACAAATTGAATAAAACAGATGTTTGAAAAGTTTTAGCATCTAAGATTTATTTATACTACATGTCTGCACTGACTTTAGGAAATGACAAGAAAGAAATGTGAAGGAGAGGAATGCAGATATTTTCCAGAGTATCTTATTGAAGTAAAAAATTACATATTTTTAAAAAATAAAATAGTTACAATTTTGAACTTCATTTATGGGAAAAGTTCATTTTTACTTCATTTATGAGGCAGTGGGTAGGCTGCTGTAATGGAGGAGGAAGGTGAGGAGGTATGGGAACATATGGAATGTTCCTTTTTTGGTACCTGTGTCTAGGTGTAAGTAACCCATCGGTCAGCTAGGGTTTATGGATATTTTAAGGTGGGTCACCTAATGGGCCTTTTTGTATTCAGCGATGGGGTAGCAGGTCACTGTGGGTCCTTCTACTTTACTCAGGTTTCCATTGTTCAAGTTAGCTGCCCAAAAGTGGCCTCTACAAATGTCAAGTGAATTTACATTTGCATTACTAAATATTCCACTATGTATATATTCATTATCTCTCTTAGTTTTATTGATCAATAAACCAGTTGTAATCCAAATATTTTCTAAATTTACATCTTGAAAATAAAGGGGTATTTAAAGTTATCTGTTTAGAAAGTAAATATTTTTCTCATAAAATATTTCATCCAAAACAAATTTTTCCATTGTATTTTGGAACATTGTATAGCCCCAAATATTTGTGGGGTTTTTGTGGGTAATCAACATGAGCTTTCAGTGAGTTTACTTCTGTCATCTTTCTTTCTAATGATCTCAATAAAGTAGAGTAAGATAGGGGTGCTTGGGTGGCTCAGTCGGTTAAGCATCTGCCTTCAGCTCAGGTTTTGATCCCAGGGTCCTGGGATGATCCCTGCATCTGGCTCCCTGCTCAGTGGAGAGCCTGTTTCTCCCTCTCCAGCTGCTGCTCCCCCTGCTTGTGATCTCACGTGCTCTCCCATGCTCTCTCTCTCAATCTGTCAAATAAATAAAATCTTTAAAAAAAATTAAAAATAAAGGAGAGTAAAATAAATATATAAAGGAAATTCTAATTTTGATTTATCACTTCCAAAAAAGTTTTCCAAGATGAAGACATCCTGGAACAATATTATCCACCACCAGAACTTGTACAGTAGGAACCCTGTCCCCTGAATTAGAAGCTTCCTAAAAATTGAACCTTAAGGCAAATCTAGATTTGCCTCAGGGGTTTCAGTGTATTCAGGCTTTAAAGTCTTATTCAGACATATGATTATCATATTTAAACTAATTATCTTCCCCTCCCCACCCCCCCCAAAAAGACTCTATCATTTAAGTGTGTCATTTAAAGTCATTGTGTTGTGTTGTTATCAAAATCAACATAAGGAAAAAACGGAGGCAAACTCTCCCTTGGGGCTAGAGGATGTATCTCATATAAATATTTATGTTCTAAGCAGAAATATTCTAAATGCAACCTCCCCTTTCCTTCATTTAGCTATGACCTATCATCTATATTAGGTGTCAACATTCCAATGTAATCACCTGGAGATTGATTAATCATTTAAGGTTGTACAGTTAAAAGGAAAACATTTACTAAAGGTAATATAGAGCCAGGATGATATTTTTAGGACCTTGACCTGTTTTTTTGAGTTTAAGAAATGATTCTGTCATATTTCTATAGGAGACAGCATCTGTTATGCAAGATAAAATGTTGTTTCTCTAATATATCCCAACCCCAAAGAACCAGCTGATTAGAAGACTGGATGTTTGCATGACTAGCTTAGGTATTTGCTTGCCTCTGTGAAAATTAAATTGTCATTGTGCCAAGGGTATACAGAAAATATCCATTAGCAACTGATGTCAGTATGTTTATGTAGAATTTGAATGGGCTTTTTATACTGATCAAAATTGGTTATGTGGAAGGCAATAGAGATCAATTATACACTTGGAACCTCAATTCTTAAAATAAATATCAAGGCTAAAAGGGAGGAGGTATTTCAGTTCTTATCTAGTTCCACTCCTGAAGCTCTGATAAAGAAAAAAAAAAATTCCCTTATAAGAAAAATGATTATGTTATTCACAGAGAGGTTGTAAAAAATTGAGATTTTTATATGTGAAAATGCTCTGAATTATTGAGTTGATAGCAATGTTAATCTAAATCTATAATACAGTAATAGCTTTGAAGAACTGATCATAGCATGAGGTTGAATTCATTGCATTCTATACAAGATTTCTTGTTAGCACATGTCTTTAGAAATATATATGTATATCTGGACTACCATATTTGTCAATTATCACTTCCAGATTCCTATGTTCATTATAATGACAGGCTGTTTCCACTTACTTCCTCTTTTGATTTGGTTTACTGGAAGTAATACCTTTCATGTTTTTGCAGATAAAGTAGAGATTAAAAAACTGGCAGGATTATTATTAACATAACCAAAAGCCAAATGGTGAAGAAGATAAGTGCCATAGACTAGAAAATTGTTGTATCGATTTAAAAAAAAATCTTAAAAGGCTGATATTTTTCTAATTGCATATTTTATGTTAGTTGGAAGGTTGATGTGTACTATATTGTTGATTGTTAGAGGAGTGGAGAAAACAATGATTTTGAAACCATCTGGCATTTTGGCACATAGGAACTTTTAATATATTCTCCTATTTATTCTTTACAACCATCCTATTATATGGTAACAATATTGTTCATTCACAAAAGACAAACTAGAGTTGAGAATCTTCAACACTTATGTTAGTGTGTGATAGATTGGTGACTTAAACTCCAATCATTTTAATCACCAAATCTCAAGTTCTTTCAAATATATTGTCATGCACGCTAGGCTATGTGTGTTTATACACACACATATTTATAGGCTCTCTATTCTTTTATTCTTATTCTATTCAAACTTGATTAAAATAGTAAAGTTCATCAGAAGTTGCTTACAATATGTTAGTTTAGCATATTCACACATGCAGCCAAATACTTAATATATTTAAGAGTATAGAAGAAAAATATGTCATTATTTTTATCTTCAAAAGATTTAGCGCATATTGTGGCAGCTATAAATGAATAATGCAAACAGAATATCTATATATTTGTGTATATTTAAATACTGAACTTTTAATCTGGGGAGAGTATTAACACAAGGATAGAAATGGCTGTGGCGAGGGCGGAGCAAGATGGCGGAGGAGTAGGAGACCTGGATTTCGTCTGGTCTCAGGAATTCAGCTGGATAGGGATCAAACCATTCTGAATACCTACAAACTCAACAGGAGATCGAAGAAAAGAATAGCAACAATTCTGAACAGAAAAGCAACCACTTTCTGGAAGTTAGGATGTGCAGAGAAGTGAATCCGAGGCAATATTCCGGAGGATAGACAATGGGGGAGGGAGCCTCCGTCAGCCGCTTCTGGCAAGTGATAGAGCAGTGGAGCACAAAATTGGAACTTTTAGAAGTGGGCTCTGTTGAGGGACATCGCTCCAGTGGCTAAGTGGGCGGTGGAACCCTCGTGGGACAGTGTGGTCTCAGGACCCTCGGGGTCACAGAAAGACCGGGGGTGCCTGAGTGTGGCAGAGCTCCCAGGTATCCGAGCGGGGAAGCCGGCTGAAGAGAAGGAGCCGAGGGGCGGGCTCTCAGCTCGGGGTTGCCATAAACCCTGATGCCCGGCACAGTCGGGCCACTGCTCCTCCAGCAGGGACCCAACAAGCAGCAGATCCGGGGAGACTCCCCTTCCTCCCCTGGGAGGAGCGGCGCAGGAGCGCACTGCAGGGATCTGCTGGGTTTGGAGACTCCACATGGGGTCGTGCACCAGAGATAGAAATGCTGGGTCACAGGCCGGGTGAGCACGGAGTGAGGCCAGAGACCGGGGAGACAGGATTGATTGACTGCTTTTCTCTGGGGGCGCACTGAGGAGTGGGGCCCCGAGTTCTTGGCCCCTCCAGGGCGGAGATTGGGAGTCCTCCATTTTCACTCTCGTCCTCCAAAGCTATATGGAAAATTTGCAGGGAACAAAAGCTCCCGAGAGCAAACCCAAGCAGAGTACTTAGCCCGGACTGGCAAAGACATTTGGGAACCATGGCGACAGGCCCCTGCCCCAGAAGATCAGCAAGAACAGCCAGCCAAGACCAAGTTTACCGATCAATGAGAACGGCAGAACTCCAGTGCTAGGGGTAATACAGCACATAGAATCCATAGCTTTTTTACCATGATTCTTTAGTCTTTCAAAGTTAATTTTTTTTTTAACTGTCTTTTTTTTGGGGGATTTTTTTTTTTTTCCCTTTTTCAACCAACATCTTATCAATCCCTTTAAAAAAATTTTTTTGGGGGGGACGCCTGGGTGGCTCAGTCGGTTAAGTGGCTGCCTTCTGCTCAGGTCGTGATCCCAGGGTCCTGGGATCAAGTCCTACATCAGGTTCCCTGCTTGGCAGGAAGCCTGCTCTCCCTCTCCCACTCCCGCTTCTTGTGCTCCTGCTCTCGCTATCTCTGTTTCTGTCAAATAGATAAATAAAATCTGTAAAGAAAAAAAGTAAAAATAAAAAAATATATATATATTTTTTATTTTTCATTTTTAGAGTCATATTCTATCCCTTCATGGTAGTTACCCTTATTTTTGGCATATATATATAAGTTGTTCTCTCTTCAAAATTTTGAGATACAGTTTCTTCTAACAGATCAAAATGTACCCTAAATCTCTAGAGTATGGTTTTGTTCTAGTCTCTTGCCTGATCACATTCTCTCCCTTTTTTTTTCTTTTTTTTTTCTAATCCACTTCTTTCTTTTTTCAAACAACTTCTTATCAATTCCTTTTATAAAGTTTTTTATAATTTTCATCTTTACAGTCATATTCCATCCCTTCATCGTATCAACCCTTATTTTTGTACATATATACGTTTTTCTTTCTTTAAAATTTTGGGAGGCACTTTCTTCTAACAGACCAAAATACACCCAAAATCTAGTGTGTGGCACTGATCTATGCACCAGCCTGATCATATTTGATCATATTCTGTTTTTTTTGTTTTGTTCTGTTTTTTTTGTTTTTATCTTTTTCTTTTTCTTTTTCTCTTTCTTTTTTTTCTTCTTTTTCTTCTTTCTTTCTTTCCCTTTCTTTTCCCCCTGCTTCAGGTCTTTTCTGATTTGTTTAGAGTATATTTTCTGGGGATGTTGTTACCCGGTTAGCATTTTGTTCTCTCATTAATCTATTCTCCTCTGGACAAAATGACAAGATGGAAAAAATCACCTCAACAAAAAGAACAAGAGGTAGTACAAACTGCCAGGGACCTACTCATATGGACATTAGTATGATGTCGGACCTAGAGTTCAGAATCATGATTTTAAAGATACTAGCTGGGCTTGAAAAAAGCATGGAAGTTATTAGAGAAACCCTTTCTGGAGAAATAAAAGAACTACAATCTAACCAAGTCAAAATCAAAAAGGCTATTAATGAGGTGCAATCAAAAATGGGGTCGCTAACTGCTAGGATAAATGATGCAGAAGAGAGAATAGTGATATAGAAGACCAAATGATGGAAAATAAAGAAGCTGAGAAAAAGAGAGATAAACAACTACTGGATCATGAGAGCAGAATTCGAGAGATAAGCGATATCATAAGACGAAACAACATTAGAATAATTGGGATCCCAGAAGAAGAAGAAAGAGAGAGAGGGGCAGAAGGTATATTGGAGCAAATTATAGCAGAGAACTTCACTCCTTTGAGGAAACAGGCATCATAATCCAGGAGGCACAGAGAACCCCTCTCAAAATCAATAAAAATAGGTCAACACCCCGACATCTAATAGTAAAACTTACGAGTTTCAGAGATAAAGAGAAAATCCTGAAAGCAGCTCGGGAGAAGAGATCTGTAACCTACAATGGTAGAAACATTAGATTGGCAACAGACCTATCCACAGAGACCTGGCAGGCCAGAAAGGACTGGCATGATATATTCAGAGCACTAAATGAGAAAAATACGCAGCCAAGAATACTATATCCAGCTAGGCTGTCATTGAAAATAGAAGGAGAGATAAAAAGCTTCCAGGACAACAAAACCTAAAGGAATTTGCAAACACGAAACCAGCCCTACAAGAAATATTGAAAGAGGTCCTCTAAGCAAAGAGAGAGCCTAAAAGCAACATAGACCAGAAAGGAACACAGACAATATACAGTAACAGTCACCTTACAAGCAATACAATGGCACTAAATTCATATCTTTCAATAGTTACCCTGAATATAAATGGGCTAATTGCCCCAATCAAAAACACAGGCTATCAGACTGGATTAAAAAACAAGACCCATCGATATGCTGTCTGCAAGAGACTCATTTTAGACCCAAAGACACCCCCAGATTGAAAGTGAGGGGGTGGAAAAGCATTTACCATGTGAATGGCCATCAAAAGAAAGCTGGGGTGGCAATCCTTATATCAGACAACTTAGATTTTAAACCAAAGACTATAATAAGAGATGACGAAGGACACTATATCCTACTTAAAGGGTCTATCCAACAAGATCTAACAATTGTAAATGTCTATGCTCCTAACATGGGAGCAGCCAATTATATAAGGCAATAATTAACAAAAGCAAAGAAACACATTGACAACAATACAATAATAGCAGGGGACTTTAATACGCCCCTCACTGAAATGGACAGACCATCTAAGCAAAAGATCAACAAGGAAATAAAGACTTTAAATGACACACTGGACCAAATGGACTTCACAGATATATTCAGAACATTCCATCCCAAAGCAACGGAATACACATTCTTCTCTAGTTCCCATGGAACATTCTCCAGAATAGATCACATTCTAGGTCACAAATCAGGTCTCAACTGGTACCAAAAGATGGGGATCATTCCCTGCATATTTTCAGACCACAATGCTTTGAAATTAGAACTCAATCCCAAGAGGAAAGTCGGAAAGAACTCAAATAGATGAAGGCTAAAGAGCATCCTACTAAAGAATGAATGGGTCAACCAGGAAATTAAAGAAGAATTAAAAAAATTCATGGAAACAAATGAAAATGAAAACACAAGTGTTCAAAATATTTGGGATGCAGCAAAGGCAGTCTTAAGAGGAAAGTATATAGCAATACAAGCCTTTCTCAAGAATCAAGAAAGGTCTCAAATACACAACCTAACCCTACACCTAAAGGAGCTAGAGAAAAAACAGCAAATAAAGCCTAAACCCAGCAGGAGAAGAGAAATAATAAAGATCAGAGCACAAATCAATGAAATAGAAACCAAAAGAACAGTAGAACAGATCAACGAACCTAGGAGCTGGTTCTTTGAAAGAATTAACAAGATAGATAAATCCCTGGCCAGACTTATCAGAAAGAAAAGAGAAATGACACAAATCAACAATATCATGAATGAAAGAGGAGAGATCGCTACCAACACCAAATAAATACAAACAATTATAAGAACATATTATGAGCAACTCTATGCCAGCAAATTAGATAACCTGGAAGAAATGGATGCATTCCTAGAGATGTATCAACTAACACACTGAACCAGGAAGAAATAGAAAACCTGAACAGACCTATAACCACCAAGGAAATTGAAGCAGTCATCAAAAATCTCCCAAAAAACAAAAGCCCAGGGCCAGATGGTTTCCCAGGGGAATTCTACCAAACATTTAAAGAAGAATTAATACCTATTCTTCTGAAACTGTTCCAAAAAATAGAAATGGAAGGAAAACTTCCAAACTCATTTTATGAGGCCACCATTACCTTGATCCCCAAACCAGACAAAGACCCCATCAAAAAGGAGAATTACAGACCAATATCCCTGATGAACGTGGATGCAAAAATTCTCACCAAAATACTAGCCAATAGGATCCAACAGTACATTAAAAGGATTATTCACCACGACCAAGTGGGATTTATCCCTGGGCTGCAAAGTTGGTTCAACATCCGCAAATCAATCAATGTGATACAATATATTAACAAAAGAAAGAACAAGAACCATATGATCCTCTCAATAGATGCAGAAAAAGCATTTGACAAAGTACAGCATCCTTTCTTGATCAAAACTCTTCAGAGTATAGGGATAGAGGGTACATACCTCAATATCATAAAAGCCATCTATGAAAAACCTACAGCGAATATCATTCTCAATGGGGAAAAACTGAGAGCTTTCCGCCTAAGGTCAGGAACGTGGCAGGGAGGTCCACTATCACCACTGCTATTCAACATAGTATTAGAAGTCCTAGCCACAGCAATCACACAACAAAAAGAAATAAAAGGCATCCAAATCGGCAAAGAAGACATCAAACTCTCACTTTGCAGATGATATGATACTTTATGTGGAAAACCCAAAAGACTCCACCCCAACACTGCTAGAACTCATACAGGAATTCAGTAAAGTGGCAGGATATAAAATCAATGCACAGATGTCAGTGGCATTCCTATACACCAACAACAAGACAGAAGAAAGAGAAATTAAGGAGTCGATCCCATTTACAATTGCACCCAAAACCATAAGATACCTAGGAATAAATCTAACCAAAGAGGCAAAGGATCTGTCCTCAGAAAACTATAAAATACTCATGAAAGAAATTGAGGAAGACACAAAGAAATGGAAAAATGTTCCATGCTCATGGATTGGAAGAACAAATATTGTGAAGATGTCAATGCTACCTAGAGCAATCTACACATTCAATGCAATTCCCATCAAAATACCATCCACTTTTTTCAAAGAAATGGAACAAATAATCCTAAAATTTGTATGGAACCAGAAAAGACCCCGAATAGCCAGAGGAATGTTGAAAAAGAAAAGCAAAGCTGGTGGCATCACAATTCCGGACTTCCAGCTCTATTACAAAGCTGTCATCATCAAGACAGTATGGTACTGGCACAAAAACAGACACACAGATCAATGGAACAGAATAGAGAGCCCAGAAATGGACCCTCAACTCTAGGGTCAACTAATCTCCGACAAAGCAGGAAAGAATGTCCAATGGAAAAAAGACAGTCTCTTCAACAAATGGTGTTAGGAAAATTGGACAGCCACATGCAGAAGAATGAAACTGGACCATTTCCTTACACCACACACAAAAATAGACTCCAAATGGTTGAAAGACCTCAATGTGAGACAGGAGTCCATCAAAATCCTAAGGGAGAACACAGGCAGCAACCTCTTCGACCTCAGCAGCAGCAACTTCTTCCTAGAAACATCGCCAAAGGCAAGGGAAGCAAGGGCAAAAATGAACTATTGGGACTTCATCAAGATACAAAGCTTTTGCAGCACAAAAGAAACAGTCAACAAAACCAAAAGACAACCGACAGAATGGGAGAAGATATTTGTAAATGACATATCAGATAAAGGGCTAGTATCCAAACTCTATAAAGAACTTATCAAACTCAACATCCAAAGAACAAATAATCCAATCAAGAAATGGGCAGAAGACATGAACAGACATTTTCCAAAGAAGACATCCAAATGGCCAACAGACACATGAAAAATTGCTCAACATCACTTGGCATCAGGGAAATCCAAATCAAAATCCCAGTGAGATACCACCTCACACCAGTCAGAATGGCTAATATTAACAAGTCAGGAAACGACAGATGTTGGCAGGGATGCGGAGAAAGGGGAACCCTCCTACACTGTTGGTGGGAATGCAAGCTGGTGCAACCATTCTGGGAAACAGTATGGAGGTTCCTCAAAAAGTTGAAAATAGACCTACCCTATGACCCAGCAATTGCACTACTGGGTATTTACCCCAAAGATACAAATGTAGGGATCCAAAGGGTTACATGCACCCCAATGTTTATAGCAGCAATGTCCACAATAGCCAGACTGTGGATAGAACCAAGATGTATATTGACAGATGAATGGATAAAGAAGAAGTGGTATATATATACAATGGAATATTATGCAGCCATCAAAAGAAATGATTTCTTGCCATTTGCAACGACGTGGATGGAAGTGGAGGGTGTTATGCTGAGCTAAATAAGTCAATCAGAGAAAGACATGTATCCTATGACCTCACTGATATGAGGAATTCTTAATCTCAGGAAACAAACTGAGGGTTGCTGGAGTGGAGGGTGGGTGGGAGGGATGGGGTGGCTTAGTGATAGACATTGGGGAGGGTATGTGCTATGGTGAGCACTGTGAATTGTGGAAGACTGTTGAATCACAGATCTGTAGCTCTGAAACAAATAATGCAATATATGTTAAGAAAAAAAAAAAAGAAGTAGATAGCAGGAGGGGAAGATTGAAGGGGGGGCAATCAGAGGGGGAGATGAACCATGAGAGACGATGGACTCTGAAAAACAAACTGAGGGTTCTACAGGGGTGGGAGGTGGGAGGATGGGTTAGCCTGGTGATGGGTATTAAAGAGGGCGCATTCTGCATGGAGCACTGGGTGTTATGCACAAACAATGAATCATGGAACACTACATCAAAAACTAATGATGTAATGTGTGGTGATTAACATAACAATAAAACAAAAAAGAAGTGGCTGTTGCTATGGGACTAAAGTCAGCAAAGTAGTTTAACAAAAACAAGGAGTATAGGTGGCAGGGTCATAAGAGATATGGTTTACCAAGTCATATGGAATAAAGAAATTAGAATACACACCAAGATCCTAAATTGTCTTCACCATTGGTAGGATCAATTGGTGAAGAGCTATATACAATGATGTGCTGGTAAATGCTGAACAACTAGTTCACCAGGTGGGAAAAAAAGAAAAAGCATGGATTTCCACCATTTGCTGATTTCTGTGGTGTAAAATTCTGCAGCATGACCAATTTTAAATTTTCAATTTTATGCCACCACATGTGGCAATGGGAAGAAGTGGTCAAATTGGCTCTTGTGAGCCAGTTAAGTTTGGCTCAAATACATCATTGAATAAGTAAAGTATAAATAATAAGTGCTTCCTTCAATAAATGCTGACCCTTAATTAATAGAATGCCATAAATAATGATGCTTCTAAGATGGCTCACGAATAAGGAATTTGAAAGTAGGGAGGACAGTTGAGGTGACTGAAGTCTGAGAGTTAAGTCTGCATTAGGATAAGAAGCAGTGCAAATAGAGACTAGACAAAAATGAGTATTTTCTCCAAATGCTATGTGGATGAAAATTTAAAAGTTTAACACATATGTGAAGGAACTTGATGAAATTACACAGATATGTGTAATTGTGTTACTAAATTTGTAGTAATGTTCATTAAGTGAAATATTTGATGAGTTAGATTTACTAATGGAATTGCAATATTGAATCAGTGCTAGACTTATTTTAAATCAAGTACAACTGGTTATTACTTAATTTTCTTCACTTAAACAGGCTTTGAAGATATGACTATATTTTAAAATAATTGTTTCAGTGAAAACAAAAATAATGCATGTCTTAATTTCCTAATTGTTGTTATTGTTTATCATATTTCTTGGGTCTTCTTAATTTCTGCTGCCAGCCCTCAATATACATTATGAAGTATTTCATACTTTTTCTTTCATGTTCTATTTCTGTCTTTCTTTAATGCATTGGGAGAAAAAAACTTTAAAATATAACGTTCAAACTTGCAGAAATTTCTTGACAACCATAATGACCAAAAAGAAATATCTATGCTAATATAAATATTTTCCATTTTTGTGGCCCCAGTTCTTAACAAATAGTGGGTGGGAAATAATTATGCCTTGTAATGAAGAGATTTGATTAAATAATGTATCCAAGTAAATGTGAACATAATATGATTATTAAAATTTTTATCATGACTTTTTTGAGTTATCAACTAAAATTGAATGACTATATTTTTAGTTACTGGCATAATATGAGAAGTTTCACCGTATTTGTGTTAGTTATATGTCCTAATTGAATAGTATGCTAAACAAATATTTTATTATAGCTAACTCATATATAATTGCAGTAGAAGTTATTGCACTGAACCATTGTCAGTCCTTTATTGGGTGATATTATTTAATAAACCATTTATAAAAGCTTGATAATAGGGATGTCTTGGTGGCTCAGTCGGTTAAGCATCTGCCTTCTGCTCAGGTCATGATCCCACAGTCCTGGTCTGGTCCCTGCTCAGAGGGGAGTCTGCTTCTCCCCCTCCCTCTCCCTGCCACCCCCCCTGCTTGTGCTCTCTCTCTCTCTGTCTTTGACAAATAAATCTTAAAAAAAAAGTTTGATAATATGAATAACACATAAATTGCTCATGTAAAAATAAAAATGTTTAATGATATAATTTTGGATCTAATCCATATTTATATTACTGAAAAGAAATTTGTAGCCATGTTTGAAAAAGAAAACTCTCATACACACATTTTACAGCCCTTACTTTAAAGCGTTTACACATGTTTTTTTTAAATATTACCCTTTAAGCCAAAATTTCTCATTCTTACACTCAGCTTCAAGGTACAATATTTGGAAAGGTTAGTAAAATTCCATTAAGTCATTTTGAGTTATCTAAGGGTGAACTTTAAGAAATTGTTCAGATAGTTTTAATACACTTGAAGAGTTGAAAAGTAGTTTTGTTTTTAAAGTTCACACTTGGCACATATTTAGTCTTCACTGAAGAATTGACGCCAGAACTTCTTGGGGCAAATGGAGGTACTTTAGGAGTAAGACTGAAAATCTCTCTACTTTCTGTCTGATTCCTAAGTTATAGCAGAAGGCTCTAGCCCATGTGAGACTGAAAGGAAGAGATATTTTATTTTTGGCCTATTAATATCCTTATGCCTTTCTGTCTCTTATCATATATTCATTTACTCTCTATGGGCCATCCTGCTGACAGAAATCTCATAATGGATACAAACATTTTCAAATGAGAGAAAAATATTTTTTCAAGACAAACAGATTTGTCTCTAGATTTGCTTTAAACTGCCATAGTTTTATTTATGTTTCCTTCTTATTTACTCATGGATGATCTTACATGTGCAGTGAGCCTTATAAATAATTTGAGTTAAAGAAGGGACTTAACCAAAAAAATGAGAGACAGAGAGACATAATCAAGCGCCAGTGGAGGTGGTGGTGGAGAGAGGGGAGGTCTTTAATTACTTGCTTCAAACATAAAGTAAAACATAGCATTTTATATTTCCAAAAATAAAAACACCATACCAATACAAACCAAAGATCAAAGATTTAGTCTAAAATGTACATTAAATTTGAAAAAGTACACTAAATTATAAAACCCAGAATACCAATTTATTTTTATTGAATGAAAAATATTCAAAACAGAATGGAGGCATATATTACTTTTGAACCAGAATAAAACTTGACTACAAAATGGCAATATATATATATGTGTGTGTGTGTGTATATATATATATGTGTGTGTGTGTGTGTGTGTATGTATATATTTTTTATTAGTAAATCAAGTCTGGTAATGTATGAAAATAATTACATACCTTGCACCAGTGGGATTTATTCAGTGTATCTAAGTCTGGCTCAACATTTGAAAATCAACCAATGTAATTGACTATGTTAACAGGCTAATGAAGAAAAATCTATGACCATATCAACTGACATGGAATAAGTATTTGATAAAACTCAACACCCATATGTGATAAAAAATTGCAGTAATTTAGGACTAGAGGAGAACTAATTTACTTAGATGAAGAGCATGTAATAAAAACCTACAGCTAAGTTTATACTTAATAGTGAAAAACTAAATCCTTTCTCCTAAGATCAGGAATAAGACAAAGATATCTGCACTCACCATTCTTATTTAAAGTAGTCCTGAAATTTCTAAACAGTTCAATAAGCCAAAAGAAAGAAAGGAAGGAAGGAAGGAAGGAAGGAAGGAAGGAAGCAAGCAAGCAAGGAAGCAAGGAAGCAAGGAAGCAAGGGAGGAAGCCCATTGCTCAGAATGGAAGAAATAAAAACTCTGTATTTGCAGGTGACATTATTGTCTACATAGCAAATCTCAAGAAATCTAGAAAAACAATCTCTTAGAGCTATTACTTAAGTTCATCAAGGTCACAGTATACAAGATCAACACACAAAATTCAATCAAATTTTTATATACTAACAAAAAAGCCATGGAAACTAAATTAAAAAGAAATCATCATTTATAATTGCCCCAATGAAATTGAAATACTTTGTTATAATTCTAACAAAATATGTACAGGATTATGTCCTGAAAATTATAAAATGCTATGAAAGGGATCAAGGAAGACTTAAATCAATCAAGCAACATACCTTTTTCATGGGTTGGAAGATAAACATAGTAAAGATGCCAATTCTTCCCAGATTGATGCCTATCTTTCCCAAATTGATTTAATAAAATTCTTAACAAAATTCTATCAAGAATTTTGTTTATAGAATTTTGTTTAGTAGAATTAGATAAGCATATTCTAAAATTTAACAGAAAATTAAAAAAAACTAAAATAGCTAAAAATGTCTTGGAGAAGAAGAATAAAGTGGAATGAATCACTCTACCAAATATTAAGGCTTAAAATACAGTAATTATGACAATATGGTAATGACAGTGGGACATATACATAGATCAGCAGGAAAAAAAAAAATAAAAAACCCAGCTATAGACCCACAAAAAAATGCCCACTATTTTTTGACTTTACCCAAGTCACCACTCTCCCAAGGTAACACATATCAATGCCAAGTAAGACCTTATAAGCTTATGATTTCTCCCATGGGGGAAAGTTAGAGTGTGTGAGTGAGCACCTGCCTTCCCTATCTGTGCAGGATACTGCCAAAGAGGGAGGCCTATTTCTCTCTCACCCTATTCCCAGTACTAAGTCATGAGATGTGCAACTAGTGGATGCAGAAGAGGCTGGGAGAGAGCAGATAGGACCTTCAGAGGGCATTAAAGGAATTCAGACTCTACTAATCATGTCAAGGATGCAGCAAGAAGCCTGCCCATAAGCCACTGGGGACACCTTTCCCATCTGTCCCCTGCAACTGGCAAACAGGCACCCCAGCACTCCATGTACTTCACCCACATACACTCGCCTCTACCATGTGGCATGCTCTCTGTATGTGATCACAGTGAGAGTGAGCCTTGGCAGATGGCTAGAAAGCATGTGGCCAGAATCTGTGTACAGGGAAAGACTACAAACTTGAGCTTTAGCACCATACTTGGTAAAACAAAAAGGAGACTCTCAACATTAAGCTTGGTGTATTGCAGGATCAAGAGAAGGCATACAGGCTTAAGAATTCTGCCACAATGAGAGCAAGAAGTATGCAACAGGTCTGAGAAAGCCTCAGAAACCCTAACAGAGCTGATAGAAGGTATTTTATATCCAAAGTCAGTCAGAAAAGACTGGAGGAGGAGACTGTCACTTCAAACACATGGACAGCAATGCAAGACGTCAAGGAATATGACAAATCAAGGAAACAAGACATGACCAAAGAATCACAAAAATTAAGAAACCAACCTCAAATATGTGGAGATCTGCCTTTGGCCTGATAAAGAATTCAAAATTGCTGTTTTGAAACACTCAGCTACAAGAAAACACAGGAAGACAATTCAACAAAATCAGGAAAATAACACAGAAACAAAATGAGAACTTTAATAAAGAGCTAGAAATCATAAAAAAAGAACCAAACAGAAATTTTGGAGCTGAATAATTCAGTGAGTGAAATGATAAATGCAATGGAGAGCATCAATAGCAGAATGGATCAAGTAGAAGAAATCTCTGAATTAGGAGACAGGAACTTTGAAATTATTTATTCAAAATAGAAGAAAGAAGAAAGAATGAAAAAAGAGTGAAGAAAAGCTACACGATCAAAACAAAAACAGAAACAATCTGTGAATTATTGGAGTCCTAAAAGGAGAAAAAAGGGAGATGGATCAGAAAGATTGTTTAAAGAAATAATGGCTGAGAACTTCCCATATCTGTGGAGAGATTTAGATATCCAAGTTCATGAAGCTTATCAGTCCCCCAACAAACTGAGTTTAAAGATATCTTCTCCAAGACACATTATAATAAAACTGTCAAAAAGAAAAAGAATCTTAAAAGAGAAAGAGAAAAGAAACTTGTAGCTTCCAAAGGAACCCCTGAGAAATTCATCAGCACATTTCTCAGCAGAAACTTTGCAGTCAGGGAGAAAGTAAAATGTTATATTCAAAGAACCAAAAGAAACAAACAAAAACTGCCAACCAAGAATACTCTGTCTGGCAAAATTGTTTTTCAGAAATCAAGGAGAGAGATAAAGTCTTTCTGAGATAAACAAAAATGGAGGGATTTCATCATCATTAGACTTGCCTTAAAAGAAATGATGAAAGGAGTTCTACAAGATGAAATGAAGGGATGCTAATTAGTAACATGAAAACATATGAAAGTTTATAACACACTGGCAAAGGTAAATATATAGTCAAATTCTGAATATTTAATATTGTAATAAGGTGATGATTAGCCACTTTAGTATAAAGGTTAAAGGACAAAAGCATTAAAAATAGCTAAAGCTACAATAACTTGTTAATGAATACACAATATGAAAAGATACATTGTGACATCAAAACCATAAAAGGAGGAGGAATAAAAGGTTAGAGTTTTTGTATGCAATACAAGTTAAATTGTCATCAGTGTAAAACAGGTATCCATAGGAAATTTTATGTAAGCCTCAAGGAAAGCATATAGAAAAAACTACAGTAGATACACAACAGATAAAGGGAAGGGAATCAATGTATACCACTAGAAAAAAATCAGTACATAAAGGAAGACAGTAGGAGGGTAGAAAGGAACAAGGGAAGTGCAAAGCAGATAGAAAAAATAAGATAACATTGGTAAGTCCTCACCTATCAATAATTACTCTAATTGTAAACAGATTAAATTCTCAAGTCAGGAGGCATATAGTATCTGGATGAAAACACATACACACACACACACATATACACACAACTAAGTACTGACTACAAGAAATGCACTTCAGATATAAGGGCACACAAAAGTTAAAAGTGAAGGGGATAGAAAATGATATTCAGTGCAAGTAGAAACAAAAAGAGACCAGAGGCAGCTATACTTCTATCAGACAAATTAGACTTAGAGTCAAAAGTTGTAAAGGGACAAAGAAGGTTATTATATAGTGATAAAGGGATCATCAAGAAGATATAACAATCACAAGTACATATGCATCTGACATTAGAGCACCTAAATATATTAAACAAACATTAATAGATATGAAGGGAGAAATAGAGAACAATATTAGGGCACTTGATATCCCACTCAACAATGGATAAATCATCCAGAAAGAAAATCAATATAGAAACATCAGACTTGATTGTACTTTGGACCAAGTGGACCTAACAGACTTATATAGAACATTCCATCCAATATCAGCATGATATATGTCCTTCTCAAGCACACATGGAACATTATCCAGAATAGATCATATGTTAGGTCACAAAACAAACATTATCAAATGTAAGAACACTGAAATCATACGAAGTATTTTTTTCTGACCATAATGTTATAAAACCAGAAATAACAGGAAGAAAACTGGAAAATATACAAATGTGTGGAAATTAAAACAACATATCCCTGAACAACCAATAGATCAAAAAATAAATCAAAAGGAAAATTAAAAAAAAAAATCTTGAGATAAATAAATGTGAAAATACAACATACCAAAAGTTATAGGATACAGCAAAGCAGTTCTAAGGGGGAAATTCATAGTGATAAACATCTTTATTAAGATACGAGTCAGATCTCAAATAAACAATCTAAATTATACCTCAAGGAACTAGTAAAAAGGAAAGAACAAAATAAGCTCAAAGTAGACAGAAGGAAATAACAAAGACTGTAACAGATAAATGAAATAGAGACTGAAAAGACAATAGAAAAGATCAGTGAAACTAAGAGCTGTTATTTTCTAAAGAAAAGCAAAATAGACAAACACTGAGCTAGTTTCATCAAGAAAAAAAGAGAGTACTCCAATAAATAAAATTAGAAATGAAAGAAGAGGGGCACCTGGGTGGCTCAGTTGGTTGAGTATCTGACTCTTGTTTCTGGCTCAGATCATGATCTCAGCATTGTGAGATCAAGCCCTACTTTGGGCTCTGCACTCAGTGCAGAGTCTGCTTGAAATCTCACTCTCTCCCTCCCCACCTCCCCCTCTCCATCGTCTCAAATAAATAAATAATCTTTTATTTAAAAATATGAGAAAAGATACAACTGTATCACAGAAATACAAGGGATCTAAAAGACTGATACGGATTGCAACAACATGGATGGAGTTAGAGTGTATTATGCTAAGTGAAATAAGTCAGAGAAAAAAAAATACCATATGATTTCACTCATATGTGGAATTTAAGAAACAAAACAAATAAACATGGGGGAAAAAAGAGAAACAAACCAAGAAACAGATTCTTAACTATAGAGATCAAACTAATGGTTACCAGAGGGGAGCTGGGCATAGGTTATAGAGATTAAGGAGTGAATTTGTTGTCATGCACACCGGATGTTGTATTTAAGTGTTGAATCACTGAATTCTATGCCTGAAACTAATATTACCCTGTATGTTAACTAACGGGAATTTAAATAAAAACTCAGAGAAAATGGAAACCAAGGGAAAGTTGGATAACCAAGAAAAAATGGATAAATTCCTAGTGATATACAACCTGCCAAGGCTGAATCAAAGAAATAGAAGATCTAAACAAAGTAATAATGAGTAATGAGACGGGACAAGTAATAAAAAAAAAGCACCCAATAACAACAAAAAGCTCAGGTCCAGATGGTTTTCCCTGTGAATTCTACCACACATTTAAAAAATTAATCCAATCCTTCTCAAACTCTTCCAAAAATTGAAGAGGTGGGAAAACTCCCAAACTAATTTTAGGAAGCCATCATTATCCCTATACCACGCCATATAAGGACACTGCAAGAAAAGAAAATTAGAGGCCAGTATTCCTTTTGAAAATAGATGCAAAAATCCTCAACAAAATATTAGCAAACCAAATTCAACAGCACATTAAAAAGATTATATGAGGGGGATTTATCCCTGTGATGCAAGGGTGGTTCAACATTAACAAATTAATTAATATAATACATCACATTAGTTGAATGAAAGATAAAAATTATATGATTGTCTGAATACAGAAAAAGCATTTAAAAAATACAATACCTTTCATTATACAGATTCTCAATAGGATAGAAGGAACATACCTCAACAATATAAAGGCCGTACATGACAAGCCACAGCTAGCATACTCAGTGGTGAAAGTTGAAAGCTTTTCCTGTAAGATCAGAAATAGGACAGGGTGCTGTCCACTCTGACCACTCCTATTTAACAGGGTACTAGAAGTCCTAGCCAAGCAATTAGGCAAGAAAAAGAAATAAAAGGCATCCAAATTAAAAAAGAAGAAGGAAAATTATCTTGGTTTGCAGAAGATGTGATCTTCTATATTGAAAATAATAAAGACTCCACTAAAAAACTGTTGGAACTGCTCAACAAATTCAGCACAGTTGTAGGATACAAAGTCAACATGCAGAAATCAGTAAAAAGATTGGAGGATTGTATCAATGTCAATATCCTGGGTGTACAAATGATCTATAGTTTTACAAGATGTTGCCATTAGGGAAAACTGAGTAAGGGTACATGGGATCTTTCTATATTATTTCTTATAAATGAATGCAAATCTAGAGTGATATGAAATTCAAATTTTAAATAAAAAAGAATATAGTATAAATACCCATGTTTAACAGTATAATACGCAGTTGGTTCTCTTTAGTTTCAGTGTTTATAAATATAGAAGAGGTAGAAAATTAGTGACTAGCTCAAGAAGAAAAAAGAATTTAATTGCTATAAGGATTCCCAGTGGCCTTAAGCTTTAAAGCTCAGGACAGAAAAAAGAGTAAATATGCATAGACTTCACCTTGAAGAAAAAGTCTAGAGAAGAAAAGTCTAGAATGTTGAGGTCACAAATTCTTCATCTGGGTGCTTTGCAGTATAACCTAGATTTACGTTAGAAAGATGGCATGCATTCTGTGTGTTACTTCTTGGGCATAACAAAGCTGGCAGCATATGACAGAGGCTAGAAGGAGAGCTAGAGTTTATATTTCAGTTGTTACAGGTCAGAATATTCAAAAAGCTCATAAGCTAAGTATCCAAGGAAGTTAAGTCACAATATCAGAGATAAGGACAAACCAAAGATTTGAAGTTTTGTCACAGAAGCAAAATATGCTAATATAAATCTGAATTCTGTATTCTAACACATAATTTATCTGCTTTGTCCAGAGTATATAATGTAGCCTTCCCAACTCATGTATAGTCCTCTACCTTTAGAATAGTTGATTAGTTTCATGTCATGAATAAAGCCATAATAAGGTTCTGCTGGAGCTTTGTTTCACTTGCATTAGTCTAGGTTCACACACAGTGACCTTCTGTAGAAGAAAGATTCTAGTAGAGAGCCACTATCAAATGCTGGATATAAACCTTCTTGTTCTTTCCATTTATAAGCTAAAGTAAATATTTCCCAGTGCTGTTTTCCCATACCAATATTCCCCAGATCCCACTAACTGATAAATAAGTCTCTTATGTATTAATTTAATTATAATATTTTACAACACACTTGGAAAAACAAAACAAAGTAATGATGAATTGCAAAGCAATTTCTGTATGTGAATTCAAAGATTACTGTAAGTCATTTGACTGCTTTCAAACTCTTCCAGTCACACAACAATTTATTGGGCAAACGTGGGTTCAGTTCATTTTAGGTTAACCTAGGAAAATGTCTGATGTTCTTTTCATCTTTTTTTAACAGATAGAAATTGCAATTTCCTCTTGTTCAAACACATGGAATGTGCTAGGCACTCTCCTAAGTAGAGATCAGAGAGTTACTGGGCCCTACTTAATGCCACTCTTCTATTTGTTCCCTATTTTAGCGATGCTGGCTTCCTTGTTAATATTCCAAAATACAACAGTGATGTTCCATTTCAGGGACTTTGACACATACTGTTCCCTCTGCTTGGATTATTCTCCCAGAAATATTTGTACACAGTCCCTCACTTCATTTAGGTTTCTGTTCAGATGTCACCTCCTCAGAGAATCTTCTCAGACCGTTCTTCTTAAATAGTACCTTTTGGTTCTATTATTGAACTAAAGTTGCCAGATAAAAGGGGATATCTAGTTTATTTATTTTTTTTTTAAAAAGAATTTATTTATTTATTTGAGAGAGAGAGAGAGTGAGAGAGATCACAGAGGGAGAGGGAGAAACAGACTTGCTGATGAATGGAGAGCCCGAGGGGCTCAGTGCCAGGACCCTGAGCTCATGACAAGAGCCAAAGGCAGATGTTTAACGACTGAGCCACTCAGGTGTCCCAGGGGACATCTAGGTTAATTTGAAGTTTAGATAAATAACAAACTTTTCAAAATATGAGTAGTCTAATATATTTTATGAAGGATTTATATGGCATGGGATCTACTTACACTCAAAAAAATGCCTTTATCCGAAATTCAAATTTAACTAGGTGTGTGTATCCTTTTTTTTTTTTTTTTTTGTTTTTGTTTTTGTTTTTTTTTTAAAGATCTTATTTATTTATTTGACAGAGAGAGAGACAGCGAGAGAGGGAACACAAGCAGGGGGAGTGGGAGAGGGAGAAGCAGGCTTCCCGCCGAGCAGGGAGCCCGATGCGGGGCTCGATCCCAGGAGTCCGGGATCATGACCCGAGCCGAAGGCAGACGCCCAACGACTGAGCCACCCAGGCGCCCCTAGGTGTGTGTATCCTTATTGGCTAAATCTGTTATCTCTATTTATTATACTCTGTTTTTCTCATAAAACTTTACATGACACTCTATCATAAATTTATTTGTCTAAGGTCTGTTTCTTCCACTGACTACTAGATCCATGAATATAGGCAATTGGTTTGTTGTGTTCAAAGGTAAATGATTAGAACCTAGGGTAGGAGCTATTGCTTATGAGATGCTTCGTAAATATTTGTTCAGGCAAGGGAGAAATCATAATGTGCTATTTGCTCTCTGTGTGTGTGTGTGTATACACATATATACATACACACACACACACACACACACACACACACACACACATATATATATGCAAAAATGGATACATGTGTATGTTTCACATTCTCAGTAAATATCTAGAAGACCAAACCAGAAAGGATACTTCTTAAAGCCCAGACTAGGTGGTTTTACAAATGATTTTACAAAGCCTATGGAAATTGAAACATGAGAAAACCTAATTGCAAAGACATTAAAAACCGAGCAAGCTAGGACAGATTAGGGAACATTTCAAAAGGTCCATTTTACGTAAAATGATCTGCCTTAGCATATGAATATATCGAAGCGATATTACCTATGATTGAAGAGGATTCAGAAGGCTAATGCAGACAAATGTGGTTTCATTAAGAGATAACCCTTTCTACAATTTGAAATAGCAATTACATTTTTTATTGCTTTTTTTCAAAGTTCCCTTATTTTCTATGAGGACATAATCTCAACTATCTAGGTTTTGGTAATCAATATACTTTTTCAAGAGTATACGCCCTGCTTGGGTGACTCTGCTTGGTAAGTGTAAGTGAAAATTCTGGCAGCTGATACGGGGCCTCACGTGTGCTGGCCTTTATTTAGGCAAAGTGACTAAGGGAAATGAGTGGGTGAGGGGTCCGGAAGGATTGGAGAAGGTGGGAAGCCTAAGAAGCACATTTGGATTGCATCTCATTATTTTAGGGATTAAAACCACAAACCTAAAGTGTAGCTTGACACCAGTGCCGATGGAAGAGTAAACCAGAGGCAGAGGGGTCTCAAAGAGTTTATTTATCTTCTCTCAGGCTCTAATACCATTTTATTACAAAAAGAAACCAAAGGATTAACTTCAAAATGGACTTTGAATAATGTTTGAACTTCAAGGTGATTTTAAAATAATCTTCACATTGACAATAATACTGTATGATTTTTCCCGTTTTTATCATTAAAATACTTGATATGCCTCCATGTACAGATATTCTAACATGACTTGTGAGAGAGGACTGTTGCAAGTACAAAATTATAAATGTATTAAAGTTAAACTGGGCAGCTAGAACTAAGCTTTAAATGACTGATTGTCAGGGTACCTGGGTAAGCATCTGCCTTCAGCTCAGGTCATGATCCCAAGGTCCTGGGATCAAGCCCTGCATCAAACTTCCTGCTCAGCAGGGAGTCTGCCTCTCCCCCAGCTCATACTCTTTCTCTCTCGCTCTCAAGCTCTCTCTCAAATAAATAAGTAAAATCTTTAATAAATAAATAAATAAATGGCTGATTGCCTGTCCTCAATGAATGTCATCTCTTCTATATAGGGCCCAAAGCTGTGATAACACAAATGAAGGTATCTTTTCTCAAAAGTTTATGGCTTTTAAAGAATTTGTTGCTAACCCTGAAGGCTCAGAGCTGCAGGTATTTGTCAATTAGACATGCCAACATAACATTTTACTCATTAGATGATAGAAAACAATATTTCTACATGTTTTCTGAGAAAGTTCAGTATTTAATTTTTAATTTTGTAAATCTTTGTGAAAATTGAATTAATCAAATTATGTTGAAGTGTTTGTTTTTACAATCATGGCTGTTTTATTGGTCATTTTTCATATTCATATTGAATTATTGACCTCATAAATCTAGAACAGTTGAGTACTGTTTTTAAGTAAACTATCCCCAGTGTGGGGCTTGAACTTACAACCCCAAATCAAAAGTCACATGCTCCACCCACTGAGCCAGCCAGGTGCCCCTAGAACCCTTGAATGCTGTTAACAGTTGAAGATTGGCAAGTTCTGTAGTCTGTGTGTACTGTGAACTAATGATACATTTTCTGTCAAAAGCAGATTTATAAAATACTGTACTTCCCCAGTAAGTAAATTGGAAGCATAAAAAAATTATGTACTGCTAACTTTTTTTTCAAGACAGTTTAAAAATTTCTGTTTTAAATTTGGCTCCATTGACTACTGAGCTACAATTAACCCAGCAACAGAAAAACAAAAAACAAAAAACATTTAAATGGTTTGTGTTTTAATCAAACTATAATAGTTACACTCATGAGATCATTTGTGTAAAACCAGAATTCATTAGCCATTTTATAAAGCTTCATAATTGACAAAATGCTTTCATATGAATTATTCTCTGCCATTATCTATTAAATATTTCACTTTAATGCTACAGTATTTAGGTACTGAGTTCATTAAGATACTGAATCGTCAGAGATTTTTGGGTCTATTTCTGAATTTTGTTTTTCTTTAATACTGGCCTATATACCTATTAAAAAACCAACACTATACTGTTGTATTTATTGAGGCTTTATGTTATATTTTTAAATGAGGTATAGTTTATGCTTATTCATACTTCTATTTTTAAGTGTTTATTTAAATTCCAGTGAGTTAGCATACAGTGTAATATTAAATTCTGGTGTATAACAGTGATTCAACACTTGCATATAATACCTGGTGCTCATCAAAGTGTATTTCTTAATCCCCATCACCTATTTAACCCATCCCCCCACCCCCTTCCACTTTGGTAACCATCAATGTGTTCCCTATAGTAAGCATCTGTTTCTTGTTTTGTCTCTCTGTTTCTTTTTTTTTTTTTTTGTCATTTGCTCATTTGTTTTGTTCCTTAAATTCCACATATGAGTGAAATCATATGGTATTTGTCTTTCTATGATGGATTTATTTCACTTAGAATAATACTCTCTAGCTCCATTCATGTTGTTGCAAATGGTAAGATTTCATTCTTTTTTATGGCTGAGTAATATTCCATTACATATGTATGTATGTATGTATGTGTGTGTGTGTGTGTGTGTATATATATAGTGTATATATACATATAGTGTATATATATATAGTATATGTATATATATATATAATTCCATTACATACATATACATATATATAGGAATATATATAGGAATATATATATATATATAGGAATATATATAGGAGTAAAAAATATATATATATATATATATTATATATATATATATATATATATATATATATATATATATATATATATATATATAATTCCATTACGTACATATACATATACTACATCTTCTTTATCTATTCATCAGTTGATGGACACGGGCTATTTCCATAATTTGGCTATTGTACATAATGCTGGTATAAACATTGGGGTGCATGTATTCCTTTGAATTATTATTTTTGTATTCTTTGGGTAAATACCTAGTAGTGCAGTTGCTGGATCTTAGGGTAATTTTATTTTTAACATTTTAAGGAAACTCTTCATACTGTTTTCCAGAGTGGTTGCAGTAGCTTGCATTCCCACCAACAGTGCAAGAACTCATACTACTTATTAAGAATTTTTTTTCTCACAGTATGGAGGTTCCTCAAAAAGTTGAAATAGAGCTACCCTACGACCCAACAATTGCACTACTGGGCATTTACCCCAAAGATACAAATGTAGTGATCTGAAGAGGCATGTACATCCCAATGTTTATAGCAGCAATGTCCACAATAGCCAAACTATGGAAAGAGCCTAGATGTCCATCAACAGATGAATGGATAAAGAACATGTGGCGTATATATACACAATGGAATATTATGCAGCCATCAAAAAAATGAAGTCATGCCATTTGCAATGATGTGGATGGAACTAGAGGGTATTATGCTAAGCAAAATAAGTCAATCAGAGAAAGACAATTATCATATGATCTCACTGATATGTGGAATTTAAGAAACAAGGCAGAGGATCATAGGGGAAGAGAGGAAAAAAATGAAACGACAAAACCAGAGAGGGAGACAAACCATAAGAGACTCTTAATCTCAGGAAACAAACTGAGGGTTGCTGGAGGGGAGGGGAGAGGAGGAGGGGGTGGTCTGGGTGATGGACATTGGGGAGGGTATGTGTTGTGGTGAGCGCTGTGTGTTGTATAAGAATGATGAATCACAGAGCTGTACCCCTGAAACAAATAATACATTAGAGTTAATAATAAATACATAAAAAATAAATAAAACAGCTTTTCCCCCCAAAAAGAATTTTTTTCTCATTACTTTTATTTGCTTATTTTTTCATATGAACATGAGAATCAACCTGTCTAGAAAAAAGTTTTAATATTTTCACTGAGAATATATTATATTTACAAATTTAGGGAAAATTAATATTATTAAGCTATTGAGTACCTCACACAAGAATTGCATGACTTACCATATGTACATTTCTATTTTTGTGTACTTCAGGAAGTTTCACATTAGTGTTAATTGGTAATTTTTCCATTTTTTTAAATTTATTTTTCATGATGTCTTGTTTCTGTTATGGACTCAATTTTTTAGATACCTTATTTATATTTATTTAATTCATAGAGTCTATCAGACTGTTTTATTATCTAAAATCCTACAATATGTTTAACCTTTAATCCTTATTCATAATAAATATTTTCTCAGTATATTTTTTAATGTTTAACTGAGTCTAATTTATAGCAGTGTTTTTCCTGGGAATCCTGTGCAGCTTGGTTAGAATATGTTTTCTTGTACAATGATTTTTCTGTTTTACATACTCAGGATTATTACTTCCTTAGGGATAATTTTTAATTTTCGTTTATGTTCTTTATAGTTCCTATGTCACAGGAGCATTGTAAATTCACACCCAAATTTGTATTCAAAATAGTTTCTTAGTTACAAGTTGTCAGAACATTTATTCTTTCTACCCAGATCTCAGGCAGAGATGTAAAACTTTCCTCTTCTACCTGTATAGATGAGGAGAACTGTTTCACCAAACTTAACTAAGAGTGTAACATTTCAAGGCATTTAGAGATTGCAAAGTACATATTTCCAACTTAAACAATTCATATTACTTCCTGTTTCTCTTTGTATATTGAAGCATAGAATATATGACAAATTAGTTAGCAAAGCAAATAATAATAAGTATGCAATCACATATGTAATTATGAAACCAATTATATAACCAATTATAATTACTTCATTAATCAGAAGCCATTAATACTGATACACCCTCCATAATCATGTAACAATCACTTCATCAACTCATATACTCATGGTTAAAGCTATGGTTTTTATACTTCTCTATTTTCTATTGTAAGAATACCAAAATCTTAAAATTATTTTTAGGAGTCCCTAACTAATTGAATTGAAATAAAATTAAATTTAAAAAAATATGTCTGTGAGACTAAAATAACTGTAAAGCACTGTGACACAAAAAAGCAATACTATTTAATTATTCATCTCTAAAGTGAAATATAGACAAGAATAGATAATATCAATCTTTCCACAAAGGATCACACACACACATACATACACACAGACATGTGTGTATGTCTGTTTGTATATGTGTGTATGTATGTACATGTGTATATACACACACGCAATAAGAGGAGATTTTGGCTTAAATAACTGATAGCCAATGTACTTATCACAGTGTTGATTCCATTCTACTGGTATTAGTGAGATGCCAGATCCAGGGGTCCCAGTCATGGTTACCAGTACTAGGTTGTTATGGCAAATGTCTCCTGTGATGGCTCCAGCAGAGTCTCTCAAAGTTTGTCTCCCTCTCTGATTTTGTCTTGCCAAAAACCTGCTTTCAAAAAAAAAAAAAAAAAAAGTTAATCCTCAGGCTATTCAGGAAGAATCTTTGTTTTTCTATACATATTTCATTGAAATAAAATGAAAGTTCCTTTGGCATTAATTTAATGAACAATGATATAAAATGTTTATATGATATACTCAGTTTCATATTATATAAGCATTGGACAATTGTTAAATTTCTTTCAACCTTATTAAACATTTAGTATAAAAAGAACATTTTAATGATGTGAATGTTAATGTTATTTTATATTTTTTAGTTAATATTAAGAGGAATAAATTAATTAAATGTAAAAAAACCCACCAAGATCTAATTGGAGTTATAATAGCTATTGAGTATGAAATGTAATTTTTCATATAACTTCTTGATCTAAAGATAGAAATTAACTGTTTTGAGCATTTATATTAAAATAGTACAAATAGAATATGTAAAGAATACAATCATGGTTCCTATATGATATGACATAACTAATTACACAAACATCTAATAACAATATTCAAACTGTAATAACATCTGAAACAGAAGGTCTATAATATTAAAATGAAAGAACTCAGGAAAATTAATAGTGTAATTATATTGAAAATATGAGATTAATTAACATAATTAAAAGTTAATACAACTTCAGCTTCATGATTCAGCATTTTTAATATTTCCATTATTGTATTACTTAAGGGAAATTTGAAATAGAAAGCACTACATTGTTAGATATTACAGCGAAATGGAGAAGCAGAGAGTAAATTAATATTGGTGATTCAGAATATGTACATATTATATTGAAAAATACAGAAATGGAATGTAAATAATTTTAGTCCATAAATAAATCTCCGTATTATATTATATTGGATTATTTTTTCTGTTTTATTTCACAAGGCAAAGGTGATAACTCTAGGATATGGGTCACTGTTGACTTTAAGATAATATGTTACATTTTGTTAAAATATGCTTCCCTCTAAAATGCTATAATGAATTGGTTGCTCTCTAAGGTCTTCTAAGAGTTACTTTGTATGTCTCATCCAAGTTGGATCATAAGCATAATGCACCTCTGTAGGGATAATATGTGTAAATTACATTTCCATGAGAATTTTAGAGTATCCATTGCACCTCTTCTCATATTGGAAATTGTCAGATTTGAAATTTTTAACAAAATAATGTGTGTGGGATGTTATTATTTTAATTTGCATTTAGTGATTATTAGTGATGCTGACATACTTTAAGATCCTATTAATTGACCAAGTCTGTGGATTATCTGTTAACATTTTTTTTTCACTTTTCAGTGGGTTGGGATTGTTTCCTATTTTTATATATGTTTTTAGAAGCTCTTATACATCTCATTTAAAATTTTTATAAAATTGTTAATAATGTGGGTGAGTGAAGACATTCCTAATTGTCATTATTTTAGTGGAAATAATGCTTGGGAATTACCTGCAGATGTATTTAGGCTCTTGGGTTGAGATAGATTTTGTTTATCATGTTTAAATAAGTATAAATGCATTCCATAATCTTTCCCCATGTGTGAAGGAGAGTACTATTTTTTTTAATGTGACCCATTGCTATGTTAATAGATTTTAAAATAGCAAAAAAAAAAAAAATATATTTTTAGAATAAAGAATACTTAATAGTCATATATTTTAATTTTAAAATACTGCATATTGAATATCCTGGGACATTATTTAGGATTATTTTACTATTAGTAAAGAGGATATTCTGTGCTTTTCTATTTGTATGCATGCTTTGTGATGCAAACTCTATTAAGTAAGATTTTTATCTATGCATCATTTTCTTAGCTCAAAATCTATTTTATAATATGGAAATTAACTGTTCTTAGTAGAAAGAAAATATTTTCATGTTAAACAGTCTAGGCCTGTTCATTGCTTCAGAGACACTCACTGAGACGTCATTTTGTTTAAAAAAAAAAAAAAGTCCTTCTATGGTTTTATTTCTGTGTAGGTTTCTTACTTCCTGAGCCAAAGTCTTTTAGAAAACACCTATTTCATTAAAATACTTTAGAATAGAGTTCTGTATTATAATGTTATTTTCAAATCTCCCTATATTTGTTAAATTCCCACTTGATTAGCAACTAAATTTGACTTTTATTGTTGATTTTTACAGGCCTCTTCACTACAGTTATAAATATTACTTTATTTCTTTTATGACTTATAAATTCCTTAGCTTAATTAATTTCCTTTTTTTTAAGATTTATTTATTTATTTATTTGCCAGAGAGAGACAGCGAGAGAGGGAACACAAGCAGAGGGGAGTGGGAGAGGGAGAGGCAGGCTTCCCGCGGAGCAGGAAGCCCGATGCAGGGCTTGATCCCAGGACCCTGGGATCATGATCTGAGCCGAAGGCAGACGCTTAACGACTGAGCCACCCAGGTGCCCCAGCTTAATTAATTTCTATAGGTTTCCTTTCTTTTTCTAACTTCAGGTGCTATTTAAATCCATAGTATTTTATTTAAAAATTAAAACACTAAAATCTATTGATTTGCTTCTAGTAACAATTTTTGATTAATGGCCTATGTTTGAGAGGTGATGTTTTTATAGTTGTTTTTCTATATCATAGGAATTTGGTTTATCTTAGTGTAAGAATTATTTAATGATTTTACTCATTTTCAAATACCTTGAGTCCTAAAGGTTAATTTATTTTTAACTTTTATGTAGCAGATAGATAGGAATGGCCCCTTAACTCCTTAATCTCTAAGCTGAACTACATGTGCTTGGGGAAATCAGCCTTTTATGGATGTTGCTGAAGGGCTTAAATGATGAACAGCCTCCATGGCTTCAATAAAACTTAAGTTTTTGAACCTTGAAAAAGAGATCTGAATCCCCCAAATACTCTGTTTGATTATTCTTGGGAGCTATGACAGGTGTTCTTTACGTTTAAAACAAACAGACAATAACAAACATGTAAGTTTAAAAGAATGGTTACTACAGTGGAGACTTTGAACATGTGGTTCTAAAGAATTTTGGAGAAAGAGAGACATTTCTGGAAAGCGAGTTTAGCTCATAGTAAGATATAAGCTGTAGGTGATGTAAGAAAAACATGATGGAATATGTGCTAGGGCCAATTCTAAGGCATGTATATACTTTGGTATATTACTGAACTTAACATACTGAATCACAATTTCTAAATGAAGTTTTTTTTTATTTTTTGTTTTTGCATTTTTTTTTTAATTTCAGATTTCTAAAGTCTGAATGAAATCTTTGTCTTTTGTGTGTTTGTTTTGGCATAGAAGGCAGTAGTTTTAAAAATAATTATCTGTTTTTTCATTTATATATATTGGAGTGCTCACTTCGGCAGCACATATATATATATATATTGGAAACTCTACTGCTTTATGCACCTAACATCATCACCTTTTAACAGAGGAATTTCATTATTTTTTAAATCACAAATGTGACAGATTCTACACAAAATACTTGGAATAGGAAAAGTAATAATAATATAGGATAGGTACAGTAGATTTTATTTTCCTTTTGGGAAGGTATCATATGAATTTTAATTTTTTACTTACTGAAGTTCAGTACCAAATGTCCTTTGAATGATGATGACTTATGAATGAATGAACCTTTCCTAATACCACGCATTATAAATTTAAATACAAATAGAATTTTAGAAAATATAGTCAAAATCGGTTATGTTAAGAATAATAGGAAAGGGGCTCCTGGTTGGCTCAGTGGGTAGAACACGTGACTCTTGATCTCAGAGTTGGTGAGTTCAAGCCCCACAACAGGCATAGAGTTTACTTTAAAAAAAAATAGGAGAAATAGAGTTGCAACTAAAACTTATTTCTTGCTTCTTTTGGGAGGTCATCAGCAGTGGTAGTAGATATTCTATATTCTTAGAATCACTAGACCTAGGATTTTAACAGCTTGGAATGCTTAAAGGATACCTGCTGGGATCCAACATTGATATACTTGCAAAGAAGTGTCTCTAAAAATTAAAGTGATATTTAAAAATCACCAATTATTTTTATGCTGTTTGTTTTAAACTATATATCTTCTAAACTTCCAAGAACTCATAAATATAGAAAATGTGAAAATGTTATACTCATTTAGCCAAATGTTTCAACTTGAATATTTGTTTTATTGATATTTATTAAGATTGACTATATTTTAATATCCCTTAAGCTTTAAATGGTTTGTAATTAATGTTGCTTACAAGGATAAATTGGGAATGCAAACCAGTTATTTATTGGAAGGTATACTCTTAACAATGAAAGGAAAAGTGTAAATTTTATAGGGGTCATACTTTCACCGTATTTTTATTTTCTAAACCTGGTAACCCTATATTAATGCTATCTTTGTCATGAAAGACAGGGCATTTTTACTTTATCTAAATAAATTAGATTTTATTTTCCATAAAAATAACATAAGAAAATCTTTCTTCCATTTTCTATTTTTTTTTAAATTTTGTGTTTGGCAAACTATTAGTCCTAATGTGTGTTTTACTCATTAATACACATATTTTGGTGATTAAAAGTTGCACTTGTGATGAGCACCAGGTGTTGTATGGAAGTGTTGTAAACCTGAAACTAATGCAGCACTGTATATTAACTAACTGGAATTAAAAAAACACACACATTTAGTTATATTACTCATGTCTCTAACGTTTGTTACTATGTTGGCAGGTAAATAATATTAACATCTGATATCCCATTGGATTTGTAAATCATGCATAACAAGTACTTTTCTATTGCACTGCTATGTTGACATGAAACTATGGGATGGTCAGGCTGTAGTCCATGATGAATTTGGCCCATGGTGCTACTACCCATTTCAGAGACAAAACACGTGCTATAAAAGATATAGTGGTGACTATTACATGTCTATACAGGTAATTACTTAAAAAAATGGGTCTAACCTCCCAAGCCTGATAAAGGGAATTTCCTGCATCTAGATTCTCACATACTGAAAACAGTTCCACTGATTGCTGAGGAGGGTATGGATCAATAACGTCTCCTTCTACTGTACTCTCAGAAGTATATAAAGCTTTTAAAAATTTCTGTAAAGATCTGTATAGGATCTTCTTTTACATACCAGAACAGACTTAGTATTACCTGACAAGACCCCTTATGAGCTGACCCCTTCCTCAGTTCAGGCCTCGATGCCCACCATAATCCACAAGGAACGAAGCATATCTGGTGCAAAGACATACAAGTCTTTCTGATATCAGCTTAATACATGTTTCTTGGAAAATCCTTTTGCAGACTGATTTATCTCTCAAACTCTTTTTCCTCTTTCAAAACTCAGCAAAATCATCATTTCTTTCTCAAAGCCTAAATTTTCCAGACTGAGACTAAAATTCCAAGGTGGCTCCTCTCTGCTTTTTTCTAAGCATACTTTTCTCATAGCACTTACTTAACTATATTCTATTGGTTCATTATTTTGCTGACTCCTCAAACTTATAAACACCATGATTGCAAGAATATTACCATTATTTGAAACAGTGCCTGGCACATAGTAGGTTTTCAATAAATGATAATTAATGACAAACAATTTCATGCTGTGATACAAAGACATGTATCCCAAAGCACTTTTACAATTATAAATAAATATCACTAGTCTAAGTATCACTTGAGAAAGAGTTGTAAATTAGTGTCCTACAGAACAATATTGATTTAGAGAACATAAACTATCATATTTGGGACTGCCCTTAGGCTCACTGATTAAAGAACATTTTTTAATTTTAAATAGTTCAACACCACTCACCTCAAAAGAGTAGAATCTTTTTTTCTCTTCTAATATATCAAGATTTTTACAGCTGTTGTTTTCTTAAAATTTTAAGTTAATTTAACAAATTATTCTTTAAAAGATTTTATTTATTTGAGAGAGAGAGCACAAGTGGGAGTTGAAGCAGAGGAAGAGGGACAAGCAGACTACTTGTTGAGCAGGGAGCCCGATGGAAGGCTTGATCCCAGGACCCTGAGATCATGACCTGAGCTGAATCCATATGCTTAACTGACCGAGCCACCCAGGTGCCCTAAATTAACAATTTAGTAGAAATATGAATTATTATGTTGACCCCGGTTTGGTTCAACAGGAATAAAACTGTACAGTAACCCAAAGCACCAAGAGGTTCATGTTATTCAAGTGTTCATTCAAGTGTTTATGAACGAGTTACCCACAGTTATGAGATTACAGAGGGAAATGAAAGTTACCTTAACACAAAATATTCACTAATAAACTGGAAATTTATAAATATATCCCCACTCAAATTCCCTCATCTCTTAACCCTAGCATCAGTAATTGAGCACTCTCAATTCGGTGGGGAAAATAAAAGTGATTTTCTTTTTCAATAGTCATTGCTTTCAACTGTGATCTATTAAATTACCCTTCACAATCCCTGCACAACAAGCTAAACAGTTCATATAGCTTCTCAGTTATTTTAGGTATGAAAAATTTAGGTATCTTAGTCCTGTACAGTCCAGTTGAAATGTCTTATCCTATGTTTCCGTGCCTTCCCCTGGCACAATCTATTTTGGGACTTCCCTGAGGAAAGGGGAAGAAGATGACAGAAGCCTGAAGTCTCTTGCTAATCATGGTGGTAGTGGGAGTGCATTCCTGATTTTACTCTCTTTCTTGGATCCTCTTATGAATGTCACCTACCAAAATGATGACCCCACTTAGAGGGTCTATGCAGTTTTCTAAGAGACTGGTGTTGTTTTTTTTAGTCCCTGATAATATCAGGACGCTCTCATAGAGATCCAGCCAAATGACCCTTTTTTTTTCTTTCTTTGTTTTTATTTAAATTTTAGGGTGTTTCTCTTTTTTTTCTTTCAATAAATTTGTGTCAGCCAAATGACCCTTTAATCCCAGGTATGGCACATAACCTCAACCCTTTCTCTGGAAGGAGCAATTCCTCACTTGGAAAATAGATGCGCGGGGCGCCTGGTTGGCTCAGTTGGACTCTTGATTGTGGCTGGGGTCATGATCTCAGGGTTGTGAGATGGAGACCCGGGGGCTCCGCGCGGAGCATGGAGTCTGCTTAAGATTCTCTCTCTCCCTCTCCCTCCACCCCCCCCCACAGTCTCGCTCTAAAAAAATGAATAAATAAATATATGGGCATTTATAGTGTTCCTTTCTTATTATCTAATCATTGTGACCCTTTAAATGAAGACACAGGGAAATACCGAGGTCATCTTCAGAACTTTCTAAGGGCTTTGGGGCAGGGATTGCCCAGTCTTCTACCCACACTCCCCTATTACAGTGCCTTCTTTTCCCTCTGCTGTCAGCTGCTCTTAAAAGCCTTCTCACTTGAAAAATCTATGTTCTAGGAACAAGTATCTCCTATGTTTAGGTTCCCAACTTCAGAGAACCTGTCAATTTCTTTAGCAACTCTGTCATTATTTCTACTAACTAATTACTGGTCCCATACATAGTAAAAGAGGGCTTCTAATGTAATGTGATGTGTCTGAGCTATTTTTAAATAGATTCATTTCAAATTAGTTTACATTTTTATGATTGTTTTTTTCCTAAAACAAATAGTCATACTCTTGTATACCTTTTCTTAAAATCCCTTGATTAAAAGCAGTAATTTATTTTAAAAGAAAAATAGTCCAGCTTTTGAAATAGAAAAATGGTAAGCTACAAGATAAGGTTTGGAATGAAGGTTCAATGCATCTCTACTCCCACATATCCTAACTCAGTTTACTAGAGTTCTTGTGCTTTTACTTAGGAAAACTCTTATTCCCTATTACCTCAGGAAATTTCTAGATGACTAGGCAGTCATAAAATGATAATCAAATCATGCTTCCTCTCTCAGGAGTACTTAACCTTTTATATACCAATTCTAGAGGCTTGGTCCTTTAAATACTTGTAAAAAGATAGTGGAATAGTAGCTTTTAGAGCAGGACTGCAGGGAAAATAGTTTTCTTGTAGACATGCTTCTGACAGGGTCCCTCCAATCAATATATAAGGTACTGTTCAGTCAGTCCTTCTGTGTAGAAGTTAGTTGTACTCAAATTCATCTTGAAAGTTAATGAGTTAAATCAAAAATCAAATACCTGTAGCACTCTATTATGAATGATTTAGTATTATAATACTACTGTTAAATAATTAATAATGGAAAAGTATTTGCCTAGATTATAAAGAGGAGAGGACTCTATTAAATAGAACTCAAGCATTAAAATCATATGGTAATAAAAGGTTTCTTTCAATCATTTATAGATAGATCAGTTTTCTTCAGGCTCACTGCTATTTGGTTAATCTATGAGTAGCATTTGCTAATAAACAATATATTTTTATCCATCTCATTTACTTAGAAATGACTGGAACTGAATTTATATGTATTATTCAGTGAAACTTACTTAGTGGTCTTATATGTTCATAATGACCTGCTAACAAGACATGAATTGTCAGTATATCATCTAATGCAAGTTTCTCTACCTTGGCACTATTGACGTTTGGGGCCATATTTGTTGGGGGGATAGTTCTGTGCATTGTGGGATGTTCAGCAGTACCCTGACTCTATCCACAACTTCCTGATACCAGTAGCAACCTCCTTCCCCAGGTATGACAACCAAAAATATCCTCAAATATCCCTTGGGGAAAAAATCAACCCCAGCTCAGATCCACTGATCTAATAATGTACTTAAAAAGGATAAGGGTTCTGAAGCAATGAAATCACTTTAAAGGAGCAAGGTCTGAATAAAGAAAAGAAAATTATTGTCACCAATGTTGCATTTTAGAAGTGATAGAAAATTCAGATTCAGAAATCAGTAATACCAATGCTCCAGTTTTAATGGATACATCTTAAAACCTTGTGAATAACTTATTTTATATTTAGAAAATGACAAATCATGGGTGTGCTGTATTTTGCTCATATCTGATTATTCAGAATACATAGTCTCTCTGAAGCTGGAATATATCTCTGAAAATATGAGCCCTGATGGACAGCAAAGACTCATGGATATAATATTATTCTTTCCCTCCCTCTGTTGTGAGTTATTCTACTCACACACGATTGTCTTTATCAGCTACATGTCATTCTCCTGTCATGAAAACAGTCTTATAATTTAAATCACAAAAAAGAATGATACCTTTGACTTTTTTTCCAGGCATGGGAACAAAACTTTAGATTTTATTTGACTGTTTGGTAAATCATCCATTCGTATCCCTATAAAAAAGTCTAACATAGTTTTTCTTCTTTATTCACTGAGAAAAATTGTGTCATAGGGGTAATATTTCATCCATGTGTTCGTGATAATATCTAATTTTATGTTAAATGCCACAAATATTTTAAATATCTACAATCCCACCAAAAAAAATCCCAGAAAAGAAAGTGAAGATGATCTAAATTTATAAAACATTAAGATGAAGATATATGTCATTGCCCAATTTATCAAAGCTAGTAGTTTTTACCCTGGAAGCATATTAAAAACACATGGGAGACTTACAACTACTGATATCCAAATCTTTTTGTAGACTAATTAATCAGGCTCTGACAGATTGTTTTGGGCATCTATATCTTTTCAAGCCTTTACATTGATTCTCATGGCAGTCAGTGTTGGGAACCAATTATCCAAATTCTCACTATGGTCCAGAGACTCTTAGGGGTTCCTTAGATGTTTGCAGTAGTACATAGCTCAAAACTATTTTTATGCTTATATTGAGATTTTATTTTCCATTTTTACTCTTATTTTTTAAGTATAGGATGGAGTTTACCAGAGGCTAAGTCATGTACCGAATTGCAGGAAATTAAATACAGAAGCAGGTACAACTATCTGACCGTCTTTTAATAAGACAGATTTTATATTTATAAAAATGTAAAATAATTCCACTTCCTTCACTAATTTTTAGTTTTAAAAAATTATTATTTTTATGGGAAAATTATTATATAAATGATATATTACATTTAATAAAATATATATTGCAATATAATGTATACAATAGACTTATTCCTTCCATTTTAAAGGAATTCATATATAAATATGCTGAAATTTCTTAATTTTAATTTTGCTAACTATTGATAGATATAACTACGTTTTAAGAAGTTCTTTAGGGTCCTCAATAATTTATAATTGAAGTATAGTTGACACATAATGTTACATTAGTTTCAGGTGTACAAGATAGTGTGTTTCAATAAGTCTGTATGTTATGCTCCACTCACCACAAGGGTAGCTACCATCTGTCACCATTCAACACTATTACAATACTAACCCCCATGCCTCCCTCTGGTAGCCATCAGTTTGTTCTCTGTAAGATCCTCAATAGTTAAGAGTATAAAAGAATCCTGAGCATAAAATAGTTGGAAACCACTGATCTAAGCCAGTATGTCTAAGCCTGATCTAGGCATCACAAATGATGGAACATCCTTACCCCAGATTTCCTCTTGGTCTGCATGATTTCTGAGCAGTCATTTACTTTATACAGAGAGCTATTGCCTGCTTTCAGTCTGACAGCTGGTGAAATTCTGTAAGACTAAGTCCTTCCTTTGATGTCATTGCTGCATACAAAATTATGATTACCCAGCCTATGTAAAGGAGAACAAATTTCTGAGAAAGTAACCTGCTCTAGCTTATGCAGCATTTTAGTCTAATATTCTAGTTCTTGTTAGCATTATTTGCATAGGCTATGAATAATCATAACTAAGCTTGATTCATGTGGTATAGTTATATAAGAAGTTCCTAAAATTGACAAAATACAATGAAAGTCTGCACAGTTTGGGTGCCATAGATACAGAACCCATCTATAATTAAGGCAGAATATAGGAACTTAATCTTATATTTAGAGTCTATATTTGAGAGAAGTAAACTTAATGCCACATTTTGAACAGGACTAATTTCTGAATTTAGTAGACATAGTCTGATTTTTTTCATATATCCTTCAATATTACTTGGAATAATATCATAATTAAAATATTGTAGAACATAGAAAATATTTTTATGAAAGCGAACACAATGTGAAATTAATCATAATTGTCTATTTTTCAAACATACAGTTTATCCAATCATAACATTTCAGTTCTGAGTTAACATTTAATCTAGAAATATCCAATATGAAATATTAATAGTTCTTTTATTTGTTTGTTTTGTGTGTGTTTGTTCAAATTAAGTTTTTCTCCGGTCATCTACTTACTTCATTTTTTTTTTCATTTTATAAATGATGATATAATCAGATTATTTATTATTATTTGCACTTTCAGTGAGGATATTTGTTGCTCATTTCTAGAATTTCATGTCTCTTGGTGCCTTCTGATGCTTTTTAATTTTTAAATGTAATTGTTCTATGCTGTTTTATGATATTGTATAGTAGAAATTGAATTCAAAGATAACTGGATTCTGAGTTTTAAAGTAGTAATGTAATAACTGCACAGCTGGGAGCAAACCAAATTTTGAGGCACCAATTTAATAGGAAACTGAATTGAATATCATTGTTAATAAGCACAGTCCCAATGAAATAAATGGCGCAGAAATTCCATTCACATCATGGAGGCTTGGAACAATACAAATAATGTATAATAAGATTGATCCCTAATATTGATATAAAAGCTGTTCAATAAATTTATCTTGAACAGTGTGGTCCATGCATTACACTAAGCACTAGGGATTCAGAAATAAATAAAATGTTCTCTTTACCCTCAGTTTTCTTTGTGGCTATATGTCATCTAACCCTAGAAATACAATCATAATTCTTCCTAACTTACAATGGATTTTTTAACCTTGAATAAGACAATGATCCCAATTTCTTATCATATATAGATGAGGCATTGTACCTCATGCAAAAGGGGAAAAACTTACCTGCTTCTCTCTTGATCCTTCCTTTTGCTGGAAAAATAATCATTATAAGTTGATGATTACCAAGAAATAGTATGTCCAAACCTTTCTGCTTCTTTTAACAATTTTTTTAAAAGAAAATTAAAAAGTCAAGAATCTAAATGCACAACTAAGTGAAATCACTTTTAAAATTATTCTGTTAGCTATTTTAATTAAATAGATTGTAGTATAATGGGTAAGGGGAAAATTACTATTTAATGCCCATGCAGGCTTGGAAGAAGGAGCAACAGAACTAGTAATGGGAGTTGAAGAGTGAAAATGAACATTAAGAACCACTAAATAAATTTATTTCAAAATTGCCCCTATTATCTTTTCCACAATTTTATTACATTAAATGAAGAAATACCTGGCTATTTGAAAACATCTATTATTCGGGGGTGGAGACTTTTTTACCTTGAAATCTAAAAAACAAAATTTGCTTACTTTAATCAGGTTTTGCTTAAGGAGAGTGAGATTCTTAACCTGGAATCTGGCAATCTGAGGGGTAGAAATTGTACCTGAAAATAAAATCACTCAAGTTCTTTACAGTAAGGCAATAGAATTGATGAGGTTAAGGTCTTGGGGACAATCCTGTGTCACAAGATGGTTCAGTGTACAATTCCCTACAGTAAGTGAAGCCATCTTCCACTTCAGATAGATTTGAACACCTGGTTTACAAATGATCTGATATAACCCAAAGTCACCACAAAGTCTGTGGGGATGAGGACACAACACAGTGTCCTAATAGTTTCTTTATTTCTTTAAATGCAAAATCTTCATAGCCATTCTAATCAGCTGAGACCTGATAATCACCTGGAGCTGCTGTTCTCTGTTTTCCAGGTTAAATTCCAAGGTTTATGTTTCTTCCCACCAAACAGGCAAATGGGGCTAAATCATAGTGTGCACAGAAGGTAGTTTAGAATTAGGTAAGATAATAAGCAGCGTTCATAGGTAAGATAATAAGCAGGTTTTATATTATTCAAGGCCTGGCAAGCAGTGTTAAGGACTTTTAGAAGTGTCAGGTTTATACTGAGGAGTCACTGAAGGGTTTGACATGGGAGTAACTCATCCCTTTATCTAAAGCTACCTTTAAAAAAAAATGCCCCATAATATGTTAGTTTATCCTGCCAAAGCTCACTTGTATTACCACTCCAAATCTCAGGATGGATTTTGTGCCAGTAGATTACTCTTCACTAACCCATCCTATGCATTGCCAACAAATTAATCTCTCTAAAATGTGACTCTGACCTTGTTGGTCTACCCACTTCAAATCCATCCATAGCATTCTATTGCCTTCAGAATAGAGGCACGACTCCTTTGTATGGTGGATTTTTCTGGATGCAATCAATTCGCGGTTATATAAATCTATTAGAAATTTAAGTTAGGTAATAATATTATTTTCTTTTATAGTTATCTTTTATAATAATGATGTTGGAAAAATATATTGACTGTTGTTTTTTTTTATGCCATTCTTTTAGATTTTTGCTCTGTCTTAGGGATAATGTCCATAGTTTGCTCTGAGGTAGCATCTTTATATTTTGCATCTTTTTTTTTCAAATTTTTATTTAAATTCTAGTTAGTTAACATATAGTGTAATACTGGTTTTAGGAGTAGAGTTTAGTGATTCATCACTTACATATAACACTCAGTGCTCATCACAACATATATTTTGTGATCTATGAAGAAGTAGAAAAACTCTTTTGCTTAGTAACTGAGAACCAAACAGTTTGACATGACTTGAGTCTCCTGGGCAGGAGTGGGACTCTACAATGAATAGCCCTACTACACGGAGAGAAGGAAAAATGTTCTAAAAGAAAGATGGGTGCTGATTTTACCTTTGTGCCTTCTATTACCTCTGTATCAATATTGACTTATCATATAGTTCCATGTTCTGTTTAAATTATAATGAAATCTACCTCCCTTTTCATGCTTTTCTCTTCCTATTTTCTTTTTCTCTCTCATTTCCTCTCTCCTATTCTCTCTTCTCTATTCAAATCCTCCATATTCATAACTTAGAACATTTTATATTTCAAAACTCATTTTTGGTCATTACTTCTTTGGTGAAGCTGCCTCCAAACCTCCAACTATTTGTGTTCCCCTTCTTCTGAGCTTACTCACCCTCAGTAAGAATTGATGCTGTACATTCTCATTATCTTTTAGTGTCTGTGTTTTTACCACTCTACTTCCTTCTGTATGATTAGATATAATTTTTTTTGTTTCATTTTTTTTCATCTCAAATGTCTTTCAAAGTGTCTGGGATGAATAAAGACTCACCATCACATAAAACATAGCAATGAGCAGCTGAAAGTTAGTAAATGGAGATAACTCAAGGCTTTCCATGGGTGTGCAGGAATCACTGTGAAAAAGAGATAGCAGGAGTTAAATGGATATCAACAACACTCATAAATGTACTATGAGGTTACTGTGTAGATTTAATCACAGGGGAGGAAGATGGATGGACTGCAATACTAGGTAACAGAACTAGACAGATTCTTTATTGTGGCAGTTGCCTTGGCCAGCATCCTGTTTTAGAGTAATAAGACTAGGGAGACACTTTTCCCTAGGGAGACTTGCAAAAGGCAGCATTTCCCAAACTCTTGTCACAAGTGTAACCGAGTACTCTGTGGGAAAAAAAAAAAAAAAAAGTACCCAGTCAAGTAAGTAGGAAAACTGAAGTGTAAGCAAAGTAAAGGAAGTCTTTTATGGAACTTGTCACAGCTATGCTATGGATATTGTGAATCTCTAAAAGAGTGAAATGACAGGCATAATTTTTATGCTCTTTGACTGTAGAATCCCCCAAACCATATTAACATTTCACAAAAATGATGTTCCATAAATACACTTTCAGAAATGCTAGTATAGGGGCACCTGGGTGGCTCAGTCAGTGAAGCATCTTTCCTCAGCCCAGTTCATGATCTCAGAATCCTTCCATTGAGCCCCATGTGGGGCTCCCTGCTTAGCGGGGAGTCTGCTTCTCCCTTTGCCCTTCCCCCTGCTCATTCTCTCTCTCTTTCTCTGTCAAATAAAAAAAATCTTTAAAACAAATTAAAAAAATAAAAGAAATGCTAATATGGTTGAATGACATTGGGCTTTAGCACCAAATAAATTTGCAGTCAGAACTTAGCTCTGATGTAACCTTCTGCAGCAGTTTAACCCCCCTAAGTAATTCAGATTTCTCATCAACAAAATAAGCATATAATATGTATGTTTCAGAATGGCGGTGATATTTAATAAGAAAGTATGCTTCATATTTGCCAATCAATAGTTGAAGGACTATAAGTGACTTTTCTGAGACAGACAAGGAGGTCAACTAATATAGGCCTTGGGCAAGAGATAGGGTTGTCTCTCTAGTGAAGGCTCAGGTTCCTAGATAATCTCTAATCCCTGCCTTGATTTCTTTTTTTTTTTTTTTTTTAAAGATTTTATTTATTTATTTGAGAGAGAGAATGAGATAGAGACAGAGACAGCATGAGAGGGGGGAGCGTCAGAGGGAGAAGCAGACTTCCCGCTGAGCAGGGAGCCCGATGTGGGACTCGATCCCGGGACTCCAGGATCATGACCTGAGCTGAAGGCAGTCGCTTAACCAACTGAGCCACCCAGGCGCCCCTGCCTTGATTTCTCAATAGTCTCCACTGTAACCAAATTCTTCCAATAATAAGCCTTATCTCTTTAGTAAGTCTTCCCAATATAACCTATGTCTTTAGGATTCCCTTGTCTGTGCCCACCACTCCTGCCCCATAACTTAATATCCATGCTTTCATAAATTCCCTCCAGAAATATGTTTTTTCTCCCCTTTTTCCTTTTCCTTCATTTACTTAAACTACCAAAACCGAAGAAAAAATATTATACTCCTGCCCCATAACTTAATATCCATACTTTCATAATTTCCCTCCAGAATTATGTTTTTTCTCTCCTTTTCCTTTTCCTTCATTTACTTAAACTATCAAAACTGAAGACAAAATATTATCAAGCACGTGGATAACAATAAAAAAAAAAAACCTAAAAAAAGAAATTCCCTTTTCTTAGAGGCAAAGATTGATCTTTAAATCCTTTCAAAAGAATGAGAATATATATATATATATATGGCATATATATCCTGGCTTGAAAAAAGAAATGCCTGTGTATCAAACAATATGAAAGTTACTATTCTGCCACCCACATGGAAACAAGTGGTTATTGAGGCAGGACTGGTCATGAGTGGAGGCCATTAGTGCATATAGGTAGGATGAGTCAAAAAAGGAAAAATGGGTTTAATCCTAACTTCTGATCCCTAAAACAGTAGTTCTTATCTCTCTCTACATATTAAAGTTAAGAACCTATGAAACTTTAAAAATGCCAATGGCCAGGACCCAATCCAAATAAATTAGAATTTCTAGAGATATCAGTGTTGGTATTTTTAAGAAAATTTCAAGATATTTCTTTTTTTCCTTTTTTTTATTATGTTAATCACCATACATTACATGATTAGTTTTTGATGTAATGTTCCATGATTCATTATTTGCGTATAACACCCAGTGCTCCATGCAGAACGTGCCCTCTTTAATACCCATCACCAGGCTAACCCATCCTCCCACCACCCTCCCCTCTAGAACCCTCAGTTTGTTTCTCAGAGTCCATAGTCTCTCATGGTTCAACTTGCACTGATGGTAGGGAACCACTGCTATAAACAAGGGTATGTTGTAATGACATCTCAAAGACAACATCTTTCTTCATTGCCACAAGGTTTATTTTGAAGGGGGGAGGCATGAAATTAAGGGATCTAAATATCAAAATTAACAAAAGTGATATTACCTTTTGTACATTTGTTTGGGGAAACCAGGGTTTATAGTCTCATGATTAGAAAAATGGCATCCGAGTCTTGAATTTTCACTAACTGGCTGTATTAATGTGAGTAAGCCTTTCAAGCTTTGGAACTCAGTTTCTTCATCCATGAAACGAGAATAAAAATAAAATCACCTTACTTACAAGATGATCTGAGAATAAAATTAAAGAATTTGTGTGTAAAAATAGAATATTATCTCAAAGCAATATGTACATATTGTTTGTTTTAGGGACACTCATACATCTGTAGTTTGAATGTATGACTAGGATATGAGGGCTTTTTCAACTTCTTTTAATTCCTGATCTGCAGCTTGATCTTTCAGTTAATAACAGAAATGAGGTGATGCTTTTCTAAAAAAAATGATATGATTAAAAATAATCTCTAACATATAAAAGAAATAGAACATTAGCTGGAGCTCACACTAAAATAAGAATAAATTTATTTGCTCAAAGCAAAATAATTATGTACTTTAGACATGACTCCCAAACACTCAAAAGCTTCAAAATTCTGAAGTTCACAGTAATAGTATTGAGATCCTGTTTTGTTCTGTTCCGTTATTCATCCTGCCCACTGAGGTGGTGTGTAATTGGTAGGCAGAGACTAAACAGCTCTAATTGTGAAAGCTAAATAGGTATGCCAGGAAAGGGAGCCACATGCTTCCCTCCATTTTTTATTTTCCTACCATTAAGTCATTACTCACATCTCTTCTTTTAAAGCCATCAGTCAGGTTAGCTGACTGATAGCCAAAGGCAAATCACCAACAGAAACACTTTCTCTTGTTTTCATAGCAATCTCTTTTTTTCTTTATAAACAGACAACTGTTTTATTGTTTAAATGAAATGAAGAAATGTAATCAATGTAATTGCAATGACTTGAGAAATTTTCTTAATATACAGTGTATTTATTTAATCTAGAGAGTCTTAATATATCTCTTGCCATCAGAGGGTGAGACTTTTGTTACATTGACAATAATTTTTTCTATATATGTTCTTATTCAAAAGGTAGATACATCAAACTATGCTGGCAATCAGGCAATTGTTATGAAGATTTTCCAGTTCATTTCCCTTGCTCTGGTTCTACCGTTATTAAATATTCTGAATACCTTTTTACTTTTCCATCAAGACAATGAGCTGAGAAGAGGCAAAAATTGTCCAGTTTGTCTTCCAGTTATATTTCTCATTGTAACTTAATAAATTTGGCTTTCTGGTTTCACATTCATCTATTGTATGTCTGGTTGATGAGTCAGTTCCCCTAAACCTATTTAACTCCCATCCATTGAGTTTATGAATTTGTATGTCTGTTTTGAATGGCTCAAATGGAAATTTCTACCCCCTAATCAGTGTCTGAGTGGCCAACTCGTTCATTCTATAAGAGCTCCATGAATTTGTCTTTATTTTTTTTTTTAAGATTTTATTTATTTATTTGAGAGAGAGAGCAAGAGAGAGCATGAGCAGGAGCCAGAGGGAGAAGCAGGCTCCCTGCTCAGCGGGGAGCCCAACATGGAGCTCCATCCCAGCATCCTGGGATCATGAGCTGAGCCAAAGGCAGACATTTAATCAACTGAGCCACCCAGGCACCCCTATCTTTATTTATTTATTTTTTAACAGAGGCATGTTTAGGAATAAAAGGTCAGTGACATGTTACCTCAGTACTACTCAAGAACCATGGCTTGGGGCGCCTGGGTGGCTCAGTCGTTAAACGTCTGCCTTCGGCTCAGGTCATGATCCCAGGGTCCTGGGATCGAGCCCTGCATCGGGCTCCCTGCTCCGCGGGGAAGCCTGCTTCTCCCTCTCCCACTCCCCCTGCTTGTGTTCCTGCTCTCCCTATCTCTCTGTCAAATAAATAAATAAAATCTTTAAAAAAAAAAGAACCATGGCTCAATACAGGTAAATAAGTTAAATATCAGGAGGGGATTTGGACCAGGGAATAACCAGATACCAATGTTCAATAAGAGAATGAACTATAGGAATTGAAGGCAGCTACAAATGAGCGGAAGTATAGATAGGTATTGATGGTAGAGATGAGGAAAAAAGCCCCCAATAGGTAAAACACTAGAAAGCAGGGAAAATGTTAAGAGTGGTAAGTCTAAGAGGCTCCACCCTGTACAGAAGGAGGAAAATATTTATAATAAGGCAGAAAATCAGACCTGAAGCAAGTGTGATATTTATCAGAATAAGTTCAACAATTAGAAGACTGGGAACTGACCTAGAACAGGTCATGTTTAGGGAGAAGAATTATGTTAGACAGAGAGTGAGTAAGCATTGGAAGTTACAAGGGGTAGTACTGGGTGGGAGACAATCTGAGTCTGAAAACTAAGGGATGATAGTATCAACATATCCCAACTTCTTTCTTACTACATCTTCTCTGTACAGACCACTCATTCTTCAACTATATTCTGATAACTACCTCTGAACTTCAATGTAGTTCATGAGGGGAGACTATAAAGTGAAAATCCAGTACTTTTCCTACTTGTGTAAGCAGTAAGTAAAAAAACCAAAAACAAAACAACAACAACAAAAAAACTACCTTTGATAAAGAAAAAAGACCTAAAAAATAAAAACAACTCAAAATTAGATTATTAAAAATAAATCAAGAAAGAAAATCCAATAACCTAATCTGTGAAAAAGGAATGATCACCACAATTCATCAAGGAATGTTTACTCTCAATTAGAGACTTCTTTCCGTCTAGAATAATCTAGCTTTATTTTAATCACTCCATTTTAAACCCAGAGATAATTGAAATTTATGTATTTACTCAATTATTCAATTATGTATTAACTTTAAGGTGCCCATTTCTATGATAGAGAGACTATGGATACAAATGCAAAAAAAATTAAATATGGATGAAATCAGAGGTCAAGATTTTCTTAAGATTTCGGAATTTTGGAGGACAAAAAAATCAATTAATGTTAACTTGAATCTCCAGTTTTCCTTCCATTGTTCAGGCTAGTAAAGTGATATTTTGAAATCTTAATATTTTGTGGATGAATGGATGAATGAAATGAGACTTTATATTCTTTTTAAAATTATGTATGTTTCACATGGTGTCTGAGTCAATAGACTATAGTTAGTATATATCCTCTCCTCTCTCTAAATAGACCCTATCAAGCTTTCCTACCTCAACAATTTCCTAACTCAATGATTCTTTCCTCCTTCTTTTTCCCTCCTTCCTTTCTCCTCTCCTTTGATAAATATCGGTTTTCCCCACAGTGTGCTCAGTGCTGAGAGAATAAAGGGAAACCTCACGTGTCTCCTGTCATCAGAGATCTTATAGCCTTTCTAGTAAAGGAAGATAGGCATACACCCCTTGTAATAAAGCAGCGAAGTCCTACAAAAATAGGTACAAGAAGGAATGGGGCATAACTAAGAGAGTAATTCATTCCATTTGAAAATTCAGTGGAGGCTGCAGCTTAGAAGAGGTTATCAGTAAGCTAAGTAGAAAAGTTGAAAAGATTTTTTTGGAGGCGACATAAAATAAAGAGAAAAAAACAAAACAAAACAAAACAAAACAAACAAGTGTGAGAGGGAGTGTGTTCATGGAATAGCAACAACTGGTCTTCTTTAGGACAAAAGGGACATGAAAGGACCTGAGAAATGAGGTTGGAAAACTAAGCAGGGGCATATGGAGTGAGCACTTGTATGCTATCTGAAAATTCCACTTTACCTTGTAGACCTTACAACCTCAGTAACAAGTTTGAAGCCTAGCAATATCATCATCATGCTGGCAATGTCTAAGAGTCAGTCTGGAGACTCTATATGGAGGGTAGATTGAAAGGATGTAAGTCTGAGGTGAGGATGGTGTTTCTATGATCCAGGAAAAAGATAAAGCTTGACCTAAAGCAGAACTGGTGGCTTTTTTGTAACTTCATGTTCATCTTTTTCAAATCTGAAGTGAATCTTAGACTATTTCAATAATGAAATATTCACTGATATCATGTTAAAAATAATATCACTATTTTACTATTGAAAAGTAAATATTTGTGGGGCATGATTTATGATTTTATAATGTATGTAGCTTCCTAAATTTCATAATAATTGTTAGAGATATTTAGTTCAGATTTTTCCTTGGTTTCAGGACTGAATCCATTTGAGTTGGGTGGGTCATGTCAGTATAAACTAGAACTCACTACTTTACCCCTTACTCTCAGCAAAATAGAAAAGAAAATTCTAATTCACAAATATACTACTACTTTTAATCTGGCATGTTCACTGAAAACTCTAATATATTTCAGTGTGGGTGAGTATATGGCATTTTACCCAGTGTCTGTACAAATTCACATATGACTCTAACAATGTGAGTCCAGGTTTTGATTATGGTGATACAGCATAAATAAAATATACTTCGGGGAATACATATTTTCTATTGCAGTTCTATGACAGACATAATTCAACTTTAGCGTTTCATCTAACTGAAAGATACCTGTGCGCTGCAGAAAACCAGGTTAACGCTTGGCTATAGGCTACATGCTTTGCAGCAAATAACTTTATTCAAAGACAGTCTCTAGCCATGGGGTAAAAAAAGTCTCAGAGTGCTGAGAAGTACTCTGTTCTTAATCCTATTAAAAATCCTGAAAGGAAGGTGAGGGTGGGCAAATGATAGAAGGTATCTTATGTGTAAATTTAACTTTATTTATCTGAATTCTTAAAGATTTTGTTAGGTAAAATTCATAATATATTTATACATAATAAAAGACTTTTAATACAGGTTACCTTTAAAGCCAAAAGAGGAAAGGGAGAAAGAGAAAGAAGAAAAAGAGGGAGTCAGAGAGAAATTATTTTTTCTGATCGTGTTTATTGCTGGATGGTGAGCAGAAAATTGGAAAGTTATAAAAGCTCCACTATGCTTAATTGTGCTTAACTGATCCACTCTGTTTAACCGATACTCTTGCAGACCCAGAATGATGAATGTTCATGAATCAGGAAGGGTCATTAACTCAAAGAATGTTGATGTTAGAATGAACTTATGGAAGTCCAACATCCTTCCAAAATAGGAAAATATTCTATGACATTCAGGGGGAACCTGAATTCTTCTTTTCATGACATTAGCTGGAAATATCAAACATAGTAGAAAGAAAGATTAGCTAGAGAGAGAGAGAAGTACACACAATACATTCATACTTAATAGAATTCTTAAAACTTAGAGCTATTTAGGCTAAACTTTGATGAGGATGAGGATGAGAATGATGAAAGAACTTCTTTTGTTACATTTAAATATTTCTAGTTCTAACATTTTATGGTTTTTTAAGGATTTTAAATTCTCTTTCTTAAAACACATAATCTCAAACACATATCATTTAGAAGATTAATTTACTTAAAATAGATATTTGTCACAATGAGAAAATCATACTGCCTCAAAAGAGTTTAGTTTGGGTTTACAGTGGCAAGAGTTCTGGATTTTTTTTATTATTATGTTCAATTAGCCAGCATATAGTACATCATTAGTTTTCGATGTAGTGTTCAATGATTCATTAGCCCAGTGCTCATCACCACACATGTCTCCTTAATATCCATCACTCAGTTACCCCATCCCCCCAGCCCCCTCCCTTCTGTAACACTCAGGTTGGTTTCCAGAGTCCAGAGTCTCTCATGGTTTGTCTCCCTCTCTGATTTCTTCCCATTCAGTTTTCCCTTCCTTCCCCTGTGGTCCTCCATGCTATTCCTTATGTTCCACATTTGAGAGTTCTGGATTTTTATCAATGATTCCACCACTGGCCACTAGAGTACAACCCAGGAGAGGAAAGTTAGAAATCTTAGAAATCAATTCTTTCATAGTATAGGGCAATGAAGATTTATGATCCTTAAACTTGATCATTACAATAGACTTGATTGTTGTTTGGCACATAGGTTTTGCAGAACTTCAAAGCTCTTAGCCACTTTCTCCTTAGACTAGGCATATGCTATAATGTCCCACTAAATTCTATCAAGAGTGTAGGAGTAGTAAAATCAGTTATGGACTTAATCTCAAGTGTCAAGGAATACCTAGCATCTACTGTGGTCTTTGTGATATATATATATATCACAAATATATATATATATATATATATATATATATATATATATATATATATATATAATTAAAATGAGAACTAGGAGTTACACATATTGATAAGTAGCAGAAGGAAAGTATTAGCAGAATGTGGTCCATGGACCACTTGTATCAGAATCACCTGGCATGCCTGTTACATTGCAGATTCTTTGGTCCCATGACTTCAAAGATCTATGGTAAATCCTAGTATTACACATTTTTAAAAGATAATCATTATGCTCACCTAATTGTTGTTTTGACTGAATTATGAGAAACACTGGTTTCCAAAATGCATGCTTTTGTTAATTGTTTTTAATCTTTAGTTCAGACCACTCTGAAATAATTCTGTATTAAGAAACATGGTCTTTACACTATTTAGAGAAATCCTTTCTTGCTTGGGAAAAGCTCAGTGTGGAAACGCTCTCAGAAGAGATTGTGGATTTGTGTTCAAAATTATATCATTCAATAATAAACTTTAGAACTCAATCCTTCACCCCAAGTTGTCTTCCAATCTATGTAAAATCCAGATTTAGCCCATACCGTCCATTACCATATGTAACTATATACAGATCGAAGCAATGGCTGATGCTATGGATGGTCCATCAAGTTCAGGAGCTGGCCCTGAAATACTCTTCCCTAACAGAAAATGAAATAAAGGAAAACATAACTCACAGACCAAAAGGAAGACAATAGAAATTGTTTGCAGAGTTCTAACTTAAAACTTTATTTTGATGTTCCTAACACCTGAAATTTATTCATCCAAAATGGGGAAAAATTATGTTATTTTAAATAAGCCAAATTAAGCACAAACTCTATACTATATGTAGCCCCTTTATGAAGTTATAGTTTAAGTTATCACAAGAGGTTTTTTGGTATAATTCATTAATAAATATTTACATATTCTGAAAATATTTGGAATGGTGTGTGTATGTATCTATTTTAAAATAAATCTGGATTTGACCTAATGATAGGAAGACAACTAGGAATGAAATATTAGGTTTCAGAATTTACTCTGGAATGATATAATTTTGAGCGCAAATCAATATCTCTATAGTGTCAGTAACAAAGTGATTAATTTCATTTTCATTCAAAATATGATTTCCATTCTATTGCTTAATTATTTCCTTTCAGAAACAAATGCTGAGAGGTTAAGAACATATACCCTACTGACTATTGCTGCCACTTACTAGCTTACTTAGCCTTTCCATTTCTCAGTTCCCACAACTTAACAATTGAGGAGATAGTAGTACATGACTCAGGTATTGGTTAAATGGATTACTATATTTAAAGTGGTTGAGACAGTGCCTGGCCCATAGTAGATGAAATATCAGTGCCCACAATTATTATTATTATTATTATTATTATTATTATTATTATAATATCATCATTATCATCATCATCATAGCTTTTCAAATTTATACTTTGCAATCTTTTCTGAATTTAAAGAATAAGTGTTTTTCATAAACAATATATGTGTAAATTAAATTATCACTAAGAAAATAAATATATATTTTAATAACAAATATGTTACTAGTGGTTTAATTCCATCCTGTTTTCTTTCTTAGTAATTGTACAAATCTTTTCATGCAATGTCTAATGAATGAAAGAAATGTGAAAACATTTCCTCCATATGGTATTGCTACAGAACAACTTCTAGGGAGAGATTTGTTCAATAATAGCACAGATGTTCTAATCTTTGTTTCCATGAGATGCCGAGATATGTCTGCTGGGAGCAAAACCAGGGGGTAATTTGTGTAAATCATAGTATGTTAAGTGCATTATGTATTAAGTGTTTGTCTATTAGTGCTAGAAAAATAATGTCCTTTAAACTTCTGCAGCCTGTTGTCTACCCTGTAGCAAGAGAACTGGATTACCCTAATGAAAGACTAATGAGCAACTTAAATTCTGTGCCATACATCAACAAGAGGTTTTACAAGATAAATGTTATTCGGCATTTAGTTTTCCCTGAGAAGCAGAGAGTTTCACTGTTTCTTCTTCTGTTAGAGATTGAATAACGCAGAGTGCTATTGGAGCTTAAAGCAAGCACATTTTTTGCTATCCTCTCCACATGGGCTGCCTTTACATTGTGATGTTTGGCCGTCAATTTAAATTAATTAAAATATACAGAGTAACGTTGCAAGCGAACCTCAACCTTCCATGAATGACCATATCTGTAATTCTTAACAGCACACATATTGTGTCAGAGCATCAGGAACGCTAGCCATATTTGTTCTTTAGGGTAGATCAGCATGTTCACCATCTATCTTCCTAATACTCCTATGGCTAGCCAATTGCTGAACTTGCATAACTAATTACAACAAAATGTTCTTTGGTATTTTGAGATTATTATTCATATGTGTTTAATTCAACTATTCACCTTGTCATTCTACTGGCAATATGAAAAAGTATTTCTCACATAACACATCCTCCAGCTACTAGTCCATAGATATCCCACACTGCTATAAAATTATGCATTTGTTGCTTCATCTGTTTTCTGCCTGGCTTCCATTTCTGGTTCCTAGACGAAATAATAGGGTCTGCCATTCACTACAAGAGTCACTTGCTTAAGGAAATCGCATCCCTTTTCCCTGATGTTTTTAATTAGCAAAGACATAAGGTGCTTTTCTGGAAAGCCTTATCTTTCTTGTATTTCTTGCTTAGTAGACAAAGTTGTTATTTTATGCATCAGATATGTTTTTAATCCAGTTGACTTCATTTTGAAGTTTTATTAAAAGTCTGCTTAACAAAATTCCTTCATTCTCAGAGTAATCAATGAAACTCATTTCTTGGTAAAAGGTGAAATTATACTCTATCTCTTTAAAATCCTCTTTTTTAGGGGATCCTGGGTAGCTCAGTCAGTTAAGCATCTGACTTTATTTTGGCTCAGGTCATGACCTCAGGGTTGTGAGATAGAGCTCCACGCTGGGTGTGGAGCCTGCTTAAGGTTCTCTCTCTCCTTCTCCCTCTGCCCCTCCCCTGCTCTCTCTCTCTCTCTCTCAAATAAATTAATTAATAAATTAATTAAATTATCTTTTTTAATAAACGAGAACTTCCAATGTTTTGAATAGACAAAATAGATTTAATAATCAAGAGTTTGCTATCAAATGTTTGTTTGCCTATTTTCCTATTGATTTTCTTATTTTTTTTCCCTAAATCATCTTCTGGGGTGGGACACAGATTTGGAATCCATGGATTCTTCAAAACTTGAGAGGTTTTCTCTTCCTCTTTAGGTGTGTCCTCACTCTTGTGTCTACATTGTCAGGTCATATTATCTTAATCTGTTTCCAAACGTAGGTGGAAAAGAGAGGTGAACTGTATTTTTTTATATAGAGGGAAGCTGCTCAGTTATCACATGGTAAAGATCTTTCATTATTTTACTCTCACCTCACAAATAATTATCATAGTTCAGGCTTTTCTGCTCACTTACTGAATTCTGTTTATTTAAATGATGCTTCCACTGTTAATTCTTAATTTCTTATTATTTGGAAAACTATTTTTTTTGTAAAACTAATATTTTATTTTTTATTTTTCTGAAATTATATTTTGAAATACATATGGGGAGCTTGTTAGTTACTTTGGATTCCTTATTTTATTTATTTATTTAAGTGATATACCCTAATGTCCATACTTTATGTAAACTACTCAAATGCTACATAAAAATATACATGATTTGTACAGTAATTTTTCATGTTTAGATTGTATATTGCAAAGTCAAAGAAATTATTTTGCTCTGTGTATGTCTATTTTCCTACTTCTAAGTATGTACAAATGAATTATGATGAATGAAATTGTGACTCATTTATCTATTCATTGAGTAATACTGTTTTTAGATTAAATATTTCCTTGAGCAATAATGGATATCATGCATTGAGATGTGAACAAAAAAACTGAAATAGTTATAATTATGACATTTTACAAGAATTTTAGTAAAATAGTAAGTGATGAATATAAGATAATGAATAGTGATTAAAGTTACCACCTGTTTCAATTTAATCAAAGGAAAAAGAATACTCAAGTCAGAAAATGAATATGGATTATATCATGCTGAAAATGCATCTATTTTTTGTTATACTTGAGACTCTTTTGTGCACTATCTCTAATACAGAGACTAGTCTTTTGGGAAACTTAGATTTCCAGTATAGTGCCAGCTTCAGAATTTAAAATAAAATAATCAAACCAAAACACAAAGATCTTTTTAATTAAAAATGCAATTTTTGAGCAAAGAATTAAACAATTAAAAAGAGCCAATAAGCTAGAAGCCCAAATGTCTCATATGATAAAGTATAATAATTAAAATCTTCATAGATAAAAATAAATACTGTGATTTCAATATGTACAAAAGTTAACCCCTCATGGTGGAAAATGAAAAAAAAATTCAGGAGAAGCAGCTAAGGATGGAAGATGGAAAAAAAAAACTGGAAAAAGAGGAATAAAGGGAAAATATTTATCAGTGAAATAATGCTAGCACAGCTCATCACTTCTAACCCTGAAAATAGTGGAGATGAAGGCATATAAAAAACAAAAAAGGAACGAGATTGTTGCTGAAAAACAAGACAGAAGATTTTATATCCATGAGGTCTGAGGATGCAACTCATAATGTATTGCTAATGTGCATGAGCATGGGAGGAAGAATAAAAAGAACGTGTTAGCCACATACTGTTGAAGGGATATGTCTGTCAGTCCAGGGCACATGGAAACAGTGAGAGGAAATACTCATTTGTACTTCAGCACTTTCTTCAAAACCCTAAAAGGTAGGAGTTTTATAGTTCTAGCCATACACAACTACAAACAGTGTGACAAGACTGGGATCATCACAGAGACCACTGAATATCAGTCTTTTGAGAAAGGAAATGGGTGAAGCTGAATGTAAGCAAAGTAATTAGAACAGCACCAAATCTGTGTTATTTGCTTCATGCCGGAAAATGCATTTCAGCCATAACAGGCTTTTCAAAAAGTGGTGCTTTGAGGAGTCACTTAGCTCTTCTCTTCTGGGACACACCCATGTTTAGAGACTATGTGAAATGATATGTCTTGGTCTAAATTTAGCTTTTCTTATCTGCTGTGTTCTAGGACATTAGGCATAAGTATCATTTTTCATAGCAGCATACATATTTGCTTGTGTCATTAGTTTTCAGATTATATAAGGAAAGATTTTTGGATACATATGGTGATAAAGTGAAGGTCTGTCCATAAGGTGTTCCTATACCTAAGCAGTCTGTACAGTTTATATGAGAGAGCGCCGAGTCCTAACCACTAGACCACCAGGGGAGTCTGTACAGTTTATATGAGAGAGCGCCGAGTCCTAACCACTAGACCACCAGGGGAGTCTGTACAGTTTATAGATTGAGGGCACACATACAAAGAAAAGTACATAGGGGATAGGGTGTTTGTTGAGGTTTTTTTAAACTTTGGATCCCAGAATTTAGTTTATAACATAGGCTACTTCAGATCCCAAAGCAGAGGGAATTCTTGGGTGGCAGTGGTATTGCCAAGCAGTTTTGCTCGAGGAAACCAATCACATCTCCCACTACCATGGTGTTCTTTGCTGACAGTCGTCTGTTTCTCCAAGCATGGAACATTCTGAAGATAAGGTTATAAATGGATATTTAGACCTACGACTGGAGCCTTGAAGAGGGTCAGAACACCACACACCAGAAGAATTCTTGTGACCTGATTGGCCTCATGGAGGATAGTGAAACAAAAAGCAAAGAGTTCAGCATAATTAAAAGAATATAAATTACTTGATAAAGAACTGAGTTACTACTAGGCTTTGGGCTGTTGTGAGACCTCGCTGGTTCTAGGTCAAGCATGCAGTTGGTGTTCAAATGCCTCCTAACTTGTGACACAGCCTGGCACTTTGGATGACATGGAGAACATGGATACAGGTTGATGACCTGGAAGAGGTGGTCAGTAAAACCTCACACACATGGAGCCCTATGGACCATGTTACTCTGAAATCGTTGCTTGTTGTATATAACTCTGAGGAAGATAACATCTCCCCTCTGTGGGGGGACAAAAATGAAAAGAAAAGGAAAAGCACAGAAACATAGATTGTAGTACATATTGGATCACTAGACTTACAGGTTTCTGTAGCCCCCCATGACAGCTACTTCAATGACTCCATTGACACGACAAAGAGCCTTTCATCAAACTGCTGTGTGATATAATTTTGACCGGTTTTTCAGAGAATTCTGTTTTTGGCCAAGAGACAGTATAGGGCTTCTTCTGTTAAGAAGAACAGAATGAGTAAGAGTGTCTCGTCCCCCTGTGCTGATCTAGGCTTGGGGAATTGTACACTCATTATAATTGAACTAGTACCCCAGAATGACAACACGAGACTAGTCAGTTCCATGTATCATAGTACTGTCATCATCTGTACACAAAACTACATCTCTCATTCATTTTGTGAAAAGTGTTTGTGATTTGGAATATCTTACAAGCAGTTATAAATTCTAACACATGGATAATGCTAATTATGTTCCTTAATCTTTTCTAGCTCTACACTTTAGTAAGTGATATAAGGACTTAAGGTCTTTTATAGGAGCTACCATTTTTATTTTGTTTCTATTACACTTAATGTGCATATTTCTATACATTTCAAACAAATATAAACCAATGCTTCTTCCATCTCAGTAGCATAAATAATACTTTCTACTCAAGTTTTATACTACAAGAAGTATGTATCTCATAAAATTCGATCCAACAACTTGGAAAAATATATTAAAAATAAAATGAAAAGCATTAAAATGTTTAATTGGGCAGGTACAGAAGTATATATTTCCTGCTTACTAATACCTACAAGTTTCAAAAATTTTAGGCTGATTTACTTAATTTAGAGCCATTATTTTTATTTCCAACTTGTTTTTGATCTTTCTCATATTCAACAAAAAGCACATTTTTCTCATTTTACTATTTATAATATTGAAATGCATTTTATAATTAATGATGTCTTAGATAATGAAATTGAGTAGCATTGATATAAAGTATCATTTGTTTTGTGCTTTCTGTATGTCAGAAATCTCTTTTTTTAAAGATTTTATTTATTTGATAGGGAGAGAGAGAGAGAGAGCATGCGCAAGTGCACAAGAGCGGGGGAGAAGCATACTCCTCACTGAGCAGGGAGCCTGACACAGGGCTCCATCCCGGGACTCTGGGATCATGATCTGAGCCAAAGGCAGATGCTTAAACGACTGAGCCACCCATGCACCCCTGTCAGAAATCTTTATAAACCCTTCATTTAATGACAACTGCAGGATATAAAAATTATTATTGCCCCTCTATGGAGTTGAGGAAAGTGAGGGTTAGAGCAGTTAGGGAATTAGGTCAATGTTACCCAGCAGATACGCAATAGAGCAGGTGATGTGCTAGGACACTGAAAGTCTTACACTGTGGCAATGTCTTATACTCATTACTAAGATCCCAGAAGCCAGAACCAGTGACACTATATGTTCTGAAATGCCTTTGATTTTTTTTTTTATTTCACAGTTGTAATAGAAGAAAACAGAAGGTGATAAATTCATAATCTTGATTCCTATTGTAGGTAATGTTGTTCTATCATGGAACCATAAAAATTCTCAAAAGTCTAGTTTTTTTACTAGTTATTACCTCTCTCCCACTATCCAAGAGACACTGTAGTGCTAAATTTCTCTCTCTTCCCCATTCCCCCTTATCCCTCTTTCCGCTGCTGCTTCTTTCTAGAGAATATACATAAAACTAGCTTCATTTTTCCTCCCAAGCATCCTCTGCCTTCCCAGACTAGTTCTTTACTAGGTCCAGTAAGCAAATGGAAACAATTTTGTAGGACTGATACCTTCCTCAGAAGGAAGTGGTTAATATGATAGAGTGAAGCATTTATGAGCCAATCAAGTCCCATAACAATTATTAACAATTTGCCCCTAGCACTCTGGCTTAATCTTTTATTTTTTCAAGGGATTTCTTCATTTTCTCAGGGCAATTGAGCAAAACTGCTATTTTCATGGTTGAGTCTATATCTACATGATCCAAAACAATCCCTCATTTTAAATTGGACACTAGACATGCACAAATGATCAGTGCTTCTCATGTTTGGTTTAGGGCTGTTTGAAACTCCTTGGTCTTTATTCAATAGCTTATTAGAGGTTTTAGGTCCAATTTGTACTGAACTGTTCTAGAGATTGCTGGGAGGATTTTTGTTTTGAATAAAAATACTGGTAAAATTTGCTAGAAAAAGTTATCTTTGTGTATATTTACATTTATTTGTGTTTGAATCAGCAATTGAGGAAACTATCACAGTGTACTTCCCTCTCAGGGTTATTGCTAGCATCAGCCTTACTTCCTAGTGTGGATTTGTACAGTCAATAATTGTCCTCTTATTTTTATAAACATAGCTTACAATATTGTAAATGAAGGGTTATCAGCAGGTCTGCAATTTATTATCTTCTTTACAGTGGGATGACCAAGGGAAGGGCAAGTAGTGAGAAATCATTTTAAAATAAGCCAATGACAAACCTGCTGACAAACACACAAAACTTAAAAATTGTATTGGTATTTATTTCTGGAGAGTCCTTCTATATGGTATGCTTTTAGCAGGATTTACTTAAATCTATGGTTTTAACATGTATTACTACTTCAAAAATACCACAAAAGCTAAACTTTTGGAGTATAAGACAAAGATGCATAATGACCAAATTATCTCAAAATTCCACAGTGTTATATGCCAGTTTTATCTCAATTAAAAATATATATATATGGAGGGAGTAAACTTGGACAGGAAGAAAGGCACTGCTTTAATTGTGTTTAAACAAATTTATCTCTGTAGATATACAGGGTGGGAGAAAGGTGAAAAGTTTTACTTTTATTTATGTTATTTCATCTTTGCAATGGGTAGCATCATAACTGCTGAGGGTGAATAGGAAGAAGGGGTTTGTGTATTTGAAGAGTGGGAAAAGGCGTTGTGGAGAGGCAGAGAAAAGAAGCTGATAAGGAATAAATGATAAACATGGTAGGCAATATTGATAGATTAATCTGTCTGCGACATGCACTATGAATTCATATGTTTTTTTCACCAACACAGAGTATTCTTTAGCTGTATGTCAGGCACTATGATAGACACTTGGGGGTATAAATATAAATAAACCACAAACCCTAATCCCAAGGAATTCGCGGTCTCCAGGAGATGTACTGGAAAGGTAAAAAAAAAAAAAAAAAAAAAAAAAGTAGAAAATAGAAGGTAAACAAAAGAAAATATAAAAGGTAGAAAACACACAGAAAAAAAGTTTGAAGAATATTGAAGAGGTTGAAGATATTTCGACTGTGGTTGTGTTTGGGGGAATGCAAAGGAGGCAAAGGATCCAAACTGAGATGCCTGCTCCATACACTATGGTATTCACAAATGTGCTGCTTTGTGTTATATTGTTGTGCAAGCTACTTACAGCAGAGTGCTTCAGGAAGGAAAGGGCACATTTTAAACTGCTAATACCTGATACTCCTAGATGGTACTGAGGTGAACAAAAAACAAATAAAGGATTGTTATTTTTCCTGATGCATGCCCAAAAAAGGCAGACTATGAATCCCAGAAAGTCATTTCAAGAACTTACTTGTTCTCATCTTTCTCAGATTTTGCTCTGGTATCCTACAAGGTATGTGTTCCAGACACAGGAATTCAAGTGCTGTATTTACATACGCAATAAGAAACAGAGTAATTCCCTGAAAATATGACTGTGACCAAGAACATAAAGTTATGCTGTAGATAATAAGGTGATTCACTTCCTGGTGACTAGATGGAGGAGTAATGGTTAAAATAATCACCCATTCTTAAATCCGAAATATCCATTATGGTATTGAAAGAAAAGATGTCATGTTTCTCAGAATTTAATTCAGTTGAAAGGAAATAAAATGATCATAGACAGTAATTCAAAATAGCAAAATATCTTCACCATTAGCAGTCAAAAGGAAAAATTGCACAGTATCGATTCACTTGCATAAACTATTTCAGGCCCATTAGTATTTGATACCACAGAACTTGGACTGATTTAGGGAAAAGTCCCTGCTAATTCTTGTTTATGACAAAGTAATTTCAGTTTAGAAAATATACACAGCACAGAGATCTAAGTAATTAGATGTGGGGAATGCCTATTGCTCTTTCTTTTGAGTGTCGAGAGGAAAAATAACTTATGGCAAATACAAAATTATTTTCTTCTCCCCAGTTTTCATTGTCCAAGACCACTTACATTGCCTAGCTGAAATTCTTTCCCATAAAGGGCTGTAGTAAAGTGTGTGTGCCTCTTAATGATCAGATTCCCACTGCATGAGAGCTGCTGTCTGAGCGTGACTGAGGCATTTTCAGCAGATACTTTCCTTTGTGCTAAATTAATGTCAAAGAAATCTGTAGCCGAAAAGTGGAGCAAGTAACCTCTAAGTTGCATTCCTGCCATAACACTTTATGAATCTATAAATTGGTGCTTGAGTGACATTGCCACAATCCCGTGTAACAACAAAAATGGAAACAGAAAAGATGCATCCGGTGGCTTGCTCAGAAGCACACGGATTGATAAGCACCAATAATACTCTTATTTCTTATCTCCTTAGGGCCATGTATAATTTTCTTATGGTATATGGATCATTACCTTGAGTTGTGTTTTTTAAATATATATAATTTCCCCAACAAAATTTTAATGCCACAAATTAGTATACAACTCAAATAGTTTTTTATATCTAATCCAGTTTCTTACACACACTGAGCTCACTAGTTTTTTGTTTGTTTGTTTTTCCAACAAATGAATCTGGAAACTAGTAACTTAAGAAATATCTGAGCCTGTTATTCTTAAACCACGATCATGCCTGCAACTAATGGTTACTGCTTCAGGCCTACATAGTAACAAAGGTTTTGCCCTTTTGTTACACAGATCCCCTTGGCCATTCATCAACAGCTTTTCGATAGATTGGCTCTACTTTCCACAAAGGCTTGAGTCAGTTGCCCTCAATTTTTGCCAAATTACCTAAATTTCCAGGTCTCTCTAAAGAATTCCCATGGCTAGGTTTTTATTCTGTCTCATGCCTGAGGAAATGAATTTATTCACAGAAGATTGAGATGAACAGAGGATCTCTCTGCCTCATTCCTCTTGTCCTCAGTTAATGATGCTGCCAAAATTATTTCCCATATGTATTTATAGACACATCAAAAGCTTCTAAAAGATTCCAATGGCTACAAGTTATTTCTAAATTTAAATTAAGTTTCTGAACATCATTAAAGGTTTCCTTTAAAGTCAAGTCTGAACCTAATATAGCCAAACATTTCTAGGATTATTCTAAAAGTCACTTTCATTGAAATCAATCTACTATACATGCAGGCTCTATGGCTTCATTTTTTCTTTTTTTAATTTTGAGAGAGAGATAGAGAGAGCACAAGTGGAGTTAGGGGCAGAGGGAGAGAGGAGGGACAAGTAGATTTTTTTGCTGAGTGCTGAGCCAGACGAAGGGCTCGATCCCAGGACCCTGAGATCATGATCTGAGCTGAAGTCAGACACTTAACCAACTGAGCCACCCAGGAGCCCCTATGGCTTTGCTTTTAAAAACTGAAAATTCAATTCACAAACACAGCTCATTCATTTATTCAGTCATTCATTTAGCAAATATTTGTTGAGGATTTACTATGTACCAGAACTCTCTTGGAACTGGAGTTACTGTTGTGAATGAAATATTTATGTGTTCTATAAACATTTCACTAGCAGTTTGTCAGAGAACACATCCATTAAAAAAAATGTTTAAGTGTACAGAATGTTCTGAAAGGAAGGTCAAGGTGCTGATGAATCTTAAAAGGAGAGGATCTAACATGGCCTGGGAGATTCATTTCTATGGATATATGGTAATTCAGTTTGGTCAAAATTATAATAATTTAAATATTGTGCTTATTGGTTAAATTTCAGCCTGTCTGAAATATAACTGCTTTCCTATACAGCTTTTCTTTCTAGATCTCCCCTACATTGTTATTATTAAATCAAAAACAAACAAATAAAAAAAATAACTTGTGGTTAAATTTCAGAGGAAATGTGTATACTATAGGATTTCCATGAAACATTCTAAGTTTTATTTTAGTTGTTACTGACAGGTATAACACACTCTTTTTATAAGTCGTGCCAGTTAATTTAGGGTCATTTAAGTCTTGATTCTATGCTCCCTAGTGTATGACATTGGAACCCAGCAATTTCATTTTTCATGTCAACACTTGTTCTTTCTTTCTTTTTTTCTTTTTTTTTTTTATCGGTGGTGGTAGTGGTGTGTAGGCGAATGTGTGTTGAAGTTATGATATTGATTTTTTTCTCCACACAGACTTAATCTTGTTTGTATCTCTCTATGTTAGCATTTCTCTCTCTCCCTCTCTCTCTTTCTCTCTCTCCCTCTCAACCCCTCTCCCTCTCTCTCTCCATTACCATCAATGTTTAAAGCAAACTTTAAAAAATTAATAAATAATTTTTGTGTTCTGTGCTGAGAATTATGATAGGAATTAGGGCAAATATGATAGAAAATAGACACAGTGTTTGAACTATTAGAAGTGAATTTCTTTTTTAAGGGAGGGTAACAGACTACGTCATAATCAACTAAGATTGTTTTTAAAATTGCTGGGCCCCATTTTGGACATATTCATTGAAAGTCACTGGCAGTGGGGCTTTAGAATATTTTTAAAAAGTAAATCATTCACTTCCCTCTGTTTCTTCAAGCTCACTTACCTTATTGCCCTGATTTTGCTTCTAATTCCTATTTTACATATGTCCTTATTTGACAAATATATCCAGTCTTTCCGTCCACTTTGACCTAACATTATACCTCAGAAAGAATCTAATCTTTATTTTTTTTTAAAGATTGTATTTATTTATTTGGCAGAGAGAGAAGCAGGGGGAGCAGCAGGCAGAGGGAAAGGGAGAAGCAGGCTCCCCACTGAGCAGGGAGCCAGCCAGAAGTGGGGCTCTACCCCAAGATCATTTCCTGAGCTGAAGGCAGATGCTTAACCGACTGAGCCACCCAGGTGCCCCCAAAATCTAGTCTTTATATTCACCCTCCACTGACACTAAGCAGGGCCACAGGTGGAAGGTAGACGAGATCTCCTGATTCTCCCACTTTGACCCACTGAGTTGAACAAGTGATCCCACATTATAGGTTCTCTCTTAGGGAAGATATATTGGATCAATTATTTAAATTCTTACAGAATCAATAAGTCATGGAAATAAAAGGGCATAGGGAATATAGTCAATGATATTGGAATAGCATTGTATGGTCACAGATGGCAGCTACACTTGTGGTGAGCAGAGCGTATCATATAGAGAAGTTGAATCACTATGCTGTACACCTGAAACTAATGTAATTTTGTGTGTCAACTATACTCAAAAAATTTAAATTACCCCTCAAAATAAATAAAATTCCTATGAAGATTCATCTCATGATTCATCAGTTCAACATGTGTATGAAACTAAATAAATTGACTAAAACTAGAAATATTTACCACTCTCCTAAGTATAAGGAAACAAATACAGTTTATACATTATTCTAAGATTTTTAAAAGAGACTAGCAGTAAAAATGCACACTTTAGAGCATTATTATCAGTTTAACATCAGACAACCTCCAGCTTATTCTTCTCAAGAACTTAATACAATTCAGTTTCTGGACATGCTGCTGACTTCTAATCTTAAAATCTCTAAGGGTGGATTTCTGTTACCTGCGTGATGAAAAGCTTTCCAAATAATTATTATGCACACAAAAATTTGAGGTTCGATATTATGTATTTATACAGATTCTTAAAATTCTAAATATAATATTTATGCTTTATTTATTTTATGGTGTTTGGGATCATCTTTGGATGGTTCACAATTTGAGTACATCATGAACATATATGAAAAAAAAAAGTTTTTTGACAAAAACAAATGTCTTCTTACCTAAATGTGTTACTGAAGTTAGCATGGCTTATAGAAATAATGACCAGATATGTCAGCAGAATAATATTATTTGCAACAATAGAAGACTGAACCTATAAATATTTGTCATAGCAAAAGCCATATAACGAGTTGAAAATAGCAAATTGCCAATGTAACATTTGCTTCAGCAATACAAAGGGGGTCAAATATTATTTCTATGTCTTTAGTAGATTTAATAAAAAAGACCCTTTTAGAATGTCTACAGCTCCATAGGCAGCAAGAAAACAATGAAATTCTCTTACAATTGATACAGGAGAACAATATCTTGGGAGAGTATTAAAGGTTTGCAAATAAATGTAACCCTGACTTTAAAAATATTCTGAGGTACAGACTAGAGAACTCTATATTACTTGATTACAAAACCTCATGCTGTATGATGTATGATTATTTACAAAACTTAAAAATATCCTATAAAAACTAAGTCTGTTTGTATTAAAGAACTACCAAAATTAATAAACAGTAATTAGTAACAGCAGTGGACTCTGTTATGATACAAACTATATTATAGTCTAATAAGAGAGCCTCATGTGTACCAAGTAACCATATAATATTATCTAGAATATAATAAATGTCAGAGGTATAAAAGTAATGCCATAGCCTAAGGGATGGAGAAATAAAATCATAAATAGGGATCATTTCTATGGACATTTTTAAGGCACTACATTTTAAACATTTTGTATGTGCCTTAGCAACTCCTTCATAACCGAGTATAATGAAATCAGGACAAAGATATGAGTAGATAACAGAATGAAAACCAGAAGATTGAATTTGGATTGTCCTTTTTTTTTTGTTTTTTTGTTTTTTTTTGGTTTACTGGTGTTAAAAAAAAAATCATCCCAAACTTGGGAATCAAAAGAGAGTACAGTATATCCTTTCAATGACATATTGAGGCAATGTTTAACCAACATACCAAAGGATTCTTTCATGATATAGAAGTAGGTAGGAATATTCCACATTGCAATTTACTATTTGATCAGAACCCAGGTGGTAAGAAGTTAAATGTTACATTGTAGACTGCAGCCCAATAGACAAAATAACCACAAAGGTTATGCTTTTATTGTCTTATAGGACACAAAACAGTGTTGTATGTCACCTAGCATCATATTCTTTTGCTCTTTTCTCTCTTAAATGATTTTCTGAAGTACTGTATCAGGGTCACCAAGCTTTTCTTGTATAGATTCAGATAATAAACATGTTCTGTTTTGCAGGACATGTCTCTGCCTCAACTACTTTATCATTGCAGTTTAAAGGTGACTATAAACAATACATAATCAAAGAATATTGCTGTGTTCCAATAAAACTTCATTTAAAAAAATTAGTAAGTGGTTGGATTTGGCCTATGGGGCAATAAGATGGCATCTTATTGGCTTTTTCATTTTTCATGAACATGTTCATGTTTATCTTATATTTATATGTGAGTTATAGTTTTACCTTTGGAAAATGATATATTGACAATAGCATATAGTAAAATAATGGGGGAGAAGGTGGCCAAAAACAATGTGTTCTCCTTTTTTATATTAATCAAGGCAAACTACCTATGGTATCACAATCCTGCACAATGAATACATTGGGACATTTCAAGGACCATTTTGCCCAATAACCAAGACAATTTCAATGTGACACTGTTAAATGACATAAATTATTGTGAAGCATCTTATTGATGTATTTTTTCTACATTTACATTCCTGTAAAATTTTAAATTATCTTAATACTTAACAATTTATTCAAAATAATTTGGTTCAAATATTATCTTAAAACCTAATAGATTTTGAAAATTGTAATTTTGAAAATGTAGCTGCATCTCATTTTTTAACAATGTAATATAAAGCCATTGTGCATCTCCTAGAAAGGAAGTAATGAAGTCACCTTGATGAATAGCAAACTTTTCATTCAAGTGCCAATAGCATATCACAAATTCACCTGGAAGACAATTTTAGTTAAATATAAGTTTTTTTGTTTTTCTGTTTTTAAAGATTTTATTTGTTTATTTGACAGAGAGAGACACAGTGAGAGAGGGAACACAAGCAGGGGGAGTGGGAGAGGGAGAAGCAGGCTTCCCGCGGAGCAGGGGGCCCTATGCAGGGCTCGATCCCAGGACTCTGGGATCATGACCTGAGCCGAAGGCAGATGCTCAACCAACTGAGCCACCCAGGCGCCCCTAAATATAAGTATTTAAAATATTTTGGTTAACACTATTAAGAGGAAAAATTTAATAAAAGCATATTTTGATGGATAGCTACAGGACCCGAGTCAGCCAACCAGTGAATTAGAGATGAGGAAATGTATTAGGATACAAGGAGTAACATGTTATAAATAGAAAGCAAATATCTGACTCTTACATAGTGGCTGAGAAAAGGGTGGGAAATAATACAGGCATAGGAGCTAGGGACCAACAGCTCATAACAGCTTCTGCTTAGAAAAATTAAGAGACTTGGTGTGGTCCGAAAGGCATATGGTATAAATTCAGGATCACTAGGGTCCAAGATCTGAACAGGCTTATTCAACTCAAGAGTCTCAGAATAATCATCTGGGGCACCTGGGTGGCCCAGTCAGTTAAGTGTTTGACTCTTGATTTTGGCTCCACTCATTATCTCAGGGTCTTGAGGCTAAGCCCCCTGTCAGGCTCCATGTTCAGTGTGGAGTTGGCTTGAGGCTCTCTCTCTCTTATCCCTCTGCCCCTCCCCCTGCTCATGCTCTAAATAAATAAATAAATAAATAAATAAATAAATAAATAAATAAAATCTTAAAGAGTCTCAGAGTAATCATCTATACAACGTTTCATTTAATACCTATCTCAGGAAAAATAAGTGAGATAATTTATACTTGGAAAAACATTATAGGTCTCCAATACATTGTTTTAGATTTATTTATGTAAAATGTTAGTTTAAATCACAGGCCTTAAAGTGAGATTTTGAGTGAAGAATTTGACCCAATATTTCTTGAGATTGCAAAAATGGACTACTGGACTACTATTAAAATGAGAAGATATTGGTATGTCATTTACTTTAATATTTGAATTAAGATCATGTTTATTCTCCATTTCTTCACTGCAAAATTAAATTTTGGTCTCTGCTTGCAAAAGAGGGAAATAGATCAGTTTCAAAAGTTATTATCTAAAGACTACTGAGTTTGAAATTATATATTTGTTAAAATGTCCATGGTAGAAGAATGTGTATATCCCCTTAGGGTGATAAACTATATTTGTCAAAAGATTGTGAAAAATAACTGCTGACTGTTAATGCATCAGCCTTGTTATGACTAACCCTCCAGAAATTAAAAAACAAAACAAAACAAAACTATAGATTTTCTTGAATTTAGAATAACAAATGAAAAGCTTTTCATTGACTAGGTTTATAAAAGGGAAAGTAATTGAGATACATAAAAAGATTAATTTTAAAGGAATACTAACTACTTTTCTTTGGCATATGTACACAGGCTTTGACAAGAAAGTAGTTATAATATTTTCCACCTTTCTCAAATCTTCTACTTCCTTGATTTTATGATCTCATTCAAGAATTGGAGCATGTTTTGTACTATGTACTTAAAAAAATCAGAACAATATAAGACAATAAATTGCTCCACTATTCTGAAAATAAAAGCATAAATAAAAAAAATCTTTCACTGATTTTCATTTTTCAGCTTCATGTCTAAGATCACATTTTGGTTAGGATTTAAATCGGAATATATCCAAATGATAAATCCTCCCTGACAGATAGGAAGTATAGCTTTTCTGTAGGCTTTTCTATAAATAATTTCAGTGAAATCTTCAAACACTATACTAGGCAGAAAAATGGTCCCCCAAAAATGTCCATATCCTAGTCCTTGGAACCTGAGAGTATATTCACTTATATGGCAAAAAGACTGCAGATGCGGCTAAGGTAAAGACCTTGAGATGGGAAGATGGTCCTAGATTATCCAGATGGGTCAGTGTAATTGCACAAATCCTTTAAAGGGAAGAACTTTTCTGGGCTGAGGTCAGAGGAAGATGCATTTCTGGCTTTGAAGATGAAGGAAGGTGGTTATGTTGCCGAGGAATGTGGATAGCCTTTAGAAGCTTGAAAAGGCAAGGACACTGATTTCCCCCTAGAGGCTTCAGAAGGAACACAGCCCTACATTTGTGGTGATTTGTTATGACATAGATAGAAAACTAATATAAGCACCTCCAGAAACTACAAAACCATCTTCATATTTGCTATCGCCTCTCCTTTGCCTATGCTCTCCATGTAAAGCTACCAAGTCACTTAGCAGAGCTTCTTAAACCTTAACTCCAGGCCATTAACTTTCTTTGTACCTATTTACTTCACGTATGAATTCAGTTGTTTCCCTTAACTTCCTCTTATTAAGGTCATATTATGTGTTTTAAAAGTTAGTAAAAATTCCTTTTTTAAAAATATTTTATTTATTTTGAGAGAGTGAGAACAAGAGAGAGAAAGAGAGCACAAACGGGGTGGTGGAGGGGCAGAAGGAGAGGGAGAAACAGACTCCCCGCTGAGCAGGGAGCCTGACATGGGTCTCAATCCCAGGACCCCAAGATCATAACCTGAGCCGAAGGCAGAGGTTTAACCAACTAAGCCACACAGGCACCCCAAAAATTTGTAAAAATTTCTGAGAGAATAAAAGATAAAGAGTGCTGAGCATAGTTGCCTATCCTATTAGCCCATAGACATGTGCTGGTCAGAGTTTCAAGGAATGCTGAAACACTATTTATGATAAAGAATAAGGTACATAGTGTAGAGATTATGTCTTGCATAATAAAAAGGATGTAAAAAGGTGCATGAAGAAAGGTTGTTGCTCCTGAAGTTGCTGTAAGTTAGCAGGGCTGCAGTTAGGAAGAAAAGCTAGACATGAACTGGGGGAGCAAGGACACACTGGAACCCACATTTGCTTCTCAATGCCTCTAATGTTGGTGGAACAACTCTTCTGTAGATGACCTACAGAAGAGCCTGCTGACTTTGGTCACGTGGCTGAGCATGCACAGCGTTAACACTCGGAGAAGATGAAGTAATTGAGCTGGTACAACCTGGTAGAGCGGCACATCCTGCACCTGCCCCAACCATGCCAACCAGGCTAGCTGGTGTATCAGAGACAGCATCTCACACTTCAGTGGCGTCCTGTGCCCACCCAGCTTCACAGCATATGGAGGTCAAGCCCTTCTTCCTTCCAAACCTCATACAAATTTCTCTTGTGGTCAACTCTAAGCCAGAACCATTCGGTCAAGTGAAGTTGGGGGATCATAATCCCATTAAGTTGACAGGGTCCAATCCACTAAAAGGCCCTAAAATCTTAGGCTCATGTGTTTTGGTATTTTCTATTGAGTGCTTGTATGTGAGAGTTAGCTCACTCCCCATCATAAAAAAATCTCCAGGGCTTTTTATCATTTCATTTGTGTAGCATCCACCTTCAGAAGGAAAAGGATCCTCTTGTCCTCTAATCTGAGATCTTGCAGAACTAGCAGTAGAGAATGGCAGTGCTAATAGTCAGGAGGCAAGGAGAAATATATTCCAAATACATGTGTGAAAATTCTTATATCCACTCATGTGATCTTTACTCAGTGTTCCAAGTAAAGTAACCATAAAATTTGAGTGAATTGCTACATGTTTGAATTTTTCAACATTAAGTTAAATTTATGTTGGGGAAACCAGTACTCTAATCCAAATCTGCTTCGGAGAGAGACCTGTCTCTAATGTTTTAATATCAGAAGTTGTATATAAACCCAGTTTATTTTAGTAAAAAGCAACAATGAATAGTTCCATTTTCACCTCTCAGATTAAGATGACATTGCACTTTTTAAAAGAACAGATTTCTTTGCTTTTGTGTTTCTGAAGTATAATTTTACCAAAACAAAGTCAGTTCCAAACTAATCAAATTCTTTCCTTCATGAAGAACTCCATTGATAAAAAGAATCAAACTATTCCTCTTCACTCGGCACCCAACTAGAGGAAAGAAAAATATTCAGGGTTTTTCATGAGCTCATATGTATACTGCAAAATTGGGACTGGGAATTGAAAAAAAGTAGAAGGTGTATAGCAAAATTTTTTCATTCTGCATTCATTCTGTGACTTGCACAAAATGAAAAATTTCTAGCATATATTTAGTTTTTCACACTAAGACCATTCTAAGAGTGTTTTTGTTTTTAATCTACCTACATATATCTAAAATTTGATAGGCAGTTCATGGTAATGGGTGAAGAGTAAAATTATCAAGACAGAAAGACTAGATAAATTTATATTTTAAAAACATAGGATTCTTAAAGTACACACAAAATGGGTAAAGAGTAAGGAAGACTAAGTTAGTTTGAGAGAAAAGTCCAAGTGTTAGAGTTTAAGAAAAGTGAGATTTATATCAACACTCATGCTATATAAGAATTCAGGGAGAAATGGAAAACAGTGTTTTTAGAATTTTGTTGTGTGCTGTGCTGTTTTATCTCCTTCCTCCTTGTCTTTAAGAGACTTCATCAAAGACTTAAGTTTCAAGATTTTTTGTATTTACTTTTAGATTTGGTTCAGGCTATAACGTTGTACTGAAATTAAACATAAGGCCATACAATTTTAGGGAGTTTAACACTTATTGTTTCATTTTGTATGCATTTACTGAACAGCATTTTTGTGCCATGATCTTTTGGTAATGAGTTCATACAGCTCCCTCTTGCCCCAAACAAGCAACAGCCCCCCCTCCAAAAAAAAACAAATAGATTGATCATTACAGCTCAGGTTGGTTAAGTGTAAGGAGGAGATAAACTAAACTTGCTGTGGGAACAAATACAAAAAGGAAAATCACTGTTCAAGAATATAATACATTTGTTAAGAAGTGATGATCTTTTAAAAAATATCATAACTTATTAAAATATGTATAAATAGTAATATGGAAGTATGAGCAAGTGTGATTTGAAGTGAATAAAATAAATTAGGATCACACCATTAAAATAATTTGGCTAGCAGCTTCTGGAATACTCTCTCCTGATTTGCCTTTAAAATACTTATAAAAGCAGCAGTGTCCACAATGGCCAAACTATGGAAAGAGACCAGATGCCAGATGTCCATCGACAGATTAATGGATAAAGAAAATGTGGTGTATACACACACACACACACACACACACACACACACACAATGGAATACTACTCAGCCATCAGAAAATGAAATCTTGTCATTTGCATTGACATCGATGGAACTAGAGGGTATTATGCTAAGTGAAAAAAGTCAATCAGAGAAAGACAATTATCATATTATTCCACTGATATGTGGAATTTAAGAAACAAAACAGAGGATCATAGGGGAAGAGAGGAAAAAATAAAACAAGATGAAATCAGAGAGGGAGACAAACTATAAAAGACTTAATCACAGGAAAGAAACTGAGGTTTGCTGGAGGGGAGGGACATGGAGGGATGGGGTAACTGGGTGATAGACATTAAGGACAGCACATGATGTAACGGACACTGGGTGTTATATAAGACTGATGAATTGTTGACCTCCACTGCTGAAACTAAAAATATATGTTAATTAATTGAATTTAAATTTTAAAAATTAAAAAAATAAAATACTTATAAAAATATTCACAAAAGAAAATGACGTGTGTGTGTGTGTATGTGTGTTGTGTGTGTTGAGGAAAAAAAAACTTGTTTGGCATATAAATAAAAGATCATAGACACAGATACATATTGGCAGGTCCTGCATGTCTTCTCTATAGAAAAGTCTATGGTATCTAGGACATATTTATTTATTTCTCATTTCCTTATTCCTTATTTCTCATTTATTTCTCATTTTTGGTGAAAAAAGTGAAGACTTTGAAATTAGATATGACTTGATTCACATATCATTTCACGTAACTGGCAATGTGATCTTGAGCAAAATAGTAAATCTCTCTGAGGCTAAGTTCCAACCAGAAAATAAAAGCCAAACCACAGGCAATATTTCATCTCATCTTAATCCCCATTAATTGAAAATGCACCATTATTGTATATGCCATTAGGAAAGGAAGAAAAATAACTGCTGTATTATAATTTTAATATGCATCCTGGGTTGAGCATCAATAAAATAACATAAATATAGCTCTTGGTAAAATACAAGCACTCAATAAATTTTATTTCTGCTTTTTGCAATATGATATTAAAGAAGGAAAGGAAAACAAGAACTTAATAAATTAGTATTTTCACCTTCTTTTCCTATTCCTACCTGGGTTTATGCATATATCCTTTGTTGTTACAATAATAATAGTGTCATTTTAGTCTAAGCATTATACATAATATATCATAATTTTCCTAATTCTGCAACCTTCTGTTTCTGACTACCTACTTCTAATTAGAGTTAGAAAAATGTAGTTTCTAACTACATATTTATTGAATTCATGTAAAAATGCATTTTATCATATATCCTTGTGTTCCAAATGCTAGTTATTATAAATCTGACATGAATATATTTGCTTATTTAACTTTTCTGCTTATTATATGATTTCCTAATAGTAAATATTGACACAACAAAATTACTGGGTCAAAGCATAGAGGCATTCCATAGCTCTTAAAACCTTTAGCCACAACTTGTTTTAAGAAAATAGCAAGTTATTGTGAGTCTTTTTTTGAAAATATAAAAATGCTTATATATACAAATTCAAGAATGCTTCTAGGATTATTGTACCAGTTTCACACTTCCTCTAAAAACTTAAGAGTGTACCATTTTTACCACAATATTCAAATAATTGTGCAGTATATTTTAAATTTCATTTTCAATGAAGCAGTTTAATGTACATTTTTATTTAACTAGTCAAAAGATGGAGCCCCATGTCAGGCTCTGTGCTGGGCATGGAGCCGGCTTAAGATTCTTTCTCTCCCTCTCTCCCTGCAAACTCACTTATAGAATCAATATATATTTAGCATTACTGTGAGAATTTGTAAGTATACTATTAGAAAATAATATTAATATGTTATTATACAGAATATGCTGCACAGCAGTATTTTTTTAACTACTTAGTGAAACATAACATACATAAAGAAAATTACATATGTGAAAGTAGAACTTGAGTATTTCTACTCACTTATGCCATCATAGTGATTTTCAGTTATTTACTAAAACTTGGGGCTAAGTCTATGCTTGAAGATAGGTAGGAGTTTCTGGTACCAAGACACCTAGAGTCAAAGGTCTTTTTTATTTCGTTTTAATTTGTTTTGGGTTATTTTGTATTTGTTAGTTTTTCTGCCTAATTATTTTCTGTTCAAATAACATTAAGGGATATTTGATATTACTCCATTGATCTCAGCCACTCTTTCTGATATTTCTCCTTCCCCTTCTCCTTCTCTCCTCCTCCTCCCCTGCCTCTTCCTTTTGTTTTTTTTTTCTACATGATTAATAAGATCTGATTTCGCCACTGTTTTAAGGGAAAACAAAAATTGGTATCAAAGACTGACAATTAGACTGATACTAAAATAGAATGCAGAAAATCAGGAGGTTCAATCCATTCCAAGGACACCTTTGGGTTTGAAATTTTCAACCTCTTAATCTAACCTATATTTGAAATAACAAGCCTACTGACCATAGAATGTGCATATGTATTTATTTTATAGGGGTTATCAGTAATATCCTTCTTGTGTCCCAGCTATGGTTAAGACCACAGATAATATTTTAGTACTTATGAGGTTCACTGAACATTATTAAAACAATTTGGCAGAGTATGCTCTAAAGCAGACTAAAAGAGCAAAACATAGGACTTATATAGTACTCATGCTATTTTTTTTTCTTTTTACATTCTTTACATAGAGTCTGTATATTATTGGAGGAGTTTTTCTCACTATAAATTTTAAATCAGTTCAAACCAGAGTAGAGATTTTGGCAATGTCTGTAGTATTTGTTTCTATAATTCAAAAGATAATATTTGGTAGCTCTGCTTTCTGAATTTTTCATAGACTGTGATTGAAATGACTATAGTTTGGTATACTTCTGTGGTTTCCTGCTTATGACTTTCAGAGAGTTATGAATACTTTACTGAGATACAGATGAAATATACAAAATACTCGTGGCTGAAATTATTATAATAAACCTAAATTTTGTTTTACTCAATAATATATCCTCTGTAGTTATTGTTATCACAGATATATGATAAATTACTAAAAATTCATTCAGACAAGGAAAAAAGATACATCAGGAGCCACTGAACAATTATTAAAAAAAATGTAAAATGAACAGTACGAGTATGAGTCACTATCTGGGAAACTGGAAAATCCAAACATGTGTTACTTTTTCCCTAAACTTTCCAAAGGATTAAGAGAAATGGAGATCTGTTTTCTTCAAGTGTATAAAATATCCTTTTATTCCTCATCTGGACTTTGAAAATATAAACTCAGTAGCAAGTACATTAAGGTTTTTATAAATGTATTCAAATGAAATTGCAAGTGCCACAGAGAATGCAGAGGGTGTTTACTGATACCTTCTTGATCAAGTCATAAATACAAATACCTGTTAATAGCGGAGGAGGCTTCTATTACCATAAGTAATTGGATCATTGATATCACCTGCCAAGAATAAGATGCTTGAATTCAAAGTTCTTAATTTTAAATACTGTTAAATGTAAATACTCTTTATTGTACTTAGTTCAAGGATTTTATTTAAAAAGTCATTAATGTGCTTACTTTTTGCTCCTTCAATTTATTTGTTTTGAGCTGGTTTTTAGTAATGCTCTTTAGCAAGGATTATCATAGTGTTGTAAATAATGAATATTTGCAATCCCTCTTTTGCCAGCAAATTAAACCAAATAGAGAATAAATAGACTCAGGAGAAAAAATAGTCACATTTTCTACTTTCATCTAGCTTATTCTGAGACATCAATGTGTGTTTGTTGAAAATGGACATTGTCTATATTGTCAGGACCAAAGATCACTCTAGTAACACCATTTCTGATGTAGACATGTGTCCTGCCTTCAACACGATGCATTCATTTCTTTAGGCTTTCTGTTCCCAAATCATCCAGCTCAGATGAAATCATAAAAAATTCTTTCTGAAGCAGAAATAATCTGAGTATTATTTATTATAACTGGAAACACAAGGTGTACGTGTATGATAGAAATGTCAGGAAACATGTTTCCAAGTATTAATTTTGGTGGAGAGTTATGAAATCTAATCTTTCTGTGCCTCTAACATGAGATGCATCTTTTGACCTCAGAATATCTGCACAGAGAGGGGCGCCTGGGTGGCTCAGTCGGTTAAGCATCTGCCTTTGGCTCAGGTCATGATCTCAGGGTCCTGGGATCGAGTCCCACATCGGGTTCCCTGCTCGGCGGGAAGCCTGCTTCTCCCTCTCCCACTCCCCCTGCTTGTGTTCCCTCTCTCGCTGTCTCTCTCTGTCAAATAAATAAATAAAATCTTTAAAAATAAATAAATGAAATGCTTTAAAAATAATAGTAAAAAAAAGAATATCTGCACAGAGAATGAACAAATTCATGAAATGTGTGTGATACTTTTACTCCTCTTCTCATTAACCTTGTTCATGCATGAGGTCTCAGTGCTAATATCTATTTTTTAAGACATCCATTGCTTTTCCTTTATAGTTTTTTAAATATGCCTGCAATTATTAGTATTTGTGTATTTATTTACTATCCCTAGTTCCCCTAGTCTATTATTTATCTGAGGGCAATAAATGCATCTGTGGTCTGCCTGGTATTCTGTGTACCTAACAATGAGTTTACTAAGTGTTTGTTGAACAAATGGATAAAACGAGATTTTTAAAACATGCCTACTCTAGTTAGTTGTAGCAATCAAACATACAATTGTTACAACTAAAAACTTATGTTGAAAAACTGGTTAGTACAGCTTTGCTGACTTTATTTAGTGTCCTCTACAACTCTTTCAAATATGAATTATTTTCAGAGTTAGGCACAAACACACACATGCTTATATACACACAACATTGACAGTGTACTTGTTTCTATTCTGATAAGTGATAAAGCTAGGAGTTTGACGAATTAAAGGAATAGTAAAAATAAGAAATGAACAACCAATTGGGATGCTCTGAATAATGTAAAATACAAAGCCGGCCTCAAAACATCTAGAGAATGCATAATATTTTGGGGATCGAAAGGCTCAAAAAAAGAAAAAAAACATTTAAAAGAAACAAAACAATTGAATACAGACTCAAAATGCAAATCCTCAGATTTTCAAAGTTATAAATGTAGAAGCTGCTTCATCTTCAAAGGAAAAATAAAATTCTAAGGAAGCTTACTTGATATGAAATGGGAATGACACCCTATCTTATCCACTGTTTATATCAGTTTCCCTCTTTGCCAGCACCAGTTAAGGGTGACAGGGAAGCTGTGTCCCATCAAAGAATTCTAGGTCTTGTTCAAATGTAAAGAAACCCAGTCCAATCTAAATCAAACTTTTATCTCACATCTCAGTTAAATCTTCTCACACTCATCTCTCTGCTCTCCCTGACCCATACTCCTTAACTTGTGGTGATAATGAATATCACAAGACCTGTCCTTTTGTCTTGTTCTTTCAGTCTTATCCCCCTGCTATCCAAGCTGCTTCTGTTTCCTCCAGGGACACAATGGAGAGAGAGATAAAAGGAAAATAACAAGGTCTCATTTGATACATGATGCCCTAATCTGAAGGGTGCTTTCTTGAGTAACAGGCACTCAAATACTGCCTCTTTCTCATACAGGGTGATTTTGGCTCCTCAAAGTCTTGCCAGTTGGGGTAAACGAATAATTATACCATTCCCTGCAGTGGGCAAACTACTCTATTGTGACTTCCCCTCAATTCCTCCTTTGATGGCACAAATCACAAAAACATTCTCTTCTGGGGTTGCCTCACTACCTCAGGCAGCCCTTTCTGCTGGGTCCTTTCAAATGGATCAGCCTGTCTTTCTTCTGTGGTGTCCACTAAGGCCACTGTGAAACTGATGAAATTCTGGAAGAGAGGTGTATCTTTCTCCTGGATTTTCTTTTAACATGGAATCCCTGACAGCTCCAGCCAGCTTCTCATCTTTAGGCTGAGAGTCATTTACAAGTAGTTTCCTCCTATAACTTCCCAGCTCCAGAGGGCATAGACTACCTTCTCAAAGTTCTTTCAGCTCTCCGGTAGGGTAGTAGCTTATGATAGTCTACATAGTTCATCAGCTCAGCCATCATCCAGAGGAAAGAGTCAATCTGTTTGGACAGAAAAACCCAATAGTTTTGATTTATACTCTCGAAGCCTCCCCTCACTTGTCTTAAGATGGAAGAGTACCATCACTGCCCTTGACCATGAAAAAAAGGAAACTATTTGTTAGCACTCTGTATCAGGGAACTAAAATACCAATACCAGACTCTTTGGAATTCTCCTCATTTTTGGACTTTTCATTCTGTTTTTCTTATAATCAGAAAGTGGATGATGAGCTAGGAATCAGAGAACTATCCTGTGGGCCTTCTGGATCAGTAACAATTCTCATGAAAAAAGAATGGGTTCTTAGCACTCACCATCCTCAGCTTTGGGACCTCAGAAATCCATCTGCAATAACCAAAGTCCCATAAGTCATCCTGTTTCAATTAAATGATAAAGAAATATTTATAATAAATAGTACAGTCTTCAAACTCACCTTCTACCCTTCAGTTTTACTTGCTATAGAAATGATTCTTAAATGTTTCATTTTTAATTATTTTGATTGCCTCTGTAACTTAAATAATATCTTTTCTCTTTCTTAATCAAAAGACATCTATTGTCCCCCACTATGAAAAAGGTTAAGATGTTTTAACATATACCATGTCTTCTTTAGTCCTACTATGTTCATACTTTCTATATTAGTTTTTCAGTTGACTATCTTTACAGCTGACTTACATCTTTTATCTCTGGTTCCAATAAATATAAGTAGTATATTCAACTCTCTAATATGTGAAATGTAGATATTAATAATTTTCCTTGTATTTACCTCTCCCCTGTTAACTTCCATCTTGACAACAATGATTTTACCTTTATATCATAAAACTACTTTTATATTCATTTTGCTTTAAAATCATAAATAAGCTATTTTTTATATGTGCTGCAGTGTTAACAATAAAGAATGCTTCTCTTATTATGGCTGTAATAATACTGGCTGTGGCAGATCCAATAAATATGCTGAGACTAATTTTCTTCTCTGTGGGTCCAAAGCCAGATTCTCTGTAGCACTTAGACAAGAAATTTTCTGGTGTCAAGGTGAAATTGATTCTCAGATTCTACACTCTGTGGTAGAAGCATTTACTGTTCACTGAATGTGTGTATGCTCCCTTCATTTCCCAGATTTTTTACACTTGGGGCTATAAAACCACCTACTACCAGTGAATAGGACAACACTATTGTAGCCTCCAGCATATTCCTCTCTTGATGTATGATCTGCATCCTATGCGTTCCAGATGATATGATGATGAGATATAAGCAATCTGAATCCCTGAGTCACCCACCATTTGGAAGGCAGCCACACTACAGAACCAATGAGCCCAGGACAGACCCTGACTTAGAACATGTAAATCTCTATTTGTTAAGTCACTGAGACGTCAGATGTGTATGAACTGAAGCATAGTTTAACATAACCTGAGTAGTTAGGCACTATAATACTTGTTCAAAATCATGCAACATTTTAATTTGCTTTCTACTTGGACTATGGTATACTTTTGCAACTCTTGTTTCTTTCAACGTTTTCATTTGACTTTCTTTTCTCTTGATGAACAAGCTATAATATAGGCTTTCATCATACTCTCCACAGAAATCAGTATTTCTATCATATTTTTTAGTATTTATAATTGCTTTCTTTCTGGTGGTATTTTCCCAAGGAATTTGCAATCTTCTGCTGTAGTCTGTATAGGATTTTCTCTCAGCCCTACTACAGATCTGTCCCACTAAAGCCTCCCTTCACTGTTCCCAACAGCTGGAGCAAGATATCATAACAGCAATTCCTTCTCTCTTATCCTCCTCTTTACTGAACATTACCTCAATTAATGTATTTCAAAAAAGGTAACGTTTCTGATAGTCTGTATATCTGACAAATATCTTTACTTTTGCTGATAATTAGCAGAAACTATTGATTTATATTATTAATTTACAGAGTACTGAATTCTTCAATCAAAGTAAATTTTCCATACTTCAACTCATTTTCTATTTTCCTCTAACATACATTTTAAGATAAATGAATGCTAATGTGATATTTTTCTAAGTGGCCTGCTTTTTTTTCTTTCGAAGGATAAAGAATCTTTTATATCTTTTTGAAGTCTTACAGAAGTATCCAAATGAAGTTGCTAGATGTGATTCTTTTGTTTTGTTTCATTTTTTTTTTCATATGTATAGGACTTTGCGAGTACTTTTATGATGAAGATTCTCATCTTCATTAGCTCTACAATTTCTTTTTTTTGAAAAATAACTGTCATTTAAAACTTACTATTTTTTGTATTAGTATTTTTATTTTCTAAAACTTTTACTTGTACTCTGATTAAACTATGTTTTTCTGTTAATATTTTACTGGTTGTGGAAGCAATATCTTTTTGAATCTAATTAGAATTTTAAACTTGTCAGTAAATAATCCTTGTTTTTCTCTTAATTGTTACTTTTTGTAATCATAAACAACAAGATACTACGCTGAGTACTATAAATCATTCTTAATAGAGTTCTTTCATTGTTATTAGGTTTTTACCCCCAGTGGGTTTCTAACTAAAGAGAAGGTTGACAGGGCTTTTGTTCCTCTTTCGATGTGTTGGAGAAGAGATGACCTTTGGATCCCTTCAGATTCTTTTTGTGGGGGTGATCACTTTTTACCAGGAAGCCTGTCTCCTGACAGTTCTTTTAACTTATGCTCAGACTATTTATGGTTAAATGCAAAAGCCTGGCTACTGTCTTCTAGTGTTGGGGTGGGCGGCAGAGAAGGGGACAGACTGGTGTAACTATTCTCAAAACAGTTTTTGGTTCAGTCATATGGCTATTTCATAGCTGACAGATATGTCCATTTTTAAATCCCTATTTGTTTTATTTTTTTTTAAATATTTTATTTGAGAGAGATTGAGAGAGAGAGAGAGAGCACAAGCAGGGGGTGGGGTAGAGGGAGAAGGAGACTCCCCACTGAGCAGGGAGCCCGACGCGGGGCTCAACCCCAGGACCCCGGGATCATGACCTGAGCCGAAGGCAGACACAGACGCTTAATTGACTGAGCCACCCAGGCGTCCTCAAATCCCTATTTAGAGCTACTTTTTATCTTTCAATTTTATGTATCCATGAACTCTGAAAGCAGAGTCTATCTGAGTTCTCAGTAAGAGTGGCTCACTTCTACTGCTGGACCTTCTTGTTCATATGATCGTTCATGCTCTCTTCTATCAATCAACAAGCTCTCATATGTCTCTGAATTCCATGAAATTGTGGAAATCACTCATCTGGTGTAAGACTTCTTATTCGTTTCTCTTCTAGAATAAATTCTCTTAAAATTCTATGCTCTCTATTCCTTATGTTCCACAAATAAGTGAAACCATGTGATAATTGATTTTCTCTGCTTGACTTATTTCACTTAGCATGATCTCCTCCAGTCCCACCCATGTTGATGTAAAAGTTGGGTATTCATCCTTTCTGATGGCTGAGTAATATTCCATTGTATATATGGACCACATCTTCATTATCCATTCATCTGTTGAAGGGCATCTTGGCTCTTTCTATAGTTGGGCTATTGTGGACATTGCTGCCCTGAACATTGAGGTGCATATGGCCCTTCTTTTCCCTACATCTGTGTCTTTGGGGTAAATACCCAGGGGTGCAATTGCTGGGTCATAGGGTAGCTCTATTTTTAAATTTTTGAGGCAACTCTACACTGTTTTCCAAAGTGGCTGTACCAACTTGCATTCCCACCGACAGTGTAAGAGGGTTCCCCTTTCTCCACAACCCTTCCAACATTTGTTGTTTCTTTACTTGTCAATTTTTGCCATTCTAACTGGTGTAAGGTGATATCTCAATGTGGGTTTGATTTGAATTTCCCTGATGGCTAATGATGATGAACATTTTTTCATGTGTCTGTTAGCCCTTTGTATGTCTACTTCAGAGAAGTGTCTGTTCATATCTTCTGCGCATTTTTGGACTTGATTATTTGTTTTTTGGGTGTTGAGTTTGAGAAGTTCTTTATAGATCTTGGATACCAGCCCTTTATCTGTAGTGTCATTTGCAAATATCTTCTCCCATTCTGTGGGTTGCCTCTATGTTTTGTTAACTGTTTCCTTTGCTGTACAGAAGCTTTTTATCTTGATGAAGTCCTAAAAGTTCATTTTTGCTTTTGTTTCACTAACTTTTGGAGATGTATCTTGAAAGCAGTTGCTGTGGCCAATATCAAAGAGGTTACTGCCTATGTTCTCCTCTAGGATTTTGATGGATTCCTGTCTCACATTGAGGTCTTTCATCCATTTTGAGTTTATCTTTGTGTATGGTGCTAGAGAATGGTCAAGTTTCATTCTTCTGCACGTGGCTGTCCAATTTTCCCAGCACCATTTATTGAAGAGACTGTCTTTTTTCCATTGCATATTTTTCCTGCTTTGTTGAAGATTATTTGACCATAGAGTTGAGGGTCCATATCTGGGCTCTCTATTCTGTTCCATTGGTCTATATGTCTGTTTTTGTGCCAGTACCATGCTGTCTTGATGATCACTGCTTTGTAATATAGCTTGAAATCGGGCAACGTGACGCCCCCAGCTTTGTTTTTCTTTTTCAACATTTCCTTGGTAATTCGGGATCTTTTCTGATTCTATACAAATTTTAGGATTGTTTGGGGCGCCTGGGTGGCTCAGTCATTAAGCGTCTGCCTTCGGCTCATGTCATGATCCCAGCGTCCTGGGATCGAGTCCCACATCGGGCTCTCTGCTCGGCAGGAAGCCTGCTTCTCCCTCTCCCAATCCCCCTGCTTGTGTTCCCTCTCTCACTGTCAAATAAATAAATAAAATCTTTTTTTTTTTTTTTTTTTAAAGATTTTATTTATTTATTTGACAGAGAGAGAGAGATAACGAGAGCAGGAACACAAGCAGGGGGAGTGGGAGAGGGAGAAGCAGGCTTCTTGCTGAGCAGGGAGCCCGATGTGGGACTCGATCCCAGGACCCTGGGATCATGACCTGAGCCGAAGGCAGACGCTTAACGACTGAGCCACCCAGGCGCCCAATAAAATCTTTTTTTAAAAAAAATTTAGGATTGTTTGTTCCAGCACTTTGAAAAATGTCATTGGAATTTTGATTGGGATGGCATTGAAGGTATAGATTGCTCTGGGTAGCATAGACATTTTAACAATGTTTATTCTTCTGATCCATGAGCACGGAATGTTTTTCCATCTTTTTGTGTCTTCAATTTCTTTCATGAGTGTTCTGTAGTTCCTAGAGTATAGATCCTTTACCTCTTTGGTTAGGTTTATTCCAAAGTATCTTATAGTCTTTGGTGCTATAGTAAATGGAATAGTTTCTCTGATTTCTCTTTCTACAGTTGCATTGTTAGTGTATAAGAGAGCAACTAATTTCGGTGCATTGATTTTGTATCCTGCCACATCACTGAATTGCTATATGAGTTCTAGTAATTTGGGGGTGGAGTCTTTTGGGTTTTCCACATAAAGTATCATGTCATCTGCGAAAAGAGAGAGTTTGACTTCTTCTTTGCCAATCTGAATACCTTTTATTTCTTTCTGTTGTCTGATCGCTGTTGCTAGGACTTCTAGTACTATGTTGAAAACATCCTTGATGTGTTCCTGATCTTAAGGGAAAGGCTCTCAGCTTTTCCCCACTGAGGATGATATTCACTGTGGGTTTCTCAGAGATGGATTTTATGAACTTGAGGAATGTTCCCTCTATCCCTATACTCTGAAGAGTTTTAATCAGTAAAGGATGCTGTATTGTGTCAAATGCTTTTTCTGCATCAATTGAGAGGACCATATGGTTCTTCTCTCTCCTCTTATAAATGTGTTCTATCACATTGATTGATTTGCGAATGTTGAACCACCCTTGCATCCCGGGGTTAAATCCCACTTGGTCATGGTGGATGATCCTTTTAGTGTATTGTTGGATCCTATTAGCTAGGATTTTGTTGAGGATTTTGGAATCCATATTCATCAGGGATATTGATCTGAAATTCTCCTTTTTGATGGGGTCTTTGCCTGGTTTGGGGATTAAGGTAATGCTGGCCTCATAGAATGAGTCTGGAAACTTTCTTTCTGTTTCTGTTTTTTGAAACAGCTTCAGTAGAATAGGTATTATTTCTTCTTTGAATGTTTGGTAGAATTCTCCAAGGAATCCATCAGGCCCTAGACTCTTGTTTTTTGGGAGGTTTTTGATCACTGCTTCAATCTCGTTACTGGTTATTGGCCTATTCAGGTTGTCAATTTCTTCCTGTTTCAGTTTTGGGAGTTTATAGGTTTCCAGAAAGGCATCCATTTCATCCAGATTGCTCAGTTTATTGGCATATAGTTGTTGATAATAATTTCTAATAATTGTTTCTATTTCCTTGGTGTTAGTTGTGATCTCTCCCCTTTCATTCATAATTTTATTAATTTGGGTCCTTTCTCTTTTCTTTTGGATAAGTCTGGCCAGTGGTTTATCGATCTTATTAATTCTTTCAAAGAACCAACTTCTAGTTTCATTGATCTGATCTACTGTGTTTCTGGTTTCTAATTCATTGATCTCTGGTTTAATCTTAATTATTTCTCTTCTAATGTGTGGCTTAGGCATTGTTTGTTGCTTTTTCTCTAGTTCTTTAAGGTGTAGAGTTAGTTGATGAATTCGGGATTTTTTCTATTTTTTTTGAGTGAGGCTTGGATGGCTATGTATTTCCCCCTTAGGACTGCCTTTGCAGTATCCCATAGGTTTTGGACCAATGTGTTGTAGTTCTCATTGATTTCCATGAATTGTTTAAGTTCTTCTTTGATTTCCTGGTTGACCCAAACATTCTTGAGCAGAGTGGTCTTTAGCTTCCAAGTGTTTGAATTTCTTCCAAATTTTTTCTTGTGATTGAATTCCAGTTTTAAAGCATTATGGTCTGGGAATATGCAGGGAATAATCTCAATCTTTTTGTATTGGTTGAGACCTGATTTGTGACCCAGTATGTGGTCTATTCTGGAGAAAGTTCCATGTGTGCTCGAGAAGAATGAGTATTCTCTTGTTTTAGGGTAGAATGTTCTGTATATATCTATGAGGTCCATCTGGTCCAGTGTGTCATTCAAAGCTGTTGTTTCTTCGTTGATTTTCTGCTTAGATGAACATGGAGGACATTAGGAGAAGGAAGGGAAAAATGAATGGGGGGAAATCAGAGGGAGAGATGAACCATGAGAGACTGTGGACTCTGAGAAACAATCTGAGGGTTTTAGATGGGGGGTGGGGTGGGGGATGGGTTAGCCCAGTGATGGGTATTAAGGAGGTCATGTACTGCATTTGGAACTGGGTGTTATATGAAAACAATGACTTGTGGATCACTACATCAAAAACTAATGATGTATTGTATGGTGACTAACATAACATAACAAAATAAAATTAAAAAAAAAATTCTGTGCTGTCTAACCAGTGGCTTCTTGGGATGGGGAATAATAAAGCGTCTGTGCCCAGTTTGTTCCAATGGTGCCTAACCTTCCATGCCCCACATGTCCTAGAGATGAGAGAGTCAGCTTCCTCCCTGTTCAAAACCACTTTCAGATCCATAAACTTATACTCTTGAGTAACATTCTAGAGATGTTCTTTATCTGAAATCATCCAAACATTTTCTGATTGCAAGTTTTCAACCATTTCTCTATTATATCCAATACAGTATTTACCTTTTACAGAATTGGCTGCTTCTGTTTTCACTAATTTATAAATTCCTTCATTCCTTCCTTTCCATACTTATCTAGTTTCAATTTTAGGATTATTTAACTTGAACCATTTTCTTGCCAGTTTTGGAATCCCTCCTATTTTCCTGCCCATGACCTCATGTCATTTCCTCACGTTGACCTGGGAAATCATCAACACTAAATCAAATAGATGTCTGACTTTTGTGTACATAGGGGCTACTGAGTGATACTCCAAACACACACACACACACACACGTGCACACACACATACACTTACACATGCACACATTAAAATAAAGGTATCTCCACAGATTTGTAGCCTTATATCTTAGCTAGTCACTCAGTAATTAATGGCCAAGAGTCTCATTATTTCTATGTAACTGTCTCCTCTCTTACACAGTACAAATGTTTATATTTCCTATCCTCTTCAAATGTTCTAAGCAAAAACTTTGATTTTTTACTCTTAGCAGATAACTTCCTCTCCTAAGTGATAAGACTTTCTTATTTTCTTACAAACAGCATAAACTATCTCCATGTCATTTTTTTCTTTCCAGTTATTAGGATAAAGGTATGTATAAGGGACAGATTAGTTAAATTGTGGTAAGAAACAATCTTTGAATCTTAGTTGCTTAAACAATGAAGGGGGCTAAATTTCTACCTTCTCCATTTCTTTCTTCCCAGACACAGTTCTTCAGTAGGATTGTTTACTTGCTACTTCAGGCCCATTGTTCTTTGGAACACAGCCACACCCATTCACTGTGTATTGTCTATGACTGTTTTCACACCACGGTGACAGAGCTCAGTAATTGTGGTAGAGACACTACGCTCCACAAAGTTGAACAAACTTACTGTGTGTCCCTTTACAGAGAAAGTTTGTGCAACCTGCTCCAGGAGGTTCGAGGATAAAATCTAGTAATTAAATCAGAATAAATCTTTAGTAAAAGGCGAAAGTTTTATAGGATCTGAAGAGAAACCAGAGTATATGTGCTATGGTGAGCGCTGTGAATTGTGTAAGACTGTTGAATCATAGACCTGTACCTCTGAAACAAATAACATTGTATGTTAAAAAAAAGAAGATAGTAGGAAGGGAAAGATGAAGGGGGGAAATTGGTGGGGGAGATGAACCATGGGAGACTATGGACTCTGAGAAACAAACTGAGGGTTCTTGGGAGGGGGTTGGGGGGATGGGTTGGCCTGGAGATGGGTATTAAAGAGGGCACATATTGAATGGAGAACTGGGTGTTATATGCAAACGATGAATCGTGGAACACTACATCAAAAACTAATGATGTAATGTATGGTGATAAACATAACATAATAAAATTTAAAAAATAAAAAATATAAATAAATAAATAAGAATAAATAATACTTGTTGAATACTTACTCTTGAGTGTTAAATGAGGAAAGTGAATCTTTCCATGACTAATGAAGTAGAATGAGAAGGCAGCCCAGGCTTCAGATCCTGCTTGATTAACCACATTCTAACTGGTAGTTGGTATCTGATTCCAAACTGTGTTTTACTTTGTAAATTTCCTTTACATAGTTGTTTATCTGAAAGAATCAAACATTTTTGTTCCTGTTTTTTTAGCCTTCTTTTAATTTCTAAGATACTTTAGTGTTGTGGATGTATTATTATTATTATTATTATTATTATTATTATTATTATTTAGAATTACTTAAGTGTTCATTTTAATAATCAATGAATTTTTCCAAGTCCATAAAAGAATGCTTTGGTACTGTTTTTAGGGTATATGTAAAGTCAATGAGCCCTCATATTAGCTGCTTTTCTTCAGTGTATAAGTTTTGATTATCGGTCTGAGTTTGTTACCTGTGAAGTGTTTATTTCCATCCTATTGATGGATAACCTAGACCATCCAGTAACTTTACCTATGATATCACTTCATAGTAATTTATGATATTTATAGTATATTTATGATTATTTCAGTCATAGGGACATAGTATATAGAAGTTTTCCATTAATGTTTTTAAATGACAAAACTACCAATGAAATTAAGCTCCATGAACTCTTATTTTCTGTTTATATAATTTAACTTCTGAATTGTTGAGTGTAGTTTAAAATGGAAGGGCTTTGCAAATGTTTTAGATATCACATGAAAGCTCAATAAATCCAAAATGTTGTATACAGTCTACTGACAAGATTTTGTACAGACCGTCAGAATGTAAGTTCAAGAAGAAAACAAAGGTGAGGGAAGGAAACTTTCTGTTTTGCAAATTTCAGCTCTATTTTTTTTTTTTATCTGTTCCTATTCAAATGTGCTAAAGACTGACAGCTTTTAAAGTTGTTTATACTCATCCTGGAACTCCAGAATTCATTATGTGGTAGATTGGATGATTGTATCTAATTCTCCATTCATGTTTATAATGTAATTACAGATCCATGCCCTTTGCATGGTGAATTTACAGGGCTTTCTTCTAGAATACCCAGAGTAAACTTTCCTGCCCCTTTTAATGTTGGGCTTATGTTTTGCGCTCTCCAGTAGAATGCAAGCAGAAATAATGCACACAGAGCCTCTCAGTGTGTATGAGTAATCTGACTTGACTTTTCAGAGCTTCTGGTCTCTGCCTTGAAGAGAAGTATGTTACAGGTAGCCACTCACCATGCATTATAGAATGAAAGCACATGGATAAACCTAAACTAGTATATCTCCACTTTTGTTTATTGACTTTCTCTAAGGAAACTTTTTAGACATTTTTTTTCCTAAATGTCTTTTCCCACACATGAAATTTTAATACCACAAGTATACTATTTTTGTTTCTATATTGTGGCCCTTTGGAAGAACACAAATCATCATAATATCTAAAATCCCACACACGTATCAAGAACCAATTTTTACCCTAGCGGAGTTGATATCACTTCCATTGGCAATGCACACTTTAAACCCAACCTTAAGCCAGGAATCCATGCTTGCCCGTCCAAGACTGATAATACTTGCCAAACCATAGCTGACAGATAGTCCCAAGATTGTGAAATAATGTTTTATTGTAGGCCGCTGAAACTTAGACTTGTTATGTTGCATTTCGGCAGGTAACACTAATATATCAGCCTTTATTATACCAATATTCATTTATTTACAACCTGTAGAGCACCAAACACTATGCATGATAGTGGATACAAAAGTAGAGCTTATGGCTTAGAAGACACATAATAATTAAATAAATACAATGACAACTGATATGTTAATCAGATAGGAAAATTTTAGCAGAACAGAAACAGTCTAAGAAGAACTTTTAAACAAAGGCCTTAGCAATGTGCAGGTAGGTTCTGATGTTAGAAGATTACAGAGTTTGAGAAAATTATGTGTAAATTTTCTGAAGTTAGAGTAAGACTCACTCAAATGGAGAGGAAAATAGTGAAAGATGAGTCAGGATAGAAATGGGGACTTCTTAAGGCAAACTGTGGAGTTCTAATTTTATCCTGTAGCCACCATGGCAAGGCATTGACAAAGTGATTTTTAATATGGAGATTGTATACCCATCATCATACATCAATGTATGAGCCTCAGTTCTATGAATTTCCTGATTTTTATATGAAAAATTATGTTTCATAAGTATTTTCTTCTTATTTTTTAGAAGGTCCAAACCTTTAACACATCTTCTCAAAGGTGACTCAGCTAAGATTAAGATATATTCTTATTTGTTGAGAAGGTTCAAACCTTTAAAACACCCGTTAATACTGACCCAGCTAAGATTAAGTCACACTTAATCAAAAGATTTGTGTGTGGGATTATAATATTGAATTTTGTGTTCTAGAAAGATTTAAGACAGAGAAATGAGTCAGCAGGGAGTGAAAGTCACGGGAAAGGTGAGGATGGGGGCGCCTGGGTGGCTCAGTTGTTAAGCGTCTGCCTTCGGCTCAGGTCATGATTCCAGGTCCTGGGATCGAGCCCCGCATTGGGCTCCCTGCTCCGCGGGAAGCCTGCTTCTCCCTCTCCCACTCCCCCTGCTTGTGTTCCCTCTCTCACTGTGTCTCTCTCTCTGTCAAATAAATAAATAAAATCTTTAAAAAATAAATTAATTAATTAAAAAAAAAAAAAAAGAAAGGTGAGGATGACAGAAATTATAGAGATGCCAGTAAGTAAGTGGAGAATTTAGAGACATATTTAGGAAAGAAGATTGCTAAGACTTGGTAACTTTATATCTAGGGACATTGGGGAAAGTTGGAGGGGATGAGTAAATAACTCCATGTTTCAAGTTTGGGAAACTGGAGGAATGGCAGTAGCATTGCTGTGTAAGAGCAGAATTTGAGACCAGGATGTTACTAACATGGCTGGAGTGAAAACCAAATTTGAGTAGGCTCAGAAGGATTCCTATGTAGCCCCTTTCCTATCCATAGGGCAGCACAAGCTCATCAATCCTAAGAGAGTCATCTAGAGACCAAAGAAGGTACTGGGAAGGTTATATGTACTTTACCACCAAGTGGAGCATTTCCCTGAACTAGCTAAATTGTTATCTCTTCTCAAGTTAAGTGAGCCTTGTATTCCTGTGCATCTCACATTTGCTGACCTGCTGGAAGCTGTAGGAGGGTCTTTTGCATACCTCCACATCCCATCCTGTCTCTCAAAGCCACAGGATTTTTAATCTCTGCTCCATTAATATCTTAGACTTCTATGTTGCTTACTACATACCTACCATACTATTTATGAACTGTGTCTTTAACTTCCCTCTGTCTGTTATGTGACTAAATTTATTTAACTTTTATAACTCCCATTAATCCTCTGAAAATTTAATTTGACAACTTCAGGCTAGGCTATGAGCTTCACCCTTATCCATTAATAATAAATCATTTGTACTTTTATGGCTGAAGTGAAAATGTTATATTGCTTAATTTCAATTTGTCTGCTATTCTCTCTAAACTGTGGTCATCTTAAGTGCAGATACCTTGTCTAATTTACTCGTTTTTGCATCTCTAGGGCACACTGTACTGCCTGAGAAACAGGTATTTCCTATTTGTCTTATTAAATGAATGAAGAGATGAGTTGCTGTTAACAAAGTGGCCTAATATATCTTTCTCATCACATTCACCTTCTGAAATTCTACCCAGACTCCACCTTCTTTAAGTTCTTCAAGGCTTCGCAGTTCCTCCTTATCTCATCCATTTAGCTGCTATATAAAATACCCCAGGTAGCTTACAAACGACAGGACTTTGTTGCTCACAGTACTGGATCTGGAAGTTGAGATTAGGATGCCATTATATACAGGCGAGGGTCCTCTCCCATCAAAGACTTCTTACTATGTCACCACACAGTATAAGGAGTGAGCACACTCCCTTGGGGATTCTTTTATAAAGGCATTAATCCCATGCATAAGGACCCCATCTTCATGACCCAGTCATCTCCTAAAGGCCCCATATACTAATAACCCCTCACTTTTGGGGGATAGGATTTCTTTTTTTTTTTTTAAGATTTTATTTATTTATTTGAGAGAGAGAGAGACTGAGAGAGATAGCACATGAGAGGGGGGAGGGTCGGGAGGGTCAGAGGGAGAAGCAGACTCCCTGCCGAGCAGGGAGCCCGATGTGGGACTCGATCCAGGGACTCCAGGATCATGACCTGAGCCGAAGGCAGTCGCTTAACCAACTGAGCCACCCAGGCGCCCTGGGGGATAGGATTTCAACATATGAATTTTGGAGGGATATAAACATTGAGACCATAGCTTTCTTTGTTAGAATTAACCTCTCTTTAGCTATAATCTTATATCAAATTTAGACTCTATACTGGGAGTTATTATAATATGACTCCACTAAGACTTATTATAGTCTGACTCATTAAAAAAATATATATGTAATTTTTTATTCATTCAGAATACAAATTATACACATTTTTGTTCACCTCTTCACAGTGATATACACAGACCTTTGCAAATTGTACACTCAATAATCAAAGCTCAGTATACATAAATACATAATTTTGCATGTGAGAATCAATATATTGCATTTATATTTTGAATTGTTCATAAAAATATTTTGGCTAACTCTATTAGATTTTAGAAGCCTTTGTTATAACTTTAAAGAAATTCTGATTTATTTACCATTAATAATTTGATTCCTGCCATGTCATTGATAATGTGTCCATTTTTATATTAAATTGAAGCTTTAGTGCATTGTATGTTTTTAAAAGATTTATTTATTTATTTGAGAGTGAGCAAGAGAGAGAGAACAGAAGCAGGAGGGCAGAGGAAGTGGGAGAGGGAGAAGCAGACTCCCCACTGATCAAGGAGCATGACATAGGGCTCCATCCAGGACTCCAGGATCATGACCTGAGCTGAAGGCAGACGCTTAACTGATTGAGCCACCAAGGCACCCCTGTGCACAATATTTTTATGGTAGAAACTGGGAACCAAGTTGATCCTTTTGTTTTTTCAGATATGCTCTCAATATCACAGTTGCTATCAATAACTTTACATGCAATTTGTCACAGAAGTTTTATTCCAGATACCTATTTAAAAAATTCTTAATAGAAGTCAAGGAACACATGAAACTTTCTTTTAGCAGTGAACAAGGATCATCCAAAACTTTGCTGAGATAGTTTAACTAATTGGTGCATTTCTTTAAAGACTATCTTTTTCAGTTTCTTGTGCAGAATTTTTTCCTCTCTCTTTGGTACATAAATCCACATTCTCATGCATTACTTAAATTTGGCACTTTGGAAACAAGTGAATTTCTCACAGTAGGAAGCTGAGTTTTCCTGGAGTAAAGGATCTATAACATAAGCTTTGTGAAAACACATAACTTCTTCTACAAGCTCAAACCATTTAATGAATAAAACATGAAGCTCGTAAAGGATGGTGCATTGCCCTTTAGCTAGGGACTTCAAAACTGTTGTCTAGAAGAGACTGCCATTTTTTCTAACCTTTTTGAAAGACTTAGTTCTGCAAATCTATCTCCTCTATATTCCCTTTTATGTCATTTCAACCAGTCTTTTATTTAATTGTATTTCATTGTCATTCAATAAATCACAAATGTAGTTATTGCTGTATTTTCAAACTATAAAGGAAAGAAGCATCTTATTTATGTCTATTAAAGCTGCTAGTAGTCATAGAAAACTATGCTTTCCTAGAGACTGCCTGAGTATGGTTTTGTGACCTATACAATATACTTAGTGACAAATCTCTGCCTTCTTTTTAGTTCCTATTCACACTTGAATTTTAAAAAAAGATTAAAAACAAAAAACATATTTTTGGCATATCATTACAAAAACCATTAATCCAGATACTGATTAAACTCTGAAAGGAGATAAAGGACCCTGACTTTAATGTGTGTTCCTGCACAAAATCTCCCTGGGCTCATCAACTCTGACAGTTTTACTAGGCTCCATTAACCATTAGTTAAATTAGCCATAACTTTTTAACATTATTGGCTAATTGCTTTGTGATTCTGAGGTAACTCCAGAGTACACTAAAACTTCATACCAATACGATACGCTTTTACTTCACAGTGTGATATTACACTATTGAAATCCTATTCAACAACTGGTTTTCAGGGTGTCGTAGAACTTCCTGCAGAATCATACATAGAACAAGAACTAGAGAATTTAGTAAAGCAATTCATTATTTGGTTCATTTGCACATACAATTATTATCCTTAAAGGTTACTAATGCTCTAAAAAAGCATTCTTTTGAAAGCATTCTATGAGTACCTGAAGTAAAACGGCTATTGATGAGGGATAATTTTTTCTTATATTGCTATTGAATTTAATTATCTTCTTTTGAAATTTGCCTGTCATTTGGAACTCTACATAAAATGAATAATTGAACATAATTAAACTCTTGTGAGTGCAAGAAGAGAAATTGCACCCATATTTTTCATTCATGTGTCCATTTACTCATTTGCGCTACAAATTATTAAAGACATATAATAATATAGATGCTAGTTTGGACTCTTCAGTTGTGTTTGTCTTGAAGAACATGATGTATTCTGTATACATAAACTGTATATTTTAACTATTTGGGAAAATACGTATTTTTAGTATGTATCTGCTAGATAAATTAGGATGTTAAATACACAAATGGAAAATATATAAATCTAATTATAATTTTTAAGTTTTAAATCATTGTTTTTCATAATTTTCCAGCCAAATCAACCCTTTTGTTTTTTCTCATATATAGTCAACAAATATTTATTTTTCCAGATTTACTGAGCTATTATTGACATGATATTATATAAATTTAAGGTACACAGTGTGATGATTTGATACATGTATATATTGCAAAATTACCATAATAAGGTCACCAAAATAAGGTTATTACCTTACTACCACAATAAGGTTATAACATATCCATCACCTCACAGTTCCTTCTGTGTGTGTGTATGTGTGTATGTGTGTATGTGTGTGTGTGTAAGAGCTTTTAAGATCTACTCTCTTAGCAACTTTCAAGCATATAATACAATATTGTTAACTATAGTCTTCACGCAGCACATTAGAGCTCCAGAACTTATTCATCTTATAACTGAAAGTATGTCCCCTTTGACCAACATCTCCTCATTTTTTCTACCCCCAACTTTCTGGCAATCACCAATCTACTCTGTTTCTATGAGTCTGACTTTCCATGTCTAAGTGAGATCTTACAGTAACAATGAATATTTATTGATTGTCTATTACATGGCAGAGAAAAATATAAAAACTGAAAATATATAGCAGTGAATAAAACAAGTTCTTGGTCTCACAGAGTAGTGGGAGAAAATCATGAAAACACAAATAAATTCCTACTTATATATTGACTGGTGTTATGAAGGAAAATAAAAGAAGTAAATAGAATAGTGACTGCTAATGGGGTTTTTGAAGAAGAGGTATTTTTTGAAGGATGGTCAGGGAAGGTCTCAGTCTTAATATTACATCTGAGCAGAGACCTGCCTGAGAGGTATGAGGAAGAGAGCTTTGTGGGTAATTAAGAAGAAATTCCAAAAATGTAAATGACCTGAAGCCTGAGCTTCTTGGTGGTTTAAAAAAAAAAAAAAGTCAGGCATATTGGTGGAGTAGAGTAATACGTTGCATGAGGAAAAATAAGTAAAAGGTGTGGTAAGAGGTGCTGGGGAAAGGCAAGTGGAGAGAGGCAGAATGTGTGGATACCCTAAAATACATTTACTGTTTGTTTTTTAAGTGAGATGTGAAGCTCCCAAAAGATTTTTTAACTTTTAATTTTAAAATAAATTTAGATTTACAGAAGAATTGTACAGATAGAATTGAGGGTTTCCACACACCTTTCCCCAGTTTCCTCTAATGTTAACAACTTAAATAAGCACAATACTTTTATCAAAGTTAAGAAATTATCACTGGCACAATGCTATCATTTACAGACTTTAAGCTACAGACTTTATTCAGATTTCCCCATTTGGCTCACTAATGTGCTTCTTTCTGTTTCAGGATTCAATCCAGTATACCATGTCGCATGTATTTGTCATGTCTTCTCCAATCTGTGGTAAGTGACCATTCTTCATTTTCTTTCATGACCTTGACATGTTTGAAAAATACTGGCCAGGTAATTTGCAGAATGTCACTCAATTGCTGTTTGTCTGATGTTTCCTCGTGATTAGACTGAGGTTATGAATTTGGGGGAAAATACTGGCAAGGTGACATGCCCTTCTTGTAGCATCCTATCCAGGGAAACATATCAACATGAGGTATTATTAGTGTGATATCAATCTTGATTATTAGCAGAGGATTGATGTGACCTGACCTAGGTTTAGAAACTATCTGCTGGCTACTTGTTTGAGAACAGATTGTAGGGGGACAAGGGCATAGCAGGGAGACCAGGTAAGATGCTGTTGTAATAATCCAAATGGGAGATGATTGTGGTTTGTACAGGGATGCTAGTAATGGAGGTGATAAGAAATGGTGGCATAGATTCCAGGATGAATTTTTCATGGATCCTTGAAGGAATACCAGCAGGATTTGCTGATGGTTTATAAATAAGGAGAAAAGGATATTAGCAAGGATTTCATCCTGAGCAACAGGAAGAATGAGGCTGTCATTTACTGACATGGGAATGCTTGTGGTGGGAACAGATGGCAATACAAGTAGAAATTTGGTTTTAGACATGTTAATTTTGAGGTGCCTACTCAGTGTCCAGGTGGAGTTGTTTTATTGAGTGTGTCGTATGACTTTGGAGTTTGTATTTGAGCCAGTAATGTTCATTTAGGAGTCATTTGTGGATAAATCATATTTAAAGCCATAAAACTACATGACGTCACCTAGATAGTGAAAATGGGGAGGCCCAAGGATTGAAACTCAAAACATTCCACATGCATAGTATTGTTTATTCTCTTCTTAGTGGCAAATAAGATGTTGTAATATGTTACCATGATACTAGGAATAATCATTTTGTTTATTTAACAACTATTTGTTGACTGCCTACTATGGGCCTGACACAGTGGCGAACAAGTCATGAACAAGTCTCTGTTCTCAGAGCACTTGCATTCTAGTAGTAGAGAACAAAAAAGTCAGCCAAAAATGACTAATGTATTAAAAGAATATGTCACTTAGGGGTAAGTACAATGGTGGAAATAAAATAGAGAGCAGAGAAAAGTACTATGTTGTCCAAGCAGGCCCTAGAGGGTGACATTAAACTGAGACCTTAATGTCAAGGAACCCCCTGTGAGAAAATGTAAGTGGGGTAGACCCAAGACACATAATTTTTGATGCCAACAAATCAACTTCTAGGAATTTATTCTATGGGTATGCTAAAGTACAAGGATCTTCAATGAAGAATTTATATTACCAAGGAGGGAAAATACTTGAAATGTTTGATTTGTATTACTGTGGAACCAGATAAGTAATTATTAGTTACATGGAACACATAGTAGTATCGTGGGATATATGCCACAATACAGCCACTCAATAGAGTGAGGTATAACTTTGTTAATACGAAAACATTCTTTAGGTATGAAACAAAGTCACTTAACATTATGCATGTTATAATCTCATGTACATTTTTTATTGAGAATAAAGACTATAGAATTATATAATATTTCTCAAGGAAGCAAAAAAAAAAAAAGGTTAATGAGTATTCATGGGGCGCCTGGGTGGCTCAGTCGTTAAGCTCTGCCTTTGGCTCAGGTCATGATCCCGGGGTCCTGGGATCAAGCCCCACATCGGGCTCCCTGCTCCGCGGGACGCCTGCTTCTCCCTCTCCAACTCCCCCTGCTCGTGCTCCCCCTCTTGCTGTGTCTCTCTCTGTCAAATAAATAAATAAAATCTTAAAAAAAAAAAAAAGAGTATTCATGAGAAAAAAAAAAAGGCCACATTTTACTCTTCCTTTGAAAGTCTCTGATTAATTTCGAAGTTTCCATGTATATCAATTATAGTTTTTTTTTTTTAAAGATTTTATTTATTTATTTGAGAGAGAGAGAATGGGAGAGAGAGAGAGAGCACAAGAGGGGGGAGGGTCAGAGGGAGAAGCAGACTCCCTGCTGAGCAGGGAGCCCAATGCGGGACTCGATCCCGGGACTCCAGGATCATGACCTGAGCTGAAGGCAGTCGCTTAACCAACTGAGCCACCCAGGCGTCCTTCAATTATAGTTTTAATATAACTCTGAACAGATTAACTTAAATAAGAAATACTGTTGAAACTGTAGGCACCTCCATTTTATTTTTTATTTTTATTTATTTATTTATTTATTTATTTATTTTTTGCACCTCCATTTTAGCACTGATTTTTTTTCTGAATACTTTGTTTCTTTTTATCCATTTGTTTTCTTTTTAAACCCCATTCACAGAGCCCGGTCTCCAAAGTGGTCTTAGAAAGCCTCCAATCCTCACACTCTTTTCTCCAACCCAATCAAATCTAATATTTTTTATTCTTATATAATCCAGTTTGCATCATGTCAATAATGCTAGTGAGGAGCAGATTGTAATTGGTTAGTGAGTGATGGGATAGAACAGGGAGAGCAATCCAGGGTGTTAGAGAGAGCAAGGTTAACCTAGGCATACATATTGAAAATAGAAGAAGGGTAAGGAGTTAGAAGAATAATTTGAAAAAAGTGGGAGGGGTTAAACTGACAATACATGTAAAGAAGAGATTCAGAAAAAAATGTGGACATGAGATATAGAAAATGTATTTCTATTGTTTTTTCCTAGGAAAATGAAATCTAAGGTTCAAAGGGTTGAAGATGGGAAAGTATCAGAAAATATTGCAATTCAAGTTGCCCAAATGTGTGACTGCCAAAGTGGGATGGGGATGAGTTTCTCCATAAATCCCCATGCAGGAATTCACAATGTATATTTTTATGTTATAGGTAATTCTCCTCTCTCAGGGAAACAGAGTATTCTGTGATTGGAAACTTCCCAGTGGGGACAGTGAGTTCTGATCAAGCCACTGTGCTGGTAATAAATATTAGTCAAGTAGGTTCTGCAAACTATCAGCAGCTAAGTGAGCTCTGCAGCTTCCCTAAGATGCTCTGCTGATTGATGCATATTTTGCAATTCTTCAACCCCTGTGCCTAGGCCAGGGTCAGCAGTAGTACACTTAAGAAAAGTGAGCTGATGCTATTAACAAGAGATATGCTTAAGGTAGCTGAGGTTCATTGCATTACTTCTAGTATACTTATGGGTCTCCAGAGATTTATGTTTTTATTTTTTTCCTAGTTTCATTTTTTTTAAATGCTGAAGTATATGTGAGATTTGGCATGTAAATAATGGAGATTTTTAATAGTTGATTAAGTTTCTTATCTTAATTATATATTTCTAATATTCTTTGTAGTTCACAGTACTTTGCTCAAATTGTATTTCTTTCTGCCTATGAAGAATATCAAATAGCTGACAGCTGAAGATTCAAATGGTACAGAGAGTCAGATAATTAAAAGAACAAAGAGACTATTTTAAAGCACATCCTTGGGTGCCTGGGTGGCTCAGTTGGTTAAGCGACTGCCTTCAGCTCAGGTCATGAGCCCAGGGTCCTGGGATCGAGTACCACAGCAGGCTCCCCCTGCTCTGCGGGGAGCCTGCTTCTCCCTCTGCCTCTGCCTGCCACTTCCCTGCTTGTGCTCTCTCTCTCTCTCTCTGTCAAATAAATAAATAAAATCTTAAAAAAAAAACAAAAACAAAAACACATCCTTAAGTGAGTAGTAAAGAAACCCAATACTTAAACAGAATCGCAATAAAAAAATTTTTATTCATGGAAAGCACTATGTAAGATTGAGCTTTATGGAAACTTTGTTATAAGAATATGTATAGATGATTTCACTACAGCTAGTTTTCATTTGAAAGAAACTATAATTTTTCAGAGTAATTGTTTATAAGTAGCTCTTGGTCTCATCTAGGATTTGTAAAAGTAGAAAATTATTTTTAGGCATTTTGGTTAATGGACATATTTTTTCTAATACACAAAGTACTGTTTACAGAGTTAATTTATTTTTGATCTGAAATGGAAGTTTACCCAATATTTCAAGTGAAAGTAAAATGCTACAAGTAATCCACTAATCCTCCTAATTTAAGAATTTGTAGAAAATGCATTATCTACTAGAGCAACCAAAATTCATATCCTATCGAGATCCCACTGAGAAACAAAAAATTAAATTGTTTGTCCTTTGATTTAATTACAATCTCTGATGGGTCTCATATTTTTTTGTATGTGTACTATTTAACAATTATAACCCAAGTGTCAGTAGCTTTTGTCAGTAGACATGCCATTTCTTTCAATACACATTTAAATGGCTACTGCATTTGCAATCTCTTGTTTCTTAAATACTGGCAAGATATTTGTAAAAATAAACAAAAAAGCCATGCAATCATTTCTCTTAATAGGATATATTACAAAGGTGTAAAATATATTCCAATCATTAAAATCAAATCAGAGGTGTTTTTTTTTTTTAATATGATGAAACATTATAAGACTTTGCAATTACTAAAACCAATATGCTTTATACAAAACAAGCACAATCATAGCTTAAAGTACTCATTAATACTCAAAATACCCATCAATGATATTTTGGGGATCCATAATAGAAGAATGGTGGTTCTTCAGATTAGTAGTGTCAGCATCACCTGAGAACTTTATAAATACAAATTTTAAGCCCCACTTTAGACCTATTGAAACAGAAACTCCAGGGGCAAGCACAGCAATGTGATATAGTCTAAATTTTGACAATTATTAACATAAAAGAGGAAAGATGTACCACTACAGTTAGACATGTAAGGTAATTCAGATGATAAAACCAATTGGACCTACCTGATTGTTATCAGTAGGAATCTTTCTTCTGAAATAATCCAGGTTGTATAGACTAATAGGATTTAAGTAGGTAGTTCAAATATTTTAATCTGTACAATCCAATCAGTGTCATTGTTCCATAAGTCTCCTTAGATCTTTTTTTATCATATCCATCTAGCTTTCAGGATGCTTGCACTTCCAACAGCCAGCACCTGTGTTTTTGTCTGGAGATAATCTCAGCCTGCCTAAACTTGTCTGCCTCACCCTAGTTGGACATTTATGGAAATTTAGAGCACCTAATTTCACCTTGAGCAGGTATAACCAGTAACTGTGGTGTGTAAATGTTCCATCTGTCTTGGTTTTCCTAAAGATATTCTAAAAAATGACTCACACTGTCTGCAGTTCTCCCCTGTGGAACCCAGTTACCCTCCATGAGTCTTTGCTCAGAAGCCCACCTGTGCTCATTTTTTTTCTTCCCAGTTTCACTTCTCTCCTCCCCACCAGTTATTCCAGTAGGAATCACTCCTACTATCTTTCTGTCGCATGAATGCTTATCTCAGGATTTACTTCTGGGTAACTCAAACTGAAACAGATTATATCCTTACCTATGTGAGTAAAAACAGTAGGTTTTGTACTGAAATAGTGAGAGACATTCTCAACATCATTTGATCTTTTGCCATGACACTGTATTTCCATCACTTTTTTTGTGTATATGACTTTGATTTACATAGATGTCATTGTTCAGACAGGTTTAGATATACAGAAAAATATTGAGAAGACAGTACAGAGAGTTGGGGATAAAGCAGTGAACCAGACATACCAGGTCTAAATTATCAAGAAAATTAAATTTTAATGGAGAGGGTCAAATAAAAAAGAAGTAAATAAATGCATACAAATATAATTTCATATAGTAATAAGTGCTACAAAGAAAGCAAAGTTGTAAAAATACAGTAGTCATTAGAAAACTGGACAACTTTGAAGAGGATGATCTGTATAAATCCTTCTGTGCAGCATCATTGGAGTTGCCACCTGAATTGTGTGTGGCCGTGGGAAGAGGTGGCCATGGGAAGATCTGAGCAATGAAGTTGTAGGCAGAGGGAACAGCAAGTCCAAAGGGCCTAAGGCATATCTGATGTATCTGGAAATAGCAAAAAAGCCCAAAGTGTCTAGAAGGCAAAGGGAAGAGGAGTGTCAGATAAGGGAGGAGACTTATGCCGAAGTAAATCCCATGAGGTTGTCAGGAAGGAAAAAGCAGTATTGAATTTATTCTAAATGGAACAAGAAATCATTTGATATTAATAATTAGAGGATGTAATACAAAGGTACCATATGAGGTGATTAACTTTTAAAAATGTAATTCTGAAGAATGGATTGGGACATATAAAGAAGGAGTAAAAGAGGAGACTGGATGGATGCCCCATTTATTTTCTCAACTACCTATAGTTCTTGGTTCTAATTTGTAGGGTTATTTCTATATTTCTTCTTAGAATAGGAGCCATTTATGTTCAGGGGCCAAGTTTAATAATGTTTTCTTCTTCAGGTGATAAACACTGTGTTTGATACAGTAATATTCATTGTCAAAAAAAGGAATGAATAATTTCCAAAAACTAAGAGCTATTTAACACCAACATCAACTTTTTATTTTATTTTTTTTATTATGTTATGTTAATCACCATACATTACATCATTAGTTTTTGATGTAGTGTTCCATGATTCATTGTTTGCATATAACACCCAGTGCTCCATTCAATACGTGCCCTCTTTAATACCCATCACGAGGTTAACCCATCTCCCCAACCCCCACCTCTCTAGAACCCTCAGTTTGTTTCTCAGAGTCCATAGTCTCTCATAGTTCGTCACCCCTCCGATTTCCCTCCCTTCATTTTTCCCTTCCTACTATCTTCCTATTTTTTTAACATATAATATATTATTTGTCTCAGAGGACACATCTGTGATTCAACAATCTTACACAATACACAGTGCTCACCATAGCACATACCCTCCCCAATGTCTATCACCCAGACACCCCATCCCTCCCACCCCCCACCACTCTAGCAACCCTCAGTTTGTTTCCTGAGATTAAGAAGTCCTCATATCAGTGAGGTCATATGATACATGTCTTTCTCTGATTGACTTATTTAGCTCAGCATAATACCCTCCATTTCCATCCACATCTTTGCAAATGGCAAGATATCATTCCTTTTGATGGCTGCATAATATTCCATTGTATATATATACCACATCTCCTTTATCTATTCATCTGTTGATGGACATCTTGGCTCTTTCCATAGTTTGGCTATTGTGAACATTGCTGCTATAAATATTGGGGGGCACATACCCCTTTGGGTCCCTACATTTGTATCTTTGGGGTAAATACCCAGTAGTGCAATTGCTGGGTCATATGGTAGCTCTATTTTCAACTTTTTGAGGAACCTCCATACTGTTTTCCAGAGTGGCTGCCCCAGCTTGCATTCCCATCAACAGTGTAAGAGGGTTCCCCTTTCTCTGCATCCCTGCCAACATCTGTCATTTCCTGACTTGTTAATTTTAGCCATCTGACTGGTGTGAGGTGGTATCTCATTGAAGTTTTGATTTGGATTTCCCCGATGCCGAGCGATGTTGAGCACTTTTTCATGTGTCTGTTGGCCATTTGGATGTCTTCTTTGGAAAAATGTCTGTTCATGTCTTCTGCCCATTTCTTGATTGGATTATTTGTTCTTTGGGTGTTGAGTTTGATAAGTTCTTCATAGATTTTGGCTACTAAGGAAATTGAAGCAGTAATCAAAAATCTCCCACTAACAAGAGCTCAGGGCCAGATGGCTTCCCAGGGGAATTCTACCAAACATTTAAAGAAGAATTAATACCTATTCTTCTGAAATTGTTCCAAAAAATAGAAATGGAAGTAAAATTTCCAAACTCATTTTATGAGGCCACCATTACTTTGATCCCAAAACAAGACAAAGACCCCATCAAAAAGGAGAATTACAAACCAATGTCCCTGATGAACATGAATGCAAAAATTCTCATCAAAATACTAGCCAATAGGATCCAACAGTACATTAAAAGGATTATTCAACACGACCAAGTAGGATTTATTCCTGGGCTGCAAGGTTGATTCAACATCCACAAATCAATCAATGTGATATAATACATTAATAAAAGAAAGAACAAGAACCATATGACCCTCTCAATAGATGCAGAAAAAGCATTTGACAAAGTACAGCATCCTTTCTTGATCAAAATTCCTCAGAGTATAGGGATAGAGGGTGCATACCTCAATATCATAAAAGCCATCTATGAAAAACCCAAAGCGAATATCATTCTTAATGGGGAAAAACTGAGAGCTTTCCCTCTAAGGTCAGGAACATGGCAGGGATGTCCACTATCACCACTGCTATTCAACATAGTATTAGAAGTCCTAGCCACAGCAATCAGACAACAAAAAGAAATCAAAGGCATCCAAATTGGCAAAGAAGAAGTCAAACTCTCACTCTTTGCAGATGATATGATACTTTATGTGGAAAACCCAAAAGATTCCACCCCAACACTGCTAGAACTCATGCAGGAATTCAGTAAAGTGGCAAGATATAAAATCAATGCACAGAAATCAGTGGCATTCCTATACACCAACAACAAGACAGAAGAGAGAAATTAAGGAGTAAATCCCATTTACAATTGCACTCAAAACCGTAAGATACCCAGGAATTAAATCTAACCGAAGAGGCAAAGAATCTGTACTCAGAAAACTGTAAAGTACTCATGAAAGAAATTGAGGAAGACACAAAGAAATGGAAAGACGTTCCATGCTTATGGATTGGAAGAACAAATACTGTGAAGATGTTAATACTATCTAGAGCAATCTACACATTTAATGCGATCCCTATCAACTTTTTATTTTTAAAGGCAGATGGCTCAGCAAATGAAATGTCACTTTTTACCCATGTTTACCAGATCTATTGTATCATTAGATACTATATTTAATTTTCTCTCAGTCTTTTTTCCCCAATGAGTTTGAACAAAATCTGATGCCTCAAGCATGTTCTACTTGGCTTTATTTCTCAACTATTTGATAATCTTGGTATATTTTTAGTGATATCTCTGCTACTTTATTACATCCTTTTTAATATGTACATCTCAGAAGAAAATCAACATTCAAAAAATATTGGAAAAGGGGTAAAGACAATTGCATTGTATGGGGGCTCTTTATTTATACTCTACATTTGCATCTGAGAATCTTGACTGAATTCTTTCTTTTCACAATAGCTCTACCTTGTTGATGTTAAATTAAATGATTAATAATTTATCACCTTGAGTTTTATACCTTTATTATATATTTATACTTATATCCACTTATATTTAATTTAGATTTATAATCTTACCTTTCCACTGAATGTAAGTCTTAGCAGAGTATTATTAACTTCACATATTTTTAAGCGGCAAACTAATAAATGGTATAAATTTTAATTGTACTATATATTATAGCACTATTTTAAAAGTTTCTGTTTAATTTTAAAGGTCCAAAATTATTTTCTAAACAAATAAAAATCCCCATCCCCTTCTCATTTATTCCATTTAGATTTCCACATGGATTTCATGTAGCTGACCTTAGATATATTCAAAATAATGAAATACCAAGACTCAATAATCTACTAATTATCTTTATCCCTTCTGAGGTAGCTTACTTCCATTATTCATTACCATGGGAGTGATCTTTGCATAAAGTATGTACTCCTATAGACAAAAGAATATGTTAGTAAGGAGATAGCCATGTCTTAGTCCCTTTCCTCAAATGATCTTCCCAAAAGAGCATTTTATATTACTTGCTGAAAAATGACTTTGAGTATAAATTACTCTCTTTGAATTTTAAAAGTATTTGGTAGAAGTGTTGTAAATATTCTTGATCATCCGCAGGCGTCATAATAAGAATATATACCCCAGGATAATATCAGAGTAGCAGAGGTTTTCTGTTGTTTCTCAATGATTCCTATATTGGAAAAAAAATTATAAATAAATTTTTTCACTAAAATTTACAGTGAGAATTGCTTACCTAGATAATCTTGCCTATGTCCTTTATGAAAAAAAGTGAGATTTATTATTGAGCTATTTTTTTTTTTTTTTTTACTGTAGCTACCTAGAAACAGAGGCGCATTTTTAATACTAAATTCAGTCATGTTAGCACCCTTTGTTCCTTGTAAAATTATTAATTTGTTTCTAAAATTTTTTGGACTCACAAATTGTGTTCTGATCTAGATTTTTGTCCTGTTCTGTATTTAGATATTTTAATACAGTAAGTTGCCTAAAATCTTTTATCATTAATGGCATCCTATATATGATAAATACATGCATTACTTAATAGTTTAAGTTTATTGAAAAAAATTTTATAGCTACATTTTTGCCTCCGACTATATATCAGTTATATTCAAGGGTTGAATGCTTTGTATGTTATTTACCTAAGCTATGAGTAGTTATTAAAAAAAAACACACACACACTTTGAAAACAAGAGATATTTAAGGTTAAACAATTTATCTAAAGGAAATTGTATTGATGTAGTTGAATGCTCTGATTTCAAAGCAAAATCGACTTTGTGAGATTTAACTAATATTTAAATTGCTATTCAACCTGCTGATCAGCTGTGACCAAACATTATTTAAAAGCTGCTCAAGAAACTTAATATCAAGACAATATATCTAATAGCTAGAAATTAAAAATGGCCTGAAAATTCATTCTCAGAATTTATTTAATAAATTCATTTATTTAATAAATTATGATAAATCTACAGAATAGAAAAACTATTTAAAGATTTCATTATGGGGGGCACCTGGGTGGCTCAGTCATTAAGCATCTGCCTTCGGCTCAGGTCATGATCCCAGGGTCCTGGGATTGAGCCCCGCATCGGGCTCCCTGCTCAGCGGGAAGCCTGCTTCTCCCTCTCCCACTCCCCCTGCCTGTGTTCCCTCTCTCGCTGTGTCTCTCTCTGTCAAATAAATAAAATCTTAAAAAAAATAAATATTTCATTATGATGCAGTTTATATATTGACAAAGAACATTATTTAGGAAATAATTTAAAGAAGAACACTATCACAAAATTATATATGGAGCTATACATTTCACAAATGATACAATCAAATCAAGATGGCTCCAATTCTTGTCATGAATAGAAAAGAAAAAAGTCAATAACAGAAAATAAAATAAAATAAAAGACTTATTTGGAGGTTTACAGATCATTATTGAGTTATTTCCTTTTATATAATTGACTGACTTTCATGGTATAATGTTAGTAGGAGTTGAGAGGTGAATATTTTGAAAAAATTAATTTTAAACTTTGAGTAATGATCATTAGTGGAACAATGATGAACAAGACAAAATGTCAGTGGTTTAGAGACAACAGAAATTCACATACACAGAACAGTACACTGGCAGTGTCTCTGTTTGGCAGACCGCCTTTATCCACACAGTGATTCAGCAGTCCCAGCTCTTTTCATCTTGTGCTTCCACATTCTCCTAGGATTTGCTGTTCTCTTTATCCAGCCAGGAGAAGGGAGGAGAGAATTTGGAGAAACTGCAACAACTTCATCAAATCTGGTCCCACAATTGCAATATTTATTGCAATAATCTGTTCCCACAATTGCAAAGAAAACTCACTTCCATAGCTAATCAAGATACCAGAAGACTGGAGAATTTGGTTCTGAAACTGTGTAATGCTTTCCAGTGATGGTGCTACATTATAGGGTATCTGTCATGATGCTCACAGAGGAACTTGTGGTGAGCTTGTCCCATCACCCTCAAAGCCTTTTTTTTCCCCTCAGTAACCACCTCAAAGTCCTTTTTTATGGCATTTGGATAAACACACTGTTATCTGATTGAACATGTGGATATATTTTATGTACTTACCTCTTTTTTCAGAATTATCCATTCCTTGTTAGACCTTCTTGAAAGGAAACTTAAACCATCTTGGTTCAAATGCTCATTTTTTTAAATATTTATGTATTTATTTTAGAGAGAGAGAGGGAGAGAATATGAGCAGGAGGGACAGAGGGAGAGGGAGAGAGGGAATCTCAAGCCAACTCTGCGCTCAGAGTTCGAGGTGGGGTTTGATCTCAGGACCCTGAGATCAAGACCTGAGCGGAAACCAAGAGTTGGAGGCTTAACTGACTACACCACCCAGGTGCCCCGAAATGCTCATTTTATTGAAGAGAAAATTGAAACCCAGAGAAATTAAGTGACTTGCCTAAGGTCACACATTTCATTAGTAGCAATCCCATAATTAGAATCCATTTTTGTCTGATTTCCTTAGTACCTTACCAATCCTGATAATTTCAGCAAAGTATTAATTGGTTTAATGCACTGGTTTTCAAGTACTTAAAGCAGATCTACAATGTATTGGAGAATAATAATAATAATCCCTTAGGCAATTTGCATATGTTTTGTTTGATAGAAAAAAAAAATACTTTGTTACTTTTGGTATCCCTGAGGCAACCAACTATCTGTAACTATAGGGCTCTACAGAATTCAGACTATAAAGGACTAGCTCATTTCAAACATATAATCTTTAAATTATACATACCAAGACTATCATGTAATGGAATGTACAGAATGGAAGTTTTCTGCGTTGAGCTCCTCCAAAGCAGCCTATGAGTTGGAGATTAGTATGCAGACAGTTTATTAGGGACTGTTCTTGGTATAAACACCTCTGAAGGGACAGGAGGGAAGCAGGATTAAAAATGGGGAGAAGTATACTGCATTATAGACACGCAAAGGCCTCAGCTGTCACTGGGAGCTCTGATGCTAGGTCTTCATATCCCAACATTAATCACCCATTGAATGCAAGCCATCCCAGGAAGGGGACACCACCTTGGGTAAGGTATATATGAAGGGGCTGACAGCTGAGGCTTCCCTTGTAGCAGCTGGGGTAACTATTCCTGAATTGTGACCTGGTTGATGCATCACATTGTTCACTACAACAGTTTATGTGACAGATCTTCCTAGGGAAAAGGGGTAAAGGGAGAATCCAAATGGCTTTGTTTAAAACTTAAAATTGTTGGTCCATTTATTCCATTGAAATGAATAAACTGAAACAAGGTTTATTTTGGATAGATATAATAAGAAATATTCTTCTGTTGAAAAGTCAATTTTCCATGTATAATTATCCATTTCTTTAGGTGTTTATTTGCACAGGATTTCTTTTATTCCATTTGCTTAGGTTTTTTTTTTTTTTTTTAAGATTTTATTTATTTACTTGAGAAAGAGACAGAGAGAGAGAGCACAGAGAGAGTGGGAGAGGCAGAAGCAGGCTCCCTGCTGAGCAGGGAGTGGACGTGGGACTCGATCCCAGGACCCTGAGATCATGACCTGAGCCGAAGGCAGACGCTTAACCGACTGAGCCACCCAGGTGCCCCTGCTTAGGGGTTTATTTGTACATTATTTCTTTTATTCCATAAAAGGGTATGAGGAATAAATAGCTTAATCTTAATTTTTCAGCTAATTCCCCTTTTTGGTGTACTATGTTGATCTACAAATTAATAACTATAGCAGTATTTTTGCACCTAGCAGAATGATGCTACAGAACAGTTCATTTTTCATTTGTGGGACTTAGACTTGAGTCCCTAAAGGAAAACAATGCAAAATATCATGCACTAAATCATTCAACAAAGATTTATTGTGTTTCTTTTGTGGCTGGAACTAATTTATTGATCATTATGGTTTGTTCCAAATTTTCAAAAATAATCAAGTATTATTTCATGCATAGTGAATCAATTGCTGTAAAGATTTACCAGTGTATCATTGCCACTGTGCAAAATATTTTGCATAGTCAATCAAATATTTATAATTACCATTTAAATGATTTTTAATTCTTGTTTATATTTAGCATAATACAGTAGGCATAAATGATTCTATAAATCTAAGTGATGTAATATAACAAGTAATTAAAATCAAAAACTCTCTCGGAGGTATTTTTATTCAGTGTTGACAAATTTAGGATTTAATATATAATTATTGTGCTCTGTCTCTTCTAAATTATTTTTCCTAGTCAAAGAAAATAAACAGTTTGAATTAACTTCAGTTTTATGGCTTGTCCATTAAAACTTGCTGAAAAAAAAATATTCATGCCAAAGAATCACGGCACTGCTGCTTTTAGAGGGAAAAATATTATATACTGTTGACATTCGATCTGTCTTAAAGTGCATAACAGATACATTTTCAGAAATTTCGGAAGTGATTGGATTTTATCATAACAGCAATGAGGAACATCTATTGAATTGACAATTGAGAAAAAATAACTGTATCTGGAATATGAAGAATGTATTAAAGAAAGGGGGGCACTATCCTGGTCATGTTAGGAGGAATTCACCGTAATCCAAATATGGGTAATGGGACAAAATGAATGTGGGCAAAGTGCGCAGATCCAACAGCCATTTAGGAGGCCAAATTAAAAGCAAAGTTGCAATAGAGAAAAAGTCAAATTAGTTAGTTCTTCTTACTTAGAACAATTGAAGAGAAGAATTATTTTATTTCTTTACATTTTTTCTCCCTCATTTAAGACTCTAAGAAATGAAAACATCACTCAACTCACGAAAATTATTTCTAAGCCCTACTTTAATATTAGCCTAGGTTCTTAGGTGAGAACCTTACTTAATTTCAAGACACCACCTTAAAAATCCCAAAATACTCCCTGAGCTTCCTGCACCACAACACTGTGGAGGGGCCCAATGCAATGGTGTCTGTGAACTACATACAGGTTTTCCTTGCTATCTGAAAGTAAAGCATTTCTATGAAAGCTTTCATAAGCCAAAATGGTGTAAAGCAAAGAAATAATTACCACTAACTTATATGGAAAAAATTGTGAGTGGTCCCAGGCCCCCAAAACAACTTCTCTTAGACTTTTCTCTTACCTTAGGACACATCTTGCTTACAGATACACAAAATAAACGGAGATAAAGCACAGATAGTCACAGACACAATTCAAAGCTGTTGAGGCTTGATGCTGAGATGCTTAGTGTGGTTCCCAGGGAAGGTGCTTGGTGGTACCCCTCTTGCTGCTCAGAGTGCGTGCTGCTGCTAGAATGGCTCCCTGAAAAACAGACACTGAAGGCCATTTTCACTTTTACCCTTTCTCTGTGACACCAAAAATACTCCGGATTTCTTTCCGGTCGCCAGAGCAGATACAAATGTAGGTCTTTTGTAAAAGCAAAATGGCGTAAAGATAACTTTCGAAAAGCAGAGGAAAATGTCTATGCCAAGTATAAAATTATACATGGTTGTCCTTCTTAGGAAAATAGATTATTTATTAAAATAAACAAGAGTTTTAATTGTATTCTAAGAAATTCCAAAAAGTACAGATTCCACAAGTGCTTAAGAATCAAATTCTATTCTTCCTCACAAATAATACTTTCCTCGTGTGTTCTCTGACGTTTTTCTTTTCTAACGTATGTTGATTTCCTCTAGTGCTTTCTTTAGTGAAAAATGATCAGAGCTGATCAGCATTTTTGTTACAAACATGTTAGAAAAATTGGTGATGACCAAGAAAAGATAAATTTGAATACAAAATTTTCACATGCAACCACTGAATATGCATATTATTAAGTATTACTCTAGCAGAAATGTAGCTACACTATAGATATATAAAATTAATAAATGTGTATTTACCTTGATAAATAGGTATATGTCTTTTTATATAGGTGTAATTACAAATGCATTAAAACTGGGTTAAAAGAATAAAATTAAGTTGATTATAGTTGAAGCCATTTATGTCATATGTTGTTTATTCTTTAAAAAACTAATTAGATTCTGTGTACTTAACATATATATCAGTGTGATTTGGAAAAAAAATATAAAAGATAAGCATGCACCAAATCTGGTTGGCTAGGATTGGGAATTTGTTATATTTTTTTAAATATTAAAGATGGCATAGAAAACTCTATGAAACCAAATCAAAGAGTGCCTTCATGTTGGCAGATATTATAACAGAAGGCTTGATTTATAGTGAGACATGGTTCACTGCAATCTTGAAGTTAACAGAGCTTATCAATGCTTTCTAGTAGGATTTTATATTTATGTTTCAATAAAAAAGTCATTGTTATAGCTGAATAGAAAGTTTTAAATGAGATTTCAAATTATTTTTGAACTCTCTTTGGAGAATTATTAGACTAATACCTGGGAAGAGATCTTTGCTTGAAAGTTTCATAAGATAATACCTTCAAACTGATTAATAGAAAAAAAAAGTAGACTAGCTGCCTAGTGTTTGAGACAGGGACACAGCCAAAAATTCAGAGATGGCAGAAGCAGCTGTCAATTGTTTTACACATGGTACTCTGAAGTAAGACAAAAATACAGACAAACATATATATGTATATATAAACTTTTTAAACAACATTCATAAACCAGGTGAATATCAGCAGGAGAAAAGTCTTCAAATGCACATAATATAGAATATATTAATATTTTAGAAATTTTTCTTAAAAAATAATAGACTAAATGAAAGAATAAAATCTGTTTCCTTGAAAGAAAAACAATAATATGCTTATTGACTTAATTTTTATTTCATTTTTGTTCTATTTTATTTCAATTGAACCATGGATTCATTTGGACTGTACAACTATCATTTTCAGAGTAGAAATTCACCATTGAAGAACTGAGTGTGTAGGGAAATATAGATCATAGAAGGAAATTTACAAGGAGCACTATAAGGAGCTGATTGAATAAATACACATTTAATTCCATTTGGTAATCTAATTTTGAAAAAAAAGGCATAACATGCTCTCTCCCTCTCTTCCGACGGCAACGAGGAGATCGTTGTGCTGTGTGCTTTAACCCAGGGAGATCAGACACACTGGTCAGCTTTTTCCAGGAGACAGTCGCTTTCACTGATGTTCTTGTTGTGTGAATGTCTTTCTCCTTTTTTACAAAAATAAGGTGTTCTCGTTTGTTTTCTTCTAGGAACTTTAGAAAGAGTATGATGCCCCTTTGCCTTTGCATTCTTATCCAGTGTTATCCAAATAGCCAGCCCCAGTGCATTCTTGTGCCATGGTCTCCTCCCCTGGACTGCCAGCTCCCTGCAGTCATCAGGTCTAGAACATTCGTTTAGGTTATTGCTGGTCTTCCTACGGAGGCAAAAGGATCAAGGAAAAAGAGAAGAAACAGGTCTATTAAATTGGAAAAAAAAATATATATATATAATTATTTGAAATGTCACTAAAAAAGGCATATAAAAACAAGATTAAAAAGTTAATTGAAGATATTTTTGTCTTCTAAGATTTTCAGTAAAATCTCAAAGGAAAAAAAAATCTCTTGACATCCAAGTTAGAATGAATGCTCCAATATATTTGAAGATGTTAGCTACATCTATACCTATCTGTATTTATCATCTATCTATCATCTATCTTTCTGTCATCTATCTATCATCTATCTATTTATCTATATCTATCATCTATCATCTATCTATCTATCTATCTATCTATCTATCTATCTATCTATCAGCATCTATCTATCATCTATCTGTGTTAATGTATGTACAAGAAACAAGATGAAAAGTATTGTGAACAATTGCTTTCTTAAGGAAAAGATACTGTCTTCTATTTGACCTCTTCACATTTTACTTAACTTAGGGTAACCCTAATTTACAACTCTTTATGGGCACAGAAAAGAGAGTAATGAATTAAATGTTATGCTCCATTGGCTCACTGATGCTCCCTGCCCTTCTTTCATTCTCCTAAGTCTGATACTTGCTTGTCATTTGAACAGTTTGTCCTAGTCTCTGTTTCTGTATCTCTCAAATTATAAGCTAAAGATCTTGATCCAGCCTCTCTTCCATATTATGGTAATAGCTCCTTATAATCAAGTGTCACGTATTTTTTTCCTACTATATTTCTCATGGAATCTATGAAACTATTTTGAATGGCAGATACTTAATAAATATACATTGAATTATTTATCTCCCCACTTCTTTCTTCTGGCTTTCTGAATCCTGGAGCCTGTTTTCACAGCTTGCTTTTTCTTTCTTTCTTTTTTTTTAGATCTGCTTATTTCAAGAATATCCACTTGATGCCACCATGATCTTTACCCTGACATTAAGTGACTTTTTTTTTTAAATGACCTGAAGTAATTTTGGTGTATTTTAAGATCCTTCTTTAGCTAATTAAAGTTCTGATTTTGATCCTATTGTTCTCTATCTTGTTGTCTCTTAAATTCTGAGGCCATGGGGCTAGTCTCTAGTATATGTGTAACAAGCCCTGGTAATTATGTAGCTATCAATGATTTTGCAACTTTGAATTTGTATTGGTAGATTTGAAAAACACTGTAAGCAAGTTATGTAACAATCACCACCATCATTACTGTCACCACCACTGACTTCTTTATGGTAACTACCACTAGCTTTCATTTATTTAGTACTGGCCATTAGGTAGGAGCTATGTTAGACATTTTAAACACAATCACTTTATTTCTTGTAAATCTTCAAAGTAGTTATATTGAGAGAGAGAGAAGAAATAAGAGACAAAGAGAGAAACAATATGAGTCTCAGACCTGTAAGTGAATGGCTGAAGATCACTGATAAGAAATATATCCAGGATTCAAAGCCACATTCATCTACAAAACCCATGCTCATTAGTTCTATTTTATAATGATGCTTAAGAAATTCAGAACTTAAAGTGAAGGGTAAAAGGAACAGTTTAAAACAGTTTAACCTAACTGCTTAAAAGAGGTTACCTACTTTGATGCCATGAATAAAAACTGGTAGACAACCAATGACTAATCCCATTAAAAACCTAACAAAATGTTATGAGGCCAAAACTCTAATAGAAACTATACTGTCATTCCAGGCAGAGAAGTCAGAGAAGGAAGTGTGAGGGGAAATCCAGGAGATGAAGAATCCAGTTAAGGGGATTCCCTAATTGTGTATATAACCTCCCACAAGTTAAATCTCAGCCTACCTGTTGAACCTCATATGCTGGGGATGATACCAAACCAATATAACTCAGGATTTGAGAACAAAATTGAGATCTGAACTACCCTAATGAAAGCAGAAAGGAGAACATAACACTGCATCTATATCTGATTGAGGTAACAATAGCCGAAGATAATACTTGAAAAATAATTTTCAATGTTTATAAAATTAGATCATAAAAACATGGGAAAAGAATTTGTTTAATACACTGGATAAATGCAGAGCAATTAAAAAATTAAGTATACAGGTGTCAGTATGTGTAGGTCACATAAGCTTAATAATTTGTTAAAATCATGCTAGTTAATGGATACATGCAGTAAAATATTATATTTATGTAAGCTTATAAACAAAAGAAGTAATGTTATAATTACATATGTAAGAAAATTATTAAAACATACATAGAAGGGATACACATGATAACTTCTGTGGGTGATAAGTACATAGTATGATAGGTGTCTGTTGACTTCAATTATATCTATAAGATTTTATTTTAATTTAACTCAAGTAGATAAAATAATTTAGAGAATTTTGATTGTGTTATATAGGGTACCTGTTATCTATATCTATATTTGTATCAGTATCTTGTATCCCCTCTTGGATATCTATCTATAGATCTCTTTCTCCCTCTCTCTCTCTCTCTCTGTCCATACACACACACACACACACACACACACACATACATATGTCACCCACATATATTCCATCTATCTATCCATCTATCTATTAAGAGAGGTTTATTATATGGAACTGGATCACATAGCTATGGAAGCTGAGAAACCCAAGTTTACAGTCAGCAGTCTGGAGACAAGGAAAATCAATGGTTAGTTTTGGTTTGAATTTAAAGACCTGAGAATCAGGAGAACTGATGGTGTATGTTCTAGCTCAACTCTGAGGCCTAAGGCAGGAGAACAACGTCCCAACTCAGACAGTCAGGCAGAGAGAGTGAATTTTCCCTTGCTCAGCCTTTTGTTCTATTCAGGCTTTCACTGAATTGAATGAGGCTCACCACACTGGAAAGGAGAATCTGTTTTATTCACTGTACTGATTCAAATATTAATCTCATTCAGAAACACCCTCACAGACATACCCATACTAATGTTTAACCAAATATCTGTGTGCCTTGTGGCTCAGTCAAGTTGAGACATAAAATCAACCTTACAAGTGTAAATTATATTTATATTGAATTATGTAATATTACAACAGCCAATGCAATAAAATATACCTAAAATTCTGGACATTGTACCAAAAAGGGAGAATATATTACTGAAATGCTTTTAGGTAATGCTAGCTGTTTGGAAACAAGGATAAATAATAGTTGTCTGAAATGATAATTGCATATTTAACATTCTTATACAACACCAATCATAATTCCGGCTAAAATCTATATTAAATATTATCTAATGATCTACTATACATTCCATAGTTTATCACTAAAGTGGTAAAATTAATCAAAAATTAATATTGTAGTAGTTGAAACACTAAAAGCACAGAAAATATAGATTCAGACAACCAATTTATCCCAAATTCTTAACGAAACAACTTGAATCAATTGAGGTTGACAATATTTGTCTTTTACAAAATAATATTTAATTTTAAACTAAAAATCATTGTAATTATCAAATCAACATGGTCACAAAGTCATGATACCTTCATTCCTATAATTTTCATATGATTAGGCATAGTTGTTTGAAAATAGCATTCATAATTATATTTTCTAAAATAATTCTTTTTTTTTAATTGCATGCTATCTTGTTCAATAATAGGCTGCCATTCTTTTGGCAAAATTAAAATTAAGTGATGTTTACTTGCACAAATATCTGAAAGTAACTTAAGAACTTGGATTATTTAGCATCTTTTCTATTTACAGTGTTCCATTTGCACTATTGCACTTAAATATGCATTTTTAATTTAATTTTTATTTTTTTAAATGTTTGTCAAATTCACATCACATAAAATTTATTATTTTAACCATTTATTTGTGTAGGATTCAGTAACATTAAATACACTCATATCGTTGTACAACCATCAACATCATCTACCTCCAGAATTCCTTTTATTGCAAAACTAAAATTCTGTATTCATTAAACATTAACTTTCATCCTTTTCTCTCCCCAGTTTCTGGCAACCATCATTCTACTTTGTCTCTATGCATATGACAGCTCTATTTATCTCATTAATGCAAGAGGAACCATACAATGTTTGTCCTTTTGTGATTGGCTTATTTCACTTACATGTCTTCAAAGTTCATTGATGTTGTAGCAGAATTTCCTTCCTTTTAAAAGCTGAATAACATCCCGTTGTATGTATATGCCACACTTTGTTTATCCATTCATCTGTTGATGGATACATGAATTGCCTCCACCTTTTAGCTATTGTGAATAATGCTGCTATGAACATGAGCAGACAAATATCTGTTCAATTCCTCACTTTGAATTATTTTGGTCACACACCAGAAGTAGAATTGCTGGATCATATGACAATTCTATTTTTAATGTTTTGAGTAACTATCATACTGTTTTCCATAGCAGATATACCAATTTACTTTCCTACCAGCAGTGTGTAAGTATTCTAAATCCTTACCAACACTTGTTATTTTCTGATTTTTTTTTAATAGCCATCCTATTGACTCTCAAGTGGTATCTCAATGTGGTTTTGATCTACATTTCCCTAATAATGAATGTTGTCTGTCATGTGCTTATTGATCATTTGGAGAAATTTTATTCAAATCCTTAGCCTATTTATTTATTTATTTATTTTTTTGGTAGTTGTTGAGTATAGGAGTTCCTTATATACTCTGGATATTAATCTCTTATCAAACATATGATTTGCAAATATTTTATTCCCTTCAATGAGTTGCCCTTTCACTCCATTGTGTCCTTTGATCCACAAAAGGTTTCAATTTTGATGTAGTTTACTTACTTTTTTTCCTTTCTTTTTCCTGTGCTTTTGGTGTCATATCAAGAAATCATTGTCATTAGAATTTTTCCCTACATTTTCTTCTAAGAGTTTTATAGTTTTAGCTCTTGTGTTTAGTTCTTTTATCTATTTTTAGTTAATTTTTATATATGGCATATGATAAGGTCCAGCTTCATTCTTTTGTATGTGGCTCCAGTTGTCCCAACACCATTTGTTGAAAAGGCTGTCCATTTATCATCTCACTTTATCAGAAATCCTTTGACCATGTATGTGAGGGTTTATACCTAAGCTTTCTATTCTATTACTTTGACCTGTAAGTTTGTCTTTATACCACTATCACATTGTTCTGGTTATTGTAGCTTTGTAGCAACTGTTGAAATCATGAAGTGTGAGACCCCCACTCTGTTCTTCCTTTTTCAAGGTTGTCTCAGCTTTTCAGGATCCCTGCATTTAAATTTTGAATGCTTATAATCCCAAAGCATTATAAATCTGAGAAATATATATATTTAAAATAAACATTATTTTTCATAAGCTGTATTGCTCTTGCAATTGAATTTCATTGTTTATTGTTGTGTTCTTTAAAAATTGTTGATTTTAATTAATATTTTAAGACTTATTAGTACTAAGATATGAATATTGTTGTTACTGTTTACTTGCATTTTAAAACATGATTCATTAATAAATAACTAGAATAATACAGTGTTCGAATAATGGATCCCACAAATGTTTGCACATACAATTCTCAAGTTCTTTAGAAAGGGCAGCTATCTAGACTAGACCCCACCAGGGGAATTCTACTCTAGCAAGTAAATGGTGATACTGGGAAATTTGATTGTTTTGGCCGTTCCTAAGCTGATTTAGGTAGAGGTATTTGCGAATGACTGATTGGGATAAATATAATTAAAAACGGTTTATTCAATTTTGTCCCTATTTGGGTAGAAGAGAAGAGTAGAAGATGAAATGAGAAAGAGATAATTTGAGAAGAAAATGGTGATCAAGACTAGCCTAATACATAGTGATTGACTGTTAGTGTCATTACTGAAGGCCAACATGATGCCTAAACTTTCAAGCCATATAAAATACCTACTGGTACTTACTGTCATTATCACCACCTTTAACTCAATTGTATGAACAATTAGTTAAGTAAATGTCTCATTATTTTAATGATCCAGCATTGAATTTTCTCTATGATTACATAAAATTGTGTGGAATATTATTCCTTCTACCATTTGGTCTGCAGTTTTTGTATTTGGCCTGGAAAATATTAGTAATATTAGTAACACTAATAATAGGGAAAAAAGAAAGAGAGAGGAAAGAGGGACAGGAGGAAAGGAAAGAATGTTGGGGGGTTAGGAAGGAAGGAAAGAAGGGAAGAAGGAAGGAAGGAAGGAAGGGAGAAGGAAAGAAGAAAGAAAGAAAGAAAGTAAGAAAGAAAGAAAGATAGAAATAGATAGAAAGAAAGAAGGAAAGAAAAGAGGAAAGGGAAAGAGAAAAGAAGGGAAGGGAAGCGAAGGGAAGAGAATCACTTGCCAGTATTCAGGATATAAAAATGTTATAGAAAATTTTAAATTTCTGGCTTCTCTTGAAAACTGAAACAACTGGCCATCCCAAGGTCAACAAATGGAATAAGCAAAGAAACTGCTAGTTGGTCCTTCATCTCTGGCAAGCACTGTTCAGGACTCCATAGAAGAATTAGCTATTTCTGCCTCACATGTATATTTCCCAAATTTGGTAATTTTATGCACACCTGGCCTCTTTATGTATTTGTTTTTTTGAATCATAATCTCAGTAAAATCACAGAGAATCTTGCTGTTTATACTGGCGTATAAAACACAAAGGCATATACGGATCGGTTTTTTTTTTTTTTTTTTTGTCTTCACTCCAGTGATCATTTTCTCTTGTGCTTGTTCTCTGAGGTAAGCACAGAAGGCAACTCATCCTTGCTTGACTTTTTCTTGCCTTTTTTTTTTTCTTTCTTTCTATAATAATGTTTAAGTTAAAATTAACTGGTGTTATGCTTAAAACAAATTCAACTAAAAAACAGTAACAAGTCTACAGAAACCAAACCAAACCAAACCAAAAATCAGTTCAAAACAAAATTTTGGATGCATCAATGTAGTGTGAAAATTATGTTAACCCTTTCAAGATAGAAGCGATTTGGTAAATTGCTTTTTCTGTGCTCTTATAATATAGAAGGTATAATTTGATTTTCCAGAGTATAAATTTGATGGACTGAAGAAAGCCAGTTAAATCAAATCTATATAATAAGAGATTAGTTTGACATAATCTAACAAATATTTGACATATTCTAAACAAACCAACTAGTTCTATCAGTTAAGTATTTTGATAAATTTGGTATGCATAGTGAAACTAAAACTTTCATCAACTTTTACTACTTTAAGTAGGATGTCTGAAAGCAAATTTATGGGAGATGATTATAAAATTTTGTTATCACCATGCACAAAGCAGTTAGTTTTATGAAAACTGAAAAATTTTTGGTGTCAGCACTATTTATGAATTATTGACCAATGCATGGGCATAAAATGATACAAATAAAAATGATGAGGGAAAAAGAGTTCCAAAGATCCAGCTTGTAAAACATTAGTTTTTGGACTTTTCCATTTCTCTTGAAAATTACTGACATTCCTCATTAATTTTTTTCTTATAACAAATGAAAAGTACTGTATTCAGAAATCTTTTTAGATTAAAAAATATAGTTATCTATATTATAGTATTATTGATAACACATACATAATTGATTTTATTTGTATTTGTAGGTATGGAAAAATTTCCAAAATAAGTAGAATTTTATGTAAGTGTTTAAATGTCCTAAATCAGGTTTAAAAAAAAAACACAAAAATAAACTCAAAATGGATTAAGGACCTAAATGTGAGACCTGAAACCATAAATGTCCTATAAGAGAGAATAGGCAGTAATTTCTGACATTGGTCATAGCAGCTTCTTCTAGATATGTCTTCTGAGGCAAGGGAAACAAAAGCAAACAAACAAACAAACAACAACAACAAAAAAAAACTACGAGGACTTTGGACTATATCAAAATAAAAAGCTTCTGCATGCAAAGGAAACAACCAATAAAACTAAAAGACCTACTGAATGGGAGAAAATATTTGCAAATGATGTATCTGATAAAGGGTTAGTATATCCAAAATATATAAAGAAATTATACAACTTAAAGCAAACCCCCCCCCCAAATAATACAATTAAAAATGGGCAGAAGACATGAACAAACATTTCTCCAAAGAAGACATACAGATAACGAACAGACACATGAAAGATGCTCAACATCACTCATGATCAGGGAAATGCAAATCAAAACCACAATGAGATGTCACCTCACACCTGTCAGAATGGCTAAAATCAAAAACACAAGAAACAACAAGTGTTGGCAAGAATGTGGAGGAAAGGAACCCTCATGCACTGTTGGTGGGAATGCAAACTGGTGTAGCCACCGTGGAAGACAGTATGGAGGTTCCTCAAAAAATTTAAAAAAATAGAACTACCCTATGATCCAGTAATCACACTACTGGGTATATACACAAAGAATACGAAAACCCTAATTCAAAAGGATATATCCACCTCTGTGTTTACTGCAGTATTATTTATAATAGCCAAACTATGGAAGCAGCCCAAGTATCCATTCATAGATGAATGAATAAAGAAGATGTGGTATATATATAAATGGAAAATTATTCAGCTATGAAAATGAATGAAATCTTGCCATTTGCCATCTAGAGAGTATAATGCTAAGCAAAATAAAGCAGTCAGAGTAAGAAAAATACCATATGATTTCACTCATGTATGGAATTTAAGAAACAAAACAAACAAAGGGGGGAAAAAGAGAAAGGCAAACCAAAAAACTAAACATAGAAATAAACTCTTTTTTTAAAACATTTTTAAATTTAAATTCAATTAATTAACATAAAATGTATTATTTGTTTCAGAGGTAAGGCCTGTGATTCTTCAGTCTTATATAGTACCCAGGGCTCATTACATCACATGCTCTCCTTAATGTCCATCACCCAGTTACCCCATCCCCCCACCCTCTCCCCTCCAGCAACCCTCAGTTTATTTCCTATGATTAAGAGTCTCTTATGGTTTGTCTCCCTCTCTGGTTTGTCTTGTTTTATTTTTTCCTCTCTTCCCCTGTGATCCTCTGTTTTGTTTCTTAAATTCCACATATCAATGAGATCATATGATAATTATCTTTCTCTGATTGACTTATTTCACTTAGCATAATACCCTCCAGTTCCATCCATGTCATTGCAAATGGCAAGATTTCATTTTTTTATGGCTGCATAATATTTCATTGTGTATATATACCAAATCTTCTTTATCCTTCATCTGTCGATGGACATCTGGGCTCTTTCCATAGTTTGGCTATTGTGGACATTGCTGCTATAAAGATTGGGGTGCCCGTTTGGATCACCACACTTGTATCTTTGGGGTAAATACCCAGTAGATCAATTGCTGGGTCGTATGGTAGCTCTCTTTTCAACTTGTTGAGGAACTTCCATACTGTTTTCCAGCGTGGCTGCACCAGCTTGCATTCCCACCAACAGTGTAGGAGGGTTCCCCTTTCTCCACATCCTTGCAACATCTGTCGTAATAAAACAGACTCTTAACTTTAGAGAACAGATAGTTATCAGAAGTGATGTAGTTGGGAGGATGGGTGAAATAGGTGAAGGGGATTAAGAGTGCACTTATCATGATGAGCGCAGCGTAATATATGGAAGTGTTTAATCACTCTGTTGTACGCCTGACACTAATATAACACCGTATATTAACTACTCTGAAATTGAAATAAAAAATAAATAAAAATAAGTGGAATATTATATAAGTGGTCTAAATGTCCTAAATCAGGCTTTACATTTTTTCTTAAAATAAATAGGAGATGATATCTTTCAGTCAGTATTCATTTATTTGGGAACAAAACATGTTTTAATATTTGTATCATAAATATAATATTTCCTGCTTAATACAGGGAAATTTTACAATACTTCTGGCATCTTGTGGTATTAAAGGTTTATTCTTGGGTGCCTTCCCAGCTAAAGATGCCTTACTTTCTGAGAAATGTATTGTCCTCACCCTGCCCCCCCCCACTGCTTCCAAAATGTGGAAGCTTTAGGATTCCTGTTATGTTGTAGAATTCAGACTATATTTGATTTTAACAGGGGAGGACAACTGACCCAAGCCAAAGACATTGTTTCTGCTAGGAATGTGGATTTGAGTGTCAGAGATGTGGTTCAATCTCTTCTGATTACTAAATCTCAGAGTGCATGTGAGTAAATGTGTTGTCATATCAAAACTCCTGGTATCTAGTCTGTACCTTCACAGTAGTCATTTCAGCATGTGTGGGAATAGAATACAGGTGAGGCCATGATAATCTGAAATGATACAAAAGAGGAGTCTCATACACAAAGTTTGCAAAACTATGAAGAGTTACATTTGTCTTGAATATCTATCAACTAGGGAAGAAATGGGCGGTATTTAGTGGTATGATCTGCATATGCTGTGCCCTGGGATTGAATCCACATTATCTTGAGGTGACACTAGAGAAGGGAGATTTTTTTAACTGTACAAGGGATAATTTGGTTATATTAAGTTCAAATTATCTCTAGATGTCAAAAAGTGTTGGCTATGAAAGCAATGGATAAAATATCCTGGACAATTTTGTACAATCTACTCAACCCAGGATTTTTCCTTATGAGTCCTACAGTAATATCAATGGATGTGGACCCCAGCAAACACATGTCATCTACATGACCTAAGCATTCTAGCCATAGTTGACTAAGTGAGGACCGAATAGGTTATTCACAATTAGCCAAATAGGATTGTCTTTTGGGAACTTGTGTTTGGGGTTCACAGATATTAAACTTACCCTTATCAGTTACTTAACCTGTAGATATATATACACTTTGGAGTTATGGAGGTAAACAATCTAATATTTTGTGTGGATAGAAATAAGAAAAGCAAGGTGCTGATGAGTTCTTTAATACATTTCTGGATATTTGAATTAATTCCCCTCTTTTCTGGAAACTGGTGGTTTTCTATCTTTTTAAATCAAGAG